>NC_140594.1:698142621-699480121 GCF_964204655.1 Triturus cristatus | reverse complement strand
TTCGTTTTCCACAACAATTGCTTTTGCCAAGGCTTGTTTGCTTCGATCAAGTCGCCGACACCGCCGACAGCCAGAACCTGCATGGGACAGCTCGTGACCCAACTCCTGGATGTCGTCAACCTTCAGGGACCACGTGGCTGCAGAGACAAGCTGTACCTTTCCTCCTGTTTGCACCCGACATCGCCTGGTACCCACCTGGTGCCACGCTGGTCACTGGCTAGTGACTGTGAACACTGTCCCCTCTGCTTACAGGTCTTCTACAACTCCGATCCACCCTTGGATCCACCGCATCTCTTCCGGGCCGACCGCCTGCAGCACCTTTGTCTTCAGGCTCCATTGAACATATAGCAGAAACCCGACGCACTTCGAGACCTATGCACCCGCTTCTTGTGGGTGAGGTAAAGCTGGCACTCCGGTGCCCAAGTATAGAGTATCATCTCTAGTGTCTGTGTTTCCAATCTTGAGTTCATAGTCCATCCGGAAGATCCTTTTTGCAGTAACTTTGTAACTTTTACGCACCCATTGAAAACCTATGGGAGCTCGCGTGTGACTATTTGCTCTGCACACGCAACCCGTGGACCTCCTGGTCACTAACTAAAGTTAGCTCCTTGTAGGCCCAACGATTCTAGAGGCCCTAGGCCTTTTCCCTTTTCTGTTCGTGGTACTTATACCACTATTTTAGTATATGGTTCGAGCGGCCACCAGGGCCTATCCATATAAAGTGCAACTTCTGTGTATTCTAACGTATTCTTGTTTAACGATTTGTGCTCCTGTGCTCATAAAGAGTCTAGGGGTTACTTTGAGAAATAAATACATATATATTTTGAATATATATCTGTGTGGTGTCCTTTCATTGGTATAAAAGGGGGTTACATTTGGTAAAACAGCCTGCTTAACACGCTTTAACGAGTTTAGCCTCAAAGACTGCTTAGCCTACGCTACCACTAGGGCAGCTAGTCCGAAAAGGTTGACTTACAACCACACCATAAGGGTTGCTTGGCATGGTACAAGGTGGTCACTTTAACTAGTGAACATCATATAGCAGGCCAACTTCTCACATTGGTGAGCAGCGGTTGGATTTGAGCTTGCTGTGTTTTACCATTGTAATCTCTCGGTTACCAATTGAAAGATCACATAGGTACCTGTAGGTACATATAAAACAAGATAGATATACTTAAGTTCTACTGAACTTAGTTGTTGTAGAGCAAAGGGAGTAGCACACCCTGACTACAACTACTAGATAGGTTTAGTAGGTAAACCCAAGTGTAGGTAGATTGCAACACATCCACCCACACTTAAGAGCAATGGAGGGGGCAGAGGGGTCTAAGGTACCCATCTCTGTCGAGAGTGACCCCCAGAGGGCACCAACTCTCTTTGCTACCCTAAATCAAAATGAGCTCAGGCAGTTGGCAAATATCAGGGGCCTTAAACAGCCCAAGAACCCTACTTCTGCTTAACTCAGTGAGCTTTTACAAGCTGATGAAGATCAGAGAGCTCTCAAGAAAACCTCCCAGTTAGGCCCCTTAGGGACTGGAACAGGAGGCCCCCCTTCTGAAGATGCTACTGAGGTACCCCTTTCCAACAGTCACCCCTTAGATGAGGTTCATACCACAGAGGATGAAAGTAAGAAGGGTACTGATACAGAAGGTAGTGAGGATGAAGGGAGAACTAGCCCAGTGCCAAGTGTTATACGTGGCCCAGCTAACCTAAGGCTATTGGGGACTGACAATGGGATCATCCCATTGGATCTCCCCAGTGGACTTAACCAGGGGCTTGGGAGGCAAAGGAATCACTCAGGTGAATCTAATGCTTCTCATGCCTCTAGAGGCTCTCACGGTCACTCCAGGAGAAGGATGACCACCCCTCAGAGGAGGGAGCATGAGGCCAGAATGCAGGAAGCCCAGCTGAGAATCAGGAAACAGGAGCTAGAAGTAGCCCTGATGGAGGAAAAACTGAACAAGGCTAGGCAACCTAGAGAGAGTGGGTCTATACCCACTGGTGGCAGCACTGTCCCTAAGGACAAAGATAGGGTCTTCGACAATAGGAACCTGTCCAAGGTTGTGCCCCCCTACAAAAGTGGTGATGACATCCACAAATGGATGACTGCTCTTGAGAGAGCCTGCAAAGTGCAGCAGGTTCCTGAAGACCAGTGGGCAGCAATCTTATGGCTCTCCTTTGAAGGAAGAGGCAGAGATAGACTCCTCACTGTTAGAGAGGAGGATGTCAGAAATTACAGAGTCCTGAAGAGTGTCCTAGTTGATGGGTTAGGCTTAACCACTGAACAGTACAGGTTAATGTTCAGAGACACCCAGAAGACACAGACTCAGGACTGGTCTGAATACATTGAATGTGCCACTAAGGCTTTGGAGGGTTGGTTGCTGGGAAGTAAGGTATCTGATTATACAGGATTGTACAATTTGATGATGAGAGAACAGATTTTAAATAACTGTCAGAACCAGCAACTGCATCAACACTTGGTTGACTCAGATCTGACCTCTCCCCAAGAATTGGGAAAGAAGGCAGACAAATGGGTCAGAACCAGGGTTAAGCAAAAGAACCAGAACCAGGGCCAAAGGGGTGATCAGAAGAAAACAGACCAAAAGGGTGGAGATCAGAAATCTAAAGACCAGAAGACTTCAACAGGGCCCCAAACTAGTACTAATGGGGGTGGGTCCCAGCCTAAAGGGAAGAAGAAAGAAGGTCAGAAGAAACCCTGGTGCAACTCTTGCAAAAATACAACTCACTGGACTAGTGATTGTAAAACGGGTGGAGCCCCCAACACTGTTGCCCCTAAGGCACCTGCTCCCAGTACTACTGTTAGCAGTGTTGGTCCCCAAACAAAGGGTGTAGTGGGAATCACTATGGGAACTGAAGGAGATTCTGACTCAGACAGAACCCTGACACAGGCAGTCTTGATCTGTGATGGGGACATGGATTTGTCCCTGACTGTGAGCCCCAGTAACCTGGGCAAGTACAGACAGACTCCTTTAATTAATGAAAAAGTGGCTCAAGCCTACAGGGACACATGTGCCAGTGTCACTATGGTGACACCAGGCTTTGTGGACCCTGGACAGTACATACCAGGTGAGAATTACCTGGTGACCAATGCCAGCAATGCCACTACTTCACATAGTGTGGCAGTTGTTAACTTCTCATGGGGAGGGGTAACTGACCTCAAAAGGGGTGTGGTTAGTGCAGACCTCCCAGTAGAATGTTTGTTGGGCAATGACCTAGAGAGTTCTCTATGGTCAGAAGTGGAGTACAGGACACATGCAGAGATGTTAGGTATATCACCACATGTCCTTGCTGTGACCAGGTCACAGGCCAAAAAGTGCCTTACTGAACCACAGGTCTTGGATCCTGGAACAATGGACCAAGCACCTACCAAGAAGAAGAACAGGAGGGTAAAGGCTGTGCCTTCCCCCCTGCCTCAAGGTGATGATCAGCCTTCCCAGGAAGATGATCTAGAGGACCCTGAAGGAACTGTCCCTGAAGAGCTTGAACCTGATCAGGTTGAGTTTCTGGGGACAGGGGGACCTTCCAGGGCTGACTTGGGGCAGGCTCAGTTAACCTGTCCATCTCTTGAACCCCTCAGACAGCTGGCTGCTGCTGAGGCTGCTGGGAATGCTCAAGGTACCCATAAAGTGTATTGGGATGAAGGGCTCCTTTATTCAGAGGCTAGAGACCCAAAACCTGGTGCAACCAGGAGGTTGGTTATACCTCTGCAATTTAGGGGCTTCCTTCTTACCTTGGCCCATGATATTCCTTTAGCAGGACACTTAGGCCAGAACAAGACTTGGGACAGGCTTGTCCCTCACTTTCACTGGCCTCACATGAATGAAGATACAAAGGAGTTTTGTCGCTCCTGTGTGACCTGCCAAGCCAGTGACAAATCAGGTGGCACAACAAAGGCCCCCCTAATACCACTACCTGTGGTGGGGATCCCCTTTGAAAGAGTGGGAATAGATATAGTGGGTCCCATGGATCCTCCCACTGCATCTGGGCACAGATTTATACTGGTGGTAGTGGATCATGCCACCAGGTACCCAGAGGCAATTCCCCTTAGGACCACTACAGCTCCTGTTGTGGCCAGGGCCCTGCTGGGAGTATTCTCCAGAGTGGGGTTTCCTAAGGAGGTGGTTTCTGACAGAGGTACCAACTTCATGTCAGGATACTTGACAGCTATGTGAAAGGAATGTGGTGTCAACTACAAGTTCACCACTCCTTATCACCCACAATGCAATGGGCTTGTTGAGAGATTCAACAAGACCCTAAAGGGTATGATCAAAGGATTACCTGAAAAGCTCAGGCGAAGATGGGACATCCTTCTACCCTGCCTTCTGTTTGCTTACAGAGAGGTCCCACAAAAAGGAGTTGGCTACAGCCCCTTTGAGTTGTTGTTTGGGCACCCTGTGAGAGGCCCACTGTGTTTAGTGAAGGAAGGATGGGAGCTACCTCTCAAAAAGCCTAAACAAGACATAGTGGACTATGTACTTGGTCTCCGCTCCAGGATGGCTGAGTATATGGAGAAGGCATCCAAAAACCTTGAGGCAAGCCAGGCCTTACAGAAAGCTTGGCATGACCAAAAGGCTGTCTTGGTTGAGTTTCAGCCAGGACAGAAGGTATGGGTGTTGGAGCCAGTGGCGCCAGCAGCACTCCAAGACAAATGGTCTGGACCCCATACAATCCTAGAAAAGAAGGGAGAGGTTACCTACTTGGTAGACCTAGGAACTCCCAGGAGTCCCCACAGGGTACTCCATGTTAACAGGTTAAAAGCATATGTTGACAGGGCAGACATGGGCTTGCTCATGGCTACAGATGAGGGACAGGAGGAAGAGAGTGACCCTCTCCCAGACCTGTTGTCTCAGAACCCTGATGATGGCTCAGTTGAAGGAGTGACCCTTGGAGGCAACCTCACTGGTCATCAGCAGATGGAATGTAGACAGGTTCTACAATCATTTCAACACATGTTTTCCTTAATACCTAGTCAAACTGACTGGTGTACCCATGTGGTGGACACTGGTGACAGTCTGCCTGTAAAGAACAAACTTTACAGACAACCTGACCACGTCAGGGACTGTATAAAGGCTGAGGTACACAAAATGCTGGAACTGGGTGTCATTGAACCCTCAGAGAGCCCCTGGGCTAGCCCAGTGGTTCTGGTCCCCAAACCTCACACCAAAGATGGCAAGAGAGAGATGAGGTTCTGTGTGGATTACAGAGGACTCAATGCTGTCACTAGGACAGATGCACATCCTATTCCAAGGGCAGATGAGCTCATAGACAAACTAGCTTCTGCTAAGTTTTTGAGCACATTTGACTTAACAGCTGGCTATTGGCAAATCAGATTAGCTGAGGAGTCCAAGGCCAAAACAGCATTCTCAACCCCAGGTGGGCATTATCAATTTGTGGTGATGCCCTTTGGTCTGAAGAATGCACCTGCCACCTTCCAAAGGTTGGTGAATCAAGTCCTTACTGGGTTGGATGACTTTTGTGCAGCATATCTTGATGACATTGCTGTCTTTAGCTCCACCTGGGAGGATCACCTGATCCACCTGAAGAAGGCTCTTGAGGCTCTGCAAAAGGCAGGCCTCACTATCAAGGCTACTAAGTGCCAGATAGGGCAGAGTAAGGTTGTGTATTTGGGCCACCTTGTAGGTGGAGGCCAAGTTCAACCACTGGAGAGTAAGGTACAATCCATCAAGGACTGGTCTCCTCCAACCACCCAGACTCAAGTTCGAGCTTTCTTGGGCTTGACTGGGTACTACAGGAAGTTTGTTAAGAACTATGGGTCCATTGTGACTCCTCTTAATGATCTGACATCCAAAAAGATGCGCAAAAAGGTTCAGTGGACAGTAAGCTGTCAAAAGGCATTTGAAGACCCGAAGAAGGCCATGTGCTCTGCACCTATCCTGAAAAGTCCTGACTACTCCAAAGAGTTTATTGTCCAAACAGATGCTTCTGAGTTGGGTGTGGGAGCTGTGCTGTCACAACTTAATGTAGATGGTCAAGACCAACCCATTGCTTTTATTAGCAGAAGGTTGACCCCCAGGGAGAAGAATTGGTCAGCTATTGAGAGGGAGGCCTTTGCTGTGGTGTGGGCCCTGAAGAAGCTGAGGCCATACTTGTTTGGCACTCACTTCAAGATTCAGACCGACCATAAACCCCTCTTGTGGCTAAATCAGATGAAGGGTGAAAACCCCAAACTGCTTAGGTGGTCCATTTCCCTACAGGGTATGGACTTTACAGTGGAGCACCGGCCAGGTACAGACCATGGGAATGCAGATGGTCTCTCCAGGTACTTCCACTTAGGACATGAAGACGAGACTGGTCAAGGCTAGTTTAATGTCCCTGCGTTTGGGGGGGGGGGTTGTGTAGGAGAGTAGGGTCTGCTATCCTATGGTCACCCCAAATTTTTGCTTTTTGCTTCACTGGTTTTTGACATATTGAGGCTGTGGGCCTGCTAATCAGACCCCCAGCCTGCTGTTCTCTCTAACTAAATTGACACTATGCACACTAGGTGCATAACCAATTGGAAGTGGATCACCCTGTGAGCCCCTGTACCAGTGTACACTAGGTACCCAGGGCATTGGTGTATCTAAGGCCTGCCAGGGGCTGAAGCATGTATTATGCCACCCCAGGCTTGGCCTAACAAATTTGACACAACTGGCTGATCACTCAGCTGGGGTAAGTTGGTGTAACCACCTCTTACTTAGGTGTAGTATACCTATACCTAACCTTAAATGGGACACATGTTAACCTATAAGTCACTCCTATGGCAGGCCTTAACAATCCTGAAGGCAGAGTGCTTGGTTCCATGTGAGATGGTGCTCTGGCATGAGCTGAGCCTGTCTGCAGTGGTCGGAACAACTTCCTTCTACCGTTTCCAGATATCGTCATACCATATACTCTTAAGTGCATTATGAACCTCGCGGTTAAATGCTATCTTTGGTTTGGCTTTATCAAAACATGTCGAGTAAGGTGTCATACGAATTGGAATACTAACCCCTCGCCAATTCTGGCGACGGGGTTAGCATTCCACCCTTCTAGAGGGACACGACATGTACAGTACCTGAAACCCGGGTAAAATCAGACATAGCCTCAGCTCCACAAAATGGATGCTGCCACCACAGACACAAGTCTGCCCTCCTGCTGCTGGGAGTCCTTCCAGCTTGGGAGACGTGGACAAAGGGTTTCCTGCCAGGGGAGGTGCGAGCACCACCCCAGACAGGGTTTTGTGTATTGGTCAGGTAGGGCTTGAAAGAAACCAGACATGCCTGAGGCTCACAAGGAGCCTCGTTGCATATGCCAGTTCAATCCGGTCCTGGGGCACACCAGCCCCGGACCTGGGGCGAGCTGGACAAAGGATTGGGGGTGTAACCACCCCCCTTCCTGGTCCCACCCTTAGGGAGGGACCTAGCAGGTAGTCCGGCCCCTAGAATCCGCTTAAAGGTAGGAGCTGTGTCCTAAGACTTCAGACATCCTGGAATCAACTTAACTACAAGAAGAAGACGGGAACTTCGACGCTCTGCCGCACAGAGGACTGAAGAGAATCTCCCCTGTGGTCAGGGAGTGACCACCTTGCTAACGCAAGCACCATCCAGCGAATCAACGTCTGCTTTGCCGCCGCCTCCCGCCGGAGCCCGAGCCCAGAGACTGACAAGACCTGGACCTCCAGACCTCTCACCGCCCGATCCACAGTCCCTGAAAAGAAGGAACCCGTGGAGGCACCGAGACACGTGGAGCCAGCCATCTTGAAAAGACCACGACAAGCTGCCAGCGCGACAACCGAGGCTCCCTCCAAGTTGTGCTTTGGGTCCTGAGAAGCCCAACACGCGAGCAGCATCTGCACCAAAGGTGAGCCCTTCAGCATCTCCACGATCTGCGTGGGGCCCCTCTGCATTTTGCCACTCGACGCGCCTAACCGGTTGCTGGCCCGTTGGCTAGTGGCCATCTTGAGCTCCATCCTGCAAGCCAGCCAATGGTTCAGGGATCCCATCAGGGCCCGGGAAGGCTCCCCCGGGCCTGGCTAGGGTTTGGAAGCTGTGACAGGGACCGGGCCTGGGGCTCATGCTCCGTCCCAGGTTGCGGGAGCGGGGTCCACCGGTGAGGATCTCCCCGGCCTGGCTAGGGTTCGGAAGCTAGGCCCGGGGCCTGTGCTCTGTCCGACGGGTCCCAGGGTGCGGGAGCCTCCCGTCCTGAAAGCCAGCCAAGGGTCCGGGCGCTGGGGGTGGGGGTCCACCGGGGCCCGGGGAGGCTCTCCCCGGCCTGGCTAGGGTTCAGAAGCTGGGCCCGGGGCACGTGCTGCGTCCCAGGGTCCCAGGCTGCAGGAGCCCCCCGTCCTGGAAGCCAACCGAGGGTCCGGGCACTGGTGACGGGGTAGTCCACCAGGGCCCGGGGAGGCTCTCCCCGGCCTGGCTAGGGTACCTAAGCTGGGACCGGGCCCGGGGCTCATGCTGCGTCCCAGGGTCCTAGGCTGCAGGAGCCCCCCATCCTGGAAGCCAGCCGAGGGTCCGGGCGCTGGTGATGGGGGTCCACCAGGGCCCGGGGAGGCTATGAAAGCTGAGACCGGGCCCAGGGCTCGTGCTGCACCCCAGGGTGTGGGAGCCCCCTGTCCTGGAAGCAAGCAGAGGGTCCGGGTGCTGGTGACGGGGGCCACCGGGACCCAGGGAGGCTCTCCCCAGCCTGGCTAGGGTTCGGAAGCTGGGACCGGGCCCGGGGCTCATGCTCTGCCCGGTGGGCCCCAGGGTGCGGGAGCCCCCCATCCTGCAAGCCAGACGAGGGTCTGGGCGCTGGGGAAGGGTGTCCACCAGGGCCCGGGGAGGCTCTCCCCGGGCCTGGCTGCTTTCAGAAGCAGGGACCAGGCCGGGGAGCAGGGGTGGCTGGCTTTATCCGCTACGCTGGCGGAGCGGAGTTTTCTGCCCTCCCCTACACATTAGGTCCCAAACGAAAGACCTATTGGCTATGCCAATGCTTGTTTTTAATTAAGCCTCATGGTGGGCCTGGGCCTGAGGGCATGCTGAGTTTATTAAATTAAAGGAGGGGCACACATGGCCCCCTCCATGGGAATTGTTATGCCCCGGGGACCACCACCTCCCCAGGGTTTATGTTTAATTTAATGTGGGGGGGCACAGACCCCCCCAGGCCCCGGGGTCCACCACCTCCCCAGTGCCAAATAGAAGAAAGGAGGGGACCACATGGCCTCCATCCTGCAGTCAATAATGGCCCTGGGGACCTCCAACTACCAGGGCTGGCTACTGATATGTCCTGGGGTGCCCACCCCCAGGACATAGCTGTTTGATTTTGCTTGGCGGGAGCTCACAGCTCACATGAATCAAAAGTAAACACTCAGGTTCCAGTGGGTGGGAGCTGTCAATGAGCTCCTGCCTGCTGGAAGTGGAGGCTTCCTTTCTTTCCCTGCCTGCAAACATGCAGACGGAGAAAGAGATGAAAGTATTGCTCCTGCACGCAGGGTGCCGCATTTCCAGCTGCTCCCTGCTTTTAGCAGCAATGCAAGCTCCAGCAGGAGGCAGGGAGCCACCTGGGACTGTGGCATCTTGAGGCTCCCTTTGCGGTCCTGGGGGAACAGACAGAAGGGAGCAGAAAGAAGCAGAATTAAGGTCAACAACAAGTAGAAAGAGGCATGATAAAGGTGAGAAACAAGCAGAAAGAAGCAGACTAAAGGTCAGAAGGTAAGAGAAAGAGGGAGACTAAAGGTCAGAAATGAGCAGAAAGAGGCTAAATAAAGGTCAGAAGCAAGCAGAAAAAGCAAATTAATGGGCAGAATGAGTAAAAAAAGGAGCAAAATAGAGGTGAGAAACTAGCAGCAAGATGCAAAATAGGGGTCAGAAATGAGCAGTAAAAGGCAAAATAAAGGTCAGAAGCGAGCAGAATGAGCAGAAAGAGGCACCACAAAGGGCAGGAGCAAGAGGAGAAAAGGCGGAAAAATATGCAGAAAATGAGCAGAGGAGGCACAAAACTGAACTTAGCAGAGAGTAGTGGACTGCAGGCAAGATGGACAAGAGGGCCAGCACAGGTGAAGCTGAGATGAGGACTTGCTCCCATGTGCCCCTCTACTGTTTTTTACCACGTACCCACTGAAAGACCCACTCACGCACCCACTCACAGACACACTCATGCACCCACTCATAGACCTACTCAAACACTCATGCACTCACTCACAGACCCACTCAGACAATCATGCGCCCACTCACAGACACACTCATGCACCCACTCACAGACCCACGCAGACACTCAAGTTCCCATTCACAGACCCACTCAGAGACTCATGCACCTACTCACAGATTCATGCACCCACTCACAGCCCCACTCAGACACTCATACACCCACAAGCTCACTCAGAGACTCACGCACCTAGTCACCAATCCACTTTGACTCATTCACCTACTCACAGACCCACTCAGACACTCATGCACCCACTCATAGTGCTACTCAGAGACTCATGCTCCCACTCACAGACCCACGTAGGGATTCATGTACCCACTCAGAAAGTTACACACCTACTTACAGACCCATACAGACACTCATACAGCCACTCACAGGCCACACTCAGGCACTCATACACCCAGTCACAGTCCAATTCAGAGAGTCATACATCCACTCACAGTCTCACTCAGAGACTCATGCACCCACTCACATACCCACCCAAAGACTCATGCGCCCACTCATAAAGCCACTCAGACACTCACACACCCACTCACAGACATCATCAGAACCTAATGCATTTATTCACAGACCCACTCATGGACTCATGCACCCACTTACAGATCCACTCAGAGACACAGGCACCCACTCACTCACCCACTCAGAGGCTCATCGATCCACTCATAAACCTTCAAAGACACTTGTGCACCTACTCACAGACCCAGTCAGTGACTCATGCACTGATTCACAGATGCACTCAGACACTCATGTGGAGAAGTGTGGCTCACTGGTTAGAGGAGGCAGACCTGGAAGCAGAGGTCAGCCCGGGACCAGGGTTCAATTCCCGGCTCGGCTGGGTCTTGAGTCCATAAAATGTCCAAGGACTCGATAATTCTCGCTCCAGTGCATACTCGATTCATGGGTTCACACTCTGCGACTCTGGGCAATAGCTTGCTTAATCTCCACATGGGCCCCTCGCGGCGGGATGCCTGGCTTTCACCTTGCGGATGCCCTGCCGGGTTATCTCACAGGGGAATACCAGGACGGGTTCCCTAAGCAAGCGCTTAGAGACCGCTTGGTGATTTGCGCTATATAAATTCCTGCACATTTACTCATGCAGCACTCATTCATCTAGTCACAGATCCACTTAGACACTCACGTACCCACTCAGAAACCCACTCATGCACTCACTCACAGATCCACACCGACACTCCTACAACTACGTACACACCCATACAGTCACTCCCAAAGCCACTCCCAGACCCATACAGCCACTCACACACCCACAAACCCACTCAGAGACCCATATAGCCATCCAAACACACACCCACCTACCTATACAGCCACTCACATGCCTGCCCTCAAAGACTAAAGGTTAGAGTTAGGAAATACATTTTGAAAAACGTTGAAATTCAGTGAAAAAAACAAAGGTTACAGGGACGTTATAGTTAGGAAATAGAATTTCAAAAACTTCAGAAATTCAGTGAAAAAAAGGTTACAAGACCAATATAGTTAAGATATAGAATTAAACCATTTTTATTTTTTAAACGTAGAAATTCACTGAAAAAAACAAAGGTTACAATGACATTATAGTTAGGCTCAGATTTCCATCGCACAAAACCAGTGAAATTCAGCAGTTATAGTTACCCAAGCTAACTATAACAGATGCCCCCACAGTGCACTGCTTATAACCTCACATATTATATCACTCATTACATGGTCAGTGCCATCACTTAGGACATCACTGATGACATTTCAAAGCAATACTTAAACATCTTCTCTTCCACTGCAGCTCACCTTTATAGGGAATGCAGGGGCATATTTACAAAGAAATGACGGAGCACGGTGTTTGCCTTCTTGGCTTAACGCCGTGCTCTGCCACTTCTGAAACGCAGGGCTGCACCATATGTGTACTGCTTTGTGCAGCACACATAGAAGTTGCAACTCGTCATTTTTAAAATTATTGTTTATGTGCAGAAAGGGACACCTTCCTGGACAAAAAGAATCATGCATGGCGTTTCGCTTAAAAACGAGAAGAAATAAAGCATTTCTCCTCGTTGTGCCCTGCTAAGACCAGGTTTTCTCTGGGTTTTAATTTTGGAGCTGCCCCATATTTATGCCACTTTTGTAAATATATGGCAGCGTCAAAATCAATAGGTTTTGTGGCGGAACGCCCACCTCAACACCGATTGCCCTCACCTTTCACGCCAAGTATAGCGTAAAAGGGTGCTTATTTAGAAGGCAGCGTTAAGTGGCTAACATTGCTTTGTAAATAAGGCAAAGCCCGTATTGACACCACAACGTCGAAAAAAGTGACATTCTGGTGGCGGTAGGGGCTTGTAAATATCCCCCACAGCGTCTGAAATGTTGAGAAAGTCGGACAAAGGGAATTCTGATTTCTCATCATGACCCTGTCTTTTTGAATGAAGAATACATATACTACACAGATGATTTAGATGTATTTATTTGATTATTTGCCTATATCGGCCATGCACAAATTAAAAACAGTCACGATATTAAATCATACCAGAAAAGTCCATAAAAAAAAATAAAAGTTCATAATAAAACATATGTAACTGCAGACCTCCAGTGCAATAATTCGAGCACCCTGGTCTTAATTATGAACGAAACCTACAGTCACAACGTATATGCGAAAAACAGGCAGGATAGGTTACCAACATCATTCACACCGCTGGTTTGTAATTTTCAATATGAAGTGTAACTAGGCCAAAACAGACTGGCTTCTAACTCCTCGTTAGGCACAGTTTTCAGCGGCAGGACCCCCATACTGAGGCCCAAAATAAATCAACCAGAAGAGGGAATCTCTTCTCAGCCCCGGCTGTGCTAAAGAGAACAAGCAAACACACTCTGAACAGAAGGGCAGCAGCAACATTTCACTCAGATGCTGAACAGAAAGATTGGGTTGTGGGCTGGTACCAACAGGCTCGGCCGCGTTGGGCGTCTCTGAAATTAAAGTAGATAAGGACTGAGTTGCAAATGGCCGTTTTTCCAGTGTCAACACTGAACGAACTCTGCGGACAAAGCCTTGTAGTGTTTGCCCCCAGATACTGCAGGAGGTTTCAGTGAGCCTATCGAATCCGTCATGCAAAACGTTGTTCAGAGAAACATGTCACCTCAGGTTCTCTTTTGAATGCTGTGAACATTTATTGTAATGGCGTGTCAAAGTGCAATCCTCGTGGACTGATTTTTAGTACACCTGTAAGGACATTGTGTATTCCGTCTTTGTATATCTCAATATTTTAAATTATTTTAGGTTCCTTTTTTTTTTTTTAAAGTCATTTCTTCCTTGTAAAGGGTACTGCATAAAGTCTCTATACATTATAGGAATTGTTTGTTTCTTTTATGGTATTTTACCGAAATAAAACGTATTGAAGTGAAACAATCCTCATGGTCTCGATCAAAGTGGCATTTTTTTATGTTTAATGGTTCAGGGAACCTTCATCCTTTGAAACCAAAGAATGAGCTAACAATGCTCGCCTCAGGATCCAATCTTCTCTCTGACACAGTGGGTACTGCGCTGAGGGTAGGCAGTCTCTCTGTTCTGAGGGTAGGCAGTCTCTCTGTTCTGAATGCAGTCTCTCTGTTCTGAGTGCAGGCAGTCTCTCTGTTCTGTTCTCAGTGCAGGCAGTCTCTCTGTTCTGAGGGTAGGCAGTCTCTCTGTTCTGAAGGTAGGCAGTCTCTCTGTTCTGAGGGTAGGCAGTCGCTCTGTTCTGAGTGCAGGCAGTCTCTCTTTTCTGAGGGCAGGCAGTCTCTCTTTTCTGAGGGCCGGACGTCTCTCTTTTCTGAGGGTAGGCAGTCTCTCTTTTGTGAGGGTAGGCAGTCTCTCTGTTCTGAATGCAGGCAGTCTCTCTGTTCTGAGTGCAGACAGTCTCTCTGTTCTGTTCTGAGTGCAGGCAGTCTCTCTGTTCTGAGGGTAGGCAGTCTCTCTGTTCTGAAGGTAGGCAGTCTCTCTGTTCTGAGGGTAGGCAGTCGCGCTGTTCTGAGTGCAGGCAGTCTCTCTTTTCTGAGGGCAGGCAGTCTCTCTTTTCTGAGGGCCGGAAGTCTCTCTTTTCTGAGGGTAGGCAGTCTCTCTTTTGTGAGGGTAGGCAGTCTCTCTGTTCTGAATGCAGGCAGTCTCTCTGTTCTGAGTGCAGGCAGTCTCTCTGTTCTGTTCTGAGTGCAGGCAGTCTCTCTGTTCTGAGGGTAGATAGTCTCTCTGTTCTGAGGGGAGGCAGTCTATCTGTTCTGAGGGTAGGCAGTCTCTGTTCTGAATGCAGGCAGTCTCTCTGTTCTAAGTGCAGGCAGTCTCTCTGTTCTGTTCTGAGTGCAGGCAGTCACTCTGTTCTGAGGGTATGCAGTCTCTTTGTTCTGAGGGTAGATAGTCTCTCTGTTCTGAGGGGAGGCAGTCTATCTGTTCTGAGGGTAGGCAGCCTCTCTTTTCTGAGGGCAGGCAGTCTCTCTTTTCTGAGGGCCGGAAGTCTCTCTGTTCTGAGGGTAGGCAGTCTCTCTTTTCTGAGGGCAGGCAGTCTCTCTTTTCTGAGGGCCGGAAGTCTCTCTTTTCTGAGGGTAGGCAGTCTCTCTTTTGTGAGGGTAGGCAGTCTCTCTGTTCTGAATGCAGGCAGTCTCTCTGTTCTGAGTGCAGGCAGTCTCTCTGTTCTGTTCTGAGTGCAGGCAGTCTCTCTGTTCTGAGGGTATGCAGTCTCTCTGTTCTGAGGGTAGATAGTCTCTCTGTTCTGAGGGGAGGCAGTCTATCTGTTCTGAGGGTAGGCAGTCTCTCTGTTCTGAATGCTGGCAGTCTCTCTGTTCTGAGTGCAGGCAGTCTCTCTGTTCTGTTCTGAGTGCAGGCAGTCTCTCTGTTCTGAGGGTATGCAGTCTCTCTGTTCTGAGGGTAGATAGTCTCTCTGTTCTGAGGGGAGGCAGTCTATCTGTTCTGAGGGTAGGCAGTCTCTCTTTTGTGAGGGTAGGCAGTCTCTCTGTTCTGAATGCAGGCAGTCTCTCTGTTCTGAGTGCAGGCAGTCTCTCTGTTCTGTTCTGAGTGCAGGCAGTCTCTCTGTTCTGAGGGTATGCAGTCTCTCTGTTCTGAGGGTAGATAGTCTCTCTGTTCTGAGGGGAGGCAGTCTATCTGTTCTGAGGGTAGGCAGTCTCTCTGTTCTGAGGGTATGCAGTCTCTCTGTTCTGAGGGTAGATAGTCTCTCTGTTCTGAGGGGAGGCAGTCTATCTGTTCTGAGGGTAGGCAGTCTCTCTGTTCTGAATGCTGGCAGTTTCTCTGTTCTGAGTGCAGGCAGTCTCTCTGTTCTGTTCTGAGTGCAGGCAGTCTCTTTGTTCTGAGGGTATGCAGTCTATCTGTTCTGAGGGTAGATAGTCTCTCTGTTCTGAGGGGAGGCAGTCTATCTGTTCTGAGGGTAGGCAGCCTCTCTGTTCTGAAATAGTCAGTCTCTCTGTTCTGGAGCATGGGAGTTGAGCAGAATCGCAAAGCTCCACTCAGGTTCCAGTAACCAGATAGGTTTTCTAAGATCACGTGGCAAACCAGTTAATGGCGACTGGTGGGGTGGCCCGCCTACAGATCATATGGTGCAATGCCATTACAAGACCCCCTGGCCTCAGGATGCCTCAGGAACAGCACAGTAGGGGAGGTCATGGGGCAGAGAGAGGCTGAAGCACCACACATTTGGTCTATCAGCTCCTATCCCACTGGGCACAATCAATGCGTGCCCTGGCTGCAAATTTGAAGTAATGCCCTCCTTAACCCAGTAAGGAGCAGTGGCAGTGGGAGGTTAAGGTAAAGACCATGGCCAGGAAAGGTCAAAACTAGGGTAGCTGTGGCATGACGTGGAAGAGTGTTCATATTGTTTATAGAGGTGATGGCAAGGCCCAGGGGTGTCAGAGCAATGGTTGCATGCCTCCCACCCGTGCGGTATTTAAGAAGGGTGATCCAGATACTCCTGGAGGGGAATTGTGAGTGAGGCATTGTTGATGAGTAGATTCAGAAGCGTTTCCAGGCTCGGTGACTTTTTCGGAACACTTTGTGAAATATTTGACTTGTTGGTGGAAGTTATGAATCTGAAGGGTGTGAGACCATACAAATGAGGGTGAGTTCACGGATATTAGAAGAGCTGACAAGAATTAAAGGCAAACCAATGGTGACATGAGGGAGGCGACACCTGGGACAAGGTCAAGCTGATCAGAGGTAGCCAAACGAGCATGGCTATTTCTGAAAAGAAGTCTGTAAGGAGAGAAGGCAAGTCATTAGCAGTTAAGTGTGGATTTAATGAGGACACCACCACTCAGAGAAGGATGGCAGAGGCGCACAGATGAATTCTCAAAGTGCAGTATTGTTTCAAATATATGTTTTATTCGTGTTTTGACATTGTCACCGTATCACAAACAGTACCCACGTATTTGAAGTACATATATGAGATCAAATCAGCAGCACATATTATTAAATATTATTTCCGCTTCGTTTACAACCTTACGGGTATATCAACCATACAACAGTAACTAAGAAAACATCTTTGCCTAAGCCCCACTACTCGGTTTCCAAATCATGTCTCCACTTGTTTCAGTTCAATGTTGTGCGTTTCTACTTTCGAAACATTGTGTAGCTTATTCAGCAGGTGTGAGGTTACCTCTCACTTACTATTATTCCCCGTTTTACTACAAGTTCGAGAACATGCAGATGGTCCCAGCTACAGTCCATCAAGCGAGAGCCCCCAGCAACTACTGCATAGGATTCAGGGAAGGGGAGAGGAGAGGATGCGATCCGTCCGCTAGACGGCCGACTTTGCTGCTGGAAACCAGGGTTCGAGCCTCGGGGTCGCTCAACATCCTGTGATTCGGGGCAAATCACTTAATCTCCCCGTGCCTGAATGTGTAATGTAAATACGGTGCTCATGTAAAGCGCTCCAATACCTTCAGGTCGAGTTCGCACTATATAAATATGCAAAAAAAAACAAAAAAAAGTTTAAGAACAGAAACAATTTAAACCTCTCAGGTTGTAGCAGGCAAACAACCACTTCCCTTTGCGCTGTTTAGAGTTCAGCCAATCTGCGGGGTAGCTGAGTTATACATGTTTGGTAAAATCCCACTGGCAGCTCATCTCTCTGGTGTTTTACCATTTGAAAAGGGCTTAATAGGCTCCCTAATTTCAAAGTCCATTGTCATTCCCCCAAACGCTCACTCTCCTCCACTGTCACCTGCACAAGCTTTGCTCTGTCCAACAAATTTCCCGATACATTCTGCATAAGGCATGCCCCTCTCCCCATACAGGTATTAGTAATATCGACTGAAAACCTCATGTATTTTGTACTGTATTTACACAACTTCTTTCAGTTTGTTTCTAATCCGTGTGGGGAGCTCCTCTCTTCTGACAGTATTAGCTAAGCGAGTAATCTACCCGCCTGCTTCCTTCAACATGTGTAAAATTCACCTGTAATTCAAGGGACCACTGTAGCATGGTTTTCCCTTTCCCCTACTAGTCTAGGATGGGCTAAAGGATTACTCTGAGTCCCTTTCTACAGTTCCCAAATGTATTTAATATAATCATCTTCATCTTGAGTGGATTCTTAATCTAACCTGCCTTACCTATACAGTGACCCTGAACCACTATTTTAAAGGCCTACCACTCTGAATGAATTAGATTGATTGTGATGGCATTCATATCAACATATTTACCAATCATATCCCCCAAGCGTTCCCGGAAGTGGGTTCCTGTAAGTGAGCTGTTGGGATTTTCAAATTCTGGATAGGTGACAATTGTCGACCTATGTTATTTTCACAAGTAATGGACTATGGTCGGACAAGGCACGATCCAATATTCTATATGCACAACATTAACTTAGAGCAGATCCGCGTGCCCATGCAGATTGGCAGTTCATGTATTTGGGAGTAAAAAGAATACTCTCTTCGAGCCATAATTCTTGTCCGCCAAATGTCCCCAATCCTCAGTTTGTCATTCAGTCTCGAAAGTCTAATTCAGGCTTCTCCAACGAGTAGCTCGTGAGCTACTGGTAGCTCTCCAGCAAGCTGTAAGCAGCTTTCTTGTGCGTAACACAGCCTACTAAAGTAGAACCTTTCGCTTGGTTGAACATGTGTATGCCGGAGAACGCAGTTCTTTACCGTAGCCAGCTCCGTATGGAGCAATTGGCCCTCGTGTCGGGTCAAGGTTGGGGAGTCCATGAAAGCATGGGGCAGGATAAATGGTCGAGCTAGTGGCACAGGCATCACCAGAACCTCACTCGGCGTGGCTTTAACTGCCCCCAGAAGGACCAGACAGTGGGGCAATTACAAAGGATGTGAAGCAGGTCACAGCATGTCTCATCACAGCGACAGCAGTGGGAGTGGGGCAGCAGCCTTGCACCCCGTACCTTTGCCGGGGTCCAGTGCCAGTCAGAGAGCAATTTAAAAAGGCAAAACTTCATGTGTGCTTCCCAGGCTCCACTGGCTAGAGACTCCAGTAGTTTTACCCAATCCTCCGGCTCGTACTCCACCTGGAGGCAAGCCTGCCATTTGGTGCACAGGCTGTCCAGCAGGGGCAAAGAATACAAATGATGGGTCAAAAGGCTGCAAAAGCCAGACATCAGCCCCCGGAAGCACCGCCACGTCTTAAGGTAGGAGACCACTGGGCAATTGGGAGGATCCTGGCTCAGGGGCCTAAGCAGTGGGAGAGACGATGACTACCGCCGGTACTGGCGAGGCAGAAGACTGAACTCTTCAGTAGTGCATCAAATGACTTAAGAGTCCCTGGACGAGCACATGACGGAGGGTAAGACTCTCATTAGCGCCCCACGTGCCACAATCAAGTACCTTGCCACCAATGCGGAAGACAGCATTGCCCCACAAGGGTGCCTGATTGGACAGGCAGGCAGCCAGCGAAAAGAGCCAGTAGGCTCGCAACAAGGATTTGGCCATAGCTTGGAGAATCGAATTCCTTGAGCCGGGGTGGAAGCATCATAGCGTAGATGGGGTACAGCCCCCGAGGGCACTTCAAGATGTTGCTTTTAATCATGATCCAGAGCAGAGGCTTAGGGGTTTGTAGGCAAGCCACACCAGGTGCAAGGCCAGGGCATAGTACTCCACTAAGGGGAGGTCCAGTCCACCACATGAACGGTGAGCCTGCTACTAGCCAACTAGGGCTGGGATGACCCCCAGACAAAGGACCTGAGGACCTTATACACCAACCGCAGGAGTGAGATAGGTGAATCTCGGGCCATCATCTTGACCACCAGCATTCTGCCCTAAACTGTGAGGCCAAGGTGGGACCATTTATCGTAGTCCAATTTTGTGGGTGCCAGCAGTGTGTCAAGGTTGTCTGCCACCATGCGGTCCAGGTCACAGTTGATGTAAATCCCCATTTATATGAGACACGAGGGATTCCCCTGAAAGGGTTAGATGGACACGGCTGCTTGGGTGGTCACCCACTAAATCAGTAGGTCCTTGCTCTTGCCCCAGTTGATCTGTATCCAGAGAGTTCCAAGAAATCGGAGATGATGTCCAGTAGAGCCAGGAGCGAGTGGAGAGATCTGAGGAGCATGAGAAAGATGTCATCTGCGTAGAGATAAAGAGTCGACGACGCCCCATGGGTAGGCATGCCCGCTAGCCATGGTGACTGGCGGAGGGACGCGGCCAAGTGGAGCACTCTTTCTATCCCATCATCAGAAACCAACATTATCTGATGCGCAGCTCTGGCATCTCTGATTATGATCAGAACGCACTAAAGCACCCATCACACAATTACTGGTTCAGACTGTGCAATGTATACTTTACTCTTTACTACCCTGTCTCGAAACCTGATATTCACCAACAAGTACCTTATGCCATCTACAGTACCTCCCTGGTATCCTCTAGGATTAATCTCCTTAAGTAACAATTTTACACCAGGCCTTGTTTCCTTAAACAAGGCTTTGGAGAATATAGTGTAAGGGATCCTCAATCAGCCATAGGAGTAATCTCTTTGTCCATGGCCACCAATATTGCTTTTGGCCGACTCATCCTAGCCTAGTCGCTTCTCATCTTTGTCTCTTTGGAATCTTTGTTTTGGACATCTACCAATGCAAGCACTTTATCATCCTGTTAATCCACGCTCAAATGTTAGTAGTGTTGCCTTCAGAATCCACATCTACTGCCTCTGTCTTCACGACATACATGGGCGAAGTAACCCTTTGTCTGCACTTCCGGCGTTCCGTCCCGATTGCAAAACAATTCCTCAATTCAGGACCAGAGTGCAAGTTACCACACTGATATCAGCTCCTTTGAATTCAGATTCCATATACATTTTGACGTGTTTCATGCCCCTTAGCTTCTATACCTGGATTCTTGTACCATGCATGAGTGTTTCTCTTCCCAATTGTGTTACTTCATTACCCCTTTTTGGTTCTCTTCCGTCACGATGATTTCCTGCATTTTCATGGCACCTGGGCGCTGCACCTCCTTCGTGAATGTTTGTGACTTTTCCACCACTTTAGCTATAGTTATTTTTTAAGAGTTGGATTGCTTGCTGCCCACAGCTGTTTTTAGGTCTCGCCTACGCAGCGCACATGTGCTGCACAGGAAAAAGACCTTTAGTCATCAGCACATCTTTGCGGGCAAAAACGTGCACTCATTGCATTGCTTCCAATGGCAACGCATGCACGTCTGGCAATTCCCTTGCGGGAGCGAGCTTTGGCACCATGTGTTAGCAATTAAAGCTCCTGGCGCTGCTCGTTCCCACAAGGTAAACGCAGGCTCTCACACTCACCCACCCCTCCCACTTGTTTACCGAGCGACGCAGGCGCGCAGGGGCCATTAGTTCTTTCGCGGCTGCAAGGCGCATGGCAGCACAAGTGCTTGTTTTTTCATTCTTCTTTAGCCATACTGAAAGACCTTTTTGCTTTGTTAATGCTGGCTTTGAGACACTGGACAGTTTGAAGCGCAAACAATAAAGCAGACATCAGTATTTCGAAACAAGGAGCAGTGTTGGCTCTTCCGGTTTCCGACTTGTGAACTTTGCAGCTGAGGCGCTAGCTCAGTGACATTCCTTGTTAAGTGTAAGCGCTTTAGAGCGTGCAAGTCTTGAAAATAAATGCGCAGCTCTGCTCTGTGCCACCACCTTTAAATCACAACTCTGGTTTCCATTAGGCAGTACTATGTGGCCGCATTGTGACTGCCTATGAACCCTGCCACCATGGAGAATGCTACATTGCTTCGACTAACAGCAAATATGGTCCAATGTTTCAAAATTTCACTTTGCTGGGGCTGCAAAAATCCTTCCGATATTATTGCCTAGTGTGGTATCTTGATCCTCTTCTGATCACTGTGCAGACAAATCAGTGTTTCCCAAAATTGCGCAGCCCACAGTGTATAAATGAACTCGAAAAAAAACCTCAGAATTAGCGCATGAGCTGTAGACAACAACGCTTGAAACGGACAGCCTTAATTGCCTCACTGTGGCTCCGAGCCGTGCTGTATGCATTTCATACGTTAACTTGGCGTTTTTTTCACTTAATGTATGCACTGCAGATATCGCAGTTTCAGGATAATGAAATGCATGGACCCGTTCTGCAACTTTGCAACTCCCAGAATTGGGTCATACAATTCAGCCTCTGAACTGTGTTCTAACCAGTGCTTAATTTGAGCCAGTGGTTTCCGGTTTCCGGCATTACGCACCTGGAAGCAACAATGAAAGGTGAAGTGGTAGGCTGTAATGCACGCCCCCCCTGAGGGGATGCTGTGCCCCCCTTAGGAGGGCGCGCCCCACAGTTTGAAGACCTATGATGTATGCGCTGCAGATATCGCAGTTTCAGGATAATGAAATGCATGGACCCGTTCTGCAACGCTCAGAATTGGGTCATAAAATTCAGCTTCTGAACTGTGTTCCAACCAGCGCTTAATGTGAGCCGGTGGTTTCCGGTTCTTGGCACTAGCACTTAATTGTCAACATCGGGACTTGATAGTCTGTCACATCAGACACTGTATATCTAATTTAGAGATGAGGACAACAACACTTGTTTTTTCATTCAATATACAGTAACAAGCATTGGCATAGCCAATACAACCGAAATGAAAGACCTTTTTGCTTTACTAATGCTGGCTTTGAGACACTGGACAGTTTGAAGCACAAACAATAAAGCAGACATCAATATTTTGAAACAAGGAGCAGTGTTGGCTCTTCCGGTTTCCGACTTGTGAACTTTGCAGCTGAGGCGCTAGCTCGGCGACATTCCTAATTAAGTGTAAGCACTTTAGAAAGTGCAAATCTTGAAAATAAATGCGCAACTCTGCTCTGTGCCACCACCCGTAAATCACAACTCTGGTTTCCATTAGGCAGTACTATGTGGCGGCATTTTGACTGCTTATGAACCCTGCCACCATGGAGAATGCTACATTGCTTCGACTAACAGCAAATATGGTCCAATGTTTCAAAATGTCACTTTGCTGGGGCTGCAAAAATCCTTCCGATATTATTGCCTAGTGTGGTATCTTGTTCCTCTTCTGATCACTGTGCAGACAAATCAGTGTTTCCCAAAATTGCGCAGCCCCCAGTGTATAACTGAACTCGAAAAAAAACTCAGAATTAGCGCATGAGCTGTAGACAACAACGCATGAAACGGGCAGCCTTAATTGCCTCACTGTGACTCTGAGCCGTGCTGTATGCATTTCATATGTTAACTTGACGATTTTTTCAGTTAATGTATGCCAGAGGTCTTCAAACTTTTGTCGGCTGAGCCCCCCCATCTAAACCTTTTTACACGTCGAGCCCCCCCCCCCCCCCCCACCACCACCTGACAAAAAAGTTCTGGAAGCTGGTACTCTGCATCATTGATGGCCATTCCCTCCTGCAGAGCCCAGGTCGTAAGGGCAAATAATATTAAATGAAGAGCTCCACTTCCAGTCTTGAGCAGTATCTGGAAACTGGAGTGCTCACAAAATTTTGTAATATATTTTTTGCAGTTTTATATAGCGCGAACATGACCCAAACGTATTGGAGCGCTTTACAGGAGCATCTTTTACATTACACAAGGACACATTTATTTTTTGTAAGCACAGGGTGATAAAGTGAGTTTCCCAGAATCACAGGATGTTGAGCAGACACCAAGAATTGAACCTGGTTCCCCAGCTCCACAGTTATTAGCTCTGGCTGTTGCGCCACATCCTTCCCCTAGACAAGATATCAGAACAAGCATTGGCAAAGCCAATAGGTCACGGCAATCAGATAGCTATAGGCGATGGCAATGTAATTTGTGTATGGCTCAGGGGATGTTTTTATTGATATACACAAATGTATTACCACTGATTGCTGAGACCTATTGGCTTTGTCAATGCTTGGTTTCGAAATAGCAAACGTGTCTGGAGTTGTTCTCACTAAAGGCAGCTCCCTTTTGGAGGGGGAAGGAATGGCCTTTTCAGTACAGAGATGTGAGAGCTCAAAGACACAGGTGTCTGTGTCTTTGAGCCCTCACACATGCATATCTGTGCATGTGTGTGAAGTCCACACATGCACAGATAGATTATCACAATTCCTCAGCAGACCAAAGCCCTCTTGCCTACACAGAGGGATGTTCACAATCCCTCGGAGGAGCCAAGGCAAACTCCCACTCTGGCATAGAGTGGCAGGCTATGTTACAAATTGGTTGGGCAGGGGGGTTATTAGCATATTAAGTTTTGTCACAAGAGGCAAATGGGAAGAGAGAGCCCAGACTGAGCAAGGAGGGAGCAAGTTAGAAACAGAAAAGTGAAGGTGAGACCGTAACAAAAAGCAAGAGGATGCAGCTTGGGCCTAGTGTGGTCTGGCTGGACAGGAATTTGGAAGGAATTCAAGACTGAGGAAATAAACAGCAGGCTAAACGGTAGACATATTTTTGCAGTTGATATTAAAAGACGGATTTTACAACCTCATGGCTGTGAGTGGTGTATCAGGGGAGACGAGATGGGCTAGTTTGACCATGTTAGGATGTAGTTATGTCAGTCTAGAATGTACGTCTAAACCAAAGGATGTTGTGTTTGTGCACTCAACTTGCTTCTGAAACAAAGGCCTTTTTCACTAACAGCAAATGTTTCTGTAGTCGTTCTCTCTGTGTGAACTTCTGCGTGAGAACCCAGGTCTGCATGTGAACATCATGCTGCTCAGTGTCGGCATGCTGCGCATTTGCAGGAACTCTTTGACCCTGATGGCTGGTGGGAATTCCGTTAAAAGAAACATTCCCAGAATTCCCCGTCTTTGTGCATCTGTGTCCCTTGTGTCCCTCTTTGCTTTAGGCATTTGGGTAGTCACTGAAGGTAAAAAATAAGCATGGTCAGTTTCTGTGTTTTTATTTAATGCCGACCTCTATGGAGAAATTAATATGCTGGCTCTCAAGCTGCCTCCAGTTGTTCCCCCAGCCTAGTCCAGGTGTCATGCAGGGGTTGATGGTGCAGAGCTCTGCCCCCTTGGACTCCTGCAAGAGGGCAGCAAAGACTAGTTTGTGCGCCACAGTTGGTGACTCAGTGCACCAAGCGTTTTTGACAGCTGTAATGAATCTGGCAGCTTTAGAATTATTTAAATTGTATTGTAGTTTTGTAATTGCATTTATATAGCGCTTACTACCGAGGCGTTAAAGGGCTTGTCTTCACACCTTGAGTAGTCCATAAGGGGCTCCTAAAATATGCGCACATGCATTGATCTGTTCCTGAGACATATGGTGTATAGTGTACATGAGACCCTTGTATCTAGTTTCTGTCCTACGCTATGAAAGAGGTTTTAGGGTAGGAGAGGCACACAAAGGTGTTAGTCAGCTAGGCTGTTGGGGCAGGAGTAACAGCAAGCATGTCCCAGGCTCCACTAACTTGAGGTTCATTTTAAAAACAAATACCCCAGCAGCAGGGACCCACATAGAATTCTGACACCTCCGCCGCCCCGTGAATAAATATAACTGAGCCGACATCAGTATTATATAAGGAGAGCAATGGATTTCCAAGACTCGCATTTACCGTTTCCTTGTGAAAACTGATGCCCTCAATGGCTCTGTATCCTAAGTCTGCCTTGCCGTCAAACGTAAGGAATAGGCAGAGTGTTGCCCCAGGGGGTACTGGAATCAGAAAAGAAACTGCACCTGTAACCAGTTTACAACAGTATGTAAATATGCACATGGTCTTTAAAGACCTGTGAAAAACTCGGGCGTGCCGGAGATAAGACTCCAGACACTACCCAGCCAAGCCCCCAACAGCTCCAGCTGCAGCAGCCTGGGCTGAGACACACGACGGCGGGGGCTGAAGCCCTTTCAACCTAATAAGCATTACGCACCTGGAAGCAACAATGAAAGGTGAAGTGGTAGGCTGTAATGCACGCCCCCCCCTGAGGGGATGCTGTGCCCCCCTTAGGAGGGCGCGCCCCACAGTTTGAAGACCTATGATGTATGCGCTGCAGATATCGCAGTTTCAGGATAATGAAATGCATGGACCCGTTCTGCAACGCTCAGAATTGGGTCATAAAATTCAGCTTCTGAACTGTGTTCCAACCAGCGCTTAATGTGAGCCGGTGGTTTCCGGTTCTTGGCACTAGCACTTAATTGTCAACATCGGGACTTTGATAGTCTGTCACATCAGACACTGTATATCTAATTTATAGATGAGGACAACAACGCTTGTTTTTTCGTTCAATGTACAGTAACAAGCATTGGCATAGCCAATAGGTCTCGCCTTTGAGACCTTATAAGTGTTTAGCCATGCAACAGTTGATGTTGTTGCACCAAGGATATTGTGCTGCATAACTAAATACTTAGAAGGTCCCAAAAGCGAGACCTATTGGCTATGCCAATGCTTGTTTTTATTTTTGTACTTGAAAGTTGGGCTAATAATTGATCCCTTTGAGTTCTTCCCTCATCATTCTGAATTGACATTTGGTTGCCAACTCCCTCTTCTTGGATACAAACTCATTAATAGTTTCATCCATTTTTTGTGGAGAAGTGTAACATTTTTCTTGTTTCTTGACAGTTTTTGCGCATCTTATTTCAAGTCTATACTTGGCCTCCTTGTATATATCTTCTATCGTTGCACCCAGGGCATCAAGAACTTCCGGAAAGTATTCAAATATATGTTGTCCTTTTTTGCTCAAAGAGTCCAACAACAGTGCCCTTTTCCTGTAAAGGGGAAATCTAATCCATCCATCGCTTCCAGAATATTTTTTAAATTGCCCATCCATGCCTCCCATTTACACTTGGAAAGCAGGGATGAGCTAAGAACGCATTACTATATTTTGTGATGAACTCATGATGTCGATTAAAACACTGTAATGATGATTGCATTTTCTGTTAGTCCTTTGCCTTCAGCTTGAGACAGAGAAAGCTGTAATGGTACTAATTTTCCCTTTAGCTTTCGTTACTCACATTAGTTACATTTAGGAAGAAACATTTATGAACCTAATATCACTATAGCCCATTGGGTGGCCCTATTTACTTTCTTTTGTTTTTGTGACGTCCCCCGCCGCAGCCACATCACACTCCACCTGAGAGGCCTGCACTGGCTCCCCGTCAACAAAAGGATCACCTTCAAGCTCCTGATCCACGCACACAAAGCACTGCACAACACCGAACCCACCTACCTCAACAACCGACTCAGCTTCCACACCCCCACCCGAAGCCTCCGCTCAGGCAACCTCGCCCTCGCCACAGTCCCTCGCATAAGAAAAACCACCGCCGGCGGCAGATCCTTCTCTTACCTCGCCGCCAAGACCTGGAACACTCTCCCCACCATCCTACGACAGACCCAGGACCTGCTGGCCTTCAGAAGACTCCTCAAGACCTGGCTCTTCGACCAGTAGCACCCCCCTCCCCAGCGCCTTGAGACCCTCTCGGGTATGTAGCGCGCTTTACAAATGCAGTGATTGATTGATTGATTGATTGATGCTCGGAAAGCGCTACCGGAGAACGTGTCAGGAGAGTAGTGAAGAAAAACAAGGAGCTGGACTCCAGGAAATTGCATTAATCTAGGGCTAAAGTCGAGAGTGCATGCGGGTGTACGGCTTCTACTCACACTTTTCCCAGGGTAGGCACCATCTCCCCTGCCAAGACGTTGGGCCCCACAGAAATTTACTGTACTCTTCCCGGAGTAATTTTCAGACGCTGGGACGTATTCTGCAGCGCCGCCCTGCACATTGTCTGCTCTCATTCCAAGCAGCAGAGCGCAGGCGAGGGGGGTTTTGTTTTTTTAAATTTCAGCTGAGCCTAAAACAAAGGCCGAAGTTAAGGAGCCATCAGGCCTCTTTGTGATTGAGTATCCTGGCTGGGAGCTGTAGTGTCTTGTACATAGTTGTATAGTGGGACCCTACTGGTCCCCGAAGGACTCCATAGTATGACGTAAGCGTGAGGGGTGTCTAGATGCATTCAAATAAAATTGATGACACAAAACAGTTGCGCTCTGAGGAATACAGACATGCAGTACAGAGCTTTGTGTGTGGCATATTCATTTACATGCTACCAGGCCGGGTAGGACGCTACAACTGATAAGTCAGGGGATCTCCAACCGACGATCCAAGAGTGTTCTCCCAGAGGGTTTGCAGAAGATTCAGCAAACTGCTTGTGCGTGCCACGTGTGCCTTGGCCGAGGTTGTAATCAAATGTTGGTGTAAGTGGAATCAAAGCAAAGCTCCATCCAGTGCAAGGCTTTAGAAGAAGGCAAAGGCCCTATGGAAACGTTCAGTCACAGATGGCCAGCGTTGGACTTGGCCCTTTAGGCAGGTTCACCCCTAAACTTTTTGCCTTTCCTGTGACCTGGTATTGGTGGTCCAGAGTAACGTGTGCTCTCTGAGTACGTGCGGTGAGATTGGCCTGCCCTCCCATAGGAATGCATGGGGGATATGTGTGTCCATGATAATTCCTGGTGTGAGAGGAGTGCAGGGTCGAGTTTAGTATGTGCGAACTCGTGAGAATAAATGCTGCGCAATGGTATGCGCGGATTTATTGTGTCTGGTGGAGAAGTGCCACTTTTAGAAGTTGGCATTTCTGTGTGCTATGTGTATGCCTGCCTGATGTGGAGTGCATGTTATGCTTTTTGATTGACAGGCGCTGGATGGTGTGGGGAATTGCAGGAGCCAGGGTGAGTCAGTCCAGTGGTGAATAGAGAGATCTGCATCTAGATGGGAGGGAGGAGTTGCACCTGAGACCTGAATAGGGCTGTGCCTTCCCTCCACAATGCTGGCTCCACCTCCTGTGGTGCTTCTGATGTCTCTGCCCTGCACTCTGAAAGGGGAAGAGGAGCTGGGTAAACAGAGTGCTCCAAATCCCCCTAAACCAGTTGCATCTGGTTTCCCCCCAGCCCTGTGCTGTGACACGAAGGGGAAATGAAGTATAAAAGAAGGGGCTGTGACCCCATAAAAAAGTTGTTGTGCGTGTGTTCTTGAGGGGACACTCTGCCAGGAGGAAACGTCGCAGGACCCAGCTGCTGTTTCCTGGGGGTCCCTGCGTGCTGGCCTGCCTGGCTGTGCTTTTCTGGGGTCTCCCCAGCACCAAAGATCCTCTAGTTCTGCCTTGGCCAGGACTTTATGGCTTCCAGCGCCTGTGAGTGCTATTGTTTGAGTTTCTCCAGAGAGAGGAGCGCGGGGACTCCGCAACGGGTAACTGCTGCCTATTTTGAGGGAATCCCGACGTGGGGATTCCCCCGCGTTTTGCCCAAAGCCGAGCGGGTGCTCACCCCGCTGGTGTGCCTAATTGCAGGAGCCTGCTCCGCATGTCCACTAATTTTATAGTCTTAAGGCGGGTGCCCACCCCGCCTTACAGTGCTCGCTGGCGGGTGCCCACCCCGCAGTTGCTTTTGTCTTAATGCAGGTGCCTACCCCGCAATCCCCAAAAGAAGGAGGACGCCGCCATGCCAGGAAGTCAGGCCCGTGCTGTCTGACTGTGGGCAGGGCCTGGTAGGTTCCTGTTCCGTTTCCCCTTGGTGGGGGAAGCCGTGCAGCACCTCGCGGGTTGTTTGGAAGTCCCGGCTCCACGGAGACCATACCGCAGCCCCAGAGAAGTCAGAGCATTGCATGCTCCATGTCCGCTGCCAGCAAGAGGAGACCCAGGCCTGCCACGGGGCAGAGCAAAGGAGACCGGCAGCGCTGAAGACGCCCGGAGAGAGGAGTCCCAGGTGAGTGGAACGTTAGCCCCCATGGCCGGTCCCTGTTCTTCTTGAGCGGTCCCGCAGGGCAGCGGACCGCTCCAACGCTGAGAGACATTTATTTTCAAGAGTCCCCCGAGTGGGGCTCCCAGGCACAGTTGTACCCATTCTCCCTGTTCTTCTTGAGCGGTCCCG
Source organism: Triturus cristatus (assembly GCF_964204655.1). Taxonomy (NCBI): domain Eukaryota; kingdom Metazoa; phylum Chordata; class Amphibia; order Caudata; family Salamandridae; genus Triturus; species Triturus cristatus. The sequence goes on along the minus strand of NC_140594.1, from coordinate 699,450,718 downwards.
CAGGGCAGCGGACCGCTCCAACGTTGGGGACATTTGTTTCCAGGAGTCCCCCCGAGAGGGGCTCCCCCAGGCACAGTGGTGCCTGCGCTGATTTCTGCTGGGGGCATATTGTTTCTAAAACCCCAGTTGGACTCGAGGTGCACGTGTAGTGCCAGTGCTTGTTTTTGCTGGCCAACTTTCCCAGCTGCCCTGCGAGAGCACAGGCAGCTGCAACGTGGGGCCATAGTTAATTTCAGAGTCCCAGAGAGGGGCTCAGAGGGCATGCTGGTGCCCATGCTCATTTTCACAGCTGCCCAGCAATTAGTGTGCAGCTGCCACGTTTAGGCTTGAGTAATTGCACCTTCTGCTTTTGCTGCATGCGCAGCCAGCCTGGACATTCGGGACAGTGGGCATTTCAGCCTCTGTGAGAGGCCAGTTGCCCTGGGGCCAGGTTCAGTGCGTTGTGCCCCCGATTGGGGCACACTGTTTTTACGCCAATTTCTTTCCTAAGATGTTTACGCTTGTGATGCCTAATGTGATGCTAGGGTGCTTATGCATAAGGTATTTATGCCCCTGAGGTTTATGCAGGATATGTTTTATACCTCATGCTAATGTGATAATGCTGAGGTCATTATTGTGCCAGTAATTACTGGTTGTGTTCTACGTCTATGATAAATCTTACTTCTACTATTTCAACTAAGTGATGATTCTGACGGTGTTCCATGTGACCCTCTCTTGTGTATATAATCCACTGTAAATACTGCCCAGTGCCAGTTGGCACAGTGTATATTGTGTGATTACCATCTCATGTGTTTTATGACAATACAAAGGCTATTTTTATATATAACCTTGTGTGGAGTTCCTTTTGTGGTGTGCCTGGGATGTTGTTACTGTGTGCACGCGCAAACGCTCTACACATTGCCTCCGGGATAAGCATGACTGCTCGTGCCAAGCTACCAAGGGGGTGAGCAGGGGTTATTTTTGGCGTGCAACTCCCTTGCCCTGACTAGAGTGGTGGTCTCTGCCTGGCTTTGGCGCAAGCCTTAGCCAACCAGAGATCCCATTTCTAACAGCCAGGACCCTGCTGTTAGGGAGGAAAGAAGACATACTGAGCCATGGCATAATACAGCTATCATTCATACAGAAAAACACTAAAGGCAGCGACAACCAGGTACAGAGAAGCACTGAAGACCACAAGAGCTAGGTGTGAAAGCACACCAAAAAGCAGAAGCAAGAAGGCACCAAAAAAAGTTAAGGCACCAACAACCAAGAAAAAACTGTGTAAGTGTACTTGCCAGACCCCCAAAGTAAAGAGAGTCGCCAAACTCAGCACCAGGCGCAGCAACCCAAGAGAACGCACAAGGGTTGAAAAAACTGAGCTGTTGATGCTCAAAGCTATGACCATGGAAGTAGCCAGTTGCGCTCAGCACAGCACAAGAAGTCTATGAGATCTTGAAGGTCTCCTGTGGCAAATGAGAATAAGGCCAGATATGGCACTGCCTCCTTCTTGAAACCGGTACTTCTGTTTGATACCGCCAAAAAACTGAATATGGGCTCCAGATGGACCACCTGCATTGAAAAATCAATGATTTCATCAATGTGCTAGAAGAAGCAGATAGCAAGAAGATCATCAAATACTTAAAGAACCTTGCAGTTGATGGAGTAAAAGAAGCTATAAAGAAAATACCACAAACTGATGAAGTACGAACGTCAACCTTGAAAGGTACATTTTCAACAAAGCCAGACAGCAGGCTGGAGAAACGATGGATGAATTTGCTGAAAGACTTGAGACTCTCATCAAGCATTGCAAGTCCAACAAATTCAATGACAAAGAATACATATGTTCTCAAGTAATCAATGGGTACCTGTCACACTCGTTCAGATGATGTATGCTGCTTGAGACACTCAGCCTAAAAAGAGGACTCAAGACTGCAAGAGCAGAAGAACATGCAGATTGACAAGTTGCTGAAATGGAGGCCAGATGAGTCCTGGGTGAATCAGCACTGAGCATGAAAATCAAGCAGAGACACAACGTCAGGGGCCATCAAGTGAAGTCTCTAATGAAAAAGAAATTGTGTTTCCAATGCAGATTCTCCTTTCCACATGAATGTAAATGTCCTGTCTTTGGACAGGTGTGCAAAAGCTGCTGGAAAGAAAACTGTTAAAATGAAGACAATTGTAAGGTAAGAAGATAAGTGTTCTTTATTAGTCTTCTCACCACCACAGGTTCCAGGCAGCTCTCTGGAGGGCACTGCGGAATGTTGACAACATAGGAGGGGAAATACCAATAGGAGATGCAGGGGAGGGGGGGGCAGAACGTACCAAGTGGAATGGATTACAACACACCTCCCTGCATAGGGCGAAGAATGAAAGGGCGGCAGAGAGGAAGAGGAGAGGGGAAGGAGGAAAGGAGGAAACAAAGCGAAGAAGAGCAGAAACAGGATAGCAAGGATAAGGCCAAAAGCATTAGATTACAACAACCATGCAAATTAATTAACAAGGCCTGCAAGGGAATGCAGAAAAACAAAGAAACAGTGTCCCTCACTTAACACAATAGTCTCTGGTCCACGGAGGTGAGCTTCTTGTTCTCAGAGATCTCCTGGGACCGAGAACCTCTGACTCTCTCTCTGGATTCCTACCGTTGCCGAGATCACCACCTTGTTCATGAGGGATGATTCTGTCCATGCTCCATGTTTGGCCGTTATCAAGATGGACTACATTTTTCCCTACTCTTGATATTTTGCACGGATCCGAGAATCTGGATGCTTCTTTCCTGCGTGCTTTGGGTAAGTCCACACGGACCCATTCTCCTTCTTTGAACAATTGTTTTTTTACATGTTTGGTCTGGTCATATCTCACTTTGTACTTGACTTGATGTTCTCCTACTCTTCTAGAGATTTCGTTACGATTTACCACACGTGTCATTCCTTGGCAATACAGGTGGTGTGATGTGAGAAGTTGGCCTGGTATATGCTGTTCACTAGTTAAAGTGGACACCTTGCACCAGTACAATTCGACTCTTATGGTAGTAGGTTTAAGACAACCTTTTCAAGAAAGCTATCCTAGTGGTAGCTGTGGAGAGCAGCTTGTTTTACCTTATAATCTCTTGAATTACTAAATGAAAGGACACCACACAAGTATATATATAAAATATATATGTATTTATTAGTAACACCTCTCTGCTAATCTCTTTATGAGATTAGAAGTCAGGAAGATATGCACAAATCAACATTTCAAAACAAGTTAAGCACAAATATGGCTGGGGCCCTAGGTGCGTACCACACCATATACTAAAAAAGAGACTTAGAGATAACGACTTGCAAGGGGACAAGGACTAGGGCCTTCAGAAGTGCGGGGGCCTCACTAATCCACCCAAGGCAGAGAAGTAAAGGACCCACGGGAGACGCATGCAGTGTGAGAACACAGCCGTGGATCCCTGTTGACTTCAATGGAGCAAGTCACGATTGGAAATTTAGAGTTTTAGGATACTTTGGGAAGGTCTACAAGCAAGTCACTTTCAGGGTAAGTAGTTCCAGAGCCAATACCCACAGGAGCACCGCAGTGCTGTAGTTATCTCACCCAGGGAAGCCGGGTGCATAGGTGTCTTTTGGTGTCGGGTTGCGGCGTCGTTTTCAATGGGAGCCAAAGAAGACTTGCTGCTTGTGAAGACAGGAGAAGTGTCCGGTGGAATCCAAGGCTGGATTCAGATGAAGGAAGACCTGAAAGCAGAGAGGACAGTGTTCAAAATCACTTGTCAGTGACACGGGGCAAGGAAGATGGATGCCCACAGTCGTTGGGTGATTTCAGGTGATCACGGGTGTTTTGACTCTTCAGCCACGAGGTCCAGGAGGCATCGACAACAACCAGAAGCTGGATTTGGCGTGTCCCACAAAGTCTGCAGCTTACTACGGTGTCGGTGACCAGATTGGAGCCAACAAGCCTTGGCAGCAGCAAGTCTCATGGAAAGTGTAAAAAGTCCAGACCAGCAAGGTCTGAGGGACTCACCCAGCAAGGGTAAGTCAGGGCCGGCCTGGAGCAACCAGGGGAGCCCTTTGAAACTGTAGAAAGGTCTTCAGGGGACCCACAAGCCAACCAGCAAGGGATTGCAAAGACTCCTCAAGAGGATTCACTCAACAGGGGCCCACGGTCACTCGGGACAGGGTAGGCCTCTGATCTTCAGTGAAAATCCTGCTGGAGGCTTGGACCATACGTGGCCTAAAGCACAATTTCGTAGAACGTCGTGAAGGGGTTGCACTCGAAAATAGTGCACGGTACCCAGGGATTGCGGTTCCTCATCACTCGTGGGGTCCACTTGCCTCAGAGTTGCTGTGGACTCACGATGGCCTTGGAGAAGTCAAGAAATCCTCTTCCTGGGCTGCAGGGACTTTGGACTCTGGCGGGAGCAGGAACGTTTGCAACCATTGATTGCAAGATTGGGTGCCTGCGAAGCAGGGGAGTCACTCCTTGACTCCAAGGTAAATTCTTCAGTCTTCCAGAGGTAGTGGAACGTCGAAGGTCCAGGATTCTTCTACAGAGCGTCATCCAGGGATATCTAGTTTGCAATGGCAAGGGTTCCCTAACTTATACTGAAAGCAAGGGAGGGACTAGCTCTATGACCCCACCTATGGGAGGGTCAGGGGAGTGGGTGGCTACACCCACTTCCCTTTGTCCAGTTTCACATTGGGGCAGGTAGCCCCTGAGCCGGTTTGAACGGGTGTATGCACAGAGGAGCCTACTGCTCCCCCAGTGCAGGACTTCAAAGCACTCTAGGAGTGCACCCACCCTGCTCCAATACACTTAACCCTGTCTGGGAGGTGACCACACCTCCCTGTGACAGGATGCCTATTGTTAGGCCTCCTCCACTGCGAGTTTCGGTCATCAGCAGGAGGGCAGCCCAGTGTCTGCGACTGGTGGCATCCATTTTGTGATGCCAGGGCTCTTCAGGATTCTACCGTGTTTCCACAGTAGGAACATGTATATCCCTCTAGAACGGTGGGATCATACTCCCACATCAGCTACTGGTGTGGGGTATGATTCCAAAGCATTTGACACCAAACACGACATGTTTTGATGCAGCCATCCCAGAGTTAGCATTTACCGCGAGGTTATAGTGCACTTAAGAGTATATGGTTTTACCGCATTCACAAACAGCCCCAGAGAATAGACTCTGAGAGCTGCAGAGGGGCCCTGCTCAGGCAGAGGCACCCCCTCACATGGAAACCAAGCACCCTGCCTTCAGGATTGGCCTGCCTTAGGGGTGACTGATAGGTTTAAATGTGTGTGCAGGGAGAGATATAGTGAACCTATATCTCAGTGAGGAGTGCTAACACTACCTCACCCAGGCTGCAGTAGCAGGCCTGTGGTGTCAGATTTAGTCTGCTTCCCAGGGGTGGCATAATACATGCTTCAGCCCCTGGTAGGCCTGTGAAGTACCTATGCCCTTGGTACCTAAGGTACCATATACTAGGGGCTCATATGGTACCACAGTATCCAATCACTAGTGCACCTAATATGCACTCCAAGTTGTTTAGAGAGAACAGAGAGGCTGGGGCCCTGATTAGCAGGGTCCCAGCCAGTGTATAGCCAGAAACCAGTGTAAACATCAGAAAAAAGTGGGGGCAACATAAGGTGCACATCCTACTCTCCTACATGTGAGTTTTGTTTTCGGGATCCTCCCTTTGAGAGAGGTCAACAGGGAATACCCAGTAACACTATTGGGAGAGGTGCGATAGGCCCAAATAGTGTCCATTAAAGCTAAACCTGCTGGTGTTCCCATTATTTCTCCCCTCTGCAGACACTCTTTGAACAAACGGTTAATCCGCTCCACTAATCCATTTGCACAGGGACAATACAATGCAGATTTGTGATGCTTTATGCCCCTGTGAGAGAGAAACTCTTTCATACTGTCTGAAGTGAACTGCACTCCATTGTCTGTTATGAGGGTGTCAGGTAATCCCTCCTCAAAGAATATGCTTTATAAGAACTGTGTGAGAACTCTTGTGTCGATTTGATGGACACATTCGTAGACCACCCAACGTGTGTGATAGTCCACTAGTACCAAAATGAAGCGTTCATTCAATGTTTTCAAGTTGAGTGGATCTATAATGTCCAAGGCTAACTTTGACCATGGTCGATCAGGCACTTCAATAGGAGAAAGAGGAGGCTTGCGGGTTTGGTGAGTTTTGTCACTGCGGCTACAGTCCAAACAATTTTTCACTACATTTTCAGTCATGGCATCCATGCCTGGCCACCAATATTCCAATCTTATTTTGTTCTTTGTAAGACTGCACCCCAAATGTCCTATGTGTGCTAGTCCCACTATCTTCTCTCTCAAGTTCTCAGGTGGAATCACTTTTTCCCCTCTGCAAACCAAGTTTCCTTGTATATTCAATTCAAGTCTTACGTCCCAGAACTTACATAAGGCTGTTGGAATGTCACTTTTATTAACAGCCCACCCATTTTTGATGAACTCTTTAATGGAACTCATTTCTGCATCTGCTTGCATACTATCGTCCCATTCCTCCTTATTTAAGCAGGTAAGTTGCAGTATCACATCATCACATTCACAACTAACAGAACAGCTTTCCTCTTCCAATGGAGAACGTGATAAAAAGTCTGCAACCGTGTTTTGAGAACCTGGCACGTACTTTACACTGTAATTGTAGTCTTCAAGTTCCAGGATCCACCTGGCAATTCTAGGGGTGGTTTTATTTGCCCCTTTAGTAGTGAATGCAAACATTAGTGGTTTGTGGTCGGTCTTTACAGTAAATGGAATGCCCCACAGAAAAAAACGGAAGTGTTTGATTGCCCAAAAGCTGGTAAGTGCCGCTTTCTCCACCACCGAGTAGCTGAATTCGGCATCCTTTAGGACTCGAGAGGCAAATGCAACAATCTGTTCTTTCCCATCCACCATTTGGATGAGACTGGCTCCCAACCCTTTATTGCTTGCGTCTCTGCAAAGGATTGTGGGTTTGCTGGGGTCAAACCTACCCAGGGATGGGGCAGAAATGATGCTTTCTTTGACAGATTCAAAGGCATTCTGACAGTCCTCGAACCACACAAAATAAGTTCTGGATTTGAGCAAATTACGTAAGGGTTCGACTATGGAGGCATCATTTATTACAAATTTGGAATAATATTCGGATAGGCCCAAGAATGATTTGAGATCTTGGACGCATTTAGGAGCCGCAGTGTCGCAAAACGCTTTCACCAGGTCCATTTTGGGTTTAATACCTTCCTGAGAAATGGTGTGCCCAAGGTACTCAACCGATCCCACTCCAATGTGACATTTCTCTTTTTTTAAAGTGAGACCAGCTTTTTCTAAGTTGGTCAACACCAATCTGAGGGTGATATTATGTTCCTCCAGATCCTTCCCGTAGATTAGTATCTCATCTTGAAAACAGAGAGTTCTGGGAAGATCTTTCAGAACATGCTGCATGATCCTCAGGAAGGCAGCCACAGCAGATGCCAAGCCAAAAGGCATGCAAAGGTATTGGAATGCTCCCAGTGGTGTCACAAAAGAGGTGAGATGGCGTGAGTTAGGGTGAAGCTCTACTTGGTGGTAGGCTGAGGATAAGTCGAGAATGCTGAAGAAACTCACACCTTTGATAAGGGTAAGGACCTCGTGAATGCGTGGAAGAGGGTGCCTGTCCACCCAGATGTTCTCATTTAGATCCCTGAGGTCAACACATAGCCTGATTTCTTTACTGGAAGCTTTAGTGGTAAGAACAATGGGGGCCAACCCTTGTGAATGTTCAATCACCCCAAAGACATTATTCTGTCTAATTCGATGCGAAGGAGAGCATGCATCAAATGTGGTATGGGTCTGGCCTTGTGTGCTACCAGCTTAGCATTTGATTTTAACTTAATGGAGTGTTGGTAATCCTTAAGTAAACCTATGTCATCCGAAAATACCTTTGGAAAATCATTGCAAATCTCCATCCCTCCAACTGAAGCATCTACCAAAAGAACCTGATCTGAACTATTGGGATCTAACCTGATCCTGAGTTCCCTTTGGTGTTTCCACCCCAACAAATTGGATCCCTTCTGGGTGATGTAGATCTTGCCTACAGTATTCCTACCTTTGAACCCTATCTCCTTGGTGGTCATGCCCAATGAGGGTATGGGGTCCCCATTGTAGCCTCCTGGTTGGATGTCAGGGGGCTGTACAGTTTCTTGCCATGAGGGAAAACGTTGGGAGAATACCTTGGCATCAACAAGGGTATTTGGGGAACATGACTCTGCAAAGACAGTTACAGGTTTGTTGTCTTGGGTGATGTTGCAAGATGGCAACTTGTCAGTTTCATTAGTACCTTTAAGTTGGAAGATCAACTTAGGATCAGGAGACAATTCTGGTTCGATCACCAAGACAGATTTGGAGCGCTGATCATGACAAACCCCGGACAAATGTCCTTTTTTCCCACATTTGTGGCAGATGACAGAATGTGCTTGGCATACGAGGATGTTGGCAAGGTGGGTTAGGCTCCCACATCTAAAACACTTGAGTTTGGTACCCGAAGGTAACGTGTTTGCCAGTTTATTTTTGTCTTTACCCGTATCAGGTTTGCTTATGACATTGACCTCCGTGGATTTACCCCCTTCTCCTTTCATTGCAACCATGCAATCTGCTGTGTGCTCAATCCCCACCGCTATGTCTGTGGCTTCCTTGAGGTCAGGGTTGGCCACAAAAGCCTCTCCTGTATCTTGGGATTGTTAGTGCATCTAACCAACTGGTCCCTAATTAGGGAATCTTGAAGAGACTCAAACTCGCATGTGTTAGCTAGACCCTTCAATGCAGCAATAAATGGTTTGACCTTTTCACTTTTCCCATGTGTCCTTGAAAATAATGTATGCCTCTCTAACACTACATTTTTGTTCTTGCTGAAGTGTTTTTCTAATTTGTTTACAGCCACCAAGTACACATTCTCATCCTCATCACTATCACTTCCTCCTTCTGCATTAACCGAAATATCATCGTAAACTTTCCTTCCTTCAATGCCCAAGTTGTGTAATAGGGTGTGTAGTTTACGTAAATGAGAACATTTCTCCCCCCCCAATAGCAATTAGGTAGGACTCTAGTAAACCAAACCATTGCTTCCAAGGTAGTACAGGTTCTCCCTCCTCATTAAGGAAGGGTGGGGGTTGCGACATGTTAGCAGCTGCCATGCTATCAACAGTTTAAATGTACAATTAAAACTGGTTAAAACGTACAATTGTATGATATGCAGTACACAGGGAAATGTAATTCAAGATTAGAAGTAACAACTTTAAATATGTGCCCGTAAGTATAAATTAATAATTGAAAATTACATGACAAACCTACAAAGCACAAAATAACACAGTAAATACTGCAATTGTAGATGAACAGATTTGGGGACGAAAAATGAAATTGTGCAGAGCTGAGCCTGTCAGCGTGAAAAGACAGGCAAAACAATGGTGAAAATAACTGTGCCTATCAGTGTAATATTAACATTGTAAAGCTGCGCCCATCAGTGTGAAATGAGAGGCAGTGCAGTGTGGCTAAAAGCTGTGCCCATCAGCAAAATGATAGAGATGAAAAAGAAATAGGGGCATCCTTCTGCGTGAAAACACCGAAATTAGATGTGCTCCTAAGTGGCAAAAAAGTGAAAAAAAACTGGCAGGCTGGGATGATTATGAAGTGCTGGTAATGTATAACTTCGTAGAGTTGAGTGCCACAGAGCAATGCTTTGCTTCACTGAGGAAGAAGAGATGCTGAGTTGAATGTCGCTCTCTTTGGTATGATGAAAATCCGGAAGGCAGAGAAGAACAATGGAGCCACACTGCCACCCAGTGGAGAGAGCACGGAAACACACCACAATTCTCTACAGCTGATGATTCTGTCAGCAGCGCCGGTAACAGCTGAGCGAGTGCATCAGAGTTCCCCCATCGACTCAAGCGCTCGGTTTAGTCAGAAAAGCTCGTAAAACAGTTAACTGCCAAATACAGATACAGAGCAGGCACCACCGCTTCAAAGAACTGTCACTTGTGCCCGCACCGCTTCAATGAATTTCCTCGTGTGCCCGTGTGAATTTTAGTCAACCGCCACATGCTGCTGTCTGAAATGGCAATGATTTCAGGTGCTACCGCTTCTAGGTACACTAGAGTGAGATGTTGCGCTGAAAGCAGGGTTACAGTTAAGCACCCACACACATTAAGAACACCCCGCTCACTCCTCAAAAAGTAAATACTCTCATTACAAGTGCCGACAGCAGGAAAAGAAGCAGATGCCACACACGAAATTGCCACTACAACACTCCGCCGGTCAAAAGTCAAATAACACAGCAGTCACGTCAGCTGGGGCCAAATGTGGAAACGAGCAGGCAGATGAGGACGCTGGAAGTCCTTAGCACATACCAGGGCACAACGAAGCCAGATGAAGAGACGAGGCAGGTAGAATAAAATGAAGAAGTGAGGGAATTACTCACTTGTATGTCGTAGAATCAGAACTGCTGACCTGGAGTACACGTTGGGGGTGGTGGTGAACCATCCCCACTCGGTGATGCCAGTGTTAACATGAAGCAAAAACCAAAGGAAATGATGGACGGAGTGTTGAACATTGCAAGCACTCACCCCGAGTCAACTGATCTGGGTTTAATCCATCACCGTTCTTTAGCCCATTCTGCCACCCCAGTTCAGACATGGCCATATGCAAATCAGTCTGACCCTATGCCTCATGGAAACAGTCCAGCCCGAACTACCAAGCCATGTCTTCCCTGGACCGGAAACAAGCTTCCTAGGACCGGTTTCTGGCATTTCAGCCGTCTTCAGCCAGGCTTGCTTGAATCCAGTGTCAAAGTGAGCAAGGGACTCACGTCTGAGCATACCCTGCCAACTTATGGCGAACAAAGCAAAAACCAAAGGAAATGATGGACGGAGTGTTGAACTTTGCAAGCACTCACCCCCAGTCAACTGATCTGGGTTTAATCCATCACCATTCTTTAGCCCACTCTGCCACCCCAGTTCAGACATGGCCATATGCAAATCAGTCTGACCCTGTGCCTCATGGAAACAGTCCAGCCCGAACTACCAAGCCATGTCTTCCCTGGATGGGAAACAAGCTTCCTAGGACCGGTTTCTGGCATTTCAGCCGTCTTCAGCCAGGCTTGCTTGAATCCAGTGGCAAAGTGAGCAAGGGACTCACGTCTGAGCATACCCTGCCAACTTATGGCGAACAAAGCAAAAACCAAAGGAAATGATGGACGGAGTGTTGAACATTGCAAGCACTCACCCCCAGTCAACTGATCCGGGTTTAATCCATCACCATTCTTTAGCCCACTCTGCCACCCCAGTTCAGACATGGCCATATGCAAATCAGTCTGACCCTGTGCCTCATGGAAACAGTCCAGCCCGAACTACCAAGCCATGTCTTCCCTGGACCGGAAACAAGCTTCCTAGGACCGGTTTCTGGCATTTCAGCCGTCTTCAGCCAGGCTTGCTTGAATCCAGTGGCAAAGTGAGCAAGGGACTCACGTCTGAGCATACCATGCCAACTTATGGTGAACAAAGCAAAAACCAAAGGAAATGATGGACGGAGTGTTGAACATTGCAAGCACTCACCCCCAGTCAACTGATCTGGGTTTAATCCATCACCGTTCTTTAGCCCACTCTACCACCCCAGTTCAGACATGGCCATATGCAAATCAGTCTGAGCCTGTGCCTCATGGAAACAGTCTAGCCCGAACTACCAAGCCATGTCTTCACTGGACCGGAAACAAGCTTCCTAGGACCGGTTTCTGGCATTTCAGCCGTCTTCAGCCAGGCTTGCTTGAATCCAGTGGCAAAGTGAGCAAGGGACTCACGTCTGAAAATACCCTGCCAACTTATGGCGAACAAAGCAAAAACCAAAGGACTGGGAGTGAATGTTTTGCCAATGTGCAACATTCCGTCCATCATCTTGTGTGTTTTGCTGTTCACCCTATGTGGGAAGGGTATGCCCAGACGTGGGTACCGTGCTCACTACGCCACTGGAGTCAAGCTATCCTGGCTGAAGAGGGGTGAAACCCCAAAACCAGTCCTAGGATGCTTGATTCCGGTCCAGGGAAGACATGGCTTGGCAGTTCGGGCTGGACTGTTCCCATGAGGCACAGGGTCAAGACTGATTTGCATATGGCCATGTCTGAACTGGGGTGGCGTGGTGAGCAAAATAACGATGGATTAAACCCAGATCTGTGACTGGGGGTGAATGTTTTGCCAATGTGCAACATTCCGTCCATCATCTTGTGTGTTTTGCTGTTCACCCTATGTGGGAAGGGTATGCCCAGACGTGGGTCCCGTGCTCACTACGCCACTGGAGTCAAGCTATCCTGGCTGAAGAGGGGTGAAACCCCGAAACCGGTCCTAGGATGCTTGATTCCGGTCCAGGGAAGACATTGCTTGGCAGTTCGGGCTGGACTGTTCCAATGAGGCACAGGGTCAAGACTGATTTGCATATGGCCATGTCTGAACCGGGGTGGCGTGGTGAGCAAAATAACGATGGATTAAACCCAGATCTGTGACTGGGGGTGAATGTTTTGCCAATGTGCAACATTCCGTCCATCATCTTGTGTTTTTTAGTGTTAAAATGAAGACAATTGTAAGGTAAGAAGATAAGTGTTCTTTATTAGTCTTCTCACCACCACACGTTCCAGGCAGCTCTCTGGAGGGCACTGTGGAATGTTGACAACACAGGAGGGGAAAGACCAATAGGAGGTGCATGGGAGTGGGGGGGCGGAACATACCAAGTGGAATGGATTACAACAAAAAACATTCTATGACTGCATGTAGAGTGAGAGAGAAACCAATGACATCAAGTCGAGAAGAAAACATGGACGCCAGAAAGCTACCAAAAGAGTCTAGCTACACCCACAAAGCCAAGCAGCAATATCATTTGAGGCATGTGGAAACAATTCAATGTCGATTGTCATCCACCTTGTCGTCCAAAATCTCGTCAATGTCATTGTCGAGCAACGGTGAAGAAGATGGCTGTATGATGATGGTGTTTACTAGTGAGTGATGTGTTCACATGGGTTTGGTCTTGTGCAGAAACGAGTTCACAAACAAGAGTGATTGCCTTGTGAAATGACCAAAATCATTGGACACTGACCTAAGATCACACGCAGTGAATGTTTGTTCCATACCGTTTAGCATTGACAGCGGTGCATCAATAAACATCATACCAGCAGAAATCTACCATGAATTGTGTCTCTGGAGCCCCAGATCATGCTGTCGTAAACAAAGATATACACATGGGCAACTGCTAGGCCATAACAGAGTCAAGGGTCATTTGTAGCGACCAGGGACACAAGAAGACAAAGGTATACACACCAATACATGTTCTTCAAGGAACTTCGCCAAGTGCACGACTACTTAGTGTGAGCACTGCTGTTGACATGGGCCTGATTTCCATCATCTACAATGTATATGCACATGCGGACATAGTAAGTCAGTTTCAATCATTGTTTCATGGACTCGGAAAGCTTAAAACAATGAAAGTGCAGCTTCACATTAGTGAGGACATTCATTCTTTTGCTAAACAACATCGTCAAATTGATTTTCACTTGCAGGAAGCTGTTGAAAACCAACTGGAAATGCTGTTAAAGCATGATATCATTGAAAGCTCCACTGGTCCGATGCCATGGGTGTGGCCTATAGAGGTGGTGCCAAAAAAGGCCATTGGAGGTACCGTGCAGATCTGTGCTGAAATGCACCAAGCTAACAAGGCAATTGAGAGAACGACACCCAGGTCCAAACATTGTTGATATGATTACACAGCTGAATGGCACCAAAGTATTTTCCCGACTTGATCTGAACAAAGGGTATGATCAACTCTAACTGGAAGAAAATTGCAGGTACATTACGACCTTTCAACCCATGTTGGCTTATTCAAATACAAGCGGTTACGTTTTGGGCGTCATCAGCGGCAGAACTCTTTCAGGATGTCATTCAACGTATACTACAGCCTGTCACACAAGCCTTTAATTACAATGATGATATATTGGTGTTTTGGGCTACTTGAAAGGTACATGACAAAGCCCTGACACAAGTCTGCCATTTACTTGCTGATGCAACGGTTCACATCGAATGTAAGAAAAATGTGAGTTTCACAGAACAGAGCTCAAATTCTTTGTGCATGTTCTCTCTGAAAAGGTTATGACACCAGACCCAGCTAAAGTACAAGCTTTGTCGTCCACTAGCCTCACATAGGATGTGACCATGCTGTAATCCTTCCTTGGCATGGCCAATTGCTTTTTCAGGTCCATTTGTGATTTTGCCGCAATCAATGCACCGTTGAGAGACCTAACACAAAAGAATGCCATTTTCAGCTGGTGGCATGAATGTGATCACAGTTTCAAGAAAATAACACATACCAAAGAAAATACTACTGAGATTGCGTATTTCGATCCAAACCTGCATATTGAAATTGTGATTGATGCAAGCACAGTGGGGTTGGATGTGATCCTGGCTCAGCAAATGGTTGTGCAAATACATAGAGACATACTGTGGCATATGCGAGCAGAAGTCTGTCACAGACCGAAAGTCGGGAGGAAGGTGACACAGGAATAGGTGCCTTCAGTAAGGTGAGACCTTTGATGAATGTTTGACTACAAGGCTCCCCTCGTCCCATTCTTCCATGAAGAATTCTTGTCCTAAAATTTGGGACCATATCATATACATTGACCAGCAATTAGGAACTGGTACAGTGTGATTGAGTGTACACTGAGTGAGTGAGTACACTATCCTTAGGGAATCCGAAAGGGCAGATACAGGAACCTAGTCCTGAAGAAAGCCCCGGACCCTTGTGTGGGGCCTTGTTGGGCTGAAACATGTCGACCTGAATTGGACACAGGCAACCTAATGGTGCCTCAAGTGTCCCATGTTTGCTTTTAATCACCCCAACACCACCTATTAATAAACAATTGAATAAAAAAAGGTAGGTGTATGGAGTCTTTAATTCTTGGGATCCCCCATTCCTTAACAGTCACTCCGATCACAATGAGGGCCGCCCGCCACTAGAGTATTTTCTGGCAAACGCGGGATGGCAAATGATGAAGCATGACACCCAGGGGGTGTGTGAGGCCATCTCAACACTTTTTGGGAAAATCCTTCTTTATGGTCCTTCCTTTAGATATTGGTGCAAAAGTCATCCTGATAATTAATGAAACGGTAGATGTCTGGTTTTCATAAATTGAGACCCCTTAGTTGGGGTACGTTTGATTTTTGTGATTTCTTATCTTACATTAGCCATTTGGTACCGTCTGCCTGTCTCAGAATACACATCTGAGGTGGGTGACAGCCTCTAGACAGACACACACACAAAGGGATCCTGGGCAGGATGGGAGGAGCTGACACACCGGATTAAGGTATGTCCTGTCCCCACAAAAAGGGCCGCATACCCCCTGTAGTGAGTCTGGAGCCAGGGCCAGAAGGGCAGGGACTCAGTGCACTTCAAAGGCCTCTTTTTGAAGTCTACCTTCCTTCAAAGGCATAAGTACTGGACATCTGAAACCATCAACTCAGTACACTTCTGGACTTGTGGATAGTCTGCCAGGATGAAGGACTGCTGTACTGCTGAAAGGACTGCCATTCTGCTGGACTGCCACTCTGCTTGACTGCTAGTCAGCTGGACTCCTGCTCTGCTGTGCTGACCTGCTGATTGCTGCCCTCCTGCCTAGGAGTGAGAAGGACTGGACATGCATCTCTCCAACCCAGAACCAGAGTGACTCCAAGGGCTTGCTGGCTTGCCTCCTGCTTGAAGTCACAGGGACATAAAAGACTTCCAACCCATCTGTCTACAGCACCTGGACTCTATCATATGAGAGTCTTGCTCTGTCAAGTGGTGCCAATCCAGTCCTGGGCCCTTGGTAGTTGGTATAAAGTGCAGCAACTGCTAAAATCCATGCATCCAGATTTAACCCAGATCTCTTGACTGGGGGAGAATGTCTGCATTGTCAACATTCCGTCCATCATTTGTTTGTTGTAACGCTTTTCGCCCTAAGTGGGATGGGTATGCCCAGACGTGGGTCCCATGCTCACTACGCCACTGGAGTCAAGCTATCCTGGCTGATGACGACTGATAGCCAGAAACTGGTCCTAGGATGCTTGATTCCGGTCCAGGGAAGACATGGCTTGGCAGTTCGGGCTGGACTGTTCCCATGAGGCACAGGGTCAAGACTGATTTGCATATGGCCATGTCTGAACAGGGGTGGCGTAGTGGGCAAAAGAACGATGGATTTAACCCAGATCTCTTGACTGGGGGAGAATGTCTGCATTGTCAACATTCCGTCCATCATTTGTTTGTTGTAACGCTTTTCGCCCTAAGTGGGATGGGTATGCCCAGACGTGGGTCCCGTGCTCACTACGCCACTGGAGTCAAGCTATCCTGGCTGATGACGGCTGATAGCCAGAAACCGGTCCTAGGATGCTTGATTCCGGTCCAGGGAAGACATGGCTTGGCAGTTCGGGCTGGACTGTTCCCATGAGGCACAGGGTCAAGACTGATTTGCATATGGCCATGTCTGAACTGGGGTGGCGTAGTGGGCAAAAGAACGATGGATTTAACCCAGATCTCTTGACTGGGGGAGAATGTCTGCATTGTCAACATTCCGTCCATCATTTGTTTGTTGTAACGCTTTTCGCCCTAAGTGGGATGGGTATGCCCAGACGTGGGTCCCGTGCTCACTACGCCACTGGAGTCAAGCTATCCTGGCTGATGACGGCTGATAGCCAGAAACCGGTCCTAGGATGCTTGATTCCGGTCCAGGGAAGACATGGCTTGGCAGTTCGGGCTGGACTGTTCCCATGAGGCACAGGGTCAAGACTGATTTGCATATGGCCATGTCTGAACTGGGGTGGCGTAGTGGGCAAAAGAACGATGGATTTAACCCAGATCTCTTGACTGGGGGAGAATGTCTGCATTGTCAACATTCCGTCCATCATTTGTTTGTTGTAACGCTTTTCGCCCTAAGTGGGATGGGTATGCCCAGACGTGGGTCCCGTGCTCACTACGCCACTGGAGTCAAGCTATCCTGGCTGATGACGGCTGATAGCCAGAAACCAGTCCTAGGATGCTTGATTCCGGTCCAGGGAAGACATGGCTTGGCAGTTCGGGCTGGACTGTTCCCATGAGGCACAGGGTCAAGACTGATTTGCATATGGCCATGTCTGAACTGGGGTGGCGTAGTGGGCAAAAGAACGATGGATTTAAACCAGATCTCTTGACTGGGGGAGAATGTCTGCATTGTCAACATTCCGTCCATCATTTGTTTGTTGTAACGCTTTTCGCCCTAAGTGGGATGGGTATGCCCAGACGTGGGTCCCGTGCTCACTACGCCACTGGAGTCAAGCTATCCTGGCTGATGACGGCAGATAGCCAGAAACTGGTCCTAGGATGCTTGATTCCGGTCTAGGGAAGACATGGCTTGGCAGTTCGGGCTGGACTGTTCCCATGAGGCACAGGGTCAAGACTGATTTGCATATGGCCATGTCTGAACTGGGGTGGCGTAGTGGGCAAAAGAACGATGGATTTAACCCAGATCTCTTGACTGGGGGAGAATGTCTGCATTGTCAACATTCCGTCCATCATTTGTTTGTTGTAACGCTTTTCGCCCTAAGTGGGATCGGTATGCCCAGACGTGGGTCCCATGCTCACTACGCCACTGGAGTCAAGCTATCCTGGCTGATGACGGCTGATAGCCAGAAACCGGTCCTAGGATGCTTGATTCCGGTCCAGGGAAGACATGGCTTGGCAGTTCGGGCTGGACTGTTCCCATGAGGCACAGGGTCAAGACTGATTTGCATATGGCCATGTCTGAACTGGGGTGGCGTAGTGGGCAAAAGAACGATGGATTTAACCCAGATCTCTTGACTGGGGGAGAATGTCTGCATTGTCAACATTCCGGCCATCATTTGTTTGTTGTAACGCTTTTCGCTCTAAGTGGGATGGGTATGCCCAGACGTGGGTCCCGTGCTCACTACGCCACTGGAGTCAAGCTATCCTGGCTGATGACGGCTGATAGCCAGAAACCGGTCCTAGGATGCTTGATTCTGGTCCAGGGAAGACATGGCTTGGCAGTTCGGGCTGGACTGTTCCCATGAGGCACAGGGTCAAGACTGATTTGCATATGGCCATGTCTGAACTGGGGTGGCATAGTGTGCAAAAGAACGATGGATTTAACCCAGATCTCTTGACTGGGGGAGAATGTCTGCATTGTCAACATTCCGTCCATCATTTGTTTGTTGTAACGCTTTTCGCCCTAAGTGGGGTGGGTATGCCCAGACGTGGGTCCCGTGCTCACTACGCCACTGGAGTCAAGCTATCCTGGCAGATGACGGCTGATAGCCAGAAACCGGTCCTAGGAATCTTGATTCCGGTCCAGGGAAGACATGGCTTGGCAGTTCGGGCTGGACTGTTCCCATGAGGCACAGGGTCAAGACTGATTTGCATATGGCCATGTCTGAACTGGGGTGGCGTAGTGGGCAAAAGAACGATGGATTTAACCGAGATCTCTTGACTGGGGGAGAATGTCTGCATTGTCAACATTCCGTCCATCATTTGTTTGTTGTAACGCTTTTCGCCCTAAGTGGGGTGGGTATGCCCAGACGTGGGTCCCGTGCTCACTACGCCACTGGAGTCAAGCTATCCTGGCTGATGACGGCTGATAGCCAGAAACCGGTCCTAGGATGCTTGATTCCGGTCCAGGGAAGACATGGCTTGGCAGTTCGGGCTGGACTGTTCCCATGAGGCACAGGGTCAAGACTGATTTGCATATGGCCATGTCTGAACTGGGGTGGCGTAGTGGGCAAAAGAACGATGGATTTAACCCAGATCTCTTGACTGGGGGAGAATGTCTGCATTGTCAACATTCCGTCCATCATTTGTTTGTTGTAACGCTTTTCGCCCTAAGTGGGATGGGTATGCCCAGACGTGGGTCCCGTGCTCACTACGCCACTGGAGTCAAGCTATCCTGGTTGATGACGGCTGATAGCCAGAAACCGGTCCTAGGATGCTTGATTCCGGTCCAGGGAAGACATGGCTTGGCAGTTCGGGCTGGACTGTTCCCATGAGGCACAGGGTCAAGACTGATTTGCATATGGCCATGTCTGAACTGGGGTGGCGTAGTGGGCAAAAGAACGATGGATTTAACCCAGATCTCTTGACTGGGGGAGAATGTCTGCATTGTCAACATTCCGTCCATCATTTGTTTGTTGTAACGCTTTTCACCCTAAGTGGGATGGGTATGCCCAGACGTGGGTCCCGTGCTCACTACGCCACTGGAGTCAAGCTATCCTGGCTGATGACGGCTGATAGCCAGAAACCGGTCCTAGGATGCTTGATTCCGGTCCAGGGAAGACATGGCTTGGCAGTTCGGGCTGGACTGTTCCCATGAGGCACAGGGTCAAGACTGATTTGCATATGGCCATGTCTGAACTGGGGTGGCGTAGTGGGCAAAAGAACAATGGATTTAACCCAGATCTCTTGACTAGGGGAGAATGTCTGCATTGTCAACATTCCGTCCATCATTTGTTTGTTGTAACGCTTTTCGCCCTAAGTGGGATGGGTATGCCCAGACGTGGGTCCCGTGCTCACTACGCCACTGGAGTCAAGCTATCCTGGCTGATGACGGCTGATAGCCAGAAACCGGTCCTAGGATGCTTGATTCCGGTCCAGGGAAGACATGGCTTGGCAGTTCGGGCTGGACTGTTCCCATGAGGCACAGGGTCAATACTGATTTGCATATGGCCATGTCTGAACTGGGGTGGCGTAGTGGGCAAAAGAACGATGGATTTAACCCAGATCTCTTGACTGGGGGAGAATGTCTGCATTGTCAACATTCCGTCCATCATTTGTTTGTTGTAACGCTTTTCGCCCTAAGTGGGATGGGTATGCCCAGACGTGGGTCCCGTGCTCACTACGCCACTGGAGTCAAGATATCCTGGCTGATGACGGCTGATAGCCAGAAACCGGTCCTAGGAATCTTGATTCCGGTCCAGGGAAGACATGGCTTGGCAGTTCGGGCTGGACTGTTCCCATGAGGCACAGGGTCAAGACTGATTTGCATATGGCCATGTCTGAACTGGGGTGGCGTAGTGGGCAAAAGAACGATGGATTTAACCCAGATCTCTTGACTGGGGGAGAATGTCTGCATTGTCAACATTCCGTCCATCATTTGTTTGTTGTAACGCTTTTCGCCCTAAGTGGGATGGGTATGCCCAGACGTGGGTCCCGTGCTCACTACGCCACTGGAGTCAAGCTATCCTGGCTGATGACGGCTGATAGCCAGAAACCGGTCCTAGGATGCTTGATTCCGGTCCAGGGAAGACATGGCTTGGCAGTTCGGGCTGGACTGTTCCCATGAGGCACAGGGTCAAGACTGATTTGCATATGGCCATGTCTGAACTGGGGTGGCGTAGTGGGCAAAAGAACGATGGATTTAAACCAGATCTCTTGACTGGGGGAGAATGTCTGCATTGTCAACATTCCGTCCATCATTTGTTTGTTGTAACGCTTTTCGCCCTAAGTGGGATGGGTATGCCCAGACGTGGGTCCCGTGCTCACTACGCCACTGGAGTCAAGCTATCCTGGCTGATGACGGCTGATAGCCAGAAACCGGTCCTAGGATGCTTGATTCCGGTCCAGGGAAGACATGGCTTGGCAGTTCGGGCTGGACTGTTCCCATGAGGCACAGGGTCAAGACTGATTTGCATATGGCCAGGTCTGAACTGGGGTGGCGTAGTGGGCAAAAGAACGATGGATTTAACCCAGATCTCTTGACTGGGGGAGAATGTCTGCATTGTCAACATTCCGTCCATCATTTGTTTGTTGTAACGCTTTTCGCCCTAAGTGGGATGGGTATGCCCAGACGTGGGTCCCGTGCTCACTACGCCACTGGAGTCAAGCTATCCGGGCTGATGACGGCTGATAGCCAGAAACCGGTCCTAGGATGCTTGATTCCGGTCCAGGGAAGACATGGCTTGGCAGTTCGGGCTGGACTGTTCCCATGAGGCACAGGGTCAAGACTGATTTGCATATGGCCATGTCTGAACTGGGGTGGCGTAGTGTGCAAAAGAACGATGGATTTAACCCAGATCTCTTGACTGGGGGAGAATGTCTGCATTGTCAACATTCCGTCCATCATTTGTTTGTTGTAACGCTTTTCGTCCTAAGTGGGGTGGGTATGCCCAGACGTGGGTCCCGTGCTCACTACGCCACTGGAGTCAAGCTATCCTGGCTGATGACGGCTGATAGCCAGAAACCGGTCCTAGGAATCTTGATTCCGGTCCAGGGAAGACATGGCTTGGCAGTTCGGGCTGGACTGTTCCCATGAGGCACAGGGTCAAGACTGATTTGCATATGGCCATGTCTGAACTGGGGTGGCGTAGTGGGCAAAAGAACGATGGATTTAACCCAGATCTCTTGACTGGGGAGAATGTCTGCATTGTCAACATTCCGTCCATCATTTGTTTGTTGTAACGCTTTTCGCCCTAAGTGGGGTGGGTATGCCCAGACGTGGGTCCTGTGCTCACTACGCCACTGGAGTCAAGCTATCCTGGCTGATGACGGCTGATAGCCAGAAACCGGTCCTAGGATGCTTGATTCCGGTCCAGGGAAGACATGGCTTGGCAGTTCGGGCTGGACTGTTCCCATGAGGCACAGGGTCAAGACTGATTTGCATATGGCCATGTCTGAACTGGGGTGGCGTAGTGGGCAAAAGAACGATGGATTTAACCCAGATCTCTTGACTGGGGGAGAATGTCTGCATTGTCAACATTCCGTCCATCATTTGTTTGTTGTAACGCTTTTCGCCCTAAGTGGGATGGGCATGCCCAGACGTGGGTCCCGTGCTCACTACGCCACTGGAGTCAAGCTATCCTGGTTGATGACGGCTGATAGCCAGAAACCGGTCCTAGGATGCTTGATTCCGGTCCAGGGAAGACATGGCTTGGCAGTTCGGGCTGGACTGTTCCCATGAGGCACAGGGTCAAGACTGATTTGCATATGGCCATGTCTGAACTGGGGTGGCGTAGTGGGCAAAAGAACGATGGATTTAACCCAGATCTCTTGACTGGGGGAGAATGTCTGCATTGTCAACATTCCGTCCATCATTTGTTTGTTGTAACGCTTTTCACCCTAAGTGGGATGGGTATGCCCAGACGTGGGTCCCGTGCTCACTACGCCACTGGAGTCAAGCTATCCTGGCTGATGACGGCTGATAGCCAGAAACCGGTCCTAGGATGCTTGATTCCGGTCCAGGGAAGACATGGCTTGGCAGTTCGGGCTGGACTGTTCCCATGAGGCACAGGGTCAAGACTGATTTGCATATGGCCATGTCTGAACTGGGGTGGCGTAGTGGGCAAAAGAACGATGGATTTAACCCAGATCTCTTGACTAGGGGAGAATGTCTGCATTGTCAACATTCCGTCCATCATTTGTTTGTTGTAACGCTTTTCGCCCTAAGTGGGGTGGGTATGCCCAGACGTGGGTCCCGTGCTCACTACGCCACTGGAGTCAAGCTATCCTGGCTGATGACGGCTGATAGCCAGAAACCGGTCCTAGGATGCTTGATTCCGGTCCAGGGAAGACATGGCTTGGCAGTTCGGGCTGGACTGTTCCCATGAGGCACAGGGTCAAGACTGATTTGCATATGGCCAGGTCTGAACTGGGGTGGCGTAGTGGGCAAAAGAACGATGGATTTAACCCAGATCTCTTGACTGGGGGAGAATGTCTGCATTGTCAACATTCCATCCATCATTTGTTTGTTGTAACGCTTTTCGCCCTAAGTGGGATGGGTATGCCCAGACGTGGGTCCCGTGCTCACTACGCCACTGGAGTCAAGCTATCCTGGCTGATGACGGCTGATAGCCAGAAACCGGTCCTAGGATGCTTGATTCCGGTCCAGGGAAGACATGGCTTGGCAGTTCGGGCTGGACTGTTCCCATGAGGCACAGGGTCAAGACTGATTTGCATATGGCCATGTCTGAACTGGGGTGGCGTAGTGTGCAAAAGAACGATGGATTTAACCCAGATCTCTTGACTGGGGGAGAATGTCTGCATTGTCAACATTCCGTCCATCATTTGTTTGTTGTAACGCTTTTCGCCCTAAGTGGGATGGGTATGCCCAGACGTGGGTCCCGTGCTCACTACGCCACTGGAGTCAAGCTATCCTGGCTGATGACGGCTGATAGCCAGAAACCGGTCCTAGGATGCTTGATTCCGGTCCAGGGAAGACATGGCTTGGCAGTTCGGGCTGGACTGTTCCCATGAGGCACAGGGTCAAGACTGATTTGCATATGGCCAGGTCTGAACTGGGGTGGCGTAGTGGGCAAAAGAACGATGGATTTAACCCAGATCTCTTGACTGGGGGAGAATGTCTGCATTGTCAACATTCCGTCCATCATTTGTTTGTTGTAACGCTTTTCGCCCTAAGTGGGATGGGTATGCCCAGACGTGGGTCCCGTGCTCACTACGCCACTGGAGTCAAGCTATCCTGGCTGATGACGGCTGATAGCCAGAAACCGGTCCTAGGATGCTTGATTCCGGTCCAGGGAAGACATGGCTTGGCAGTTCGGGCTGGACTGTTCCCATGAGGCACAGGGTCAAGACTGATTTGCATATGGCCATGTCTGAACTGGGGTGGCGTAGTGTGCAAAAGAACGATGGATTTAACCCAGATCTCTTGACTGGGGGAGAATGTCTGCATTGTCAACATTCCGTCCATCATTTGTTTGTTGTAACGCTTTTCGTCCTAAGTGGGGTGGGTATGCCCAGACGTGGGTCCCGTGCTCACTACGCCACTGGAGTCAAGCTATCCTGGCTGATGACGGCTGATAGCCAGAAACCGGTCCTAGGAATCTTGATTCCGGTCCAGGGAAGACATGGCTTGGCAGTTCGGGCTGGACTGTTCCCATGAGGCACAGGGTCAAGACTGATTTGCATATGGCCATGTCTGAACTGGGGTGGCGTAGTGGGCAAAAGAACGATGGATTTAACCCAGATCTCTTGACTGGGGAGAATGTCTGCATTGTCAACATTCCGTCCATCATTTGTTTGTTGTAACGCTTTTCGCCCTAAGTGGGGTGGGTATGCCCAGACGTGGGTCCCGTGCTCACTACGCCACTGGAGTCAAGCTATCCTGGCTGATGACGGCTGATAGCCAGAAACCGGTCCTAGGATGCTTGATTCCGGTCCAGGGAAGACATGGCTTGGCAGTTCGGGCTGGACTGTTCCCATGAGGCACAGGGTCAAGACTGATTTGCATATGGCCATGTCTGAACTGGGGTGGCGTAGTGGGCAAAAGAACGATGGATTTAACCCAGATCTCTTGACTGGGGGAGAATGTCTGCATTGTCAACATTCCGTCCATCATTTGTTTGTTGTAACGCTTTTCGCCCTAAGTGGGATGGGCATGCCCAGACGTGGGTCCCGTGCTCACTACGCCACTGGAGTCAAGCTATCCTGGTTGATGACGGCTGATAGCCAGAAACCGGTCCTAGGATGCTTGATTCCGGTCCAGGGAAGACATGGCTTGGCAGTTCGGGCTGGACTGTTCCCATGAGGCACAGGGTCAAGACTGATTTGCATATGGCCATGTCTGAACTGGGGTGGCGTAGTGGGCAAAAGAACGATGGATTTAACCCAGATCTCTTGACTGGGGGAGAATGTCTGCATTGTCAACATTCCGTCCATCATTTGTTTGTTGTAACGCTTTTCACCCTAAGTGGGATGGGTATGCCCAGACGTGGGTCCCGTGCTCACTACGCCACTGGAGTCAAGCTATCCTGGCTGATGACGGCTGATAGCCAGAAACCGGTCCTAGGATGCTTGATTCCGGTCCAGGGAAGACATGGCTTGGCAGTTCGGGCTGGACTGTTCCCATGAGGCACAGGGTCAAGACTGATTTGCATATGGCCATGTCTGAACTGGGGTGGCGTAGTGGGCAAAAGAACGATGGATTTAACCCAGATCTCTTGACTAGGGGAGAATGTCTGCATTGTCAACATTCCGTCCATCATTTGTTTGTTGTAACGCTTTTCGCCCTAAGTGGGGTGGGTATGCCCAGACGTGGGTCCCGTGCTCACTACGCCACTGGAGTCAAGCTATCCTGGCTGATGACGGCTGATAGCCAGAAACCGGTCCTAGGAATCTTGATTCCGGTCCAGGGAAGACATGGCTTGGCAGTTCGGGCTGGACTGTTCCCATGAGACACAGGGTCAAGACTGATTTGCATATGGCCATGTCTGAACTGGGGTGGCGTAGTGGGCAAAAGAACGATGGATTTAACCGAGATCTCTTGACTGGGGGAGAATGTCTGCATTGTCAACATTCCGTCCATCATTTGTTTGTTGTAACGCTTTTCGCCCTAAGTGGGGTGGGTATGCCCAGACGTGGGTCCCGTGCTCACTACGCCACTGGAGTCAAGCTATCCTGGCTGATGACGGCTGATAGCCAGAAACCGGTCCTAGGATGCTTGATTCCGGTCTAGGGAAGACATGGCTTGGCAGTTCGGGCTGGACTGTTCCCATGAGGCACAGGGTCAAGACTGATTTGCATATGGCCATGTCTGAACTGGGGTGGCGTAGTGGGCAAAAGAACGATGGATTTAACCCAGATCTCTTGACTGGGGGAGAATGTCTGCATTGTCAACATTCCGTCCATCATTTGTTTGTTGTAACGCTTTTCGCCCTAAGTGGGATGGGTATGCCCAGACGTGGGTCCCGTGCTCACTACGCCACTGGAGTCAAGCTATCCTGGTTGATGACGGCTGATAGCCAGAAACCGGTCCTAGGATGCTTGATTCCGGTCCAGGGAAGACATGGCTTGGCAGTTCGGGCTGGACTGTTCCCATGAGGCACAGGGTCAAGACTGATTTGCATATGGCCATGTCTGAACTGGGGTGGCGTAGTGGGCAAAAGAACGATGGATTTAACCCAGATCTCTTGACTGGGGGAGAATGTCTGCATTGTCAACATTCCGTCCATCATTTGTTTGTTGTAACGCTTTTCACCCTAAGTGGGATGGGTATGCCCAGACGTGGGTCCCGTGCTCACTACGCCACTGGAGTCAAGCTATCCTGGCTGATGACGGCTGATAGCCAGAAACCGGTCCTAGGATGCTTGATTCCGGTCCAGGGAAGACATGGCTTGGCAGTTCGGGCTGGACTGTTCCCATGAGGCACAGGGTCAAGACTGATTTGCATATGGCCATGTCTGAACTGGGGTGGCGTAGTGGGCAAAAGAACAATGGATTTAACCCAGATCTCTTGACTAGGGGAGAATGTCTGCATTGTCAACATTCCGTCCATCATTTGTTTGTTGTAACGCTTTTCGCCCTAAGTGGGATGGGTATGCCCAGACGTGGGTCCCGTGCTCACTACGCCACTGGAGTCAAGCTATCCTGGCTGATGACGGCTGATAGCCAGAAACCGGTCCTAGGATGCTTGATTCCGGTCCAGGGAAGACATGGCTTGGCAGTTCGGGCTGGACTGTTCCCATGAGGCACAGGGTCAAGACTGATTTGCATATGGCCATGTCTGAACTGGGGTGGCGTAGTGGGCAAAAGAACGATGGATTTAACCCAGATCTCTTGACTGGGGGAGAATGTCTGCATTGTCAACATTCCGTCCATCATTTGTTTGTTGTAACGCTTTTCGCCCTAAGTGGGATGGGTATGCCCAGACGTGGGTCCCGTGCTCACTACGCCACTGGAGTCAAGCTATCCTGGCTGATGACGGCTGATAGCCAGAAACCGGTCCTAGGATGCTTGATTCCGGTCCAGGGAAGACATGGCTTGGCAGTTCGGGCTGGACTGTTCCCATGAGGCACAGGGTCAAGACTGATTTGCATATGGCCATGTCTGAACTGGGGTGGCGTAGTGGGCAAAAGAATGATGGATTTAACCCAGATCTCTTGACTGGGGGAGAATGTCTGCATTGTCAACATTCCGTCCATCATTTGTTTGTTGTAACGCTTTTCGCCCTAAGTGGGATGGGTATGCCCAGACGTGGGTCCCGTGCTCACTACGCCACTGGAGTCAAGCTATCCTGGCTGATGACGGCTGATAGCCAGAAACCGGTCCTAGGATGCTTGATTCCGGTCCAGGGAAGACATGGCTTGGCAGTTCGGGCTGGACTGTTCCCATGAGGCACAGGGTCAAGACTGATTTGCATATGGCCATGTCTGAACTGGGGTGGCGTAGTGGGCAAAAGAACGATGGATTTAAACCAGATCTCTTGACTGGGGGAGAATGTCTGCATTGTCAACATTCCGTCCATCATTTGTTTGTTGTAACGCTTTTCGCCCTAAGTGGGATGGGTATGCCCAGACGTGGGTCCCGTGCTCACTACGCCACTGGAGTCAAGCTATCCTGGCTGATGACGGCTGATAGCCAGAAACCGGTCCTAGGATGCTTGATTCCGGTCCAGGGAAGACATGGCTTGGCAGTTCGGGCTGGACTGTTCCCATGAGGCACAGGGTCAAGACTGATTTGCATATGGCCAGGTCTGAACTGGGGTGGCGTAGTGGGCAAAAGAACGATGGATTTAACCCAGATCTCTTGACTGGGGGAGAATGTCTGCATTGTCAACATTCCGTCCATCATTTGTTTGTTGTAACGCTTTTCGCCCTAAGTGGGATGGGTATGCCCAGACGTGGGTCCCGTGCTCACTACGCCACTGGAGTCAAGCTATCCTGGCTGATGACGGCTGATAGCCAGAAACCGGTCCTAGGATGCTTGATTCCGGTCCAGGGAAGACATGGCTTGGCAGTTCGGGCTGGACTGTTCCCATGAGGCACAGGGTCAAGACTGATTTGCATATGGCCATGTCTGAACTGGGGTGGCGTAGTGTGCAAAAGAACGATGGATTTAACCCAGATCTCTTGACTGGGGGAGAATGTCTGCATTGTCAACATTCCGTCCATCATTTGTTTGTTGTAACGCTTTTCGCCCTAAGTGGGATGGGTATGCCCAGACGTGGGTCCCGTGCTCACTACGCCACTGGAGTCAAGCTATCCTGGCTGATGACGGCTGATAGCCAGAAACCGGTCCTAGGATGCTTGATTCCGGTCCAGGGAAGACATGGCTTGGCAGTTCGGGCTGGACTGTTCCCATGAGGCACAGGGTCAAGACTGATTTGCATATGGCCAGGTCTGAACTGGGGTGGCGTAGTGGGCAAAAGAACGATGGATTTAACCCAGATCTCTTGACTGGGGGAGAATGTCTGCATTGTCAACATTCCGTCCATCATTTGTTTGTTGTAACGCTTTTCGCCCTAAGTGGGATGGGTATGCCCAGACGTGGGTCCCGTGCTCACTACGCCACTGGAGTCAAGCTATCCTGGCTGATGACGGCTGATAGCCAGAAACCGGTCCTAGGATGCTTGATTCCGGTCCAGGGAAGACATGGCTTGGCAGTTCGGGCTGGACTGTTCCCATGAGGCACAGGGTCAAGACTGATTTGCATATGGCCATGTCTGAACTGGGGTGGCGTAGTGTGCAAAAGAACGATGGATTTAACCCAGATCTCTTGACTGGGGGAGAATGTCTGCATTGTCAACATTCCGTCCATCATTTGTTTGTTGTAACGCTTTTCGTCCTAAGTGGGGTGGGTATGCCCAGACGTGGGTCCCGTGCTCACTACGCCACTGGAGTCAAGCTATCCTGGCTGATGACGGCTGATAGCCAGAAACCGGTCCTAGGAATCTTGATTCCGGTCCAGGGAAGACATGGCTTGGCAGTTCGGGCTGGACTGTTCCCATGAGGCACAGGGTCAAGACTGATTTGCATATGGCCATGTCTGAACTGGGGTGGCGTAGTGGGCAAAAGAACGATGGATTTAACCCAGATCTCTTGACTGGGGAGAATGTCTGCATTGTCAACATTCCGTCCATCATTTGTTTGTTGTAACGCTTTTCGCCCTAAGTGGGGTGGGTATGCCCAGACGTGGGTCCCGTGCTCACTACGCCACTGGAGTCAAGCTATCCTGGCTGATGACGGCTGATAGCCAGAAACCGGTCCTAGGATGCTTGATTCCGGTCCAGGGAAGACATGGCTTGGCAGTTCGGGCTGGACTGTTCCCATGAGGCACAGGGTCAAGACTGATTTGCATATGGCCATGTCTGAACTGGGGTGGCGTAGTGGGCAAAAGAACGATGGATTTAACCCAGATCTCTTGACTGGGGGAGAATGTCTGCATTGTCAACATTCCGTCCATCATTTGTTTGTTGTAACGCTTTTCGCCCTAAGTGGGATGGGCATGCCCAGACGTGGGTCCCGTGCTCACTACGCCACTGGAGTCAAGCTATCCTGGTTGATGACGGCTGATAGCCAGAAACCGGTCCTAGGATGCTTGATTCCGGTCCAGGGAAGACATGGCTTGGCAGTTCGGGCTGGACTGTTCCCATGAGGCACAGGGTCAAGACTGATTTGCATATGGCCATGTCTGAACTGGGGTGGCGTAGTGGGCAAAAGAACGATGGATTTAACCCAGATCTCTTGACTGGGGGAGAATGTCTGCATTGTCAACATTCCGTCCATCATTTGTTTGTTGTAACGCTTTTCACCCTAAGTGGGATGGGTATGCCCAGACGTGGGTCCCGTGCTCACTACGCCACTGGAGTCAAGCTATCCTGGCTGATGACGGCTGATAGCCAGAAACCGGTCCTAGGATGCTTGATTCCGGTCCAGGGAAGACATGGCTTGGCAGTTCGGGCTGGACTGTTCCCATGAGGCACAGGGTCAAGACTGATTTGCATATGGCCATGTCTGAACTGGGGTGGCGTAGTGGGCAAAAGAACGATGGATTTAACCCAGATCTCTTGACTAGGGGAGAATGTCTGCATTGTCAACATTCCGTCCATCATTTGTTTGTTGTAACGCTTTTCGCCCTAAGTGGGGTGGGTATGCCCAGACGTGGGTCCCGTGCTCACTACGCCACTGGAGTCAAGCTATCCTGGCTGATGACGGCTGATAGCCAGAAACCGGTCCTAGGAATCTTGATTCCGGTCCAGGGAAGACATGGCTTGGCAGTTCGGGCTGGACTGTTCCCATGAGACACAGGGTCAAGACTGATTTGCATATGGCCATGTCTGAACTGGGGTGGCGTAGTGGGCAAAAGAACGATGGATTTAACCGAGATCTCTTGACTGGGGGAGAATGTCTGCATTGTCAACATTCCGTCCATCATTTGTTTGTTGTAACGCTTTTCGCCCTAAGTGGGGTGGGTATGCCCAGACGTGGGTCCCGTGCTCACTACGCCACTGGAGTCAAGCTATCCTGGCTGATGACGGCTGATAGCCAGAAACCGGTCCTAGGATGCTTGATTCCGGTCTAGGGAAGACATGGCTTGGCAGTTCGGGCTGGACTGTTCCCATGAGGCACAGGGTCAAGACTGATTTGCATATGGCCATGTCTGAACTGGGGTGGCGTAGTGGGCAAAAGAACGATGGATTTAACCCAGATCTCTTGACTGGGGGAGAATGTCTGCATTGTCAACATTCCGTCCATCATTTGTTTGTTGTAACGCTTTTCGCCCTAAGTGGGATGGGTATGCCCAGACGTGGGTCCCGTGCTCACTACGCCACTGGAGTCAAGCTATCCTGGTTGATGACGGCTGATAGCCAGAAACCGGTCCTAGGATGCTTGATTCCGGTCCAGGGAAGACATGGCTTGGCAGTTCGGGCTGGACTGTTCCCATGAGGCACAGGGTCAAGACTGATTTGCATATGGCCATGTCTGAACTGGGGTGGCGTAGTGGGCAAAAGAACGATGGATTTAACCCAGATCTCTTGACTGGGGGAGAATGTCTGCATTGTCAACATTCCGTCCATCATTTGTTTGTTGTAACGCTTTTCACCCTAAGTGGGATGGGTATGCCCAGACGTGGGTCCCGTGCTCACTACGCCACTGGAGTCAAGCTATCCTGGCTGATGACGGCTGATAGCCAGAAACCGGTCCTAGGATGCTTGATTCCGGTCCAGGGAAGACATGGCTTGGCAGTTCGGGCTGGACTGTTCCCATGAGGCACAGGGTCAAGACTGATTTGCATATGGCCATGTCTGAACTGGGGTGGCGTAGTGGGCAAAAGAACAATGGATTTAACCCAGATCTCTTGACTAGGGGAGAATGTCTGCATTGTCAACATTCCGTCCATCATTTGTTTGTTGTAACGCTTTTCGCCCTAAGTGGGATGGGTATGCCCAGACGTGGGTCCCGTGCTCACTACGCCACTGGAGTCAAGCTATCCTGGCTGATGACGGCTGATAGCCAGAAACCGGTCCTAGGATGCTTGATTCCGGTCCAGGGAAGACATGGCTTGGCAGTTCGGGCTGGACTGTTCCCATGAGGCACAGGGTCAAGACTGATTTGCATATGGCCATGTCTGAACTGGGGTGGCGTAGTGGGCAAAAGAACGATGGATTTAACCCAGATCTCTTGACTGGGGGAGAATGTCTGCATTGTCAACATTCCGTCCATCATTTGTTTGTTGTAACGCTTTTCGCCCTAAGTGGGATGGGTATGCCCAGACGTGGGTCCCGTGCTCACTACGCCACTGGAGTCAAGCTATCCTGGCTGATGACGGCTGATAGCCAGAAACCGGTCCTAGGATGCTTGATTCCGGTCCAGGGAAGACATGGCTTGGCAGTTCGGGCTGGACTGTTCCCATGAGGCACAGGGTCAAGACTGATTTGCATATGGCCATGTCTGAACTGGGGTGGCGTAGTGGGCAAAAGAATGATGGATTTAACCCAGATCTCTTGACTGGGGGAGAATGTCTGCATTGTCAACATTCCGTCCATCATTTGTTTGTTGTAACGCTTTTCGCCCTAAGTGGGATGGGTATGCCCAGACGTGGGTCCCGTGCTCACTACGCCACTGGAGTCAAGCTATCCTGGCTGATGACGGCTGATAGCCAGAAACCGGTCCTAGGATGCTTGATTCCGGTCCAGGGAAGACATGGCTTGGCAGTTCGGGCTGGACTGTTCCCATGAGGCACAGGGTCAAGACTGATTTGCATATGGCCATGTCTGAACTGGGGTGGCGTAGTGGGCAAAAGAACGATGGATTTAAACCAGATCTCTTGACTGGGGGAGAATGTCTGCATTGTCAACATTCCGTCCATCATTTGTTTGTTGTAACGCTTTTCGCCCTAAGTGGGATGGGTATGCCCAGACGTGGGTCCCGTGCTCACTACGCCACTGGAGTCAAGCTATCCTGGCTGATGACGGCTGATAGCCAGAAACCGGTCCTAGGATGCTTGATTCCGGTCCAGGGAAGACATGGCTTGGCAGTTCGGGCTGGACTGTTCCCATGAGGCACAGGGTCAAGACTGATTTGCATATGGCCAGGTCTGAACTGGGGTGGCGTAGTGGGCAAAAGAACGATGGATTTAACCCAGATCTCTTGACTGGGGGAGAATGTCTGCATTGTCAACATTCCGTCCATCATTTGTTTGTTGTAACGCTTTTCGCCCTAAGTGGGATGGGTATGCCCAGACGTGGGTCCCGTGCTCACTACGCCACTGGAGTCAAGCTATCCTGGCTGATGACGGCTGATAGCCAGAAACCGGTCCTAGGATGCTTGATTCCGGTCCAGGGAAGACATGGCTTGGCAGTTCGGGCTGGACTGTTCCCATGAGGCACAGGGTCAAGACTGATTTGCATATGGCCAGGTCTGAACTGGGGTGGCGTAGTGGGCAAAAGAACGATGGATTTAACCCAGATCTCTTGACTGGGGGAGAATGTCTGCATTGTCAACATTCCGTCCATCATTTGTTTGTTGTAACGCTTTTCGCCCTAAGTGGGATGGGTATGCCCAGACGTGGGTCCCGTGCTCACTACGCCACTGGAGTCAAGCTATCCTGGCTGATGACGGCTGATAGCCAGAAACCGGTCCTAGGATGCTTGATTCCGGTCCAGGGAAGACATGGCTTGGCAGTTCGGGCTGGACTGTTCCCATGAGGCACAGGGTCAAGACTGATTTGCATATGGCCATGTCTGAACTGGGGTGGCGTAGTGTGCAAAAGAACGATGGATTTAACCCAGATCTCTTGACTGGGGGAGAATGTCTGCATTGTCAACATTCCTTCCATCATCTGTTTGTTGTAACGCTTTTCGTCCTAAGTGGGGTGGGTATGCCCAGACGTGGGTCCCGTGCTCACTACGCCACTGGAGTCAAGCTATCCTGGCTGATGACGGCTGATAGCCAGAAACCGGTCCTAGGAATCTTGATTCCGGTCCAGGGAAGACATGGCTTGGCAGTTCGGGCTGGACTGTTCCCATGAGGCACAGGGTCAAGACTGATTTGCATATGGCCATGTCTGAACTGGGGTGGCGTAGTGGGCAAAAGAACGATGGATTTAA
Source organism: Triturus cristatus (assembly GCF_964204655.1). Classification (NCBI taxonomy): domain Eukaryota; kingdom Metazoa; phylum Chordata; class Amphibia; order Caudata; family Salamandridae; genus Triturus; species Triturus cristatus. The sequence goes on along the minus strand of NC_140594.1, from coordinate 699,417,389 downwards.
CCCAGATCTCTTGACTGGGGGAGAATGTCTGCATTGTCAACATTCCGTCCATCATTTGTTTGTTGTAACGCTTTTCGCCCTAAGTGAGGTGGGTATGCCCAGACGTGGGTCCCGTGCTCACTACGCCACTGGAGTCAAGCTATCCTGGCTGATGACGGCTGATAGCCAGAAACCGGTCCTAGGATGCTTGATTCCGGTCCAGGGAAGACATGGCTTGGCAGTTCGGGCTGGACTGTTCCCATGAGGCACAGGGTCAAGACTGATTTGCATATGGCCATGTCTGAACTGGGGTGGCGTAGTGGGCAAAAGAACGATGGATTTAACCCAGATCTCTTGACTGGGGGAGAATGTCTGCATTGTCAACATTCCGTCCATCATTTGTTTGTTGTAACGCTTTTCGCCCTAAGTGGGATGGGCATGCCCAGACGTGGGTCCCGTGCTCACTACGCCACTGGAGTCAAGCTATCCTGGCTGATGACGGCTGATAGCCAGAAACCGGTCCTAGGATGCTTGATTCCGGTCCAGGGAAGACATGGCTTGGCAGTTCGGGCTGGACTGTTCCCATGAGGCACAGGGTCAAGACTGATTTGCATATGGCCATGTCTGAACTGGGGTGGCGTAGTGGGCAAAAGAACAATGGATTTAACCCAGATCTCTTGACTGGGGGAGAATGTCTGCATTGTCAACATTCCGTCCATCATTTGTTTGTTGTAACGCTTTTCACCCTAAGTGGGATGGGTATGCCCAGACGTGGGTCCCGTGCTCACTACGCCACTGGAGTCAAGCTATCCTGGCTGATGACGGCTGATAGCCAGAAACCGGTCCTAGGATGCTTGATTCCGGTCCAGGGAAGACATGGCTTGGCAGTTCGGGCTGGACTCTTCCCATGAGGCACAGGGTCAAGACTGATTTGCATATGGCCATGTCTGAACTGGGGTGGCGTAGTGGGCAAAAGAACGATGGATTTAACCCAGATCTCTTGACTAGGGGAGAATGTCTGCATTGTCAACATTCCGTCCATCATTTGTTTGTTGTAACGCTTTTCGCCCTAAGTGGGGTGGGTATGCCCAGACGTGGGTCCCGTGCTCACTACGCCACTGGAGTCAAGCTATCCTGGCTGATGACGGCTGATAGCCAGAAACCGGTCCTAGGAATCTTGATTCCGGTCCAGGGAAGACATGGCTTGGCAGTTCGGGCTGGACTGTTCCCATGAGGCACAGGGTCAAGACTGATTTGCATATGGCCATGTCTGAACTGGGGTGGCGTAGTGGGCAAAAGAACGATGGATTTAACCGAGATCTCTTGACTGGGGGAGAATGTCTGCATTGTCAACATTCCGTCCATCATTTGTTTGTTGTAACGCTTTTCGCCCTAAGTGGGGTGGGTATGCCCAGACGTGGGTCCCGTGCTCACTACGCCACTGGAGTCAAGCTATCCTGGCTGATGACGGCTGATAGCCAGAAACCGGTCCTAGGATGCTTGATTCCGGTCTAGGGAAGACATGGCTTGGCAGTTCGGGCTGGACTGTTCCCATGAGGCACAGGGTCAAGACTGATTTGCATATGGCCATGTCTGAACTGGGGTGGCGTAGTGGGCAAAAGAACGATGGATTTAACCCAGATCTCGTGACTGGGGGAGAATGTCTGCATTGTCAACATTCCGTCCATCATTTGTTTGTTGTAACGCTTTTCGCCCTAAGTGGGATGGGTATGCCCAGACGTGGGTCCCGTGCTCACTACGCCACTGGAGTCAAGCTATCCTGGTTGATGACGGCTGATAGCCAGAAACCGGTCCTAGGATGCTTGATTCCGGTCCAGGGAAGACATGGCTTGGCAGTTCGGGCTGGACTGTTCCCATGAGGCACAGGGTCAAGACTGATTTGCATATGGCCATGTCTGAACTGGGGTGGCGTAGTGGGCAAAAGAACGATGGATTTAACCCAGATCTCTTGACTGGGGGAGAATGTCTGCATTGTCAACATTCCGTCCATCATTTGTTTGTTGTAACGCTTTTCGCCCTAAGTGGGGTGGGTATGCCCAGACGTGGGTCCCGTGCTCACTACGCCACTGGAGTCAAGCTATCCTGGCTGATGACGGCTGATAGCCAGAAACCGGTCCTAGGATGCTTGATTCCGGTCCAGGGAAGACATGGCTTGGCAGTTCGGGCTGGACTGTTCCCATGAGGCACAGGGTCAAGACTGATTTGCATATGGCCAGGTCTGAACTGGGGTGGCGTAGTGGGCAAAAGAACGATGGATTTAACCCAGATCTCTTGACTGGGGGAGAATGTCTGCATTGTCAACATTCCATCCATCATTTGTTTGTTGTAACGCTTTTCGCCCTAAGTGGGATGGGTATGCCCAGACGTGGGTCCCGTGCTCACTACGCCACTGGAGTCAAGCTATCCTGGCTGATGACGGCTGATAGCCAGAAACCGGTCCTAGGATGCTTGATTCCGGTCCAGGGAAGACATGGCTTGGCAGTTCGGGCTGGACTGTTCCCATGAGGCACAGGGTCAAGACTGATTTGCATATGGCCATGTCTGAACTGGGGTGGCGTAGTGTGCAAAAGAACGATGGATTTAACCCAGATCTCTTGACTGGGGGAGAATGTCTGCATTGTCAACATTCCGTCCATCATTTGTTTGTTGTAACGCTTTTCGCCCTAAGTGGGATGGGTATGCCCAGACGTGGGTCCCGTGCTCACTACGCCACTGGAGTCAAGCTATCCTGGCTGATGACGGCTGATAGCCAGAAACCGGTCCTAGGATGCTTGATTCCGGTCCAGGGAAGACATGGCTTGGCAGTTCGGGCTGGACTGTTCCCATGAGGCACAGGGTCAAGACTGATTTGCATATGGCCAGGTCTGAACTGGGGTGGCGTAGTGGGCAAAAGAACGATGGATTTAACCCAGATCTCTTGACTGGGGGAGAATGTCTGCATTGTCAACATTCCGTCCATCATTTGTTTGTTGTAACGCTTTTCGCCCTAAGTGGGATGGGTATGCCCAGACGTGGGTCCCGTGCTCACTACGCCACTGGAGTCAAGCTATCCTGGCTGATGACGGCTGATAGCCAGAAACCGGTCCTAGGATGCTTGATTCCGGTCCAGGGAAGACATGGCTTGGCAGTTCGGGCTGGACTGTTCCCATGAGGCACAGGGTCAAGACTGATTTGCATATGGCCATGTCTGAACTGGGGTGGCGTAGTGTGCAAAAGAACGATGGATTTAACCCAGATCTCTTGACTGGGGGAGAATGTCTGCATTGTCAACATTCCGTCCATCATTTGTTTGTTGTAACGCTTTTCGTCCTAAGTGGGGTGGGTATGCCCAGACGTGGGTCCCGTGCTCACTACGCCACTGGAGTCAAGCTATCCTGGCTGATGACGGCTGATAGCCAGAAACCGGTCCTAGGAATCTTGATTCCGGTCCAGGGAAGACATGGCTTGGCAGTTCGGGCTGGACTGTTCCCATGAGGCACAGGGTCAAGACTGATTTGCATATGGCCATGTCTGAACTGGGGTGGCGTAGTGGGCAAAAGAACGATGGATTTAACCCAGATCTCTTGACTGGGGAGAATGTCTGCATTGTCAACATTCCGTCCATCATTTGTTTGTTGTAACGCTTTTCGCCCTAAGTGGGGTGGGTATGCCCAGACGTGGGTCCCGTGCTCACTACGCCACTGGAGTCAAGCTATCCTGGCTGATGACGGCTGATAGCCAGAAACCGGTCCTAGGATGCTTGATTCCGGTCCAGGGAAGACATGGCTTGGCAGTTCGGGCTGGACTGTTCCCATGAGGCACAGGGTCAAGACTGATTTGCATATGGCCATGTCTGAACTGGGGTGGCGTAGTGGGCAAAAGAACGATGGATTTAACCCAGATCTCTTGACTGGGGGAGAATGTCTGCATTGTCAACATTCCGTCCATCATTTGTTTGTTGTAACGCTTTTCGCCCTAAGTGGGATGGGCATGCCCAGACGTGGGTCCCGTGCTCACTACGCCACTGGAGTCAAGCTATCCTGGTTGATGACGGCTGATAGCCAGAAACCGGTCCTAGGATGCTTGATTCCGGTCCAGGGAAGACATGGCTTGGCAGTTCGGGCTGGACTGTTCCCATGAGGCACAGGGTCAAGACTGATTTGCATATGGCCATGTCTGAACTGGGGTGGCGTAGTGGGCAAAAGAACGATGGATTTAACCCAGATCTCTTGACTGGGGGAGAATGTCTGCATTGTCAACATTCCGTCCATCATTTGTTTGTTGTAACGCTTTTCACCCTAAGTGGGATGGGTATGCCCAGACGTGGGTCCCGTGCTCACTACGCCACTGGAGTCAAGCTATCCTGGCTGATGACGGCTGATAGCCAGAAACCGGTCCTAGGATGCTTGATTCCGGTCCAGGGAAGACATGGCTTGGCAGTTCGGGCTGGACTGTTCCCATGAGGCACAGGGTCAAGACTGATTTGCATATGGCCATGTCTGAACTGGGGTGGCGTAGTGGGCAAAAGAACGATGGATTTAACCCAGATCTCTTGACTGGGGGAGAATGTCTGCATTGTCAACATTCCGTCCATCATTTGTTTGTTGTAACGCTTTTCGCCCTAAGTGGGGTGGGTATGCCCAGACGTGGGTCCCGTGCTCACTACGCCACTGGAGTCAAGCTATCCTGGCTGATGACGGCTGATAGCCAGAAACCGGTCCTAGGAATCTTGATTCCGGTCCAGGGAAGACATGGCTTGGCAGTTCGGGCTGGACTGTTCCCATGAGGCACAGGGTCAAGACTGATTTGCATATGGCCATGTCTGAACTGGGGTGGCGTAGTGGGCAAAAGAACGATGGATTTAACCGAGATCTCTTGACTGGGGGAGAATGTCTGCATTGTCAACATTCCGTCCATCATTTGTTTGTTGTAACGCTTTTCGCCCTAAGTGGGGTGGGTATGCCCAGACGTGGGTCCCGTGCTCACTACGCCACTGGAGTCAAGCTATCCTGGCTGATGACGGCTGATAGCCAGAAACCGGTCCTAGGATGCTTGATTCCGGTCTAGGGAAGACATGGCTTGGCAGTTCGGGCTGGACTGTTCCCATGAGGCACAGGGTCAAGACTGATTTGCATATGGCCATGTCTGAACTGGGGTGGCGTAGTGGGCAAAAGAACGATGGATTTAACCCAGATCTCTTGACTGGGGGAGAATGTCTGCATTGTCAACATTCCGTCCATCATTTGTTTGTTGTAACGCTTTTCGCCCTAAGTGGGATGGGTATGCCCAGACGTGGGTCCCGTGCTCACTACGCCACTGGAGTCAAGCTATCCTGGTTGATGACGGCTGATAGCCAGAAACCGGTCCTAGGATGCTTGATTCCGGTCCAGGGAAGACATGGCTTGGCAGTTCGGGCTGGACTGTTCCCATGAGGCACAGGGTCAAGACTGATTTGCATATGGCCATGTCTGAACTGGGGTGGCGTAGTGGGCAAAAGAACGATGGATTTAACCCAGATCTCTTGACTGGGGGAGAATGTCTGCATTGTCAACATTCCGTCCATCATTTGTTTGTTGTAACGCTTTTCACCCTAAGTGGGATGGGTATGCCCAGACGTGGGTCCCGTGCTCACTACGCCACTGGAGTCAAGCTATCCTGGCTGATGACGGCTGATAGCCAGAAACCGGTCCTAGGATGCTTGATTCCGGTCCAGGGAAGACATGGCTTGGCAGTTCGGGCTGGACTGTTCCCATGAGGCACAGGGTCAAGACTGATTTGCATATGGCCATGTCTGAACTGGGGTGGCGTAGTGGGCAAAAGAACAATGGATTTAACCCAGATCTCTTGACTAGGGGAGAATGTCTGCATTGTCAACATTCCGTCCATCATTTGTTTGTTGTAACGCTTTTCGCCCTAAGTGGGATGGGTATGCCCAGACGTGGGTCCCGTGCTCACTACGCCACTGGAGTCAAGCTATCCTGGCTGATGACGGCTGATAGCCAGAAACCGGTCCTAGGATGCTTGATTCCGGTCCAGGGAAGACATGGCTTGGCAGTTCGGGCTGGACTGTTCCCATGAGGCACAGGGTCAAGACTGATTTGCATATGGCCATGTCTGAACTGGGGTGGCGTAGTGGGCAAAAGAACGATGGATTTAACCCAGATCTCTTGACTGGGGGAGAATGTCTGCATTGTCAACATTCCGTCCATCATTTGTTTGTTGTAACGCTTTTCGCCCTAAGTGGGATGGGTATGCCCAGACGTGGGTCCCGTGCTCACTACGCCACTGGATTCAAGCTATCCTGGCTGATGACGGCTGATAGCCAGAAACCGGTCCTAGGATGCTTGATTCCGGTCCAGGGAAGACATGGCTTGGCAGTTCGGGCTGGACTGTTCCCATGAGGCACAGGGTCAAGACTGATTTGCATATGGCCATGTCTGAACTGGGGTGGCGTAGTGGGCAAAAGAATGATGGATTTAACCCAGATCTCTTGACTGGGGGAGAATGTCTGCATTGTCAACATTCCGTCCATCATTTGTTTGTTGTAACGCTTTTCGCCCTAAGTGGGATGGGTATGCCCAGACGTGGGTCCCGTGCTCACTACGCCACTGGAGTCAAGCTATCCTGGCTGATGACGGCTGATAGCCAGAAACCGGTCCTAGGATGCTTGATTCCGGTCCAGGGAAGACATGGCTTGGCAGTTCGGGCTGGACTGTTCCCATGAGGCACAGGGTCAAGACTGATTTGCATATGGCCATGTCTGAACTGGGGTGGCGTAGTGGGCAAAAGAACGATGGATTTAAACCAGATCTCTTGACTGGGGGAGAATGTCTGCATTGTCAACATTCCGTCCATCATTTGTTTGTTGTAACGCTTTTCGCCCTAAGTGGGATGGGTATGCCCAGACGTGGGTCCCGTGCTCACTACGCCACTGGAGTCAAGCTATCCTGGCTGATGACGGCTGATAGCCAGAAACCGGTCCTAGGATGCTTGATTCCGGTCCAGGGAAGACATGGCTTGGCAGTTCGGGCTGGACTGTTCCCATGAGGCACAGGGTCAAGACTGATTTGCATATGGCCAGGTCTGAACTGGGGTGGCGTAGTGGGCAAAAGAACGATGGATTTAACCCAGATCTCTTGACTGGGGGAGAATGTCTGCATTGTCAACATTCCGTCCATCATTTGTTTGTTGTAACGCTTTTTGCCCTAAGTGGGATGGGTATGCCCAGACGTGGGTCCCGTGCTCACTACGCCACTGGAGTCAAGCTATCCTGGCTGATGACGGCTGATAGCCAGAAACCGGTCCTAGGATGCTTGATTCCGGTCCAGGGAAGACATGGCTTGGCAGTTCGGGCTGGACTGTTCCCATGAGGCACAGGGTCAAGACTGATTTGCATATGGCCAGGTCTGAACTGGGGTGGCGTAGTGGGCAAAAGAACGATGGATTTAACCCAGATCTCTTGACTGGGGGAGAATGTCTGCATTGTCAACATTCCGTCCATCATTTGTTTGTTGTAACGCTTTTCGCCCTAAGTGGGATGGGTATGCCCAGACGTGGGTCCCGTGCTCACTACGCCACTGGAGTCAAGCTATCCTGGCTGATGACGGCTGATAGCCAGAAACCGGTCCTAGGATGCTTGATTCCGGTCCAGGGAAGACATGGCTTGGCAGTTCGGGCTGGACTGTTCCCATGAGGCACAGGGTCAAGACTGATTTGCATATGGCCATGTCTGAACTGGGGTGGCGTAGTGTGCAAAAGAACGATGGATTTAACCCAGATCTCTTGACTGGGGGAGAATGTCTGCATTGTCAACATTCCGTCCATCATCTGTTTGTTGTAACGCTTTTCGTCCTAAGTGGGGTGGGTATGCCCAGACGTGGGTCCCGTGCTCACTACGCCACTGGAGTCAAGCTATCCTGGCTGATGACGGCTGATAGCCAGAAACCGGTCCTAGGAATCTTGATTCCGGTCCAGGGAAGACATGGCTTGGCAGTTCGGGCTGGACTGTTCCCATGAGGCACAGGGTCAAGACTGATTTGCATATGGCCATGTCTGAACTGGGGTGGCGTAGTGGGCAAAAGAACGATGGATTTAACCCAGATCTCTTGACTGGGGGAGAATGTCTGCATTGTCAACATTCCGTCCATCATTTGTTTGTTGTAACGCTTTTCGCCCTAAGTGAGGTGGGTATGCCCAGACGTGGGTCCCGTGCTCACTACGCCACTGGAGTCAAGCTATCCTGGCTGATGACGGCTGATAGCCAGAAACCGGTCCTAGGATGCTTGATTCCGGTCCAGGGAAGACATGGCTTGGCAGTTCGGGCTGGACTGTTCCCATGAGGCACAGGGTCAAGACTGATTTGCATATGGCCATGTCTGAACTGGGGTGGCGTAGTGGGCAAAAGAACGATGGATTTAACCCAGATCTCTTGACTGGGGGAGAATGTCTGCATTGTCAACATTCCGTCCATCATTTGTTTGTTGTAACGCTTTTCGCCCTAAGTGGGATGGGCATGCCCAGACGTGGGTCCCGTGCTCACTACGCCACTGGAGTCAAGCTATCCTGGCTGATGACGGCTGATAGCCAGAAACCGGTCCTAGGATGCTTGATTCCGGTCCAGGGAAGACATGGCTTGGCAGTTCGGGCTGGACTGTTCCCATGAGGCACAGGGTCAAGACTGATTTGCATATGGCCATGTCTGAACTGGGGTGGCGTAGTGGGCAAAAGAACAATGGATTTAACCCAGATGTCTTGACTGGGGGAGAATGTCTGCATTGTCAACATTCCGTCCATCATTTGTTTGTTGTAACGCTTTTCACCCTAAGTGGGATGGGTATGCCCAGACGTGGGTCCCGTGCTCACTACGCCACTGGAGTCAAGCTATCCTGGCTGATGACGGCTGATAGCCAGAAACCGGTCCTAGGATGCTTGATTCCGGTCCAGGGAAGACATGGCTTGGCAGTTCGGGCTGGACTGTTCCCATGAGGCACAGGGTCAAGACTGATTTGCATATGGCCATGTCTGAACTGGGGTGGCGTAGTGGGCAAAAGAACGATGGATTTAACCCAGATCTCTTGACTAGGGGAGAATGTCTGCATTGTCAACATTCCGTCCATCATTTGTTTGTTGTAACGCTTTTCGCCCTAAGTGGGGTGGGTATGCCCAGACGTGGGTCCCGTGCTCACTACGCCACTGGAGTCAAGCTATCCTGGCTGATGACGGCTGATAGCCAGAAACCGGTCCTAGGAATCTTGATTCCGGTCCAGGGAAGACATGGCTTGGCAGTTCGGGCTGGACTGTTCCCATGAGGCACAGGGTCAAGACTGATTTGCATATGGCCATGTCTGAACTGGGGTGGCGTAGTGGGCAAAAGAACGATGGATTTAACCGAGATCTCTTGACTGGGGGAGAATGTCTGCATTGTCAACATTCCGTCCATCATTTGTTTGTTGTAACGATTTTCGCCCTAAGTGGGGTGGGTATGCCCAGACGTGGGTCCCGTGCTCACTACGCCACTGGAGTCAAGCTATCCTGGCTGATGACGGCTGATAGCCAGAAACCGGTCCTAGGATGCTTGATTCCGGTCTAGGGAAGACATGGCTTGGCAGTTCGGGCTGGACTGTTCCCATGAGGCACAGGGTCAAGACTGATTTGCATATGGCCATGTCTGAACTGGGGTGGCGTAGTGGGCAAAAGAACGATGGATTTAACCCAGATCTCGTGACTGGGGGAGAATGTCTGCATTGTCAACATTCCGTCCATCATTTGTTTGTTGTAACGCTTTTCGCCCTAAGTGGGATGGGTATGCCCAGACGTGGGTCCCGTGCTCACTACGCCACTGGAGTCAAGCTATCCTGGTTGATGACGGCTGATAGCCAGAAACCGGTCCTAGGATGCTTGATTCCGGTCCAGGGAAGACATGGCTTGGCAGTTCGGGCTGGACTGTTCCCATGAGGCACAGGGTCAAGACTGATTTGCATATGGCCATGTCTGAACTGGGGTGGCGTAGTGGGCAAAAGAACGATGGATTTAACCCAGATCTCTTGACTGGGGGAGAATGTCTGCATTGTCAACATTCCGTCCATCATTTGTTTGTTGTAACGCTTTTCACCCTAAGTGGGATGGGTATGCCCAGACGTGGGTCCCGTGCTCACTACGCCACTGGAGTCAAGCTATCCTGGCTGATGACGGCTGATAGCCAGAAACCGGTCCTAGGATGCTTGATTCCGGTCCAGGGAAGACATGGCTTGGCAGTTCGGGCTGGACTGTTCCCATGAGGCACAGGGTCAAGACTGATTTGCATATGGCCATGTCTGAACTGGGGTGGCGTAGTGGGCAAAAGAACAATGGATTTAACCCAGATCTCTTGACTAGGGGAGAATGTCTGCATTGTCAACATTCCGTCCATCATTTGTTTGTTGTAACGCTTTTCGCCCTAAGTGGGATGGGTATGCCCAGACGTGGGTCCCGTGCTCACTACGCCACTGGAGTCAAGCTATCCTGGCTGATGACGGCTGATAGCCAGAAACCGGTCCTAGGATGCTTGATTCCGGTCCAGGGAAGACATGGCTTGGCAGTTCGGGCTGGACTGTTCCCATGAGGCACAGGGTCAAGACTGATTTGCATATGGCCATGTCTGAACTGGGGTGGCGTAGTGGGCAAAAGAACGATGGATTTAACCCAGATCTCTTGACTGGGGGAGAATGTCTGCATTGTCAACATTCCGTCCATCATTTGTTTGTTGTAACGCTTTTCGCCCTAAGTGGGATGGGTATGCCCAGACGTGGGTCCCGTGCTCACTACGCCACTGGAGTCAAGCTATCCTGGCTGATGACGGCTGATAGCCAGAAACCGGTCCTAGGATGCTTGATTCCGGTCCAGGGAAGACATGGCTTGGCAGTTCGGGCTGGACTGTTCCCATGAGGCACAGGGTCAAGACTGATTTGCATATGGCCATGTCTGAACTGGGGTGGCGTAGTGGGCAAAAGAACGATGGATTTAACCCAGATCTCTTGACTGGGGGAGAATGTCTGCATTGTCAACATTCCGTCCATCATTTGTTTGTTGTAACGCTTTTCGCCCTAAGTGGGATGGGTATGCCCAGACGTGGGTCCCGTGCTCACTACGCCACTGGAGTCAAGCTATCCTGGCTGATGACGGCTGATAGCCAGAAACCGGTCCTAGGATGCTTGATTCCGGTCCAGGGAAGACATGGCTTGGCAGTTCGGGCTGGACTGTTCCCATGAGGCACAGGGTCAAGACTGATTTGCATATGGCCATGTCTGAACTGGGGTGGCGTAGTGGGCAAAAGAACGATGGATTTAAACCAGATCTCTTGACTGGGGGAGAATGTCTGCATTGTCAACATTCCGTCCATCATTTGTTTGTTGTAACGCTTTTCGCCCTAAGTGGGATGGGTATGCCCAGACGTGGGTCCCGTGCTCACTACGCCACTGGAGTCAAGCTATCCTGGCTGATGACGGCTGATAGCCAGAAACCGGTCCTAGGATGCTTGATTCCAGTCCAGGGAAGACATGGCTTGGCAGTTCGGGCTGGACTGTTCCCATGAGGCACAGGGTCAAGACTGATTTGCATATGGCCAGGTCTGAACTGGGGTGGCGTAGTGGGCAAAAGAACGATGGATTTAACCCAGATCTCTTGACTGGGGGAGAATGTCTGCATTGTCAACATTCCGTCCATCATTTGTTTGTTGTAACGCTTTTCGCCCTAAGTGGGATGGGTATGCCCAGACGTGGGTCCCGTGCTCACTATGCCACTGGAGTCAAGCTATCCTGGCTGATGACGGCTGATAGCCAGAAACCGGTCCTAGGATGCTTGATTCCGGTCCAGGGAAGACATGGCTTGGCAGTTCGGGCTGGACTGTTCCCATGAGGCACAGGGTCAAGACTGATTTGCATATGGCCATGTCTGAACTGGGGTGGCGTAGTGGGCAAAAGAACGATGGATTTAACCCAGATCTCTTGACTGGGGGAGAATGTCTGCATTGTCAACATTCCGTCCATCATTTGTTTGTTGTAACGCTTTTCGTCCTAAGTGGGGTGGGTATGCCCAGACGTGGGTCCCGTGCTCACTACGCCACTGGAGTCAAGCTATCCTGGCTGATGACGGCTGATAGCCAGAAACCGGTCCTAGGATGCTTGATTCCGGTCCAGGGAAGACATGGCTTGGCAGTTCGGGCTGGACTGTTCCCATGAGGCACAGGGTCAAGACTGATTTGCATATGGCCATGTCTGAACTGGGGTGGCGTAGTGGGCAAAAGAACGATGGATTTAACCCAGATCTCTTGACTGGGGGAGAATGTCTGCATTGTCAACATTCCGTCCATCATTTGTTTGTTGTAACGCTTTTCGCCCTAAGTGGGGTGGGTATGCCCAGACGTGGGTCCCGTGCTCACTACGCCACTGGAGTCAAGCTATCCTGGCTGATGACGGCTGATAGCCAGAAACCGGTCCTAGGATGCTTGATTCCGGTCCAGGGAAGACATGGCTTGGCAGTTCGGGCTGGACTGTTCCCATGAGGCACAGGGTCAAGACTGATTTGCATATGGCCATGTCTGAACTGGGGTGGCGTAGTGGGCAAAAGAACGATGGATTTAACCCAGATCTCTTGACTGGGGGAGAATGTCTGCATTGTCAACATTCCGTCCATCATTTGTTTGTTGTAACGCTTTTCGCCCTAAGTGGGATGGGCATGGCCAGACGTGGGTCCCGTGCTCACTACGCCACTGGAGTCAAGCTATCCTGGTTGATGACGGCTGATAGCCAGAAACCGGTCCTAGGATGCTTGATTCCGGTCCAGGGAAGACATGGCTTGGCAGTTCGGGCTGGACTGTTCCCATGAGGCACAGGGTCAAGACTGATTTGCATATGGCCATGTCTGAACTGGGGTGGCGTAGTGGGCAAAAGAACGATGGATTTAACCTAGATCTCTTGACTGGGGGAGAATGTCTGCATTGTCAACATTCCGTCCATCATTTGTTTGTTGTAACGCTTTTCACCCTAAGTGGGATGGGTATGCCCAGACGTGGGTCCCGTGCTCACTACGCCACTGGAGTCAAGCTATCCTGGCTGATGACGGCTGATAGCCAGAAACCGGTCCTAGGATGCTTGATTCCGGTCCAGGGAAGACATGGCTTGGCAGTTCGGGCTGGACTGTTCCCATGAGGCACAGGGTCAAGACTGATTTGCATATGGCCATGTCTGAACTGGGGTGGCGTAGTGGGCAAAAGAACGATGGATTTAACCCAGATCTCTTGACTAGGGGAGAATGTCTGCATTGTCAACATTCCGTCCATCATTTGTTTGTTGTAACGCTTTTCGCCCTAAGTGGGATGGGTATGCCCAGACGTGGGTCCCTTGCTCACTACGCCACTGGAGTCAAGCTATCCTGGCTGATGACGGCTGATAGCCAGAAACCGGTCCTAGGATGCTTGATTCCGGTCCAGGGAAGACATGGCTTGGCAGTTCGGGCTGGACTGTTCCCATGAGGCACAGGGTCAAGACTGATTTGCATATGGCCATGTCTGAACTGGGGTGGCGTAGTGGGCAAAAGAACGATGGATTTAACCCAGATCTCTTGACTGGGGGAGAATGTCTGCATTGTCAACATTCCGTCCATCATTTGTTTGTTGTAACGCTTTTCGCCCTAAGTGGGATGGGTATGCCCAGACGTGGGTCCCGTGCTCACTACGCCACTGGAGTCAAGCTATCCTGGCTGATGACGGCTGATAGACAGAAACCGGTCCTAGGATGCTTGATTCCGGTCCAGGGAAGACATGGCTTGGCAGTTCGGGCTGGACTGTTCCCATGAGGCACAGGGTCAAGACTGATTTGCATATGGCCATGTCTGAACTGGGGTGGCGTAGTGGGCAAAAGAACGATGGATTTAACCCAGATCTCTTGACTGGGGGAGAATGTCTGCATTGTCAACATTCCGTCCATCATTTGTTTGTTGTAACGAAAATCCATGCATCGCCATTGTTGCGTCACTCGGAACCGGTGCATCACCATCGACTCATCGCCACTGCTGCGAGGATCGAGTACATTGCATCTCCAGCAATGTCAACGCATCGCCACTGTTGCGAGGGTCGAGGACATCGTATCTCCAACAATGCCAACACAATGCCACTGCTGCAAGTATCAAGGACATTGCATCGCTGATGGTGTGGGGCATCGTCTCCATTCCTGAAGCATCTCCGACTTTGCGCTCCTCAGAGCTGATGCATCGCCTACATCCTAAGAATTAACACCAAGGCACTGCCTCCTTTGTTCCTCGCATCTCGTCCTCGATGCAACCGTGAACTGAGATACTGTTTCAGCATGCCAAGGTTGGTGCCTGTAACCGACCCGCAGTTGGCCTGAACTGTTGGATTTGACCCGGTCTACTATGACCCAATAGCCCCGGTTGGCACTTTATGCTTTTAAGAACTACATTTCAGATTATTCTTTATTAATTCATAACTCAGGTTATACTTACTGAATTTAGGTGTGGTATCTTTTTGTATGGTGTTTTCACTGTTTTACTGTTGGAAGTGTTGCACAAATGCATTACACATTGCCTCTTAAGTTATGCCTGACTGCTCTGTACCAAGTTATCAGAGGGTGAACGCAGTATAATTTATGATGTGTATCTGGTTGGACAGGATGCATACCTCTGCCAACCAGAACCCAATTTCTTACACATACGTTCTACTCCTTCTTCCCACTTGTTTAGAACATTGCAAGAACTCCTTCATGTATTTTACAAGAAAGCCTAAAGTGTCATTGTGGTGAACTTCCTAAAACAGACCCTGTAAATTCCTCTCAGGAGATGTTGAAAGCTGTTCTTCACTCTAACTCTGCAACGTCAACTCATTGAAACAATGTCCCGGATTTGACTACTTCTAGTTAGCAGATAAACTCTGGATTAGTTGCACAATGTTATTTTATGAACCTTAGATAAAAAAAGGTTAACAGAGGTTCGTTGATAAGTTACTCCTTGTCTGTATGTGCCTGAGAAAGCAAATTAACAAATTCATAATGTGCTGGAAATCATTTTCATGCATTTTGCCTATAAACTCATTTCACGGAGCCGCCCCCTTCAGTACAATCCCCTGCAAACTCACTCTTCTCCTTTGGGGGTGCCAGATAGGAGGATGTCATCAGCTCCTCTATGCTGTGTCTTCTTATTTATCCAAGAATCGTCAAGTGAGGAGTTCTGTGATATAAGACTGCCCAACCAGGATGGCAGTCTTCTCATAAATTGAGGTTGGTGTTCCCAATCCATTATGGCAAACATTAATTTCATTTGAGGTAGTTCCTGTTCTCTAGTATAAACACCCATTGCGTCTTTACTCCCTGCTCCACAACACTTCTTTGTCCCCGTTGGTGTGTTTCCTCACACCAGAATTCTTCTGAATTCTTCTGTCCATTGTTTCCAGTTGTTGGATTCCCCTGTTATTCCTGTGGTCTCTT
The DNA here is from genome assembly GCF_964204655.1 of Triturus cristatus. Lineage (NCBI taxonomy): Eukaryota > Metazoa > Chordata > Amphibia > Caudata > Salamandridae > Triturus > Triturus cristatus. The sequence continues at coordinate 699,401,937 of NC_140594.1, read as the reverse complement.
GGTATTCGGAGGTTCCGTCTCCTAGGTTGCCTTTCTTTCTTCCAAAACATTTCTGCCATAAATGGATTTTTTGCCTTTGGGCCTTTTCCTACATTCTGGAAGGCACCATCTGTGTAGGCACTTTTCAAGTGTCAGCGGCATTGTAGCAAATAGAAGGGGTCACCCTTACCTCTGGCAGACCAAGACTGTTAAAACCTAGCCTTCCGAAGCAACCCGCAGTCAGAGGTCTCTTGGTAGACAGCTTTCTCCTTAGAGACATGACAGATTTTGATGCCCAACTTCCTGCCTTGGCTCAGGCAGCACAGATCGATTCAGCCCAAGCTGACAGTTCAAAAACAGTCCCAAGAACTTCAAAATCTGCGCAATGAGAATTTAGCCCTAGGTCAAGCTTTCGCTGCCAGAGCTTCCGATGTTCCCATTGGTTCCTCAGCCCATTTCCCTGGAGACCCGAATAAGTTAAAGGAATTATTGGACTCCCTGAGAGCCTATTTTTCCTTCCATTCAGCATAATTTTCTCAAGTCACGGCTAAAGTGAGATACTTAATCAGCACCATGTATGGTCTTGTGTTAGTCTGGGTGACCCTTTTAGTAGCCACAGAAGATCCCTGCCTATCTAACTCCTCAACTTTCATAACAACCTTCAAATGGATGTTTCAAAGACCAGACCTTGAGTTCTCTGCAGAAGAAGCCCTTTGTGATATCCAGCAAGGAAATCAAGATGTCTTAACCTACATCATTTGTTTCCATCAACGGGCGGTGGAGACCACATGGGTCAAGAGGACCCTTGTTACTCTCTTTCACAGGGGTCTCAAGGGATAAATTAAGGATGAGCCAATAACATTTCCACCATAATGGATAAAGCATTATTAATTTAACATTGCCTGCGTGAACGACGGTCTGAAAGACGCAAAATCCGACTCTCCTCTGCCTTTGGGGACACCAAACTACCTGTCCGGAAAGTTGCTGCTATTTCTGAAGGACCTTCTGCTTCTCCTACTAAAAAAGTCAATGCAACTTGGTCTAGCCCAAGGAAATCTTTCAGGGACCGAAATAAAGAACTGATTCCAGCATGGACTGTGTGTATACTGTGGATAACCCCAAAATTTGACTTGAGTTTGCCCAATTTGTCCTCAGAAGTTCTAAGGAAACACCAGGTCCCACCTTTTTGAAAGTGGAAAGGACAGGAATATTTTACAGCACTTTTATTGGAATGTCTAGAGAAATGCAAGCTTCACTTTTCTTTTTGCCAATACAGCTGGAACTTCCTATTGTAAGGATAGAGAGGATACTGGCTGTCCTTGGCAGCTGGACAGCGTATAGTTTATTAATACCGGTTGAACTCAAGAAAAGAAGAATCTCCATTTTCCTAAGGAGACTGTGGAACAAGTTCAAACAGTTGACAGAATACTTCTGGTTTCTGGACCAGTTAAAGGGATGACAGTTCATTTGAAGGTGATATTTGGAAACACAATAAGGTTGTTTCTGTTAACCGTATTGCTTATCCTAACCATAGTGTGATATTAGGAATATCATGACTTGTTTCTCAAAACCTCTTTGTAAGCTGGGAAACCAGAACAATTTCCTTGCCCTCCCAGATTTGTCATAGGCTTTGCTATACAACAGGAGATCACTGGACCCCCAAGGAAGTGCCCCAGAACTCTGTGGCAGATTGTAGTACAATCAATCTCACAGCTCAATATCAAGAATATGCTGACCTTTTTCAGAAACCTAAAGAAGTTTTCTTGCATTCTCATCAAGAATTTTTTTGGTCCATCCCCATAGAACCTGGGACCACTGTTTCCAATCACAGAATGTCCCAAAACACTTAAAAGTGGAAGTACAAGCCATTTGTCTCCGAGCCATGCAGTTTCTGTCATCAGCAATGCTCCTCTCTTTTTCCACAAGAGGAGTTCAAACATGAATGACAAAATATCCCAGTTTGCAAATGTTTTCCACCTAATTATGACTCTGCCATATTTGCGACATATCACATCATCTGATGATTCTAACTAATAAATTGTTTGTAGCTCAAATGGATCAAAAGTTACTAACAAATGTGACTTCTGTTGGTGTGAAGTGGAGGGCCCTTTGCAAAGGTTGACTGGTAACCTTTCTCACTGCTGCATTTGACGGTTACACTGGTACTGATGAGGCAAAACATTTGCAGAGACTTTTAGTATGTATAAAAATGTCAAAATAATAAAGTATCAGAAAATATACCGCATTACGCTGCAGCCTTTTTGTTTGCTGCATAATTTACTCAAAACTGTGGCATAATTTTGTTCTCTCTTGCTGCATAATTCTACTGGCCCCAAAGCAGGCAGCACATGTTAAAAGTGCTTGTGCATGGAGCAGAGAGGCCACGAAGTTTGCAAACTTAGTTTGGTGTGCGTGCAAATCCTGCATTGCCAATCCCTGGAGAGTTGCACTAGTACTGCTGAAACAAGCCCAAAAGAGGTACCAATGGGTGAAGCGGACTGACCTAAAGGCTCCTGTGACCTCAGTGACAGATTCACTGTCACTCTGGGGTGTGTTGCTTGGTAGACCTGCCCGCAAGACTGGAGGTGATCTTCAGCATGGATTGTGATGGACAGGCCTTAAAGGTTAACCCACACTTGCCACTGGTAGGGTCCACCTGCTGGTGCTAAGACACCATGGCTTTGACAGTCTAGCTGGGCCTTCTAAGGTCAAGCATAGGAATGTGCTCCCTCAGGAGAGTGGTTTGATGGAGTGGTCATGAAGGCTGAACTTGGTTCCCAGTTGCAAATTCGGCTGCTCTAGCCATAGTGCCACATCTTCTCCCCGTCTAAACACCATACCGCCCCACTGAGGGAAACTAGTACTGCCTTCAGCTATAACCCAATTGTGCTGCGCTATAAACACCTGGATGCAACTCAATTCATATTATGCACTAGACGAGTAATATGCTGCCTGAAAAAAAGTAATAACATCTTGAAAAAAGCAATTACTCATAGGGAATGCAAGATAATGTAAAGCATGTGAAATGTAAGCAGGAACAACGTGGTCTTAACAGGGCGCAACGAGGATAAATGCTTTATTTCTCCTTGTTTTTGCTGTTTTTATGTGTGCTGTATTGTGCAGCACACATAAAAACAGCAAAACGCTATGCATGATTGTTTATGTACAGTAAGGTGTCCCTTCCTGCACAGAAACAGTCATTTAAAAAATGACGAGTTGCAACTTCTATATGTGCTGCACAAAGCAGCGCACATAGAAGTTACAAATCGCCATTTAAGATTGTTTATGTGCAGGAAGAGACGCCTTCCTGAACATAAACAATCATTCCACCACAACGCAGGCACCCTTGCACTATGGTGCAAGAGTAATTGCATTGGCGCTAGGCATCTGAAATTATCACCAGCGCTGGGGGAAACGCAGGGCTGCACCATATTGTTGCAAATTTGGTGCAGTCCTGCATTTCAGAAGTGGCAGAGCGTGGCATTAAGCCAAGGAGGCAAACGCTGAGCTCTCTCACTTCTTTGTAAATATGCCCAGTTGTTTAAAGCAAGACGACAAAACAAAAGTGCGTTTCACTGGCAAACTCTGTAAAGGGGCCCTAATGTGTTTTGGTGTGAATTAAACCAATCTGGTCACTTTGCGACCACTCTGACTTGCTTTATTTGCTGTTTTCGTATTTTTCACCTTTGCCCTGAGGCTGCACTTTGGAATAGAAAAATGTCAGAAAAAGACATTGTGGCATGCTATGTCAATATTTCTTCTCTGTTAGGTCGATTGTTATGTAAATTGGCATTAGTAAGGCTATTGGTTCCCTTCATGTTCTAGTTCGGAACTCTGTTGTGCCTGTTTGAACGCTACAGGTTTTCGTACTCCTGGGTCCTCGGTACCCGCAGTTTATCTTCAGCCAGAGGTGCAACTAGAGCCACATTTCGGGGGGGGGGGGGGGGCTAAGAAAAAATTTCGGGGGGGGGGCTGAATCTTTAAGCAATAGGCAGAGTGGAGCTGCAGGGGCTCTTAGAAGGGGTGAAACAACAGCAAGGCCTCATTACCATGCAAATGGTCTTTAAAGACATGTGAAGCTGTCTCATCCCGGGCTGCCACACACGATGGGGGGGGGGGGCTGAAGTCCTTTGAGTCGAATTGGTGTTGCGCGCCTGTCTTCAGCCTACAAATAAAGAACTACTAAATTCCTTATGAGAAGCGTCTTCAATACATTACGTTACAGACATTTGCAGCAAAAGGGCTTCTTTCATTTTTGGATCCATTTCACAGAGAAACAAATAAAGGAAAGAGAGGGTAAGAGCCGTGTTTGTAGTCACGGTTTTCTCTGAGAGAGATGGGGGCAGCTGCCAGCGGCAGAGCGGAGGCGGACACTGTCTTGTCTTTCCTGGGCAAGAAGGAAGAGAGACAGAGTCCTTTTCCTTCTCTGCCCACACGCCCATTCTCGAACAGCCCCGAAGGGCCAAACCTTATCTAAAGGCTTTTGCTATTTTTGCCGTCCTGGGACACATTTCTAAAAACGGAAAAGTAGGGGAACGGATTGCATAAAATTAACGAAGTAGGGGCACGCCGTGTCCTTCCGATCCCGCCCACTTCGACCACTGATTTACGATTTCTTTGCTGGCTACTGAGTGCACACTTATGGTTGTGTTAACGTAAATTGTAAAACATTAAATAAAGTTTAGTAAAAAAAAAGAAGCATGTTGGGTCTATCTTTTTCAATCAAAATGATTTTCTTTCATCACCCATATTCCTGGCACTGAGAATATTTTGGCAAATGCTCTCTCTCGCAGATATCCTAAGTTTCCATCCACCTTTAAACGGAATATCCTTTCTCCACAACGAATTACTGAGGTGACAAAATCTTTCCCAGAGAGAGCGAGCAAACTGGCCAGATTGGACACCTCTAACTGGTTGGAAGACTCTGGTCATACCCTCCAAGCCACTAAGACTTGATTTATGTTCTTAGAATGTGTCACGTCTTAAAACAGCTGGGTTAGAGTAAGTGCACGCCTCCAGAGTGCTGTGGAGCACTGAGTGAGGATGCCCCCTCTAATCAGGGTGCTGCTATCATGCTCAGGAGGCTCCCTCCAATCAGGGCACTGCTCTCATGCTTGTGAGAGCAGTGCTCTGATTGGTCAAGGGAGTTTCCTGGTTGCCGATCTGCAGCACAACGCGTTCCGGAGCAGGAGTTCCTGTTGTCAGGTAAGTGTTTTCTTATAATATATTTTTATTGTATTTTACATCTAAATGCACCCTTCTATTTTGATTTTTTCAAATTTTGTTTGAGTGCACCCGCTCCCCCCCTTCCCGTTGATGCCAGCTGCCACTGTCAGAACAATATCCCCAAGAAAAATATCAGCATTAAGGAGAAATACAACAAACCAGCAGAGCACAGCAGAACTAGTCTCAATGCAGAAAGGGAACAGAACACAAAGGTTTCTCTGTAAAACACCACAAGGATTTCTCCTTGGAGCACTTCCAGAAAACACACAAGACAGACTACCTGTCATGGTATTTACATTGCCATTAATCCAATAGACACGGACAGTGTAGTTTACGTGTGACAATGTGAGTAAAATGTTGGCTTTCCAAGGAAGTGAAACTCAGCCACGTACCAGGGAATGTACTGACATCAACAGAAATGTATCTGACTCACTCTGTGTAACCCAGAGTAAATAAGACACATATATAACATATCTCATAGGAGGACACTGCCTGATAAGGCAAAGTAGAAAATGTAATAGGGTGCACCACCTCTTATATCTTATAAGTTTTTTTTTCATTAGTAAGGCCGAGAGAGAATATTTAAAGATGATATATGTGGTAACTATTTATTGTCAGTAAAGCAGAGCTCAGCAAGTGAAAGACGCACAAAGCCCTGGGGTAGCCTGCATAGATCATTTTTTTAAACAAAAGCAAAGCATTGAACAGAATCTTAACACCGGGGGGAAAAGTCTGTGACACCTACATCGCTGGATTCAGTCATCCCCTATGAACTGGTGAGTATGCTTGGCCTCCATTTTTATTACACAAGCATAATCTTGCCTAATTCCTGGGAGTTGGGAAAAGTGTATTCCACATATTTTTTGTATTTCGTTCTATTACTTTTTTCATTTAATATTCACTCACTGTAGACTTATTCTAAGAAAATGTCTCACAGGAATTATGTTGCAATAGGAATGCCCCCGCATTGTAAACAGTCATGAACCTTACTGTCCACTGCATGTGAAACTGGTATCCTGAAGTTTTATTTGACCTTAGCTAGTGCACAGAGGCCTACATCTGTGCTTGGCAATGCAAGGTCCAGAACATGCTTTGTGGCCTGGAGAGGAACAGCAAACACAAGATTACTGTCTATGTCTGTGGAGAGACACATATAGGGGTGCTAGAAGTGTACTGGGTTTTGTGATCATTTGTGTGACCACACTCTTTTCACTTTGTCAGAGAGTGGAGACTACTGAGTCTTCTTGTGTAAATTTCCACTGTTATTGGAACCACCATAACCTTGCACTGGCATCCAGTGTGCATGGAGTGTGCTTGTGTAAGTGTTGCAAATGTATGGTAGTAGAAATCTGTATGTGGTATGGGTCTGAGTACTGGGGATATTGGGAAATATCTTGGATGCCTCTGGCTTATCAGGGCAGAATATGGAGGATGAGGGCAAAGTTCACAGACAGCGAATTGTATTGCCTGCAATTTTGTGGCTGGAAACACAAATACTGAACGAATGAGGATAAAGACAAGGCTTCCCTCAGAAATACATTGAGGGCCATGTTAGCAAAGGGCTGTGTTTTTCCTAAGCACTGTCATTTGGTAGATGGTAAAGATGCGGGTGGGACTACAGTTTCTTCGGTGTTGTTTAAGGAGAGAAAGGTTCTAGGCAGGGCTTGCCCTTTTGACTGTCTCCGATCACTTCTTCAGGAAGGTGAATGACATCCAGGTGCAGAGATTTCACACTTTATTGTGCCCTTGTTTTGGAAACTCCAACTTGAAGTTTGTCCCATTGCCACCTGCTGTGAGAGTCGTCCCATTGCACAAAATCTTTGTCTGAGGAATAGCCAGAAATTTACATTTCAAAGAGACCCAAACCAAACTGGTTCTTAAGTCTTAAACAGAGTCCTCACATTACCGGTCTGGGACATGAGTATAAAAGTGAGACCCAAATCACACTAGTTAATTCCATTTCTATTTTTTTCTTGACCAAGGAAGGGAGCGCTTCTCAGAATGCTTGAAGAACTTCTGTGTGACTAGGGCTGGTGCTTACCTAACAGGCAGTGTGCCAAAGGTGAGTGATATCACCTGCCAGAAGAGCTGAGACCCTTCTCAAAGTGCCTAAATGTCTGCCTACTTCTGAGAGAGGAAAGCAGTGTGGTTGGCCCTGAAAGAGGAGAATCTGTCCAGCAGGAGACACCCAGTGTGTTCCATGTAAGGGAGAGACTACAGAAAACTGACTACCAGTGAGAGAGAAGCCCGGCAATCTAATTTATAGAAAAAAAGGTGCAAGGGCTCAAGATAGGCAACTGCAGCTTAAACCATCCCCTGTCCCTGCCAGCATTGTCAAAGATCCTTATTGACACTACGTGCTACCCAATTCACTACTACAAATGTGACACTTTGAACTATTCCAAGTCTCCAAAAACCGTAAGATTAGCGTGGACGCCGGGTATTATTATATTTCATTGTATATTGAACTGTTTAAAAAAAGGGCCGCTTTGCCATAGGTGGGTTATTATGAATATGTGCAAGGGTCCAGCACCGGCAAATGCCGCCTCAATTAAACGCTGTCTCCAGGATCTCGCTGAGCAGTTCCCTTGTGAACTGCACCAAAACTTAACAAGAACAAGCATCACTGTGTCGACCAAAAATCCGCTGTGAGCTAGAGAGACTTGTGCTGCCATTGCTGAAGTCGAGGAGAAGAGCCACCTTCCTGCCCAGGCGGAGATGGCTCGCTCGGTCCAGAGGCTGCCGTGGCTAAAGACAGACCAGCACATTTGAATCGACCTGAACGCCGCAAGTACTATACATGAGAACCTGTCTGCACCCAGACGAGGACACCACCCATCTCAAAGACAGTGCTGATGTGCAGGCTTGGCACGCCTCCATCCAGAAGAAGACCTTAAAATGACTTTGGATGCTTGGTCTTTTGCTGCCGCAGAAACATGAAGGGTTTAATCATTTGGATTGTTGAAATTAATATATATACTGAAAACATTTGGTCTTATCAAGGGTATAGGGGCACATATTGCACCATCCACATTTGAAAAAGCCCATTGGCTGTGGAGGTAGCCAGTCCAATCTTGCGTTGGTCTTAACGGGATTAAAGAAACGTGGACATAGTATGTTACGTAAGTTGGTTCCTTTCTTATAGATGAATCAACCGTGAGAATGTGCCAATGTTTACGGAACATGTTATAAAACATGTGGCTCAGAGTATGACACAGTGTGATCATAGAAACCCTATTTTTCTCAGTAGTAGCTCTTTTCTTATCCTTGAGTAGTTTAGAGCGGTCAGTTTTTAGGATCCTCTGTCTAGCGGCCGAGACAACACTTGGCTGATATCCTCTTTCTAAAAATCTTTTTGCAGCCCTATCTAGATCAGAGCGAAAGGCAGTTTCTTCACTGCAATTACGTCGTATTCTAGTCATCTCGCCAAAAGGAATTGAAAAAACCTGCTACCTTGTATGTGATGATTGAGCATGTACGATGGAGTTATACTCAGTATCTTTTCTATATAACGAAGTTAAAATTGTACTCTTCTTAATATACAATTTAAGATCTGAGAAGGTAATCTCTGTCTGACTTTGTTGGTGTGTAAAGGAAATGTTGCATTGATTGTTATTAAGAAATAAACAAAAAACCTCAGCAGGACCTGTCCACCGGTCCATATCATCAGCACATCATCGATGTAACATCCCCAATATACCACATGGTTTAACAACTCCCCAGGGCAATCTTTCCAAATGTAGAATTTCTCTAGCTAACCCATGAAAAGGTTGGCAAAAGAGGGACAACATTTGGACCCCCTGGTCACACCCTGGCACTGACGATGCCACTTGCTATGTGTAAAAATACATTGTCTAGAACCAAAGTAATTAGTTCAATTAGTATCAATGTATGTTTCCAAATAGTGGCATCTCAAGAAGAGAGAAAATGTTGTCTAACCTTCAGGCCTTCATCTCTGAGGATAGACATGTACAGGGAAGAAATGTCAAAGGAAACAAAACAACATTCTTTCGACCAATTAAAATCAACTTGTTGGTTCAATAAATCCTTGGTATCATGAACATAGGAGGGTAGATTACATACCAGTGGTTGCAAAAAATATCAATATGATCTGAAATAGGCTCGGTTGGAGAGCCAATGCCAGATATGATTGGCCTCCCTGGTGGAAAATGACCAGGTTTATGTATCTTCGGAAGAGTGAGATACAAGGAGCCCTTGCGTAAGGTATAAACAAGAATTCCAAGTCGCTAATGAGACATTGATCTCGCCACATCTTAAGTTTGCTTTCTATTATAGATGTTATTCAATGTAGTGGCTTAGAGCTCAGGTGAATATATGCTGTGGTATCCGATAGTTGCCTGTCAAGTTCTTCAATGTAATCCTGAGTATGCATAAGTACCACATTACCTCCCTTGTCTGCTTCATTGATAGTTATTTCTGGAAGTGTAGACAGTGTAGCCAGTGCATGTCTTTCCCCTTCTGATAGGTTATCTTCACTAATCTTAGTTTGGTGCATAGATTTGTCTTCCCAATAGAAAAGCTCTTTGGTTACAAATTGATAAAAGATTTCAATAGCACTATTATTTTGTGAAGCAGGCAAAAGGGTAGATTTTGGCCTCAAGCCGCTATCAACGCTAAGATCTTGATGTTTGTAGAGAACTTTCTCCAACATTTTATAGTTTCTCTGTGTTGCCTCAGGTAAATTTAATTTCATAATCTCTTCCTCGAGAATGCTAATTTCCTCGAGAATGTCAATTTTTTCTTGGACCTGTTGGATTGACAGACCATTTATTTATTTGCCGTAGTTTTTTTAAATATATAGATAGATAGATAAATAGATAGATACACACCCCGTCCTCTCCTGCACTATTCAAGTAAAGTAAGAAAACAATGAATGTTTTACATTGATATACTGTAAAAAAGAAACACAAACAAGCATTTGCAATGCAATAGGTCTCGCATTATAAAAGTGTGAGCAGTTGGCATTGTTAATAATAATGCAACACTAGCTATTGGCATTGTAAATGATAATGCCATTTATTTATGTGTTTGTTTTATAAAATAGATTAAAAAGGCATTATTAGTAAATATTTAGACCTATTGGCTTTGCAAATTATAGTGTTTTTTTAGACTTTTATATTGGTACAAAAATATCCTCACGTAAATGCCAGACCTATTGCATTGCAAATGCTTGTTCTTTACAGTATGTATGTAAAGCGCTCTGATACCTACGGGTCAAGCTAGCGCTATATAAAACTTTTAAAATAAATAAATAAAATAAATGATGACCTGTTGGTAGAGGAGGAGTCATTCACGAGTGAGTATCACGATCATTGCCCGTCCCCCGCCAAGGCTACCAGTTTCAGGCTATCCCCAGTGTCTACAACAAGATGCCACTGAAACCGGTTTAATACTACATCAGCGCAGTGCATAATTATTTACAAATTATGTAGATTTATTATGATTTGTATAACGATCAAATGATAGTTTCTGCCCATGTTGACTTGCAGTCTCGCCCAAAGGATATAGAGAGCGCAGATATGGCCTGTTCGCTAAATTGTTGACCTGTGAGGCATGATGCACGGAATTTACGCCAGTTCTCCAAATTGTGCGATGCTCTATAAATCGCTTTTATACCTATTTCTCTATTCTCGTCTCTACCAAGGATGGGAGTTTTGTAAAAAGGCTGAATATCAGTATTAAGAGTAAAAGCCAGGCCTGTGGGAATTTTTTGTTCACATAAATTGAATGCGCGGGTAACTTCCATTTGGTTTCATGAAGCCGGTCCCTGAACCAAAGAAGGAATGCCTGCAATGTGTGACTCCCCCGCCCCGCCGCACGGGAAGCCCTATTATCACTTGAAAAGGGCAGCTGGCGCGCGGCCTAACCCCGGCAGGGAGTGCACTGAGATGGGAATCACACCCCTGCTGGGATGAAAAAACCGAGCTCAGTGGACGTTGACCCCCGGAGATAATCTGGATTGTATGTAGTTCTTCACTTTGTTATAATTCTATCCAAAATTACATTATCTTGTTGGATTATGGAAAGTGAGCTGGATGCCAAATGATGATCCTTGCAAGAAAGTGGGCCCACGGATGCTGCGCTGCTAAAATAAAACCCCGTGACCTCAGCAAACATATAATTAAATATTTTGCTTCCAAACAAAAGGCACTAATTGAGAAATAGACCGCATACACTGTACACGTTAGACTCACAGCTTGCCTGCATAGACACAAATTGGTGTTTAATTAGTCTGCAGAGTCGATTAAAACGTCCTTTGCAGGTATGAAGAGCTGAATCAGTATGGGGAAGATCGCACACTTCCTCTACAGCCTGTTACACAGATATCAATGAACCTCGAAGGTGATTGTTGTATTGTGCAGCAGGGTCCACAGAGACATTCATCCTTCAGAGGGTGATACAGTAGATACTATTGTACTGAGCAAATATAAAGTTCCTGTAGCACCACGCATTATGGTGCAGGCGGTGACCCACAAAGGAAAGCAGGGTGCCTGCCAAGCAGTGTACCACAGGCAGAAGAACAGGTGGTTTCCGCAGCTGCGCAGCTGCAGGCGGCTGCCCTGTGCCCGCACAGATGCCACCAGAAGCCCAGGCCTGGAGGTAGCCGGAGCTAGAATGGCCCTGCTCAGCACAGATGCTGCTGGTTTGTTTCTTACTCAGACAAATGGAGAAGAGAAGCAGGGAACATAAAAATTGCCAACACTATCGCTGCGCAGGAAAAATATTCGCCTCTCTGGATGGCATCCAAAATAGGCCAGTGAACAATGAAAAAAAATGTGCCAGCGTTCACCGCCTCATAGTGTTCTTCTTTAAAAAGCAAAAACAAACAAACAACGCTGGGTGGGAGGGGAAGTGGCAAGAGTGACCAGCAAACAGGAAAGCTCAAATACAACTGATATATGAAGTTTTATATTATGTATTTAATTAACAGATTTTAATTTGATAAATCCAGGCTTGTTTTTGCTTTGGAGGCTGCAACCTAAAATGCTATTTTAGTAAGCACATAAGGTAGGCAATCCTGTGTACATTTGAAATCGCCACAGCTGCACTGTTTCCATAGGTAAATGCAAGGGCCGGCTGCATGACATGTGATGCATGGGAACGATCGGAGGACAAGCACAGTATGAAACCGGAGGCCTAAACCCCTGCACAAAGTCAGCGTTGTAGGTCTCGGGTGTCCGCAGGCGAAATTCATTAGCATAACCATCAGGAAACGAGCATGCAATCCTCGCAACTGGGGGGCAAGCAAACAACTGAGTGGGATCGGTCGCATATCACTGCAGCTTCTACAAGTCATGGCCCCGCCTGCACCACACAATCTGCTGTGGTAGAGCCCAGGAATGATGTGAAGACCATAGGGAGATGCAACCTAAATTAATTATGCAACGCACTCTAAATGTGTCTCACAATGCAGCGATATGAAGGAGGACTGTTTCTGCTGCGTTTGTGCTCGGAGGGTGGCGGAGGGCTGATAACGCGACAGAGGGAAGCAATCCATTAAGACAGCAGCGGGCGTTAAACAATGAAAACAGGAACGGGTTAGGCGAATACAGCATGGGGGATGGGAGGAGGGGGTACAAGAAATAGTACAACAAGCACTAAAGACACAAGCAGGAAAAAATAATAAGGAGCGTTGGGCGGGTGGCACTCGGGGTGACACATGTTATCATTTACGCAACCCGTCCATTCATGGAGGGAGGAAGTTATCGCGATCGCGAGCGATCAAACATCAAAGCGGCCGCGAAAGTGAAAGAAAACGAGTGCTTTCAGGCTGCCAAATGGTGCGCGCGCCCGGTGGACATGCACTGTATTCGGAGGCCTGAAAGCACTCGTTTGCGCTTCCAAAACTTGCTTACTATAAGTCTCGCCAGAGCAGCGCTAAAGCGCTGTCTCAGGCGAGACCTAAAAAGACCCCTTTGGTGTAGTTAGCAGTCAAAGCACTGGGTGTCAGCATAACACCGAAGATGTCATTATTAATGTTAGAGTAGACGTTGTTTACGCTCTATCGAGTTTGCCATTTTATTTTTCAGATAGTAACTTCAAAGTAACATCTAGAAAAGTTATGTTCAACAACCACAAAAGGAGAATCTCTCATTAATCTAAAAAATATTCTGTTTTTGTGTACTCTACATCACTAAGGATCGGTAACACGTTTATATAGTGGTGAGCACTATTGGGTATAAAGGGTTCGTGTAGTTTTATTGTTTACAGTTGAGATACCCCTGTAGCTCATTAGTGAGAGATTCTCTTTTTGTGGTTGTTGAACACAACTTTTCTAGATGTTACTTTTAAGTTACAATCTGAAAAATAAAACGGCAAACTCGATAAGAGTGTAAACAACGTCAACTCTAACATTAATAATGGCATCTTTGGTGTTATGCTGACACCTAGTGCTTTTACTGCTAACTACACCAAAGAGATATTTTTGTGTTTCCTTTTACAGTATTTAAACGTAAAACATTATGTATCAGATTCATAACACATTTTATTTAACAACAGTGATCCCCAAGACTCTGAAAATACAAGACGACGCTGTGGCTCCACCACACACAGCATACAATGTTTTACGCTGGTTTCTTTCTTGTGTCCTCAATTCTTACTTCTTGCCTCGGCACCGCAGTCTCCTATACGCTTCCTTTCCTTCACAATCAGTCGTCCTTCTAGGGCCCTCTAGGCCCACAGTGATTCGCTACTCACCGATAATCTTCCTTAGCCCTGGTCCTCCGTGCCCTTGTCCCAGTCACTACTTGGACTTTGCAGAGATTAAGCGACAGGAAGTAAAACGAACCTCCACCCATCCTCTGGGTGCCATGAATGGATTCCGCACCCAAAGTACTTCCCGTAATTACCAAGCCAATATAAAAAGTCCGCCTACAGACAGGGTAAATAATGAATGGAACAAGGACCACAAGGACTAAAGATAATGACGATTAGCAATCAGTGGTTGAAGTGGGGGGAAAAGTAGGGGAACTGTGGGTGGAGAATCAGAGGGCGGGGATAACGCAGAGATTGGATCAGTGGGCGGAGTCAGAGGTGTGGCCAGAATGTGCAAAACATCCCAATTTTTTGTATTTGGCATTTCACTCATCAGTTACAGCTTATTATGTTATTTAATTCAATCAATGGATACGCATAATTATTTAAGGTGTAATATGAGTTATTGACATTAAAATACATTCACAAAGTGGGATATGTTCCCAATTACAGAATGTACCAAATATGCTTAAAAGTGGATGCACAAGCCATTTGTCTCCGAGCCATGGAGTTTCTGTAATCAACAATTTTACTCCCTGAAGCTTGTTTGGTGGTTTTTGTAGCTTCTTTACTTTTTCTTCTGTTGCCTTTGCGTTATTGTGTTTCCTTATCAGAGTTTTTTTTTTCCTGCCATGCACATTGTGATGACCTAACTTCTTAATAAATGGAGGAGCTGGACTGCCTTCTGGCCGTTAGAGGTACTGAGCCCCACGTAGTTTACAGAAGCCTGGGGGTGCTCGATCACAAGCAGGTCTCAGCGAATCCCTGTTTCTCCACACACTCCAGGTCGCTCAGCGAATCTAAACACAAGGACCACCCCATCTCTATTAAAATTTCCCACAAGAAAATAGTTTTTGCAGGGAATTCTTGTTGCTAAATCTGTTTTTCCAGAGTTTTCTCCTGCAAGCATTTCTTTCATTATTTGCCTTTTTAACAAAGTTTGCACAGTTATTTAAATAAAAAAGTTCACGAAGGGGCAGAGGTTAAATGTTTGCAGCAGATCTGTAGTCTGCCTGTCACGGGCCATCCTGGGACAGAATAATGACAAGGTGCTATATAGCGCCTTTGTGCCGCGGTCTGTCAGTCACTGTCTACCCAGGGGAGCACAAAGCGCTATATTTTATCATTTTATTGTCAGCTAGTATCATCATCAACAAAACTTTATTCCGTTCTTTCAAATAAAACCATAAAAGTCGTACAAACATCAATAAAACTCCACCTATATACGGAGTATTCCGACAAGTTGACCATGATAAAATGATTACAGTAAGATAATAAACTGGTGAGAAAGAAGAAGCGCAAACTGACACAATTAATCACAGCTTGATCTCAGCCTGATGGCAGCCCTTAAAAAAACTGAGAGTATACAAAATAGTTTCATTAGATAAAAGTTGTAAAAAGATAAAAGCAGGTCTCACCCTCCTAAAACCAGCCTTTTTAAGAATGGGAATAACAAAAGACTTTTTAGGGATCTCGTAGAAACTGCAAAAAATTAAAAAGTGCATCATGTCCTGAGGAGATCGATTGTGCCGCCACAGGGCATGAGGCACTGGCCTCTATGAGCGCCTCTAGGCTGTACCAACAGGTAATGGAAAAACTTTAACCCAAATCTGGTTAATAAAAAGAGATCATGAATACTTTTAATCCGAAAAAGTTATGGTTCAATGGTTTGTACAGTTTTTAATCCAATGTACATACGGACACTTGGCTTCCTCAGTTCTGCTGCTTCTCTATCGCAGCAGCGCTTACTAAAAAACATTCTTTTGCCCAGGTATGATCCTTCTAACATATGCCCTGTGGGTTGTCAAATAAGTCCATCCAACCCAAGCTATGAAGGCCACCTTTTACATACTTTAGCCAAAGTATGCGATTAACATTGTCAAGGGACAGGCGGTCCTTTAAAACAACCTTACCAAGAACATCTTCTTACTTGGCCCAAATCTTTAACCACAATGCTAGTGGGCAGAATGACAATTCTGCAGACCCTCTGCCCATTAGAAGTACTGAGCCCCGCGGTTGTCTACGGAAGCCTGGGGGGGCTCAATCCCAAGCAGGTCTCAGCAAACCCCTTTTTCTCCACACACTCCAGGTCACTCAGCATAACTAACCACAAGGACCACCCCATCCCTATTCAAATTTACCACAAGAAAACAGTTTTTGCAGGGAATTCTTGTTGCTAAATCTGTTTTTACAGAGATTTCTCCTGCAAGCATTTCTCTCATTATTTGTCTTTTTAACAAAGTTTGCACGGTTATTCAAATAAAAATGTTCATGAAGAAGCAGATGTAAAATGTTTGCAGCAGCTCTGTAGTCTGCCGGTCACGGTCCACCCGGGGGCAGAAGGATGATGAGGTGCTATAGCGCACTGTGTGCTGTGGTCTGCCAGTCACTGTCTGGTCTGCCGGTCACTGTTTACCCTGGGGAGAACAAAGCGCTATATTTTATAATTTTGTCAGCTAGTAGTATTTTGTAGGGGTGGCAAGCCAAGCAATACATACTCTGCTCACACGCGGAACTCAGCAGAATTTGGCCGAGATCTTTGGTAACTCTGCGAAATTCTGCAGAGTGAAACTCCACAAACTCCCCCCAGGGCTGCTGAACACCGTACTCCCCCCAATGAGAGAAACTTGCACTGCCTTCAACTACAAACCAATTGTTCCCCGCTATAAACACCAGGATGCAACTCAATTCAAATTACGCACTAGACAAAAGCAACATGCTGCCTAAAAGAAATGTAACAACATCCTGAAAAAAGCAAACACTCATAGGGAATGCAAGATTAAGTAAAGCATTTGAAATGTAAGCAGGAACATGGTTACCTTAACTCTTTTACACTCACTAGTCAGAAATCAGTGAGTGCTTTTGCCTGAAAAGTTAAGGAGATGACTACAGGGCCCGCATGGGCACATTTCAATGCCCATTGCTTACATCCTTACAAATTGTAAGCAGTATGGTTTAAAAAGACCACATCAGTGAACACAGAGCAGCAGTACACATTTTGTTTTCCAATCCACACATCAATTAGGCATTTCAGTACCTCCAGGATTGGTGCACTTCCCCATCCAGGGAAAACAATGCTGTTCAAAGAAAGACAAGAAAACAAAAGTAGAGCTTCACCGGCAAACTCTGTGAAGTAAGGCTAATGTGCTGGAGTGTGAATAAAATCTATCTGATCACTTTGCGACCACTCTGTCTTGCTTTACTTAGTTATTTATTTATTTATTTGTCATATTTTGAACCTTTTATTCCTGAGGCTCCACTTTGGATAGACAAATGTCAGAAAAAGAAATTTCCTGAAAAAGTGTTTTTTTATCCATTTCACAGGAGAACAAATAAACAAAAGGGGGGACGAGAGGGTAAGAACAGTTTCTTGAGTTACGGTTTTCTGTAAGTGAGGAGGAGGTTGACGGAAAGAGAGGGAATAAGAGGAAGAAAGAGCGGGGGCAGCTGCTAGCTGTAGAGCAGAAGTGGACACTGCCCTTGTCTTCTCTGGGCAAGAAGGAAAAGACAGAGTCCTTTTTCTTCACTGCCCACCCTCCCATCCCCAAACGGATATGAACGCCGAGCCTTAACTGTAGGCCTTGGCTATTTTTGCGGTCTTGGGATGCATGTATAAAATAACAAAGTAGGGGAACAGAATCTATTAATTAAAGAAGTAGGGCCATGCCATGCCATGCCGATCCCGCCCACTTCGACCACTGTTGCAAGTAAGTATTGGGCATGATCCCTATGTTCCTTGTCTGGGTGCCCATCATTATTTAATGAGACACACCAAAGCCAAGCTGATCTTACAAATATTATCAATTATAAGACAATACCACATATTCACCAAGCGGGCATCACATTCAATTAGCGAATACCAAATCCAACTTAACTAGAAACCACTACCTTCAAAACATGAGCAAAAGAGAGAGCATCAATGCCAACGCTCTCAGTTCTATGATGCTTCACAAGAGTGTCAACAGAAGTCCACATGGTTGCCGTCCAAATCCATCTCAAAGGCACCTATTGAACCTCTAGCCATGAGGCTGCTATCCCCCTCGTGGATTTGTCTTGAATGACCTCTGGGACTAGCAGGTCTGACAAAAAGTATACAGTCCCAATAGTGGAACAGATCCACCTACTGCATGACATGTTTGATGCTTTAAACCCTACAGTAGCCCTTCCTAAAAGGGACAAATAAATGGTCAGATGTGCTAAATGTCCTAAATATTGTAACAAAAACACTCTCTGCACTTTTAACATCAAGCAGAAGAAATAACTATTCTTCTCTATAAAAAGGGGATGGGGAAAATAATGTTTTTTTTAAATTTCTATTAGTTTAGGAAGTAAAGCCATATTAGGTTTGAGAAAAAATACCATAACTCTACATTCTCAAAACAGGTGGTGTCCACATCAATACTCCAAATCCCCAAATCCTTCAGGCAGATGTGGTTGGCACTAGGAAAATTAATTTCACTGACAAGTATTTCATATTTATATCAGATAAAGGTTCAAAAGGGACTCCTTGTAATGATTATAAAACTAGAGGAAGATCCAGTGAGATGTTTTTAAGTAATCTCCATACCTGATCCTCCTGTCCACTCACCACACAGCAGGAACTCTGAAAGGCATTAATGGCAGCCCACTGTACTCTTAAGGAGGAGACAGCAAAGTCGTTATGAAAACTGCCCTGTACAAATTTCAGAACCTCAGCAATATAACAGCAAACTAGAGACAAAGACCTGATCACTGTAGTGGAAAGTTTTTCCAGTGCATATCATAGGATTTCAGAGTGAAAGGAAGCCTCACCTCCTAATTAGCAACAGTCAAGTGCTCTGGAGTCCCTCTGCTCTGAAACCCAAGGCTCTTAACTTCCAGACCAAGAGAGAACGCTTTGGAGGATAAGGTTCCTGATTTTGCTGCTATAACAGGGACGACTTTTCACCCAATGTGGCGTTGAAGCACACCGGTGATTTGTTCACCTGCTGCCTGATATGATCTGCTAAACTGTATGGATAGATGCAGCCAGTTTGAAATTTTCGATATCCTTGGACGGTTTCACATCACGCCGGCCCATCTCTCGTTTTAATGTAAATTTCGGAACACCATTTCAACCCATGCAAGTAATATAGGGTTGGACTGTTCTCTGAAAAAGAATTTTTGGACGCTCAATTGAATTTCCTGTCCTGATGATGACCGTGTAATTGTACAGAGGTCGAAACGCCGTTGACGCATATGTGGCCATAAAACTAATGAAGGACACATTATTTTGTTTTATGTTGTTCCCTCTTTGTGACATGCATTTTCTCGTTTGCCACCTGTCTGGTCAGTAATATACACTGTTCTTGTACCAGCACATTGTATTGAGCATCAGTGGCTTAATTGTTTTAGTGTTCAGAAAATGTAATACATTTGTCATAATTTTCTAGAATTATTTTGCATATGGGTTTCTCCTCTTTTCCTTCTTTTTATATAGCTTTTTTGTTTAGTTTTCTATTTACCATTTGTTCTGTTTGTAATTTGGAATTGTTTGTGAGTATTATATTTTGATGCAAATTGCTTCTTGAACCATTGTTAGGACTATACAGATGCTGAAAGAGAGCAGCACCCTATGTCACTGCTCTCTCCACAAACACCTTTCCGATGTCTGTTCTAAAGTCTGCCATTTGCGTTGAGGCGCGCGCAATGTAATTCGTTTTATTTATGTACTTAACTCCGGTCGGCTGTATGGCAGAGTTTACTACCCCCCACCCTAACCCTCCCCCGCCCCATCACCCCGCAGCACTCCCTTGAGGAGCCACAACTGTGCGGCATCTGTGCCACAGTCCCCGGAGAGCCTGCCAAAGAGGAAACCCTTTCTGCGGTTTGAGGATTCAGCTCCCACTTCAAAATGCCGTGATTTGCAATGTTACTGAAATCTCCTTCTCTAGACTCATCAGCGAGGGTTTCTAGTATTTCAGCAGACGGATTAGCAAGAGTATGAGGTGCAATATGGCCAAAGGCGCCAGATGCTGAAAGAGAACAGCGCCCTATGTCACTGCTCTCTCCACAAACACCTTTCCAATGTCTGTTCTAAAGTCTGCCCCCTATAAAGATATTTTCTTGTGCAGGGGCCAGTCTGCGCTTTGAGGGATTTGTCAGCAGCCCATGCTGCTGAAAAACAATTCTTCCCATCCAACCTTCCAATAGATTTTCTCTCGTTGGACATGCATTAAACATTTGTTTCAAGTGGACTGGGACAAATCATTACCACCTCATTTATTATTCAGATCATAGGAATAAATCAATGAATTAATCATCACCACAAAAACATTTCGTGTAACAATGTCAATATAAAGAATGCAGAATAACTGTTGAAGTTAAGTTTTCAGGAGATCACACAATACAGATTAAAAAACTAGAAACAGAATCACAGTGGGTGTATAGTACATGTACAGAAATGATTTCATAGCTGCATTTGGTCCCTTAAACATTGGAACAGCCCTTTGCATCACTGCAGCAAAATCAATAAATGGTGAGTATAGTCCATTTGCCCATTGTGTGTCTGTGGCGTTTCAACCAGTTGTGGTTTAAGCGTCATCATCAGGATATTAATAGTTCATGACCGGAGCAGTGTGTTCATGTGCCACAGTATAGCACAAAAGAAAGTTGCTGTCAAACTTCCAGCCAGAGTGGGTCAAAGAGAAGGTAAACACAGTCCTTCAAAAATGCACTCTTCCAAAAAATGCACTCTTCCAAAAGAGATATGGAAATTTATTCACCCCATGAAGGTACACAGTAACCATTTCAAGGGGCGGCCACATAGGAATCATCAAGCACTGGCTTGGTGCTGCCGACACCTCAGGTTGCAGTGATAGGAATGCAAGACAAGCAGAAAGCGTCTGCCTCTTCTGACGGAATGCGAGAAAGGAACTCCTGAAGCACAGCAGCACCGAAGACTGCTGCATACAGAGTAGTGTGAAGTTCAGGGAGGCAGGAAGGCAAAAAGCAGACTTAATCAGCCTCTCCAGATGGAATCACAGGAGGAAGAGACTCATGTGCACACTATATCGCCAAAGGCATCCTCGTGTGATCTAGTACAGAGATACTCAGTGCTTTGAATGGAAATATAGAAGTGCAGAAACTGACTATTCACACAAAAGGTTGCATTCCCCCTGTCGTTAGTCTGCATCCAGGGCAGAGGAAACAGGAAAACTGTGCACTCCAAAGGGAAACCTTAAGAATCTTCTCCCACTTCCAAGGAGCCACCAGGTAAAAATATTGAACCTCAGTGGCCAATTCTTCAGTACACTTCTGGACTTGTGGAAGACTATGCCAGGAAGAAGGACTGTTGTGCTGCTACAAAGACTGACACTTTGCTGGACTGCTGCCCTGAAGGACTGTCTGTCCTGCTGCCCTCCTACCTTGTTGAGAGAGACTGGACCTGCAACTGTATTAAGGGCCCTCAAAGAGACTCCAAGGGTCAAGTCTTTCATAACTAGCACCTGACTCTGCAACTGTGAGTCCTGCCCTGCCAAGTGGTGCCACCCCACTCCTGGACTCTTGAAAGTGGGCATGAATGTGTTCTGCCAGCCAATCTGTGGATCTAGCAGAAACAATGCATCTCCTCTGCTGTACAGTGCAAACCCGAGCAAAACAGACGCATCACCTCTTTTGCGTGGACGTTTTCTGGCACCAAGAGTCAGCACCGCTGCCTTGCAGTAACTCACAACAGACGCATCTCCTCTGCTGTGTGACACACCCTGGATGCTGGACTTTGCATCGCAAGCGCTCACAACTGGACCTTTGAAGATGATGCAGGACCTCACATCGCAGCCCTAGAGCTTCTTGGAACTGATGCATCGTCTCAGCTGCACGACGCATCCTCAACACCGGACTTCACATCGCAAATCCTCGTCGATGGGATCCTTGACGATGATGCAGGATCTTGCATACCAGCCTCACAGCTCCTCAGAACTGACACACTGGCTCGGCTGTGCGACACATACACGACGCAGGACCTCACAACGCTCCGCAACCAGGATTTGAGGTACTCTTGTTCAGCGGGTCTGAGTCCCTGTAGCCATCCTGCGCTCCATTGTGGTTACCCTGATCTTGTGACTTTGCCTCGGTCTGGCACAACCAGATATCCACAGTTGGCGCTTCGTGCTCTTTGGCTCTATTTTCGTTAAAATTGTTAACATTGCATATCTCCGGTTCTACTGATTGGATTTATGTTGTTTTGGTCTTGTTTTATTTATTAAAATCTACTCTATGTTTCAAATCTGGTGTGGGATCATTTTTGTGGTGTGTTTTGACTGTGTTACTGTTTGAAGTTTTGCACAAATACTTTACACATTGACTCTTAGTTAAGACTGACTGCTCTGTGCCAAGCTACCAGAGGGCTGAGCACAGGTTCATTTAGGGTTGCTTGT
Organism: Triturus cristatus; assembly: GCF_964204655.1. Taxonomy (NCBI): domain Eukaryota; kingdom Metazoa; phylum Chordata; class Amphibia; order Caudata; family Salamandridae; genus Triturus; species Triturus cristatus. Next base: position 699,379,561 of record NC_140594.1, on the reverse strand, counting down.
GCCTCACTCTAAGAAGGATTGTGTTCTTGCTTGAGTAGGGTTTCACCCCTGCAACCAGAAATCCAAGTTCTGACAGGAGCAGAGAATGCTGATTGAGTGATCGATTGCCCAGCGTGGGAAGGAGTCAAAACTATCACTAAGAAGGCTACCTGAGTCCTCTCAGCACAAATTTGTCTTGCAAAAAGGTGGTGAAAATGGTTACACTGAAAGTGCCAGCCAAGTAGTCACAGTGGTGAAGACAGTCTTCAAGGTTAGGAGATACAGTGATCAACTATGCATATTCTCCTCATGAGGAATGTCAAGGCCAAGTTAAGTTCTTCTGATGCATCACAAAGGTTTGGGCAGGAACAGGTCAAACCTTTAATAAACCCTCTCACACACAACAGGTGATTTATACAAGGACAATACGCCAAGCAAATGTAGAGAGGTTGAAAGGGCTGATAAATAACCTTTTACAGTAGCCACCACAAAGGAAAAAAAAAACCAATAGGACTTCCAACAGCTTTGCCAGAGAGATCAGTGTCCCAGGCATGTCACAAAGTTACAAATTTGTCCCAGCCCTTGGCATATATGGATTTCATGGAGGGGCGTCTGGCGCTAGGGTGACATCCACCACTTCAGCAAATTTAAAGCTGTCAATTGCTGCCACTCAATCTCCATGCATGGTGGAGTAAATTGCAAAGATTAAGGTGGATGACCCTGCCCCACTTCTGATAAAGTAGGTCCTTTGAAGTGGTAGCCTGATCTGAGGGCTGATCCTCCTACTCAAGAGTTACAGGTACCCCACTCCAACAGAATGCGTTTCCTAACTAGTGTTCTTGGAGAAACTCCAACATGTAAAAGTTTTGACACTGCATGTTCTCAACAGTTGTGAAAAGATCCAGCAAGGGCTCTCCCTACTGGTTAAAGATGCTCTGTGCCACCTCAAAATGTCAGCAAGAAATGCGCATGTAGGGCGTGCGCGTATGCAAAATTTTCTCAAGCATTGCCGGTATGACGAGGAAGAGGAGGAGGGCAGCCCGAGGACGCCGCAGTAAAGAGGTAAGTGGTTTTAAGTTTATTTTTAATTCCTATAAATTTACTACTTAATAAGGGGGTGGAGGCGGGGGCTGGCCAACTCTGCTCTACTGCGGAGATTTGCCTTCTCCCGGAACGTGGAGAAGGCAAATCTCCGCACACTCCGCAGGCGGAGGGGAAGTCTCCACCCGGGGTCATATACCACACCTCCAGTGACTTGTGATTTTTACACAAATGTCTAGGTAAGGAAAGTTCTTTCAAGTGCACAAAACAGTGGGTTTTCTTATTGCCCGAGGTTTATAAAGTAGTGTGTTGAAAAGGTTGTGAAGGGCTCAGGAGGAGCCAATATTGTGAACATTCGTAGGTTATACTACACATAAAGAATGGAAGTGGAGAAATAGAAAATATGCTAGATAATAGAATTCAGAAGTAAATATAGAGAAGTTAATAGTTAATTTTTCACTATGTGAACCTGCATGCAATGCTCAAAAAAAGAGGGTTATTCTTTATCAATTCTTGTCAGTCCCTGGGCATTAAATATGTCAGTCCTGCGGTGTTACATCAATAAGTAGCATCCTCCAAAATGTAGTTCCCACTGTAAGAACTCAAAAAAATGGCAATTGTAGGTGGGATGTGCCAGCGATTTAGAGGGAAAAGATTAGGGGGCATATGTATCAAATACCGTATTTGGGATTCTCAAATAGCGATTTTTAGGGAATTGCTATTTGAGAATCGCAAACGGGATGTAACAAATAATTCGCAAATGTTTTGAGATTCCTTAGCATTCCTTAATTGCGATTAGCAAATTGCTAATCACAATTAAGGAATACCTTCCAATTCATTCCTATGGGTTAGGAGGCTCATAGGAATGAATGGGAAGACATTTTCAATTTGCGATTCGCAATTTGAGAATCGCAAAATGAGAATGCAATTTCAAGGGTGCCAGGGTGTCAAAAGGACACCCTGTTGCACCCCTGAAATATGTGTGTGCGCACATGTGGCGCACAACGTCACTTGGAACTTTGAAAAATGCCAAAAAGTGCATTTTTCAAAGAAATCGCAAATTACCACCAACTTGAAGTTGGTGGTAACTTGCGATTCCTTACGGTCAAATTGCACTTTTTCAGTGCTTCATACATTGCATTTAAGGAATCGCAATTTGCGATTCCTTAAATGCAATCGCAATATAGAGAATCGCAAATTTTGCGATTCTCTAATTTGCGATGCCCTTTTGGGATGTTACATCCCAAAAGGCCTTTTCCGGTTCGCAAACGGGCCAATTCTGAGAATCGTCCCGTTTGCGAATGGGAAACGGGCTTGATACATATGCCCCTAAGCATCTTAAGGAACAGTTGCCTAGCGTTATTATCACGTGGGCACAGTACAGTTATTTCGCGCTGGTTTCTGATATTCAGGAGGGCATGAATCAATTAGTATCTTACTTCAAAATCTTACCTTCCACATTATAAGAACTGAAGGATTGACAAGGTAGGAGGAAAGTACCTCCAGGAATAAGGGGAACGAAATATGCGTGTCCTACCGACCAGTAACTAGATTTTAGTTGCTGACATGCAGACAAAGTACAACTATTGCCCGCTGATACTGGTGCTCAAGAGGGCATGGAAAAAGTCACTGCCGCAGTGATAAATCCTAAATAAACTATTCTACACATCAATGCGATTTACAGCATGGCCATTAGTGGGCCACGGTCGGAAGATTCAAACTGGATTTCATAAAGAGGTAAAGAACCCTCTTTTTATGAGCATTGCATGCAGGTTCACACGGTGAAAAATGAACTATTAACTTCTTTATAGTTACTTCCGAATTATATTATTTATTTTTAGCACATTTTCTACTTTTCCACTTTCATTTTTAATGTACAGTATAAACTACGAATGTTTACAATGTTGGCTCCTCTTGAGCCTTTCCCAACCGTTTTAGCACACTACCTTATAAACCTCGGGCAATAAGGAAACCCACAGCTTTCTGCACTTTATAGAACTTTCCTTACAAAGACATTTGTGTAAAAATCACAAGTCGCTGGAGATGTGGTATAAAGAAATAAAATACCATTTTATTAAAAATGTGTTTTATCATTGGATTTACAGCCTTGAATAAGCCCCAGCCGCATAGGCATTGTAAGTGGTGAAACACGTGTTGGCTGGCAGAAGAGCACAATAGTTTGCAGGACAACATCCAAATATCAAATAAAAGAATTAAATCAACAACATGCACAGTTTAAAGGACTTTTTCTTTCTAGTATGATATCGCAATTTGGTATTTAGACCAAAGGCAAAACAAATCGGGAAAACAGGACAGTGTAAAATCTAAACTATTTGGGGTCAGATGTACGACTGTTTTTTGAGGCCGCAAAGGGGCATTTGGCCCGTTTGCACTCAACAAAATCGGATGCACAAGGTACTAACCCAATTTTGCGAGTCGCCAATCTATTAGCAACTCGCAAAATAGGGTTAGAGACTCGCTATTAGGAAGGGCCATGCCAAGGGCGTCCCTTCCTAATAGCGAGTGCAAATGCCATGTATGAGTGTTTTGCAACTGCTACTTCAAATAGGTGGTAAACCATTCACAAACGGGAAGAGGTCCCCAGGAGACCCCTTCCCCTTTGTGAAATGGGTGTGCAAATATTTTTCAAGAGCAGGCAGTGGTCCCAGGGACCACTGCCGGACCTTAAAAAACATGAAACTGAAAAGTTTCATTTTTCTTTTTTAAATGCATCCCATTTTCCTTTATTGACAAAGCAGTCCCAGACATGGTGGTCTGCTGACCCCAGCGGGCCACCATCCCTGGGAGTGCTAGCCATTCCCAATGGGGTCGCAAATTGCGACAGCCTCATTAATATTCATGAGGCATGCAATTTGTGACCCCATTGGGAATCGCAAAGTGTCTGAGACACTGTTGTACATTGACTTTTGCGACTCGCAATTTGTGAGTCTCAAAATTCAATGGTCGTACATCTGGCCCTTGGTGCCTGCAGCCTGTGCCTGGGTCACATGACTGGGTGTAGGTGGCAGTTGGATTGTTTATTCCCCCCCAGACAGCTACACAATTGGAGGATTAGGTGTGCCTGAATGGACCATCACTGGCAGGTTGGGTTGTGCGAAGGTGGGCACAGACCCACCTGCAACTGAATAAGAAGTGTTCTATCTTCACACACAACTTGTCACCCCTCTATTGTGCATGTAGCCGGTTTGGATCCAGCACAGGGGAAGCAGGAAGCTTCAAGCACTTCAAAGAGAATATTCAAGAAATGTTTCCTACTACAATGAAGGTACCAGGTATAAAAATAGGATCCTCAGACCGAGTCTTTAGTTCACTTTCTGGAGCTGTGGTAGGGGACTGCCTCCTGCTGTGGCCCGATGTGCACTCCACACGACTGCTTTGCTGCCTGAGCCTTCCTTGAACCTCCAGAGGCCTGCCCTGCTGCTTGAGCCCTGTTATATCACTTGAACCCAGGACTACCAAGTTGACTCCTAGGTCTGGTTTGTTGGCCTCTGGATCAGAGCCTCAGGGACAGAAAAGGCTACAAATTTACTCAAAAGCTGCTCTGAGAACCTAGAGCAGAACGGGATCAATCTACTCATCTATCTGCCCAAGGTGCATTGCCAGTCAGCCTGACTTCGCAGAAGATCCTGCTACGTTCTTTTTAAAAAAGAGACTAAGTCCAAACATGGAAATCTTCACCCGACTTTGTCCAGCGACTCCCCAACAATGATGTCTACTACTTGGATACTGCCTACAGCCTTGCCCTACTGAATTTTACTGTTGTAATCTCCATTGTTTATGCATAATGGTATAGCCCATTCCCACCTCCCTGCTGGCCCTGTTGGTACGGCTGGGCAGAGAGAGCTTACAATAGAATGTTGACATACGAAGGTTCTGATGATTGTGGAGAGCGGATGACTGGAATAAACAGAGTCACACTCACCTCGTGTGTGGTCTTTACCTTATTATAACATTTACCTTATCAGAAACATTTTGTCAAAAGTTCTTCACAGTTTGAAGGTAAGCGCCGACCGGAGGCAACCCACTCATTGTTTACAACTCACAATCTTTTCCGACTTTTACCTTGTCTCGCAGAACTAGATATCCACGGTTGTTGCTTTGATCTTTTAGGTGCTAGTCTTTACCTTAAACTTTAAAAATACAAAACTCTGGTTCTACTGATTGGATTTTTGTCATTGTGGTGTTAAATAATTTATTAACATTTACTTTATTTTTCTAACTTGGAGTGGGATTTTTCTTGTATTGTGTTTTCACGGTATTACTGTTTGTGTGCTGCATAACTACTTTACACTTTGCCTCGAAGTTAAGCCTGACTGCATTTGTACCAAGCTGCCAAAGGGTTAAGCACGAATGAATTAAGTGACTTTTTGTGGTTCATCCTGACAGGGATTGTGGCTGTTTCTTTATCAGGGTTAACACTCACTCAACAAACAACGCAGTTTCTCACACAATGGAGTATATTAAAGCAGATTAAAGTGAAGATTTCATCACAGTCATAGATGCTGTGCATGAAATGACATTCCCAAGACATAGACAGCTTCTCCTCAATTGCACAGGTTGAATCAAAATGTATGCTTTTCCTGTGCAGGCTGCAAATGCAGAGATGTACAAGATGAACTGTTTCCACAGGTGTAGCCTGTACCTCACTATGATGTCATTCACATTACCTTATCTCAATAAAAGAACCAAGATGAACAAGTTACTTACCTTTGGGAATGCTCTTTGTGGTTGAATACTCTACCTATCCACAGATTCCACAGCTTTAAAATACTCCCCAGGTACCAGACTAGCTTCACAGTGGCTTCATTCCAGCCCAGCAGTGATGGGGCGGAGCAGCATATGAGCACCACTGGTGCACGTCGACATCAGTTACTTGCTTGACTCTTTCTGGTCCCTGGACGTGGGATGCAGACAATGAGTGGTACGAGTGGGCAGATCTCTAATTTGTTACCTTTTTAGATTGTGAAAGGCGGTTACTTTACAGAACAGGGAGCTGGGCAGGCAGTGAGGAATCTGTGGTCAGTGTATCCACCAGACAGAATGTAACTGATGGTAATATGTTCTTCTAGCCGCAAATTCCTCCCCTTTATAATACATACCATGGCAGTACCTCAGTAAGGTGGAAGTCTGTAGAGTGGACTCAAACCAAAAAGTCCTGCAGAAGCAAAAGGGTGAAATGTCCCTCCCGTAGGACCTTGCTGTCAAAGTTGTACTGCTTTGTGACAGTGTACAGAGATGCTAATTGTTAGATTTGGGAGTCTCTAGTTGGCACAGGTAGGCACTGGTGACAAATAGGGACCCTTGCCTCTAGTCGGGGTAAGGGAGTACACTCCTAAAATAACCCCTGCTCACCCCCTTGGTAGCTTGGCTTATCTCAGATGCAGTGTGTAAAGCATTTGTGAACACATACAGTAATCCAGTGACAACACTACAGATGGACACCACACAAGATTTATATAAAAAATAAGTATTCTTTATATAGATTTAACACAAGACCATAAACAACAAAAATCCACAATACTGTTACTTTAAAATGGTAGAATTGGCTTAGTTCTCTTTAGATCTTAAATGCCACACTTTGAGTCAATGTACCTTAAGATGCGTCACGCAGGGCAACGAAAGTGTTGCAACGATGGTGATGCGATGAAAGTTTGGTGCAAAGAAATAAAGATGTCTCCGATGTTGCGAGAAGTCTCGACTCGATGTGTCAGCTGCAGCGGTGACACCCTTGTTCCGTGATGCGACGACAATGGCTTTGGCGGCCACACTCTTCTCCGATGATGCGAGACGCTTCCGCACAATGTAACAGCTGCAGCGGCGACACCCTTGTCCAGTGATGCGACGACAGCGGCTCCGATGGCGGCACGCTTCTCCGTGGATGCGAGGCGCTTCTGCAGTGCAATGCGACAGCTACAGCGGCGACACCCTTGTTGCGGGATGCGACAGCAGCTGCGGCGACACGCTTCTTCGTTGCGGGACGCTTCTCGTGATGCGGTGCAATGCGACAGCTACCGCAGCGACATTCATGATGCGACGGCAGCAGCTGCGACACGCTTCTTCTTCTTGCGTCACGCTTCCAGCTTCTTGCGACAGGCAGTCCCTCAGAAGGCCCAAATACAGCTATAGGCACTTCCAGAGAACTCTTGGGGGCTGGTGGTTGAAGTTTGTTGTCCCTGAGACTTCAGCAGGAGGCAAGCTCTTTTCCAAGCCCTTGTAGATCCTTCACAAGTTGAATGAAAATGCACACAAAGTCCTTTCTCCTTTCTTTGGCAGTCAGGCAACCACTTCAGGCCAATCCCCCAAGAAGCACTTCAGCTTAAGGATAGTCTCTCCTCAGTTTCTTCTGGTTCCACTCCTCAGCAAAGGTTTCTTCTTGTTCCCAAAGTGATCTAATTCTCTGGGGTTTGGGGCCCCTCTTTTATACTAAGTTTCTCTTTGTTTTCTGAAGGCAGAGAGGCCTTTGCCTAGTCCAAACCAGTTCTGATCAGTCCTGGAGCACTTTGTTTACATGACTCCTTCTTTCCTTTCAGAGAGCAGGGCAGAGACATCAGACGCACCACAGGACGTGGAGCCGGCATTGTGGAGGGAAGGCATAGCCCTATTCAGGTCCCAGGTGCAACTCTTCCCTCCCATCTAGATGCAAATCTCTCTATTCACCACTGGGCTGACTCCCCCTGTCTCCTGGAATCCCCCAACCCCTGTCACTCAAACCAGACAAGGAATACACAACCTAGCAGAGGCAGGTTTGGATGGTTAGACAAGAAAATACCTACTTTCTAAAAGTGGTATTTTCAAACACAGAATATTAAATCCAACTTCACTAAAAGATGTATTTTATCATTCTGAGTTCAGGTATACTAAATTCAAATTTCTACCATGTTCCCTTAGTCAGTTAGGATTATAAGATGTAATAATCAAACTGCCCATTCTGGCCTATAGGGAACAGGTAGCCTTGCAATAGTGAAAAACGAAAATGGCTGTAATTCACTATTAGAACATGCCACACACACCAGGGCATGTCCTACCGTATACTTACAATGCACCCTGCCCTTGGGCCTACCATAGGGGTGTCTGATATGAAGAAAAGGGAAGGTTTAGGGACTGGCAAGTGGGTGCACTTGCCCAGTCAGCATGACAGTACCAGACTGCACGCAGGCTCTGCAATGGTAGGCCTTAAACACACCTTTATAGGCTGCTTCTGTGGGTGGCACAACCACTGCTGCAAGCCCAACAGCAGTATTTGGATTACCATCCCTGGGCACTCCTGGTGCACTGCACTAGTGTCTGACAGGTAACCTAAAACAACCAATCAGGGAATCACTAATTCATACATCAATTTATAATAGGGAGAGCATATGCACTTTAGCACTGACCAGCAGTGGTAAAGTGCCCAGAGTCATAAAACAGCCAACAACAGGTCATAAAAAATAGAGGAGGAAGGCAAAATGTTCAGGGATGACCCTGCAAAAAGGACCAAGTCCAACACTGATGTTGTGGCCTGCTAGATGTCAAGAACAGACACTCCACGCAACAACGTAGTGGTAGCCGCCTTGTCCCTGTTGGACTAAGCCCTCAGTCCTTTGGTCAGCTGCTTCTTGGACAGTGTGTTGTAGGTCTTAACGGTGAGGTCTATCAATCATGACATTTTTGAACAACATTGCCTTTCTTTACTACAGAGAATCCCACAGAAAGCTGATTGTCCAACAAAAGGCCTTCGGTCTGATGGATCTAAAAACTTAAAGAACTGTTTAGATCCAGTTGATGGAGTCTGACTTTTGGCAAAAGGCCACTCTGGTCATCAACAACTCGTCTATCAAAAAGGTAGTGAATGGTGCCTGTACAAGGAGAGCTTGGAGCTCACTCACGCAACGAGCTGAAGTGACTGCAATGAGAAAGACAGTCTTGACTGTGAGAAAACACAGTGAGCAGCTGTGCATGGGCTCAAACAAGGTACATGTAAGGAAAGGTAAGAGCAAATTAAGATCCCACTGTGGCATCCCAAAAGGACTGGAAGCAAACGTGTCAAACCTTAAATAAAATGCATCACCTGTGATGTAAACAAGGACGGCTGGTCCATCAAACACGAAAAGACTGAAAGGGTGACAAATAACCTTTAAGAGTGCCCAGAGCAAGACCTTGTTCAGGCAAGGACAGTACAAACAACAATACATCCTACAGGTTGGCGTGCAAGGCGTCTGGGTTGCAGATTATACATCAGGCCACCAACTTGTCATAGTGCCCAGTGTAGATGGACTCTGTAGAAGGAAGGCTGGATGCGAGGATGGCATACACAACCTCAGGTGGTAGATCGAACGCAATCAACTGTGGCCACCTAATTTCCAGGCATGGAGGTGTAGATTGCGCAGGTTCGGGTGCAGAACCATGCCCTGCTGTTGCGACACCAGATCCTCCAGCAGCAGTAGCCTGATCAGAAGAAAAATGCTCATGCTCAGAAATTCCAGAAACAGCACTCTCCGGGCCCAATTCGGAATCACCAGGATGATTTAAACACGCTCATTACTGATCTTCTTCAGAACTTGGGAAGGAGAGGCAGTAGTGGAAAGATGTACATCAGTCCTGTGCTTCTCACTAGCCTGAATGCGTCTCCTAGAAATAACCTTCTTTGGAGCTCCAACACACAGAAGACTTGACACTGAGCATTCTTGATGGTAGCAAAAATATCCAGCCAAATATGTCCCCAATGTCAGAAGATGTCCTCTGCCACCTCGACATGGGACCAGCATTCATGATCCGCAGAGGTCGCAGGCTGAGCTCGTCCCCACTGGCATTCAAATAACCCACCAAGGGGTTCACGGTCAGGTATATGCCCTGATTTTCCAGCTAATTCCAGAGGCCAGCACTTCTTAGTATAGGATCCATGGCTCCACTCCACCCAGCTTGTTGCAGTACCACATGAGGTCGTTGTTGCCCCTGAGAACCTGCAGTAGCCAAGACAAACCAGGTCTATTGTTTCAGCTTACAAATGTAAGCCATACAATACACAACTCAAACTTTGGTTATAACAACACATAAAACAACATATATAAATGAATACCATACCATACTACAGTTTTACTTCAATAAAATTACTAGGTCTGCCTGAGACTTCCCTGCATTAAGTGGGAGATCCTGATGTAAACTTCGTGACAAACTGCAAGTGCTTCTAAAGGCCTATAGCCGTGCAGATAGGATGACAAAAATGGAGGAAAGATATCCTACATACAAATAACACAGTTTAACATACAGTACTAAAAAACATACAACTGGCTGCCAGTACAGAGGACTCGCAGAATACAAAAAGCGCAAGTAAACACATTAATTAATTAAAGGCATAAGCCCTGATTAAAATATTTAGTTGCTAAAAACTGGTAACCTTCCAAGCAGCACAGATATATGAAGACACCTGGTTAAAAATTAAGTCAGTCTCTGTGAATGCAAAGAGTCAGTGCATCCTTATAATGTATGTTGCTATGACTAATTAAAAAGGGGGCAACGTAAATGAGCAGCGCGATATGAAGTATGTGATGGATTCATCACCACCCAACTCGCTGAGGTCTGTGCTTCACCAGTCCAAATGTGGGTCTAGGATCTCGCTGGCAGTGTGCCTCGTCTACATCTAATGTACAGTGCTCTCTCATTTCTAAATATAGTTGGTCCAAGTAAGGTCGGTACCCAGAAAATGGTTTAAAAGCTTGAACGCAAGTTACTAATTTGCCACTCAGGTGGGTAATATTGCAATCTCAGAGCTGCTCCATTACCAACTGCCCACTCATGGCAGTCATGCCGTCAGGATGAGACTGGAACTCTAAGTCAATGGAGCTCAATGCGGCAGCTATCTTGTTGTACCAGGGTAACTTGACTTGGCACTTGACCAAAGCTTGCACAACATTTATATGTAATTACTAAACTCGGCCTTCGTCAGGATTGTAATCCAATACAAGACTGGTCGAAGTGCTCTGCACTTATAAACAGAAATGATATGCCCCGAGAGCAGGGGCAATGGGTCTTCAACCACAGTTAGAGAATCTTAGAACAGCCTATTGGCTCAAGGTGACCTCGCCTTTTGATAACTGAAGGGGCCAGGAAGTTTCTGCATCAAATCTGACTCCCAATTAATCGTAATTATCCACAGACTTAATGGGGGTTCCAAAGATGTTAAATGTATTCCTAAGATTGGGTCTGTTGCTTAGGATCACATACTTTGTTTTACAGGTGTTGATCTGAAGGTTCTTTCTTTAACACTGGCCTAAAACCCACTAAAAAGTTTCTGTATAGCATGTTCAATGCGGGACAGAAGGACAGCACCATTGGCAAGTAGCAAGATTGCTATCCTTTGCCCAACGCAAAATGGCACATCAAGATTAAGGGCACACAAATATTTAGCAACAACATTGATGAAAATATTAAACAAGGTTGAGGCCAGAAGGCAGCCCTGTCTGACCGTAAATATATCGCAAAGCTGGGAGTTGTTTCTCCTCTTAGGCTGTATTTAACTGATGACAATTTTTTCTCATAAAGGAGTTTAATTGTAGGCACCAATTTCTCTGGGCAGCCCAGCGTAGATGAATTCTGCAGCGGATGATGGTCAACAGTGGCTGTTTTAAAGACTGCTAAATGTTATCTTCAGTCTTCAGTTCTTTGTGCAGGTGAGACCTTGGTTGTACAATCGCTTTGTTTTGTCTTTTGTGCCTTGGCCTTTTCTGAAGCCTGTTTGTGAAACGGTGATAATCTTATTGCCCATGGCCCAATCTTCTAGAGGGGTAACAGTTAAGCGTAGATCATGCCAATTCCATCAAGCAGAGAGATTAGCTGGCTACCTGCACTTCTTTCTTATGAAACTGTTTGATAATTGCTGCCCTCCATGAAGCCGGAAACTTCTTAGGCTGAATTGCATTTTAGGTGGCTGTTAAAAGCGTATACACACTATAAGGGACAAGGGCGTTTTAGTAGGTCCAGCATACATGCCCCTAAACCTTGAAGTGACACAAGAGGTATGCAATTCCTATGGAGGGGGTCTGGAAGGTCTGAGGGAGCAGAGATTTCAGGTGATAGAGGGAAGGTAGGAAGTGGAGAGCTCCAATAAGGAGCAAGGGCTCTCACACACCCAGAGAGGTGTCATGCTTCATCATAGGGCAGCTCCTCACTGGGCAGGCGCTGCAATGCCCAAGGGGCCCCGCAGAGGGGCTTTTGCTGGAGGCCCGCTATGTTGTTTGCCGACAGGACCTAGAAGATGGGGTGTTGGAGCGTGTATGTAGTGAGTAGAGTGGGTGTGAAAGTGAGTCTGAAAATAGCTATGAGTCTCCGAAGATACTTTATTCGCTGGATACTGATGCTATGATTAAAACCTGACTAGGAGAGTCGTGGCTGGTGAGGAAGAATTAAACCTGCTGCAGCTCAATATGTGGTAAAAAGCGTACCCAGACAGAAAGATTGATCGAAAGATGTCAGCAGGTACCCTATCAGGACCATGGGTATTATGGTGCTTCTGGCTAAAAATAGCTATTTGAACCTCTCCATAAGTAAATTAATTACAAGATTCAACAATGTCTGTTTTTTGAAAGATGGGTTAGAATACCCAGACCGACAGAATTCTTTAAGGCTCAGGTCTGGGTCACCAGATATGATGAAGTTCTCAAGGAGGATGAATTATACATTGTCTGAAAGTACTTGTAACAGTCAGATGAAATGCATGTTTCTAGACTTCATAGCCCCATCTGACTAATTCCCAAAATCTTTTAGTATTCTTGCCTATTAATGAATCTTCATGAGCTTGCCACGCCTTTATGAGGGGACAACTTCTCTTATATTTTATAAGGCATATGAAGTCCTGTCTAAGTAGTTTTAAACAAAGTTTGCCATCTGGAACAGAATGACTGCATTTCAAAGCAATTGATAGCATTTGCTTTATCTTCTGGCATTTCGAGTGAAACCAGTCAATCTGCAATGTGTTAGTACTATCTGTGGTAGTGTATCATGAGATAGGCCGTAGAGCACCTAGCCTTCGTGTTGTCTTCACTACGTTTTGCAAATGGATTGCAGGCATCTCTAATCTTAAATATATGTTGACGTTGGAGTTACCAATGATAGAGAGATAGATGATGACCAGAGTTCTTGATGTCGGTACTTTGCCAGGCGAAGGATTTCTTGTTTTTTGTAATATACAACTTATGATTGGTCACGGTTCAGAGTGACTTTTGCTTATCTGAAGCACCATAAGGAAGTCTGAGATGAGCCATCAGTGGTCGCTTTCAATCCTTTTCTGGACTAGAAAATCGTCGATCATCTGCTTGGATTCAAGATTTACTAGCATAAAATTGATCAGGCTCTCGCAATTCCCAGTACGAAAAGTGCATTGAGAAGGAGATTTGGAGAGCATACATCCATTCAGGGAACGCAGATCAATGCTTAATAAAGGGAGATAATGTGGCTCCCCTCTTTGATTTATCCAAGAATGGAACAGCCAGGTAAACTATGATACTTCCTGCAACTTCTAGAAGAACACCAAGATCCAGCATAGGGTTGGTGTTAAAGTCCCCACACCCTAACACAAAGTGATTCTTGACACCACACCGACTGTGTCTCCATTCAGGCAAGGTGTCGAAGCGAAGTGTACCAATGCATTTATCTAGCAACTGACATTTGCTTCAATGCAGTTTTGTCCATCCAGTTGTTTTTTTTTTGTTTATTGTGGCTTTATATAAGAAACGCCTTCATCAGGACCGCCACTTTCTTAGACCCCACATTTTAAAAACAGGTGACCCACGAGACCTTGTGCAACAGATTCCATTTCTCGTTGGTCTCAAAGATTTAAAGTGGGCTGTTAGAATGTGGCGGTCCCAATGAAGGCATTTCACGCCGGACGCGTGTTAATAGCACTGTATAAAGCCACAATAAACAAAAAAATAAGAACTGGATGGACAAAATTGCACTGTTTCCAAAAAACATAGAATAGCAAATAGATTTACCTTCCTTAGGAAAAATTTACTTTTTGTTACCACTTAATTGATGACAATAATATTACAAGAGAAGTGAAATATTAGTTTCATATGCAGTTGCCAATTTTTTTAAATAAATAAATGTACTAAGATACGATTATATTAATGCAGCATAAAGACCCGTCAAACATGGATTTGAACCTTTTATGTATATGTGAATGAGTGATTGTGTAGAAGAATGAGTAACTACATGGTGTGTGAGGGAATGAGTATGTTTTTTTAATAAGGAAACATTTGTGTTATCAAAGAGATCTGTACTCTGAGTATTTTTGATTACTTGAATTATGGGGATGTAAATCTTAACATTAAAGAGAAAGCTACTTACCTTCGGTAACACATTATCTGGTAGAGACAATATCTAGCTGCGGATTCCTTCTTTTGAATTCCCCAGGCGTCAGACTGGATCCGTAAACTTTTACGTGAGCAGTACCCCTGGTCACCGTTGGGGATCTTAATTTTTAATTTAAGTGATGGTAGGTGAGATGAATTGGAGTGATCCATGAAATGTCACGGAAGGCACTATGTGTTTTTAAAATACCCCTCACACACTATGAATCCCATAGTGTCATGCTTCATCATGGGGGTCTTCTCGTCCCTCTACGGGGCGGGGCGTGCTACCTACGAATACGTGGGAGCACTGTTGTTATGATGATTTTAGGCTTATGTGTGGTGCAAGGGATGTGAGTGTTTGGGATTATGTGTGAGATATAAAGATTAAAAGGACCCTGGCTAGTAGAAAAAACAATTTTATTCTGTTCTCTAGCTGGGAGCGTTAAAACTGGGGAAGAAAGTAGGAGATGTCACGAGTTAGTGGCTGCCTACTGGGTCAACATGTTTCGTAAGCAGTCCCCACTGCTTTACTCATCAGGACCAATAAATAATCCCTAAAATTAAAATATTAGTATTTCTTGACAGGATAGAATCACTTTTGTTTATTGCATATCATATAGGAGGTAGGTTCTATCCCAGTACCGCTCCACTCCCTCTCTTTGATTATTTCTTTGTCTTTAGACAGCGTACAGCTGTGGGAGTTTTCCCATATATCTGACCATAACCTGGTCAATATCTCTTTAGATACTCCTCTGAGTACAACTTGGTAGTTAGATCAGATATTCAGTCACACCTTTTTAACACCATCCAGTCACTTTGGAATACACAATGGCAGAAAATGCAGGCTTGACATTCACTGACGAAGAAATAGAGAACATCCTGTCATCACTAGGCACCTTTGAAGGATTAAATACTACAGAACCCTCACTTGGCAATAATGACTGGGACGAGTTAGAGGAATTAAGACGCACCCAAATAAGAACGGCCCTCCATGGTCTACTCATGTCAGAATATCTGAAAGCAAATGCTGCACCACAGGGCTTGATCGTTCGCAACGAACCATACATCTTCCAACATGATATGAGGTTCAAGAAAGACTGGTCACAGATATCGTGGCATTGCACTAGAGATTGGATTATTCTAATTATAAAAACAGCTAGCAGATTGGCATTAGAATTGAAAACAGAAAATCAAACTATAGAAATACGATTAAAGAGTTATGAGTCTCCAAGCAGCCTGAAGAAACATCTAGAAGAACTCAACAAAACGCTGAATGACTTCGAAGCTACTCTTAAACAGAGTAAATACAACAAACTGAAAAAAGATACCAGTAAATTCAGTCATGAGAGGATATATCCATACATTAAAGAAGACTACAAACCTCAACAAGAAGTGATTACAGATGATGATTCATCTGATACCGGTTCCAGCAGCTCGGGGTCTAACTATGGGAGAAGTCCCAGATATCCCAGTATGAGGAACAACTACAGACGCCCCAATCAACAAAGACCAAGAGGATGGGGAAATTTCCAAGGACCAACTATGTATCCTCCGCAATTCTTCGGACCACCCCCATTCCCACATCCCCAAGGGACATATCCACCATGGCAGTATCCGCCTCAAGAATACTCCTATTTTGACCAAACTCCTTTTTTAGGAACACGCCAAGGAAGAAACAGAGGAAGGAATCGGAGGGGCAACAACGTCCATTGGACACCCAGAGAAGAAGAACAGGCGAAAGTATCAACCAGGAGCATGACGAAGGCATCAACAAGCAAGAAATGAATCTAGTGGTTAATCTTACTGACGAACCACTAACAGCTGCACAGGTCTCAGTCCTGGAAAAAGGACTAGGTTTTGTGCCCACAGCAAATATGGATAGTTTCTTGCTTTGTAAGGAAATACAAGAATTCATGAGGAGACTGAAACTACAAGTCTTTTTTAAAGACAAAGAAACAAGAGATACACCAGAGGGAGACACCGGTTTAAAACCTAAATCCACCTTTATCCCACCGGATATCACCCTTGCCATAGAACTGCTTACTTTTGAGAAGGCTGTGATGAATGATTTGGAGAACCTCCATAAAACCACCAATCATGTCTTTCAGAATATAACGAAAAATGAAAAACAAGCAATACGAGAACTCAATGGCAATCGGAACTTGGTGATAAAACCTGCTGACAAAGGAGGGGCCATAGTCATACAATCTAAAGAACAGTACGACAATGAATGCAAACGTCTACTCCAAGATCCTAGAAATTACGAAATTCTGGATAATGATCCAACAGAAAAGGTGAAAATTAAGATTATGAGCATGGTAGAAGAAGCACTTGCACATGGATGGATAACGAAAAAAGAAGGAGACTTCCTTATCCAAGATTCACCTAGAACACCTTATCTATACACTCTCCCGAAAATACACAAAAAACTAAAAGACCCTCCAGGTCGTCCTATCGTATCTGGTATAGGTTCGGTTTTAGAACCCGTTTCGAAATTCGCAGATACATACCTAAGACCTATGGTTCAAAAAACATCAACGTACCTGCGAGACACCAAAGACGTCCTTGTATTATTAGAAGACCTTCCTTTTGACCCTGAACATCAACTGCTAATAAGTTGTGACGTTGAAAGTCTGTATACCAGTTTACCACATACAGAGACTTTAAACATCATTGAGGAAGTTCTCTTTGACACTGATTGGGTGTACCAAACACCTAGAAACATCCTCATGGAATGCTGCAATTTAGCATTGAGAGACAATTTCTTTAAATACGAAGATACCATCTACCTTCAGAAGCACGGGACCAGCATGGGGAGCACCTTTGCTCCTAGTATAGCTGGTCTCTATGTGCATCACCTAGAAACAACGAGGATTCTACATCCCAACAACCCTTTCCATGGCCACATCAGTATCTGGAAAAGATACATTGATGACATATTGATCATCTGGGACGGCGATGAGATCACCGCCAATCGATTTATGACCTGGCTCAATTACCAAGATGAATTTCTGAACTTCACCAGTACAATATCTAACAAGGAATTGACCTTTCTTGATCTGAACATATCACCGAAAGATGGGAGACTCGTGACTACCACTCACTTTAAAACCACATCAAAAAACTGCCTTTTGTTATATCAGAGTTTCCATCCCAAACACTTGCGAGATAACCTTCCCTATGGACAATTTTTGCGCCTACGACGCAATTGCACTGAAATTGAAGATTTCAGAAGCCAATCAGGAGACCTTAAAGCTAAATTAGCTAAAAGACAGTACCCCAAACGAATTATTGAGATAGCATATAAAAGAGCGCGCAATAACTGCAGAGAAAGCCTTCTGGAACCTACTACTCCAAAACCCAATGAAGAACGGCCATTCTGCATTACTACATATAACACCAATTCCAACAAAATCACCAAAATTGTGAACAAACATTGGCGTATCCTGAACAGTGGAGGACTCAACCTCCCAAAACCCATTTTTGCACACAGAAGAGGAAAAAGTATTCGTGACATGCTGGTCCACACAAGACCAAGCAATAATGAATCTACAGGCCTTTCGACTTCTATGGCTAAAATCCAAGGACACCATCCGTGTGGAAGATGCAAGGTCTGCACTCTTACCAGCAAGAGTACAAGTATTACCTTTCTCGACGGCACCAAATGGGAGCAGAGAAAATTCACCACTTGTAACAGCAACAACGTTGTGTATCTGATCAAATGTCCATGTCCACTAGAATACATAGGGATGACCACGCGATGTGTAAAAATAAGAATTGGCGACCATAAAAGCAACATCAAGTGCAAAAGAGGAGCAACAAAAATGGCACTCACTTTATTGACTTTGCTCACACACCAGAGGAAATATCATGGACAGTCATCGAACAAGTACCAAATGACAAGTACCTTTTTGAAAAAGAGCAAAGATGGGTACACCGCCTTAAGACCAATATTATAGGCCTCAATTACGATATCCCATGGAGTCAGTTATAACTACAATTAGAGAACTTATCCATGAACACTTCCTTATTTTTTGGAATTTCCAATAACTGTATCCAATTTTATAATTTTATTATTTTATTTTATTTTCTTTCCTCTGGTATCCTTTGAGCCTCTTTTGTATTTTCGTAGCCTCTTTTTTCAATCATCCTTTGGCTACCCTCCTATGACTTTTGCAGATTTTTTTGCAGATATATGAGTGGTTTATCGGTCAGGAATAATCAAGAAAGACAATATCTGAGGGACTACTTAATCACCTCCAGCCATTTATGATAACAACAAAGCAATGCGTAAATATACATTCTGACATTTCTTCATAAAACAAAACATTCCGCATTTCTAGCGTCTGATGCCTTGGGCTATGGATTCATGACCTGCTGTCATAACAACTACGATGTGTCAACAATTGCCTCTCTCTCTTTTTTAAGAAGTAACCAAGCGCATAAACCAAATAAACATTAACCTATACTGCCTGAATACTAGAATGCTTCATATTAGGAAGTGACGT
Source organism: Triturus cristatus (assembly GCF_964204655.1). Taxonomy (NCBI): domain Eukaryota; kingdom Metazoa; phylum Chordata; class Amphibia; order Caudata; family Salamandridae; genus Triturus; species Triturus cristatus. The sequence goes on along the minus strand of NC_140594.1, from coordinate 699,360,687 downwards.
ATGAACTATTTTTTCATTCCGATTCTGGCGGCAACTGTTGTGCCTTTTTTTACGTGTTAGTGACGACAACATGATGCAAAATCATTTTTTTCATTTTTTTCTTCTTTTTGTATATTCATTTTCCGTTTCAAATGATTGTATCATATTTGATCCGCTCCATGAAGTTTTTCACAACTTTTATTTTCACACGTTCCATAACCAGGAAGTGAACCATTGTTGTCCCGACGAGCACATCTCGGGCGGCCATTTTGAAGCCTTTCACGCTCTAGTTACGCGTCTCTCTTTCCCCGCCCGCTCCCTGCCAATAAAAACACCGATGCATACTCCAGTGTTTACATCGACGGAGCAGCACGGAGGCATACGAAAGCGAGGAATGATCCTACCTACTGTAAGTTGAGACTTGGGCCAAGTCTTTAAACTAGGTCGGGTGTCTGAAGGCTCACCTTTCTCCGGCGGCCGCCTCTTTTTTAACTAACACGATATTTACCATCCTGCAGTGACTTAAACCAGGCGCCCTCCCCTCCAGTGTGTGCTCATGAAGCCTGAACATTACGCCTAACCAAAGTATGTACATTACAATATTTTACATATAGCGAATGTCTGTGGGCCATCACGCGTATTATATATATATATATATACAGCCAGTGAATCCATACAGCATAATATCTATATGTTTTTTGTTTGTCGTGATACAATGTATAGTCTGTCCTCTGTGTCTAACTACCTTTTTCTTTCGTTTTTTCTAAAATTTGGGTGATGAGTAAAATTTACCTCACCCACTCAGATATAGAATGAAAAATATATATTTAGAAAAATATATCACGAAAACAATACTACTTGAATCCTTACTCAGATGAACTTGAAGTATGGTGATGTGTTTATATTCTATAGCGATGAAACACCCTTGTGTTATTGTTGTTTTCTCCTTTTTTACAGATACCATATTGGTCTTACTTTCATTGGGGTCATTGTACCCTGGTTCTCAGATCTTGAAAAATTATAAAGGTCTGGCAAATCAGAATAATAGGCATACAAACCCGGTTATTAACTCCATTTAGTGTTAAAGGGATTATTTATTGGTCCTGATGAGTAAAGCAGTGGGGACTGCTTACGAAACATGTTGACCCAGTAGGCAGCCACTAACTCGTGACATCTCCTACTTTCTTCCCCAGTTTTAACGCTCCCAGCTAGAGAACAGAATAAAATTGTTTTTTCTACTAGCCAGGGTCCTTTTAATCTTTATATCTCACACATAATCCCAAACACTCACATCCCTTGCACCACACATAAGCCTAAAATCATCATAACAACAGTGCTCCCACGTATTCGTAGGTAGTAGCACGCCCCGCCCCGTAGAAGGACGGGAAGACCCCCATGATGAAGCATGACACTATGGGATTCATAGTGTGTGAGGGGTATTTTAAAAACACATAGTGCCTTCCGTGACATTTCATGGATCACTCCAATTCATCTCACCTACCATCACTTAAATTAAAAATTAAAATATTAGTATTTCTTGACAGGATAGAATCACTTTTGTTTATTGCATATCATATAGGAGGTAGGTTCTATCCCAGTACCTCTCCACTCCCTCTCTTTGATTATTTCTTCACCGTTGGGGATCTTCTTCGGCTCCGCGTGGCATAGTCGCGGTCACCTATATAGGCAGACGATAGTTAATTTTCACTTTTTCCATGCCAGAAGCACAGAGTCATGAAGCAAACTGACTTGTGTGTGCCAAAAACTAAGGCCCTGTAAAAGAAGCAACCCTAGCCCTAGCAGAGACGGGAGGCATGGGCGGCTCTGTAAGGAATCTGCAGCTAGATATTGTCTCTACCAGATAATGTGTTATTGAAGGTAAGTAACTTGTTAATCTGATAGAGACTTCTAGCGGCAGATTCCTTACCTTTGAATAGATACCCAAGCCATACTTCCTGGCGGTGGACTGCGGACAAATTACTAGACTAGAAAGTCCTGAGGTACCGAAAAGCTAAATACCCGTCCCTGGGGACCTCATTGTCCACTCCGTAGTGCTTGGCAAACGTGTGCAGGGTCGCCCATGTTGCTGCCTGGCAGATATCTGGACGAGAACATCATGAGCTAATGCCGTGGTCGCAGCCTTTCTTCTGGTGGAATGGACTTGCAGGCCCTCAGGAAGCTGTTTCCTAGCCAGGGCATAGCAGATCATGATACAGGAAATGACCCAGTGTGAAATGGTTCGTTTCTGCACTGCCCAACCTTTTTTAGCTCCCACAAAACCTACAAAGAGTTTGCTGTCCAACAGGAACTCTTTTGTGTGGTCAAAGTAGAACGACAATGCTCTTTTTGGGTTCAGACGATGGAGACGCTCCTTTTCCTTTGAGGGATGCAGAGGAGCGAAAAAGGTAGGCAGTGTGACCGACTGACCCAGATGGAATGGGGTAACCACTTTAGGAAGGAAAGAGGCTCAAGTGCGAAGCACCACCTTATCCACGAATGTCATGAGATAGGGAGGCTTAGATGATAAAGCCTGCAACTTACTCAACCTCCGGGCTGATGGTATTGCACTAGAAAGGCTGTCTTAATGGTAAGCAGCCAGAGGGGACAATTGTGCAACGGCTCCAAGGGAGAACACATGAGATACGCGAGAACTAGATTGAGATCCCACTGCAGCATGATAAAAGGTGTAGGGGAAACATATGTACAAGCCCTTTCAATCACCTATTTATAATAAGGGACTTGAATAAAGAGGGTTGGTCAGGCAGTCACAAGAAAGCAGACAGATCAGAAAGATAACCCTTGAGAGTGCCCAGAGTAGAGCCCTGCTGGGCACAGGTAAGAATAAAGAGAAAAATATCAGAAAGAGAAGCAGAAAGAAGATCACTAATTGTTTCTGTTCAATATTTTACAAATCTTTGCCAATGGTAGGCGTATACCAGTTTGTGGAGGGCCGCCTGCCCGCCAAATAACTTAACGGACTTTGGTCGGAAGGTCAAAAGCTATCAACTATCGCCGCTCAATCTCCACACAAGTAGGCGGAGAGTTGACAGGATCGGGCGGAGGCCCCCCTACTGCTGCACATAAGATTCTCCGAAGAGGCAACCTGATCGGAGGATCGATGCTCATTCAAAGAAGCTCGACATACCAGACTCCCTGTGTCCAGTCCAGAGCCAGAAGAATGACTTGGGCCCGGTCGTTCTTGATCTTCCTGAGAACTCTGAGCAGTAGTGGTATAGGCGGAAAGGCCTACAGGAGGCCTGAGCTCCACTCGCGACTAAAAGCAACGTGCAATACTCCTTACATTTTGCGTTCTTTTCGGTGGCAAAGCAATCTAACCAAGGCTCACCCCACTAATGAGAGACCTTGCGCAATCTCCAACTGGAGACACCATTCGTGATCAGACATCGATGGCTGAGTTCGTCCACACTGGCGTTCAGAGAAACTGCCAGGTGTTGAACCACCAGGGTCATGTCCTGCTGTTCCACCCAAGTCCAGAGGCATAGGGTCCCTTGACAAAGGGTCCACAACCCCACATCACCCTGATTGTTGCAGTACCTCATGGAGGTCGTGTTGTCCATGAACACTTGCACCATCCTCCCCTTGAAAGAGGGAAGAAATGCTTTCAGTGCCAGTCAGATCGTCTGAAGCTCCAACAAATTGATGTGGAACCCCAACTCCACCGGAGATCAAAGTCCTCTGATCTCCACCTCTCCCAGAAGGCAGCCCCAGGACTGGCAACCTGTCACTACTGTGAGATCTGGTTGGGGTAGGGAGAGGGGTCTGCCGCTGACCCAGGTGTGACTTTGGTACGTTTATAGTGAAACCCAGCGAATGCAGGTGGTCCACCATACTCTGGAGGTGGAAGACGACCGTCTGGGGTGAGGACACCGTCAACAACCAGTTGTCAAGGTAGGGGAAGCCTGGAACCCCCAACCTGTGCAGATGAGCTGCAACCACTGCCATCACCTCGGTGAACACCCGGGAGGCGCTGGTAAGGCCAAAAGGGTAGCAAGGTGAACTGAAAATGTTCATGGCCAACCTTGAACAACAGGTTAACATCGCGGGCTGGCAGAATGGGGATATGAAAATACACATCCTGCAAGTCCAAAGCTACCAGCCAGTCTCCTTGGTCTAGGGCAGACAAGACCTGAGCCAACAAGAGCATCTTGAATTTCTCCTTTTTGAGGAAGAGACTGATGGTCTGGAGGTCCAGAATTGGACGGAGACCTTTGTTCTTCTTTGGTATCAGAAAGCAGCGTGAATAACAACCACTGCCTACTTTTGAAATCGGAACCTTCTTTATAGCCTCCCTAGGCCATGAGAGCTGTAACTTCCTCTCTGAGCAATAACAGATGATCCTTCTCCAGCTGTTCTTGAGTTGGCTGTAAAGGAGGAAGACAGTAAAGGAAGAGAGTAGCCATCCCGAACTGCCAGCGGAGGAGACAATGTTGAATTCTCCCTCCAACTCGACTGTCATGGGTTTGCAGAACCAAACTAGGAAGGATTTTAGGCTGCAGCTGTCGAGGAGTATGTGGCGGACATCTTCTGGATACCATTTCCCATGAGGTAGTAATGTATCGTGTCTACGTCCTTGCGCAACTTGGGGAGTCTGCGCTGGACGTTGGTTGGTGTACAGCTGACGCGGTTGAAAGCCCTTTCCATTGCCATGAATGGGGCAAAAAGCAGACTGGGAGCGAGCTGTTACAAAGAGGCTGAAGGACCTGGCTGTAGCCCCCGAATCCTTGAAGACTTTTTTAGTGATGAGTATGCCTTCTGTCCAAAGAGATGCGCCCCATCGAAGGGCATGTCCATAGTTTGGCCTGGACAGCCCCCGAAAAGCCAGATGTTCTCAGCCAGGCCTGGCGCAGTCAAGCCACTGTCAACAAAACTGCACTGACCAGCAAGTCGGTCGTATTTAGACCACACCTGATGTTGAACTGCTTGGGAAAACATGGTCCGAGCCTCGTCCAGTCCTTAGGCGGCACCTGCGCAACTGTTTCCCATAAGGGGTGTGAGAAACGTCCCAAAAGTCACGTGGTGTTCACCGACCACAATGCAAGGCTGGTGGAAGAAAAGATCGCTTTCCCCAAGTGCGTCCAGCCTCTTGTATTCCCTGCACGCGGGGAACTGAAGGGAAAGCATCATGGGATGTTGAGGCTTGAATTATCAAGCTCCCAGAGGTGGGACTCGGATCATCAGGTGCAGGGTGATGGTGGTACGCTATTGTCCAGTTCACAAGAGCCCCAGTGCTAAGCTTGAAACAAGTCCATAGAAGGAAAACCGTTAAGTGCCTCATTGAAGGGCAAAAAGGGTTCGGATGAGGAAGCCCCAGGTTGAAGCACTTTGGTCAAGAGGTTACTCTTGACCCGGACTGAGGGCAGCTGCAGGCCAAGGACCTCTGCTGTCCCCTTCACCACCATAGCATAAGATGCCCCCTCCTCCGTAGCCACAGTAGGTAGAAAGAGCATACCAGCATCTGGAGGTGCCCAGTCCACTGGCCTCTGTAATCTCCTCATACCAGTCCAAATCCTCACAAGGAGCATCCAACTGGTGTTCTAAAGGATCCATAGACCCCCTCCCATGCCTGAAACGTCTCCAAAATGAACAGGTCACGTCTCATAACCTCTGGGCTCCGTCTGTGCCGGAGTTGACCAATGGCGATCCAACGCCAAGCCGTCTGGTTTTAGAATGGGGCTGGTGCCAGTGGCACCAGGAGCATTAGCTGAAGGATCACCACCGGGGAAGGTTGCGTTGGCACGACCAGCGCTGATCCGGAATCGGATCCATGAGACCCCACTGGTCGGTTCCTTTGGTGTGAAACATGATGGGGCCTGCTTCGACTCAGCAGAGCATGAAGGTGCACTGGAGGGGTCAGCTCGCTCAAATACTCAACGCATGGCCTCCTAAAATTCTTTAGCCTGAGCTGAGGTCACTCCAGGTCCCGGATTTGGGAGGAGGCGCAGAGTCAGACCCGGCAACAATTACACGGAACAGTGTCTGGAGCGTTGATGCTCTCCACTCGTCTCGTTGACAGACGACGCAAAGTCGAAGCCTGTTTGAGCTTCTTCTTATCCCTCTTCCCAGAGTGTCCTGAGGACTTTGAGTGCATCGAAGAGGACTTTGAGCTCCTGGAGCGGTCCCACTACCGCTTCCTCAATCGGGACTGGGACCTCCGAGGAGTCACACTCAATGGTGTAGACTGCCGGGCCGCAAGGAGCTTCATGGACTGCTCCCTCAAGGCCTTCAGTGCCATGGCCCGGCAGTCCGAGCACAACTTCAAGTTGTGGTCAGACTCGAGACATCATAAGCAAACGAGGTAGGGTCGGTGGCCGACATGGCGTGGTGACAGGTGCCACACCGTTTAAAACCTATCCATCAAAAGGTCATCCCTCGACATACAAAGAAAAATTACTTAATTAAACGTTGAAAAAAAGTCTGTCAAAAAGAGACAGAGGGGTAGCTCTTACCTAGATCAGCACTAACTGGTGCAGAAAGAAAAGAACTGAAGTCCGCGTTCCCGGGTGGTGCCTATATAAGTGACTGCTGTAGGAAAGTGCCCCTTTTTGCATGGTTACCCCCCACCTTTTTGCCTGATATCTGATGCAACCTGACTTGATGTGCCCTGGGTCCCTGTCAATCAGGCTCCCAAGGCCTGTGTTCTTTCACAAAACTGTACCTTTGTACCCACAATTGGCACATCTCTGGCCACAGCTAAGCCCCTGGTAAAAGGTACCATGGGTACCAAGGGCACTGTGACCAGGGAAGGCCTATAAGAGCTGCAGCACCTATTGTGCCAATCTTAGAGGCCCTGTACCTTAAAACACACACACTGTCATTGCAGGCTGCGTGTTTTGGTGCAAAGAAAAGTGAAGAGTCAACATTGCACATGGAGTGGTGTGCCTTGCCTGCAACCCACTGGCCTAGGTAAGCCACTCCTCTAGCAGAGTGCACTAGCCCTCAGGTGATGGTACAGTGGCATGAGCCCTGTACCCCTACAGTGTCTAGGTCCATTCTTAAACATTCTAAGTGTAGTAAAGCCATAAAGAGTATATGGTCTGGGAGTCGGTCATTACGAACTCCACAACTCCATAATGGCTTTACTAAAACCTGGGAAGCTTGGTCGCAAGCCTCTCAGCACATGAAACCCACACTGATGCCAGTGTGAGATTAAATGTAAAATGCACTCAGAGGACATCTTCGAGGTGCCCCCTGAAAAATGACCAGCCCTTGTGTGGTTCCTGAATGGCTACACACCATTTGCCACCCCCAGACAGGTTTCTGGGCCCCTGGGCAGAGAGCCTCCACTTTCTGGATCCAGAAATAAAGAGTCCATCCTGGGCAGAGGTGTCATGCCTCCTCCCCCACGGTGGGCTGGGTCCACGAAGGGTAAGCTTCAAAGGCCTGCTGCCTTTGTAAGCTGTCCCTTCCTTTTTCTGTCACCAGCAACTAGCTCCCACCGGTTCTGCCCCCCACTTTAGGTGGGAGAATCAGCTGGAAAACCAAGGTAGGAGGAGAGGTGTGCCCATCTTTGCGAACCCCACCCCTCACGTTGGGAGGCAAGGTGAAGCACACATCTCAGTCCCCTCCATCTTGAAGATGAGGGGACCTAGCCAATTAAGGAGAGGCTTATTCTCCCACTCCCACTGGAAGGTGGCACAATAGGGTGCGTGCCCACCCCAAGGAAGGGACCCATTGTTCCAACCTGCACACCACTGAATTGTGTATTCAGGGGCAGTCCTGAACCTTGCCTCCTTAGATTCGAGCAAGAACCGAAGAGCCGAGCTGACCCAGGAAGAAAAGGACACTAACTGGTTTGGCGCTGGCATATCCCGACTCCGACCTTACTACAACGAAACCCCAGCGTGTCCAGCAGCCCCCCAGAACCCCGAGGACCTGCTCTGCAACCATCTTTAAGACTCTGTCTCCCGTGAGCTGCGGATTTGCTCAACCAAGATTCACCTACAGAACGCGGATCCAGGCAGCTATGCGATTTTGCACCACTCTGCACCAGACGCCGACTGCCCGAGCTCGAGTGGCCAACACCACAAGGAGGTCTCCCCAGTGATCCTGACCTGGGATCTGGTGATCTCTCACTTACCTAAAGCTTCAAGCAGATGACTGCATCCTCAACCTGAAGGGTCCCCCCGATCGTGACCGAAGCTGGTAAGAAGAACCCGACGCCAAAAGACACCCCTGCACCCAACACCCCACGGCCTTGGATGGCCCAACCAACGGTGTCCAGGCATCCTCCAAGATCCCAACTTACCTCTTCAACTGGTGGTTGCCTCCAGGAAGCCTCCCTGCAGCATCTTTACCGAACCGGAGATCCTCATTAAAATCCACAGGGCCCCTGACGTCACCTTGGCACACTACACCCGGCCGCCCCTGTGCCACTGGTGTTGCAGCTCTTGTGCCGATTGTTGGTCTCTGCAGTGCTGATCCCTACCCCAGGAGCGTTGCTCCCACAACCAAGTGGCCTGCTCGCAAGCAGTCCCTGACCGAAGGCCCCCTAAGCCCCATTGCCTAACATTAGGCCCCTGCACTCTGCACCCAGCCACCCCAGTGCCGCTGGTGGTGCAACTTGAGTGCCTACCTAGACCTTGGGGAACCTTGGTCCTAACCCCATAAACTTCCACTCTAAGATGTTTACTTACTTAACGATAACCATTTTTCTCTCATAGGAACTAATGTTATGAGTTTTGTTCCAAAAACTTTCTGTCAAGCTGACCTTGTGAGAAAAAAAGTAACTAAACTGCAAATCCTAAAAAGTCTTACATACCTTGTACTGTGTGGTAATCAAAAAGTATTCCAAAAGTAATTACTGTTTAACTTAAACTGCTTTTTGAACCAATACAAACCTGTAACGATTGCAAATCTATTCCGAATTGCACTTGAAATGTTCTATGATTTAAAGTATATTTTACCTCCCTGTATCAAGTCCTGCTTGGTTCTAGAAATAAAACACAAATTTACCTTTTTTATTCTTACCCAATTGGTCTGGATTCAGTCTCTGAGTTTATGCCTTCTGTCTTGATTGAGTAAATACAATAAATGTTTAACACACCCTCTGGATAAGCCTAACTGATCGCCCACACTACCACAAATAGAGCTGTTAGCACTTACCTAATTAAGCCTCTGCTATGCCTCTGGGGACTCCCTGGACTCTGTGCACACTTTACCATACTTTGGTATATTATATACAGAGCCAACTTCCTAGAACCGCGATGCCACATCCATCGACAACGACGCGGACAACGCCATGCAGAGCTGAACGGAGCCACCCAATGGTGTGCAGCGGTACTGCTCATGCAAACGTTTTCGGATCCAGTCTGACACCTGGGGAATTCAAAAGCAAGGAATCTGCAGCTAGAAGTCTCTATCAGATATGCTAATTTAGAATTGTGTATTGAATAAATAAAGGATTTAAATTAAGACAGAGTCCTTCTGAGACATGTGCACACATTTTCTAGCTGTTTCCACAGTAATAGAATTGAAGGTTAGACGGGGTTTAGTCTTGGTATTAGGAAGGCCAGTGAAAGTATGCATCCTAAAGGTCCAAGGTAACCATCCATCACATTTTCACTATAGGAAAGATGCAACCAGCTCAATAATCTCAGGTGGGGGTAGACATAAAGATTCAGCTATCTTTGGGAGCCCAATATTTGCCACACCTCCTGAACCTTCTTAAGGGCTAGACACTTCATAATTGGAATTGGCTTTGGTCATAATAAACTAAATGTCCCTCTTCCTCCAACGGTGGGCCTTAATGAACAGTGTCTTCAGGGATTTAGTCAGCACACAGTAATGCCAATTGGTTGGGTCCAGTTTATCATAGATGTCAATAGTGGGCTTGCTACAATTGGTCCTCCCAGCAACGTATTTTCAGGGGAGAATAATGATACAATGGATTTGACGGAGCCCTGCCTTTTCAAGAAGGCCATGCTGAAGCATCTGGGAAAGATGGCTGGTGCAAATCCAATGGTGTCTGATGAAACTGGTGATGAGGCTCGATAGAAAGAACCCCCAGGTATTGGGGTAGACACAGGTATCTCCAGAGCGGACTATTAGACCCTAGATTTAAAGATGAACTGCAAAAGCAATCTCTCTGGCTTTTAGCTTCATACAGCAAAAAGGTATGTGAAATGACAACAAATGACAGCATTGAAGTAAAGAAAACATAGCACGTTAACACAAGATTCAGATGTCAAAAACCAGAGGTGAGCTGCAAAATTAGACATAAACTTTTGGTCTGATAGGTGTCTGGAGATTTAAGAATGTCAATCCTCTTGAGTCCGCATTTGCCTCAAATAGATATAATCAATTCTTCCAAATAGATTTTAGAGTTAAAGCTGCAACAAAAGTTCTTCATGTAAATACATCCATGTAATAAGTCTAGATGAGTGACCATGCACCATTCTACCTGAATATTCCCAATAGGCAAATTAAAAGTAATTTTCATGGTTTTCCTCAGAAATGTCACAAGTGGTTTTTTGATTCGACAGTAGCCTAAGCATAGCTATTTTCTTGGAAAAACGAAAAAGATGCCATGGATCGTGCTCTATATGGTCCGATTTGCTTAATGGAATCAACAGTAAAATATCTAGAGGACTTTGCTGCAAGACAAGGTGGCTCTGGCATCAGTACTGATAAACATCAAAATGTCTTGGACCAATTATAGTGGGTGACAACCAAGGGCTTGCCTAGATGTGGTCAAGATACTGATGGTGTTCTCATTTAATAACACAGAGATTAAGATATGTCCCTATGCTTATGAATAGCTACATTCATATCTATTGTCGAGAAAGCCATGAAGGGCGCCATCACTTGTTTAGAATATAAATGGGGAAAACCATTATTATGTGCTGGAATATTCAAGATAAACTATCAGCATGGCTTGGAAATGAGAATAACTACCTGGTTGTTAGCTTCACTAAATAAAATGTGCTCCTAATCAGTTCTTACTGCAGAAAAAGAATCATGGGAAAGAGAATGCCGAGGTTTAAACACAATAACTATTCTACCTCTTGCGGTTGCTCCGCCTTCTTGTAATTTAGTGACATAAGTTAAATCTACACATAACCAAGTGGTCAAACAACCATGAGCTGCTGGGCAAGCCTTTTTCATTCAGATTGGAGCTTTCATGGGCAAGGTCCAAGAATAAATGACACATCTCCCCGGCAAACAATAATATTTTCTTTTTCTTTATTTAATGGCACCATCTCTTAAAAATGTACAAAAATATATACCTCTAGGAATGTTGAAAAATTGTTGTTTACAACACATGATACATTAAACATAAAACCAATAATGAATAAATTAATCAATTTGCAAATTTTTACAGCTTTCCTCACTGGTATTTTAAAAAACATTGCGAATGCAATACACAGATTAATTTTCCGAAAACAACCACACTGAATATTCATCTCAACTGATCAGATTTGCAAAACAAACTGGTTTTAAAGACTTCTTTCGGAGGGCAACATAAAAAAGATCAAATGTCATAGCATCTGTAATATTTAATATGCAGAATTCATCATTTCACAAAACCATTTTCGTTTATTCAGAGAAATATTTGACACATGACAAAAACTAGGTCCTCAAAATGACTTCTGGATGATGATAACCTTGGAAGAATCTCTGAAGAAAATGTAGACATCTGGCGTTCTGCCATCGATCCACAAATAGTTTTCATCTTAAGGCTGACTTAATTCAAGTTTTGAAAAGTCAATGATCGACAACAAGTTTGTGAAAACGTATTCAATAGCAAATGCATTATTTCAATGCCAGGGATGTAGAATGCTTTCGAAAAGATTCAGTGACTCAGCATTTAGTGAAAGATATCTGGTGATCACTCAAATAAAAAGCAAGCCTCCCTGGACTCTGGCTGATGTTCCAGTACAGAACATAGGCTTGGCTGGGATAATTTGACACACTTGCTGAAACAAAATCTTCACTACACACAAAAAGCACACTCACATTGAGAAAGATGCAGATGAACTCAAAGTCAAACATGTAATGGTCAAAGGACAAATCCAAGAACGCTAAAAAAAAAGATAAGTGCTGTTTGGGGTTCATGATCAATTCACCATCAGAGGCATATGCATTAATTTAGTCCGTTCCAATGCACTTTGCTGCTTTAGGCTACACCACGTCGTTCTCCTATCCAATGCACAGGGAATATCATATACATACAATTTAATACTTTGTAAGTATCTGACACAAAGAGTGACGGAGGAGGGCTTATTTTCACGGTTCTAATAGGCCCAAGGATGGATGACAAAAATGCCTTTGGTTTACGCTTAACATTACACAATGATTCTATGTTATTAGCAACAACATAATCCAGTCTGTCTTTCCACTGTGATGTGCAGTCTCAGTCTAATCCATTCAACTCAAGTAACAAAGAGATACAACTGTTGTAATCCAATGGGGTATTCTTGTTGGGGACATTGTGCCCTTGACAACAAGATGCCATAATAGCACATCATTATAATCTCATTTGCCTCCTGGGTTTCTTTCTGCTTTTGTTAAGTGCCTATTCCACCCCTCTGCATTTTCTAAACCAGCAGTACACAGTACAAAAGGGGATCTGTCAACAACATTGTTGTACACAGCATAGTTTGTTGAAACATTGGAGGCCAATTTCTAATATTTCATCCAGGAAAATGCTAAAGTATAGGACTGGTTATGGGTGGTGCAGAACTGAATTGATTCCTACATAGCTGCATTCTACAGCTGTGGTTTTCTGCATTGCATAGGCTGCTGCAGAAGTGTGTTTCTGGAGCCCTATAGCAATTTCAAAACAAGCAGTTTAGAGTACACCTAATAGTCACCTCTTTTTATGTTATGGCAGATATGATAAAATGTGTCCAGGTCCTAATGTAGTGTGCCATTAAATCACCAAACAAGCTTAAGAACCCACTCTGCCCTTGTGCTAACACCATGTGCTGTGTACAGAGGCCTCTGTGGTGTGAATATGGCTTTAACGTCTCTTGCAGCTAACAACCTATTGGGGTCATTTAACTAGAATATAGTGTGATTGTGAGCAAATATATAAAAATGTGCTTGTTACATAGTATCTTGTAATGGACTTATATTATTACTTGGGCCCTCATTACAAAAAGCCTGTAATTTCTGATGGGGCTCATAACCTTATCACTCCCTTCTGGAATTAGGAGGCCCAGAGTGTTCCTCTGTTCTTTAGCACAGATAATCCAGGTCCTGAGAAAGACCACAATCTCCATAGGAAATTGTAGGAGAGAACGAGGAATTCCGGAGAAAATCAGAGTACAATTACCCAATTTCCTTAAATTCTGCGGCTGATTGCAAGCGTCCAACCCATAATTCCTGTTAATTCCGCAAACCCAGAGCTAACAGGACTGCTGGTATTGTTACCTCTGGCAGTCCAGAATTAACACCTGGCATCCATGCACCTCATAATGGTGCCCTTTGTATTATCAATGTCAAGCTATTGAGGGACATGGTGAATAGCAAGTTGTCAGGCATGGGTTACAGGTCTATCTCTGTGAGAGGTTTGTAGACATGTTTTCAGCCATTTGCAAGTTCATTGGTGTGCCTCTGAGCAGGTGTAAGACTCTTACAAGGAGGGGGGGGATGTGAGCTGTGAGGGTATAGTGTGAATACATTAAAACGACTAACATGATTTTCACAATTTTTGTGTATTTCAGTAGAATTGTCATAAATGAATACCTGTGCTGTACCACAGACCTCAAAGAAAGAAAGAGCATTTGCTGAGCACTTTCAGCAAATGGAATCATTCTGGTGATCACTAGACTCCAGCAATGCTTATTATTGAGAACGGCTTTAATTAAGGAAATTGGATGTTTAATTAAAGTTTTGATGAGGATTGATCCTAATTCTAAAGGCAGAGTATTTCAAAAGCAAGATTTCCGCCACCATGGTGGCTGATCCTATAATATGTACTTGAAAAGCAATAACAAGATAAACAGTTGGAACTAAACCCCTTTGAATATAAATATGTTAGGCACAGGCTTTTGAGGTGAGTGGTCGAAGCAATACAGGCTGCTAATTATTAAGAAGATGAATGATGTGGATTATTTGCCCAATAGTAAATTGACATCAATAGTCTGTGCTCGGTGTAAAGTGAAGTTTTTTTTTACACAGTGTCGTACATAGTGGCCTCTGCTGAGAGACGGTGCTCCTTGACGGCACATTCCTGCCATTCTTTATAAAATTGTTGCCCAAATTGGCAAATCTAGGTTTGCTGGAGCTTGATTGTTGTAAGAGTTTCGATAAGAATCTCATCCAGACAGAGCAGTTAATCCATTAGCTCAATCCCTGTAGAGGCCACGTACCCTGCCAAATACTTGATTTAAAAGACTGTGTCGCGACTTGCTCCCTGCGTTCCTATGTCCACCACCAGGGGGCTGAACTGTTGGACTCTCCAGTGTTCTAATAAGCTTTCAGACCCTCCCCTTCATGCATATCCTGCATTCCAGGCATTAGGACACCATTTAGGAATTGACATCCTTTCCCAATCCATGCCGGGTTTTGTGGAAGCCAGTCAACTCATGCTGGAAACTCCATTACCTATAATCCCCTGCTCACTGCTTCGTCTCCATCCCTGCAGGCCATGGATAGGTGGAGGAATTCAGCTCACCTGTGGCAGGCTGCTGCTAGCCTGCTCACACCTGATGCATGTGATTACTGTGAGCTCATTTAAGCCCCAGCTCCCTTTAGTCCAGTGTTGGTCATTGTAGCTGTGATCCGGTGAGACCGACCCATGTTTCCAGTGTTTCCTGAGCTTTTGATATCCTTGTTTCCAGTGTTTCCTGATATTTAGTTATTCCCTGTTCCTAAGCTCCTGCTGTTTTCTTTGTACCTGAACTAACACTGCTTGCAGTGCTACCTCGACTTCTGAGCCTTAGCATTGTTTGTTCCCGACCTGCTGCTCTTTTCCTCGTTCCTGAATTAGCACTGCCTGCAGTGCTACCTTGACTCCTGAGCCTTAGTATTCCTTGTTCCTGAGCTGCAGCAGTTTCCCTTGTTCTTGAATTAGCACTGCCTGCAGTGCTACCTTGGCTTTTGAGCTTTTGCTACATTCTGGATGGATTCAACCTAGATCAGTTGACTGGGGGTGAGTGCTTGCAATGTTCAACACTCCGTCCATCATTTCCTTTGGTTTTTGCTTTGTTCGCCATAAGTTGGCAGGGTATGCTCAGACGTGAGTCCCTTGCTCACTTTGCCACTGGATTCAAGCAAGCCTGGCTGAAGACGGCTGAAATGCCAGAAACCGGTCCTAGGAAGCTTGTTTCCGGTCCAGGGAAGACATGGCTTGGCAGTTCGGGCTGGACTGTTCCCATGAGGCACAGGGTCAGACTGATTTGCATATGGCCATGTCTGAACTGGGGTGGCAGAGTGGGCTAAAGAACGGTGATGGATTAAACCCAGATCAGTTGACTGGGGGTGAGTGCTTGCAATGTTCAACACTCCGTCCATCATTTCCTTTGGTTTTTGCTTAGGAATTCAGCTCACCTGTGGCAGGCTGCTGCTAGCCTGCTCACACCTGATGCATGTGATTACTGTGAGCTCATTTAAGCCCCAGCTCCCTTTAGTCCAGTGTTGGTCATTGTAGCTGTGATCCGGTGAGACCGACCCATGTTTCCAGTGTTTCCTGAGCTTTTGATATCCTTGTTTCCAGTGTTTCCTGAGATTTAGTTATTCCCTGTTCCTAAGCTCCTGCTGTTTTCTTTGTACCTGAACTAACACTGCTTGCAGTGCTACCTCGACTTCTGAGCCTTAGCATTGTTTGTTCCCGACCTGCTGCTCTTTTCCTCGTTCCTGAATTAGCACTGCCTGCAGTGCTACCTTGACTCCTGAGCCTTAGTATTCCTTGTTCCTGAGCTGCAGCAGTTTCCCTTGTTCTTGAATTAGCACTGCCTGCAGTGCTACCTTGGCTTTTGAGCTTTTGCTACATTCTTGTCTTGCTCCAACACAGCCTTCAGTGTTACTTTGTTTTCTTGATTCCTGATCAAGCACTGTTCTAGTGTACCCTTGTATCCTCCCCTTCTGTATGTATTTTTCCAGTCCCTGCCTTTCTTTCTATTTCCTTGGTTCCAGTTCCTAGTTTGCTGTCTTTCTATTCTGCTGTCTTTCTTCTGTTACCTTGTATGTTTGTTACCTGCTTTCTGCCAAGTATGCCCTGTGATGTCTTCCTTTCCTGTTAAGCACTCCTCCTTGCTAGCTCCTTGACTCTTGTGGTTGTGTTTAGTTCTACCCATTTGCTGTTACTGCCTTGCGTGTTCCTGTTTGATCGCCAGGATCCGTGGGCACAGCTGACTACCTAGGTGGTGTTTATTGTTCACTGTGAGTATAGTCTTTGAGTTACATTTCTAACATCACCATAGGTATAAGCTCCACAGACCCTCCTTTGCATGCATGTCCTATATGTGGGTATTTGCAGTCAGTATCTTTAACAATTGTGGGTGGGAAACTTACTGCGCTTCAGTCTTACTGTGTGGAGCTCCTGAGTGCTTTACCCCACACTCACCGTTATTGTTAATGTTGTTTCATGTATATGTCTTGCACATTCCTCCTGGACGTAGTTTTTCTGACTGCTAAATCACCTCATGAGTGCCTGTCTTTACTGAGTCTTAGCCATCTTGTTCCTTCGTTCTGGCTTCCCCTTTGGATCCCTTTTCTCCTCTGACTTCCTGTATGATCCTTGGCAGTGCTGTACTCCTCTTTCTGCATATTTTTGCTACCCAGTTTCCAGTCCTTGCCCAAGTCCCTGACTGTGTCCCACACAGTCCCGGGCAGTCCCTGACACTATACTCCCCTGTCCTCACCACCTAGGGCTGTAACACAAAGTGCCAGAGAGCCGCAATGGGCATTGGAGCCTTTTTTTTGTGACCTTGGAGCACTTCGGTATTACAGAAGGACCCACAGATACCTTTGCAGCTTCTTTTTTAATACAGATTGTGCTGGTGCACTTATAGCACTGGCCCAATTCTAAAGTGCGGTTCAGACTAGTTAATGAGACAAACACTTTGCCCCTGCACCCACAGCGTATTATGGACAGAGGTGAAGAGACTGCCACGAGGCACACAGACTGCACCAAAAAGCGGTGGCACAGAGTCACTGCGCGCTCCAAGGGCGACCTTGCAAGTGGGGGAGTAGGAGGTGGCACAGATTCAGTAGTCATGCCACTGCTGGTGGGCTCAATCGCTCAATGCACCCTCCTGCAGCAGGATCTCTGCCCCTTTTGAAAAGGTAGGCCACTTGCACTGACAAGAGTGACTTTTTCAAACAGCGGCTAAAAATCACAAATGCACTGCCATGTGGCAGCGCATCATCAGTACGACGGCGCACTGTCACTGTTTGTACTCAGTTCACGAACCAAAGGTGCACCAGTGCAAATAAGGACAGTGTGTCCATTTCCTTAATGTGACCCATGAAAAAGAAAAGGTTAATACCATCAAAAACTCAAATCAATTTTAGGTGTCATTTAGATTCTAGTTGAGCTGACTTCTTATCCTACTCTTGGTTCCCCAGCCTCTTTAGAAGATTGGAAATACTTGGTCTGGTGGTTCATTCCCCAAAGGACCTCTGAGCCACAGGCTTGTTGGACCGGAATTTGCAGTGGTAAAGGTGTTTTTCCCTTAATAGGAGTTAAGCAGCATGAGTGCAGCAGTTCCAGCACACCGTGTTTTAGTAATGATTATCAGTAGTGAGAACAGGCCTTTTAACCAGTGTCACTGAAGTGAGGTCTACCACTACACTCATGTAACATTTCATTGCTGTGTGCTCAACCCCTCTTTGGCCCACCTCATATTAGTATGATGCACTGCAGAGCACATAGTTACGTGTGTGCTGCCATGTATGTGTGCCTGTGAGTGGACCATTACATGGAGGCTATGTGGGCTCAATATTAGAAACCCAGGACCTTGAAAAGGCATGAGGAGGTGGAGGACACCCCAGACAGATGTGTAGTTTGCTACATTCCGGAAAATTTGGTGGGACACACAGAGGAAGAGAGATCCAGGCTTCCCTTGCACTCCAACAGTCTCCAAAATGGTCAACTGCCAAACAGTCAGCAGTGGCTGTACCTCGTCGTGGAGAAGCTCAGTAAATCTTCTGCCCTGTGAAACCTGGACTGGAGATTAAGGTCTGTCAGTCTCCCAGCTGGGTAAGGGGACATCACCCAGGGAAATGAAGACCACTGTCCTGCAGCCTGGAGCTCCAGTGCCTGCCTGCGGAGACCAGATGACCCTGAGAAGGAGGAGCGTGCCTGGAGTGGGTGAGGTCCAGTGGGGGATCCTGTTGAGGGGAACTGCGGAGCAAGGGGTGCGATAATCTCTGTCACAATGATTAGGCAGTCTTCCAGTTTCCTGACCAATATGTCGACATGAGGGGACCAAGTGCTTTCACATGTTCTGACCAAAAGTCAGCTACCTTGTATGCCAAAGGGGGCCGCTGTGAAGATATCACTGCTGTTGCACTGATTAAATCATCCGCCCAGGAGCTGAGAATAGTTGGTGGTTCAGTATGCCACAGATTGGATCATACACCTGAGTTCTAACCACAAGGGAGAGGATGTGGCACAATGGCCAGAGCTGCCAACTTGGGAGCTGATAATCATGGTTGGAGTCTCTGCGTTGGCGCGACATCCTGTGATTCTGGGCAAATCACTTAATCTCTCTGTGCCCATGAACAGCGCCTGGATACCATCACATGTGATAAGCTGTGCTATATAAATCTACAAACAAACAAGTCAGAGACCACATATGCTGCTGTGAAGAGCAAAGGCTGTTCCTGGGTTCACCGTTTGCCATGAGGAAGGGTTGTTGCTGTGTATAGCTTGTGACTAGAAGGAGCAGAGGGTTCTAACCAGTGTGCTCAGAGCCCCCATATAAGCATGGGATGCAAGTGACTCCCCTGAACTGCAAGAAGGCTTAGAGGACTTACAGCATCATCCCAGGAGCGCAGCGGATGATCAACCACCTTGCCTGCAGTGAGAAGACTACTGTTCATTGCCGATAACAGCTACAGTCCACCACAACTCAGAAGTGCTGAACTCTTCTGCAGTTTTCTGTGTAGTACTAGTGACACCAGCAGGAGTAGGTTAGATTGATCGCTGAGGAGACTTGCTTTGGCTCATAGAACTCAACAGGGACGTGGGACTCAGGACACTGCCAAAACACTATTTGAGTGCCAGCCTTTGGAGGGCTGTGTAGATTGTTTCTGTATGTTGTATTTCACTTTGTGTTCATAAACAAATATGACTTTTGGCATAAAAGCGAATATCTGGCTAGACATTAATTTATTGGGGCTGCTGCATGTATTTTGAGTGTATAGTTTGTGTTCATCTTGCACATACCCTAAACTGACCCCTACTCCCACCCCTAGAAGCCTTGGACTGCTCAACCTACGCTACCACTGAAAGTCAAGTGCTGAGGGTTAGTAGGTGGCCCAGTTGCTCAAGATCCATACAGGTTCGGTCCCGGGACATCACTATTATAAGGCTTCAAACCCCACAGTTGGGCCCAGTAGCTCCTTCTTGCCCCTTGGCGCAAGGAGAAACCTCCCTGCATGTCACAGCCATTCTTATTTTGATTTTCAGAATCAAGCTTCCACCTTGGAGGTCTGTTTCTGAAAAGCAAGGCGAATGCAGAGAAGGTAAAAAAACACATGGTGCCCGGTCGGCATTTCAAATGTGACTACAGAGAATCTGCTATAGTCCCAGATGCACACTAGGTACAGAAACTCCTGCCAGAGAGGCAGGGATCTCTAAATGTGGAAGGCAGTCCTCCAGCAGGAGCAAAGGCCAGACTCCGAGTGGCGTCAACAATCTGGCAGACCACCCGCCAAACCTAAAATGACCTCATTTGGCACTTACAGCCAAGTATCGAAAGGTATCTACCCACAACTGAAAAAGAACAATATTTAGGAGAATAAATCGTAAAATTATACATTTCATATTGAACTGAAGCTACAAGATACTATAGGATCGAGCAACAATGTGATCTTTCTACTTGTACAAAAACAGTATGTTTGGGCTACAGCAATTCGAAATTTGGAAAAACTGTGCAAAATGCAATGTCACAAACTGTCCAAAGATTCCTTGCATCAGCTGATGTGCACCCACAAGTGTGCAAAATGACAATCTGAAATTTGGGCAACAGGTGCCCTAATTGTTGCAGTGAGCGGACTCAAAGTCATTGTGAACATATGGGACGCATGTTGTCCAGCACAAAATCAGACTTTGTGCAGATAAATGTCTATGCCACACAGAGGTCAACCCTGACCTGTATGCGGTCCACCACTCCAAATTAAAGTGGCACCCTTGCATATTTTTTTTGTTTTGTTTATTTAATTTAAGGAAACAACAAAACCAGTCAACATGCATTGTAATAATTTAACATAAAATGTATTTATATACCTCAGCCACAGCAAAAATAAAAAACTTCAGTAGAGAAACCCTATGGCAAGCCCATTAAATGTATTTTTTCAGGATCTCAGGTCCATGATCTGAAGAACTTGGCCTGATGTCCTTGTCAAGTTTCTGTCCCTGCCTCTCTCGGAATGTGCCTGAGATACTAGAAGCGTCTGGTTTATCACCACTGGGCTTTGCAACCACCTCTCCGATAAGGTGCAGAACACATTTGTGAATGTGACATCCGTACACTGAGCGTTCTAATTTGCATAGGAAAAGGCACTGCATGAATTTGCACAAATTTGCTTCAAGTACCCACCAAGGCTTCGCTCAACGAAGCTACACAGAAAGCAGTTGTAAATAGCAAGCGGAGTCACCATCATCGTAGCATGGAGAATGAGGAGTGCCATGGTAATGCCAGGAGGGACGTAACATATTAAAAAAGGGAAAGAGGCACCTGGAATAATATTCATATTAGAGGCCATTCCTTTAAGGGACGAATACACAACTTCCAATGGACACGTTCTGATTGGTCATGCTCAGGGCTGACAGGCATAGGTAAATGTGTGATTTGCACAGAAATAGTAAAGTGTGTTCCATATTTCCAATGAATAGTTAGATGTATGACGCAGAACGCTAGTGCTGTGGTGCAGAGCTCAACTGCACTGGTGCATATTTGGATTATTGCTGTGTGCAGTACCATTTTACATGGTGGGGATGAGTTGCAGGTGGTCTAGATTTATTCTAAACTTTATTGCTGCTACCTGAGACCAAATCCTCTTCGAGCAGCCCTTTTATAGGATGGGGATGGGTTTCGACGGACACAGCTGGGGGACTGCTATGCTGAGCTGCACTATGAATGACAGAGTCAATGCCGCTGTGCTGAGTTCCTCAATCCAATCGCAAACGTCATGGCTGCTGTGTGGGGTCGAACCAGTGCAGATCACTTTATGACACACTCACTTGGTTGCCGCTGAACAAAGATGCACTGTTGGAGGCGGAGCTGTTTTTTTCGGATGTATTCAGATGTATTGCTCTTTTGTAGAACCTCATTGATCCAGGGTGATTATAGATTCCCAATGTCCAAAGCTTGATGGTCGGAGTGTAAAATTCTGCTGCTTATTTTCAGGGCTGGTGTACTTCTTTGAATGGATATTATTGCAATGGTGCAGAAACAGTTTGGCACTGTACAAGGCTGAAGGCGAAGAATGTATCATGTAGGTTACCAGTCAGCCGCGGGGCTAATGGAACTCCAGAGGCTGGTAGCCTGGGACCCTGCAGAGTCTACGCTGTGCCTCACAGATGGCTGGGGGCCCCGACTGGGCTTTGGCTTCTCCCTAATATCCATTACTTCCGTTATCTCATCAAAGGATGAAATATCAATGTCGCTCTCATCTGACACCTGCAAGGAAAAAAGTCTATGGTGAGAGAAAGTACGAACTGGAGCAGTAAATATGGCATAACTTTGAAAAGTCCTCTGGCACATATTTAAAACCTGTGACTGGGTACTTGTATTTCATCAAAATAATACTAATTCTATGGGCCAACCCATTTCCTTGACCAAAATCATTCCTCTTGCTGCATAGACTGAATCATCATCTATTGCTGCTCGCAAGAAAATGAAGGCCTTTCATAACTTGTTAATGCAGATAACATTTCTTGAACACAACCACAACTGTTACCACTGACATTGCTGATTTTGTGGTAATGTAAGAATGCCTGGTAGGGGCTCTGGTGATGTTGTCAATCTTAGTAGAAGACATGCTACAATCCCGATAGAAACACTCTGTGTCACAGGGAACCATGCACTACTTGATGAACTCAAGGCTTCCCCTGTCTACCATAAACCCCTCTCCCACTTCTGATGCTTCTGTTTGATTGGCTGCGGCTGAATTTTCAAGCTATAAGTGAACTCTCCGTACACTACCATCATGTAACACCTACCTCTAGAAATGCACTGAGTGCCTGCCTGGACTAAACACGGATGACTCTCCATTGACTATGATCACTCACTATAAATTAAAGTTTAAACATTTTTAAAAATCTTTTTCTCATACCAGTTATTCTTTGCATATGCTTACAATTGACTAGTCAGAAAAACTAAAAAGTACTGTTCTTTAATTACACTCATTTCCTCTGTTACTTCTTGCACTAAGCTAGCAACTGGTTTGATTTCCAAGTCTTTATCTCCATGCTAGCTGCCACTACAGTCGTCAGATTCACTTCTACCTTTCTAAATATTTATTGCTCTCTGACTGCTGTTGGCTGCTTCCTTTATATATCTTTTTTTGTAAACAAACTTTATTAGGCATTTACAGTACATCTACCAATATAGTATAATCTTTGGTACGAGCATGTGAATCAATACGAATCCACTGTTAACAGGCATGCAGCTTATCTTCGAAGTAAGTCAATAGTTTTTCAGGAGGTTCACTTATAACCAAGTTCACAGCTCATAGTGATACGTAGTGCAATTAACAGAAATCATCCCGCCACCCTCAACTTTATTTTGACTGCCTCCTTTAGCTGACAGTATCAGTAAACCTGCTAATTCCTACTAATTTGTTTTAGAGTTACTTTTGGTATCATCATGCACTGACACAATCTGTCCTATCTTCTGCTTCTAGTGTTCCCTCGTTTTTGTACCATGGACACAGCTTCCATATGTTGCTTAGAAGGCTTTTTGTGCATGCTTAACTGGGGACATATTACACAAGTGCCCCATGGGCGCAATGGATATTTGTGCCTGTTTCGCGCTCCCCTGGGCACTTCGGTATTACAGAAGGGGTGCAGACACTTGTGTGGACCCTTCTGGAATACTGAAAGCGCTGGCGCACATACTGCGCCAGCCCTTCCTCAAGAGGGTGTTCCCTCGTTTGCTTGGGGGCATGGCCCGATGCAAATGAGGGAATCTCTTTGCCTCAACGCCCGCGCCATATTATAGACGCAGACTCAGAGGCAAAGAAGCTTGCAGGAGGTGCACTGACAGTGCACCATCTAAATAGTGGTGCACTATCAGTGCACCCCCTGATTGCAACCCTCTGGAGGGAGGAAAGGAGGTCCCATGGACCCCTCCTCCAGACATCCCCTTGCAGGCAGGTGCAGTCACTCACTGCACCTTCCAGCTAGGGGATCTCTAATCCCCTTTAAAAGTGCAAGCCTTTTCCCACCTGTACTTTAAAAACACGGAACGGCTTCAAAGCAGCCGCTAAGTTTCTCACATGAATGTGCTGCCCCTAGGGCAGCGCAAGTTTACGGCCGCCCTGGGGGCAGAGCATTCAAAGTAATAGGGTGCACTTTCCCTGTTTGCGCCTGGCGCCCTGTTTTAAGGTGTGCCGGGCGCCAACATGGAAAGTGCGCCCTTTACATAATAGGGCCCTAGGTATTATGCCCTTTGGCAACTGCATTTCTTATCTTACAAGAACCTTTAATCTATCCATTATACAGGACGTCGGTCTTCTCGTCTGAATGGTCAAAGCAGAAGAAAATCTCTGTATTGACATACAAACTGTACATCATTTTAAAGAAAAAGGCTTACAGTATGGTGTTTTTTTTATTAACAATTGTTACAAATAATCTCTCTTACGTGCTGTACCTGAAGCTTCCAGGCTCCATTTCCAGAGTGAGTAGATGCTGCAGCTGCTCCAGATATTACCGACACTCCACCAAAGGGCCTATCGCGAGGCCCACTCAACTGTTTCTCAAGGGACCTTGCCATGGAATTTACAACTGAACCTAGGCAGAAGACAAGGTATTACAGATCACTAAGGCTTGAGTTTTGTGCATATTCAAGAACAACAGGATGCAGTCAACAATAATTGCAATCTTCTGTATGAAACATGGACCGTGGACACAGAAGCAGAGTACCTTGTGCACTAATATAATTTCTGTTACATCAATACATTCTAGATATATATATATATTTTACCTACTGGGGGTCGCCAGTAGGTAGTAGGACCTAGTTTCCATAGGGAAAGGGCCCTTTGATTTGCCTATAACTTCGGCGCCGTTTGACCAATCTTCACATAATTTTCCCCAAACAATTTTTGCCCCAAACAATTTTTGCTGCTCATTCTAGTTGTGCATGGAAAGTTTCAGGGTGTTCCATGAAGCGGGGGCCGAGAAAAGGTGGGGATAAAAAAAAAAGGGCATTTCTATGTTAATTCCATGAGAGGTTTTAGACACAACCACAGCCCGACCCACTAGACAGAATTACACCAAATTAGGCAGAAAGCTAGCTCTTGGTCCGGAAAGAGCTCTTTTTGTGATGTGGTGTAAATCCGTCCAGTAGTTATAAATATTAAAAGAAAACTACATTTATAATTCTAGGGACATGGACCCTCCACGACGCCACCAGCGGTGGTTCCATGGTACCATGTGCCAAAGCAAGGTCCTTGCTGGCTGGGCGCAACTTCAAAGAAGAGTTGCAGCTGCCATTTTATACATTGGGAAACGGTCCCGGGGGCTGAAAAACTGCATCTAAAATAAATGAAGGGGTCAGGTTAGAGCTTTCCTGACCCCATGTTTGATCAATAGAGGAGTAAAAAACACATACAATGGGCAGCAAAATGCCAGTGAACTGTTTTTTTTATTTTTTGCCTATTGCAATATCCGTGGATCCATCGCAGGGCATATTGCGGCCCTCGTATAAATCTGCGTATCTCGCCGTGGAGTTACACTGGGGGGCCACACTGAGCGTCACAGTGGATCCGCAGAGTCATGAAAAAACCCAATCAAATTGGGCTTCTTCGCAGGAAATATGGAAAGGGTTAACGAAATACTGACCATTTAGAAGTGGTATAAAAAAAAAGAAAGATGAAAGGAAGTCTGTGATTTGTTAACTAGAGCAGCATAAGTAAGAGCATATGGTGAGGGTTAGCCATTTTACCTGCTTTTCTACTGAGAGGGGAATGGGATTGCAGGGATTCTGTCTGGAGAGTCTGAATGAAAACAGATATTACCAGACAGAAATAAAACTGAGAGAACAGCAAAGAGCTTTTACAGGTATGTTATTTAGGTTGTAGTATATAAAAGTATATTTAGAAATAAAATTGAGAGTATGTAAGTAGAAAGAAAATGTATATCTTCTAGACAGTATACTAGAAGAGAAAATAGAAGGCTGCAGAGAGCAGGAAAGAAAAAGGAATTGCTATACTGAATGCATATTAATTTTATTACGCTAGTATGAATGAATGTGTTTGAAATTAGAGGGGGAGATTGCTTATAATATGTAATTTAATATTCTGTAATTTGCATACACTCCCAGTCAGGGAAGCACTTACAGACGCTGTTACAGTCTCACAAAAGCAGGTATGTACCCATCACTCACATAGCCAGACAGTGACTGGCACAGTCACTCACACATCCATAAGACCATTCACACACCCATTTACTCGTGGGTACGTCCAAGTTTGAGTACTAGTTCGCCCTTAGAACACATCTGCAGAATGCAATCTGCAGAAAATGAAGAGTTTGAAGAGGACTAATGTAGCACTGGAGATCCCCCAGAGGGAAATTTCTCTATTGGACACAGTGCAGGAAGTACTGTCTCCTCCCAATCCCAGTTCGCTAAGGACCTCAAGGGCAGACAGGCTGAGTGGGACCTGAGGCTGCAGCTGGCCCAGCTGGGTGCAAAGGAGAGAAAAGGTGAGGCTAAAAGGGCCTTGGAGGAGAAAAGTGTCTTGCTGGCTGAAGAGTCAAGGATGTGCACTAGAAGGCCAAACAGCTGTTAGAGTCTAGCAACAATGGTGTGAGCACCACTACTGTGTCCAGTGCAGAAGAAAAAGTTCATATAGTAAGAGACTTGGTGCTTGACTTTAAGCAGGGGGTTGATATGGACAGGTTATTTCTGACATACAAAGTAGCTGTAGAGGTACAGAGTATGTCTGAGGAGGATTGCAGAGGTGCTTTTGGACACAGGTGGAACAACATACTGGCTCTAGAGAAGGAGAACAGGTTGACGTATCACACTATAAAGGAAGGCCCTTGTCAGCGAGTATGAATTAACCCCAGAGGGGTGCAGGTTGAAATTTAGGGTTAGTCAGAAACTGTGTCACTACTGCTGGGAGTATTTTGTAGGGTACTTTTGAAATGTCTGTTAAAAGTACTGATGTTGTTCAGAATGTGTTTCAAACAGTTTTATACTTTTTCTTTTTATCCGAAGAGGACTGAGAGAAGCAACTTGTTTTGAACAGATGGGATCTGAAATATAGGGTCCTAAGAATATAATCTAGGGAACTTGTACTCTGCTGCAGGTATTTGCACAGGGCGGCCATCATACCATTCGCAAATTCCTTTTCAAAATAGTTGAGGAAAATATTGAGCCTTTAAACTTTTATCCAGCCACTCATTGGAGTTCTTTTAGCTTGTTTCATCTGGCACAGTTCAACGGCATCCCCAATAAACTCTTTTGAATGTAGTGGATGGATACTGTTATGCTCATATATTTTTTCAGATCTACTTCTATGTCGTTCAACTGTCCACTTGAAAAATTGTCTTCCTCCATGCAACTTAAATGTTAGACAACATCTTTATAGTACACATTACTGTCTTTAGATAAAATGTAGGTGTTTTCACCTTATTTACCTCCTCTAGTTCCTGCCATATTTTTTTATTTTTCATGGGCACACCATTCACTAGAACAACAAGCGGTTCTTCCAAATCTCTCTCTACAGTTTCAATTTTGTGTTTGCCATCTAAAGGAAAATACACAATTTTACCTTTAAGTCCTATCTGAAGCTCAGTGGATTACACCTTTAATGTTAGAGTTGGCTTCTCTCAGAAAGTAATTTGAGTGATCTCATGGATATTCTGCACAACTCAGGGATACAAATCAAGTTGGTGTTCCTACATTTCAGAACATGCACTTAAGCTCAGCATTACGATGATATCAGTACTCATTAGTCCCAATATTTGCAGGGGTAAAGTAAATAGATAGCAGCACTGGAAGTACATGGGTAGTGTCCAACTGTATCAATTTATTCCTGGCAAATACAGCAATACTACTGCACTCCCATTTATACACCGTAGCATGTGTACGCTTTCCTTATACCTCTTCACCTATCTCTCCACGATGCAGGGATCCGGGACCATGCCCTCGACTGGATCCACTCGTTCTTCTTCGCCAGAACGCAGCGGGTCAGAATCCCTCCTTTCCTCTCGGCCCTACACCAACCACCTTCGGAGTGCCCCAGGGGTCTTCCCTCAGCCCCACACTCTTCAAAGTCTACATGGCTCCACTCACCCCATCGTCAGAACCCACGGACTCAACATTGTTTCATACGCAGACGACACCCAACTCATCCTCTCCCTATCCAACAAACCCAAGGCAGCCAAACACAACTTTCAAGAAGGCATGGAAGCTGTCACCAAATGGATGAAAAGCATCTGCCTAAAACTCAACACCGACAAAACAGAAGTACTCATCATGGGCCCTAACCCCGATGGCTGGAACGACACCTGGTGGCCCCCTGCCCTCGGAAGCCCACCAACGCCCACGGACCACGCACACAACCTTGGAATCATCCTGGACTCCGAACTCAAAATGGACTGCCAGATTAACTCTGTCGCATCCTCCTGCTTCCACACCCTTCGCCTCCTACGCAAGACCTTCAAATGGATCCCCCTCGAGCACAGAAAGACCGTCACTCACACCCTCGTCACCAGCAGACTCGACTACGGCAACGCACTCTACGGCGGAATAAACAAAAACCTCACCTGCAAGCTACAAAACATCCAGAACGCCGCCACAAGACTGGTCCTCAACCAGCCAAGACACTGCCATATCTCCCAGCACCTGCGCACACTCCACTGGCTCCCCATCAAGGCTAGAATCACCTTCAAGATTCTCACCCACGCACACAAAGCCCTCCACGACACTGGACCAGCATACCTGAACAGCTGGCTCAAATTCCACGCACCCCAAAGGTTCCTACGATCAGCCCAGCTCTCCTACGCCACGGTCCCCGCCGCCAGAAAGACCAGATCGGGAGGTCGCTCCTTCTCCTTCCTCGTGGCCAGAGCCTGGAATGCCCTACCGCTTCACCTCAAACAGACAATATCACTCCCCATCTTCACGAGAAACCTCAAAACGTGACTCTTCAACAGACCCCCCTCCTTGATGGACTGGAACCTGCATATCTCAATATTTTGTTTTGGAGTGCTGCTCTTCTCATCTAGGTGTCCCTCATTTCTCATACCAAATTCTGTATTACTCTATTTTTGTAATCATTCTCATTTTTTTAAATTGTTTCCGCCTCCTTGCCAAATTACGTGTTTTTTGAAAAAATTTTACTTACTCATTCTGTTTGGAGAGGTAAAGTAAATAGACAGCAGCAGTGTAAGTATAGGGGTGAATTCCTACAGTAGTTTCAGTGTGTTTCTGTAACTGTAAATAGTTAAATAAGTTATGTTATGTTTGTTAATTGTTTGGTTTAAATTGTATTCGAATTAGTTAATAAAATGTACTTGTGAAGTTAAACATGTTTATTATTAATTTAACTTAAGGGTCACAAACACACCCATACAGGTACTCATACATGTACTCACACATCTATAAGCCATTCACACAGGTACTGACACACCCACACACTTTCACACACCCACTCAAAAACCTGTACAGTCATGGATAGACCTATTTATAGATGCAAACATCTACTTACATACATATAGAGTGCAGCTTTTCTTTTTACTACAATCTTTATGGCTGTTTTTCCGCAACTAATCAATGATCATTATTTCAACAGTACATCAATTCAAAAAGACTTTATGGCTGTCAAAAGACCATCAAAGTGGATGTGCATTACAAAAACATATTAAAAAAGATCCATGTGGGTGCATACTCCGATACTGTGGCCCTACATTAAATACCAACACAAGGGCAACGCCCCATACAATGGATCATAAATATGAACAAATCTAAAACATGCTAAAAACTGATATGTGTCATATTACAATCGATAAAAACACGCATGAAACCATAAAATATTAAAAATAGGTTAAAATGGACCAAATCCAGTTAGGTCATTGTAAGGTTATCATCTAGAACCTATGGATTGGTATTCAAAATTACTCTACGTACACACCATATAGTTAATAGAAATCGCAACACTGCACATACGTGTTGTATTTCAATAGTCTAAAAGCCTCTGCACAATGATGGGTTCCCAAGTTTCTACAAAAGTGGATCAGCCCTTGATGCCTAACCTTCCTGTAACCTAGGCATAAGAAAAATACATGATATTCTGACTCCTCTCATTACCACAGACCCAACGACCCAAAGGGGGTGCACCAGACCATTTGTTTGTAAAGGCACGCAGCGGGAGGACCCCATGCCTTAATTGTAAATATAGCTTTCTAGCTAGAGCTGGTTGAATATCATCCAAAACAGGCTCTAGGCTGTACTGGTCTTTGATTCCCAGAAACACTGCAGTAAGAGAGCCAGTTGAAGAGCTCCCCTGCTCTCCCTGTAGCTCCGTGCCAGATCCTTCCTCGATATTATAGGGCAGGTTGCCTCTGCTTTGTACCACAGGTTCGCCCTACCCATATCCACAAATGTATCCCAGACATTGGTTAACCATGGTAATTTTCCCGCATCTGGTAGGCTCAGGACCTCCCTCAGCTCTGCCCTGTATTCAATCAATTGCAGAGTGGCCCACAAGCGACACCAGAATGTAAGGGATCTGAGAGCAATTTCATCCACAATGGGCCTTACCCCAGGATCCAAAAAAAGTGGTATGAGGGGGGAGCAATGGGGAAGACCTAATAACTGCCTGGCGAAAGTGTTCTCAGTCTTAGATGTGTTACAAGGAGAACAGCGCCCCCAGATTTCAGCTCCGTACAGGGTAGCACCCCTTGCTTGTACTTTATATATTTCAACCATTGGAACAAACGGGTTTATGGGTGGAATATCTAAATACCTTGGTCAGGCCCCCCGTGATCTGGGTAGCTTTAAGTTGGCTTTTTCAATTTGTGCTCCCTAATCCATTTTTTTTAGTTAGGGTGAGCCCATGATACGGACACCCTTTCCAGAGGAACACCTTGTAAACATGGGTTAAGTGGAGGAATACTGATTGGGTTAAAGACCATGTATTTGGTCTTTTGGGTATTAATCTCAAGCCCTCTACATTTACAAAAGGAGTTAAAGTTGTCAAGGTTCCTCTCGTTGCCCATAGGCGATTTAGAGAGCAGAAGAATGTCACCAGCAAACATCATTGCCGTCACTTTGCGGTTCACCAGCTTAGGCATCTATGTAATTTCCCGAAACCAATGTCTCTACCAATGCATTTATAAATAAGCAGAAAAGAGTAGGGGCGAGAACACAGCCTTGTCGAACTCCTCTGTCTACGGGGATGGAGTCAGTGACTTCTCCGTGTTTGCCAAACCTGATGTGAGCGTAGTTGCCTTCATGCAGATGCTTTAGCAGGTGACATAGATAGACTGGATCTCCCATATTCCTTAAAATTAATCAGTTTGTCTCTTGGCACCAGATCTAGCGCAGGTTTTAAATCCACGAATATTAGATAGGGGCTACCACCCTCTATAGACACAGTCTTACAATACAGGAGTTGAAGCCTGAAAATTTGATCTATTGTAAACCTCTTCTCTCTAAAGCCTGCTTGAAATGGACTCTAGACTTTATACTCTTCCATCCAGGTCTGAAGTCGGCACAGCAGTATACAGGAAAAGATTTTTTGACTGACGTCAATAAGACTTATAGGTCTATAGTTTGTTGGAAGGAGTGGAGAGATTTTTTTTATATACTGGGAGGACTTCCCCGCCAGCCCAGGTTACAGGGATCGCCATACCCTGTAGAATGGCATTATACAGGGTCCACAGATAGGGAGCCCAGATGATGGATTCACTACGAAAGTGATCCCCTGGGATCTTGTCTAAGCCCGGGGCTTTAGACGGGGCTACTTTACTTATAGCACAGGTGATCTCTTTTAAGGGTTATCTAGGGGGCATCAGTGAAAATTATCTGTGAAGAGGGGGACTAGTTAACTGGGAAACCACCCTCATCCTCGAACCTTAAATAAAGTGTCTCAAAATAAGACTTCCAGACATCTGCACCAATATTAGGTTTAGTCAACTGTTTCCTTTCACAACAGCCTGTGTTTACAACATTCCAAAAAACCTTCATATCTTGATTTACTAAAGCCCTTCTCAGGGAATCCAATTTATAGAGCTCTCATGTTTTTTTTTTTTGCATCGGTAATTGTATTTTTATAAAGCTCTAATTAGAGCTTTTCTCTAATTAGAGGTCTGACCTTGACTTTAATTGCATTAATGAGAGCTAGCTTGGCCGCTCGGCAGCGATCACTAAACCAGGAATGACGGGCCGTTCTGTGCTTACGTATTCTGCTAGTTGGGAAGAAGATGTTAGCCAATGTGGACGTCAGTGCTTCATGGGTCTCCGCGACTTGGGGAGGGTGATTTGATATGCCATCGTTAGCAATTGAATGTTCTGCGGCTATTTAGAACGGGATAACTGATTCATACAGGGTGGATAACTTGTCGAAAGATTGGTTTATATCTGTCCACCGGACTCTCCTCCTACTGTTGATAAGTGTTAATCGATCATCAAATGAAGAATTTGGGTCAGAAACAGTCTCAGAGGTCGACATAGCCGCCTCTAGGATCAAAACATTGTGATCGCTGTCATGGCGAGACACGATCTCGAAGTCAACAACCCTATGCCAAAACCTCCAATTTACCAGGATGTAATCTAGGATGGAGGAAAGTCCTATTCTATTAAAAGTATAGTTCCCCAGGGAGTCCGATTTTGTTCTGCCATTACATGCTCTTAGAGAGTGTTTCAGGGTGAGGGATTTAAACTGAAGTGCTGATGGAGTCCAAGCCAAGTTGGCGGGATGTTGGGTTCGGGGATTGCCCAGCGTAGGTCCTCGGGTGTCCTCCATTC
The DNA here is from genome assembly GCF_964204655.1 of Triturus cristatus. Taxonomy (NCBI): domain Eukaryota; kingdom Metazoa; phylum Chordata; class Amphibia; order Caudata; family Salamandridae; genus Triturus; species Triturus cristatus. The sequence continues at coordinate 699,328,372 of NC_140594.1, read as the reverse complement.
AGGCCATCCAGGGGATCAAACTGACAGCTGAAGTCACCACCAATGATCACAAAGAAATTAGTAGGAATGGTAGATAAAAAGGTGGTAAACTGTTCAAGGGTCACAGATTCCTGACTATTGCTTACCAGCAGATAATAAACATTGACCAGGGCAATTCTGATCCTTGACTGAAATCAAAACACAAAATATCATTGGAAGGTGACTATCTGCTTGGCTGTGCAACCTAGGTGCAAGCCTACCCATATGCAGAGACCTCTCGGAAGGCCTGCCCTTGTCCCTATAAGTGCAGACTACTTTAAATGACGCATATCCCAGCTGTTTCAGGTACTCCCTAGCTCAGATTTCCTGGAACAAGCAAACATCAAATTGGTCTACAAATACCCCCTCAGTGAGGGTTATTCAATTTGGAGCGAAGTCCCGAAACGTTCCATGATAGTACCCGCATCTTGGATGAGACCAATTGTCTACCTATATTTGGGAGCTGAGTCTCCGTCTCCAGTGGACCAACATCCCTTTGGAAAACGCATCCGCTCTACCCCCACTGCATCCTAGATCTGGTGCTAACCTCATTTTTGCTGTCTACAGTTGGACAGAAATGTGAGACCACTAGGGTGAGCGGATCGTTGGCATGTGCTACCCCATAGGATGGGCTTATCAGAGATGTTTTAATTATGGCATTTGGCGATTTACCCCAATTGCTTCCTCTCTCCATTTCTTCGAGGTACTCCTCCCCTCCATTACCACCCGGCCTGGATAGCACAGTAGAATGATTAAACTCTCTAATTGGAAAGGCCCTCTTTCTGGCGCTCCCCCTGATGGTAGGTTTCCTCTTCCTGATAACACTGCCTCTAGAACCCCAAATCTATTTGCTGTAGGAATATTAAATAGCAAGGCTCTACGGGGTTCCTGTCACAAACAGGTTGTTTTCTAGTACTGATTGCACCCCCCGATTCCCTGCCTTGTTTGCTCTCTGATTGTTGGGGCGTGACCTGGGGAATAGAAGTACCCCATTGATCGAGACCGAATACCCCCGTCATGCCTCTAATGATTTCCGCCTAAGAGGGCTTGGACGAGTGTTGGGATTTTAAAGTTAATCACAATACAATCCCCTTGCACGTCTTTTGGTCTACTGCCCACCCAGCTAACCCTGTGCATCAAGAGAATCTCGCCAGTGTCTTTATAGGTGAATTGCCTCTGCCGGGCCTGCCAAAACATGCACTTGTTCCTTAATTCGTGGTGGGATTTCATTTGCCCCTTTTTGAGCTCGGGTACGCCTGCTAGAATAATTACTTACTGAGATGAAGCAGGAGGTAGATTAATACAAGGCAGGACTGGCCTCTCTTCCCTGGCCTCTATCTTGGATACAGGGCCCTCCCACTCCCTGCGTCTTGACCCCAGTCGGTGTATACCGTCTTGCACGATTGGCATGTTGGGGTTTACCCTTCCTCTACTTATATCTTCATAGTAGACCTGGTTGATATCGGTGGCAGGAGTAGAAGTTTGAACAGGTGGAGGCTCTGGTCTTACTCTAAACGATTCTGGTACAGTATCTACTTGGCAACTAGCATTCTGTCCCCCCCTTGTAGATGTTTCTAGGCTGCCTACCCTTGCCTCAAGCAGTTCAGCCAACTTCTCTACCTGTGCTACCAAGAAGCCAAGTTCGTCCTTTAGAATGGACCTGAACTTGGCCTGAAAATACACCACCAGATTTGTCACCCATACTGGATAGTCCAGGGCTGCTTGCGCACAACCTGCCGATCTCCTGTCCATGACCTCCACAGGGTCTCCAAAGTTCGGAGTCCCATCAGCACACTTCTTCCGTTAGGTCCTTGTCCTGACTTTTTGCTTGGTTTCCCCATTTTTAGCATGACCTGGGATGGCATCCCCCTGGCACGAGTAGAAATTGGAAGCTTCATGCGCCATTGCGCAGTCCGTAAACTGGATCATAAGAGAGTTGGTGAGTGGGGCTGGGAAGGCACATTGGGGGACAGAGCCCATCGGGGAAAAGTGTATATCTGGGGTTAGAGACGTCTGCATTTCGTTTAGTTAAATTTCTTTGGCCACCACACCTATGGCCCTTTGAAGCATCCTATCAATGGAAGTTTGGGGCAATGATGATGGAGGAGGTGGAAGAGGTACTTGCTTTTTATTACTACAGGTCAGTTTCCCCATTGTTACTATTGCACACTGGCTTGACGCTGACCATAGTAGTCAAACAATGCTAACCTACGAAAAGGAGCCCACTGAGACACCCACTCAAGGCAATAGTGTGGAAACCCTGCCACCGATGAAATGCAGTTAAATGGAGCCTCCAGGCACACAAATGGCCATGATACAAGGTGGAACTTGTAGACTGACCCTCCTATTGCCTCCAGATACTGTTTTTTATGGGCTTGCAATATCAAAATATGTGGAAAACAAATACTTGTCCTCATGCGGTTTTCCAAAATGTAAAACAGTTCTAGGGCACAGGAATGCACAAAGCTGTGGACATTCAAAATACTCTTTCACCATGTTTCAGCGCACAGCTGCCCAGAGTCAAGATGAAAGGAGGGTGGTCCAGTCCAGTCTCTGTCAGTCTATGATGGGCTAAGATGGGCCGGTCTCGGCCCAGGCTGAGCCTGGGCACACCCGCGCAGCGGGACGCCACTTCAGTATTTCTTTCTGGAGCTCCTGCGACACGTCACTCCCCCTGCAGATGTGGCAAAAAACCCAGCAAGGGAAATGCGGTGTTGGAAGCCCTCACGCTGCAGGGCACTTCTTCAGTATTTGTGCAGCTTTCTGGCACTCCTGCGCCACGTCACCGCCCCGCAGGTGTCGCAGACAAGCCTGCAAGGGAAAAGCAGTTTTGGAGGCTCTTGCAATGCGGGACAACCCTTCAGTATATATATGTAGCTTTCTGTCGCTCCTGCGCCACATCACCGCCGCAGGTGTGGCAGAAAATCCGGCAAGGGAAATGCGATTTTGGAAGCTCCGGCACTGCGGGACGCCTCTTCAGTATTTATGCAGCTTTCTGGTGCTCCTGCACTGTGTCACAACCCCCGCAGGTGGGGCAGAAAACCGGGCAAGGGAAATACGGTGTTGGAGGCTCCATCATCATTTGTGATGTATGAGCATACAACCTGAGAACAGTAGAAGGGAAAATGGAACAACAGAACACATTTTTACAGCGAGAAACGTGGTATTTTTCACAGTGAGTAACCATCACACTCAAATATTCACTGGCTGTGGCTGCTGGTAATATGATGACTGCAGCTGATAAAGATTCTCCCAAGGCTGCTGTAGTGGTGGAATATTCTGCTGCACCCAGTATCCCCTGCATCATTCACCTGTACACCCTTTCATCAATTGTTTAAAGTGCTTCCATTTGGCAATTATTCTATGTGAATACTTCTTGGCACTGCTGCTGGGTAACTGTATGTCACAAATATTAAACTGCACATACTTAGCCATAATCTTTTTCCCTGAAGGTATTGTAAAATGCACGCAGACATCACTTTCTTTTGTGCTTGCTGGTGTAAAGATATACAGGCATGTGTTTAAAGTGGTTGTGCACAAAACTTTTTTTGTAAATAATTAAATAAGGTGTGTTGTGCTTATTTGTAGTTAGTGCAATGCACAGAGTTAGTTAATTGAAATGAGTGTGTAGTTTTTTTTTCTACAATCTTTCTGATTGTCTTTTCCCCAGTGTTCAATGATGACTGCTCAAAAATAATGTTGTTTACGGTGCATGAGTAAAGAAGCTGAGAACAGTAAAAAAGGGAAAATGAAATGCGTATTTAATTAATACATACCTTTTCAGTATGAGAAAGGTCTAGTTATTTCTTAGAATTATGTCTTTATGTATTGTTGAAATTGTAAGTTACTTTTGTAATGCTATGAATTGTAAAATTAATAAATATTTTCTTTTTTCTTTTTATGCAGATCAATGGCACCATCTTTTGGGGTAATGTACTTTACTAATTAGTTCTTACAGTGTTATTCCATAACTTTACATTTTGAGGATGCACATCCAAAGACAGATTGCAACAGTTACTAAAACACCAAGCAAGCATCAGTACAGCAACTCATACACCCAGCTACACACAGATAGAGGTCCTCTCACACACAGGCTCACACTGATAGAGCCACTGACACACCTAGACACACATCAATACAGTCCCTGACACACCCAACTACACAACGATACAGGCACTGACACATCTGGCCAAACACTAATGCATCAAATAACACACCCAGGCATACACAGACACACCCAGGGACTTACCAATGCAGCCAGCCAAACACTAATGCATCTAATCACACAACCAGGCACACACTGAGACACCCATAGAGTTATTAAAGCAGACACCGACCCACCCAGGCATACAGAAATGCAGACACCAACACATCCCTCCTGTCAGGGTTCCAGGGTAGCGGCGCCTACGCAGCTCGGAACTACAATTCCCAGAAGCCCGCAGGCGCGGGCAGTACTTTAGACGTGCGTAATTCTGTGACCCGTTTGTTTTCGTCCTCGCTCGGCTGAGCGAAGGGAGTTCCCGAGGCGCACCTGGAAGCAGTTGCTTCATCCATGTAGGGAACCGAGCTGCCGTGAGCGCGGACCTCCACGCTGGACTACGCTTCCTGTAGGTAGGGAAGCGGGCGTTGGGGTGAGGAAGTGCCTATACTCTTTGAGCGGAAGGCAGCGGCGTAAGTGTGGGAGCTGCGCCTTGCCGTTTCCAGGGTTAGAGGCTTCTCACACACACAAACCTTGTATTGGCCTGAAGCGAGGTGGTGATTTGAACCACGTTCATGTACATTGTGGAATGAACGCTAATCAGGGAAGGAAACTATCGTTTGTGCTTTTGACGCTGCGTGACAATAGACTTCATGCGTGGAGTGGGTGTGCTTTGAACATCCTGCTACACTAATACAGGCTAGGAACAGTGCCTTTACTTCTTATGGTTTGAACAGGTCTTTATTCTTTGCACAAGGGATTGAGCACAATGGATTGAGGACGAGCACGTAGGACAAGCGGTTTCTGGCGGCTAGCCAGACGACTTTGATGGCAGTGGCCATTGTGAGTATGTATGTTCCTGGAGAGGAGAGAAGAGTATCTAGCTCATGTGGTTAGACAAGTATTTACTGGTGTTGTGTTTTCTAGGTGGCGACCTGGAAGCGTAAAAGGTCATTTATTACTGGAGGAGTTCTCAGTCCTCCCTACAGGTATTCACCACCCCTAGTGAGAATTTATGAGAGTAGTTCATTTGTTGATGTTCTTTGTTCATGCTGTGTTCCTTGTTGTTACAGATCCTTGCAAATCCCTCGCTGTTCCTTCCCTTTACGCTTCCCTCACCTGATCCCTCGAACACCCCGTGCCTACCGGTATATTCGGGGTGTTGGTGATATCAGGAGGTGAACCATTGCTCACCACATCCGGACCCCGCGAGGCACGAACCTGACAGAATTACGCACCCACGAAATATTCCCTCGCCCTATCCGGGTGTCTTGCGCCATGGCCTCCATGAAAGACGTTTTACAGGCCTTGGTGGCTGTGCAGCAGGAATTGACAGCCTCTAAAGCAGAGACAGCGGCCCTGAGAGACAAGGTAGACAGAATGTCCCGAAATCTCTTTGACGTGTCACCTATGGCTTCTCAAATACAGGTCACAGTGCCTCCACCTATCCCTCTGGCGAACCCCGAGAGATACGCTGGGGATCCGTTGAAAGTGCAGGTCTTTTTAACCCAAATAATGCTGCACTTCTCCTGTAAACCCGCTTCCTTTCCCAATAACCACTCCAGAGTGGCGTTTGCCATATCCTACTTGGTGGGGGACGCAGCTAACTGGGCAGTTCCTCTAGTGAGGAACAACGACGCGGTATTATCCGACTGGGCGGCCTTCAGGTCCGAATTTGAGAGAGTATTCGATCGGAGGGCCACCACGTTTAGCGCCGACAAAGAGTTGTTGGAATTAAAACAGGGCAGAGCCGACTTAGTGACGTACCTGACGACTTTCAACAGGTTAGTGGCAGAGACCGCCTGGCCTGAAGAAAAACGAATGTCCTTATATTATCAGGGGCTGAGGGAGGAAATGAAGGACGTGTTGGCTCAGATAGACCCCCAACCCACAACGTGCGCCGACATGATTAACCTTACTCTTAGATTGGACGGCAGAATGTCGGAGAGAGGGGGAGAGAAGAGGCGAGGAGGTAGTTCCTTCCGGTTGGAGAGAACCCCACGCAGGATAGGGGGAACTCCAGAGACTGGAGTAGAACCCATGGAAATAGGGGCGGTAAGGGCACCGTTAACGAGAGAAGAGAGGGAGACCCGTAGCATACAGGGTTTATGTATGTACTGCGGGAAAAAGGGCCATTACATCAGAGAATGCCCCTCTAAACCAAAAAATGCCGGTAACTGGGGGAGACAGAAGCAGGTGGGCGTTTCCCGGTCTAGTCAAGAAGGGGAAGGAGGAAGGGGGGCCGAGCCAGAGACGATTTGGAAAATTCCCTCCCTGGCTACTACGGAGACACGAGACACTGAGTCCCATATCGTGCTCCCTATGAGCCTTGAATGTAACCACCACTGTCACCAGGTGATGGCAATGATTGACTCCGGAGCTACCGGTAATTTATAGATAGCGGGTTAGTGACTCGGTTGGCCTTAACACGGGTGCCGAGAGAGACCCCCGAAGAAGTGGTGGCTGTAGACGGTAAACCACTTAAATCAGGTCTTATCACGGAACAGACAGAGGTATTGGGGTTATCAGTGAGAGAGGCCCATGGTATTCACACGGAGGAGCTGCAGTTAAACATCATTGATGCTCCACAATACAAAGTCATATTGGGGATGCCATGGTTAAGTCATCATAACCCTACCATTGACTGGAGAACCAAGACCATTCAATTCCTGTCAGGGGACTGAGAGAAACATTGCAGCCAGGACAAGCCCTCACAGGCGACGGCTCTGGCGTATCCGTTTGCAGTGGCTACGGCTGCGGAAAAGGCAGTGGAATTACCCATAGCTTACAAGGAGTACGAGGATGTATTCAGTGAGAGTAAGGCCGAACAGTTGCCCCCGCACAGGGAGTACGACTGTCGAATTGACTTAATAGAGGGTGCTACTATACCAGCTTGTAGGGTCTATGCGTTATCAACAGCAGAAACAAAGCACTTAAGGGCATATTTAGACCACTACGTGAAAATAGGGTTCATCAGACCATCCCGGTCCCCGGCGGCCTCTCCCCTCTTTTTCATATCAAAAGCTAATGGGGATTTGAGGGCCTGTTTGGACTACCGCATGTTGAACAAGAACACGGTACGGAATAGATACCCTCTACCCCTCATCTCAGTGTTGCTCGACCAAGTACGGGACGCCCAGATCTACACCAGGTTAGACCTCAGAGGGGCGTACCATCTGGTGCGGGTCCGATCAGGGGATGAGTGGAAAACCGCCTTCAAGACTCGTTACGGGTTATATGAATATACTGTGATGCCGTTCGGGCTGTGTAACGCCCCGGCGGCATTTCAGTATGTCCTTAACGACGTCCTGAAGGAATACGTGGATCTATATGTGGTAGTATATATAGATGATATCTTGATTTATTCCGACACCGTTTCAAGGCACCAGGCTCATGTCTCTAATGTGTTACAAAAGTTGCGCGAGCACAACCTGTTTTGCAAGCTGAGCAAGTGCGAGTTTGGGGTGCGAGAGGTAGAGTTTCTGGGAGTTATGCTCAGTCCAGCGGGATTACAGATGTCCGAAAGAAAGGTGAAGGCAGTGCAGGAATGGCCGGTCCCAAAAAATGTGAGGGATATTCAGTGTTTCTTAGGCTTTGCGAACTATTATCGCAGGTTTATCCTCCACTTTTCCCAGGTAGCCGTTCCCTTGTCCAGATTGCTCAAAAAAGGGGTGCCCTCTGAATGGTCTTGTGAGGCTGACAGCGCCTTTTCGTACCTAAAGAGAGCGTTCACCACTGCCCCGGTACTCGCTCATCCGCAAACGGAGCTTCCTTTTGTGGTAGAGGCGGATGCCTCAGTTGAAGCCATTGGAGCTGTTCTGTCGCAGAGGAATGCATCCACTGGCCAGCTCCATCCGGTGGCCTATCTGTCCAACAAGTTGACTCCAGCAGAGAGGAACTATACCGTCGCAGAGAAAGAACTCTTGGCGATAAAAAAGGCATTTCAGGAGTGGAGACACTACCTATGGGGAGCATGTTATCCAGTCACTGTCTATTCAGACCATCGAAACCTGCAATACATGAAGACAGCTAGACACCTCTCACAACGCCAGATGAGATGGATGCTCTTCTTCGCCGAGTATGACTTTGTAATCACGTTTCGTCCAGGGGCCGACAACCGCAAGGCCGATTCTTTGTCCCGGCTGGGAGCACGAGAAGAGGCCGACATACGCCAGACCATGGGAGCCATCTAAGGTGGTATGCGCTATCGGCGCAGAAGAATTTCTGAAACAAGTACGGCTAAGCAGAGCAGGATCCACATGGGATACTTGGGCCAAGCTAGAAGACAAGAGAGCCGTGAAGCAGGGACTACCGTTCTATAACGACAAGCTCTACTTGCCTACCAAAGCCTTACGGAGAAAGGCGTTCACGTGGAGCTATGTGTCTCCAATGGCGGGTCATCCGGAAATACATAAGACCCTTCATCTGGTACGAAGACACTTCTGGTGGCAGACCCTGAGCACAGATATCCGGTTATGGGTGCTCGGTTGTGAGGACTGCGCCAGAGCTAAACATGTGACCTCTCAAACAAAAGGAAAACTTCTACCGATGCCCACACCCCAAAGACCCTGGGAAAGCATCAGTCTGGATTTCGTTACAGGGCTACCAAGTGAAAAAGGCTTCTCGGCCATTCTGGTAGTGGTTGACAGCTTAACAAAGATGGGGCACTTCATCCCTTGCTCTACTCTCCCCACAGCGGGACAAACCGCTCAATTGCTGTTGAGCAACATCATCCGAATGCATGGAGTGCCGGAAGTCATCGTGTCAGACAGAGGGCCCCAATTCGTGGCTAGATTTTGGAAAACCTGCTGCCAGGCCCTGCACATCGAGCCCGCACTGTCTACCAGCTTCCATCCCCAAACTGATGGACAGAACGAAAGGTTAAATCAATCTCTGAAAAAGTATCTCCGCTGCTAGGCGAAGGAGGCTCAGGACACATGGGTATCCCTGTTATGGATGGCTGAGTTGGCCTACAACAACTCCTGGCACAGTTCTGTGGGAGTTTCTCCGTTTCGGGCTAATTACGGTTACGATGCCCGCATCCTGCCCATCTGTATCCCGGAGGAGGTGGCTGCTCAACATGCCGTCCTGGAACACGTCAGACGTCTACGAGGAGTACACCGGAAGGTGCGGGCACATCTGAGACAGGCCAAACAGACTTACAAGAAGTGGGAGGACAGACACAGAACTGACGGACCTACATATCAAGAAGGCGACAGGGTGTGGCTCTCCACCAAGAACATTCGGTTCAAGCTACGCAGCATATTCCACCCTAGGTACATTGGACCCTATACAGGGGTAAAGCAGATAAATCCGGTGGCGTACAAACTGAGATTGCCGAGCTCCCTTCGGATACATCCGGTATTCCATTGTAGTCTGCTAAAACCCGCCCTTTCAGCAAGACGTCGAGCTCCTCCCCCGGTGTGGCGCGACGGGACTCTGGAATACGAGGTAAAAAGCATTAAGGACTCCAAACTAAAGAGGGGCGTTCTCTGGTATCTGGTCTCCTGGAAAGGGTATACAGCAGAGGACGACTCTTGGGAGCCATGGCGAAATGTTCATGCACCTGCAGCTGTTCGGGCATTCCATTGCAGACACCCCTCTAAGCCTGGCCCTAGGAGGCGCTAGGGGGGGGACCTACTGTCAGGGTTCCAGCGTAGCGGCGCCTACGCAGCTCGGAACTACAATTCCCAGAAGCCCGCGGGCGCGGGCAGTACTTTACCCGTTTGTTTTCGTCCTCGCTTGGCTGAGCGAAGGGAGTTCCCGAGGCGCACCTGGAAGCAGTTGCTTCATCCGTGTTGGAAACCGAGCTGCCGTGAGAGCGGACCTCCACGCTGGACTACGCTTCCTGTAGGTAGGGAAGCGGGCGTTGGGGTGAGGAAGTGCCTATACTCTTTGAGCGGAAGGCAGCGGCGTAAGTGTGGGAGCTGCGCCTTGCCGTTTCTGGGGTTAGAGGCTTCTCACGCACACGAACCTTGTATTGGCCTGAAGCGAGGTGGTGATTTGAACCACGTTCACGTACATTGTGGAATGAACGCTAATCAGGGAAGGAAACTATTGTTAGTGCTTTTGACGCTGCGAGACAATAGACTTCATGCGTGGAGTGGGTGTGCTTTGAACATCCTGCTACACTAATACAGGCTAGGAACAGTGCCTTTACTTCTTATAGTTTGAACAGGTCTTTATTCTTTGCACAAGGGATTGAGCACAAGGGATTGAGGACGAGCACGTAGGACAAGCTGTTTCTGGCGGCTAGCCAGACGACTTTGATGGCTGTGGCCATTGTGAGTAAGTATGTTGCTGGAGAGGAGAGAGGAGTATCTAGCTCATGTGGTTAGACAAGTATTTACTGGTGTTGTGTTTTCTAGGTGGCGACCTGGAAGCGTAAAAGGTCATTTATTACTGGAGGAGTTCTCAGTCCTCCCTACAGGTGTTCACCACCCCTAGTGAGAATTTATGAGAGTAAATGCCAAGACTTATTTCCGACCACAACCCTCTTATACTAAAATTTGAGATGTCTGTAGTGCCACCTCTAAGATTGAATTGGACTTTCGATAGGAAGCTTTTAGCTGACAAGGATTATCGGGACCACATCAATTCTTGGCTGCCAGGATTTTATGCCGTGAACAAAAACTCAGCCCCAGACACAGTTGTTTGGGATGCTGTTAAAGCCGGTGTTAGGGGGGAAACTCCTCTAAGATTTGCAAAACGTAAGCGTTTGATTCTGAGACACAGATTCGAACAATCAGTTCTAGAGCTAAATTCGCTTGAGTGTGAGTTAGTGCAGAAGATTAAGGATCGGCTAGACGTCACTCTAGTACAAAACAAATTAATTAAACAGAGGTCTATAATTTTCCAGCAGTATGCTGACGAAATGGCCGCCAAATATCAAACATTCAGAAGGGAATGTTTCGAATATGGTGAACAGGTTGGAAAAGTCTTGGCAAATAGACTACGGCAAAAACAGACACAGGCAAAGATCGATAAAATTAAGGATATAGATGGGCTAATTCAAAATTCGGAGATTGATGTCCGGGAGGCATTCAAAACTTTTTATCAAAAACTATAAGTGAATGAGGAAACTGCTGACCCAACCGAGTATCTGGGGGGGATCCCTTCTTTAGGTCTAAATCAGGTTCAGATGGATATTCTTGCTACTCCCATAGACTGGGAGAAAATTTAACTGGCAATGCTCTCTTTACCACGGGGTAAAGCTATGGGGCCAGACTCGATTCCCTTGGAATTTTATATTGTGTTCCAGTCAGTCTTATGGGAGCTACTAACCTCCCTATTTCAGATCGCATTTAGTGGTACAGTTCCCGACTCCTGGTCCAGAACAACTATTATAGTTTTTAAAAAGAAAGGGAAGGATGCGCTCGAACTTGCCTCATATCGTCCCATCACTCTAATCAATGCGGATAGTAAGATTTTTTCCAAATTACTCGCTAGAAGACTCGGAAGGGTTATAGCACCATTAGTCTCTCACCGCCAGCATGGTTTTGTAGCAGATAGAGACACTATTGATCATGTTCGCCGAGTAATTACTCTTTTGGACTGGTCTCAGGTTTCAGAAGTTCCAATAGGGATAGCCCTATTGGATGCCGAGAAGGCATTTGACAGGGTTTCCTGGGAATTTCTTTGGGCCGTCTTACAATGGAAAGGATTTCCACTACCCTTTATTAAGGCAGTACAAGCTCTCTATAGTAATCCGGCAGCCTCAATTCGTATATCTGGGCAATACTCCGCCGAGTTTAAGATCTATAGGGGCACCCGGCAGGGCTGCCCCTGTTCTCCCCTTCTTTTCGCTCTCTACATTGAACCTCTCTTGGTCAAACTTGAGCAGGACTCTGAGATTATACCAGTTAAACCTAAGTTCCAACCCATTAAGGTGTTAGCGTATGCTGACGATGTGGCGGTAATCACAATGGATGCTGCCAAAGCGCTGAGCCGTATTGAAATAGTGACCACGGAATTTGGATCTGTATCCGGCTACAAATTGAATCTACATAAGACGCAAGTTCTCTATACTGGCATTGGCTCTCCTTTAGGCGTTAACACTGTCTCGGAGGCTGTATACTTAGGGGTCAAAATTACCTCGAAGGTTGAAACCATTGTCAGCCTTAATTTTGATCCAATCTTAATATCATCTAATAAAATGCTGGAAAACTTGGATTATTTACACCTATCTATTTATGGTAGGTGTAATGTTATTAAGATGGTGGTTTTTCCACGATTTCTTTACTTACTTCGTACAATTCCTCTTCCTATACCCAATTTAGTCTTTACCAAAATAGAAAGAATGTGTTCCCGCTTTATCTGGGGGTATAGGAGGTCAAGGAGAGCTTTTAAGAAACTTACCTTACCCATTGCAAGGGGGGGACTGAGTATCCCTCAGTTTCAGTATTACTATTGGGCAGCAATGCTTCAACATATGGGGATCTTATTCTTTGGTTCTCAAGTCTATTCGGATCCTGCCTCCCTACCATCTATATACGAGCTTATTTTAGGGCCAGAAGCCAATTACTTATTCTCAAAAAAATTATTCGAGCCCAGCTACTATAAAAGAACCCGCTTTAAGATTTTGGTGGCAGCTGCTGCTGTTTGGGTAAAAGTGCACAAACTTTTTATCATGAAGGAATTTAATCGATATATGCCTTTAGGAGTAATAGGGAAACTTCCTATGATTTTTTACGACTCAATTATGTATAGATGGAATACTCAGGGGATTAGAGCTATTGGGGATTTATTTTCAAACAACCAATTGATGTCTTTTATTGAACTTCAAGAGAAGTATGGGCTGCAACGTATGGATTTTTTCAAATATCTACAGATCCGAAGTTTTTTAGTTAAACTAATTTCAAGAGGCCAGATTAGTTTGGAAAAGAATCCAATTTCGGAATGTATAAAAGGAAAATATAAGATATCCCAACTGTCTAAAATCATAATCTCAACCCAACAGGACGATCTTGTATATTTTGAGCAACGCTGGGAAATGCGGTTGGGGATAGTCGGTGTCGACCTACAACTAGTTCTGAACCTCTTGGATGCAGTTATATTTTCAGGCAGTTTTAAAAGCCAATGCTATATGGCAATTTTTGATTTATATTACTCCCCAGCGAAGATAGCTAAATGGGGTACTAACAGGGGGGATCGATGCCCCAGATGTAGTCAGAGGGCTGCCGATTTGCTGCATATGTTATTCGAATGTCCTGTACTTACTCCTTTTTTTAAAGAAATACAGTGTTTTTTGAATTCAGGTCTAGGAGTCCCAGTTGATATTACACTCCAACTATTTCTTTTTGGTTACGATTTTGTGTTCAATGGCAGAAACCGCTCAACCCCTTAGAAAGGCTTCCTGTTTCTCTGTATGGCCATCTCTCGTCTATGTATAACCTCACAATGGCTCAGCTCGGAGGCACCGTCTTTTTCTATTTGGAAAGCTAAGCTGTTATCTCTTTATAAATTGGAAATTTCTCTATATAGCCATAAAAATACACGAAGGAAAGAATTTGGGTTTGCATTATGGGCCCCAGTGACGAATTGGGTTTGATTATTATGCTTTTTTTTATATTTGTGTTCTTTTATTACGGAATGATAAATGTTTTACTTTTTCTTCCTTTTTGATTGTATACTTGCTTTAATCGATGCTGATTTATTAAAATCAATAAAAAAAATTGGAAAAAAAAAAAAGAGAATTTATGAGAGTAGTTCATTTGTTGATGTTCTTTGTTCATGCTGTGTTCCTTGTTGTTACAGATCCTTGCAAATCCCTCGCTGTTCCTTCCCTTTACCCTTCCCTCACCTGATCCTTCGAACACCCCGTGCCTACCGGTATATTCGGGGTGTTGGTGATATCAGGAGGTGGACCATTGCTCACCACATCCGGATCCCGCGAGGCACGAACCTGACACCTCCAAACACTAATGCACCCAGGCATACACTGACGCACCCAGAGACATACCAATGCAGACACTGGCACAACCAGGCATACAGCAATGCAGAAACCAACACATCCCTCCAAACATTAATGCACCCAATAAGACACCAAGGCATACAGTGATATATACACTGAGACACCCAGGCATACACCAATACAGACCCTGAAACACCTAATCTAACTGTAATGCATTTAATAACATGCCCAGACACACACTGATACATACAGTGACACACCCAGGGTAATACTAATGCATACACCGAGACACCTGGGTATACATTAAAGCAGACACTGACATGGCCAGGAACACAGCAAAGGAGGCACTGACATACCCAGTGAAACACTAATGCATCCAATAACAGACTCCGGCATACACTGAGACACCCATAGATTTACCAATGCAGACACTGAAACACCCAGGCTTACAGCAATGCAGACGACACCCTTCCAAACACTAATCCATCCAATAAGATACCCAGGCATAAACTGAGGCGCCCAGACCTACCAATGCAGACATTGACACATTCAGGCATAGAGCAATGCAGAAACCGACACACCCCTCCAAACACTAATGCATCCAATACGACACCCTGACATACTGAGACACGCACACATACACCAAAGCAGAATTTGATATACCCAGGCGTACACCAATATAGACATTGACACACCTAATCTAACTCTAATACGTACGTTCAATAACACACCCAGACACACACTGATACATACAGTGACACACCCAGGGTAATACAAATGCATACACTGAGACAACTGGGTATACATTAAATCAGACACTGACATGTTCAAGCATACATCAAAGGAGGCACGGACACACCCAGTGAAACACTAATGCATCGAATAACACACCCAAGCGTACACACACCCATGTGCACATTGATACAGTCACTTACACTTAAAAACAGAGTTAGATATTTGTTTGAGTAGATTGTGGTTCTAACAAAAACCTTATTTATTCTAGGAGGGACTTTTTTTTAACAGATTTGTATTTTTTTGATTCTTTTTTAACAAAAAGAGATTAGGGAATTAAAAAAGGTAAGGTTAGGATCCCGGAGCATACACAATGGCTGCATCAATTGAGGTATCTTTTAGGTATGGAGAGGCTGTCCATGGCTACCCTTGTAAATAAATCAGACTATGCCAAAATGTGGGCCCCCTTTATTTCCATTCTATCCACTGAACTCCGGGAACTGTCCTGTCCCAACTATCTCCGGATTCTGAAATTGATTCCCAAGGATCGCACGGATGCATAGCGCAATCTGTAGCCAATGGGCTCCCTGGCTCTTTATGGCATTATGGACTATCACATCTAATAGTATCTGTAATCTAGAATACATTTTCTTTTGTTTCTTGCTCACTGTATAGGGGAGGGTGGGTATTGTTCTTTCTTGTTTTTTTTGTTCCCTTTTTCAAAAGCAGACCCATTAGCATTTAGCTGTCCGTACCAGGCTTTTAGCTTGTTGCCACACGCCACCCTGCAGCACATTGGACTTTGCTACTATTCACTTGTTGTGGAGCTAAGCCTGTCTGTTATCTCTCCTTAACAAACGCGGCCACCCCTGACTATGTTGGAGGCGTCATGCTGCGTTAATTACCTGAATAGATGAGCCTTTATTCCACTGTACTGCCTTCCCGGTCTAAATGTGCAGTAGCCGGCCCACAGGGTTGTAGGCGATGATGTAATGTATTTTCATGCTAAGTGTTCTGCTAATAAAAAACGATTTAATACTTAAAAAGGTAATGTTGGGGAAATGGAGAATAGTAAATGGCTTCACTCTTAAACACACATTATGTTGTCACTGGAGCAAAAAAAAAAAAAACCCCAATGACAGCGATACTTCCTCACTGTATCCAAGAATGCACCCACAGAAGACATTTTTACAGCGACAAATATGTGGCATTTCGCACAGTGAATAACCATGTCACTCAATTGTTCACAGGCAGATGGTATTGCATTGACTGCAGCTGCTGATGGTTCTCCCAAAGCTGCTGTAGAGGTTGACTGTCCTGCTGCACCTGCTTTCTCTCACGTAATCTGGTTGTAGACTCTTCCATGAATTGTTTTTAGATGCTTCCACATGAAACTTATTCCAATGTGAATACTTCTTTGCAGGGCCTCTGGATAACTGCTTTTTACAAATATTGCACTGCACATATTTTGCTGTTACCTTCGTTTCCCCAGAGTATATAGTAACGTGCTTCCACACATCACTTTCTTTTCTGAGAGGTGGCGTGTCTTCCTCCTCATCCTCAACAGGCCGTGGATGCTTATCTTGGACAGATGATGTAGACTCAGCAATTTTTTAAAAGCAGAGCAGCACTGGTCCTAAATCGTTCTTCTTGAGACTTTACTGGAGAAGTAACTACTTTTGGGTGTGGTATTCCATGTGCAAGGGTGGGGTCTTAATGTATCCAATCAGAAGGCAAGGTCTTGGTGTGTATTCGAGTGAATTTGCTAATCCAGTCCATAAATTTGTGGATTCCCAAAACTGATAAAATGGGTAACTTTTTGGAAAAACAGATACAAGGTAGTTTATATATGCTGGTAAATATGTTCACAGTGATATCATTTATGACAACGGAGGGGTGTACATACGAGCAGTAATTTATACAATTTTCAGCTAATCCACCAATTCAGAGTTGCGGATTCGTTCTGATCACGTGATTGGGAGTAAAAACCATCGAGTAGTAGTCCATCTATGTTTGCAGAACGCCAAAGGTACAGCGGTACCCCAAAAGTATTTTTAAAAAGGGAGAGTGTTTGTGTGATTTAATATGGGGAGCATGTCTCGCTCGCCTTCCAGAGCCCATCAGAACCACTAAGGATTTTACGGATATGGAAGTGAGAATGGGTGAGGAGGAAAATTGTCTCTTCCTGCTAGTTCGGACTGACTGCATTTTAAAGAACTGTTATGGCAGCAGAAAGCATGGCTGGCATCAATATATTGAAAATAAAAGGGACTGTTACATTTCACCGGATGCACTTGGTCACATTACATGTATTAAACTGAACGGACATTATTGGTGCATTGTGAGAACTGAAGGATTTACTTGTGGTCACGTGCTCACTATGATTAAAACAAGGAAACACACACGCCATGATTTTGCTCACCCGTGATCAAGGCTATTTCAAGAGCCGAATCGTGTCAGGAAAGATTATGCTGCCAATTTTATTTGAAAATAAGTGCCAGCATATTCCTTGAATTGGGCTTTGATTGTTTCTTTGGTGTTGAATTACGGGCTGTTCCAGGCCCTTTGTGAAGCTACCCTGCAGAGATGGGTGCTCCTTTCACTTGGAGAGTGTTTGTAAATCACTGTTCAATTTCCTATGGAATAGTCCAGCGGTATCGCTGTTCAATTTCCTATGGAATAGTCCATTGGGAAAATGCGTTTAGAACCCCATTTTTTTGCGATTCCCGCTTGACAGATCACCCCAAAACTCTCCAGAAAACCTTTTTTTGCAGAAAGTTTTGTGAAGATCCGTCAAACGGCACTGCTGGAGCAGGAATCAATTCAAATCTAAAAGGTTTAACATCTCTATCTCACACCAACAAGGTTGATCCCCGCTTGTGTGTTTTGTCTCTCACTTCTCTGCGACAGACCTTTGCCATCGTATATGAAAAGTTCAGGACATTTGCATAACAAATTGAAATCACAATTGCTATTTGTAAGTTCAGACAATAATGAGAGTTCGGTATAAGTTTTAAAGGTTTTATTTTCAATAAAAGTTTAGTAAGGTCTCTCCCATTTTTTATTCAATTAGTTAACTGTATCAGTCAAATTACAGAATTGATCATAAAAATATGGTTAGAATAAATCATAAATAATGCATTCAGCGTGTTCCATAAAGGAAAGAATCCCTATTCTAAAAAAATGGTGCAAAGGGGTGTTCGCTGGAACCCAGAAATATTTCAAGTTCAAGAGCAAGAGTGAGATGGAGCATGAACCTCAAAATGCAATCAATCAATAATAACTGAACTTCCCATAAAGAGAGGTTCATCCAATTCAGTAGAGTCCTAGCAATGCAGTAAAATATTAATGCAGTAGTAACTGCAATCAGCAAATTAGGTCGTAAAAGGAATGGCAAATTAGTGTTCAGACTTTAGCATTAAGCCGTTAGCATCCAACATAAAGGTTATGGAGCAAGAGTCTGGCGAAAAGGCATTAACCTACTCTAGGAACATGCACTAATATAAATAGTCTAAAAGAAATGTTGCAATTGCGCTTGTATCTTCTTCCCCTCATGTCCAATCAGCTTTTGGTCTTTTTCTGAGAAGAGACTTGCATACTCCCTACTCATAATTTAGCACAAAGAACTTACAAAGAATTATCATGCAATATGAACAATTATTAAACTATGTCTACTATGAGGTCCTTTGATTTTTGGACTTGCTTTACCATAGGTATCATTGCATTCTTAACGTTTTAATAAAATAAATGGTTTGTTAGCTGTAGGAAAGTAGGATCTGCTTTTATGGATAACCCCCACTTTTTACTTATGTCAACATGTTTTTTTGACTAGTCTGACTGGGATCCTGTTAACCAGGACCCCAGTCACTGTGCTTCCTCCCTAAATTGACCATGCTAAGTACTGGTGTACATCCACAATTGGCTACTGGTGTACCCTTGTAAGTCCCCAGTATATGGTACAAAGGTAACCAGGGCATAGGTACACCAGGGTTTCCCATGGGCTGCAGCATGTATTATGCCATCCATGAGAGACCACTCAAACTGTGACTACAGGCCTGCCATTGCAGCCTGTGTGAGTTAGTGCTAGCACCTCTCACGACAGATATAAGTTTCCTTATATCGGAGGTCACTTCACTTCAAACCTATGTCACCCCTCTGGCAGGCCTTTCAATCTCGAAGGCAGGGTGCTTGGTTATAAGTGTGAATTTGTTCCTGCATGAGCAGGACACCCATACAAACCCCGGATTTGATTCTCCAGGCTTTCTAAGTGCGGTCAGCCATTTTAATACCTATAGTTGATATCAGTCATAACGAGATGTCTAACTATATAGTAGCTGCACTGAACCCAGTCATGTTTGGTATAAAACATGTTGGAATCATATCCCAACACTGATTCCAGTGTTGTAAGTATGATACCATGTACTGGGTGGCTCCCTAGGGGTACTCCCTACCGCCTGTACTCCTGGTTACAGCCTATCAGGGTCTGATAGCAAGCTAGTGCTGCTGCTGACAACAGACATGATTGTGCCCTCCTGCTTCTGAGCCAAGGTCGAGAACAGGAAGACAGAACAACAGGTTTCCTGTTGCAGGGAGAGTGACCACCTCCCAGATAGGACTTGGTGTATTGGGCTGGGTTGGGGGCGCTTGCCAGCACCACCAGACTGCTTTGAAGGGCACATTTGGTGCCTCTTTGCATACTCCAGTTGGAACCAGTTCTGGGAGCCCTTGAATCTCGCTCTGGCATGAATTTGGACAAAGGACGTGGGAGTATCCTTCCCTCTGTCAGGCCCCTACTCTGGAAGGGACCCCTGAGTCATCCTTACCCTCCTTCGTATGGTTTTTAAGGGCTTACCTGTGGGTGGGTCCTCAGATTCATCGTGAGACAAGGCTCAAGCCTGAAACCACATCACTCTTCGCCAGTCTGGAACACCTGGACTTCGCCTGGAACCGAGACTGCATCAATGAACACTACTTTTGCTCCTGGTCTCGTTGTTCTGCAAGTTTACTTCATCGTCTGTGTCTGTGCTTCTTCCAGGATCTTCACCAGACCTGCGGGCATCAAGGAGACCCAAAGAAATCTCAGTTGGAGTGAAGGAGTCACTCCCCCTGCATTTGCAGGCAAAGCAACAAAGCTGACTGGTTTGCGGCCCCTGACGTCCCACGGACTTCGAAAGTCTCAGCAACACAGGTGGTGGTTGTGCAACTCACTCGAGGCCTGACCTGTTCTCTCTGCAACTTTGAGGCCAGTATCCCTTGTTGGGGCCGCTGGGACCAAACCCCTGTTCACCATGTCGACTTGCCGTTGCCAAAGCTTGATGGCTCTGCACTCCAGAGATCTTCGTGCTACGAAAAGCTCCAGCCTCCAGCATTTCCTCCTGCCAAGTACAGCGTCTTCACCGTGTCGTCTGCAACAGGGACCTACCTTCTTGGTGAGCTGCTCGAGGTCCTCTTGTGACACCTGTGCCTTCGGCCTGTAGGTTCTCTCGAGGGTCTTCTTCTGCTCTATTGGGCTCCCCTGCTTGCTCAGAGCCTGCTCAGACAACCCTGCTTGTGGTGAGTCCCTTGAACCTTGCTGGTCCCAAAGTTGCTTCTTCTTCGCTTTCCATGGCTGTTGCAGCTGCCAAGGCTTGTTGGTGCTCCCGCCAGACACCGACCTCATGGTTCTCTACTTCTGACGTGGGACAGCTCATGTATGGCTACTGGTCTTCCTTAGTGTAACCTGGTCCTCACAGCTGCAGCGATTAGATCACCGTCAACTCTCCTGAATCGTCCATCATCTGACTGCATTGCTCTTCCATGCCTCCTGGTACCTCCAAGTGGCATAGACACTGTCCCCTCTGCTTACAGGTTCTCCACTTCAAGAATCCACCTTTAGATTCCACAAGACTCCTGCACAGTCTTCTCCAGTGGCATTTTTTCTGAAGCTGTCCATTGTGGTCTACGGTGGTTTCCGATGTCACCTTCACACCTATGCACCCGGCTTTCCTGGTGTAGTTATCCTGGTTCCTAGGGAATGCACGGGTGGGGTGACTCTCCAACCTTCTGTCTTCCACAAGGCTTCTTCAGTAGCCACTGGGGAGAGTCCTTCTCCAAAACTGGACCCGTGACTTTCCCGTTGACTTCTAATGGACATGCAGCTGTCTTCCCACTCTGCACACAGCCTCAGTGGGGTTCCTGGGTACTTACCTTAGTTGGTTTCTTGTGTCCCCAGCTCCTATGTGTTGCCTGGTCCAAGTCTCAACTTCAGTCGCAGTTCGCATTCCACTTTAATATATGGTTTGGTCTCTCCCTGGAGACCACTGTATTTTGTGCTACTTGCTGTTTTGTAATTGAAGTATTATTGTGTCCGGGTAGGAGATACATTAATGTGTGAGTGTTGTGTAATAAATAGACATTTTTATATATACACTGTATGATTCGTTTTCATTTAACCTACACTACATGATTAGAACTGGTAAAACAAGCTGCTTAACACTCCTTCATGATAAGCCTGAAGGCTGCTCTCCACAGCTACCACTTTGAGTTCTTTCACAAAGTTATCAAAGACCACTAAAATCCCCATAAGGTTTGTCTGGATTAGTGCAAGGTGCTTCACTTAAATAAGTATGCATCATATACTAAGCCAGCCTCCTAAATTAGATAAACAATAGGCTCATTAAAAAAACATCAGCTGCAATGAATATTATTGAACACCACATCTTTTCATTATGAAATGAGAAAAACATGTAAAAAGATCAACATTTTTTATTCATACATTTATCGTATTCAGTGTGTGAAAATGGATTAATTTTTTTTAACAAAAAACATTTCAAAACGTTATAACAAATCAGTAACACTGCATTATGATGTGAAACATTTTATTAAAGGCATGTCAGGATAAGGTCAACTTTGAAGCATTTTGTGCACGTCTCAGCACATTTGGTTTAGTTGCATGTAAAAGGAAGCTTGCTTAAAAATGTTGAGACCTAGTGCTAATAAGTATAGCTACATACTGCATTTTGCACATTTTAATGTTGTGTCAGTTGAATTTAAAGTGCACGTTAACGTTGCACATGTGACTTTAATTAGAATATTTTTGCATTTTAATAAACACTTTCCCTCAGTTATTAGCAAACCAAAAAATCCTTTCACTATAGAAACGTGGTCCTGAGGGATCTATGACATTGCTGGAATAATTTCTAGGCTAAATAGTTACTAAATTATTACTGAATGTGTTTTTGATTGATCCTGCTTATCAGACATATTAATTATATATTTACGGAATAAAAAAAACATGTCAAAAACGTACAGTTGATGAGTTAGCAATTCATCACTTGTTACATGTTCAATAACAAGTCTTCAAACTGAAATAAAACAAGCATTTGCAATGCAATCAGTCTCGCCTTTGGGACCTTATATGTATTTAGCTATGCAGCACATTAGCCTGGGTGCTGAAACATCTACTGTTCTTTACCATGGAGGGAAAGTGAGCACCAAACTGTGTGACACACCAGGAATGGGAACACATGGAGAGAAATATTGCCTTTCAGCAGGAAATCATGTTGTCCAAAGCACTGTTTTTAATATAAAATCAGGGCCTTCAGTGGTTGTTGGACCCGGCCTCGCAGAACGGCCCTCCGTGCACCCGCACCACCGAAACCTGGTACCTGCAGCCCCAACCACCCGGCCCAGCCGGTCCTTCCTACCAGAACACCCGCACCCGGCCCGGACATCCTCGTCCATGGCCTCTCTCCTTTCGGCCACCCCGGGCCCGCATGCCCACTTCATGCGTCAAGATGGCCGCCCGGCCCCAGCGCGACCCTGGCCTAGAGGCGCCACTCCGGCTGGAGGACATCACACTTCCAGGGGATGAGAGAGGGAGGAGCAGTTTCTATCGCACCTCTGGACTCCCCTGGGACGATGGGTTTCGATCGGCCCTCCGGCCTCCCTGAGAGTTGGCTCCACGCCTGCTGGGTGTCTGGGACTCCTCCCGCCCCGGCCCTGAACGAGATCAAAAGACAATAGCAGGAAACCCCGACAAGCGACCCCCAGGTGACAAGACCCCTGCCTCCACCGACCCCGGACATCAAAGAGGGGTCGACCTATAACAGGGGGTGCTCTGGGTCGGTCCGGCAGATTCGACGCTGGAACAACGTAAGCCTGCTGAGTGACTCGCGGCTCCTGGAAGATCGTAACACCTCTGAACTTGTGCCTAAGCCTGCTGAGTGACTCGCGGCTCCTGGAAGATCGTAACACCTCTGAACTTGTGCCTAAGCCTGCTGAGTGACTCGCGGCTCCTGGAAGATCGTAACACCTCTGAACTTGTGCCTAAGCCTGCTGAGTGACTCGCGGCTCCTGGAAGATCGCAACATCTCCGAACTTGTGCCTAAGCCTGCTGAGAGACTCGCGGCTCCTTGAAGATCGTACACCTCTGAACCTGTACCTGAGCCCGCTGAGTGACTCGCGGC
This sequence comes from Triturus cristatus, assembly GCF_964204655.1. Classification (NCBI taxonomy): domain Eukaryota; kingdom Metazoa; phylum Chordata; class Amphibia; order Caudata; family Salamandridae; genus Triturus; species Triturus cristatus. The sequence continues at coordinate 699,305,064 of NC_140594.1, read as the reverse complement.
TCCCCCAGACTCTCACGGTCCCGCCGGACCCCGACTACGACCCCGTATCCCCCGGCTCGAGGGTTGTGAGCTGTGCGCCGGATACGTCCTTGCTTGAACTTTTGCCAAAGACTGTCCCGCTACCCCCTACCTTTCCGAGACTCTTGAGCCCGTGCACACCTTGTACATATTTGCCGTGATAACCTACTTGATAAAGATTGTTTCTGAGAATAACCGGTGTGGTTACTCTGTGTCGTGTGGTGCCAGAAGTACGATCCTAGCTGCGAGATTCCTCCCCCTGGGGAGTCTCCCGCCAGTGCCCGGCTACGATACTCCGAGGGTGGGTCTCAGGGTAGTCAGGACCCCCTTCCGGGCTCCTCTGAGGTCACCGTCTAACATTGGTGGCAAGCGACGGGATTCGGGCCCATCACCTAGAGATCGTACCGTGAACAACGGACGCACTACCGACAAGGATGGCAGAAGGAAGCGCCATGAGCCCCGCAGAAACCAACGCCAACAGGGTGTTCCAGGTGGAGCATCTAGAAGAATATACACACAAGGAGCTGAAGCAATTTTGCAAAGAACTTAAAATCGCTACCACTGGTCTCAACACGAAGGAAGATTTGCAGAAAGCACTGAAAACTTGGGTGGAGACCGGGGCCTCCCGCCCGGAAGGCACGGGGGAGCGCCCCGACGAAACCGAACCTCCCCAAAGTGAAAGCGGCAGCAATCAGGTGCGAGGAGGCGTACCAGACGGGGGCTTATCCCCAGAAGAACTCGCGGACAGAGAGAGAAGCCGCAATCATGAACTAGAGCTGGCCAAACTCAAAATTGAGGGCGAATTGAAGTTAGCGGAAAAAAAGCTAGCGGTAGAACAAATGCGTGTACAAGGCGAATTGGAGGAGAAAAAGCTCCAACGGGAGCACGAAGGAAGGAAGCTCCAGCTGGAGCACGAACGCAGCTTAAAGGAACTCGAGCTCAAGGCCCGAAACGAGGAAGGGAGGCCCCCAAGTAACCGAGAGACGGCCTCCCCAGCGGAACAGAAGGTCCACATCCCGAAGGATGTGGTCAAGGAATATTATAAAAACGATGACATTCAGCAATGGTTTCGGGCCTACGAGGTCGCCATGACCTCCCATCGGATCCCGCAGAAGGACTGGGGGGCGGGGTTGTGGGGGCGGTTTCTGAGCGAAGGAAGGGACACCCTGCTCGACCTACCCCTCTCCCTGCAGACCTCCTACAGCCACATGAAAGAGGCTCTACTCACAAGATACGGCCTCACCCCAGAAATGTACCGTCAACGGTTCCGGGACTGCAGGAAGATCCCGGGCACCACCTGGGTGGAATATGTAAACTTTTTCAGTCGGGCCTTCGATGGGTGGATCAAGGGCAGCAAGGTCACCACCCTGGCCGAACTCACTGATCTCATGTTGTGGGAACATCTAGCTGCGAACTGCTTCGTAGAACTACGTCAGCATCTGCTGGACAGTAAGCTCACAGATCCCCGGAAGCTGGCTGTGGAGGCCGACCGCTGGACCAACACCCGGGTCTCCCGGGGCATGGTAGGAGAGTACCCCCGAACCAGTCAGGGACCACCCCGCCAGAGAGGAGGAGGGAACCAGGGAGGGTCGAGAGAGTCCCAGCCTAGCCCCCCGAAGACACCACCTCCACCTTTCCCGGCGCCCCCTCCACCAGTGACCGGGCCCCCTGGGAAACGGGGACACCGGGTGACCGTCACATGTTTTCGCTGCCAGAAACACGGGCACTACGCCAATGACCCAGAGTGCCCCATGGCCACCCAAGTCCCCCCGACGAGACAGATAGCCAACGTAGCCCTGGGGGAGGGGGTGGAGGAAGCCGAAGAGTGGGAACCCGCAGCAATGGCCCTAGTATCCCTGGGAGATAGGGAGATGATCCCTGGTAGCCTCCTCCCCTCCAACACCCAGAAGTATGGGCAGCTTGTCAAAATCAATGGCCACCAGGTAGAGGCCCTGCGAGACACCGGGGCCAGTATCACCGGTGTCCTCAGGCACCTAGTCCCCGAAGAGCAGATCCTCCCCAACGTCTTTTGCCCTGTAATATCCGCAGACAATAGAGAGAGCATGTGCCAGGTAGCCCTGGTGCCATTTGAGTGGGGCGGGGTGATAGGCAAACTCAAGGTGGCCGTAAGAACCTCCCAGCCGGTCGACTGCCTTTTAGGGAACGACCTAGAGAGTTCCCCATGGAAGCACGTAGAGCGTAAGGCCCACCTGGGAATGATGGGACTCCCCGAGTGGGTGTGCGCCACCACCCGATCTATGTCCGCCCGACTCACTCCCCAGAGGGAAGTCGAGAGCACCCCGATCGAAGAGATCAGGACAGTCCCCGCCGAGGGTCCTTCCGTCCCCCCATCAGAAGGGTCCGTCGCTAGCGATGAACCCACACCATCCGATCCTGACCCGGTCCCTGAGTTAGGCGATCTACCCGAGTTGGTCCAATGGCGCCACGAGGGCGGACCCACCCGGGAGGAGTTTTGCAGGGAGCAAGCCACTTGTCCTTCCCTGGTCGGGCTGCGGCGCCAAGCCGAGGGCCAAGCCGCAGGTGACCAGACCGGGACGCACCGAATCTATTGGGAGAATAGCATCCTGTACAGTGAGCAGAAGTCGGTGGAGCTGGGATCTGGACGGGTACTGGTGGTACCCCTCCGCTTCCGAGGTTTCCTCCTGGGTTTAGCCCACGACGTCCCCCTCGCCGGTCACCTGGGACAGGACAAGACTTACAACCGTCTTGTGACCCATTTTTACTGGCCTAAGATGAGAGCAGCGGTAGAGGCCCATTGCAAGTCCTGCCCCACGTGCCAGGCTAGTGGAAAGAGTGGAGGGAAACTCAAGGCTCCCCTCCAACCCTTCCCGGTCGTCAGTACCCCCTTCGAACGAGTCGGGATCGACATCGTGGGACCACTGGACCCCCCCACCTCCCAAGGCCACCGTTTTATTTTGGTCCTAGTGGACCACGCCACCCGCTATCCGGAGGCTATCCCCCTGCGCACCATTACGGCCCCTGTGGTGGGCCGGGCCCTGATGGGGATCTTTTCCAGGGTGGGGTTTCCCCGCGAGGTCGTGAGCGATCGCGGCACTAATTTTATCTCAAGGTATATGACGTCCCTGTGGCAACAATGTGGGGTGTCCTATAAGTTCACCACCCCGTACCATCCCCAAGGAAACGGCCTAGTAGAAAGGTTTAATAGGACTTTGAAAGGGATGATCGCTGGCCTAGAAGAACCCCTCCGGCGTAAGTGGGACGTCCTGCTCCCTTGCCTATTGTTCGCGTATAGAGAGGTCCCCCAGAAGTCCCTAGGATTTAGCCCGTTTGAGTTACTCTATGGGCACCCCGTCCGAGGTCCCCTCAGTTTGGTTAAGGAAGAGTGGGAGGCGGCACCCCAGACCACCCCCCGAGATGTGTTCCAATACGTCCTGGCCCTCCGGAACCAGACCAGGAAGTTCCGAGAACTGGCCGAGGCCAACCTGGAGGCGAGTCAAGAAGAGATGAAACGCTGGTACGACCAGAATGCCACTCTGGTTGAGTTCCAGCCGGGCCAGCAGGTGTGGGTCATGGCCCCCGTGAAGCCTGGCGCCCTCCAGGACCGATGGACTGGGCCTTACAAGGTGGTTGAGCGAAAGAGTCCAGTTACGTACTTGGTGGACGTCCAGTCGCCCCGGGACCCCCTCCGGGTCCTGCATGTGAACCGACTCAAGCCTCACTTCGTGCGGACAGAACTGAGCCTCCTGCTGGCCACCGATGACGGGGCCGAAGATGAGTCGGATCCCCTCCCGGACCTCCTGTGTGTCAAGGAGCAGGATGGCTCCGTGGAGGGAGTGAACCTTTCCCCAGCCCTCACTGCCCAGCAACAAGCGGACTGCCGCCAGCTCCTAAGACAATTTGCCGACCTCTTCTCTCTGACCCCCCGGGTCACCAACTGGTGTGTTCATGACGTGGACACCGGGGACAGCCCGCCGGTGAGACACCGAGCCTACCGGGTCCCTGACCGGGTCCGGTCCTGCATTCAAGATGAAGTCTCGAAGATGCTGACCCTGGGGGTGATTGAGCCCTCTGACAGTCCCTGGGCCAGCCCCGTGGTCCTGGTCCCGAAGGCAGCGGCCCCCGGTGTCGCCCCCGAGCTCCGGTTCTGCGTGGATTACCGGGGGCTCAATGACGTTACCCGAGCCGATGCCCACCCCATTCCACGAGCCGACGAACTCATTGACCGACTAGGGGCAGCTCGGTTTCTCAGCACATTCGACCTCACCTGCGGATACTGGCAGATTGCGCTCACCGAAGGGGCCAAGGAGCGGTCCGCTTTCTCCACCCCCGACGGGCACTACCGCTTCCGCGTGATGCCCTTCGGGATGAAAAATGCCCCGGCCACTTTCCAGCGACTGGTGAATAAGGTCCTGGCCGGGTTGGAACAGTTCAGCGCGGCATATCTAGACGATATCGCCGTCTTCAGTTCAGAGTGGAGTGAGCACCTCCAGCACCTCCGGAGGGTGCTAGCCGCCCTGCGCCAGGCCGGCCTCACAGTGAAAGCCAGCAAGTGCCAGATCGGGCAAGGCTCCGTAGTCTACCTGGGGCACCGGGTCGGGAGCGGCCAGGTAGCCCCTCTACAGCCAAAGATCGACGCCATCCTGGCCTGGGAACCACCCATCACCCAGACGGAGGTCCGAGCCTTCCTGGGACTCACAGGCTACTACCGACGCTTCATTCGGGGATATGGCAGCCTGGTCGGCCCTCTCACCGAACTCACATCTAAAAAACAGCCAAAGAAGGTGCAGTGGACGGCTGCCTGCCAGGAGGCTTTCGATGCTCTAAAAAAGGCCATGTGCACTGCCCCCGTCCTCCAGGCTCCCGACTATGCCAAGGAGTTCCTAGTCCAGACCGATGCCTCCGAACATGGCATTGGGGCCGTCCTGTCCCAAGTGAATGACCAAGGCCTAGACCAGCCCGTCGCCTTCCTCAGTCGGCGGCTGCTGCCCCGAGAGCAGAGGTGGAGCACCATAGAGCGCGAAGCCTTTGCCGTGGTCTGGGCACTCAAAAAGCTACGACCCTACCTGTTCGGCACGCATTTCAGAGTCCAAACTGACCATCGGCCCTTGCGGTGGCTCATGCAGATGCGAGGGGAAAACCCCAAGCTACTGCGGTGGTCAATCTCCCTCCAGGGGATGGATTTCACCGTAGAACACCGCCCTGGTACGGACCACGCCAACGCTGACGGCCTCTCCCGGTTCTTCCGCCTCAGCGAAGAGAACCCCCCAAGATGATGGGCAGTTCTCTCCGGCTTTCAGCTGGGGGGGACGCGTGTTGGACCCGGCCTCGCAGAACGGCCCTCCGTGCACCCGCACCACCGAAAGCTGGTACCTGCAGCCCCAACCACCCGGCCCAGCCGGTCCTTCCTACCAGAACACCCGCACCCGGCCCGGACATCCTCGTCCATGGCCTCTCTCCTTTCGGCCACCCCGGGCCCGCATGCCCACTTCATGCGTCAAGATGGCCGCCCGGCCCCAGCGCGACCCTGGCCTAGAGGCGCCACTCCGGCTGGAGGACATCACACTTCCAGGGGATGAGAGAGGGAGGAGCAGTTTCTATCGCACCTCTGGACTCCCCTGGGACGATGGGTTTCGATCGGCCCTCCGGCCTCCCTGAGAGTTGGCTCCACGCCTGCTGGGTGTCTGGGACTCCTCCCGCCCCGGCCCTGAACGAGATCAAAAGACAATAGCAGGAAACCCCGACAAGCGACCCCCAGGTGACAAGACCCCTGCCTCCACCGACCCCGGACATCAAAGAGGGGTCGACCTATAACAGGGGGTGCTCTGGGTCGGTCCGGCAGATTCGACGCTGGAACAACGTAAGCCTGCTGAGTGACTCGCGGCTCCTGGAAGATCGTAACACCTCTGAACTTGTGCCTAAGCCTGCTGAGTGACTCGCGGCTCCTGGAAGATCGTAACACCTCTGAACTTGTGCCTAAGCCTGCTGAGTGACTCGCGGCTCCTGGAAGATCGTAACACCTCTGAACTTGTGCCTAAGCCTGCTGAGTGACTCGCGGCTCCTGGAAGATCGCAACATCTCCGAACTTGTGCCTAAGCCTGCTGAGAGACTCGCGGCTCCTTGAAGATCGTACACCTCTGAACCTGTACCTGAGCCCGCTGAGTGACTCGCGGCTCCCCCAGACTCTCACGGTCCCGCCGGACCCCGACTACGACCCCGTATCCCCCGGCTCGAGGGTTGTGAGCTGTGCGCCGGATACGTCCTTGCTTGAACTTTTGCCAAAGACTGTCCCGCTACCCCCTACCTTTCCGAGACTCTTGAGCCCGTGCACACCTTGTACATATTTGCCGTGATAACCTACTTGATAAAGATTGTTTCTGAGAATAACCGGTGTGGTTACTCTGTGTCGTGTGGTGCCAGAAGTACGATCCTAGCTGCGAGATTCCTCCCCCTGGGGAGTCTCCCGCCAGTGCCCGGCTACGATACTCCGAGGGTGGGTCTCAGGGTAGTCAGGACCCCCTTCCGGGCTCCTCTGAGGTCACCGTCTAACAGTGGTCATATCACTGAAAATACAAGTTTTGGGAAAAAATGTATTGTCTACGGGTGCTCGTGGAAGACAATTTCTATGGACTGGACTTTGTACTTGCTGGATGTTGAAAGAGAAGTGTCTATTTTACAAGGACTAAAGATTTCACGAAATATGAAAACTGTCAATGTTGGTCTTTTTTGACAAGGTCAAAACGCCCTTGTGGCAACCTTGAGCAGATGATTAAAAATGTGATTTCTATGGCCCATGCTCGTCTTGATATAGCATTGCCAAGTGTGTATAGGGTAGATCTACTTGGCATGGCAGCCTGGGAAGAAGCCTTTGGGGCTTCAATTTCAGACATTTATAAAACAGCCACCTGAGCCCCTACATCTATGTCTATCTCACATTACTATTTGAATGTTGCGGTCAGTGAATCTTTGGAATTTGGGTCCAGGGTATTAGTGGCAGCTATGACCTAGAAGAAAACAAGTTACTTACCTGTAACTACAGTTATCCAGTATTGGTATCTTTCATAGATTCACATGCCTGAATCATTCCCTGTCGCCGAGGCGGGAGTATCACGGTAAAATACAAAAGCAGTGCCGAAGTAAATAACAGTAGTAGGCTGAAAGGAAGCCAAAAGGCCTAAACCTAAGTAGCCTATCTACCTCATTATATGAAATGAACTAAAAAATTAGTTCCAACTAATCAGCTGCCAGCACCCTCTAGAACCTTCCCAGCAGAGACAGTTCTCAGATTTTTTTAGCACAAGTGGGAAGTAGTAAACCCAAATCATAAAGAACTGTTTCGCCGGGGAGGAGGGTGGGTGCATGTGAATCTATGAAAGATACCAATACTGGATAACTGTAGTTACAGGTAAGTAACTTGTTTTCTTATCCAGTATTGGGGTATCTTTCATAGATTCACATGCCTGAATCAGAATAGCAAGCAGTAAGCCAACAAAATGTCTTTTGCGGATAGTGGGAAACAAGGTTAATAAATTCCCCCAATACATCCATAAAGGCCAGAACATAATAGCCCAAATAAACCTTTAATAAATAGAATTCATATTAAGAAACGGTATCAAATAATGCACAAATATTATTAACACAAAGAAATACGCATATATAGAGCGAAGAAGCATATAAATCATTACATGTAGCATTGCAATATATAAAGAGAAAATACCTGAATCTGATCTTAATTAAAAAGATGTCGAAGAACCGCTTGCCCTACGGCTGCATCCTCCTGTTGTGCAGAGTGCAGACAGTAGTGATTTGTGAAAGCATGGACACTTTTCCATGTCGCAGCACGACAGATATTCTCCAAAGTCACTACGGCAAACAATGCTGTAGAAGCTGCTACAGTTCTGGTAGAATGCGCTTTGACCTTTCTCTGTAAAGGCTTGTTGGCCTTGTCATGGCAGAAATGAATTGTAGAAGCCAGCCATCTGGCTATTGTTGCCTTTGTTACTGCAGTCCCAAGTGTGGCTTGGCCATATGCTACAAACAACTGGTTGGATCTCCTGATATCCTGGGTCTTTTGTAAGTAGAATTTCAAACAACGCTTCACATCAAGAGAATGTAAAGCTCTCTCAGCTGGCGTGTATGGATGCGGAAAGAAAACCTTTAACTTTACTGGTTCATTCAAGTGAAAGAGAGACGGAACTTAGGAATGAATTGAGGATTTGTTAGAAGAGTTACGTAATCCTTAGTGAAATGCAAAAAGTGTGCTGTGATAGTGAAGGCTTGGATTTCACTAACCCTTTGTGCAGAAGTCAAGGCTAGCAGAATGGCAACTTTCCAAGTGAGAAACTTGAGATCAGCCTTGTGGATAGGCTCAAATGGTCGTCTTTTCAATTGTGCCAACACAGTATTCAACCCCCACTCTGGAGGAGGTGCGCGAATTGGAGGGAAAGATCGGAAAAGTCCTTTCATAAATTGTTTGACCAGCGAAGATGAACAGAGAGAAGACTGTTTGGAACTTTTTCTGTATCTGGAAAGAGCAGCGAGATGAACCTTAATAGATGAAAAGACAAGCCCAGATTTAGCCAGGGACAATAAGTAAGGAAGAATTTGTTCAGCAGGCACTTGAACAGGGTGGACGTTATTCACCTCGCACCAATAACAGAATCACTTCCACTTTAAACGATAAGTACTTTGAGCATGAGACTTAGCCAAAATCTCAAGACAGTCCTGAGAGATGTTAAGATCTTTGTATTCTAAGAAATCAGGAGCCATGCGTGCAAGCGCAGCGACTGAGGATCCGGATGGAGTATTTGACCCCCTTCTCTTGACAACATTGTGAGTGTCGGAATCAGGCGAATAGGTTTGTCCTAGGATAGTAGAAGCAGTTCCTGAAACCAGAACTGCCTTGGCCAACGGGGTGCAATCAGGATGAGACGGCAACCTTCCATCTTCATTTTGTGGAGCACTTTTGGAATCAAAGGGATTGGGGGAAAAGTGTATGCACAAATCCCTGACCATCGCATGGAAAGGTCATTCCCCCTTGATCCCTGTAGAGGAAATATGCTGGCATAATATTTGCATTTCCTGTTTTCCCTTGTAGCAAATAAATCCAGTGTTGGTTCCTCCAAACTTGGAAGATTTTGTCCACCTGCGTCTGCTCCAGATCCCATTCGTGACAGCACACTAGAGACCTCCTCAGCGCATCGGCCAGAGTATTGTGGAGCTCTTTGACGTGTTCTGCTCTCAAGATTATCTTGTGGAATGTGACCCACTCCCACAATTCCTGAGCCTCCTGTGATAGAGACAGCGATTTTGTTCCTCCTTGTCTGTTGATGTAATACATGCTGGTCCTATTGTCGGTACGGACCAGCACTGAGGAACCCGCAATCCTCGGGAGGAAAGCCTGCAGCGAGAGAAAGATGGCGCGAAGCTCCAATCTGATGATATGCTGTTGTCGGTATTCTTGGGACCATTTTCCTTGAATCTGTAAATCTTGCAGAAGGCCTCCCTATCCCTTCATGGAAGCGTTGGTTGTTAAAACGAATTCTGGAGTAGCTGGTAGGAAAGTGAGACCTTGAGCCAAATTCAGTGTCTGAGTCCACAATGCAGAGAATCTATCATGCGCGGTGTGACCCTGATGGAGTTGTCGAATGATCCTCTGGCTTGCTGCCAATGCAGGTGCAATTCCTCTTGAAGAGGTCCCATTTTGAGCCGTGCCAAAGTTATGAGGTTTATTGTAGATGAACACATCCCCAGAAGAGAAGCGAACATCCGGGCAGAAACTGACTTTCTTTTTGAAATTGAAATAGCCAATTTTTGAAGACGTAACAGGCGGTCTTTTGACAAGAATGCCTTGCACTGTATGGTGTCCAGCATTGCCCCCAGAAAAGGAATCACTTGAAGAGGATGCAGCTGTGACTTGTTCACGTTGAGAGTGAGACCCAGAGTGGAAAAGAGATGTAGGCATGCTGTGATAGCGTGATTGGCTGCCTGTTCCAAAGGACCTTTGAGCAACCAATCGTCTAGATACGGTAAAACCTGTATTCTTTGAGATCGCAATGTCGGTGCCACTGGTGCAAGACATTTTGTGAAGATTCTCGGTGCTGATTTCAGTCCGAATGGGAGCACCTTGAACTGATAGTGGACGCCAGCCACTGTGAATCGTAGAAATTTGCGATGCTTGGGGTGTATAGGGATGTGAAAGTACGCATCCTCCATATCTAGAGAAGCCATAAAATCCCCTTTGTTTAGACAGCTTAACACCTCGGAAAGTGTGACCATCCGGAAGCGTTGCTTTTTGAGGAATTTATTGAGCTTGCGGAGATCTAGGATCGGACGCCACTCCTCTGACTTCTTCTTGATGAGGAAGAAACAAGAGTAGAATCCGGTTCTTATATGGGACGCTGGGACTTTTTCTATTGCATTCTTCCGAAGCATCTTTAAAGCTTCTTTGAACAATAAGTGAAGACGAGGGGGACCCCTGGGCAGAGTAGTAGGTGGCTGTTTGATGAATTCCAAGGTGTGACCTTTGCTCACTAAGTCGAGAACCCATCGGTCCGAAGTGATCGGATGCCACTCGTGAGCAAAAGATGAAATGTTTGCGCCCACGGGGAGGTAGGGAACGATGACTGGCGTCCTGCGTAGATCATTGCTTCCTGTGGGTCTCGGGACCTTGATTGTTCGATCGCTTTCGACCACCCTGATGGGAGAAACCAGCCGAAGAAGATTGTCGGTAGGATGATTGGCCGTAATGCTGTCTATACTGTGTCTGATAGTGTCTATTTTGCTGATTTTGATACACTCCTCTAGAAGCAAAACCGCGTCCCCTTGCACCTCCGAATGATCCGCGCCTGTATTGTAGAGCGCCGAGCGAATTAGCAGTATCAGTGTCCGTTTTTATAGCAAGGAGGGCCTCATCAATGTGCTTTCCGAATAAGGATTCCCCATGATAGGTCATGTCTAAGATCTTAGTCTGTACTTCTGGCCTAAAAGACGTGGCTTTAAGCCATCCTTGGCATCTGAGTACTGCAGCTCCAGCAAGTTGTCTAAAGCTGGTGTTTGCAATGTCCAGAGCGCAATCTATGATCTCAGATGCGGCTCGTTCTCCCTCTAAAAGTATTTTTCTTGCATCCTGCTTACGGTCCTCAGGGATAAGGTCAAGAAATTCCGTCAAATCTGACCACATCTGGCGGTCATAACGGCCGAGAATAGCCAGAGAATTTGCAGCTTTGATAGATGCTGCCGCCATGCTGGAATTTTTTTTTACCCATAAGGTCTAGCCTCCGTCCTTCTTTGTCAGGCGGTGTTATGGGCGTAGCCGGATTTTTGGATCCTTGTTGGGCGGCTTGTGATATCACCGAATTCGGTCAGGGATGACCTATCAAGCAAGATGGGAGTATCAGGAGGAGCACAGTACTTTTTATCAATGCAAGGGAGTACAGCCGGGATGGAAGCAGGCGTTTTCATAATCTTAATTCCTTCATTCCAGATATAATCAGTGATAGGAATTGCTCTTGTGACCTTTCTATATTCTTCTTTAAAATCATGTAAAAAGCAATCGGTGTGCTCTACAGTAACTGGCAATTGAAATCTAGATGCCGCTCGTTTCATCAAGTTATGAAAACACCCAATGTCCTCAGGGGGAGAATCCGAAGGCTGAGGCATGGGAGGAGAAGGCATTGGTATGACATAATCATCCCATGTATCCGTGTTAGTATCTTTATCCGGTAATTCACCCTCTTCAACTTCTTCCTCCGAAGAAGTAATGTCATGATGTCCTTGCGGCAATGAACCAGGAGGGTGAGGCGACGAAGCAGGAACCCCTGTCTAGGGTAACGGATCAGGAACCTCTGTTGGCGGAGGTGGAAATTTTGGAGTAGGCTGTTGTGGTGGAAACCTCCGACGGTAATCCACCAGCATGGCTTGCAGATCTTGAATGAGCGTAGGGGGAAGATGACTCATTTCTCTGTGATACGACTCCCTTCTGGGAGGTCTATGATATGGGACAGCAAGATCTTCCTGATAATAATGCTCATGATATTCTTCATCATCCTCCTCTTGGCAGTTGATGTTAAGTTCAGAGGGGTGGTGAGCTTTGCCGAACGGTCCCTCGTCATCATCCTCATCTTTGACATAAGTTTCCAAGATACGAGGTGGCAAAAGAGGAGATATCTTACTGTAATCCTGCCTTTGGTACGCTTTCAACTGAAAATGAGTATATGATATGGGTGTTGAATGTAATGGCTGCGAGACTGATAAACTCGTCGTCGACGACTTCTTCATCGACGGACTCTTCGTCGTCGACGGGATAACCGTCGACGGGCTCTTCGTCGACAGGGTCTTCGTCGACAGGATCTTCGTCGACGGGACTGTCGTCGATGGGCTCTTTGTCGACGGGACTGTCGTCGACGGGCTCTTCGCCGACAGGACTGTCGTCGACGGGCTCTTCGTTGACAGGCTCTTCGTCGACGGGACTGTCGTCGATGGGACTGTCGTCGACGGGCTCTTCATCGACGGGACTGTCGTCGACAGGCTCTTTGTCGACGGGACTGTCGTAGATGGGCTCTTCGTTTACGGGCTCTTCGTCGACGGAACTGGCGTCGACGGGACTGTCTTTGGCGGGACTGTCATCGACTGGACTGACGTCGATGAGATAGATTTCAAAGAGGAAAGTACCTTCGTCCATGAGCTCGACGACGACACGGTCGTCGACCATGTTTTACACGATGAACTCTTCGTCAACGAGTCTTTTAGAGCAGGTTTCTGGTAGATTTTAGACAACACAATAGGTGAAGAAATAGCCATTGTCGAGACGGTAGCAGTCAAGAAGGGGGCAGCAGAAGTGACAGAAAACGTCGATGATGGAACCAGTGTGAGAGTTTTAAGCTGGATTTTACTCACAGTTTTAGAAGTTGAAGGCCTCTGGTATTCCTCAGAGGGCGAAGACAGCGTTGACCCAGAGGAAGGTTTAGGGGACCTCTGTGAATGGTCAGAAACAGCATGGGAGGACTTATGATGCTTTCTCCCCTCACTGGAAGAGCCGTCTCAAGATCTAGCCCAGGGGTCTCCAACCTTTTCTGTAGTGAGAGCCACTTCTGATCTGTGAAAATCTTCGTGAGCTACTAAAGGCAATACAACTTGCACATTATTCTCCAAGTCCCCCCACGCCCAACTTCATTGACTAGGGATAAAGAGATACCCATTTAGTGTCTGCAATGCATAATACGAAACCAGAGAGCCAGGTATTAGTACTGGCTTCCCTCTTCAACAAATTGCGTGCTCCTGACCTCTGTAGTTACCAGCTAAGAATGCTACTATCATAACAAATCATACAGACCTGCAGTGCTGTTCAAACTGGTCAGCATACTAAAAACCATAAACTGCACATCTGTGTCTCACACCTTTTCATCCGCCACACTACTATGTTCCATAACTCTTTAATTGCACATTGGTGGTGATCACGCACAACATGGAAAGACTTCCCACATAGGAACACAAAATAAAAACAACACCTTTCCAACCACTCAGGATTAACTTGCTGACCATGTAAGTGCTTCAGTGCACCACATAAGGGTTGTAAGCACTATATAAATGCTGCAATACAATTATTTTATTTATCTTCCCTCCTTTCTCTAGTCTACATTATCACACAACGAGACCTTGAAATGCCTGAGTTTAGGGTGTGCATGGTACAAAATTTTCTCCTAAAAGACTATACATTTGTTCCACGTAATAACCTATTCCACATGGATGGTGCACATGGCTTGCCACTTAGTTCATTACTATAGCTTTGTCGTCAGGAATGGTGGGAGACCATGACTGTTTCATGATCAAAAGCTATTACTTCTAAAAATGCCTCTCAATGTAGTGAGATAATATGTTGTTCATATGAAATGCTGTAGGAGAAATAAACATTGTGATTTTCCAACACATTCATCATATTTTGAATGACTTTTGTGCCACTATTTACATTATTTTCATATCTTTGCTCATGCAAGGAAGGGACAACAGACCTAAGCTTGTCCTATGCTCAGCTCTTCCTGTAAATTTATTGGCCTCATTTACAACGGAAAAATATGGCCAATGCAAGAGTGAGGTACTTTTAAAAAATGGAATCAATTTAAAGTGACATGTTAAGCCTTATGTACATTGTACCATAAAATTAACACTTCATTTGAAATTTCTCCCATGATATCAGAAAATGAAAAGCATAGTTTTACAGATATTTATTTTTCAAATAAAGCACCTCTTGGAAGTTTTCTCTGGGCACCATCCGGAGCCAGAAACGTAATGTTACAATTCTCGCATTATTTTATTAAAATGTAATGAAAACACATGCAAAATTATGTTATTGGTTTCGTTTTGTGGCCAGGAACAATGTGCAAGGTACATTATTTAAAAGTAAAAGATGCCTGTGCAGCTCTGCTTTAATTTATTTAATAAATTAAAACAGTGTTTCAAATGGATAAAAAAATAAAAAAAATAAAGCACTGCTCTCGTTTTAGATGCCTTGAATAACGACATGACAGACATCTTTAAAAACAATCCTCTTGACCACAATACTGATGACTGTCTGGTTGTGCTAAGGTGGCAAGCGCTGCATCTCCTGTGCTGTGGGACGTAGAGCCAATTGTGCATTCAAGGCTGTGGCTCCAGCCGCTAAATCACGCAGGATCATAGCCATAGCTGCCAAGGTTCCAGTTTGTTTATGGGGGATATTTATAGGCTTTATGTGTGACATTTCAAAGTATTATGTCTGACACTTTGAGTTTGGAATGTCAGAAATTACCCATTTTTCCCAAAAATATTAGTGTTCTTTTAATTGTGGGGAGAATTGAAACACAAACAATTACAAAAAGGTTTGCACTTTTAAACTCGAGATTATCAGGATTATTCTGTTCACTGCTCCCTTACTCTTCATATCCCTTACTCTTTAAAAAGTATATTCTTCACATAGTGTTTACCGAACATATGTGGTGTCTTATTTTAATGTAAAGCGATATCAGCAAGAGAAATGATTGAAGGAAAAATATGTTGTTTCCAGAATATTTGACTTTTAAATATGTTAATGAAGAAACACCATTGTGAAAGGGAAATGTGTCTTTCCAAATAATGTCCGTGCACCTCGTAACGAAGCTCGCGGTTTTATAAAGGTTTATTATTAAAACTGTGTGTTTGAGGATATGTTTTATAAGCACAGTGATAACAGGAGGAGTAAAGTGACGAGCGCATTTCCTACCTGTACGGCTTCATGATTACTTTGGCGGCTGCTCCCATATAGTTCTGTGCCGGGGCTTTCAGTTTCAGGGGAGAAGGGTTTGCCTTGGAACTTTAAATTACCAAAAAGAAGTATTTAGCCGCCCAGGATAAGACTTCAGCATTCGTGTCTAGTAAAAGCCAGGGGTCAGGTTCCTTCAGCCTGTTGTTTGGGGTAGTCTTGTGGAGCGTGTTCCCTGCCTCTCCTCTGCGCTTTCTTGCTTCAGGACGATCAGAGCCACTGCTGGGGAAGGCAACATAGAGTTTGCACAGCGCACGTGGGTGCCAACAAATGACTTTTTTTTTGCAAGCAAAGGGGGGGTTGCTGGCCCAGTGCTCTCCAGTGGGTAGAGAGTTTGTCGGATTCATCCCAGGCGTAAGAAAAAGACCTCAGCCTGCCACTTGCAGGCGGCAGACGAAGAAAGGACTTCACCGGGAGACTTTTATTTACTCAGCTTAGTCCTGCCACGTGCCACACACATGCGTGGTATTGTCCAGTCCTTGCGGGGATGTGCATATATCACTAATATGCGTTAGACGGTTAGAGTTTACACACTAACAAGTTGTTTGGCATGTGGCACGGCTGTCATAGCGCGATTCCGGGCAGCAGAAGGCAGGCTTCGTGGTTCTCCGTGGGCAGGCTAAGGCATCTCATGCTGGCCCAACGTCCGCCCCGCCCCGGATAGGCTCAAATAGACAGTGTGAGCGGCTGGTTCGTATGGAGGCAGAGAAGCATAGGCAAGAGGCCTCAAAACCAAACAAAACGATGACGATAGGGTACAAAAGTTGAAGTTGGGCTGCGAGCTACTAACAGGGTGTGAGAGAGCTACAGGTAGCTCGCAATCGACCGGTTGGAGACCCCTGATCTAGCCCTTTTGCTTGAAGTTGAGGCCATATCATCTTCCTCAGCCGGGGAAGATTTAAGCCATAAGAGAAGCCTTGCCTCCCTATCCCTCAGAGTTTTAGGAGGGAAAGTACGGCAAATTCTACAATCCTTAGCGACATGCTCTGGATGAAGGCAGTAGATGCAGTCCTTGTGTTGGTCGTCCAAATGGACCCACTTCGTCTCACAAGTCCTGCAGTGTCTAAAAAGGGCCTTTTTATCAGACATCCTGAAGAAAAGAAGTGAAAAACTGAGTAGACAATCAGTGAGACTCCCTTCCACACGACGTGCGGTGAAAATCTGTGGAGAACTGCCTCTGCTGGGAAGGTTCTAGAGGGTGCTGGCAGCTGATTGGTTAGAACTAATTTTTTTGTTCATTTCATATAATGAGGTAGATAGGCTACTTAGGTTTAGGCCTTTTGGCTTCCATGCAGCCTACTACTGTCATCTACTTAGGGCACTGTCTCTGGCTCCCCAGGGTTCCCCGCATCATGGTCCTGTTCAACAATTATCCCAATTTTTAAGAAAGGTCAGAGAGGGGACCCGCGGTGCTACAGACCTATATCCTTGATCGATTCTTCTGTGAAGATTCTAGGCAAAGTAATTTTAATGAACATTTCTGACTGGGTTGC
The DNA here is from genome assembly GCF_964204655.1 of Triturus cristatus. Lineage (NCBI taxonomy): Eukaryota > Metazoa > Chordata > Amphibia > Caudata > Salamandridae > Triturus > Triturus cristatus. The sequence goes on along the minus strand of NC_140594.1, from coordinate 699,288,300 downwards.
TGAGAAGAATATTATCTCAGATCTACAATATGGCTTTAGAAAAAACAGAAGTACTATTGATCAGTGCCTTAATTTGTCATTATTGATTAACAAATATACCGTGGCAAAGGAAGGTTGTATTAGACTGGCATTCATGGATTTATCCTCAGCTTTTGACCTGGTCAACAGGTCTAAGCTGTGGTCCATCCTGCTAGAAAAAGGTCTTGATCCTTCCTTGGTGCACTTTCTGTCTGACCTTCATCAGGATATTTCTGCCTCGGTCAGAATTTCACGGGATGGCAAATGCACAAGTTCTTTTAGATCCGCACGTGGTGTTCGGCAAGGGTGTATCTTGGCACCAGTTCTTTTTACCCTATACATTAATGACCTAGACACATCCCTTTTAATAGCTACCCCGGATATCCCGCGTGTAGGAGACTGTTCCATCCCGGTTATCCTATACGCGGATGATGCGGTCCTTATTGCCCGCACAGCGGTTGCTTTACAGTGGCTTCTGGATGCGTTTGGGGCTTACATGAAATCATTGGACCTAGTTGTGAATAACAGTAAGTCTCATACCTTGTCAATTGGTGGCAAAACAAGAAAACCCCACCCCTTTTTTTGTAACGGTCAAGAGGTGACTTCGGTCTCCTCTTTTACCTACTTAGGGGTAGTCTTCGATGAGAAGTTCTCTTGGATCCCGCAGCAGAAAATTAAAAAGAATTCTGTCACACGTTCTGCTACAGGACTAATGGGGTTTGCAAAACGCTTGGGGGCAAGACCAATTAAGAGCATATTGAAAATATATACTGCCAAGTGTGTCGCGATTGCGACCTATGGCTCTTCTATATGGGGCTACAAGGAACAACCAGGTATCCAAATAGCCGAAAATAAATTTTTACGCGGTCTTTTATAAGTACCACAATCAACGCCAGTCTTCTCTATACATCAGGAACTTGGGATCGGTTACATCTCAGACACCTTGAGCCTAGCTCCGTTGCTCTGCTGGCTCAAAGTGTGGCTAAATCCTGAACTGACTTTGAACCATAAAATCCTAAGTGACTGTGTACGACTGGATAACTCTTACAAAATAAAATGGTTGACCTATGTTAAAAGCGGGCTATTAAAATTGGGACGGCCTGAGCTATTCGAATCCCCCGAAAAGATACGGAAGGAGGATGTGCTATGGGTAAAAAATAACTTTAAGAAGATGTTGTCTATAGAACGGGAGGATATAGAGCTGCAGAAACCACTTGTAAGGGCTCATTTCTTAACAAAAACAAACATTTGTACTGAACCCTATTTGATATCAGTTAACATCCCATGCCATCGCTGGCTTTTAACTAGGTTTCGTTTTAACTTAGTCCCATTTCTACTAGGCGAATTTCAGGAGTGGAGTAACCCTGAGTCTTCAACACCATGTAAGTGTGATAATTTTTCCACTCAGAATACCGTTCATTTTATGATGTTTTGCCCCTTCTATTCCACTATGCGGAATAAGTACTTAATTCCAATCCTAAAAGGGAAGGGATTCATGCAGGTTAGACCAGCATTACTTTACCTACAGCTATTAAGTTCACCATGGGATATTTTTAACATTGCCAGTTTTCTGGTCGCAGCCATACGTTCTAAAAAAGTGTAAATTTAGTTGTGTATTTTTGTAAGCCGGGTACATTGCACATAGCACTTTTTCTGGTCTTACCTGTGCCCGACACTTTGCACCCAGTATATTCCATGATTGTACTGTTTGATATGTTTGCACTTTATCCCGTATGCGTCTTTTGCACTATGCATTAAGCACTTTATGAACTATGTGATATGTAATGTGCATACTTCTCTTTAGAACTCCCGTGTATTTCGTACATTTTATCTATGCTTAGATACGCATTGTTTTTAATTTTGAAATCCTGTTTTAACTTGTTTAGTAATTCACCATGAGTTGGTAGATGATACCCTGTATTTTTAATTTGTAATTGTATTATATGATTGATTGTATTGTCTACTTTTATGACATTAATTTGTCGAATAAAGTATTTGACTGACTACTAAGGGCTCTGCTTTTGTATTTTACCGTGGGACTCCCACCTCGGCGACGGGGAATGATTCAGGCATGTGAATCTATGTAAGATACCCCAATACTGGATACGTTTGTATTCTCTTTAAGTTGTGAGAGAATGTTTTAAATGTAATTCCTGCATCAACCTGGGAGTTTTATGGTTTTAGGAATCTGGTTGGATTGTTGTGAGTTACTCTGGTGTATTCATATAGTAAGGCAAGACGTTTGTTTACTCCTTATGTTGTGAGAATGTATTCCATTTACTTTCTGCATCGACCTGGTAGTCTTGCTGTTTTAGGAATCGGTTTGCTTCCCTTTACTCTGGTATACCCATATATAGTAAGATGTGATATGAGTAATAGATTGATGAGGTCATGAACCGCTTACTTACAAGTAATCCTATTTATTCTATTTACCCTTTTCTAGTACCAGTACATAGAATCCTCCCTCCCTTTACAACATTGATTACCTTTTAGATTTTGAAAGAAAGGAAGTGCATTGGGTGTATTCCCCTTTATTGGGCCTAGAGGGGAGGTGAGACACCTCATCAAGTATTTATTGATACGAGAAATGGGTAATCACAGTAATGAGATTTTCCCATTACAGACTTTCACATCCACCTTCTAAACTTACCTTGGTTAGTCCGTCCCACCAACGGTCCTGTTGATATGAGGCTGGAATCTACTTCAGATAGCTCTGTGTCAGACATGTCTGCTAAGGTTATTTCCTCCACCTGTTTTCTTGGGCTAAGTTGGATCTGCCGATTACTTCGAGGTCGATTAGGCCTTGGACTGGCGAGGTAGCTTTTGTCACCCATAGATTCCTCCTCTGAAGTGAAAGGTGGGGTGCTGCAGAGAAAACAATGTTTCAGCATTTGCAGTTGCTAGACATACACACTATAAACGTATATGAAGAAAAGGTAATTTAGAGGTATACTGTTAACATTATTGTAAAGCTGTGACTAGAAATTTTTTCGGTAGTTTGCAAATGCTTCAAACCAGGTAACACAATTAATGTCTTACTGCAACACATTTTCTCATTTCAAAGCTAGCAACTTCACATGCATTTATTATTATTAAATTGCTTGAGAATTTCTTCTTGAATTACTACCTGTAAGTTCCATACGAAAGGATTGCTTCAAGTGCTGGCTCTGCATTGTAGAATTTTCAGTGAAGTCATCAATGTAAGAATAATTCAATGCTGCATGCATGGAACCGCCACACTTCATCGCCATATAGTTGTCCTTAAATTCATAAACAGGGTGAACCTGTCTTTATGATGATCAGCACCATTCAGGAGCACATCCAAGTCAACCTTTTTTAGAACTTTAGAGTGCCAGACTCCAGAGACGCCTATTTCAAGACTGCATATTAGCACTGCTAGTGTAAAATGCAAAAGACCGATCTAACATGGAGGGAATTATTCAACAGTTAATGACTATTTAAAATCTTATGACGAAGAGGGATACAGTCAATGCAAAGGCATACTATGAAAAGTGTGGTGAGAAACTGCAAAGTGGAAGACTGACAGAACACTATTATTTACAAAGATTAAGCAGCAGTGGGGTTGACTAAATTAAGAAACTTACGTTTGTAGTCATAGAGATCGTTGCTAGGAAATGTTAGGATCAGTGATGGAGGGGGTTAGAAACCGTTTTGTAGCTGTAGGAAGAGGGATGAAACCCCTTTTTGGCTAGAGAAAGTGAATTCCAAAGGACTAAGCAAAGAATAAGAATAACAAACTTGAACTGTCTGACAACTCTCTGGAAAGATAAAGGGAAAGACTCCTCTATTCTAAATCTTGATATAGGGGCCAAATAAACTCTGACGAACATTTGAAAGTTTCATCGGACAGGTGTAGCAGGTAGAACATAACTTGGTGGGGTCGCACCGACATGGCATTCAGTTGCTTACTCTTGCACCACATACAGAAGTATTTCCACTAAGTGTTGTAAATGTTTGTTGTAGCTGGTGCAGAAGCCTCTGCCAGTGATGCCCTGAACTCTGAGGAACAAAGATGGCCAAATTCTAAGCGATCGGGAGGCAAAGAAGTGGTCAGGTTGAGTGACTAAGTTGTGAGGGAGAACTTGAACGCTGTGTTTGGAATGGATTTAAGGCTATTTTTCGATTTAATCAGTGGATACTGAGACAGTCAAACGAGCGTAGAACACTGGAATTGGCACGGCCATACTGAGGCAACTACTATACGGGAACAGTGCTCTGCTTTGAACTTTCTCAGGACTCTGCAAATGAAAAGAAAGGACCAAAGGCATAGGCAAATGTTTGACCACCTCAATGAATAAGCATTGCCCCTGAACCCTCATTGCCAGGACCTGATTGCTCAGCACAGACAATTTTTGTTCTGCAATTAAATTCAGTGCTGGAAGGCCCCGTTTCCTGAACACATGTTGTTTGAGTTTGAGTTTAAAAATATTTATATATTCGATTTGTGCAGTTGAAGATACTACATAGGGTCTATGTCACCGGTCCCCGCTTGCTTCACATGGGTTACACAGATGATGGTCTATGTCGGCGTGGTTGTGGCTTGCTTGGTACTTTTCTTCATATTCTGTGGGAGTGCCCGAAGGTGATGCGTTTCTGGACTGGTGTACATGCAGTGATGGAGGAGGTTACGGGTGTGGCGCTGCTCCCTGAGGCTCGGCGATGTGTGTTGAATGTATGGGAACCGACTGACTGCGATGTGGCACAAGAACGTTGGGTGACTTTGGGCAACATGATCGCTAAAAGGGACATTGCGCAGCTCTGGGGGTCCGGCCGGCCCCCCACAGTTGCGAAATGGAAAGAAACCATGGATTGGTGCATGTTCCGTGAGAAGACGGTGTACGTGGCCAGGGGCAAGCCTAGGGCGTGGAGTAAGGTGTGGGGTCCCTGGAATTCCTATCGGGGAAATATCTGCGCCCCCCCCTTGGTGGTCGCACCGGACGTAACGATGTCCCCTTGACTTTGAGGTTCCTGGTCGCTTTGCGGGATTGATGCCTGCCCCTCTCCTGGCCCCCCCCCCGCCCCCTTTATCACACGAACATCTGTGTAATTGGCTGAACTGTCGCTGTTGTCCCCCGCCCATGAGAGAGCAAGTCCCTATTCATGGAGTTCTTTCGCCTGGTATAAGTTTCTTTTTGTTGTTTTCTTTATAAAATAGTTAATAAGAAACCTTTCTGCAGTACTATGTCCAGTTGTGGGCGGCTGTAGCCGCTATGTGTGCAGCTTGCTCCGACTCTTGTGACTACTGTATTATTGTCTTACATTAGCGGCCGGCCCATGCGGTTGTAGGCCCATGACTGTGAATATTCGATGTGTAAATAAAGGTTTTCAAAAAAATATATATATTTATATAGCGCACTTTCACCAGCGGTTTCATGGCGCAGCAACAGACAGATCCCCAGAGTAGGAGTAACAAAACATAGTAGGAAAGAGACAAAAACAACAAGTGATCTAATTAAAAGATTTAGCAAATAAATAGGCTTTAAGTTTTTTCCGGAATTGAGGGTAAAGAGTTAGAGATCTAAGCTCCAAAGGCAGGGAATTCCACAGGATTGGGGCAAGGGTCGCAAACTTTGATCCTCCCCATTTCTTCCTCCAGAAACGGGAGACTGACAACAGGGATTGCGTGGATGAGCGTAGTTCCCTAGTTGGAACATAGGGAACGATCTCAGATGTTATAAAGGCCGGAGCCGCGCCCAGTCGTGCTTGAAAGATGATAGAAGCAAGCTTAAACTGGACGCGTTCACGGACAGGGAGCCAGTGTAAGGATTTGAGAAGGGGGGTTACGTGGTAGGATTTTGGAAAATTGAACACCAACCGTGCCGCCTGGTTCTGGATCAGCTGCAAACGCCTTAAACTATATGCAGGTATACCTGCATATAGGGCGTTGCCATAATCCAGGCGGGAAAAAACCATCGACAAGATGATCAATTTCAAGGCATCGAGGGAAAAAAAGCGGGATACCTTGCGGATGGTGCGTGGTGACAGGAAAGAAGAGGACACCACAGAACTAACCTGGGAGTGAAGAGTGAGCTGAGAATTAAGTTTGATACCTAAAGTTTTAACTGAGATAGAAGGGACCGGGGGAGAACCTAGGGAAGGGGGCCAAAAAAGTGAAGACCAGGGACTGGAGCAACCACCCGTCAACACCAGCTCGGTCTTATCCGGGTTAAGTTTCAAGTGGTTGTAGTTCATCCAGTCCTGGATAAAAATCATAATAGACTGGAAGTTTGAGATGGAAACAGAGGAAGAAGACAGATTGAAAACAAGTTGGAGGTCATCCGCATAATTGTATACGCTGACCTCCATTTGCTGCAATGAAAAAATAAGGGGGGCAATATAAAGGTTAAACAAAAGAGGTGAAAGGGAGGAACCTTGGGGAACCCCGCACTGAACTTTCCGGAAGTCCGCAGAAAAGTCACCCAGGCGAACAGCCTGGGTGCGGTCCCTCAGGAAGGAGGATAACCATACCAGAGCGGTACCCCCGATCCCTGCCGCCCCGACACGGGAAAGTAAGATGGTATGGTCAACCGTGTCAAAGGCGGCTGAGAGATCGAGGAGAACCAAAGCCTGGGGCTGGTTGGTATCCATTCCCTCCCTGAGGTTGTCAAGGACCGAGAGTACTACGGACTCCGTAGAGTGTGCGGGGCGAAAGCCGGCCTGGCGGGGAGCCAAGACCCCATACTCCTCCACAAAAGTGCTCAAAGACCTGGTAACATGGCGTTCGAGCACCTTAGCCAAAAATGGTAGGAGGGAGATAGGGCGGTAATTGGCGGGGACCGAAGGGTCTGCACCAGGCTTCTTTAAGATGGGAACAATAACAGCTGTTTTCAGTGGATTGGCTACAACCCCCTGGGAAAGGGAACTGTTAAGGAAGTGAAGAGGGGGATCTGGACAAGTTGTATAAATGTGGCGAAGGATGTGCGCGGGACAAGTGTCCAATGGGGAGCCGGATTTAACAAGGGGAATTATCGAGGTCAAGGATTCCTTAGTCAAGAGGGGAAAGGCATCGAGTTGTCCATTAGATGGAGGACACTGAGGGTCAACAAAAGTCAGGGGGGGGGGTGAGGGAATGTTGGCTTTAATAATAGCAATCTTCTCAATAAAGAAATTATTTAAAGAGTGACAAAGGTCCTGGGAAGGGGAGGGCTTGAGAGATGTCCTATCGGAGAATGCCAAATTGTGGACAATCGAGAAAATTTCCCTCAGTTGATTCTCAGCTGCAAGAATCTTTGAGGAAAAGTAGGCCGTTTTTGCAGCCAAAATGGCCTTCTTATATTGAGACAGGAGAGTGGTGAACTCAGATCTGAGTAAGGGAGAATAATTCCTCCTCCAGGCACGCTCAGCTCGGCGTACCGCTAGTTTGATGGTCTTAAGATCCTCGTTAAACCACAAGTTGGCATCCTTCTCCCGCTTTGAAGTCACCTGCTTCAGCGGGGCAATGGAATCACAGCTTGAGGAGAGCCAATGTTCAATGGCAACGGCCTGAGAAAGAGTGGATAGGCCTTGTAGGGTAGGGTAGGAGGAGGCTAATAATGCGGATAGATTCTCCGGATCCACTCGGCTCCATGAGCGGACCCAAACATTCTTTGGGAGCGGGGGCCTAACAGTAGGGTTGATGGGAAAGGTAAACGAAATCAGGTGATGGTCGGACCAGGTGCAAGGTAAGATGGACAGAGAGTCTACCGGACAGTTCAAGGACCAAATCTGATCTAAGATATGTCCTTTGACGTGAGTAGGAGAATGAACGTGTGATACAAAATTGAGGGATTGAAGTGTATCTGAGAACTCTCTTGAGGACGGACATTCCGCTGGGTCTGAAGGCCAAAAGTTAAAATCTCCCAGTAATAAGATGGAAGAGTTATTGACGGTAAGTGTATCAGTGTTGTACCTGATCCTAATGGAGCTCCTATTCAAGGCAACCATAAAGGGAGCAGCCATCTGACTGGTTGTTCTGGACCTTGCTTCCTATGTTCCAGTCCCATAGCAGCAGCGACTCCCCCCACAGAGACGAAAATGTCATGCTTCTCTCTGTGGCGATGTAGTTGTGTTGTCTGTTCTTATCAAGAGAGCTTGGCTAGCTAGTCACGGCAGGAGAACATGAAGACTTAGTCCCAAGGTTACATTAAATCTATATGGAGTGACTTTTCCTTGTCAAACCTGACACCTCTTGTGTATAGCTTGTGCATTTGAACTCCATCTCATTCCACTGAGGGATCATGACAAACATGTCTGATGTATTAAGAAGGAAGGAAAGGCCTGTATTCAGCCTGTATTCAGGCTGTCTGAAAACCTCCAACACAGCACAGCTTTCTTGAGGTGTATGGAGACTGTCACAGTGTTGCTCAATAACCTTGTTGACTGGTACAATTGTTGGTCTAGTTCTTACTGAACGGGTGTCATCCGCAGCTAGCAGAAGGGAACTAGCCCTTTAAAAGATGGCAGTAGGCCTACCAGTGATTTGCAAGTCCTGACTGGAACTGACTTTTGGTGACAGATGCTTGCAGACAATGTTAGACGTTTTGCAACCAGGTGTGATGAGGGAAATGCCTTGTCCAGCAGCATAACCAGGTTTGCTGCTAGATACTGAATTCTTCTCACATGACAAATGGAGAAATTTCGGGCATTTAGTAACAGACTCAACCAATGAAAGAGGTTGATCCAAGCTGTTTTGGAGGCATAAGCCTCTTTTTCTGAAGGAGCCTTCACAAGCCCATCTTTCACCAGCATGGTCAGGAAATATACCCATATATGTAGGTAGGCTGCCACAGAGACTAGATGCCTTTGTGAATAACTGGAGGCAGATTTCAGGCCGAAGTAGAGCACCTTGAACTGGTGGTGCTACCAGCCATGGAGACATGGAGGTAGGCATCCTCTAGGTCCAGGGCATTAAGAAGTCAATCTACTTGCAAGTAACAGGATTTTCTGCTTGGTGGCCCCCCAAAAGGACTGTTTATTCAGAGACTTGTTGAGTTCTCAGAGCTCCATAATAAGCCTTAATTTCCCCATTTTCTTCCAGACAAGGAAGACCCTGGAGTAGAAACGCAAATATCTCTGTGGCCTCAGCACCTTTTTGATTGCTCCTTTGAAAAGAAGAATTATTTCCTGGTGAAGCTCCTGCAGATGGTATTCTTTTCCTTTGTTGATGTTTGGCTAACCTTATGAGGAACTCCAGGGTGTGCTCAGACCACTCTATCTGGCGTACCCAGTGATCAATGGCAAATTTGGCCCTTTCAGGACTGCTGGCCTGCTAGGGGGACTGAAGAGGGCAGGCAAAATGGAGAACTCAGGCTTACTTGGTGGTATCATGGAAGCGCATTTGGGAGACATCCATCTTCTTTCTCATCAACCTGTGATTCTATGTTGTGACCGGAGGCAAGGATTAAGCTATTACTTCCTTTGTTTTATTGAATAGCAGCCTTTTGTTTTTCAAGTGCCAAACACACTACTATTCGCATAAACCCTTGGCAATATGAAGAGAGTTCAACAACCAATCAGTAATAGAGTCCACACAACATACAATCAGCCAGCGTCAGCCTGGAGATACAGTCCTTCTCCCATTGCTCTTCATCCTCTTTCTTCGCTACTCGAAGCCAAGTTTATTCTGCATGTTCCCACATAACTGTTAATGATTTATGCCTGTTTAATGTGCCTTGCTGTTTTTCGACTTTAAGATATTATTTGCTCGGCTGCGAGACCGCGTGCGCTTCCTTTGTGGTTTTTAATTTGGTGCGTGGTCCGACACGGTGTGGTCCCCTGCCCGCCAGAGATGCGCGTCTCGAGTTCCAACGTGCGCCCTTCAATTCCCTGTCAGGTCAGGATTGAAGTTGCATGCCGGTGCCGGTGAGGAGCTCCCTGCCTGGTAAGACACGCCATGACATCGAGGTTGGCATTATACTGTTTTGTCTCAGCGAGGGTGTTGACTGTGCCTTCAATGCCCCTTGTACCAGGGTCTGTAACTTGAAAGCGCTGCGGCGCACAATGCTTTGGGAGTGGGTTTCCGTGCCTGGCCCTGCTTATTCACTAGCATTAGAGGCGAGTGGCCTGTGAGCTGCGGCCTTTTAGCACCAAATAGCAACTGCCTTTGCTGTGACATCTACATGGTCACATATCACAAACCTACATGATTGGAAACACATACTCCCCTAGTAATTGGCACCAAGGGAGAGAGTGTTCCTGGGCTTGGACCCTCCACAGTGCGGCTCTGCCCACACCATATTCTGTTGACTGTCACCCAGTCCTTTTTTTCTGCAGCACTGCCTGCCATTTCTAGTGCTTTCAGCTCTCACACTTGTGACTGCGGCTACTTAGTGTGTCTTGCGCATAGAGCCTCCTGTAGCGCCTAATAACCACAAATGGATATCACTAAGGTTATCAAAGAAGAAGGAGATAGCACTCTTCTAATGGGATGACAATTTTTATGAGGCCTTAGATGCCTTTATTTATAGGGCAGTTGAAGAAGCCATGGAGCCCTTAGAACTACACTTATCTCAACAAACTGTGTTAGAATGTGAAAAGGTCACCAAACAAGGGCAGGCGGCCATAGAACCCTCCTCTGAGCCTCATGAACCTAGTCCAGCCCTAGCCCAGCGCAAAAGGCGAGGGGGAATTGATTTGGATGCTTTTGCGCACCCTATAAAGGCCTTCCTTAATCAGGTCCTTCCCTTTATTCCTCTCGGGATCAGGCTGGTTTGGCCCCTGAGCCAGTACAACCATGTCTCCAGACCTGGAAGATGATCCCCAGACAGACACTCACAATGAGACTGGTCCTTCCAGACCCTGGCTCCCCTTTGCCCTTCCCAGTGCCCTCAAAACCAGATGGAGCGTCTGACACGTTACACCCTGACGATATTATTCAACACAGGTCAGCAGACTGGGTACCCTCAGAGAAGGTGACGAAATATGTGGCTGCTCGCATTTGTTAACCTCTCGAGAAGCTGGCTCCGACACCAGATTTAGATTAGAGAATCGCCAAATTCATGAAGGACCCAAAAACAGGGATTAACAGGCCCTGGCATACGTGCCAGGACAAGCTCCTGGATGCCACTGGCCCACTGACCAAAATTCTTGACATGGCTGAGGATGTTAAGGTGGCTGGCGCCACACTCTTGAGTTGGGTGCAACGTGCCATCATTTTCTTAGGAATCAGGGACTGTGTGTGATCGTCTGAGCGTCACTGCTCTTTCCTTTTCAAAATAGACCCGAAACGCATGGATCTGGAGCTGTTTGAAGCAAGCGTGGTGGCTCAGGGAAACCTCTTGGGGTACCCATTATCAGAGAATTGGGCAAGTTCGTGGGTACTTTCACAGCCTTAGATAAGGCACAGTCTTCCCTCAAAAGAGTTCTAATCCTTGTATTTTTCAAGGGGCCAGCCTAGGCAGGGACCTTTAGTTTAGCCGCCCAATCTCCCTGTACCCTCCCAGGGGTAAAGGCTCTCAGAAGGGCTCCTACCAGAACCAGTCTGGGTTCGCCAATTTTTACCCTACCTGTGGGCATCGTTTCAGAAGCGAGGGAAAGGAATCAAATCTGCTCCCAGTGCCGGTGAGTGTTCTCCCTTCTACCCTTCTAAGGGTAGGAGGCAGTCTGGAATATTTTTCCCAAGCCTAGAGGTCCATCATGTCAGACACGTAGGTTTTGGTAACAATGCAAGGTTTTCTAATAGGGATTCCCCAGGCAAGACACCCGTCCAAGCCCCCTCCAGCTTTCCACTCAAAACGCGGCCTTGACAGATGCAGAGGTATCAACGTTATTGGAGAAGGGCACTATCTGCCCTACGTCGCCTCACCCTTACGGATTCATTATGAATATTTTGTTTCCATCGACAAGCTGACAGGGGTCAGCACCCGGTCATCAACTTGCACGAATTCAATGAGTGGCTGGTGTACCGCCACTTCAAAATGGAGAGTATTCACCTCCTTTGCGATGTCCTACACCCATCAGATTGGATGGTGCATCTAGATGTAAAGGATGCTTACCTGGCAATACCAATTTGTTCACCCTACCGAAGATTTCTCTAATTTATTTGACAACAAACATGAATTTTCCATTCTGCTCTTCGGTCTCTGCTCTGCCCCCTTGTGCTTCACGAAGGTTCTCAAACTGGTCATGGAGTACCTTCGGGCACAGGGGATCCGTCTGATTGTATATTTGGATGACATGCTCCTTCTAGCTCAGTGTCCAGGCCAACTATTGCTCCAGTTGCAGAGGGTGGTCAATCTGTTGCAACATATTGGATTTGTCATTAACGAAAAATGTCCCTCTTGATCCCTTCTTGGGAGACAGTGTTTCCAGAATTTGTCATAGATTCCACCAAGGCGATGCGGAGTCTCTCAGCTTGGAAAGTGCCGAAGATCCGTCACAAGTTAAGAAAGACGCTATCCAAACAGCACATTTCACTGCATCAAATCTCCTGTCTGGAGTGGCTCCTGTCATCCTCGATACAAGCGATCTTCCTGAGGCCTCTTCACTACTGTGTACTTCAGCGCCTGAAGGCTGTTCACCTACGCAAAGGCCTGACATATTCCCAAAAGGTCACAATCTCAGTATAGGCACAGGAAGAGATAATCTGGTGGCTATCTCCCACTGCTGCCTGGAATGGAAGAGCAATTTTCACATCAGATCACGATTTAATCAAAGAGTCTGACGCCATTAGCTCAGGCTGGGAAGCGAGATGTGGAGAGTTTCCAACAGGTGGTGTGTGGACGCCTCAGAAGCAAGGACTTCATATCAACCGCTTCAAGCTTCTTGCGGGGTCCTTTGCGGTCCGCTGTTTGACCCGAGACAGGGTCCAGTCATGTGTCCTCTTAAAGATGGACAATATATCAGCAGTCCGATATATCAATCATTTAGGGGCATGTGCTCCAAAGCCGTTTCCGATATGGAGGCCAGTTTTTGGCATTACTGACTGAATCATCACATTACAGTCATGGCAGAATACCTTACTGTCACCAGGGTTCGGGTGGTTGTTTCCGATATTAGGTAAAAAACCCTCATTCACGTAAAGCGGTTCAGGGGCGGTATATCTTGATTCTCTGCCTTGATTTTAACTACGTGACAGCATCATCATGGGGTTTGTTCTCATGCTTCCTCCGCCCGGAGGGAACCACTAGATGTTACAGTAGGGATCAGAAATGAAAAGTAAAAAAAAAAATTGTGAAGTGCTCGTGTGACGTGAAAAATTATTATGTTAAAAAATTCCTCATGCTGCCTGGACTCAATTTTATTCCGTTCGGTGCAAGGGAAAAGAATAAAATACAGAGATGTGCAGAAGGGACGTGTAAAGAGTCCACTGCACTGTTAGTCTGAGTGGTTGGTCGACATGTTTCAGCCCCTAGAGTGCCCGAAAGGGTCAGGGGGCTTTCTTCAGGACCTCTGGAAAATGTGATGTGTGAAGGAAATGGAAAATATCCAAAACCAAGTTGGAAGTTCGAGTATTACTCTATGGAACTTGAAAGAGGATAATACCTATGGGGGGAAGGGAGGAGAAAGAAAATAGACGTACGGGTCCTCGTTAGTTCAGGGAGGCCGAGGTCTTCGTATGATGAAGCTGCGCTAATAATACAATGGCAAATCTTTAAATACAGCATTATTGTATGGTTTTGCAAGTGAAGTTCGAACACACAGCAGGTAGGGGGATTAAGAGGCACAAGGAGCAAGTATAATCATGGCAGGTCTATGGCAAAGAATAGAAGTTCAAATGCATACTGTTAAAATGACAAAAGAGGGGTAATGATAGTCTATGTAAATGGAAGGCACAACTTGGCCGGTTAATCGCACACGAACATACAAAGCTGCATTCTGCACATTCCATAAATTAATCTGACACATCTGTGGCAAATAGTAAAAGGTCGAGTGTGTATTGTTAAACTGACAAACAGGAGTAATGATGATGTCTATCTCCCTCTACATTGATTTAAATATATGGAGCAGCGTGCAGCTGTGGGAGTTTAACTTCCTTGAAATCTCTGTATCTTTTTACAAGATCAGGTCGATCTTGAAAACTAATATTCTTGATCCAACCTTCATTTGATGATGGCTGAGAATTTAGGATTAAGTTACTCTGCAGACGAGATCAATGCAATCCTTTCCCTTCCCTCTTTGTTGCAAGATGGAGATCTTACACAAACCTTAGCACAAAACAACGACTGGGACCTATTAAAACCGCTATCCATGGCGTCATTATGACGGAGTATCTCCGCGCAAATGCTGCACCAAAAGGCCTCAGGGTACATAATGCTCCAAGGATCTTTCTCCAAGACCTAGCTTTCAGAAAAGACTGGTCAGCCATTTCATGGATGCACCAGAGACTACCTAGTCTTGATGATCAAGACCGCAACCAGACTAACTGAAGCTCTTACAATCAAGATACAACTAAGTGAAGCTAAACTTAAAAATATGGGACATATCACGGTGTATAAAAAGAGGTTGGAAGAGATCAACCGCGAAATGAACGAGACCAAGGAATACCTAACACAGAAAAAAATTCAGAAACTAGGCAAGGATCTAAAACGATTTTCCATGGAGAAAATGCATCCCTATAGCAAAGATGATAATGAAGCACCAGACTGCCAGACCGACAATGACTCTAGCGGGAATTCTTCTAATAACTCAGATTGGAGTGGGGAAGATACCACACAACAACGTAGGTACAGAGGCTCAAAAAGACGCCAACAAAGGCGTAGACTGAATACATGGCGAAATCCAAACTTTGGGGAACATCCGCCCCCTCTTTTCCACCCTTTTGCTCCGAACTACCAAGGATGGTTCAATCCATACCAAACAGCACCACCACAACTAGGACCTTACATGGGACCTTACACACAACAGTCGCCTTTTTTAGGGAGAGGCCGAACCAACCAGAGAGGGAGAAGGAGAGGCGTCACTTGGACAGACCAGGAGAGACAAGTACTAACCAGAAGCATGTCCAACATAACCAAAGAGAAACCAAGTACCAGCACGATTCGTTAATATTCAACCTCTCCAACATCACTCTCTCCAAAGAACAAGAATCTGTCCTCAATAAAGGACTAGGCTTTGTACCCACTCCACCTTTGGATATTTTCAAACTACAATGTGAGGTCGCCCAATTCTGTAGGACTCTCAAACTGAAGGCCTTCTTTCAAGATAAAGAACGCAATCCCAATACAGGAGATTCCCCATTAAGACCTAAATCCACCTTCTGCCCCATGAACCATCAAATCCCTGTAGAGATCCAGGCTTTTGAGCAAGCAATCATGAAGGAAATTAACGAGCTTGATAATCAAGTCAGAAAACCCTTTATGAACACCACAATTACAGAAAAGAAAGCCCTGGAAGAACTCAAATTACATAAGGACATCATCATCAAACCTGCGGACAAGGGTGGTGGCATAGTTATACTAAATAAAGAAGGTTACAATGCACAATGCCTCG
This sequence comes from Triturus cristatus, assembly GCF_964204655.1. Classification (NCBI taxonomy): domain Eukaryota; kingdom Metazoa; phylum Chordata; class Amphibia; order Caudata; family Salamandridae; genus Triturus; species Triturus cristatus. The sequence continues at coordinate 699,272,853 of NC_140594.1, read as the reverse complement.
AGTTATTATCTGACAGGAAATTCTACTGAGTAATAAAAGAAGATCCTACATTGAGATTACAAAGAATCATCAACCTAATGGTAGAGGAAGCAGAGACCAACAGATGGATCTCCAAGAATGAAGCCTCATTTTTACAAACTGACTCCCCACGAATACTTTACTTCTACTCTCTCCCGAAGGTACCCAAGGCCAGACAACCTCCACCAGGACGTCCCATCGTATCTGGCATTGGTCAGTCCTTGAACCCCTCTCCCAGTTCGCTGACCAATACCTTAGACCAATGGTACAACGCACACCTACTTATTTGAAAGACACTCGTGACCTTCTCAACCTATTGAAAGATCAGACCTTTACCAGTGACACTATGCTACTTGTGGGATTAGACGTGGAAAGTCTGTACACGAGTTTACCACAGCAAGCAACTCTAAACACCCTTGAAGATCTAATCTTTGAAACAGACTGGCCATACCACACACCTAGACACTTCGTGTTGGAATGCAGCAGACTGGCCCTCACCGAAAATTATTTTGAATATGACGGCACACTTTACCAACAATGCCACGGTACTTCCATGGGAAGTACCTTTGCCCCAAGTGTGGCGGGTCTCTATGTGAGCAATTTTGAAAGCACTTACATACAAAAGGACAGGAACCCATTCCTTTCCAAGATTCTTTTTTGGAAAAGATACATAGACGATGTCATCATGTTCTGGGAAAGCTCAGAAGAGAACCTACAAGACTTCTGTAACTGGATCAATACACAAGACCAATGTCTCAAGTTCACTTACAATGCCAACAGGGAACGACTAGACTTTCTTGACCTCAATATCTATGTAGTGAACAATGTCATCAAGACCAAAACCTTTTTCAAACCTACTGCCAAAAATAGCCTTCTTTCACACAATAGCTTTCATCCCCGTCCCCTGAGAGAAAATCTGCCTTATAGTCAATTTCTCCGGAACTGCAGTGAACTCAAACAGTACAAGATACAAGCACAAGACCTTTGCACAAAACTTTCTAAACGTGACTACCCTATTAAAACAATCAACAAATGCCAGAAGAGAGCAAGAAATCAACCGAGAGAGAGCCTTCTAGACACGACACCAAAAACTATTGCACCTGACAAATTGACTTGTCTTACTACATATAATATAGTTAGTAACACAGTCAAAGAAATCATCAACAAAAACTGGCGCATATTGACATCAGGCTCTCTAGATTGGCCGAAACCTTTGTTTGCCAACAAGAGAACAAGAAACTACAAAGACATGTTGGTCCACACACAGCCACCAGAACCGAGGACAAGCCCAGTCACGAATACCTTATGGGCCTTACCACCAGTGATCGGTCATTTCCCTTGCGGACACTGCTCCGTGTGTAACCTGACAGAAATCACCAAAACCATAGAGCTGACACCTAAATTGATCTGGAGAATGAGACAACACACTAATTGCAATACGACCCACGCAATTTACATGATTACCTGTCCCTGTAATCTCAGGTACATCGGCATGACTTGTCGCAAAGTCAAACAAAGAATTTGCGAACACAGGAGCAACGTGAACTGTAAACGAGGAACAGCGAAAATGAGTAGCCACTATATTGACCACCCACATACTCTGAATGATCTCAAATGGATCATACTTGAAACCCTAACCTCCAAACCATCTAATGAGTAGCCACTATATTGACTACCCACATACTCTGAATGATGGGTGCACCGTTTAAAGAGCAATCAAAAAGGACTTAACGATGAAATTCCTTGGTTGAGTGTCTTGTAAGAATCGACACCCCATTTCCATGACATGAGATCATGAGCCCTTTTTCTACCTTTCCCTATGAGCAGCAGACGTATCCCTTCTACATGCAGTATATATTATATCTACTGCTGTAGAAGTGGACCTCAGCATGCCTACCAGTGCAAGGGTTTTGCCCTTCTCTGCACAGAGTCCTCAGACCAATAGGAAGAAGTTGGCACAGAAACTGGAATAGAAAATACAAAGTTTAATAAACCTCATGAGGTGGAACTACATTCACACAGCACCCTTCGGTATTGAATGAAGTAGCACACCAAACAGAAGGAGCATGGTCCTTTTATACCCACACAGGGGTTTGAAAGAGGGCGGTACAAGTACAGCAGAAGATTTTATGTACATATAAGGTCATATAGAAATGCACAGTTGACAAGTAGGAGGAGTTAACAGTTTGCCAATGCTAGTAAACACATCCTGGCAGTTACATACTACTAACGGCTGCAAGGACAGTTGAAAACTCACTGGGCATGTGCAAAGGTGGAAGATGCCAAATATGGTTCGTTTCTAGGCAGATTACAAGAGCAGTCAACACTGAGGGAGGACAAAGCACATGGTGAGCACATGGCAAACAAAATGGCTGTCAGAAATACAAAATGGATTCCACAAAATGGACAAGATAGCCTCTAAATACAAGATGGATTCCGCTAATGCTAATCCAATCGCTGCCAATTTACAACACTGCCATACAGTTAATATACCTGGTGCAAGATTATTAGTCTTGTTTTTTGAGCAATCATCATTTCACTACTGTAACACTAACTAATTCACCAAAGACGATATAATTCTAACCCCTATTGAGTGCTTAATCATCTGCACCATTGCGTTCACAAATATCTATTTTCACTTCTATTCTTATCTTTATTTATTTTCTACTTCCATATTCACCTCCATATACATATTTTTCGCAATGCATTCATTACGAGTCTGTCTTCTACACACACACCAGCGTATTTAATCCCGCCTCCCGGGTCTTTCCCGGGAACAGGAAAACAGCATCAGCACAAGTCGCGCTAGCTACAGAATCGCAGTAGAAGAAACAGCTACTGGGAGACTTCAGAGAAGACACGTAATGTTGTACCTTTTGACTCCTTTTCTAAAATACCGTTTCTTTCTTCTCTCTTTTCCGCTCTTCCACCCTTACAGTAAATACGCACCCCCGTTTCCTCCACGAAGCTTTGAATTTGAACTTTCGAAGGTACGCGCACTGCATTGTTTGCTCCACGCCGCACTATTCAGTAATATACCTTTCGGAACCCAGGCTCCGTTTTTGCATGTATTTCTAAGCCCTTCAACATCATGACAAACACCCGCATAGGCAGCACTGTTAGAGTAATTTATGGATTGTGCGGAATGCATGCCTTGTATGTCCGTGTGCGATCAACTGGCTAAGATGTGCCTGTCTCTCAATAGACACGGCGCATCTGTTAAGAATTTACATAGACCATCATTACTCCTGTTTGTCAGTTTAACAATACACACTCAACCTTTTACTATTTGCCACAGACTTGTCAGATTAATTTATGGAATGTGCAGAATGCAGCTTTGTATGTTTGTGTGCGATTAACCGGCCAAGTTGTGCCTTCCATTTACATAGACTATCATTACCCCTCTTTTGTCATTTTAACAGTATGCATTTGAACCTCTATTCTTTGCCATAGACCTGCCATGATTATACTTGCTCCTTGTGCCTCTTAATCCCCCTACCTGCTGTGTGTTCGAACTCCACTTGCAAAACCATACAATAATACTGTATTTAAAGATTTGCCTTTTTTATTTGTTATTGTATTATTAGCGCAGCTTCATCATACGAAGACCTCGGCCTCCCTGAACTAACGAGGACCCGTACGTCTATTTTCTTTCTCCTCCCTTCCCCCCATAGGTATTATCCTCTTTCAAGTTCCATAGAGTAATACTCGAACTTCCAACTTGGTTTTGGATATTTTCCATTTCCTTCACACATCACATTTTCCTGAGGTCCTGAAGAAAGCCCCCCCGACCCTTTCGGGCACTCTAGGGGCTGAAACATGTCGACCAACCACTCAGACTAACAGTGCAGTGGACTCTTTACAAGTCCCTTCTGTACATCTCTGTATTTTATTCTTTTCCCTTGCACAGAACAGAATAAAATTGAGTCCAGGCAGCATGAGGAATTTTTTAACATAATAATTTTTCACATTACACGAGCACTTCACAATTTTGTTTTTTAACTTTCATTTCTGATCACTACTGTAACATCCAGTGGTTCCCTCCGGGCGGAGGAAGCATGAGAGAAAACCCCATGATGATGCTGTCACGTAGTTAAAATCAAGGCGGAGAATCAAGATATACCGCCCCTGAACCCTTTACGTGAATGAGGGTTTTTTTACCTAATATCGGAAACAACCACCCGAACCCTGGTGACAGGTGTTAGACCTGCCAGCCCTTTGGCTGTCCCCTCCTCATTTTTTCTTCCTTTACCCTCTAATTTTTCTGTCCACTAGATCTTTTTTGGTGTTGACTTAGAGGCTCTGGGTGCCCCATCATCACTAATTGATGGTGTGGCGCAAGGCGCTTCCCTAAAATGGAGGGAGGGAGAGAGCTCCTCCACAAAATGGTGGCCTAAACTGTCACCTTAGAACCTGGGCCATAGGCTGGCATGAGGAGTTCCAGAACCTTCTGGGCCACTCTAGCCAGTCAGGGCCCAGGCTATATATAGAGGTGAGGTGCGACGGCCATTTTGAGTGAACTGAGGTAGCCAGGAGTAAGGCACCTGAGTGGGGAGGTAGGAGCGCTAGAGGGGGGGAACTGACTGTTCTTAGGGCCTGCTTTATCTCCCCCCTCGGATGACACCACCCCCTACCTCGTGACCTAGCCCTGCCTTCAGCCTCTGACCCTGGGATCACGTCAACTTTTTGTGCTCCCCGCCTAGTCAGGACCCCTGAAGAGAATTGGGGAACAGAGTGACAATTTCTGACCTTATCCACCATTTTCCTGACTGTGCCTGGGTGCCCCCTATCTTGTTCCGCCACTGGCGTGTGGCCTGCCGCATTCCAACCAACCTGTCTTGAGCCTGGGCGTCGCTGTGAGGAGACAGGGGGCGCTAGGCGCCGAACATTTCGCCACCCCCGAACTGCAGGCCACCCCTTAATTTGTGCCACCCCCATCGGGGCTGTCCCAGAGAATAGCTCACCGCTGCGGCCCGGGCTGGAAAGATCGCCCCCATAGTCATCGGGGCCCGTGGAGAAGCCCAGGGCCCCATCGCTGCAGTCGGAAGGCAGGAAAGCTCACTGGAACCCTGCGAAGGCCTCACCTGGCCTGGAGCCATCCTGTGAGGGCCGCGCAAGGTCGTGAAGCGGATTCCCCCCATCACGTGACGGGGGCGGACTGCGAGACGCCGCCCCCGCCGTCGGGTGATTTGCTGACTGGACCGCGCCCCGCAGGTCGCGCTGCATCGGCGGCTGCGGCCGCGGGCCCTGGAATTCTGAGGGAAACTCCGGAGCCGTCTGGAGTCCTGCGGAGCCCCCACCACCTCGCCGGACCGTGCCGAGCGGAGCGCTGACTGAGAGGAGGCCCGTGAGGGGGGAAAACCAGCGCAGGGGCCGAGAGAAGGCTGAGGTGAAAGGTAACCCCTGGGGGAGGCGGGCAGAAGGCCGTAGAGAGGCCCAGAGTTCGCCCCTCCCCTGGGGAGGCCCAGTGAGCCACAACATTTCCCCCTGACCTGGGACCCACCTCACCAGCACCTCTTGCCTCTGTAGGGCTCCAGGACAAGGGAGTTTGGGGCCCGAGGACCTCGCCTCAGACAGAGAGTCCCGTTAAGGCCTTAGGTACTTGCCGGGGATAGCACTAATGAGGTACTGAGTACACCGCTAAGCGGAAGGGCCACTTTTAAGGCGCTATGAAATTACCAAGTGCAGTGCAATGTTAATTACTCTATTTAAGGCGCTCTGAAATTACCAAGTGCAGTGCTATGTTAATGACTCTATCTAAGGCGCTATGAAATTACCAAGTGCAGTGCTATGTTAATGACTTTATTTAAGGCACTATGAAATTACTATGTGTAGTGCTACGTAAATGACTATTTAAGGTGCTATGAAATTGCTATGTGCAGCGCTATGTTAATGACTCTATTTAAGGCGCTATGAAATTGCTATGTGCAGCGCTATGTTTAATGACTCTATTTATGGCGTTATTGAATTTGCTGTGCTGTGTTTGACCACCAGGTGGCGCGCTTGATTTCACATTAGGGCTAAGGTACTTAAGTACTGCCAATTTAACCACAACAAAATGTTTTGACCCTAATGTGGTGTAGATAAAAACTGATTGGTTTCATTTGAAAGAAAAGAGAAACCTGATAAAAGGAAAGATAAAGCTTTTCTAACTTTTATAATACCTTGGTGTAGTGTAGTTTTTAGTGGTGATACGCTGGAGTGCTGAGGTGAGTGTGATGCAAGCACGACATGTTACTCCGGAACGAGGCCTTTCTACCCGAGCCAAGCTACCCTAGGACTTTAGGTCCAACAACAGGTACAAGTGATCCATTCCCTTTGATTATTAACGATTAGCTGGAAGCCGAATGGATCACAGCTCCTTCTATCTCCCTCTACATTGATTTAAATAGAATACCTTACTGGCCAGGAGAACCAAGTGGTTGACTGGCATTCCTGTCATTTTCGAGATTCCAGTCTCTGGAAACTACATCAAGAGGTATTTGCTACTCTTCTAGAGGTATGGGGTCCTCTGTCAATCGACTTGTTTGCATCCAGGCTGGACCAGCAATTACAAAGGTTCTACAGCTGGAGGCCGGACCCTCAAGCAGTGGCCACAGATGCATTCCTCCAGGACTGAAGTCAGGAGAAAGGGCAAACATTTACCCCATTCACAATGATCACCTGGGCCTCGGTCCAGTCAGGCAACAACGGGAGGAGGTGGTGATGGTCACTCCTTTCTGGAGGTCTCAAGCATGGTTTTCAGTTCTGCTGGAATTTTCTTGGGATCCTCCAATCAGTCTTTCCCCGTTTCCAACTCTTCTCCTCAATCCAGATCAGACGCCACATCCAATGGTTCTAGAAGGCCCATTATCTCTGATGACATGGCGGATTACAGGGGACAAGGGTTGATCCCGGGCCTTTCGAGAAAGGCTGAGGACCTCCTCTCCAAGGGTTGAGCTAACAGCACAATCCAGCACTGTCGATCGGCTTGGTGAAGTTGGACTAGATGGTGTGTGTGATGGGGTTTCGATCCAGTGATCACAGATGTAGTGAACGTCCTCAATTTCTTGGCCATCCTGGCAGAGGTGGTTTTGCCGTATCATTCCATCAGTACCTTCCATTCTACCATCTTAGCCATCAACCCCACAGACATTTGTCCGGAAAGGATCTATCAGCTAAGCTGGTTATCCTCCTTAGTCTGATTTCTTCTGGATGGGTTTCTGATATCCGGGCATTGGACATCTCTAGCAGTATTCTTTTCACTCCTGTACAATTAGGTGGAAAACGAACTGTAACACCAGAAACGTCTCTATCCAGTTTTTTCCTGACTCATCCAGATTCTGTGTGGTGCAATGCCTCATGGCATATGAAGAGAGGTCAGAGGAATTCCACTCCCCTGTTAAAAGGCAACTCTCAGCAGCCCCTGTAAGCCACACAGAGCGATTCCTTCTCCCACCACAACCTGCTGGGTATGGTGGGTCATACAGGAAGCTGACGTTGATTGGAGGCTTTTGGAGCGCATTTAGTCAGAAGGGCAAGGGTTTGAGAGGCCTTAAACCCAAGTGCAAGCTAGTGGGATAGCACTGACTGGTTTTATGACTCCACCATCAAAAGGTTTATTTTTAAACCAGTACTGGCTATGACTAACTTGGTGGTGAGCAAGCTTTAAACTAGCATAATACTCGCCTCCGGTCCTGACATAAAATGAGAAATTAACTGGCTATCGTAAAGGAAAGTTTCAATTCTATTAGGGATTCTACCACCCCTGGGTTGAGCACCTGTGATCCCTCCCTGTCACTAGTAAGTATTGATTTATCCTTAACAGCATGTTTTCTATCATGGTTGATAATGTTCAAGAACCTAGTTAGATAGCTCTTTATACTTCATTGGTGTTCCTATGCATTGGATTGTTCAATTTCATGACTGGGGTGTTCCTCGATAACTGTTCACACAGTCTTATCGAAAATGGGGTTAATGGCTCTTTTAACCCTAGGTACGGAGTTGAATTAACAACATGCATAATCACAAGATATCGGCATGCTTTGTGCGACGAATGAGGATGAACAGAGATGGGAGAAGGATGGTACATCCAGGCTGATGCTTGCTGAATGGATGTTGTATGGACTCTATTACTGATTGGTTCTTGAGCTTTCTACATATTCCCAAGGGTTCATGGGAACAGTAGTTTATTTAGTACTTGAATAAAAGATGGCTGCTATTCCATAAAGCGAAGGAAGTTATAGATTAATCCTCACCTTTGAGTCCTTAATAGAATTGAAACTTTCTGTTACGTTAGCTAGGAAATTTTTCAGTACTCTCACATCCTTGGCTTCTGCCCGAGGAGTATTACTGGTCATGGCCGGATTGCCCAGAGAGGAAGCACTGATGATCTTGGCTACCATATAAGTCGTAAGTCGACTTGTAGGTTGTGACTGGCTGGATGCACGAAAGAACATGAAAGAAACACGTCTGTGACTATAAGGCTCACAACTGGTTTGCTGTATCAGTATCTGTTTTTAAACTTTACAGAGCATTGTCCGCATGTTTGCCAAACATGATGTAACTATTAAAGGTCATATTAAGCATCTTTCTTTTTCAAATCCAGTAAGAAGGAAGTTGACCTAAGTCCGTCTGGCCTCCTGAAGCCTGCAACAACTTTCAGCTGCCGAATTCCAGGGCTGGAGAGGTCCATCAACGCATTGATAATGGCAGTCGAGGCATTAGCCCCTTCCTTGACAATGGATTTAGCCTCCTTTCAAGGTTTTGCCTGAGGCAGTAAGGATGCTTTTTATTCCTTAAAAAAAAAACACATGAAAAAGGGCTTTTTTGGCCTGCCCATTACTTACCATTGGTTAGCTTTATCGTCACTCTCATTTCCTTACTTCTCATTGATCAGTTCGTCTGTTTTATTTCCTTCATGTGCTTTTGTTTGATTGATTGAGGAAGGCCAAGTTCTGATTATTTGTTTTATTAATGCCCTTCCCCTGCTCATGCTGGTATTAAGGTACTGTTTTTCTTTTCGCTTCTCCCCTCGATGTCGCTTCCTCGTCTTTGCTTGCACATACCCGCCTCTCATTTTTTTGTTAGAACCCCTTCCACCACTGTTGGCCACCCGTCTCTTACTCCTCCTCTCACTGTTGCTTGTCTCTCCTCTCTCCCGTTGTTGTTGCTTTCCCACTAGCCCTCATGCACCACTCGCCCATCACCATTGTTGTCTGGAATGCCCACAGTTTTTCAATCTGGACTAGCACCAAAGGAAAGTGTTACGAACAATATGCTCCTTGTGCCACTTTTGTCTATTTGAATGGGGCTGCCAGCATGCCTGCAATACCCTTCCTCAACCCCTCTTACACAAGCGCCAGCTCTCTACAGGCATTCAGATTACTGCCAACTTTTTTTTTTCAATAAATGCAATAAAACGATGACCATTACACTTCCATCAAATGCATAGTCTAGCCTGTGGAAAAGACAAATTATGCACCAATCCTAAAGTCAAGCAGACTAGGAGACACAGGACCAGGAACAGACCAGCCAGCAGAGAAACTAAATGCAGAGAGTATTACACCCTGTTGCTTTTCAACTTGGGATGGTTTTCTGCCGCTACACTTGTTAAATTTTAGAGGGCTTTTTCAGCTGTTAATCTTTAAAGATAACTCAAGGCACACAGATGTGTTGTGTAGCTGGGGGCATTGGCACATGTATATATGTGATAACAGACACACAACTCATAAAAGGAGGAGACATGCACATGAGCTACAGAGCCATAAGCATCATACAAGAGCAGTTCGCAAACACAGATTGACACATTAGCACACTTCATGCCCTCTTCTGATATTCTGAAGATACAAAGCTGTGAGCCCTTTCAGCACTTTACTCTCGTGATTTTCAAAGTTTGTTGTTCTCATCATTGGAACTTACTTATGACTGAAACCGTGTAATGCAGGGTAGCAGTGTATGTTTGTTTATCACCTTTCAGAACTCTGTTTTCTCTCTGAAGCTTGATTGTTAAAAGACATACAATTTGGAATATTACTCTGTACTCTAGCTGTAATTATCCTTTTTTAAACTTTTGGAAGAAGTTGTTAAATGTATACAGTGCTTTAGGTACATATGTAAATCCCTGTTTGGCGTTTCTCACAGATCTATTGTACATAAATTAGGCAGGATTTAATAGCATGCGGTATACTTTCCAAAGGTGATTCTACATTACGTGTTGGGGGGGCTTGATCGTCTGAGATGAGATTTCGAGCTTCAGTAAAAGTATGCAGGTTTTGGGACCAGTAAAATGCGTGTTTGGGTAGCAGGTCTAACTATTATTAATTATTTACTTTTAAACTTAACAGTGCGATGTGCACAGTCAATGGTGGGTGGTGTGGGTGAGGGGATGTTGGAGTTTAAGGGCAGGGTCTAATCTATTTTGAGGGCTTCATCATCGTCGTCGCTTGCCTGTTGTTGCTAGCACCAGTCAGACTCCCATCGTCATTTGCCCTCTTCTCCCCCTGTCACTGTTGCTTGCAACCCTCTTCCGCTGTTTGCCATTTGGCACCTCCATTCCCCCTCTTGTCATTGTTTGCCACCCTTCCCATCGTGGTTGCTGGTCTCCACTCACTCAGCCATCTCATCCTTGTTGCTTGTCTCCCCTCTGTCCCCAATTCCGTTTTGTTGCTTGTCTCCCCTATGCAAATAGATGCTTGGTCAATGTTTGTTCTTTTGCCATGTTGGACTGCGACATGGCTGCTGTGCAGCGCGGATATGACTCGTCAACGCTGGCTGCATCATATTGCTTTCTTTTTCCTTTCAACCATGCTGCACAGCAGCCGCTCAGCTGTACAACATGGCTAATAAAACACTGACAAAGCCAACATATCTAAAATTGGCAAGACCGACTGACTTTGCCAGTACTTGCTCTCATCTACAGTGATCAAGTCACTAAAGGCGAAATGTTGTGCTACATCGGGCAGTCATACCAGCTGAGGATGGTGGATCGTTTCCTAGCTTTATGACTATTAATGCCTTGGACTTTACCCTACGACCCCAGACACTAGTATACATGCATCTCTGTTAGGTGGAGCGGATCTAGGCTTTATAGGATTCTTTGAAAGCAGGTGCAGTCATGAGTTTTAACTTCTCCTTCAAGATATGATCCTGAATTGGGAAAGATCTTGTTGTCTTTCTGGACGGCTCTTTGAAGTTGTACAAAAGCACTGCTGTGCCATCGACAACATTGGGAGGTAGAACTTCCTAGCTGATATTTCCAACAATGCATGGAGATTGGTGATATAGTTCAATGAAGAGTCTGGATAAGGGCATGTCTTGGCTCTTTCTTGTGGCAGAATGATGTCCCTCTATTATTTCTCATCCTTATAACTCTCACTCTCCTACTCTTCATGCACAAACCCACCTTCCTCTTCCTTTGAGTCTGCATCCTGATCACTGCCTGGTGAATTGGTCTTATTGAGGCAGCATCAGAGTTGAATATGATGTTGACGTGGCCATTGCCACAGCCCCTGCAGAGGATAATGATGCAGCAGCTGGGGGACCAGGCTTTAAAACGCTTCCATCGTTTGCTGTAAGGTAGTCATGAAGGTGAGCAAAACCTGCTTCACTGCTGACGTCTGGAATTGTATTAATTTACTTAGTCTCTTCTGCTCCCATCAGACAGTTAACCCTGAGGAGCGTACACGTCATACTCATGCTTTTGAAAGTCTGTATCTCTCTTGCCTGCTGACTTTTTAAACTATATTTTTGAGTTCAAGCAACCAGACACAAAAACTACAATACAAAGTTATTTGGTAGGGCACAGACCAACTCTAGGTGTAGAGTACAAAGAAATGACTTACAAGTGGGACGATCAGGGTTGTAGTGATACAAATTAATGACCAGACATTACAATCGTTGCAGGCATGATGTACTGTTACACCGCCCTCCTCTTCTCTGGTGTCTGGCTTCTTATTAAGTCGAGCCAGGTAGGCCTGGTATGGCCCCATATATCTTTTGGGTGGCTACACACCGGCTGTAACTCACGGTACAGATCTGACTGCTTGTTGCAGTATGCCATGTCTACATGCCAGTCTTTGAGAGTCTGAAGCAGCCGCGGTCCATGCAGGTAACATCGGTGAGGCGGTGGGGCTGAGTAAGAGGGGATTTCGAGGGACGATACCGAGGGAAAATTAATTATTTATTTAATTTTCCCTCTGCATCGTCTCTCGAAATCCCCCCCTTACTCGGGCCCAGTGCCCCCCATTGTTACTTGCACGGGCCGTGGCTGGTACTCAGTAGTGATCCTCTGGCCTAGTGCATTGCTTTTCTGCACTTAGCGAGCAGCAACTATATGGCCACCAATCACCTAGAGGGGTGACAGGTTTTTCTTGTCATAGCCTAAGAGCGTCAATTAGGGGGACCCACTATGTGTTCACCAGTAATCTCTCCAAGTTCCGCCAGGACTGTCTGCCAAAAATACTGCAACCCCGAGCAGTACCAAGCCACATGGGTAAACTCCACCTTCTCCGCACCACATCTGGGGTAGCTTGCGGTGTCGAGTGATCCATACCAGAACAGGCATCCAGCTTATAAAACATTCTGTTAAGGTACTTGAAATGTGAAACAGACTTCACAACAGTGTGTCACTGATGGTAACGCCAGGGTCCCATTGCCAATCTAGCCTGACCTTAGTGCTTCCTGTGCGCCGCTCCTCTATTGTAAGAGCTTAAAGTTTTGCTATGATGTCACATAGTGTGGGCACTTCTAAGAGGTGTGTCAATGCAGGCAACCCTGGGGGTTCAAGCAGGTCCTCCCCTAGTAGGTCACGCATTGTTTGGCGATCTCTGTAGTAATAGAACAGGGCCAGTACAGAAGATTCTATGCTCTGTGAACTAACCTGTTCCCAGCTCCACATCGCACTATCTTGGAAGAGTTCTCCCATAGAAGGTAGACCAAGCCTCCATAGAGCCCGTACCGACCCCCGTCTCCTGCGACAGAGGAACCCACGTACACCAGTCCAACAGCAAATGCGTCAATAAAGGAAGGATCCAGCCTGTTGTTCTAGAAGCCGCTGCCAGCAATAGATTGTTGCATTCAGTGGGTCCAGGACATTGCAGAGTTGCAGTGGGTTCACAAACAAGGTCTGGGGCAATGATAAAGGGGAGGCGGCCTCTTGCTGAAGCCACAATTGTGGTAAGTCCTTCGGACCATGTACCCAGTAATTGAGCAAACCTGCACTGCACAACCCTGTAGTAGGTCAAGAGGTTTCAGAGTGTTGAATCCACCTATATCACACGGGAGTGTCAGCATGTCCCAACTCGCCCATGGCTGCTTCCTAGCCCAGGCCAAACAAACCAAAAGGGCTCTCAGATTGCTAAACGTGGCAGCAAGATCGGGATATTTGCGAAGAGGAAGAGGAAGCGGGACAGCACCACCATTTTCATGATGGCTATACGTCCACTGAGAGGCAAAGGTAGTTTAATCCACCACTCAACCGCTTCTGAAAGCTTCTACACTGCTTTGCAGTAGTTATTCAGTGACTGGTCTGTGTGCACCTGGATCCCCAGGTATCTCACCGAATCAGTAGTCCATTGTAATGGCAACTCTAGTTGTACCAGGGTTGTAGTCGTAGTTAGGGCGAAGCTAAGGTATTTAACCCAAATATTTTGAAGGCCTGAGTGCACGCTGAACAGAATAACCTACCGAAAAATTCTAGATAAATTTTACTTGGGTTGCGTACATACAGGAGGGTGTCATCGGAATATGCAGATTGATGATCAAATTGTAGTGCGGGAACCGGAGGCCCTTGTGCGCATGATATTTACAGAGTGAGCAAGCTAGTGGTTCAGCCACTAAAGCATACAATAACAGCGACAAGGGGCATCCCTATCAGGTGCCTCTTGAGATAGCAATGGCATCTGTGACTATCTCAATGACTCAGACACATGCCATTTGCAGGGTGTATCGCATTCAGACCAATTGTAAAAAGACTTCTCCCACACTGATGCACTACTGCAAAACTAAATCTACATTCTACTGAATCGAGCACCTTTTCGGCAATTTGGTAAACCGCTGCAGCACTTACATCGTGATCGATGCGGGTAATAGCGCCGAAAAAGGTTCTGAGGTTGTACGACAGGGACCAACCAGGGATGAAGCAAGCATATTCCAGGCCTGCCTCTCCCGGAAACAGCAGAGCCAATCAGTTTGCAGGGGTTTTCACAAATGCTATTGTGTCCACAATTAGTAATGACAGCAGTCGGTAGGAAGCACAGCTGTTAGCTGCTTTACACAGCTTCAGCAGGGTGACCAAGAGAGCCTCGCGCATCGAAGGTGGCATAGAGCTATCCTTCACCATCTCTTCATAGAGAGTGATCAGGTGCAGAACCAGGATATCCTGGTAAGCCCTGCAGAAGGCTACCATTAGCCTGTCAGTGTCCGGCGGGTTACTACAAGGCACGTCATATAGTGCTGCAAGTATCTCCACGGGTCGCTGTGGGGCCTTAAGGTCTTCTCCCCATAAGCAATTTCTTGGTGATATTCGTAAGATAGTCCGTGTCACATGGTCGCCGTAAGGGAGATGAGTCGCGTATACTTCTCTGCTCATTTTGCCCCACTAGAATTGGCATCCTCATGCCTAGGGCATATGAGGCGCCAGCATCCCCCCCAGGAGCTCACCTCACCTCACCCACGCAGTCGCATTTTTCCTACATGTGTGACCCCACTCTGTGCAACTTCATGATATTCCTCTAGTCTGAATTAAACGTCACGCAGCAGATGCTGCTCTGCTGTCTCCTGATGCCTTCACTCAAGATCCGCAATCTCCGCCTCCACCCGCGCTAGCCTACTGCACAGCGCCCCAAAGACAGTGGCATGTTTGGCGATTGTGACCCCCAGAAATAGTCATTGAATCCCCTGACATTCTAGTTTAGGAACTATAGCAGCGTAGGGCATCTAACTCCCATCACTGCCCCACTTGCTGCATTTTCCATCACTGTGCATCTCTACATGCCAACTCAAACTCACAGATGACATTCTGTCCACCTGTGTCCAATGCCACTGCGCATGATATGACTGCAGAAAACAAAACTAGCCTCCACCCACAGTGCAAACCCAAACAACATACACAGTGACACTGATCCCCCCCCCCCACACCCTCCCAAAACCCGTCTTTTATGATCACAAACAAAATCAAGTGATGCAGACATGGGGCGGGTGTTACCTAGTCAGCAACCTCCCACCACAGAAGGTCTCAAGGGGCCAGGAAAAAGAAACATAGTGTGTGCTACAACAAATAATCAAAAATCATATATGAGCAACCACCCCAGCCACCCATACACTCATAGTTATAGACCAACAGTTGTCTTACGGTGGGTACCAATTAAAAAAAGCATATTTGTAGCATCCAAATGAGAATAATGGACTAATCTTACTTTTGTCCATGTACATCTACACTAGCAGTCCGCTTCCAGGCCTGGTGCAGCAACCTCGCCATCACAGGTAAACTCGACAACCAGAAGGGACGGCCGTGTACCCTCCCCAGGCCGCCCAGGGCAACAGGGCATCTACCAACACATCGGCACAAGGAGAGCAACGCAGAGCAAAAGAAACACAGCAAATTACTGATGATGCATTAGACGTGTCCGTCAAAGATTTGGAAAGATGTTGCATCCAAATCTTTCGACCGAGAGCAGCAATGGCTCGTCCCTGCAGCCACCAGCCGCTGGAGAAACTGGAGAATTTTTTTCGGATTCCTGAAGATTGTCGCCTTCCCATCGACCTTACCCGCAGACATGTGGGATAGAGCATGTGATACTCCAGCTACAGTTCCTGCAGTTTACTCTTGGTCAGGATGAACTGCCCCTGAGCCTCCTGCACCTGCTTTGTGAAATCAGGATATTTACATGCCCTTGAGGGAGAGCGCCTTGCGGAGCACCGCATCACAGTCAGTCGCAGCCAGCATGCCTCGCGAGGTGGGGGTAATTAAAAAAATAAAAATACATTTAAACTTACCTTCGCCTCTGGTCCCACGTTTCTTCTCCTCTCTCTGCGCTTACAGGAAGCAGGCAGCCCACCTCTCCACCCCTAAGCCAATCACAACGTGATTGGCTAGGACGCCGACCCCACAAGCGTCTATGGGGTAGCCTTTATCTCTATGTTGGCTGTATGCAGCCTACATAGAGAAAATGTAGTGTATGCATGACTGGTTTGGTCGGGCCTGGGGCCGACCAAACAGTCAGCGCCCACAACAGTGGGCAAGCCACTCGTCCCCTGCCTGGAGCAGGAACACTCACCTGCTCGCCCGCCCCCAACCAAACCCTGCCTTCTGCCAGTTTATGCTTCTGCTTCTCGAACTGCAAGAAAGCAGTGAGGCGACACTCCTCCGCGCACATGGAGGAGCCGCCCCTGATTCCAGTCCCTATAATTCAAAACTCTTGCTATGATGGGACAAGGTTTCATCTTAGCCACGGTGCATGGTGCCAAGGACAAGTGGGTGTGCTCAACCACAAAGATGTCCAAGAAAGTCTCACGCCCTAGAAGGTCGATAAGAAGCTGCTTCACATAGCTATCTATGTTGCCGATGTTTGTGAACTCGGCCAACCCCAAAATTCTCAACGTTATTGAGGCAAAACCTGGCTTCACGATCCTCAGCCTTAGTCTGCAGCATAAGAAGCACTTTATCCATATGTTTCTGGCATTTTGATGCTGTGACCTTTTTGTCCTCGGGCTCCTACACACACCTCTCCACCACATCCAGACAATCAGCTTTTTTATCCAACCGCTCAGACATATGGCCCATCCTATAAAATAGTTAGTCGATCTTGCCATCTATCTTGGTAAGACTGTGCAACATAGCAGTTAGGATCTGTCGCAGTTCGCTTTCTACCTCAGGGTCGCCATCGTCTTAGCTGGCCTCCGAAGCGGCTGCCCAAATGTCCCGAGCCCTGGGAGTCTTTCGCTGATCAAAGTTAAACTTTGATTGTGACTGGTCTCTTTTGCCCATTATGTGGTGAAGTTTTGTGGTGTACTTTCACTGAGCTTTCCAGGTGTAGCGGTGAAGTAGGCAGCAGAGCAATTGAGTTGCCCAGCAGCGCCACCACGTCCTCTGGGACTTAGACCAGCAATGCACAATCCACCAGAATTGTTAGAGCCTTGGGATTGGTTCGTCCAGAATACCTGTAGCTGGCAAGGCGAATAGCTGAGAAGCACAGGCGCCCGGTAAGCACCTCGGGGCCTTCTATGTTCACTGGAGCTCCCTCCTGTAACTCCCAACTCCACCTGCAAGGACTCCAAAAGCGAAACAAAGATGCTTACCACAGAAGACAGGGCAACTATGGAATAACTCTGCACAGCAGTATCCAAGGACACTTTTGCAGACCCATGCCACACACAAAATCAGAAACTACACAATCCTCTCACCTGCAACAGGTTGATGGAGTCTGGTATAGGAACACACTGGGGCGGGTCCAGCAGTGGCAGAGAGCGAATATCATCTGTGGTAGGTCTCACTCGGCTGGAGTAGCATGCAGGGGCCAGGCACCTACCATCGACACATCCACATCACCTGCTCCTCCATCCAGCAAGGCCTCTGATTCAAGGTAGGCTTTGGGCTCCCTCTCCTCCTCCCGGCTGCCCTTATTGTAGAATATAGGGTCTTCACATCCCCCAGGGAGGTCCCGAGCAGTCCTCATGGGATTTTCACGCAAGACAGTGGCCCAGGTATCGCCCCAGAGGCGTCTCAGGAGTCACCTGCAGAGGCCTCCCAGTCACAGCACGGGCCTCTCTGGTGCGACGTAGAAGCAGTGGCAGAGGCTGCAGATACCAATGCATAACAGCCATGCACCCCCGGGGGAAGGGGGGGGGGGGTGTTTGAGCATAATGCACAAATCCAAAAACCCTCAGAACAGTCTGCATCCGAACACAGGAGTGAGAACAAAACATCCGGATCATAATGATAATGTCCCCGTCATGCTGCTGAGGGTGTGTGTGTGTGTGGGGGGGGGGGGGTTATCTTGTGTGCAACCATGTCCAGGACAGCCCCTTTAAAGGGAATCCTCTGCCCTGGTTGCAGGTGGGCATTCGGCTCATTTAGGGAAAACGACAGGGATGACAGTACGGTGACTGTAGGAGGTATCACTGCGACAAGCCAAGATCATCTTTGTAAACACCTGAGGGATAGAGGTGAGGCCAAGGGGTAGAACAACAAAGTAGAACATTCTCCAACTTCAACCCAAACTACAGGAAGCATGTGAGAGTACAAGATAGGCACATGAAAGCAGGGGTCCTGCAAGTCCAAGGACACAGTACAGTTTCCCAGATCCAGAACGAAAAGAACCAGGCCAAAGTCAATATCTTAATCGTGTCTTAGCAAAGGAAGGTGTTCAGAAGTTAAAGGTCCAGGATTGGCCCGAGTCCTCCATCTTTTTTAACCACCAAAAAATAACAAGAGTGGCATACACAGCCCATCAATGCTAACAGAATTCTCTCTATGACTCCTATGTCCAGTAGCAACCAAACCTCCTGGTCAAGGATGGGCACGTGATCTGCTGAAGTCTGAACAAAAACTGTTGAGATGTGAAGGGTAGTGGATATTAAAGCGAGCACATAACCTGTTGAACAATCTGCAGCACCCACTGATCTGAGGTTATAACACAGACAGGCAAACAAACAGATTCTGCTCCTATCAGTTGTGCATAATGATGGCAGGAGGACTCAAGGCATTTTGGCCATGGATGTGAAAGGAAGGAGGAAGAAACAGACTGTGGGTGCTTGGTGGGTTGTATGAACTCTACCAAAGCCTCCTCTGGAGTCCAAAACAAAGTGTAGTCTGTAGTATGAGTTGCAAGTGGTGGCTCTGGCAACCAGCAAGCCCTCAAGAGTATTCTCAGAATGTTCAGTATTATTGATGAAACTGGCGCATCAGAGAGTGTAACTCTAAAGTAGACATAGCACACCTCTCTATAAAATGGATGAGGGCAGAATCCGACTTATTTTCCTAAGAGCTTTCAAAAGGAATATCCATAAGGCATGCCTGAATGTCACCAGAAAACCCTATGGCGTGCATCCAGACCGGAGTTCTAATTACAACACTAGTGCCCACGGCACAGACCACAGAATCCGTTATGTCCAGGCTGG
The DNA here is from genome assembly GCF_964204655.1 of Triturus cristatus. Lineage (NCBI taxonomy): Eukaryota > Metazoa > Chordata > Amphibia > Caudata > Salamandridae > Triturus > Triturus cristatus. The sequence goes on along the minus strand of NC_140594.1, from coordinate 699,253,737 downwards.
CTCTCAAGACATTTTGCAGCATCCTGTTCTTTTTTTAATTGTCTAAGTGAAGACATTCCTGAATTCATCAGCAAGGCAAGGTAAGATTTTACTAGCCATAACCCACAAGGAATGTGTGTGCAGTGCCCCAGAAGGCAGACAGTGTTCAAGGTCCTCCGTGCCAAACGAAAAGAGAAAACAACTCTTTTGCCAAACAGAACAATACTTTTAGACTCAATGTTCGGAGGCGGAGAAGGAAACACACTGAAATTCACCTTGTGGTAGCAGCCTGAACCACAAAGCTATTGGGAATCAGGTGCTCAGTCAAAAAGGACAGATATCTGGTGAGTGAGTTTGTGATGTCTAGCTCCTGGGCAACCTACTGGAAGAGTTGAGCATGCCTTATACAAAGTTGTCATCAAGGTTTTCACTGTGTCCTCATTAAAAGGTAGTACGAACTCCAAAGTTGCAGGTCCAGGCTGAAAGATTTCCATCAGTACGTTTTGCCATTGTTGATAGTAGGCAACTGTATGTTCAACACTTCTACTGATCAGCAAACTACTACAGCAAAACCTGCTCAGTGTGGGGCCCCAATGGAAAGTCTATCTCTGTCTACAGGGAAGTATCTAGGCTACTGGAATTCTGCAGATCTAAGTATAGACTAGCATCAGTGTAAGCAGTAGGATCAAACTGTCTACCTCCTCATCGTCCTCTTCGTTGTACAAAATATCCTGGACCCCTCACACGGTGTCAGAATCATATGTAGAACAAGGCTTCAAGCTTAAAATATTAGCTTTGAGGGAGAGGTTGGTGATCATCCATAGCTGGAGGCTGAGTCTTTTTAATCTTGAAAGTGGGACACAGTGCTGGCAATGCCTTAATACGGTTCCAGATCCGAAATGGAAGTCTGAGTCGGAGCTGGTGCAGGCAGTGCTGGAGTCGGGCTGGTTCTGAAAAAACGGAATGGATGAGGTCTGCAGCACAGTAGTGGAGGCACAATGGAGTCAGTGGCACCCTCTAGCAAGCAACCCAAGTGAGGGTACCCTTGGTTCCAAGGGGTCTAAGGGCACTCTAACAAGGGCAAACATTCCCCTACAAAGTTGCAGTATGGCCTCCCTAAAGGCCTCATCTGCTGTGGAGTCAATAAATAAAAAAAATAGCAGCAGGAGTGTTGGAATGGCGACGAGTCATGCTTGGACTTGGCCGCGCCTTTAGTGGTAGCAGACCAGCACCTTGAAGTGAGAGCAGTTTGGCTTCCTGGAATGTGACCTACTTCACTTTTTGTGTTCAGCAAAATACTACTACGCCTCCTGCTTCCTCATCAGCCTTGGGTGCACCAGGAAGCATTTGGTGCATTAACTTGAGTTCTGTCCAGAACCTAGACACCACAGGCAGATAATGTGTGACTGACACCTGCTTCCTGATGTCATGGCCTGGCTGGAAGCCTGTTATTTTTGGACGGGATATTTCCCTAGCATGTTGTCTTTCAGCAAATATCTGGCCTTGGAAAACACCAACAAAGTTGGAAGCAAAGCGTCAGATCAGCAACAAAATCTCGTTGGAGTCGTACCTATATGCAGCTCTGCACCGTCACTTCTGGAGGTGGAGTACGGTCACTTAGAGTCTGATAGCACCACCTGCCAGTGCACAGATGCTCTTGCTGTGAAAAAGTTACAGATCCACTCTGGCATCTTGGAAAATGCAAAAGGTGAGGACTCTGTTAGAAATATCCCTCAGAAAGGTTTTTTGGCAAGGGCTGGATCACAAATTGGAAACAGTCAAGTTTAGAAGTTTCAAAGGATTTGTGGTTACTCTCTGGAGCTTTTGCCTTTAGTCAAGAATAGAAAATGTGCATCTGGTGGGACAGGAATGTCCCCTGCATGTTGTACAATCGTTTTCCCCAGCCCGGAGCACCCAGAATAAAAACCGGTTCTGACAATGCATACAGATAATCTACTTCCCCTAATTGTATAAAAGCTGGAGCTGCTGGTCCAATTGCTATTCCAGTTCTACGTTCTCTTTGACCGAGGAATGGGGTGCTCCACAAAGTACCCAGAGGAATACTGAGCAATCAGGGCTGGTCTTTACCTGACAGTCAGCTTCCAAGAGGTGAAGGGACATCACCAGAAAACTGACCTGGAATCAAGAGCTCTCTCCTGAAGAGCCTAGAGTCTGACCTGCGTAGGAGAAGGAGGAAGTGGAGTGTCAATACTGCAGGAGGTGCCGACTACCAGGGTGAGCAGAAGTGCAGGGGGTCCATATGCCCAGAAAGCCTCAAGAAAGAGTGACTGGTGTACTCCCATATCAGAGCGTCAACTCTTGCCTGAAGAGGCTACACTTGTAGCACTGTCCTGCGTCGGTGCCGCAGTGACCATGCAAGTGACATACACAGTGACACTGTCCTGAAATGTACCCAAGCAGACTGCACTATTGTGAGAACAGACCAGACTTGTACAGAATATGCAACTGCCCCATCCCATGGGTAGTGTGCGAGGTGCACCTCCGCCCTCGTGAGTGCCTTCAGCAGCCCCATGACATCTGAGCTCAAATGAATCACTGTTGCCTACAATTGACCAGACTGCCATTGTTGCAGGACCCTACCTGCCAATCAGCCTCTGGGTAGCAACCACTGCAGCTGTTGCTTTCACAGACAGGACGGGTGTGCCGATGAAGTCGCAGCTGGGGCATCATTCTTCCCCGAGTGAGGGAAGAGGGACCACATGGAAGCTGCGGGCCCGACTGTGACTGATGGGAGAAAAGGACTCACATAGGTAAGATTTACATTCCGGGACTAAGACCATAAAACTGGGCACACAAACTCTGAACAAGAGGGACAGCACTGCACTGTACCTTCTGTAAAATAGATTACACAGTTAGGTGAGGGGAAGGGGACCTTCAACCCTAGGCACAAGGGCAACACCCCAGTGGATAATGGCACCTGCACATTGTAGTGTGTATCATTTTTTGTGTATCATTTCTTTTTAGAGTGCATTTAGTTTCTTTAAATATAAAACAAGCACTGGGCTGGAAAATCTATTATTGCAATGCTGGCTGATTGCATGGAGATGAGCTTGATTTATTCCCAGCACTAACGCCCTGAGGGACCTATGATTGCTCGACATCACTACTACTGAAAGTCAAGTACCGAAGGGATTGCACTTGGCCATGTTTGCAGAGCCTTGGTAGGACGGACCATGGGACATCGGAGGTAAATGATCTCACCACCAACAGCTGAGACCCAGTAGCCTTTTTTTCCCCGAAGAGCCCCCAGTGGGGTCTGACAGCTTCTGTCTTTGAAGATGTTTGATTCAACAAAACAGTTATTTTTCAAACTTGCTGGTCCTCTAAAAAAATAAAAACAAGATCAGGATTCACTGCCCCATATAGGGGAAAAAGATGAGGATGTATCCAGTAATCAACAAGCATTGACAGAGCCAATAGGTCTTCCTAATTAGACCTATTTGCTTTCCCGACCTTTTTTAGCCTGAAGTACACCATCATAGAAGCTGTACATCATGGCTATTTAAAACAAAAAGTGCAATGACACAGCGCCAATGAGGCATGCATGAGTTCAAAACATATGTGCGCACCTACAAAATGATGTAGGATCATATTTTCTTTTTCTTTACTCCTTTCGCGATGGATTGGTAAATAAAAAAAGTGCGCTAAAAGGCGGTTTTAAATTGCAGTGCAAAAGTGCTTAATTTTTTTTAAAGGACAACCAGGTTATAGGAGTGGGTTGAGGCAGGGATGATGGAGATGCAACACAGTGGGCAGGGAGAGAAGCAGAGAGGCAAAAAGGAGTAAAGTGGATCACAGTGTGGGGCGAAGTGCAAAGAGACAAGATAGCCCAATAAGTGTGCCTGGGGGGGGAGAGAAGCACATGGGTGAGAGAAAAACTAACATGGGGGAAGGAGGGGTTCACATTGAGCAAATAGCTGGAAAACACATGTAATCTCATGGAGTGTTTAAACAAAAAGAAAAAAGTAGCTCCCTAAAAGCAAGCAGCAGAAACATATAAACCAGACAATAAAAGAGATTGTAAAGAAGCTAACCTCTATGGGAAGGAAAGCACAAGATTGTCAAACTAGGACAGGAATAAGCAGCAGCTAAACAACAGTGACATTTAAACCAACCAAAGGTAAGAAATTAAGTTGATTAAGTTGTAAACAAAGTTAAGGTTCTTACCTGGGGCGAGTTGTAGCAGGAATGCGAATTCGAGCGGAGTTGGATGGGCTGGGAACTTTACTGCGTGGTGAAGGTTTGGGGAGCTCTAGGGGGTGAGGCTTTAATTTATTCACTTGATGCTTTTTCTCTTTTGGTGTGGGTGACTTATGACTCCTTTGACTCCTAACTGCAGAACACAAAACACAAAAATTCAGAGAGCAGTCAACCACCACTTCTACTGCAACATGGATAGCACCAGTACTAAAAGCATGTGAAGAAGGGCCTAAAATTCTGTGGTTTTGCAGGTATGGATTCAGACATCACAAGTATGTGCTTTACCTACAGGAACAGGATGAACAACTTGAAGTTGCGCTGGTGGAGACATGAGGAATTAGTGAGGACAAGGGAGAGAGCTACAGAGAAGTTTCACATTATAGTAGGAGGGCCTCAAAATTGGGTCCTTAAAGCATAAAACAGTATGGTGTAAGGGACGAGTTGAGACTGGATTACAGAAACCAGGCTGTGATGTGAGGTTTGCTTGTGAATATGCAAATGGGTCAACACATTATATAGTCAGTGTTTGCAGGTTTCCAAATTGAGGTACCATGGAGATAACTTTAGCTCCATAACCCAGGTCAACAGGTTCCAAGACCAACAACTTAGCTAATAAATCATGTAAGCTTGTCATATACTGGAATAGCAGGTGTTGTTTCAAGTCAATATTGAAGAATATACTATTAGCCACCTATTATTCCTTCAATATTGAGGAACAAAGTTTGCAATAGGTTCATATATAGTTTGATTGGAAAAACTGTACTTCAATACAGAGGTCTATCAGCAAACTAATTCGAGGCTCACCTTTGAATTTGGAATTCTGTTGCGAAATCCCTGAGGTCAAATTGCCAGAAGGGTATGATGAATAAGTGCTGTCATGTGGGGAAAGCAAGGAAAAAACTTTCTGCTAGTTGAATATATTATGAAAGGAAAATGTGTAACACATGCTTTTTCGGATATTGTTTTTTTCCATTGAAATTGGTATCACTTCATATAATGTAATGACAACAGAAGCAATGGTGAATGCGCTTCGTATAATGTAACAAGAACAGATGTAACGGTGAATGTCGGCAAAATGGACAGAGAATCAGGATATAGATGACAGATAATACCATTAAAATGTTCAGTATAATTGTCAAAAAGTTTGATAGGAAGAGTAAATAATTCAGAAATAAGCACTGGCATACATGGTCAGTGCTTGGCAAGGTAGTACAATGGTTATTTTTTTATAGCACGCTTATGCCACAAAAATAAAACTTAAAAAAAAAATAGAAAATGTGTTACCACCTATACATGTTTAATTTATGTGGCCAACAAAAATCTTACATTTAAATAACATTCACAAGTGGGACTGTTTTGATAGTGCTGTTTAAAAAAATTAATCAGCAATGGGGTAACCCTATGTCCCTCAGAACCTGGGTATGTAACAGTATATAAGAACAATAGGTTCTTTTGGGGAGAAAAACATTTTTTTAGATGTCTTTTTTTGTCATTACCACTGGAGGAAATGTATCCCTCTCCGAATTCATTTACAAAAATAAATCACTACAAACACACATGGGTCTGGTTTCATGTTTCTTTCGTATATTCAATCTTATTATATCAAATTACATGAAACAAACAAAGGTCTGTTTCTAATGTGATATGAAAATGTTCTCTTGCAGTGCAATGGGTGAAATCAAGTGGCTTACTGAATAGCGGTAAAAACAGAATAATTTCGCAAGATTGTTAAAAAATTAATACATTTTTTAACAAAAAAGCCCATCTTCCACAGACAATGTCTGGAGTGTTGACTGTGCAGGTGTATCTTTTCACTGTGATTCAACTGTGATACAACAGCTTCACTGTCAGTAACTGTTTTCTAGTTTGGATATTAATGTAAGATATTGAGACTATTCCAACTTGATATATAACTGCATATAAGAAGATCGGTTATGTTAGATTGAGGATGGTCTCTCTAAAGGAGTTTATTTCTCAGTGTTGTTTTTAAGACGTGTTGACTGTTTGTGGCATAAATGTGGTATGCCTGATAGATCAGATGTGAGATTATCTTGGTGTTTTTGACATTTTTGTTTTGACCAGTTTATTTACAGTATGGCTTCTTCATCACCCTGAGTCTATCTTAATATGTTCAATTGATCGTTTTGACATGAATACAAGTAATAAATAAGAAATGCAATATCTGTTGATGTTTTGGAATCCAATGCATATTTATACTATTTGACCTAATTCTCTGTATCTTTATCAATAGTATTTTTGTGAGCGGAACCTCCACTAGGCTCATGGCTGCGACTTGTCGGAGCACTCCAGGGAGATGAGTTTTTCTCAGTTATTTAAAGTATTTTGCAGACAGGATAACTCTTTCTTGAATGTTCTTTATCCCCTGACATCCTGCCAGCGTATTTTTTCCCCAGGGGCCCTCTCTTTTTGTAAAATATAATGGAGCCTGTGTAATAGAATATAATATCTTGTTATAAAGCATGTGTGAAGATACCAATATGTTTACATTATTGAAACATTTTGCATTGATACTGACTCACCTGGAGACAAACAGAAATTAATAGAATGGGTCACCTGGTAATCTCCTGGATCTTGTATGCAAAATTAAGGTGCTTGTTATAAGGAAGTCCTCCGTGATGAGCAACTCCTATGTGAAAACATGCATCACTCAGTGACTGTCTTCGGTAGAATAAGGAAAGTTATCCCCAATAAGTACTCAATCGACTCACCTCCCAACAAGGGATGAGGCTGTGGAACTTTGATGCCGGTAAGAGCGCTAGGAATCTATGGGCCCATTGGGTCACTACGGAGCGGCCAATGCACTCATTGCAAATTCCAATTTACAGTGGAAATTGAATCCTAAAAATATATACGTAAGCATCAGTAATGACACACCTTTAAAGATCGTAGGCCAACTAACATGAAAGTGTAGTTACACCAACTCTCACCTCCTACTAGAAAAAGACGATCGAATCGTCTGATAATCCACTGGTGAATCTCCGCCTGCTCAGCAATAGATAACAGAGACGCAGCACGCAACATAAGCATCCACCCTTACCAGTGTACAAAGTTTTGTCCACCAAGAAGGCGGGTCTGGGGAAGCAGTCCATGCCCCGTTCGTTTATCTTGATTGGTTGAGCAATAACTTACCATTTCAAAATACCTGCAGAGTTCGTTGTACGTCCAGCTTTCAGGCAGCAATACAAATTTAAAGATAACTCTTGTGATTAGTTCCTACTAGAGTGGGATATGGCATCTTATCTAGTGGCAGTTTTGACTCGCCATAAAGTAGTGCAGAGGGTCAATATGCCTGCTGCAAAGAAAGTATACTGTGCAGATCACAGATCTGCATTTATGTGGCTAGCTGAGTGGATTACTGCTTTTGTCAGAGTATTTTGTTTTTGTTGTAGTTAATAAGATAAAACTCTAAAGTAGAATAGTGATCGTTACGAATTGTCGTCAAAGAACTGCATGCAAACTGCATAAAATAGGCTAGGATGTAATCCCCCCCAAAGTCCTTGTTTCTCTATTCCTAATGTTGCTAAAAAGAGTTTTTTTGGGTAGATAAAATTAATGTTGAAACAGCCAGCCTTTACCAGTGTTTTAGAAGAAATTAAATGTATGTGAGAGAGGGGCTGTGAGAGGTTTGCCTGGTATATGCTGTCCACTAATTAAAGTGGGCACCATGCACCAGTCCAAACAACCCTTATGGTGATTAGGAGGTCAAAGATACTCTTAGAAAGCTATCCAAAAGGTAGCTGTGGAGAGCAGCCTTCAGGCTTAGTCTTGAAGGAATGTTAAGCAGCTAATTTTACCAGAATGCAACCTTATAGTAACGGTTAAATGAAAGGAGAACAACACAGTAGTTATAAAAATATTTATTTATAAATATAACACTATCTAGTCCGACACAGTATCTCCTACCCGGAGATAATCACAAAGCACACAATACTCAAGCACAGAAATGACAGTAAATAGCACTAATACACAGTGGGCCTCAACAGGGGACCAAACCATATACTAAGAAAGTGGTATAAGAACCACAACTTGAGTCAAGACAGTGTTGAGAGGATGTAGAATCGCTGGGACCCCAAGGAACCATGCAAGGTGAGTAAGTAGGGATCCCACGGAGGACGGGTGCAGTGTGGGGACAAAACCGCGCGCTCCGTACATTTCTATGGGAAAGTCGCGGTTGAAGTTTTAGAGTTTAAGGACCCTTCCCAGTGGACTTCGAAAAAACCCCGTGGAAGTTGGAAAATGGATAGCAATCCCACCCGTGGATACCGAGTTACCCAACTTACCTATCCCAGGGAAGACGGGATGCATAGGTCTGAAGTGCGTCGGAAACCGCCGTCGAACCCAATGGAGGACTTCGAAGAAGAGCAGCTGCTGGAAGGAAGAAAGTGTTAGTTGGAATCCAAAGGTGGATTCTTGTTAAAGAGTACCTGAAAGCAGAGGGGACAGAGTCTGGGTCACTCAGGAGTGACCAGAGGCTAGGTAAACGAATGCCCACCAATGTCAGGTGCTTCAGGTCCATTGATGGATTTCTTGACTCTGCAGGTACAGGGACCAGATGTCAAAGACAACCAGGAGCTGGATACGACCTGTCCCACAAAGGATGTCGAGTACTTAAGGGTTGGTGTCCATGGGAGCACCGACAAGCCTTGGCAACGGCAACCCACGCAGAAGGTCAAAGATGTGTACGGTTCAGACAAGCAAGGTCCAGGAGATTTACCACAGCAAAGGGAGTCAGTGCAGGCCTGGAGCAACCTGGGGCACCCAAGAAAAGCAAAGTTGACCCTCAAGTGGACTCACAGGCCGGAGACACAGGAGTCGTGAGAGGAGCTCGAGTGATTTCACAAAACAACCCATAGAGCACTCGGTGAGAGGAGGCCGAAGGTCTTGGTAGGAAATGGTGCCAGAGGTTGGGGCTACTCGGAGCCCAGTGTACTTGTTCGGAAAACACCAACAAGCATATGCACTTGCAAATGTACGCGGGGCACAGCGGTTCCTGTATTGCAGCCCCCACTAGGTATTCTGACCTCAAACGCGGTGATAAGGCAGCCCAGACCTCAAGGGATGTAGAAACTCACCTCCTGTGTTGCTGAAGCCTTTGGGGTCCATAGGAGGTCAGGGTCAACAGACCAGACAGCAGTGTTGCCATGCCTGCGAATGCAGGGGAGTGGCTCCTCCACTCCAAGGGAGATATCTTCGGTTGTCCTTGAGGCTCCACAGGTCCTGCACGGATCCTGTATGGTGCACGGGCACAGACGATGCTTCAGAGTGAGAGGGAGACGAAGTCGGTCCAAAACGAAGTCCAGAATGTCCAGACGGTCGAAGTTCAGTGGTTTCTGGTTCAGAATCTTGTCCACGTCGAATCTAGGGTCCTACAGCCTGGTAAGACCTTTTGTACCCACGGTGGAGGGTCGGACAGATTCTGGGGACCCTCCCTGGGAAAGGTTTGGACAGTGGGGAGGTTACTCCCATGTCCTTTGTCCAGTTTCCTGCCATGGCAGTAGCCAACGACTCCCAGGACTGGTTTGAACTGGACTATGCACAGGGACACCAAATGTGCCCCATAAGCAGACTTTTGGTCGCTGGCAAATGCACCCATTCAGCCCTAATACACTAAATCCTGCCTGGGAGGTGGTCACACCAGCCTGTGACAGGATGCCTATTGTACTGCCTTTCCCTGCTCAAGCTTGGCTCAGCAGCAGGAGGGCAGAAATGTGTCTCTGGTTGGCAGCAACCATTTTGTGCTGCCCTGGACTAGAAGGCTGGTACCAGGAACACCAGGGACCCAACGAAGCTCAAATCTGAGGGGTGGAATCATTCCTCCCATACCGGTTACCGGTGTGGGGGTAAGATTCCAACATGCTTGACACCAAACATGATAGGGTTTGTTTCAGCCGTTTTAGAGTTGGTCATCACACGGTCGCATAATGCCACTCTATATGTTGTAAATGGCTGCCTCACTGACAGACCAGAACTATGGATTCCGTAGGCTGCAGGGGTGTTCTGCTCATGCAGTGGCACCTTCTCACTTAAAACCAAGGACCCTGCCTTCAGGACTGTAAAGGCCTGCTAGAAGGGGGACTTACAGGTTTTAAGTGCAGTGACCCTTAGATATAGTAAACGTATATCTTAAGTAAGTGGTGCATGCCCCAACTTAAACAGGCTGCAAAGGCAGGCCTGTAGTTCCATTTTGCATGGCCTCTCATGGGTGGCATAATACATGCTTCAGTCCATGGGAGGCCTTGCTCTGCCCTTTCTGGCACTTTGTAGCCTTGATAGTGAGGCCTACTTTCTGCAGAGCCTTCAAAACCTTCTTCAGGTGGACTAGGTGATTCTCCCATGTGGAGCTAAAGACAGCTATATCATCAAGATATGCTGCACTATACGCTTCCGGCCTTTATTCACCGGCCTTTGGAATGTGGCAGGTGCATTCTTCAAACCAAAGGGCATTACAATAAAGTGATAATGCCCACTAAGGGTTGAAAATGCTGTTTTTGGTTTGGCATCCTCAGCTAGTCTGATTTGCCAATCGCCAGCAGTGAGGTCAAATGTGCTCAAGCATTTGGCTGAGGCCAAATTATCAATACATTCATCTGCCCTTGAAATTGGAGAGTAGCAGTCCTAGTGACTGCATTGAGTCCCCTGTAGTCAGCACACAACCTCATCCCATCTCTCTTTTACCACCCTGGATGTGAGGTTTTGGTACCAGGACCAATGGACTAGCCCAAGGGCTAACTGAGGGCTCAATAACTCCCAACTCAAGCATCTTTTGGACCTCAGTCCTGATGCAATCTATGAGATGGTCAGGCTGCCTGTAAATCTTATTTTCAACAGGTAGACTCTCACCTGTGTCCAATTTATGGGTACACCAGGTGGTCTGACTATGAGTTAGAGAGAAGATGTGCCTATATTGATTGGAGACCTTCCTGCAATCAATCTGCTGTTGGTCAGTGAGGCTGCCTGCCAAAGCTACACCATCCACTGACCTATCATCAGGATTCTAAGAGAGGTGATCAGGGAGAGGGTCACTCTCTTCTTCCTGTCCCCCTCATCAGTTGCCATGAGCAAGCCCATGCCAGCCGTGTCTACAAAGGTTTCAACCTGTTCACATGGAGCACCCTGTCGGGCTCCTAGGAGTGCCAAGGTCCACCAAGTGGATGACCTCACCTTTCTATTCAATTATAGTATGGGGTCCACTCCATTTGTCTTGGAGAGCTGCTGGGGCCACAGGCTCCAACACCCACACCTTCAGCCCTGGTCGATAAACAGTCAGAACAGCCTTTTGGTCATTCCAAGCTTTCTGTAATTGTTGACTTGCCTCAAGGTTTTTACTTGCCTTCTTCATGTACTCACCTACACTGGAGCGGAGACCAAGTACATAGTCCACAATGTCTTGTTTAGGTGGTTTGAGAGGTAACTCCCATCCCTCCTTCACCAAAAATAGGGGACCCCTAACTGGATGCCCAAACAGAAGTTTAAAAAGGCTGTAGCCAACCCCTTCTGTGGGACCTCTCTGTAGGCAAAGAGAAGGCAGGGCTACAGGCCATCCCATTTTCACCTAAGCTTTTCTGGAAGGCTCATGATCATGCCCTTGAGGTTTTTTTTTAACCTTTCAACTAATCCATTGCATTGTGGGTGATAGGGTGTGGTGAACTTCTAGTTCACTCCACACTTCTTCCACATTGCAGTGATATAACTTGACATGACGTTTGTAGCTCTGTCAGTTAAGACCTCCTTAGGGAAACCCATTCTGGAAAAGATTCCCAGGAGGGCCCTGGCCACCACAGGGGCTGTGGTGGTTCTAAGGGGTATTGCTTCTGGGTACCTAGTGGCACAGTCCACCACCACTAGTATGTAACTGTGTCCAGATGCTGTAGGAAGGTTCATGGGACCAATGATGTCAATCCCAACCCTCTCAAAGTGGACCCCCACCACTGGTCGTGGTATGAGGGGGCTTTGTGCTACCACCTGACTTAGTAAACAAAAGAGGGAGTGTGCCCCACAGCACGCAAGTGATGTAGGGAGACACACACATAGAGAAAAAAAGGAAAACTTTTTCCTTTTTATAAGACCCCTCACTCACCACTAGTTGGTGACATGCTTCATCATAGGGGTCCCACCCGAATGACCGAATGCCATTCGGGTGTGCTACAACGCCTGGATTACAGCAGAGCGGGATGATGTTTGTGGACGCAGTGGAAGTGAGTGAAATAGTGCAGGTTAAAATTGTCTTTATTGTTCCAATAATTTTAATGTGGAGCAATAAGACAAAGTAAAAGCAATGTGGGATGCCTCAAAAGGTTAAATTGGACTAAAGCATCTGTGTAATAAGTGGAAGAAGGTCATGGTCTACATGTTTCAGCCTCTCAATGTCACTGCCAAGATTTCTTCAGGACCTCGTGTTGTAACCCGATGGGTGTGCACACACTAAGGTGCACCCTTCTCTGAGTTACTTTTGAAACATACCACTACCTACGAAATGTTTGTCTTTAAGCTTTGTGTGAAAGGGGAAATGAATCTGAAAAGATAAAGCAGAAACAAACATAATTGATTGTTTTAAAATGCAAAGCGCTCAGATTTTTAATTCATTCGTGTCTCCAGATAAATGGCATGCAGCGTGTGCGTGATCAATTCGTGCACACATACCATGCCTGAAGAACAATCGTGTGCTGTGAGTTTTCACAACCAAAAATGAAGAGAGAAATGCTATTGTTCTCAGTAGTATCACATACCCACTAAATCAATTTATGGTGGGTGTCCATATGCTCGACTATTTGCACGCGTGGTATTCCTAATGGAGCTCCTACGTTAATACAACGAGCACTAATCGTACCACAGTACATGTGCCAGTGTGAAACGATCTGGCAAACAATGAAAGGAAACCAAGGTCAATGCTTGCTTGCACTTCAATTCAGAAATGCCCCATGGAAGCTTAGTCACACACTAAGGCAGAAGGAAAAAACCGAGTAAAGCGCAGTTAGGGACACGTACCTCCAATCCGTTGTTAACTTAAAACCAATGGTGGCCGCTCATAGCCCTCAAATACTTACTTCGTCAAACATTACCGCCCGTGTTCATACGTCAAAGTACCCTCACGGAAACCCGAGGATGTGTCTCCTCGGTTCCCTGAGGTTTAAATGTGATTATCAGGGACGTGGTACTTCCGGGCGTGTGACGTTGACGTAGTCACATGTCAACGTGAGGGGTGTGGTTGCGTTCGTGACGCGTCGCCGCCTTCATCTTCGTAGTTTGAAAACTTTATTGTTTGTTGATGTTACCTACGTGAGTGGCCGTAAATAACATTCTAACGTTATCCAAAAAGAAGGGATTCAGTTGAATTAAGGAACTGTTTAAGATGATAAATTAAAAAATGGTACCAGGGAGCATTTTTCTGCAGAAAGTTAAGACAATAGAAATTACAAATGCGACGGAATAATACTTGCTTATAACCACAAGTTGCTGTTCAACTCGTAATCAACCAAATATGGGAATCTGAATAGAACAGGGGTATAGAGGGTAAGTGAGGGAGATTTTATCAACCCCATCCCTTATGATGTAAGTTATGTATCAGAGGTAATGTTCAGGGGATGTTAGTGTTTCGTAGATTAGTACAGGACCTGTAAATTGGTTAGGAACAGACCTAGGGGTCAGATTTTCTAAAAGGACATTTTGGTGATGATATTAATCATATTTGGCAATGCTGCCCTGTACCAAACACAATACAATTAATACTTTTTTGTATTATTGTAAGTCTGATATAAATTAGGTCAGGGTAATGTAAGTAAAGTTATTTCAGTTTCAAGGAGTTCCATGGGATATTGTCGTTTAGTCCTACTTTGTGGGTAGACAATCTGTATACCCAACGTTGTTCCTTCTCCAGTAGGCACTGCTGCAAATGTTCATTTGACCTCACTGTCTCAATAACTGTTCACCTCATGTTGTTTGTGGTATGGTTCGCCTGGAGGAAGTGTTCAGTGAGTTTTGTGGTTAATCTCTTGCATCTAATTGTGCTGCGATGCTCGCAGATCCTCTTTTCACTTTCCTTCCTGTCATACCTACATACCGTAGGCCACAAGGGCATGTTATGACTTATGAGGTAGACTACATTTGTACTGTTACAATTGGTGTGTGACTTCTGAGTCCATATCTTCCCAGGTTCCATGTTTAGAGTTTTTGTTGCAGTTGTTATATGGCACACACTGCAATTACCGCAGGGGTAATGGCCCGTGATATTAGGTAGGCCCCATGCGTTCAATACTGTCGCTGTTGTTTCTTGTTCTGCATTCCTGGGACAGGTAGAAACCAGTGTTTCTTTGATACTCCGTGCTTTCTTAAAAGAGAACAATGTTTTCTCCCAATGTCGATTGCCCGTCTGGAGGATACTCCACTGTTTGTTTATAGACTTGGTCACCTGGTTAGATATCCTGCTGTAGATGGTGACACATGTCAGGGAAATGTCCTTCGTTCCTTCTAGTTTTTCTGCCAGTAGCACATCCCAAGGTTGATTCCTAGCATGTTTCTGGCAGGTTTTCAGTATCTTCTCAGGATACCCCCTAACTGTTAGTTTCTCAGAGAGATCAGCCGCTTGACCCCGATAGTCTGAGAGCTTGCTGCAATTCCGTCTCAATCTGAGGTACTGACCATAGGGTAAATTTTCCCTCAGGGCCCTGGTGAAAGCTTTCAAATCTCAGGAGATTGTTTTTTGCTGTTGGTTTTTGATATGTGTTTGTCTCCAACATGCCCTCCTCCTTCATGATTATGATGTCAAGGAATACCATGGTGTCAGAGTAACTTACCACTGGCTTTACAGGTGGTACAGGAGCGACAAAACTCCTTTGTATCCTCAGACATGTGAGGCCAGTGAAAGTGAGGGACAAGCCTGTTCCAAGTCTTGTTTTGTACTAGGTGTCCTGCTAAGGGAATAACATGTGCCAAGGTGAGTAGGAAGCCCCTAAACATCAGAGGTATGACCAACCTCCTAGTGGCACCAGGCTTGGGGTCTCTACCCTCTGAGTATAGGAGTTGATCATACCAATAGATCCTGTGGGATCCACTGACACTCCCAGCAGCCTCAGCAGCAGCGTTCTGTCTGAGGGGATCAAGAAAGGGGCAGGTTTGCTGCTTCAAACTCAATTTTGCCCTGGAAGGGCCCCCTGTCCCCACGAACTCAACTTGATCAGGTTCAAGTTCATCTGAGACAGTTCCTTCACAGGGACTGGGATCTCTCTCAAGTGACTGATCGTCATACGGAGTCTGGGGGGGAAGACACAGCCTTACCCCTCCTGTTCCTTCTCTTGGAAGGCCCTTGGTCCATTGTTCCAGGATCCAGGGCCTGTTCAGTGTTTGTCAGTTTGGCCTGCGACCTAGTCAAAGCAAACTCATCTGCAGAGATGCCCAGCATTGCTGCATGAGTCCTAAGTTCCACCTCAGCCCAGGCCGAAATCTCCAAATCATTGCCAACAAGCATTTTAATCAATCAATCAATCAATACATTTGTAGAGCGCACAACTCACCCGTGAGCGTCTCAAGGCGCTGGGGGGGGGGGCAGCTACTTCTCGAACAGTCCGGTCTTGAGAAGTCTCCTGGAGGCCAGCAGATCCTGGGTCTGTCGTAGGTGGATGGGTGGGTGTTCCAGGTTTTTGTGGCGAGGTGGGAGAACAATCTGCTGCCAGCGGTCGCTCGACGGATGAGGGGGACGGTGGTGAGGACAAGGTCAGCAGATCGAAGGTGGCGGTTTGGGGTGTAGAAGGTGAGTCGTTCGTTGAGGTATGCTGGTCCGGTGTTATGGAGAGCTTTGTGAGCGTGGATGAGGAGCTTGAAGGTGATCCTCTTGTTGACGGGAAGCCAGTGAAGTTCTTTCAGGTGTGCTATGATGTGGCTTTGGCGGAGGATGTCGAGGATGATGCGTGCAGAGGCGTTCTGTATGCATTGTAGTCGTTTCTGGAGTTTGGCTGATGTTCCTGCATTGAGAGCATTGCCGTAGTGCAGTCTGCTGGTGACAAGGGCCTTGGTGACTGTTCTTCTGGTATCGGTGGGGATCCATCTGTAGATCTTGTGGAGCATGCGGAGGGTGTTGAAGCAGGAGGAGGAGAAGACGGCGTTCACTTGCTGGGTCATTGACAGTGCGGAGTCCAGGATGACTCCCAGGTTGAGTGCGTGGTTAGTGGGCATCGGTGCCGCTCTTGCGGCCGGCCACCATGAGTCGTCACAGGCAGAGGGGGTGGATCCAATGATGAGGACCTCCGTCTTGTCTGAGTTCAGTTTCAGGCGGCTGATCATCATCCATTCGGCGATGTCCTTCATTCCTTCGTGGAGGTTGGATTTGGCGGTGGTGGGGGCCTTGGTGAGAGAGAGGATCAGCTGGGTGTCGTCGGCGTATGAGACGATGTTGAGGTCTTGTGATCTGGCGATGTTGGCTAGTGGTGCCATGTAGATGTTGAAGAGTGTCGGGCTGAGGGACGATACTTGGGGTACGCCGCAGATGATCTTGGTGTCTTTAGAGCAGAATGGGGGAAGCGGACACGATGGGTTCTGTCAGTGAGGAAGGAGGTGGTCCAGTCCAGTGCTTTGTCGTGGATCCCTGCGTTGGGGAGGCGTGCGCGGAGGGTGTGGTGGCAGACGGTGTCGAAGGCGGCCGAGAGGTCCAGGAAGATGAGGGCCGCGGTTTCTTCGTAGTCCATCATGGCCCTGATGTCGTCGGTTGCAGCGATGAGGGCTGTTTCGGTGCTGTGGTTGCTGCAGAAGCCGGATTGGGATGGGTCCAAGATGTTGTTCTTTTCGAGGAAGGAGGTCAGTTGCCTGTTGACGATCTTCTCGATGACTTTTGCCGGGAACGGAAGGAGGGAGACGGGCCAGAAGTTCTTGAGGTCAGCTTTGGGTTTCTTGAGTAGGGCATTGATCTTGGCGTGCTTCCAGCTTTCCGGAAGGGTGGTGGTCTTGATGGAGCTGTTGATGATTTTGCGGAGATGGGGTGCGATGGTGAAGCTTACTTTGTTGAAGATGTGGTGCGGGCAGGGGTCGGATGGTGAACCAGAGTGGATGGTGTTCATGGGTTTGATGGTGTCTTCATCGTTGACGTGGGTCCAGGAAAGCAGGGGGTCGATGTTGATGTGGCTGGGGGGCAGTGAGTCTGAGCTGTCTGTCAGTCGGGGAGGCCTGGTTGCTGAAGCTGTCGTGTATGTCTGCGATCTTGCGGTGGAGGAAGGTGGCTAGGGAGTCGCAGAGGTCCTGTGATGGCGGGATGTCATTGTGAGTTGGAGCTGGCGCTGGGGTTGGAGAGTTCCTTCACGATGTTGAAGAGCTATTTGCTGTTGTGTGCGTTGTTGTCAATGCGCTCTTTGAAGGATGTCCTTTTGGCGGTACGGATGAGTTAGCGGTGTCTGCGGATTGGAGCTCTTGTAGGCTGTGTTGCTGTCTGGTGTCTGTTTGTGGTGCCACTTCTTCTCGAGCCTACGGCAGGCCTGTTTGGATGCCTGGAGGTCGGCGGTAAACCAGATGGCTTTTCTGTGGGAACGTCTGTTCGAGGGTTTCTTGAACAGGGCGAGAGTGTTGGCGCAGTCGTCGATCCATTGCCTGAGGTTGAGGGCGGCGGAGTCGGCGTCGGTAGTGTTCGTTGGTGGGTTTCGGCGAGGGCGGTGACTAGCTGGTCTTTGGTGACTTTGCTCCAGCTGCGGTGGGGGGTCCGTTGCGTGCGGTGGTGCGTTGTCGGCTTCTCAAAGGTGAAGTGGACGCAATGGTGGTCGGTCCAGTGGAGTTTGGTGGTGTGGCTGAAGGTGATGTGGTTGCTGGCTGAGAAGATGGGGTCGAGCGTGTGTTCGGCAGAGTGGGTGGGAGTCGTGACGAGCTGTTTGAGTCCGAGGTTGTCAAGGTTGTCAAGCAGGGTGGTGGAGCTGCTGTCGTTGGTGTTCTCGAGGTGGAAGTTCAGGTCTCCGAGGAGGATGCAGTCCCTGGACGCAAGGGCGTGAGTGCGGACGAAGTCGGCAATGGAGTCGCTGAACTGTTTCCGGGGACCAGGGGTCTGTAGATGAGGGTTCCTCTGAGGGTGGTGTTGGGGTCGGAGTGGATATGGAAGTGCAGGTGTTTGGCAGTGATAAGCGTGTCGTTAGTGCTGGTCGAGATTCTCAGGGTATTTCTGTGGACAATGGCGATTCCTCCTCCAATCCCATTGGTGCGGTCCCTGCGAGTGATCTTGTAGCCGTCTGGGATGGCTATGGCAATGTCGGGTGCCGAGGAGGGGTTTCTAGATGTTCTTATTTATGTGAAGGACAGCAAAATCTTATCTAGACTTTTCAGGAAGGAGACTGCATGTAATTCTGTCTTGCATGCAACCAGTGCACACCTTAGCTCCCAAATCAATGCCATCCCATTGGGAGAAATGACAAGAATCAGGAGAAATTGTACTGACCATTCGGTGCTTCTCTTGGAGTTGAAAAAAATGGAGGAACGATTTTTGCAGAGAGGCCACTCGCAAACAGTTTTGGATAAAGCCAAAACACGAATCCTTAACACCTCCAGGCAATCATTACTGCACAAAACACACAAAAAAAGAATAGCAAACGAGACAGTGACAACAAATTGGCCTTTGTTACCGGTTTCAAAACCCATAGCCATGCAATTTACAGGATTCTACATAAACACTAGCACTTACTCCATCTGGATAAGTCGCTAGATACATATATCACAAGTGTCCGAGTTACCTCCCTCCGATGAGACAGAATACAACATGGCTTCGACGAGACCAATAGGCTTTTACAAATGTACGCAGTGCAATGTTTGCCCCTATGCCCTAAATAAATTGACTGATTTTCAATACAATACATTCACAAAGTATTACGTACAGGAATTCACAAATAGTAACAACAGATTTGTGGTCTACTGTATAATTTGTGTTTGTGGACTTATCTACATAGGCAGTACACTACACCCCCTAAAAGAAAGAATTCAAGAACACATTAGGGCGGTCCGATATAACAAAATGGACTACCCTTTTGCTGTGCACTTCAATTACTCACACCCATTGACGAGCATGACGGGTATCAGATTCCATGGCATTACCCAAACACAATCCCAACAGAGAGGGGGATGACTGACTTCTCAACCTACGCAGGACAGAAACCCAATGGATCATCAGATTGAGTGCGGTCGAACAGGGATTCAATTCTGATAGGGAGCTACATGTTTTTCTATCTGAATAATTGTGATAACCCGGGATTTGGGAATCAGTTCTCTTCTGTGTTTCAAATATGATGTTAAAGTTATGCTTTAGATAAAAATAAGAATATGATAAGTTCTAACATGTTACTCTAGTTTCTATATGGATTACTTGAATATACAGACTATGTAGGTAATATGTTATGCTGTAATTAATTAAACCATGGGACCTGTTACTCGGTATGATTTAGCAATGTCATGATTCAGGAATGTTTTAGAATCACATACAAAATCTGTTAGAGAAATGTCTTTTTATCTAAAATTAGATGTACTAAATTTCTTTGTGCTGTGTCAAGATAAGCCGTTACAATTCCAAGCTGGAAATGTGTTAAATCATAATACTGTCTAATGAAATTAGGTAGTTGTAACCTCGTGCATGACGCTCAATTCTATTTTCTATTTACACGCATACATATCTGTATTTTATTATTGCAGCTGTTGAACCAAACACAGATGTTGTCTGTGTTTTTAGAAAATATTGGCTTTGGGGATCTTTTCACTACCGTTTCATTATGGCCGTTTCTGTTTTCCAAACATTAAGTCCGTTTTCAATTACATTTGCTTTCCGGGTGCTGGCTTCAAAACGTTTTCAAGGTAACGTTTGTATCCCAACATGGAACTTCTGATCGTTCTGGAGACTGGCCCACTTGTGGTACTTGGTTGCCATTCCAATATGGCCGCTTCTGCCTCTTAGACGAAAAGTCCGTCTTTTAATTATTTGTTTTCCGGATGCTGACCTTTGAGCATTTCCGGGTAACATCTTTATGCAAATACTACAGCAACGTGAGCCTCACTTGTCTTGGCAGAACGGATGGCAGAGAGCAGGTTGCTGTGACCATATTGAGCAATATTTCAGGTTAGTACGAGTGGCGATGTGATGGCACGGAGTCCATTAGTTGTGGGAGTGTTTTTGAAACGAGTATACACTCTCTTCGTTTAAGAAGCTCATGCAGCTTCATTTTTTTAAACCACCTTTGAAGATATGGGTTATTGCCACTTCCTTT
The DNA here is from genome assembly GCF_964204655.1 of Triturus cristatus. Classification (NCBI taxonomy): domain Eukaryota; kingdom Metazoa; phylum Chordata; class Amphibia; order Caudata; family Salamandridae; genus Triturus; species Triturus cristatus. Next base: position 699,233,308 of record NC_140594.1, on the reverse strand, counting down.
ACTGCACATCGTAGTCACGACAAGACGCGCAATGTAAGTAATTGTTTAGTCTCCATGAATTGAGGGCTTTTTTTTTACCTTACTTAAAATGTAAATGTCACCTCCTAATCTGTCTTCATTCCCTGTCCCACCCACTCAGTCCTGTTCATCTAACCCAGGAGTCTTCCTTTGGTCATCTAACAGTAACAACTCTACCAGGCGTTGCGTGTTGGCACTCTCCCTGTTTTCAACTTTCTAGAGGCACACAGGGCTTTCAATTCCTGGAATGAAAGCTCACTGCATCTAGAAGGCAGATAGCCACTGGCATCTCCTTTAGTGGACATACTAAGTGTGTTGAGGTGTTGCCCCTACCTAACCTAGTGGGAACTAAAAGCTCTGAGGTTGGATAAAGGGTGTGCTAAACCCTTGACATACCCGACCATAAGTTCAGCAGAACTTACTTATTCTAAGCTAGTATTAAATGTACCTCGTACTAGTGGTTTTTCAGTAAATCAAAGACTTATCAGGTAAAACAATGCAGGCTTGAATCCCAACCACTGCACACCAATGTGAGAAGTTGGCCTGGTATATACTGTCCACTAATTAAAGTGGGCACCTTGCACCAGTCCAAACGACCCTTATTGTGACTTAAGAGGTCAAAGATAACCTTAAAAAGCTATCCAAGCCTGGAGCCGGCAGCAGCTGTAGAGGCTCATACACTAGGATAATTCTTGAGGTTTGCTGGGATGTGGGGGCGCAGGGTGGGGGAGGGGATCCAGGGAGGTGTGTGTTATCGTGCTAAGACTCTGTTGCTATGTATTAAGGCTGTGGCCGTGACCGTGTGGACATTGTGCGACTTCCGGGGGTGGGGAGAGGGAGGGGGGCGTTGGGGGGGGGGTGGGTCTGGTTGTATTATGTTATGTATTTCTGTGGGAAAGTCGTGGTTGAAGTTTTACAGTTTAAGGACCCTTCCCAATGGACTTCGAAGAAACCCTATCGTGGATAAGAGGTTGGAGAGCCACCCAACCGTGGATGCAGTTACCCAAGTTACCTAGGGAAGTTGGGTGCATAGGTTTGATGTGGTGTCGGAAACCGCAGTCGAACCCAATGGAGGACTTCGAAGAAGAGCCGCTGCTAGAAAGAAAAAAAGTGTCGGTTGAAATCCAAAGGTGGATTCTTGTTGAAGAGTACCTGAAAGCAGAGGGGACAGAATCTGGGTCACACAGGAGTGACCAGGGGCTTGGTAGATGAATGCCCACCGAAGTTGGGTGCTTCAGGTGAGTTGATGGAGTTCTTGACTCTACAGCTATGGTGGCCAGGAACTGTCGAGGACGACCAGGAGCCAGACATGAACTGTCCCACCAAGGATGTCGAGTACTGAGGGGTCGGTGTCCGGCGGGAGCACCGACAAGCCTTGGCAACGGCAACCCACGCAGAGGATCAAGAATGAGTACGGTTCGGACCAGCAAGGTCCAGGAGACTCACCACAGCAAGAGGGGTCAGGGCAGGTCTGGAGCAACCAGGGGAGCCTAAGAAAAGCAAAGTTGACCTTCAAGTGGACCCACAGTCCAGAGGCAAAGGAGTCGCGAGAGGACCTCGAGCGATTTCACCAAACAACAGCCCACGGAGAACTCGTTGCGAGAAGGCCGAAGTTTTTGGTAGGAAATGGTGCCAGAGGTTGGGGCTACTCGGAGCCCAATGCACTTGTTCGGGAAACGTCAACAAGCGTATGCACTTGGAAATGTACGCGGTGCACAGGTTTTCAGGTATTGCAGCCCCCATGAAGGATTCTGACCTCAAACTTGGTGAGAGGGCAGCTCGGACCTGGAGGGACGTTGAACCCACCTCCGGTGTTCCTGAAGCCTTCAGAGTCCGTAGGAGGTTAGGGTCACCAGACTATATAGCAGTGTTGCGGTACCTGCGAATGCAGGGGAGTGACTCCTTCACTCCAAGGGAGATATCTTCGGTTGTCCTTGATGCTCCACAGGTCCTGTACAGATCCTGTATGGTGCACAGGTACAGACGATGCTTCAGACTAAGAGTGAGACGAAGTCGGGCCCAAACGAAGTCCAGCAAAGTCCAGAGTGCCCAGATGGTCGAAGTCCAGTGGTTTCTGGTCCAGAATCTTGTCCACGTCGAATCTAGGGTCACACAGCCAGGCAAGCCCTTTTGCACCCACGGGAGAGAGTCGGACAGATTCAGGGGACCCTCCCAGGGGAGGGTCTTGACAGTGGGGAGGTTCTTTGTCCAGTTTCACGCAAGAGCAGGAGCCAACGGCTCCAAGGACTGGTTTGAACTGGACTATGCACAGGGACACCAAATGTGCCCCTCATGCAGAGTTTCGGTCGCTGGCAAGCGCACCCACCCAGCTCTAATGAACAAGTTACTTACCTTTGGTAACTATATATCTGTAAGAAACATTAGTAGAGATAGACTCCTTACCTTAGAATTACCCGCAGGCGTCAGACTGGATCTGGAAAGTTTTTGTCAGCAGTACAGTACCCCTGCAAGTCGGAAGGTGGCGTTGTGTGGCTCCGCGTCCGTCGTTGGCATTGTGGTCGCTGAGATGACGTCGCGATAGCTACATAGACGCCCCCCTGGCGCGCGGACGTAAGTTGTTTACACGACTTTCCACGCCAGGAACGCAGAGCCATGCAAGCTATTGACCACTGCTGCTTTGAAACTAGGGCCCTGAAAGAGATTACCTTAACCCTAGAAATCAGTTGGTAGAACAGGGAGGATGGGTGGGGCAGTAAGTCATCTATCACTACTAATGCTTCTTACAGATATATCGTTAATGAAGGTAAGTAACGTGTAGCCAACAAAGAGCTGGTCATCCACACGGAACTGTTGTGTGCGGTTCAAGTAAACTGAGTGCGCATGTTTTGGGTCCAGACGGTGGAGCCTCTCTTCCTCTCTGGAAGGATGCGGAGGCAGAAAGAAGTTGGGCAAAGTGATGGTTTGCCCGATGTGAAAGCAGTGACAACTTACGGCAGAAAGGATGGACGGGTTCTGGGCACAACCTTGTCCGGATGGACAGACAGAAATAGAGGTTTACAAGAAAGAGCCTGGAGCTCACTCACTCTCCTAGCGGAGGTGATGGCTACAAGGAAGGCAGTCTTCAGAGTTAATAGACGTGGAGGACAGTTGTGAAGAGGCTCTCAGGGAGCACACATCAAGCATGTGAGAACCAGGTTCAAGTCCCACTGTGGCATCACAAAAGGAATAGGAGGGAAAAGGTGAGTAATGCCTTTGAGGAATCTATTTACAACAGGGGACTTGAAAAGAGAGGGCTGATCAGGGAGCCCGAGGAAGGCTGAAATATCAGAAAGGTAGCCCTTGATAGTGCCCAGAGCAGAGCCCTGCTGGGCCAAAGAAATAAGGAACAAAACGACTTCTGAAAGAGGGGCAGAGAGGGGATCCACACATCTTGCTGTGCACCATGCAACACATTTGTTACACCTGCAGGCGTATACCAACTTAGTCGAGAGCCGCCTGGCCCCCAGAATAACATTACAAACTTCAGGAGGCAAGTCAAAAGAACTCAACTGCCGTTGCTCAATCTCCACGCAAGGAGGTGGAGACTGGACAGGTTCGGGTGGAGGACTGTCCCCTGCTGCTACGACAGAACATCCTCCCGAAGAGGCAGTCGGATCGGCGGATCGATGGTCATACTGAGTAGCTTGGGAGACCATACTCTGCAAGCCCAGTCCGGCGCCACAAGAATGACTTGGGCCAGGTCGTGCCTGATCTTCTTCAGCACTCTGGGTAGAAGTAGTATAGGCGGAAAGGAGTACAACAGACCGCAACTCCCCTTGCGATGAAAAGCATCACCTAGCGAGTGCCGCATTGGAAATTCCAACGGGCAGAACTGCTGACATTGCGCGTTCTCTTTGGTGGCGAATAGATCTAACCAAGGCTCTCCCCACTGTTGAAAGAGACCTTGCGCCACGTCTGAGTGAAGACGCCATTAGTGATCCATACTGCACCTGCGGCTGAGTTCATCCGCCCTGGTGTTTAGTGAACCTGCCAAGTGTTAAACCACCAGGGAAATGCCCTGATGTTCCAGCCATGTCCAGAAGCGCAGAGCCTCCTTACATAGGGTCCACGAACCCACCCCGCCCTGTTTGTTGCAGTACCACATGGCGGTGGTGTGGTCTGTGAACACCTGCACTACTCTCCCTTTGACAGAGGGAAGGAATGCCTTGAGTGCAAGTCGGATCGCCCGGAGCTCCAGAAGGTTGATGTGGAGCCGGGACTCCGCCTGAGACCAGAGGCCTCTGATCTCCGCCTCTCCCATGTGGCCTCCCCATCACAGGAGGGATGCATCCGTCTCCACTGTGTGCTCCGGTTGGGGAAGGGAGAGGGATCTGCCATTGACCCAATGCCAGTTTGTGAGCCACCACTGCAATTGTCGTGCAGTGCCCTCCGAGATCTGGACGGACTCGGACAGGTTCCCCTGATGCTGCGCCCACAGGAACTTCAGGTCCGACTGCAGAGCCCGCATATGCCATCTGGAATGATCGACCAGCAGGATGCAGGAGGCCATGAGGCTCAGCAGCCTCAGGGTCATCCTGACTGAAACCCAGGATAGAGGCCGAAAGATTGGAATCAGAGCCTGAATATCCTGGTCTCGCCGTTCGGGAGGATAGACCCGTAAGTGTGTTGTATTCAGAACCGCTCTGATGAAGAGCAGCTTCTGAGAGGAAATCGGGTGCGACTTTGGCACATTGATGGAGAACCCGAGCAAATGCAGGTCGGCAGTAGAATGGAGGTGGGAGTAGACTGCCTGGGGCGAGCCCGCCTTCGACAGCCAGTCGTCGAGATAGGGGAAGACTGGAACCCCTGATCTGCGCAGATGAGCTGCGGCCACCACCATCACTTTCATGAAACACCCAAGGGGCGCTGGTAAGGCCAAAGGGGAGCACGGTAAACTGAAAGTGCTTGTGGCCTACCATAAAACGCAGGTAATGCCGGTGGGCTGGCAGGACGGGGATATTGAAATATGCGTCCTGCAGATCCAACGCTACCATCCAGTCCCAGGGTCGAGGGCAGACAAAACCTGAGCCACAGTTAATATCTTGAACTTCTCCTTCCGGAGGAAGCGATTGACGTTCCAGAGGTCCAAAATAGGACGCAGGCCCTTGTCCTTCTTGGGCACCAGAAAGTAGTGGGAGTAGCAACCACGACCTACTTCTGGCGCAGGAACGCGCTTGTGGCCCCCTTGGCCAAGAGGGCCACGACTTCCTGTTGAAGAAGTGCAAAGTGATCCCCCGACATGCGGTGGTACTGGGGTGGCATGGCTGGAGGGGTAGTCTCGAAGGGGAGGGAGTAGCCCCTTCGGACTATTTGTAAAACCCACCCGTCCGTAGTGATGGTGCGCCAGTGGGGGAGGTGATGGCGAATCCTGCCGCCCACTGGCATTCGATGTACCTGAAAAACCAGACTAGGAAGGTTTGGAGACAGTGGTGACGGAGTGGAGGTTGACTGACCTGCTCGCTGGCCCCCTGACGCACCTCGGCGGGTTCCACATCCGCGGCCGAGCTGAGACTGTTGCTGCGTAGGCCTGTGGCTCTGAAGCGAATGTGTCGGGCGTCCCTTCCGTGGCCACGAAAGGAGCGAAAAGCAGAAGGCGGAGGAGGGCGAGTGGCCGAAAGGACCAAGGACTTGGCCGTAGCCCGTGAGTCCTTAAAGCGCTCCAACGCACTATTTGCCTTGTTGCCAAAAAGGGGAATGCCATCAAAGGGCACGTCCATCAGAGTGTTCTGGACATCCCCAGAGAAACCAGTTGTCCTCAGCCAGGCGTGGCGGCGGAGCGCCACTGTCGTGGAAATTGTCCTGCCCAGCGAGTCGGCGGTGTCAAGGCCACAACGGATTGTGAACTTAGCTGCATCCCTCCCTTCAGCAATAGCTTGAAAGAGCACTGTCCGGGCCTCCTCCGGACACTGAGGCAGCACTTGCGACACCCTATCCCACACAGAGTGGGAATATCGGCCCAAGAGGCATGCAGTGTTCACAGACTGCAGCCCTGAACTGGCGGAAGAAAACATTTTCCCAAACTGTTCCAGTCTCTTGGATTCCCTGTCCGGGGGTGCGGTAGGGAATGCGCTCTGGGACATGGAGGCTTGGAAAACCAAGCTCTCAGGGGTGGTGTGTTGGGAAAGGAAAAGGGGGTCGCCCGGGGCCAGGTGATGGTGGCGGGCCACGTTCCTATCCACAGGTGCCCCTGTGTTGGGCCTGGACCAGGTGCCCAAAAGAACGTCAGAAAGTGCATCATTAAAAGGCAGCAGTTGCTCCGCAGAGTTAGCTGCCGGCTGAAGCACTTCTGTCAGGAGGTTAGTCCTGACAGCCACTGTAGGGAGCTCGAGGTGGAGGGCCTCTGCCACCCTACGTAACACCACTGCGTAACTTGCACCCTCCTCCGTAGCCACGGTAGGAGGAGTTAGCATGCCAAGCTCAGGAGAGGTATCCAGCCCACTAGCATCCCCCAGCTCCTCTGCCCAGTCTGGGTCATACTCACATTGAGCTGCGAGAGGGTCCTCAGACCCCTCCCAGTCCTCCCCTTCCTCCGAAGGCTGATGAACAGGCCGAAAATAAGGAGGCTGAACATAGGGGTAGAAAGGCCCCATCGGCATCAGAATCGGCATCGAGCGATGCCGTTCTGGCTCCGTGTCCACATCGGGGCTGAGACCGGGGGTGACGTTGTCCGGTGCCACGGGCGATGTCGGAGGTGGTGCCGGTGGGGTCGACGTCGGTGGTGGCGTCACAAGGTCAACCGGCGTTGACCGGGAATCAGGCCTAGATCCATGGCTGGAGCCGACAGCGATGCCGGAGCCGCCGACAGTAAAGGGCGAGGACCCCCCTGCATGCCGGACTTCAAGCAACTTTCGGGACCGCTCCCGCACAGTCTTCGGTGCCATGGCCCGGTAGTCGGGGCCTGACCTGTGGTCGGGCCCCAGGCAGTAGACACACACGTGGTGCGGATCCGTCACCGACATCATGCGATGACCGTCCCCGCAAGACTTGACGCCGGGCATCCCTACGGCACAAGGAGTCGATGGACTCGAAAAACAGAGACAAAAAGATCTAAAAAGTCACTCAGTCAAAAAGTGACTGGGGGTACCGCTCTCTCCGGATCTGCGCTAGTTGGCGCGGAAAAAGAAAGAACTGACAGAGGTGCGCGAGGGCCGCATCTAAGTGGCTGCTGCGACGTCATCTTGGTGACCACGACGCCAACGACGGACGCGGAGCCGCACAACACCACCTTCAGACACACAGGGGTACTGCTGACGAAAACTTTCCGGATCCAGTCTGACGACTGGGGTTAATTCTAAGGTAAGGAATATATCATCACATGTTTCTTTCAGATACACTAAATCCTCTCTGGGAGGTGGTCACACCCCCCTGGGACAGGATGCCTATTGTTCCGCCTTCCCCTGCTCTAGCTTGGCTCAGCAGCATGAGGTCAGAAATGTGTCTCTGGTCGGCAGCAACCATTTTGTGCTGCCCGGGACTAGAATGCTGGATCCAGGAACACCAGGGACCCAACGAAGCTCGCTTCTGAGGGGTGGAATCATACCTCCCACACCGGTTACCTGTGTGGGGGTATGATTCCAACATGTTTGAAACCAAACACAATAGGGTTTGTATCAGCTGTTTTAGAGTTGATCATCAAGTGGTCGCGTAATGCCCCTCCATATGTTGTATATGGCGGCTTCACTGACAACCCGGGAGAATGGACTTTGTATGTTGCAGGGGTGTCCTACTCATGCAGGGCACCCTCTCACTTAGAACCAAGCACCCTGCCTTCAGGATTGTAAAGGCCTGCTATAGGGGTGACTTATGGGTTTTAAATGCAGTGACCCTTAGATATAGTAAACCTATATCTTAAGTAAGTGGAACATGCACCAACCTTAAGTAAGTGGAACATGCACCAACCTATACAGGCTGCAATGACAGGCCTGTAGTTCCATTTTGCATGGCCTCTCATGGGTGGCATAATACATGCTTCAGCCCATGGGAGGCCTCTGGGGTACCTATGCCCTGGGTACATAGGTACCATATACGAGGGACTGACAAGGGTGCCCCAGTATCCAATCTGGAGTGTACCTAAATACATGACATAACAATTTAAGGAGAAAGCAGATACACTGGGGTCCTGATTAGCAGGTTCCCAGTCAGACTAGTCAAAAACAGTATCATATTTAGCAAAAAGTGGGGCTAACCCTAAAAGATCCTACTTTCCTAAAGGGGCTATGAAGGGATATGGGGCACTTTTGCCCGGTGGTAGTGAGGGAAACCGAGAAGGAGGGATTGGGGAGGGGGAGTAACACATAAAAGGACTGTCGCACTGGGCGCCACCAGCACTAAGCCCTTTGATGCTGGGTATGTGGCAAGGTGAAGTAATAATGCGTCTTTTTGTTCTTTTTTAGTGTCTTTGGAGAACCTCCGGATTTAGAAAAGAAGACCAAGTAGGGCGACTTCGTCTTTCTGGACTGTTGCACACATCTCTCATGCACACACACATGGACTGTTTTAGAACAACAAATCTGCCTTCTACATAGGATAGTGTTTTAGAAGGACAGTTTTAGCCAGTAGCAGAGATGACGTCTCTGTAGATGACTGCTGCCCAAGCCCTCACTCAGGTTATGGATGACAGCTCTGAGGTAGGATCAAAGACTGAGACAGCAGATGCTGAGACAGCAGATACTGAGACAGAATCTGATGGAGAGGTAAATGAAGCAGAATCTGGACGTGATTTTTCAGTCGGCGGAGTCCCATCGGACAAAACATCTTACAGTGATCCTGAGGGACACAATGATGGCAGTCATACTGTCCCTTCACAAACACAGTCTGTGCAGGGAGCCAACCATAGCAGGTTTGAAAAACACAGAGAGCAGGCATGAGCAGCGGCGAGCACAGAGAACTCTCTTGGCAGCCCCCCAATTTAGTTCAGTCCCAAGTTCCGTCTTTCACTGGCCACGCTGGATCTAAACTGGATATGGCCAATTTTTTGCCAATTGACTACATCCATCTTTTTTTAGATGTTGACTTCTTGAGCAAACTGTGCAGCAACAAACTGGCATGCCAAACAATTTCTGAGGGAGCATAGAGGCACTCTTGGGCCTCATTCTAGAGCACACAAATGGACTCCGACTTCATCAGAGGAGTTAAAGGTATTTTTGGGCCTTACGCTCAAAATGGGGTTAGTGCAGAACCCAACCTTGCAGTCCTACTGGTTTACGCGCACGGTTTGTGTAACCCCCATCTTCGCACTGAACATGAGCAGAGATCGTTTTTTGCTATTGGAGTGCATGCTGCATTTCAATGACAAATCTAATGCATTGCCCTGTGACCATCCAAATCATGACAGGTTGTTCAAAATTCAGTTTTCCAGAGATTAATATTTCTGGAAAGAATATAGCCATCTATGTGTCCCTGATCCTGAATAAAGGGTGGCTGATATTCAGGCAGTACATCGCAAGCAAAAGTGCTTGCTACGGCATCAAGCTTTACATGCTGTGTGAGAGCTCTACTGGCTACGTGTACACTTGAGAGCGTATACAGGGAAGGACTCCACTCTAAATCCTGTAGGTTGCCCTCCCACGCTAGGAGTCACAGGAACGATTGTGTGGGAGCATGCCAGCCATTCCTTCACAAAGTCAATTAACTTTGTGTGTACAAACAAGTTACTTACCTTCGGTAACGCATTTTCTAGCAGATACAGTATCTGCCTGTGGATTCCTCACCATTTGAATTACCGCTTGCGCAGCATTCCTCTGACACTTTTCTCACAGCTCTCCCACTTCAACAGATACGTCATAATGGTGAGACTCCACGTGGCGTCATCGGAGCCATAAGACCACCTCGTTGGCGTGCTGACTGACGTCAGTTCTACCTATTTTTTCTGTGTCTTCGAGGCGAACGGGTAAACCAACAACATTTCACAAGTATACACACTATACAACATTTGCAGAAGTATACACAGTATACGATCCAAAGAAGAAAAGAAATTGGAAATTCTAAAATATAGACATTTCCTTAGCGACAAGCATCATATCATCTCAAATGACAATGAACTACAAGAATGTCATACTCAAAATTATTTTCGGTATAAGTAGGCAGATAACGGGGAGGCAGGTGGGTCAGTGAGGAATCCACAGGCAGATACTGTATCCATCAGAAAAAGCATTACCAAAGGTAAGTAACTTGTTCTTCTAATGGATACAATTGCCTGAGGATTCCTCACCTTTTGAATTGAGTCCTCAAGCAGTCCCTCTTCCACAGGAGGGTGTCCGCGTACATAAAATCCTGCAGCACAGAACATGCAAAGTGGCCGTCCCTCCTCACCTCTGAATCTAAGCAGTAATGCTTCACAAAATTGTGGTGGGAGGCCCAAGTTGCAGCCTTGCAGATTGTCTACAACAGGGATATCTCTAGCCAAAGCCGAAGAAGACTTCGCTCTGGTAGAATGAGCTTGAATACCTTCAGGAGGCTCCTTCTTGGCCAAGGCATAGCAGATCTTGATGCAGAGGACGATCCACCTGGACAGCATTAGCTTATGGACAGCCTTGCCCTTCATTTTTCCAACGTAACCAATTAGACCTGTCCAGGTAGAAGCTGACCAGGCGGTGAAGTCTCTCCTCCTCCTTAGAAGGGTGAGGGGTAGGATAGAAAGAGAGTAACGTGATAGATTGCCCCAGGTGGAAGGGAGTAACCACCTTAGGCAGGCAAGCAGCTCCGGTCCTAAGAACCATCTTATCTGCATGACTAGAGGTTAAAGGAGGCTTAGATCTAAGAGCCTGTAGCTCACTCACCCTCCAGGCCGAGGTAATCACTATCAGAAAAATTGTCTTGAACGATAGAAGCCTCAATGGACATCTATGCAGAGGCTTAAAGGGGGACCCCATCAGGAAAATGAGAATTGAATTTAAATCCCACTGAGGCATGATAAATGGAGTGGGAGGAAACCTGTTAGTGAGAGCCTTAATGAATATCATGACTATGGGAGACGTAAACAAAGAGGGTTGGTCTGGTAAGCAAAGAAAGGCCGGCAAGGCAGACAAGTAGCCTTTAACTGATGCTATAGCACAACCCTGTTGAGCCAAGGAAAGAGCAAAAGTCAGAAAATGAGACAAATGGGCATGAAAAGGGTCAATTGATCTCTCTCCACACCAACCAACCAACCGGAACCACCTACCATAATAAACAGATTCGGTGGAGTGTCTTCTGGACGATAATATAACATCCCCTGCATCCGGTGGGAGAGAGAAAGAACTCAGGTTGCCCCGTTCAAACTCCAGGGATGAAGGTGCAATATCAAGAGGTGGGAGTATAGAACCTGCCCCTGTGACTGCAAGAGGAGGTCTGCCCTGAGAGGAAGACAGAGCGGAGGGAGCGATGAGACATGAAGGAGGCCTGTGTACCACACCCTTCTTTGACAATCTACGGCGATCAATATGACTTGGGCCCAGTCTTGTTGAATCTACCTCGGAACCTAAGGAATCAAGGGAATAGGAGGGAACGCGTAAAGAAGCAGTGAGCTCCAATCGAACAGAAATGCATAACCCAAAGCTCCCCGCATTGGATACTGGAGACTGCAGAACGATGGGCAGTGAACATTCTCGTGAGTGGCAAACAGGTCCAACCGAGGTAACCCCCACATTGTCAAAATGTGATGGACCACCTCCGGATGAAGACACCACTCGTGATCGGCCGAGTAATGGCAACTTAGACTGTACACACGCACATTCAGCACCCCAGCCAGATGATTTGCAATTACACAAATCTGATGGCACTGAGCCCAGGACTAGAGTCACAGAGCCTCTCTGCAGAGGATACAACCCTTCTCCTCCCTGTGTATGTACCACATTGCAGTAGTGTTGTCTGTCAGGACCTGAAATGACTCACCGCGAAGGGAGGGACGAAAGGCCTTGAGAGCCAAATGTATCACCCACGATTCTAGAAGATTGATGTGAAACAATCTTTCCTCTGGAGAACAAAAGCCTTTGATCTCCAGATCCCCCAGATGAGCTCCCTATCCTAGATTAGAGGCATCCGTTATCAGTGTGGCCACAGGAGAAGGAGGTTGAAACGGCTTCCCTTGACACAGGTTGCCTGGAACACTCCACCATTTTTTTTTTTAAACAATTTTTATTAGTTTTTCCCCAAGTATAGCATCCTGAAATCCGCGTTATATACAATAATCTTGTGTAGGAGAACCAGGCAAGTGATGACAGTACAAAAGAGAGCAGTTCCGCAACAGTGCCATTCCTAACCCCCCACCCCGCTCCCTCTCTACCCCCATCCCCCCCCATCAGTGTGCCCGCCTCGGTCGCACCCCTCAGTGAGGCTTAAAGAGCCCCACACAGCCAGGGAGCCGAACTCGGAATCATGGGACGAACCCCATCAATGTTCTCAGAAGTACCAAAGGCTGTACTCTACCACTCATATGCATACCACCCCGAAGCTCGACCTCCATACACATCGTAAGAAGTTTGCACAAATAGCGACAACTCTCGGGGAATATTCAAGCGGTCCCCTCCTGAGTAGTCTCCCCGGCAGTCCCAGCAGGTCCCTCCACACTCCTCCCAGGCCAGCCCGCGCACGCCTGAGCCTCATGGAACACTCCACCATAACAGCTCTGCTGCAGTGTCTCTGGAAATTCCAACCACCTCCCTGAGATCCCCCTTGCGTTGAAACCACTAACTGCAGAGGCACCACGGGAGTGCACTCATGTGCCAGTGTGCATGGTTGACCAACAGTATGCAGAAACTTCAGGACTGGAACAGCCACTCCATCTTGAAACATTGGAATCATAGCTTGGATGTCTAGTTTCCTCATGAGGAGGTGGAAAAGCACTACTCACAGAAGTAGTTCTGCCCCTATGAACAGGTTGCTCTGAGAGGGCACCAGGTGAGATTTGGGTACATTGAGCGAAAACCCCAAGTCGAACAACAGCCATGTTGTTACTTGCAGATGATGAAACACCATCTCTGGCAACTTTGCCTTAAGCAGCCAGTCGTACAGATAAGGAAAAACAGGAATCCCCAACCTTCTGAGATGTGCTGCTACCTCTGCAATCACCTTTGTGAAGACCCGCGGTGCGAATGTAAGACTGAACAGGAGGACCGCAAACTGATAGTTTTGAGACCCCACCATAAAACGGATGTGACTCCAGGATGGGAATGTGAAAGAATACATCCAATAAATCGATCAACACCATCCTGTCTTCCTGCTGCTGCACCATTAGAACCTGAGCTAGGGTCAACATCTTGAATTTCTCCTGTTTGTGGTAAAAATTCAACATCCTGAGGTCTAGGATCGGTCTCAATCGCCCGTCCTTTTTGGGGATAGGGAAATACCGGGAGTAGTATCCCTGACCCCTTTCCTGCTCTGGAACAATTTCTATCACACCTTTCTGTAGCAAGGTGTGAGAAGTTGGCCTGGTATATGATGTTCACTAGTTAAAGTGACCACCTTGTACCATGCCAAGCAACCCTTATGGTGTGGTTGTAAGTCAACCTTTTCGGACTAGCTGCCCTAGTGGTAGCGTAGGCTAAGCAGTCTTTGAGGCTAAACTCGTGAAGCGTGTTAAGCCAGCTGTTTTACCAAATGCAACCCCCTTTTATACCAATGAAAGGACACCACACAGATATATATTCAAAATATATATGTATTTATTTCTCAAAGTAACCCCTAGTCTCTTTATGAGCACAGGAGCACAAATCGTCAAACAAGATTACAGTAGAATACACAGAAGTTGCACTTTATATGGATAGGCCCTGGTGGCCGCTCAAACCATATACTAAAATAGTGGTATAAGTACCACGAACAGAAAAGGGAAAAGGCCTAGGGCCTCTAGAATCGCTGGGCCTACAAGGAGCTAACTTCAGTTAGTGACCAGGAGGTCCACGGGTGGCGTGTGCAGAGCAAATAGTCACACGCGTGCTCCCATAGGTTTTCAATGGGTGCGTAAAAAGTACAAAGTTACTGCAAAAAGGATCTTCCGGATGGACTATGAACTCAAGATTGGAAACACAGACACTAGAGATGATTCTCTACACTTGGGCACCGGAGTGCTAGTTTTACCTCACCCACAGGAAGCGGGTGCATAGGCCTCGAAGTGCGTCGGGTTTCTTCTATCTGTTCAGTGGAGCCTGTGGACAAAGATGCTGCAGGCGGTCGGTCCGGGAGAGATGCGGTGGATCCAAGAGTGGATCGGAGTTGTAGAAGACCTGTAAGCAGAGGGGACAGTGTTCACAGTCACTAGCCAGTGACCAGCGTGGCACCAGGTGGGTACCAGGCGATGTCGGGTGCAAACAGGAAGAAAGGTGTAGCTTGTCTCTGCAGCCACGTGGTCCCTGAAGGTCGACGACGTCCAGGAGTTGGTTCACGAGCTGTCCCACGCAGGCTCTCGCTGTCGGCGGTGTCGGCGACTTGATCGAAGCAAACAAGCCTGGGCAAAAGCAATTGTTGTGGAAAACGAAATAAGCTGATGGTTCTGACCAGCAAGGTCAGAGGGACTGCTCCTTTGGAGGGGAGCAAGGGCCAGTCTGGAGCAACCAGACCAGCGGTGTAGTTCTTGAAGTTCGTCGCCAAGATGGCCACTAGCCAGCGGGCCAGCAACCGATTAGGCGCGTCGAGTGGCAAAATGCAGAAGGGCCCCACGCAGATCGTGGAGATGCTGGAGGGCTCACCTTTGGTGCAGATGCTGCTCGGATGTTGGGCTTCTCAGATCCCAAAGCACAACTTGGAGGGAGCCTCGGTTGTTGCACTTGCAGCTTGTCGTGGTCGTTCCAAGATGGCTGGCTCCACGTGTCTCGTTGCCTCCACGGGTCTCCTCTTTTCAGGGACTGTGGATCGGGCGGTGAGAGGTCTGGAGGTCCAGGTCTTGTCAGTCTCTGGGCTCGGGCTCCGGCGGGAGGCGGCGGCAAAGCAGACGTTGATTCGCTGGATGGTGCTTGCGTTAGCAAGGTGGTCACTCCCTGACCACAGGGGAGATTTCCTTCAGTCTTCTGTGCAGCAGAATGTCGAAGTTCCCGTCTTCTTCTTAGTTTCAAGTTGATTCCAGGATGTCTGAAGTCTTAGGACACAGCTCCTACCTTTAAGCGGATTCTAGGGGCCGGACTACCTGCTAGGTCCCTCCCTAAGGGTGGGACCAGGAAGGTGGGTGGTTACACCCCCAATCCTTTGTCCAGCTCGCCCCAGGCCCGGGACTGGTGTGCCCCAGGACCGGATTGAACTGGCATATGCACAGAGGCTCCTTGTGAGCCACAGGCATGTCTGGTTTCTTTCAAGCCCTACCTGACCAATACACAAAATCCTGTCTGGGGTGGTGCACGCACCTCCCCTGGCAGGAAACCCTTTGTCCACACCTCCCAAGCTGGAAGGACTCCCAGCAGCAGGAGAGCAGACTTGTGTCTGTGGTGGCAGCATCCATTTTGTGGAGCTGAGGCTATGTCTGATTTTACCCGGGTTTCAGGTACTGTACATGTCGTGTCCCTCTAGAAGGGTGGAATGCTAACCCCGTCGCCAGAATTGGCGAGGGGTTAGTATTCCAATTCGTATGACACCTTACTCGACATGTTTTGATAAAGCCAAACCAAAGATAGCATTTAACCGCGAGGTTCATAATGCACTTAAGAGTATATGGTATGACGATATCTGGAAACAGTAGAAGGAAGTTGTTCCGACCACTGCAGACAGGCTCAGCTCATGCCAGAGCACCATCTCACATGGAACCAAGCACTCTGCCTTCAGGATTGTTAAGGCCTGCCATAGGAGTGACTTATAGGTTAACATGTGTCCCATTTAAGGTTAGGTATAGGTATACTACACCTAAGTAAGAGGTGGTTACACCAACTTACCCCAGCTGAGTGATCAGCCAGTTGTGTCAAATTTGTTAGGCCAAGCCTGGGGTGGCATAATACATGCTTCAGCCCTTGGCAGGCCTTAGATACACCAATGCCCTGGGTACCTAGTGTACACTGGTACAGGGGCTCACAGGGTGATCCACTTCCAATTGGTTATGCACCTAAAGTGCATAGTGTGAATTTAGTAGAGAGAACAGCAGGCTGGGGGTCTGATTGGCAGGCCCACAGCCTCAATATGTCAAAAACCAGTGAAGCAAAAAGCAAAAATTTGGGGTGACCATAGGATAGCAGACCCTACTCTCCTACACAAGGACAGAACCTCTTGTTGCAGGAGCAACAGATGGTCCTCCAAACACCAGCTCTGGCAAGGGGGGAAAGGAGGGGGAAATTCCCAGAAAGGAAGGGCGTACCCATTTTCTACAAGATTCAAAATCCAAAGATCTGATGTAACAGATTACCAATTTTGTAGAAATGAGACACCTTGACCTCCCACGTGTCCAACATGCTCTAAGATGGGGGATCTAGAGCTGCTTCCCTGAGGAGCCAGTTGGGGGAACACGAGAGGAGTTGAAGGAGACATGTTGGTGAGCAGATCCCCGCAGACTACCTCCACCCTTCCCTCTGTATCTTCTATTCAGTGGGTTCTCCTGTTGTTGCTGCCGCTGCTGTCAGGCCCGAAATGGAGCAGCCTTTCCAAAGCCCCAAAATCTTAGGTATCCAAAACCCCTAGGCTGAGATTGCAAACCTAGAGATCTAGTGGTAGCTCTACTGTCTTTAAAACGTTGTAGCGCTGAGTCTGCCTTGGTCCCGAAAAGTCTAGAGACATCAAAAGGAAGATCCAAAAGTGTGGCCTGAACATCTGGAGAGAAACCTGATCCTCTCAGCCAGACATGCCTCCTAGTTGCCATCGAGGAACCCATCAACCTAGCAATGGAGTCAGATGTGTCAAGCCCAGACTAAATAGCCTCACAGGCTGCAGCGTGAGTGTCCGACAGCACATCTGCAAATTGGCCCTGGACATACACTCTGAGCCTGTGTAACTCCTTATCTTCCTCCATGGACTTGTCCCACTCTCCTTCTGTGATAGCAGGGTCATCCACCACCATGATGGGGTTATCCAGTATTTCTTATTGCACGTCAGTACATAGTGAGGACCTTGACAAGTAATCAGCAATTTTATTTTCTTCTCCAGGTAGGTACTCCACTTTGAAGTTGAAATTCTCGAGCCCAAATATCCATTTGCTTATGCGTGGAGTGCAGTTTTCCATTCCTTTCACAGTGAAAATGGATGTGAGAGGTTTGTGGTCCGTCCTGATGGTGAAATTCCAACCCCACAGAAAGAACTTTAAATGCCTCACTGCCCAGAAACACGCCAGAGCTTCCTTCTCAATTATGGAGTAATTGTGTTCTGCGCTCGAGAGGCACCTGGAAGCAAATGCAACAATCTTCTCTTCCTTCCCTTCCTTTTGTATGAGTGGCTCCTAGGCCCTTGTTTGTAGCGTCCGTGGTGAGGATAGTCTTCTTCCTGGTGTCGAAGGTCCCTAGTGCCGGTGAGTTCAGGATTTCCTCCTTCAACTCACCCATGACACTTTTATTTTCCTCCTTCCATATGAAATCCGTGTTCTTCTTCGAGAGATCATGCATCGGCTCACATTTCTGCAACATTTTTGATGTACTTGGCCATATATTCCATGAGCCCCAGGAAAGATTTGAGTTCCTCTTTATTTCTTGGGTAAGGGGCATCCTTTACTGCATCCAACAAGCTGTTTTTTGGTCTGAACCCTTCCTCCGAAATTGAGTGTCCCGAATAATCTACGGACGTCACTCTTATTTTACATTTGTTCCTTTGTACCGTCAGCCCTGCATCCGTGAGCTTCTGGAACACTAACCTGAGGGTGTAATCATGTTCTTCCACACTGTGCCCGTACACTAGGATGTTGTCTTGGAAGCACATCGATCTGTCTACTCCTCTCAGAATTTGTTGCATTATCTTCTGGAAGACCGCTGCAGCTGATGCTAATCCGAAAGGCATCCTCCTAAACATGAATGCACTTTTGGGGGTTATAAAGGCGATAAGTGGCCTGGATTCCGGGTGAAGATCCACTTGGTGATACGTCATCGACAGATCGATAACACTGAAGTATTTTGCCTGTTCCATGGTGCTGAGCATCTCGTTAATGTTCGGTAGAGGGTGCCTCTCCACCCAAATGTTTTCGTTAAGGCTGCGTAGGTCCACACATAACCGAATTCCTTCTCCATTGGCTTTGGCTGCGATAACCACTGGGCAACCCTTCAGAGCAATCCACAGGTTGTATGACCCCCATGTCACAAAGTTTGCTCAGTTCCTTTTCCAAAGGTTTCCTCATTAGTTGTGGTACTGGGCGCAATTTGCGGACAACCGGTTTTGCACTTGATTTGCGTTTGATTTTATGTTGGAATTCGTGCAGACAGACTAACTTTTCTTGGAATAGATCTGGGAACTCATCACAAATGGTGTCGCCTCCGTGGATCTCTTCTGTAAGTAGGACTTGTTCTTCGCTATTCGGGTCCAGGGTGATGCCTAGATCCTTTTGATGCTGCCATCCCAGCAGGTTGGATCTGCACTCTACAACAGTGGTTCCCAAACTGGGGTCCGCGGACCCCTAGGGGTCCTTGACACATTCCCAGGGGGTCCGCAGGCAGCAGTTTTAAAAGCACTGCAAAGTTCCTTGTATAATCAGCAGTTTTTGGGCAGCAATAAAGTGTCAAGATAACTCCGGTGATTAATGTACCTGCTGGAGAGAGATGGGAGTTTTATCCAGTGGCAGCTTTGACTCATCTAAGGAAGCACAGATGGTTAATATGCCTGCTGCAAAAAAATTCAACAATGCGTTCTTAAAAAAAACTGTATATTGTTTTGTGCATAGCTCAGTGGGTTCCTTCTTTTGCCACAGAGATTATTTTGTTATTGTGCAGTTCACAAGTTCCAATCGCAATCTAGCGAGCTATGAACTGCCACCAAAGAGCTGCATGCACACTGCATGGTACAAGTTAGTAAATTATGCCTTTTCCAGTCTTTTATTATACCGACGCTGCTAAAAAGGTTTGTTTGGATAGAAATAAATCCTTATTATTAACTCAACGCAAACCCCTATGTTATGTTCGGAATCCTGAGTTTGTGCTTCTCCAGACCAAGCACTCTTAAAAAATGCCTACCAGTGTGGATGATATGTGAATCCTACACCTTGTAGTCCCCTTTGCCTTATGTAACATTTTCTATTCACTGATTTACAAACGTATGATTCCTTATCTCTTTGTGTGTGTGATGTAAAGTGCTCTGACACCCTACAGTGGTAGGAGAGGTGCTATAAAACAAATTAAATACAAGTGATAGTGGGGCTATGGAGAGATGAGAGGCACTGTTGGAGGGTAGTAGTGAGGGAATCATTGAAGATTGTCAGTCATTGAAGATTGGCAAAAGACTGTTGTATCCAGGTGCATAATAAGGTCATTATTTACTATGCTTTTAAAGCAAATACAATTCAATATATAAAGACAAATGTGTCGTCATATGCACCATTTTCCCCCAAATTTTCTTGGGGGAAACCCCCGAGAACCCCCTTTGTAGTGGTCAGGCTCACTCGCTGCACTTGGTGTGTGCACGTATGGGGACTAGTCTGATAACATTTGCCAGAGCAGCTTTAGGTTTCCAGTCCAGCCTTGGCAGGAGCAGGAGCCTTGGGCTGCGAAATAAAACCAAACAATGAAAAGTTAGTCCCGAGCTGCAGCACCAACCTTCCCATTAACATTTTTCGATTTACTGCAAATATTTTTAATACAAAAATACTAATCTTTAGTAATTCAAGTCTAGTCTTCATTTGATGTGCACACGTGTGTGTTTATTTTTTTTTAATTAGAGTTTGAATGTTTGAAATTTAAATCATACAAATTGCTTGGGGGTCCCCGGCTTTCTGTAGTGACTCAATGGGGGTCCTCAGGAGTGAAAAGTTTGGGAACCACTGCTCTACAATGTAGACTTTACCGAAGGCTTTCCTGTTTTTGAATTGTATATTCATTTCCTTCATCCCCATGAGAGGTATAGGTTCCTTGCTGTACCCCATGGGAGAGATGTAAGGAGGTTATTAATTGTTCCCCAAGGTTTTCATAATCTTTGTTGCTTAGTAGGGTGAATGGAGAACACAAATCAGCATACATAGCACCTCACATTTAGGATAAATGGCATTTATTGAACCAGCATTACTCTTAGCTGTAGTACAAACTTTTTCTCACTAGATATCACACACTTTACTTCCTTGTTCTTCCACTTTCTCTCTCATTGTCTCTTATGTGGGGTTCCCCTTCCCTGCACACTCTGGCAAAATGTCCCCTCCTGTTACATTTCTTACAGGTTATGCTTCTCGCAGGACACTGAGGGTAATTCGCAAAATGATTACTACTTCCACACCTGTCACACTTGAAATGACTTTCCTTGTTCATAACCTTGCTACTCACACTTTCTTTACATATTACCTTGTTAACTTCGCCCACTTCTTCTTTCTCTTTTACATTAGCCACCACTTCACTGTTAGGCTTAATTTCTTTTATGCACTTGGCAGTGTGCTCAATGGATTTTGCAATCTCAACTGCTTCCCTCAAGCAGGGGTTCTTTGCTAATAGTTTCTCTTAAATGCGAGTGTTGTTAGTGCAATGCACCAACTGATCCCTTATGAGAGAATTAATGAGATTGCCAAATTCACACAACTGCGTGAGACCCCACAAGGCAGCAATGTAACTCTGGACGGACTCTTGCTTCCCTTGTACTCTATTAAAAAAACTTATGGCGTTCCAGAACAACATTTATCTTATCTCCAAAATGCGTTTCTAGTTTTTCTACAGTGCACATAAACACATCTACATCCCCCCCTTCTACTCCTCCTGCAGGTTCGGGCAAGGTCTCGTATATTTTCCCTCCATGAACTACATTGTGGAGAAGGATGTGTTGTTTTCGCAAGGACGTAAATCGCTCTCCCCCAATAGTTATAATGTATGATTCAAATAACTTGAACCATTCCTTCCAGCATATTTCTGGCTCGCCTATTTCATTTAGGAAAGGGGGTGGTTGGCTCATACTCGCCGCTGCCATCATGGAGACAGGAGGAGTGGACAATAGAAGATGACCCCAGAGAGGAGGAATGCTTGACAGGAAGGCTAGAGAGAACCCCAGAACACCACCAGGCACCCAGAGCACCCCACAGGTCCGACAGGAGATGGGATGGCAGGAGAAGGCAGGAGAACACAATGAAAGGAAGATAACCCTTGAGAGGAGGAGCGCTATGATTGAAATGCTGAGTGATGCCCAGGAAAACTCCTCCTAGCAGGACCCAACAACACTGGCCTGATAGGAGAAGAAGAATGTGGGATAAAAAGAACAAGAGTACCTTAATGCCCCTAGACAACACAGCAGTAGAGAGTCACATTGGGGAGTATTCATGGTCCGCCGAGAACGGAAAAGTCCTCGGTAGGCTTGCTGATGATTCACCGCTGCTGCAGAAGGGAGGAAATGCACTTTGAATGAGAGGAAACACTTTTGTCCGTCGTTAGAAAGGTCCGTGGAACAACTCACAGCACGAAATTAACAGCAACGGAGATGTAGCGCTGGATTGCGCTTTGGTGAAAGATCTTAACTGCACCCAGTCGGTCAAACTGTTTGTGGGAATATGACACTGATGCACCACGAAACGCTGACAGGATCCGGATGAGGCTTCACTCCCACACACGACAATCAGCGGGACCACTCGTCGGTCTGTCGGAATTCAGCGAACCTCATGAGGAGAATTACACACAGCGTCACGGTGTCACCTTCCCACCTCCGACACTGCGGAACCTCCACAACACCGCAGGAACCCAGTGGTAACAGGAATACGAGCTGCTGTTATCTCTGAGGATAGAAGATTTTCGTGCCCACACACGGAAACTGTGCTGCGGATACTCCCTTCAGAGATGGCACTTGACACTGTCCAGCGACACAACAAAGTTGAACGGCGAACCCACGCCGTTCTGAAAGTACTCGAATAGTTAGTTGTTTCAGCCTTTATTCCACCTCCTCCGTGACAAGCACAGGACTCGCCAGCTTTGCAGGTACGACTATGGAGTCGAAGTGATTACCGATGGATGCTGCCCACTCAATGAAGCACGCAAGAACGGGTGATCTTGACCCGCCAGTGAAGGTTATTTCCAAGATTTCCGCACTCAGTCTTCACTGTAAATCACACATAATCTCACCGGCGAATGTTGGATGGTGCCAGGATGCACGAGTGCACACACTCTAGACTGGATAAGCTACTCTGTAGATAAGTTGCCAGTAAGTTCTCAGGATGTAGACTTTATACGACGATCATTCAATGGAAGTAGCAGTGGATGGAGTGGAGAGAGTACACAGAGGGAAGATGGTCAAAACTACCCCCTTCGCAGTAGTCGTCGCCAGTGTTGAAAGTTGAATGATGACAGGAAGCGATAGTCAGAGTATACGTCTTTATTTGACCATCCACTCTCCAAACACAGCCTCAAGACCCAACATTCTAAGGTGAGCTCTAGAGGGGCAATCCAAGGGTGAGGGAAAGGGAGGGGTGGACGGAATGTACCAAAACGGGAAACAAACTACAACACTAACACTAACCCCTCCCACCCTCTAAAAACTAATACTAACCCCTCCCACCCCCTAAAATCTAACTCAAACCCCTCCCACTCTCTAAAAACTAACACTAACCCCTCCCACCCCCTAAAAACTAACACTAACCCCTCCCATCCCCTAAAATCTAACTCAAAACCCTCCCACTCTCTAAAAACTATCATGAACCCCCACCCCCTAAAAACTAATACGAACCCCCCACTCCCTTAAAACTATCTCCAACCCCTTCCACCCCCTAAAAACAAACACAAACCCGCTCCCACCCCTAAAATTGATCACGACCCCCAACCCCTAAAAAATAATATGAACCCCCACCACCTCCTAAAAACTAACACTAATCCCCCCACCCCTTAAAATCTACCCGAACACCTCCCACCCCTTAAAAACTAACATACAACCCCCATCGCTACCCCAAGCCCCTCTTACCTCTCCTGCTCCTCCAATGCTCCGATGAACACTAGACCGTCTTAGCCTGAACCACGCACATCCAGGCTAAGTTGTTGTTTGTGCAAGTCGTTCGGCTTGCGTGACTCCGGAACTCGTTGTTCCGGAGTCGTTGTTAAGGATGTTTCCCCGCACTGCTACAATTACAGGCGATTGTAAGAATGTCAAACCACAAAGAAATGGAGAATCCTAGAAAAACCATTGTGCGTTGACGGTGCGGAAAAAAAGGAAACTGACGTCAGCACGCCGTCGTGGTCTACTTATGGCTCGGATGACATCACGCGGAGTCGCGAACGGAGCCGTACCATTGTGACCTCCTCATCGACGTGGGAGAGCTATGAAAAAGGTTTCCATGGAACGCTGCGCAAGGGGTAATTCAAAAGGTGAGGAATCCACAGGCAGATGTATCCATAAGAAAATATCTATGGAGAAGTGTGCTATGCAGTGAACTGTACAAAGTTGGCATTGTGGCCTGCGGTACAGTTTGTTGTCACCGCAAAGGATTCATGCAGGAGCTTATTTATAAGAACCTCCGAAATCCCAGAGCACTGCGTTGCATTCCAACAAACTGTGGCCAGTCAAGTTCCTCGGATAGGCGTAATGGGTACTTGCTCACTACAATTCATGACGAGAGCATTTACCAGGTCACGGTTTAGGGTCAGATGGCCGAAGTTCACAAGCACAACTGTATACTTAATTGCAACAAGTACATGGGCAGAGTGGCTTAGAATTACCAGGTTTATTAGCCATACGATGTGAATCATAAAACTCACACTTGGTACAAGAAACTGTTTACCCACCTGATCGAGATGGCAACATACAATGTGTATGTTGTTTATCCTCAGAGAACCACAGCAAGACTCATGTCTTTCCTCAACTTTCTGTTGTCCGTCAATGAAAGTCTTACTGCTACAGAAGCAGCAGCTGTCACTTCATATGCTCTGGAGGAGGTGGCAAGCATGCAGGAAGTGACATTTTGCTAATCACATTCCTGCTAAAAAGACTTGACCATGTCATTGTTGTAAAGTCTGCTCTAAGCATGGAAAGATGCAGGAGAGTTGTATTTACTATCCCAAGTGCCCATCTTACCCAGCCCTGTGATTTCCCGATTGCTTTATATTGTAGTATACAAAAGTGAATTATTGGGAGATTAACTGAAGTGGAGCTACCATTATGTAACTCTGTCAATGGCTGTGCATGGAAACCTACCTTCCGTAGGCCACTACTTCACTAGGCAAGCTGCCGTAGACTATTTGTGCCTCTACTTGAGGAAATCATGGGCATGCTAATAGCATGCCCAACATCTTTATCCGCCATCAGAACATGGTTGGTGTTCTGTTCGCCGATCGACAAGTGCATTATATTCCCCACACTGCACATAATGGTGAACGGAACCTAAGTAACATTGTCATGGCGTACCCTGTGTGGCAAAATTATAAAGGCTTGACTAGATTGTTGAGTGCTTTTTAGGGAACATATGTATTCAACACAAGAACTGCCCTGATTGCCCATGAGAACCAGAGTAAGAGTAACAAGTCAATGAAATATCCCATGGAACTTATTCACCAAAACCTCTACTTGCTTTGAAAGTAGGCAAAATCAATTAGTAACTTGTATCATAAACCAATGTTAGTGAAAAAGGGTACAAGATACAATATTGTGTGTGATGATTGTTTTCACATCTTTAGTATTGGTTATGATACAATTTAGTAATTGAGTTTTCACACTTTTAAAGCAAAAGTAGTAAAGTAGTGTTGGTGAATAAGTCCCAGAGGATGTTTGTTTGGCTTATTAATTTTGGGAACTTAGGCAGTATTCCCCAGCATGTTTACCTTAGTTTCAACAGTAGATATGCTCGCTCAGTTCGAGGAATGAGCCCTCAGAAGTCATACTCGGACACTCCCAACTTGCATAAACAAACTGGAAGGAATTGGATTTTGCCCAGTAAGTGCGCTGAAGGAGCATGAACGACATTGATTCTTGAGCTTCAAGTAGGTTAGGATGGAAGGCAATAGTATAGGTTCACTTAGCAAGTATACAGGTTTAGTCAGAACTCTTAAGAGGACAGTGACATGAACAGGTAAGAATAGGCGTGCTTTCACAGGGATATTGTATAGGTAGAAGGCACATACTAAAGGTAGTACAGATACACATGCCATCGCTTCATCTTCACCTACAGATTCAAACCCATTGGCGCCGCACTCACCCGATACTTAATTACTGCCTCGCTGAACTAAGCAGATGACTCCAAACCATACAGAACGCAGCAGGCAGCCTCCTTCCTCAACATCCCAACACGTACACACCTGGCACCTGAAACAGCTTCACTGACTCCCAAACCACTCAAATTCAAAGTCTTACACAGAAGTGGCCTAGCATACCTCAATGCCACCTTAGATTGTAGAAACCTTGCAGACACCTTTGCTCAGCATAGGCAGCACCACAGCAAGGATAACAGACTTCTCCTAATTGGTTACAAAAGGGTAGAATGACCTGCCTCCACACATATGCGCTGTATCTAAAATTAGTGCATTCCACATGAACCTGAACACTTGGCTATTCGACTAGGTTACACCATGGATCACCCCTCACTGTTCTTGCATCAGCAACAGGATACCCTTTCCGTTATAGTGCGTTTTCCAAAATATTCATACCTTTACTAAGAACTCTGCACCCAACGTTACATGTACGAGTAAAACTTTGACCTGCTTGCCATGTTCATCCTCCGTCAGAACTAAGTAGATGTTCAATTTGCTGTAAGATATGTGCGTAACAGTCACAACACTGCACATAACGTTGAATGGAACATATGCTAGGTTCTCACAGTCTATCCTGTGTCTCAAAAACTACCATTCTTCATAGTTTATGACGTTGTCTTTAGGGAACTTCAGCAGTATTCCCCAGCATGTTTGCCTTACTTTCAAAGGTAGATAAACTCACTCAGTTCAAGGAATGACACCTCGGAGGCATACTCTGACACCCCCAACTTGCAACCATAAAGTGGGAGGAGTTATATTTACCACAGAATGCGCTAAAGCCACATGTAAGGCATGCGTTTGGGTAATGTTCAGAAAGAAGGAGGCAGTTACTTGACAGATGTTAAAATGTAGTCAAACTGATTCCATCCTGTGGAGTATGAATGTGGTCAGCCCTAGCATGGCGGGGGTATGTTGAAGTGAATGCACTGATGGGGCCTCTGCCCGGCAGAATGAAAGTCTTGTATGCGGTGGGTGAATGGACCATACGACGGTTGGTGCCTTGAAGTGGCTTTATGGCTCACCTTCAGAAGTTTTGGTTTCAATATTCAGATACTTAGATAAGTATTTGTGCTTTGAAGCCAGTATTTCCGGAGATGCTAAAACTAACTAATGTAAGTGGTGGATTAACTTTAACAAAGATGCTGTTGAACTTCGGTCTTAAAGCCAGAGACACAAAGCCAAGCGTGGTGCCTATGAGGAAGCTCAAATTGATTCCCCTAGTTGCAGTTTTAGCTGCATCTAGGGTGAAGTTTATAGTGGTGTTGGAAAGTATCTTGCCCTCTGTGACCAGCTCCTGGCCACGCTAACTGTATCGGTCATGGAGGTACTGGAGGAGTTCCTCAATTTTGTCCCAGTGGCTCGGTCATAGCGTGAGTGTAGGCCAACAGAGTTTGCAATTCTCCATTGTGTGACTGATTGAAGTCATTATCTTGCAGGCTGCATCAATTGTTTTGCTTTCTTTTTCAAGAAATGCAGCAGCAGTCACCAGTTCCTTGGGAACTAGCATGTTTATGCTCCGTGTGAACCACCAGGGAGTTCGGAACAACCTGGATGAAGATGTAGTGGGGTTGCTAGGCAGGGGTTGTATTTTTTTTATCAACCCTAGGCATGATGACTCTAGCTTTAACTGGCTCCTTAAAGGTGTTAGACGCAGGATTCAGTATCCCCTTGAGCACTGGGAGAAACAGCAGGGTGTGCTGTGTTTTGGAAAGAGTTTCGAACTGGAAGTTATCTTCCTGAAAGCTGTGCATGTCTACTTTATGGAAAGGAGAAGCACTATGAATGACCTGGTGATACAAGGATGTGTAGGGGAGGGTTTGGCTGGGAGAGATCCAGCTCCGTGTCCCCCGGGGGATCAGCTTTTTAGGCGTCCCAAAGGTCACCTCCTTGCTAAAGCTCATACGGGGAGTCGTACCAATCTGCAGGGTACGAGGGGCTATCCCTGCCCCCAATAAGAGGAGGGTTTTGAACCCTCTGCAGAAGGTGGTGGATGTATTGGGAGCAGGAGGGGTTGGCGGCAGAGAAGGAGGAAGAGGATTTGGAGGAGCTGGGGGGCGTACAGGAAATGGGATAGTGCCCCTGTCCAGATGTTTCTTGTGCTTTGGAGTAGGTCAATCAATTTGAATGTGTAAAGCGTGGCAAATCACTTGTGAGGGACTCAAGGCACTGGAGTTACTAGCTGCTTCACAGAGCCCTGTGCATTTGAACAGCAGGTCTTGAGTCCTTTCCTGAATTAGGCAGTCCTAAGCTGAAGCGGAAGGTCATTTTAAGCTTTGGTTGCCAGGCAGGAGAAAAAGCGTCCTCCGCTGCTGTTTCGACGCATACCGGAGGTGTCTGCAAGGAGGATGGAGGCAGAACGCAGGTGTCTGGTCAGTTGGTTTAAGGTCATTTGTTTGTTGATGTATGCTGGTTGTTCGCTGTGCAGAGTTTTGTATGCGTGGGTCAACATCTTGATCGAGTATCTCTTCTGGATCAGGTCGCCAGTGTAGCTCCTTAAGGTGCGGTGTGATGTGGGTCAGTCTGGGGGAGGTCGAGGATGAGTTTGGTATAGGCTGCAATCTCTTCAGGAGGCGTGCGGTGATTCCTACGTAGATTTTGTTCCCGTAGTCCAGCCTGCTCATGACGAGGGCCTGCATGATGGTCCTTATGGAATTGAATGGGGGCCACCTGAAGATCTTGCAGAGCTTGCACAAGGTGTGGAAGTAGGCCGATGAGGGATTGCTTTTACCTGTTTCTTCATAGATAGCATGCTGTGCAAGATGATGCTGAGGCTGCCGACATGGTGAGTCGGTGTGGGCGATGGGTCAAGTTCAGCAGGCCATTACGCGTCATTCTATGGCGAGGTGTTGGGCCCAAAGATGATGACTTCTCCCTTGTACATGTTGAGCTTGAGACAGTTGTCCATCTATTCAGTGACGTTCATCATACATCTATGGAAGTTGGCTCTGGTGATGGGGGGATCTTATGACAGCGAGAGGATGAGCTGGATGTCGTTGGGCCGATCGGACGTGACTCCGATCGGTTCCTCTCCAGCCCTGCATTAACTTCGCAATATATGTCACAATTAACTCCCAAAACCGCCTCACCAGAAGTTTGAGGGCAACTAGCGGTGAGGGGAGAACTGCAATGGGAGCGTAAGGGAGAACGGAGCCCGCAGGGCCGCCTAAAATGGCGGCTGACATCGACTGTGCATCCCGCTCTGAGTGCGGTAGCCCCGAGTCACAAGGGGAGCCCTGTGACAACCACCGAGGCAGCGGATGTCGAGGCACTGCGTTGCGGACCCCCCTTGCAGCTTCGTTGCTGGTGGGCGACTCGTGGTGACACCCGCAACGGGAGGGTGGCGCTCTGAGCTGGGTCCCCGACCAGCTGGAGAGGACCTTCAGAGGCATGACGTACCCCCACCAGCTAGAGAGGACCTTCAGGGGCATGCCAGCGCCTGGCGGTGAGTGGAGCTCTGGTTGCAAAGAGGGGCAGAGGGGGCTCCCCAAGCTTGCCACGGTCATTGAAAGCACCCACTAGCAGACTAGCGCCTGACCTTAAGATGGCGGCGGTCAGGCGCCATCTCACAGGCATATAGGGGAGCCCCTGCCAGCGGTCCCGTTTTCAGCAAGCTGCCTCTGCTTCTGCCATGGGCGCCTTCTCAACGTGATTAGGGAAGTCGTGAGCCCACCAGAGGTTAGCCTGTGGGGCAAATTCATGTTTTAATTGAAACGTAGGGGCTTGGGGGGCCTAAGACGACAGTGCAGTCATCTAGCTAAGCCCTGCCTGACTTCAACATGGCGCCCAAGACGAGACATGCCAGACCCTGACTTGGCGCCCGCAGTATGGAAGAGGAGCAACATGCAGGTGCGAAGCAACTGCAAGATGGCAGCCATGCTACATACCCTTTCCTATCAGTCCATCCTCATCATCTCCACCCTCCCG
The DNA here is from genome assembly GCF_964204655.1 of Triturus cristatus. Taxonomy (NCBI): domain Eukaryota; kingdom Metazoa; phylum Chordata; class Amphibia; order Caudata; family Salamandridae; genus Triturus; species Triturus cristatus. Next base: position 699,204,161 of record NC_140594.1, on the reverse strand, counting down.
TTTCTGGACTAAAGACTTTCGGTCACTTTATGATCTTCATTCTAACCCGGCAGAACCCGAACCACATGGCCGATTCCCGGTGGAGCTGCACCGACAGCTATAGGGGAGATTGGCTCCGGCGCACAGCTATGGCGGTCACCTACCCAGCTGGACTTCGAACATATGTCTAGTCGCTTTTTCCTGCTACTCTCTCCCCCCTGTGAACTTCCAGCTCTCTGGGTCTTTTTGGGTCTTGACTTTGTAATCATTTTGTAATCTATGTGAAATTTTGTAACTTGCAACTCGCTTTTTCCTTATGTAATACGCTCTGATACCTTCGGGTCTCGCCAGCGCTATATAAAACTCATCAAATAAAAATAAATAAATAATAAAGATGATGTTGGGTCCATGCGATCTGACGATGCTGGCCAGGGGGTCATGTACGTGTTGAAGAGGGTGGGGCTGATGGATGATCTTTTGGATGATCTTCTTGGGTTCTGAGGTGAATGGTGGGAGATAGATTTGCTGGGTTTTTACAGTGATGTATGGAGGGATGCATTTGAGGGTGTCTCCCTGGATTCCGATTTGGTGGAGTCTATTGATCTAAATGTGATGGGAGATGGTGTTGAATGCAGCTGGTAGGTCCAGGAGAATGAGGGCTGCTGTTTCGCTATGGTCCAGGAGGGCCCTGATGTTGTCTGTAGCAACAATCAGGACTGTCTCAGTGCTGTGGTTGGCTCAGAACCCAGATTGAGAGGGGTCCAGGAGGTTGTGGTGTTACAGTTGTTTCGCGAGTTGCTGGTTGATGGACTTTTCAAGAACCTTAGCTGGCAAGGGGAACATGGAGATGGGTCGGTAGTTCTTTGGTTCTGCTGGGTCGGTGGATGGTTTCATCAGGAAGGGCCCTGACTTCAGCGTGTTACCAGTCCTCATGGGAGGAAGTCGAGGTGATGGAAGCGTTCAGGACTTTCTTGAGCTTGTTGCCAATTGTCTTGCTCCTGAGGTTGAAGATGTTGTGGGGACAGAGGTCCGTGGGTGCTCCTGTGTGTACGGAGTTCATGATGGAGATTGTTGTGAGAGGTTTCCAATGGGTGAGCAGGTATCCTGGGTTGGTGTTGATGGGAGTGACCAAGGTGATACTGTTGGAGGCAGAGGGGGGTTTGGGGTTCGAAGTTTTCATAGGTGGGTGAGATCTTGTTGTGGATAAGTCCACCATGAGGTCACACAGTTCTTATAAGTTGATGTCGTTCTTGGTGGCTGCGGTGTAGGATAACTCCTTCTCGATGCCGGAGAGCTCCTTGCTGTGATTTGTGCCAGTTTCTATGCGGTCTGCTAGGGCTTTCTTTTTTGTTTCTTTCAGAGGCGGTGGTACTGACTGAGTGCTGTCTTGAAGATAGTGGGGTCTCCTGTCTCTTTGCTGGTGCGCCATTTCCTTTCTAGTTGCCGGCAGTTGCGTTTGGTGTATTTCAGCTCCTCTGTGAACCAGCTGGCTCTTCTGACAGGTCCACTGGGTTTGGCTCTCTTAGGGAGATGGGTGATTGTATCAGTGTATTCTGTGATCCATTAGGAGAAGTTCTTCGGAGCATGTCCTGGGATGGATGTTGTGTCTGGGAGGTGGGAGTTGAGTGCGTTGTGCAATTGGGCTTCTGATGTCTTTTTACAGTTTCTGTGTATCTTGTTGGTGGGTGATGCTGTTGTTGGTAGGTCCTGGTGAGCTGTGAGATGTGGTTGTAATTCACTCTGTCGCTGGACGTGAAACTGGGGTCAAGCATGTGCTCAGTGATGTGGGCGGGGTCTGTGACAAGTTCCTTGAGGCAGATATTGGTCATGCTTTCCAGGAGGTCCGGTATGTTGGTGTTGCTGGGTCTTCGAGGTGGAAGTTAAGATCCCTTAGAAAGATGTATGTTTGGAGTAGATGGATATTGGGGCGATGAGGTCAAGGATGGCGTTGCAAAAGCTGGGGCATGGTCTTGTTCGCCCGTATACGAGGTGTATCTGATGGTATTTTTTTCAGTCTGTGTAAAGTTAGAAGTTGATATGCTCCTTATCGGGGTTGAGTCATCAGAGGAGGCTGTGCAGCGAATTGTATCCTTGTAAATGGTGGCAATTCTAGTAGCCTTCGGGGATGACGATGGCAGTGTCTGGCCCAGAGGAGGGGTTCTGCCAGGTCTCTGTGAGGAAGTTGATGTCTGGGGTGAGAGTAGGTGTGGGCTCAAAGGCAATCTGCTCCTTAAAAGTGAGTTTCCTCTTCCACAGAAGAGTGTTTTACACCTTAGGATGCAACTTTGTGGATATCTTCCCAGTATATGGGTGAACAAAGAGTCTTTGTAGTGCATCGAGTTACTTTTGCAAACTCTACAGAATCGACTGTTCAGAGTCATCGGATACTACCGTTGATGGAGGCCTCAGTGCTGAGTGGGTCCACGCTGAAGGACTTTTTGGAGTCGAGTGAGTTCTCGTTGCCCAGACTGTCCTAATATGGATATAGGCTTCGAAGCCCAGCTGGGTTTTAGTGACGGAGTTGACAGGACAGTGGGCGTCAAAGACGGCCGTGGCTTGTGTTGGGCCTTGGGCACTAGAGGAGGGAGCGGTATTTGCTCCAAGTCTTTGTGTCGGTGCCGACCATGGACCGAAGGCAGTGGTGGACTGTACATCTGCCGGTTAGCCACTGGTCTCAACAACTGACCCCCACTGGGGCGGTGCGAGGCCTGTGCATGGTGTTGGTATGCCAACACGGGGTGGGATGCTGTACTCATTGTCAAAGACTTGGAGTTCTGCTGAGCCTCCAGATGCTCTTATGCCTCTGACTGAGATTGGAAGCTGGCTTCCAGGCTGAACTGGAGAGGCTTGGCTTCGGAAGGGCCAACCTCCAACTCTTCCTTGAAGTCTCAGTCTCCAAAGATGTTGTGTGTGTAATCCATTTCCTGGCACTGCACAGTTGTTGAGACTCTGATCATGCCAATATCAGAGCGATTTCATGGAGCAGAAGGCAAGGCAGGCCTGACACACTGCCTTTTCACGTTCAGGGGAAGAGGCAGAGTTTATAGGCCTGGTGGTGGTCGGACCAAGGATATTTAGAGTGGCACTGGGTGCAGGGTTGAAAGGGTGTCCTTTCTATCACTGTCCTCTCATTTTTGCCCTGAAAAGATCAAAGATGCGGACGCGTGGCCCCACGCGAAGCAAGGCCCAGAGGACGGTTATCCATTCAATATCGGTCGTTGAAGCCCAGCTAACACAAAGACCAAGAGAAACTTGTGCATTGAAAGTATTTTTCCGTACCAACGGGAGAGAGAATAGACCAAAGAAGTTCAACGACAAATACCAAAAGGCGTTCACCGGGAGGATGATCGGAAAACGAATCCAAACCCAACATCAGAAAAAAAACTATCTAACAATGAAGCTGAAGCCCTTGCGCATTAGCAACCATAGGAGGAGTTATTATACCTTGTGACGAGAAAGACTTTTTCGAAGAAAAACAAGTTCAAATATCTGAGCCCAATACTAGATGGCAAGAGTATGCACTGCATGTTTCTACAACCACACATGCCACAAACAGAGACAATTCCGAATCCAGCCACTTGATGGCAGGGTAATGCACAGCAAAAGAATCCAGAAAAAAGTCCCATGCAAAATGTGTGCTGACTCGTGGCCCCAGACTGTATACTTTGATCGGAGATGCAAAATGTGAATGACAATTTAACTAGCAAATTTAGGTAGCATGCTCAACAAAAGCTCCTTTAAGTATATTATGTATGAAGTTTTTGAAAAACAATTATATGTTGGGAAAAAAAAGCTGTATTAAAGGCCACACCTAAAAAGAGCGCACTTTCTTCTAGCGAGTACAAAAGTTTAGTAAGTCATGGGCTGAACATGGTTCCCACATCCAGGGACACGTGAGTTATGCTGCAACTGGAATCCTTGTAAGAAAGAAAGAATGAGTGGGAAAGAGGGTAACAGGGAGCACACAAGAAACTGTGCCAAAGGAAGAAAGGGTGAGAGAGAGAAAGAAACACTAAGAGCAATTGAGAAAGAGAGGGTGTGTGAGCAAAGCAGCAGAGAGCAAGCAATAGAAAAAGAGTAAGCAAGAGAGAAAGAGCAGGAAAGAGATGGGCAAAAGTGAGACAAGTAGAGAGAAAAGAGAAAGAAAGAAGGGTGCAAAAGTGGAAGCAGTGGATTGAGAGAGCAATAAAATAATGAAAGAGAAAGTGAGCTAGAAAGAGAAAGAGGTGGTGTTTACATCACTGGAATAAGCCATGTGTGATACTGTGGTACAAAGTGGTAGAACTTGCCTAAAGAGATAAAGCAACAAAAATTAAGCACATATTTACAGTAACTCGATTCCAAGAACAGGTGTATCTAAGCCATCACAGAGAACAATATAAGGTTCCTTGCTTGAATAGGTACACTCATGCTGTTGTCAGATCACTTTCAGATGGCTACACAGCAGACAGAGGCTACTGGGCCTCAACTGTGGTGGTTGAGGTTAATTGCCACTGGTCTCCTGAGGCTCTCCCATCCTATGGCTCAGTCAATTGGGCCCAGTTCACCCCTTCTGCATCTGCCTCTCATGGTAGCACGGGGACGCAGACAAAGGCTTTTCAGGGAGGACAAGAGATTGGAAATCAACAGTCAAACAACTGACACAATAATGGATTGTCCAGCCCAATCCTTTTCATGTAGGTAAAAAATGTCTGCTATTTTCAAAGCAAAACGAAATACTAGACAGCTCAATAGTGTCATGCACCCCAATATAGGCCTAAGTAGTTACACAACCTTTTACCTACATCTGTGCTACCACTGTTCTGCATAACAAGTTTGGCTCTGATCTTTTACCTAGTTAGGCGCTACATGACTGTCTTGTGATTGTCTCTGTAAACTAGCCTCATGTATTATGCATGAGGAGACTCAGTATCACAGCAGGATTCCCATCTTCTGCATAATAACTCTCTATAAGTCACCTCTGTTATCATCCTTGCCCGACATGCCCATAGTGTACATCTAGGTAGAACCCCTGAGGGTACCATATGGGTATATAAGCACTACATCTTCGCTAGGCAACCCAGAGGAGAATGACTTCCATGGGGAGAGGAGTTGGCCCAACGGCTAGGGGGGGTCGACCTTGAATCTGGGGAACTGGGTTTGTGTCTCAGCAGTGACGCTGAAGATCCTGTGATTCTGGGCAAATCACTTAATCTCCCTGTGCCTAACAAAAATGAATGTGTGTCCTCATGTAAAGTAACTGGTGCTGTGTTAAGCGCTCTGATATCCAATTCGGGTCAAGTTCGATCTATATAAAACTGCAACAAAAAAAAAAGAAAATGATGACACGAGACGCTGAGGCCCCTGCAAGCAGTGATCTGACATCCCTTGCGGGGTGTCCATCGCAAGACCAAGACAGGGTCCTTCACTCTCCCACATCAGGTAATACGGTTGGCTCTATCCTAAGGAGATTCCTGGCTACACACCTACGTATAAGCTTGGTACATTTAGGTACATCTAGTCAGGGTTTGCATTGTAGGAGTACGCATTATTACTGTTATGTATCTATATGCCTGCATATAATCATTGTTTTAGCACTATGGTAGAATTCTACCTTTTCTTTACTCTACTGATGCTCATAACAGTATATATCTGTTTATATCTAATGGTTGTTGCAGCACACATATTTTATACTAGAATGACGCTGGCTCAATAAATGCTTATTAAAAACGTCCCCACTGTTTATTCTGTGTATCTCTCTGAGACAAAGTGAGCATGAGTGACTGAGTGAAATGTACTGTACTGTTTCCACGGTCCCTGAGAGGTCAGGGTTGTCATGTTCGATAGTTGCCAGAAACTATTCGCTCTTTGGTAAGAGGGGCTCATAGTGGCACTGTAAGCTAGCTGATCTACAGACTAACATATACCGTGGGGATGTCTGGAGTCAGTCTGGACACCAATCCCTTAGTTTATGTTTTCTAAACACGCAGATCCTATATAGATTTGTAAGAACTACACGACAATAGGATTCCCAGTTACAGGGTTACCTTCTTATTTATGATCTTTAATGAGGTGCACCCTACATACTTTAGGAGATCTTCCTAATGCTGACAGACCCCGGTGCACAGGAAGTCGAGTTCGCTAGAGCAAAAGTCCTATGTTTGTATGGCAGAGTTCTTCAGCAATCTCTGTCCAGTCTCAGTTAGGCCCAGCTTTTACCTCTTCACTAAGTGCACAAAGTCATTCCAACTGGATGCCTCTAAATTCACAATTCACTTCTTATTGTAGCGTACAAGTATACTTCTCTTCAATAAGGTCAGAAATGTACTGTATAAACAAAGGGTGAATTTGCAGGCAATCTTACCCTGACAAAGTAAATGGGTGGTCACTAATTCACATGTCCTATAAAAATGGGGACAACTTGGACTAAACAGAAGGCCCTACGGAGACAGCCATCAAACCTAATAATGTGCTGCATGAGTGGTCAATTTATAAATAAAATACGTTACACGTTTGTCAAGAAGTGTTAAAGCTTCCTGACTAATGATATGACTAGCGTGTTTATTTGAGCTAACAATAATAATAACAAGCATTGGCATAGCCAATAGGTCTCGCCTTTGGGACCTTATAAGTGTTTAGCCATGCAACAGTTGCATAACTAAATACTTATAAGGTTCCAAAAGCGAGACCTATTGGCTATGCAAAGCGGCCGTGCGGCCGTGAAAGTGAAAGTGAAAGTGATCGCGATCACGATCACGATCAAACATCAAAGCGGCAAAGCGCGGCGCGCAAGCCCGCGCACATGCACTGTAGCTCTAGGCTGGCCTGGTAGCACTTTTTGGAGCCCTCTTAATAAGTCTCACCAGACCAGCGCATGCGCTGGGTCAGGCGAGCGCATGCGCTGGGTCAGGCGAGACCTAAAAAACAGACTGCCTGCCCTATGGTGCAAACATATGCTATGGAAACCATGGAACTAGAATTCTCTGTGTGCCAGACTTAGTGAGTTCAAGGCTACTAAAAAGGACAATAGCCAGAAGCTAGGCCGAACTGTCTAGATGCATATTGACATCACTTTGGATGATAATTTTTCACTAACAGACTCTAGCATAGGTAATTATAGAAACCTCTTATTTTATTTGTTGGCAGTCTTCTTAGCATGTAGGGTATACTAATATTTAAATAATATTCCCCTCAGCGTTCTGTTTTCACTTGTATATCTTGTGATAAATCTGAGTTTACCACTTCCATTCTGTTCTTCCTTCATATGAACAAATAGAGTATTCCTACTTTGAGATATGACTTAAGCCCTATCCTTATTCTTCATCTGTGGGCCATATGCTACTACTGCAGCTCTTTTTCACCATAATTAATGTTTCCAGAAAAAAAGTCAGATTTTCTAGAAAAAATATGCCATGCTCCTCATCTCACCATAAAGTGCACTCACAATAAATCTGAGTGGAAGACAAGCTCGCAAATCAGTTATTTTGTAATTGCCAATCTCCTATGAATTGTGACAAATTAAAATAATTCACTTCAAATATAATATACACACAAATCCAAATCAAATGTTAAATTTAGCTATCCCCCTTTGAGCATTTATTTATTCGCCTACGACTATAGTTCCAGAGTTAGGACCATTACGTATCCCTGAGGTTAGCAATTGCTAGTAGGGAGCTAGGCAAGTTATTTGGTTGTATAGCAGTGCATACAGGAGTCATGAAGGTTTTGTTAGGAGGCAACATAGCAGCATTGCTTATGGTGTCTTATGATGATGATAGCTGTAAGGAGATTGAAAACCACTTGAAAAGCATTCTACTTTACTTGGCAATTTATAAACATATTTAAGTTACGTCTGAGATTTCCAAAAGCTGTTGAGACTGGAACGGGATTGTTGAATGCAAGATGTGCACATTCACTTTTCTGTACATTCTCTAGGCACAAACTCATTCCATCAGGTTTGTTTTCACCACTAGTACCACTAGTACATTTCCTCTTGGGAGAAGTTCACTTATGATTTTCCCCTCATGTTTCTGCCAAAGTGCCACATTATGTCTGCCAAGAGGATTTGAAGCAGGCTTTGAAAGGTAACTATTTGGAGAAGCATTGCAGGCCACAGACCGATTAGTATGTTTCTCTACCCTCTCTTGTCCCATGTAACTTACTGAAATCCTTAAAAGGCTGCAGAGGCAAGCTACTGTCGCCTCCCTCCACCAGCTTCACTTTCCGTGCAACCTCTTTAGTTAGCTTTGTCCTCAGGTTTGTGAGTTCTGGGGATTTTACGGCCTTCTGTTGCTGCTCGGTTCGGAGATTGGCTTTCAAGTTTTGGAAAGTCTGATTGGAGATTCCTCGTGCAGCCTGAAACAGAAAAGACATTTCTTTGTAATGTACTAAGTCAGCCCAAAAGATCAGAAAAGCAGTTTTCTACAAGTGTATTGAGTCTGAATGTAGAATGCTTAATTTGTGCTTGAGAAGCGTATAATGGGGAAGGCCTACCTAAATTCTCAGAAATTACAACAGACTAATATTTATTGAGGCACACTGTTAGACGTTGGCTCTATATATAGTGCACTAAAATAAGTACGCTGTGAGGAGAGTCCAGTGGAACTCCTATTGATTTACAGAGTCAAAAAGAGATCATTCTTATGCTCTCTTTTGTTGTAGTGTGGGCGCGCAGTTAGGCTCATCAGAGGGTAGTGCTATGCATTTGTGGTACTCACACAGGTAATAAATGTGACGCACACTCAAAAACAAAAAACAAAGACCAAATTTGAAAAAGAACACTTCTATTTATATATATATATTGTGATTCCAAGAACGTCGTTTGCAAGTAAGCACTTTTTTTGTTATCAACATTTACAGGTAAGTAAATGTTTGAAGACAATGAGTCTTCACGCACAATGGACTTCCTATGGGGAGAAGACTAGTATGCATACAAATATTTACAGTCGGTTTCTGGGGGTCTCCTCCAGAACTTACGGTCGTAGTGGGCCAAGGTCCAAAGTACCACCAGCAAATTATCGTTACCTGTCCTGGTTCGGCCGGGTGAAGGTCAGGATGGTAGCTGTGCACTCTCTGGAGAAGGGGGGGTCATCTAGAAAAAGGCTGAAAAGGGGGATTTGGGGACAAGTCCAGGAGCTCCAAAAGAGGGGCTCGGGGCACAAGTGTTCTGGGAACAAGGCACCACAGTTGGTTCATCAGTACCCGGGCTGGGCGGCTAGGGTGCAGAGAAGGTACGCCGGCTGGGCTCATTGCGCAAACGAGGCCCTCGTGGTCTGGCAGCTTGAGGGGGCAAAAGCAAGACAGCTGGATCACTCACAAAGTGGGTCTCAGTGATGCTGACGTCTCCCGGCGGCTGCTCAGTCATGGTGCAGTGAGAATTCGAAATGGACTCACACTGCTGGTGATTGGTGCAATGCATCCAGCACCCCGGAAAGTGGTGCTGCACGGCTCTGGTTGGTCCTGGTGTCTTCTGATTGGGTGGGGAGACATATCTGACCCTCCAGACCACCGGTACCTCTTCTCGGTCGGCTGCAGCATTGTCTGGGCCATGGAGATGTAAGGCGGTGAACCGGTCTCTGCTCTTCGGTGCCTGCAGACTGCAGGGGAGCAGCTCCTCTACCCCAAGGAAGATTGTTGGTGATTTTAGAAGCGCCTGTAGGCCACCCTGGTTTGTGGGAGTTCTCGAGCGGCAGGGCGAGCCGCTCTGTATCGATTGTCGAGAGAGTTGCAAGTGGGCAGGGATTCGCGCATAAAGTTTACAGCTCACCTTTAGTTCTCTCTGGGCAGTGACTCTTCTTTGTCCTTTTCTTGATCTGTCGAATCTAGGTTCTTGGGCTAAGGGGTCCCACCTAAATACTCAATTTAGTGTGTTAAGGAGAATGACAGGTAGCAGCCAATAGGCTGGCTACCTTTAGGATGTCTACACCCTCTATATGACATCTTCCTGTACAATTGGCCATAACCCTGTCTCTAGAGGATCACATTCTGACAAAACAAGATGGTGGAGTTAGAAAGATGGTGTCAACATCAGGTAGCCCACCTTAGGAGTGGTACTAACCTAGTGTTGGCCACACCTTCTATCTGGTTTTCCCACCTGTCTTGCCGCCAAAAGTAGGGCCAGGACCGGGGGCTTGGCATTGCCGATATCAGGAGAGGTCCGAGTTGCATTACAAACGCAGAGGAATCCTTTGAAGCTTCCTGCCTTGGTATGCAGATCCTGCTTCGAGGGGGTGTAAACACCTCTCCCCAGAGCAGGCTTTGTTCCTGACCCCTGAGGCTGCGGGCTCTCTCCTCCAAGGGGTCAAAAACTCTTCTGTGTTGGAAGGCTGGTACAGACCAATCAGTCAACGCACTAGTAGTCGGTAGGTTTTCAGGGGGCACCTCTAATGTGCCCTCTTGGTGTATGTATTAATAAATCCATAACTGGCATCAGTATGGGTTTATGAATACAAGCCACCCACTTCCCCATGAAAGACTATGAGATTAATCTTTCCCAAGAGTCTTCTTTGTCTAAGTGGAGAACCTGAAAAGGCTATCTGCATTGGCTTTGTCAGTCCCAGGTCAGTTTTCCACTACAAAGTCCATTCCCTGTATGGGACCACCTCAACAGCTTTGGGTTTTTACCTTTCATTAGCATCAGTCATCCGAGTGGCCTGTGGTTGGTTTGGACAAGAAAGTGAGTACCAAACAGGTATGGTCTCAACTTCTTCAGGGACCAAACCACAGCAAAGGCTTCCCTCTCATTGTCAATCCAATGCTACTCTTTGGGGAGTATCTTCCTGCTATTAAAAGCAACAGGCTGGTCATGGCCATCATCATTGTCTGGGAAAGGACAGCTCCAACCCCATGTTCAGAGGCATAAGTCTGCATTATGAACTGCTTTGAATAATCTGGAGCTTTAGGAATAGATGCAAAGGACATTGCTACTTTCAGTGTGTCAAAAGCCTTTTGACATCTCACTGTACAGTTTATCTTGAATGGCATATTCTTGGACGTAAATGCTGTGATGGGTGCCACAATGATGCCACACTCCTATCCAATCAAGCCAAGGAATGTCCTGACTCTGAATTTGGTCTAAGTTGTTGGAGCTTCCCAGTCCAGAATTGTCTGGAACTTGGGCTGTTAAGGTTGAACTGCGTTACAAGGTGGCCCAAGTATACAACTGTGTGTCACAACCATGCGTAGATAGCAGGTTGAAACACATACATAGCACTGGGTATGCTTGAACAAGTGATTTGTTGTGTGTGTAATAGGAACTACATCTCCCGGGACACCTAGTGGGAGGAACACTCTGTTAGCACCAATCACAAGACTATATCAGCTCTGCCTGCGAAAGGCCTGGTGCTTGTCAACTTTTTCAAGTCGGCATACAGTGAGAACTTGCCTTGCTACATCCACGCGGGAGCGCTTTCCCAGAGACTGCTATATTTCGTATGATACTCCCCTTCGAGAGTATAACTGTTGGAGAAACACCCACGCTGGGGTGCAATCGGAGTTTGGCGGTTTGGTGCTCCCCAGCAGAAGCTTTCCATTATTTTTGCAAGCATACGCGTTGGTGCGCATTCAGCGATTAAGCCGTTGAAAGACTCAGTCAACGTTACCTAGGTTCTTTCTCTTTACACCGCGCTGGAGCGCATTCAAACTTTAACCGCGCTGGAGCGCGTTCACTCTAGAAAAGCATATTTCTTTTTTGCGAAGGCACAAGGAGGGAAGTCAGTACTGCGGTAGCACAGGAGCGCTAGCCCCTTATCTTTTTTGCATATCGAAACCTCAGATGTAAAGAGGAACTTTCATCTACAGTCTGTCTCGCTACGCCTAGGCCGACGTACAGTCACAAATCAAACATTGGAGCCGAGTAAAAGTTCTGTGAAAAGAACAGAGCGTGGGAATTATCTATGCAGGTCCAGCTATGTACATTTTTGTTCAAATTCGTTTTGTGCCTTACTCTTCAACTAAGGAACTATATACAAAGACTTGAGTGATATCCTAGCAAGGAGTGCTATCTCCTTATCTCATATTATTGAGGGCATATTTATTTATTTTGTTTATTTTAGTTTTTTCTGTTTTGCTTATGGATGATTGCGGGAATGTGAAAGTAAGTGCTTACACACTGTGCTATATTGTTATTACACATACAAACATATGTAGGTTGTACAATGTGTCTTTCTTTTGTCTTGCTACAGTGAACACAGGCCAAACAGCCTGAGTAGAGAGAGTAGGGCGGAAATCCTACAATCCGAGGAAGATCTCTCATCGTGTGTTTGCCACTGCCACATCTTTGTTTCTTTTGTCTCTTTTTTCCCTTTCCCCCACATTGGTGTTTCTTGTTTGAGTGATAGATAAGTACTCACTGGACATTCCATGACATGGGATAGGGTTAAATAGCCTCATACATCGCTCCTGCTGTACCTGGGACCTAAGGTTAGTGGTTTTCCAGTCTGTATTCCGACACTGTGCCCTGCCAGATCTGGCACTTGCTTTCCCTGATAGTGAGGCCTGTAGCTTGCAGAGCCTTCAGAACCTTCCCAAGGTATCAGGTGATCCTGCCAGGTGAAACTATAGACAGCAATATCGTCTAGATATGCTGTACTGCAAGTTTCCAACCCAGCAAGGACTTTATTCACCAAACTATGGAAGGTGGCAAGGGCATTCTTTATTCCAAAGGGCATTACAGTGAACTGATAGTGCTCATCTGGGATCGAGAATGCTGACTTTTCTTTTGCTCCTGGGATGAGACCAATCTGCCAGTACCCTGATGTCAAATCAAAGGTAATGTGAAATTTGGCTGCCCTCCAACCTGTCAATTATCTCATCAGCTCTCGGCATTGGGTGTGCATCTGTCTTGGTTATTGAATCTAGGGCCCCTATAGTCCACACAAAACCTCAGGTCTGGTTTTCCACCCTTGGAATGAGATTTTTGGACTAATACAACTGGGCTGGCCCAGGGGCACTCAGAGGGTCCAATGACTTCCAGCATCTTTATGACTTCAGGTCTGATGCTATCCTTAACTTAATCAGACTGTCTATATATTTTGTTTTTGACAGGTGTATTGTCTCCAGTGTCCACATCATGGGTTGGGTACACCAGGTAGTCTGATCGGGGCTTAGGGAGAAGAACTCCGCATACTGCTCCAGGACTTGCCTGCAGTATTATTTCTGTTGGGCAGCGAAGGTGTTTTGAGAAGACAACTCCATCTACTGACCCATCTTCTGGGTTGTAGGAGAGGAGGTCAGGGAGCAGTTCACTCTCTGCTTCCTGATCCTCATCAGTGACCATGAGCATAGTAACTTCAGAACTGGCATAGAAAGGCTTCAGGTGGTTAACATGGATGACCCTGTGAGGGCTTCTGCTAGTGCCTATGTCTACCAGATAGGTGCCCTCACCTTTCCTTTCAAGGATAGGGCAGGGACAACTCCATTTGTCCTGGAGGTCCCTGTGGGCCACAGGCTCCAATATCCATACCTTCTGCCCTAGTTCGAACTCCACCAGTGCAGCCTTTTGGTCATACCCGAGTTTCTGGAGCTCCAGGATAGCCTCAAGGTTTTTGGATGCTTAACATATGTACTCTGCCATCCTTGAACATAGGCTATGAACATAGTCCACAAATGCTTGTTAGGCTCTTTGAGAGGTCTCTCCCAGCCTTCCTTAGCTAGACTCAGAGGCCCCCTTACAGGCTGCCCAAACAGAATTTCAAAGGGGGAAAACCCTACTTCTTTCTGAGGTACTTCTCTGTGAGCAAAAAGCAGACAGGGCAAAAGGACATACCATCTCCTTCTGAGTTTTTCAGAGAGTCCTATGATCCTACCATTCACGGTTTTGTTGAATCTCTCAACCAAACCATTTATTTGTGGGTGAAATGGGGTAGTGAACTAGTAAGTCACACTACATTCATTCCACATTGCCTTTAGGTAGCCAGACATGAAGTTACTATCTCTGTTTGACTCTACCTCTGTAGGGAAACCCACGCTTGTAAAAATACTTAAGAGGGCTCTGGTAACTGCAGGAGCAGTGACAGTCCTGAGGCGAATAGCTTCAGGGTACCCGGTGGCATGATCCACGACCACCAATATGAATCTGCTCCCTGATGCTGTTGGAGGGTCTGTGGGGGCAACAACGTCAACCCCTACCCTTTCAAAGGGTACCTTAACCACTTTAAGTGGAAGTAAGGGGGCCTTTGGTTGGTTACCTGCTTTGCCACTTGCATGGCAGATAACACATGAGTTACAAAACTCCTTCACCTTTTGGGACATGTTTAGCCAGTAGCAGTGGCTGACTAGCCTGCTCCAAGTTATGCGCTGGCCAAGATGCCCAGCTACGGTGATGTCATGGGTCAATGAGAATAAAAACTCTCAGTACTGCTGAGGCACTGCCACTCTCATAGTGGAAACAGGTTTGGGATCTCTGGCCTCAGTATAAAGGAGTCCCTCCTACAATAGGTCCTGTGTAGCAGCTTGCTGCCTCAGGGTCAAGAGCAGGACAGGTCCTTTATCCTTGAGACAGCTCTTCCCTAGAAGGTCCCCCTGAATCTAGGAGCTTTGCTAGATAAGGCCCAAGATCCTGGGGTTCAGTTCCCTCTGGGGCTGACAAGTCCTCTCCCTGAGGAGAGGGGATCAGAGTTTGTGGGTGTTCAGAAGCTGACTTACCAGACTTCTTACCTTTTCTCTTGAAGGGTTAGGACATTCTCTTAGACTCCAACACCTCTTTTACACCCTGTGCTCTGCTTTGTGCTTCCTAATGTGATATTAAAATGTACAAAACAAGATAAAGTGCTGGGTAGATTGTGCAGTTTGACCACAACAGAGACATTTTGGTTATGTTCTTTGCCCATTCACCCATTCGTGGGAACACTGCTATAAAGTATAGTGTACGTAGCTAAAGCCTGTTGAGATAAAACCTGCACTGCACATTAAGTAAAACTGATAAATAAACTTGGATACCGTTATGCAGATGATCACTAATATAGGACCTAACAGTTGATTTGGCACTCTAACGAAGTTCCTTTTTAGCCTCTCTTTGGCCCATCAAAATCTTAATTTCCTTTTTGCTATAATATAAAATACTAAATGGATCATTCAGATTAAACTTCACATCTAGACTCATTACGAGGTTATTCACATGCACAAACCACTGAATTTCAACTCTGGAGTCTAAGACCAGGCAATCTTCAATGATTCCTCTAGTAAACTTGATTCTAGTTTTGCATCATATTCCGTGCCACGTTAGAAATGCACTAGTATAAATAGAATCTTAGGAGGATGCTAATTCATTATGCACAATATAAGATGAGGTTGAACAGGGTACTGCCAATAATCTACATAAAAATGTATTTGCTAATGATTGTAACAGCTTAATGTTTGATGAACCCCATAAGGATGTTACATAGGAAACACTACTGATACATTTACTTTTATAAAGTTGCAGTATTTAATTTATAGGTTTACTACCTATTTTTGCTGCAGAACTAAAGATGACATCGGTGGATCTTAAGAATTTCATTTTCATAATCTCCAAATGGGGGTTTAGTATACGCGTCTAGAGAAGTGGAGGGTCAAGTGTGTAAAACTGTCTACCTCAGCTGGTTTCTGTCCTTTAACCAGATGGGTTGCCTTTTTAGCCTTCACTGTACCACAAACATTATATAAGTTTTTGCTAAATTTAAGTGCATGTCCCTGTCTTCCGTAAATGTTGAAAAACCCTCAATCAGTCGCTGTAGGCCATTAGCAGTCCACGTTAATAATACCGAGTCATCAGCGTACAGGAGAACAGGGACTAAACGATTACCTATTTTGGGGGTGTTGGAGGCTATTGTTGTAAATGTGCATCCACCCCATTAATATGTAGTGAAAACAAAAGAGGTGTGAGGACACACCCCTGGCGAATGCCTTTCATCATTCTAAGGCCTGGGGTGCACTCACCATTGTCCCATTACATATATGAGCAGTCAAATGGCTATATAACTATGTTAAAAAGGAAACTATGGGCCCGATTACGATGCGGTTAGGTAATCTTCCCGATCGAATCGGTTTGGAAATGGTTTCCAACCGACTCGGATCGGGAGAGTCCGACTGACTGAGTATGAAGCATCCGGATGCTTCCAGATATGATTTGGTTGGACTCCCATTGACTTCTATGAGAGCCTATCCTTCTAACTCCATTGTAATCTGGCCCTCGGTCGGGAAGACACGTTCCCGATCCGATTCGGAAGGAACAAGAGCCTTTAGGAGGCCTTCCTAACCGCATTGTAATCAGGCCCTAGTTGGGAATGCTTTCCTAACCGAATCGTAATTGGGCCCTATGTCTAAAGAAGCACCGAATTGTGGCAAAACCTTCCAGAACTTGGTATGATTAACAAGGTCAAAGGCGCTACTAAGATCAGTGAAGCACAGAAATAAGTGACCCTTTTTCGCTATAGTATATTTGCTCACAATCAGGTGTAAATTGATACTTTGCTTCAAAGTACCAACTTTGGGCCTAAAACCGAATTACTAGTCAATAAGTACATAATTATCTATTGCCCAGGTCTCTAGTCTTTCTAGGTGTATCTTACCTAGCAACTTGACTGAGGAATCAAGGAGAGAGATAGGTTTGTACCATTTGGCATCCCCCCCATTCCCTTTTTAAAAATCGGGACAATTATGCTTTCTGCCCTTGCAGCTGGTATATATCTTTTTGATGCTGCTAAGCATACTAGGGTTAAGATGGGTCCCCAGAGTACAGATTACGACTTAAAAAGAATGCACAAGGACCCATCTGGGCCTGGGTGCCTTCCCGTTTGCACTTTTCTCTAGGGATACTCTGACTTCATCCAGGGTAATATGATTTAGGAAGGGAGGGCAAACCTCAATTATATCAGTATGGGTGGAATCCATGGCTATTTTATCTGGATTAAATATCCTGCCATATTGGGTAAGTCAATCACATGGTTGCACATGAGTCACTGACAGAATATCGACACCTAAAATATCCCCACACCACAATATAGAGTTATAAATATCGATGTCAAAAATATCGACATCCTATATTTATCATGGTAAGTACAAAAATATTGTAAAAAACATTAATGTCATAAATATAGTTGTAGAAATATCGTTATAGATATATATATATATATATATATATATATATTAAATTAATAAACACTAAATATAATAAAGAATAACATTTAAAAAATAAATGTGATTTAATATACATTTTAACAAATATAATAAATGTATATAATTATATATATTAACTTTAAAGCAAATGAATAATTTTAATGTATAGTTTTAAAATTATATAAAAATTTAACATATATTCGCCAGTAGGTAGTTATAGTTAGGACCTAGTTACTATAGGAAAATGGCAACATTCTATTCGCAATAACTTTGGCGCCGATTGATGAATCTTTGAGAAAAAAGGTGGGTCCCAAAATGTGTTTTTTCAATGTTAATTTGCATAGGAAACTTTAGACAAGGCTATAGGTCGAACGGGTGAACGGAATTACCCCAAATTTGGCAGGGAGAAGAGTCTTGGTCTAGAAAGCACACTTTTGTTTATTTGGTGTAAATTCGTTCAGTAGTTTTTGAGAAAAATCGAAATTTACAGATATCGATATTTGGGAATTTGCAATCTGATTGGCTGAGGCGTTACGAGTACGAGCTTGCTGCTGATTGGCTGCGAGCGCTGCGAGTGTTTGAAACTAGGAAGTGTTGGCCGCCATTTTGTGATTCCGTTGAAGCGAGTAAGGGGGAACAAGCATTTGCAATGCAACAGGTCTCGCATTTACGTGAGTTTGAGCTGTTGGCATTGTAAATGACAATGCCTTTTATTTATGTTTTGGTTTTGGAACATAAATAAAACACATTGTCATTTATAATGCCAATAGCTTAAACTCGAGTAAATGCGAGACCTATTGCATTGCAAATGCTTGTTTACAGTGTGTATATAAAGCGCTCTGATACTTTCGAGTCAAGCTAGCGCTATATAAAACTTTTAAAATAAAAAATAAAATAAATAAATGGTGAAAAGGAAAGTGGTGGTGAAACCTGGGGATTTGCAGTGTTTAAAGGCAGCCACTGATGCACTCAATATGTAAAGCTGTGTCAAAAACTAACGCTCGCTGCGGGAGTCAGAGGGCTCAGCCAAGCGCGAAAAGCACTGAGGACACGGGAGGGTGGAGGGGCAGAGGGAGGGAGCCTGGCAGAGAGGGCGAGCAGACTGGGAGTGGGAGAGAGATGACAGTGTCCATAGGGGACGGACGAAAGTCATTAAGGATTTAGGTGAGGTCTGGAGACAAGAGAGGCCTGGAGAGAGAGAGAGGGTGGGGAGAGAACATGCTGGCAGGGGGAAGAGGCGGATATAAAGGCACTAGTAAGGAAGGGGAGGCGTCGGCGGGGGAAGCAGATGCTCAGAGAGGCATACAGGGCATAGTAGAGGCAGCGATCACAGCAAGAGGTACAAGAGGCCCGAAAAGGAAGGTGACGTAACGGCCAGGACTGCCGACTGTGGCGCTGGGGAACCAGATTCGAGTCTGGGCGTCCTCTGCTCAACATCCTGTGATTCCAAGCAAATTACTTAATCTCACCCTTTCTACCAAAGAATGAATGTGTCCTTGTGTAACATAACTGATGATCATGTGCAAAAACAAGAAAAGAAAGGAGGCGGAAACATCATCAGGCGGTAGAACGGAAATGCTGAATCAGAAGAAAAGTTGGAAGCAGTGTACCGAGAAAGGAAACAACCAGGTGTAGTGGATAACAAGGAAATATGGATTGATTATGCAGAGTGAAGAGTAGGTTACTGGGTGCAGTGAAGGAGAGTAGGTAACGGGGTGCAGTGAAGGATCGAGGAAATGTTGGGGTGTAGAGAAACGTATGGGTACCATTTTAAAAGGCACGTACAGTGTATGAAGACTGAGGTGGTGAACTTGCATGTAAAAGGAGGACACACAATGTGCAGCGGAAGGGTGGGTGGAGTGTGTATGGAAAAAAGACGCCAGGATCAGGGGGCAGGGTGGGGTGCAGAGGGAGGGTCCACTCATTGTGCAGCTGTGGCAGAGTGAGACTGAGAGTTGTGCTGCGCAGGGAGTGAAGAGGAGTGGGTGTGAAGAGCGCACGATGGGGAGCAGTGCAAATGGAGGGACGGTGTTTCAGGGAGGTAGGGGCACAATGGGCCAGTCACGCAGGCTGCCAAATGCTGCGCGCGCCTGTGTGAAAGTGATCACGATCGCGATCACACATCAAAGCGGCGAAAGTGAAAGCAAACGAGTGCTTTCAGGCCTCCAAATGGTGCGCGCGCCCGGCCGACGCACATGCACTGTATTTGGAGGCCTGAAAAGCCACTGTTTGCACTGCCAAAACTCGCTTACTATAAGTCTCGCCAGAGCAGCGCTAAAGCGCTGTCTCAGGCGAGACCTAAAAAGGGCAAAAAATGTGGGAAAGAGGAGGGTAGGAGCACTGTAACCTCTGTGGGGTGTTTAGGGTGTGCTATAGAGGGGGTGTGAAGCGAACTACTCATACATACCGGTCGGAAAGTGCTGGGTACGGAAATTAAGTGAGGTATTGCGTAGTCTGATGCTGCTAAGGTGAGCTGCTGCGGTAGTAGGGGATGAAAGCGTGAGCCTAAACTGTGGGTCTTATGTGCCCTGGCCGCTGCAGCACTCCTGTGGAAGTAGTGTCAGCATGTGTTTATACCTACTAGGACGAACTACTGACTCCTACTGGTTTGAAAGTCCTGGGGTATGGAAAATATGTGAGGTATTGTCTAGAGTCTCATGGTGCTAAGCGGAGGTGCTGCCGGAGTCGGGATGAAAGCGTGAGTCCAAACTGTGTCATATGCTGTGAAGTCATGTCCTCTGGCCGCTGTGCCACATCTGTCAATTAGTGTCAGCATGCAGTTATACCTACTCGGAGGAACTTTTGTTTTGAACATTGTAACTTGTGTATGGTGCTTAGGGGGTGTTATACAGGGAGTGCGAAGGTAAATTTGCACGCATCAAATCAATGCAGTATTTGTAAAGGGCAAACTACTCACCTCTATGAGTCTGAAGGCCCTCGAGGCCGGCGCGGAAATTATGTGAACTATTAAGTGAGCTATTGCCCAGAGTCACATGGTGCTGAGCTGAGGTGTCCAAAGGTGTCCTTCATAAGCATTTCCAAACCTACCCCAGTCAATGTGCCTAGGTCATTTCCACCACAATGCACAATCACGAGGTCAGGGTGTGGACGATGCAAAGAGGTTTTTACCCAAAGGTTGCAATTGGTGCAACTTCAATCGTCTCTGTGTGAACCATTTAATGTCCACATTTTGGAAACCTAGGTCTAAGTCAATACGTCTGTGTTCTGCATACCTCTTGCACCTGAAAATATAGCTATGTCCTACGATCCACAGTAGCATTTTGAAAGTATGGTTAGAAGGTATGGAAAGATGTCTGTAGCTCATGCAGTTCCTTGGTAGAATAAGAGATACGTTTAAAGATGGGGAAGTACTTTTTTTTTTTACATACAAAACGATACGTGATTGGGAGTTGAAAAGCATTCTTTTTTAAAAGAAGGGTGCACATTCGTTTTGTGGAAAAGCATCTTTGTGATTGGTTAAGAAAAAGCAGTTTCAACGTGGAGTACATATCATAGGATAAAATTTGCTCAACTGAACCACAGCTGCTACTTGTATATGGAAGGCACTGTTCGAACTTAAAACAATTGTGAACTTTTAACCTGCACGTGCCTTTAAATGTGCGAGAAAATGTTGCAAAAAAATATCGTTAAGTTTAAACTAACCTGCACGTGTTGTAGAATGTTCTACAGAGAGTGTTGATAGAATACGTTGCACTTCTGACTTCTATGTGTTGTTGAATATTAAAAAAACGGTTTATATGGAAAATTAAAAAGAAACCAATAGAGAGAAGTTTTGAAACCTAAAAGAATCAAGGAACTATTCTAATTTGTTCTTTACATGTGTTTGTGTGTGGAGCAACAACATTATAGACACAACAGCACCAGGAAGAGGAAGAAGCAGGAAGTGGGGGGACGGGGGAAGATGGGAAGAATGGCACACATGCACAATTAAGTACAGCACAAGTATAGACAAACAATGGCCAAAATGAAACTCACCAACTAGGAGCACAAGTCACACAACCCGTCAACATCACACCACTGAACGAGCATAGAAGTGAAAACCACGCTGCATTCATACAGGATGTGTACAAAGGCCGGTCATTGGTGTTGTGGGATGTCTCATGGATGAGGTGCCCAGCACGTGGCACATGGGCGAGTTCACTGTGTATTACATTGCCAAACAGCTGCTTCTCCCTCCCACGAGCCCCCACACTTTTCTACGGTGCGCTGTTGTATCTCGTGCACTAGTTTGGCACACCATTGTAATGCCTATTCGCGCATGTCCTGCTACATTCCATCTACACCATCACAGTGCCGTTTGGAGGTGGTGCATGGCACTTTACAACATCGAGTGCTGCGGCCTTTGTGGCAGGCCACACCAGAACACAGACACACTTACCGCACATCCTGTACACGGACATGTCCGAGATACCCTGTTCCCCTTGCCGGATAGGCACACCTCTGCGCTGACCTGTGTACTCCGGACCAGCACATGCCGGTTGTGCATGCAGGAGGATACGTGCGTAGCTACATGTCCAGGCTCACTGCCAACGCCAAGGAGACAGCACACTGTGATGTTGCAGGGCTTGTGCCTATCATGCTAAGACAATGACCACAGGGACACACTTGCTCAGATGCGGGTTTGGGGGCGTTGGCGGTCCTGGAGTTGTTGCGATGAGTCTTGTGGCCCTCATGGGTATCCCTGCATCATGCTCATTGATTCTATGGCACCTGTGGGTGTTCTGGTGTAGCTCTTGGCTGTGTTCCTTTTTATGGTGCAGGTAGTCGTCCTGCTTAACACCAGCAGAAAGCAGGTGTAAAATACCTGGTGCTAACGTGGCTTATCGCTGGAATTTGTTTTGCATTGCAGTTGGTGTGAAAGTTGTGATGTGATTTTTTTCGTGTGCAGAACAATATACGAACTGAGCAGTGGATCTCGTCAAGATCCAGCACTTGATGCACTATTCCCATTCAATATAAATACAATGAGAATTCTTAATTGATTTTGTGTGTACACTGTAAGTGCAGCCACTACCTCAGTGCAATTCAATAAAGGATTTTAGTATTTAGAATAAATTGCAAAGGTGCACCTCGTGTCTTTTTGTACGGGAACGGCTAGTCTGCATTTCATTATCAGCACTTTAATGAAAGTAAAGTTGCGATAAATCTAACACCCTATTCAGAAGTTGGTGTAAACTGCAGACATAACCAGTATTCCCACGATAAGTGCCCCAAAATTCAACACCATGGTGGACTCGATAAACGAAAAACTATTTGCTAAATTAATTTTTTTATTAACATATATATAAATGGTACACTAATAAACAAAATGTAACGAAAATAATAGAAAACAAGAAGGCGGAACACTCCTGTGGGGACCATGGATGTCGACTACAGAGCCTGGAAAATAAAGCACAAAATAAGGACGTGTGTAATGGGCATATCAAAGGAGAGAGGCACTGAGAAACAGAGAAGGAAAAAAAGCCAGAGAGAAAAAGAGAGGGGGAGTGAGAAAGGAAGAGAGAGAGTTAGAGAGGTAGAAGGAAAAGAAGGAAGAGAGAGAGTGAGAGACAGAGAGAGAGAGAGAGAGAGAGAGAGAGAGAGAGAGAGAGAGAGAGAGAGAGACGGACACTGCTGCTCTGCGCATCCATGAGCAAATAATTACCTAGTGCCACTGGAGTGTGCAGCAGTAGGCTCTCCACGTGCCCTTCAAAAGTCATTCCAGATATGTCTCTGAGTCCTGAGTAATGAATGGCAGAGACCGCATCAAGTGCTTGGCGGATTGCGCAGATGTCACTGAGTCCTGAGTCATGAATGGCGGAGACCACATCATCTTCTCCACGGCCCGGCAGATCTCACACATGTCGCCGAGTCCTGAGTCATCAATGGCGGAGACCACATCAGTTTTTGGTGCCGCTAAGCCTGTGGAAGTTAAGTTTGTGCCACGTGGTGGTGGGCCCCTGATGACCATATGAGCTTCTGGTGACACTAACCCTGTGCATCTGAAGTCTGTGCCAAGGGGGTGGTAGGCCCTTGATGGCTATACAGATCAGGGTGCGACTAACCTTCTGCGCAACTTTTAAAAGACTCGTTATGGTTGAGACACGTGGAGCGTCCGCCATCTAGTCAGCACCGGCAATAAAGGATGTGACATTGTCGATCTATTATATTTGCGTGGTCACATGGCGTGTGACGCATGTGCCGGATGGGTGTGGCGTGTGTGCAAACCTGCCTGGAGGTAGTGGCTGTGAGATGTTGAGAGCTAGACCACTGACCTGCACACCAACAGCGAGTACGCCTGCGACAGATAGCTATGTGGGGCCAACGTCGGAACGTAATCGCAGTGGCGTGGTGTGGCGTACAACGGAACAGGGCAGGGATAGCTACAATAACGCGGACGGCTCGTAGTACTGCGTCTGTGAGTCGAGCGGACATGCCGCAGCTGGCCCTCTGCGAGCCGGGGTGCGAACTGTTTATAACTCACACTACATAAGCATTGAAAAAACATTTTGTGATTCAGTCCGTCAGCTGGCATTTGTCAGGGAGTCTGGTGCTGTGGTCGCTGCCACAAAGTTGGGGTCACTGACATTCAGGACTCAGGACACAGTTACACATGTGGGATCGGCTTGTGTTAAAGAGGGTTAGTGGGACTATGTGTCGCCGACCTTGCATATCGAAATATGCGTTACTGGTCGAAGGGAGTGCGGCGCTGTGGTCGGTGCCACGGACTTGGGGTCACTGCCATTCAGGACTCAGGACACAGTTACACATGTGGGAACGGCTTGTGTTAAAGAGGGTTAGTGGGACTACGTGTCGCCGGCCTTGCATATGGAAATATGTCTAACTGATCAAGGGGTATGCTGCTGTGGTCGCTGCCACGGACTTGGGGGTCACTGCAATTCAGGACTCAGGACACAGTTACACATGTGGGATTGGCTTGTGTTAAAGAGAGTTAGTGGGACTATGTGTCGCCGGCCTTGCATATCGAAATATGCCTCACTGATCAAAGGGAGTCTGGTGCTGTGGTCGCTGCCATGGACTTGGGGTCACTGCCATTCAGGACTCCGGACACAGCTACACATGTGGGATCGGCTTTTGTTGGACAGTGTTAGTTGGCACCACGTGTCCAAAATTCAAATTGTGAGGTCTGCTGCCCGCAGTGTAGACTGCTGAGTGTTCATTTGTACTTGAAAATGAATTTGGTCATTGTACTAAAGCTATACCTGATATAAAAAATGTTCAAGAAGAAAGGAAACTAAAAGGATATTATGTAGATTTGAGGCCTGTAATAGATATTTGCCTAGTGGACTCTGTAGTTAATGAATGAAGAAATATTTTTTATTGTGAGCCCTATTGAGTGCAGTGTAGGCATATGATGAAAAGATGAAATAAGTATAGAATACATTGACGAAGAGTTGTGTTTTCTGAGTACAATCTTGTTAGAAATTAGCATTTAAAATTGAAATTGCGAGCAGTACTGCCTGTAGTGTAGACTGCTATTCCATGTTAGTTTGCATTTGAAGATTCATTTGGTCATTGCAATAAAGCTATAACTGATAAAAAAAAAAAAAAATCTTGAAGCGAGGATACTAAAAGGATAATATGTAGGGTGTAGGACTGTGATAGTTAGTTGCCTACTGGAGTCTGTAGTTGCGTATGGAAATACCCCTCATTGATCAAAGGGAGTGTGGTGCAGTGGTCGCTGCCACCGACCTGGGGTGACTGCTATTCAGGACTCAGGACACAGTTACACATGTGGGAATCGGCTTGTGTTAAAGAGGGTTAGTGAGACTATGTGTTGCCGGCCTTGCATATCGAAATATGCCTCACTGATCGAAGGGAGTGTGGTGCTGTGGTCGCTGCCATGGACTTGGGGTCACTGCCATTCAGGACTCAGGACACAGTTCCACATGTGGGATTGTTCGGTTTGTGTTGAACAGAGTTATTGGCACCACGTGTTGCCGCCGTTGCATATGGAAATATGCCTAACTAATCAGAGGGAGTATGCTGCTGTGGTCGCTGCCATGGACTTGGGGTCACTGCCATTCAGGACTCAGGACACAGTTCCACATGTGGGATTGTTCGGCTTGTGTTGAACAGAGTTATTGGCACCACATGTCGCCGCTGTTGCATATGGAAATATGCCTAACTAATCAGAGGGAGTATGCTGCTGTGGTCACTGCCATGGACTTGGGGTCACTGCCATTCAGGACTCAGGACACAGTTCCACATGTGGGATCGGCTTGTGTGGAAGCCGGTTAGTGGCACCATTTGTTGCCGGTCTTCCACAGTGTAGGCCAGAGGTAGCAGTGAGCAAGGGCCCACAGCCACGTGCATACGTTGGTGGCCCCACCGGCCTGCGTAGTGCAGGTTCAGTGGCACCACGTGCCGTCGGCCTTCCATATGGAAATACCCCTCACTGATCGAAGGGAGTGTGGTGCTGTGGTCTTTGCAATTCAGGATTCAGGACACACCTACACATGTGGGATCGGCTTGTGTGGAACAGGGTTAGTTGGCACCACGTGTCGTCGGTCTTCCACAGTGTAGGCCAGAGGCAGCAGTCAGCAAAGGTCCACAGGCAGGTGAAGATGACTTGAGCTGCACAGATTGGGAGCATGTTGTCTTCTTACCCCATTATTGTGTCTTACACAATTTGCGTCACTACTAATCTTGAATTGTGAACTGTGTAACCCCAGTGTGGGGCGGAGGCAGCGGTCAGGATGGGCGCACAGCTACGTGGCAATGATTTATGGTGCAGTGAGTTAGTAGCACCTGAAGCACACAGCGCCTGGCCTATTTATTCATACTGCAACGCAGAAGTGGCGTACGTTGGAGCAGCCCACTCCGCTTCCCCTTCCGGGGGAGGGGGGGGGGGGGGGGGGGAACAGCACAGCTACATGACAGATCTTCCCCACTGCCTGAGGTAACATGGCTGCGTCCACTGTGCACTACACTACAAGTATCAGTAGTATCTCCACATGGAGAGGTTTGTGCTTTGCATAGTGAGGTCTGTGCAGCACATCAGCGTTACACTTGACATTGTGTGCTTTATTGTTGAAGGGTGACTTGCCTCCTTCATATATAGTTGGTTGCCACATCTTCCAACATTCAGCTATTGTGTGGCTGAGGGGCATGGTGTTTTGGGATGGTCCGTTGTCCTGTTTTGCGCTGCCTTGGTGGTAGTAGGGGGGGTGATGCAGGGGGGGAGGTTCTGGTGGTGGTGGCGGTGGGTGCTGTGGTCTTGTTTCGTGTCGGACCTGCATGATTAGTAGCTCTATCACGTGTTGGTCTTTAGATGTGGCTGTGAGTTGGGCTCAATTCACGGAGTAGATAGTCAACCTCCTTACACCAGTTAAAGGTTGATGTTAATTTGTTACTGCTAACTCGGCTTATTGACTGCTTTTTGGATCGCACTGCAGATTTGGCAGGTCGTTGAAAATATGGGGAAGTGGTGTTTTCGTGGTTTTTGAGCACGGGAACGCCTACTTTGCATTTCATTAGCGTTAGTTGTGGCGATTTTGTTGGCATAAGGCATCGATGGAAGAGTGGTGAGATTTGCAGTTTTCACCAAGTTGAGAATGGGTTGATAATTAAAAAACACAGAAAAAAAAGATAGGTTTAATGAACAGTATAATTAGAAATTTGCATTTAAAAAACCTTTGAAATTCACTGAAAAAACCATAGGTTTCAGGGATATTATAGTTGGTTGGACATTTCACTCATAGAAAACCAGAGAAATTCCCCTGTTATAGTTAGTTGAGCTAACTATAACTCGCGCGCCCGCAATGCACTGCTGATGACGTCACATATTACATCATTCATGACATGGTCAGTGACATCACTGATGACATCTCAAATAATAATAATAATTCTGGATTTTGTAAAGCGCGAACAGCTACCTCACGAGGAGGTGTCCCGGCGCTAGAGGAACCACAGAAGTCCTGGGGCGGAGATAAAAGACCTAGCGTGGCTGGGAGAAGAGCCAGGTCTTAAGCATCTTCTTAAAGCAGGGTTCAGATGGAACCTGCTGGATTGCTTGAGGGAGGGAGTTCCACAGAACGGAGACGTTTGCTGAGAAGGTACGACCGCCAAGGCGGGCCTTTTTTGCTCGTGGGACAACCAATAGGACACGGTCATTAGACCGTAATGCACGGCTTTGGGAATATCTTGGAAGGCGTTCTTTTAGGTAAAGTGGGCAGGAGCCATGCAAAGATCTGAACGCAAGCGTCAGAGCTTTGAATTTTATCCGGTTGACCACAGGAAGCCAGTGCAGGGTTCGAAGATGCGGAGAGACTGACTGCTTGAAAGGAATTCGCAGTAGCAGCCTCGCAGCCGCGTTTTGAACTACCTGCAGTTTATGGGTTAGGAATTTTGGGAGGCCCAGGTAAAGACCATTAGCATAGTCAAGCCGTGAGGTGATCGTTGCATGGACTACCATTTTTCTACAGCTCTCTGGTAGAAGTTTAAGAAATTTTCGGAGGTTTCTGAGTTTACTTAAACAGCAACCAGCCACTTGTTGGATATGGGAAATGAAAGACATTTTATTATCCCATCTCACTCCAAGGTTTTTTGCCGAGTGACTGGGCAAAGGGGGGGGGGGCCCAGCTCCACCGGCCACCATAGCTCTGGGGCGGGGGTGGGACCCTTACCGAAAAAGATAACTTCGGTTTTATTGGCATTTAGTTTTAGTTTGTTAATATTCATCCAGTGAGCAATGTCCTGGAGACAGCCTTTAAAGTTTGCGAAGGATTCCTGTGTCATCTCAGAGTATGGAAATACCAACTGGGTGTCGTCGGCATAAGAAATTGCCTTAACACCCCAGTTGGCAATTAGCGTAAAAAGGGGGGCCAGATAGATATTGAACAAGAGAGGGCTGAGGGCCGAGCCCTGCGGGACTCCACAGTTGAGGGTTTTAGGTGTGGAAGAAATCGTCCCAAGTGCCACCTTCTGCGTTCTCTGAAATAGATAGGAGTTTATCCACCTCAGCGCGTTGTCTTGAATGCCTATATCTGCCAGCCGGCTGAGTAGTCTAGCGTGGTCCACCGTATCGAAGGCGGCCGATAGATCCAGGAGTACCAGCATAGCTGAACTTCCAGCATCCATCGACCACCTCACTGACTCGGCTACTTCTAGGAGCGCTGTTTCTGTACTGAAACCGAGTCGAAAGCCAGACTGAGTTTCATGGAGAATGTTGTTGGTTTCCACGAATTTACTCAATTGGCGTTGTATCACTTTTTCCAGCATTTTTCCCGGGGCGGCTAGAAGGGATATTGGGCGGAGATTCGTGAGGTCATCTGGGTCCCCGTTTGGTTTTTTCTTTAGGGGAAGGAGAGTGGCATGCTTCCAAACGTCAGGAAAGATTCCTGACGTAATGGAAGAATTCCAGATACTTTGAAGTGTGGGCGCTACAGAGTCCGCTATGGCACTCCATAGTTTAGCAGGGCAGGGGTCATCAGGGGAGCCGGATTTACAGCGGCTAAGT
Source organism: Triturus cristatus (assembly GCF_964204655.1). Taxonomy (NCBI): domain Eukaryota; kingdom Metazoa; phylum Chordata; class Amphibia; order Caudata; family Salamandridae; genus Triturus; species Triturus cristatus. The sequence continues at coordinate 699,175,627 of NC_140594.1, read as the reverse complement.
TCTTGCCTCACCTCGTTCAGAGGGATATGCGCGAACTGGGTGAGGGTTTCTCCTGTCTCGCCATTATTCGCTGTGTCCTGTTTCACAGTACTTATTACTGGGCCAAAGGAGTCATATACTTTTTTAATTTTAAGATCGAAGTATTCTGAAATTTGCTCGCAAAGTAATGGTGTGGGAACAACCTCTCTTTCAATGCATTGAGGTTTGAGGAAGGACTGTACTACTTTAAAAACTTGTTTGCTGGACTGTTCTGCCTGTATAATCGAGTCCACGTAGAAGCGCTTTTTATTTTTCCTAATGGCTTTTCGGAATTTTTTTGATGCTTCCTTATATCTATAAGTGATGACATCACTGATGACATCATCCAGTATATGTGTGTTTCTATAAAATGTAAATATGTTTTATATATATATGCCAAGGTGTATTAAAGAATGAATGGGTGTATAAGAGTCAGGATGGATGATTAAGTAGGTGTGTGACTGACTGTATAAGTGAGTGATTAATTGCGTCTTGCTTAATTCATGTGTTAGCGACTGATACAGATATTCACACAGTTTAGGTTGTCAGTTGGTGTGTAAGAAGTTCCATGGTTTGGTTACTTCCTACCCTATTCCCCTAAAAACTCACAATCCGCTACATTTAATTAAAATAAAATTAATAACTACTAAAAATTTAACACATATATAAAAAAACATAAAAAATACTTATGTAGAAAAATACATCACATACATTTAAAATATATACTAAAATACATACCACTAATTTAAAAAAAACGATATTTTAAACAACTATATTTTTGTAAACGATTTTAATGACTTTTAATTTGTGAAATCGACATTTCCTACCTTAAAGTCGATATTCTTGACCACGATATTCTTGCAGTCGATATTTCTGAGTCACGATATTTTAAACTCGATATAAGTGTAAGTCGACATTTCCAACTCAATATTTTGACCCAATACCGTTGCACGAGTCACGACCTCAAAGGCAGTTATACCTCTGAGGAATGGCTGATTTACAGTTTTCCAAAACAAAGAGCAGATCCTCAGTTTTGCTACTTGCTCTAAATCTTCCCAAGCCTTCTACTGCAGTTGGGAATTCCTTTTCTCTAATACATGTTTATAAATTAAACGTTTCATTTTACTTCCTCTATATTTCAAGGTTGGGATTGCAAGGCTCTTATAAGCTTTGATTCGCTAATGAACAATGGTGATCAAACCACCCAAACTAATTAGCGTTTTTTGTTTTCTACCTAGTTTTTAGGCTACTTGAAATAGCAGTTGTAAGCTTACGGAAGGCAGTAAGGATTTTACGCAGGCATTGATTCCATTCTGTACATGTTGTAATTTCCTCTTTGTTCTCTTTAATGAGTTTTTTCAACAAATCAGCCTTATTTATACCCACCCACCTTAAGCTAATCCCTTTGTGTCCTTCTGTTTCCAGGTAAGTTGCTAACTGTTCCCCTTCTATATGTTGGATTTCTATATTTAGGCCTAATAGTAATGTCTGGTGATCACTAAAAGCAGTGGGCACAACTTTAAATTGATCGAGCATCAATAAGCAATGCTTAGAGATTAGTATGTGGTCAATAATCGAGAGGTACCCCCCCACCGAAAGGTCAGTATCATAGCGTTTCCTAAATCAATATTCTGCTCCATCAATTCCAGATCATACCCATATACCATTATGTTTAATGAGTTCCCATACAAGTCATGCAAAAAGTGCTATTGGCCATTTCCCAATTCGTCCACATAACCACAGACCTTGTCTGCAGTCATTTGGCATGCAACGATATCATAATGCCCAGCCCATATCAAAACATAGGTGGCCCTAATGCATCCTTGGAATGCTTCTAACGACAAAACGACAACCACCATGTTTTTAGAGGAGTCAAACCTATTATTATATTAGTTAATCAGCACTATTCGCATCTTATCCTTTGGCTGAAAAAAAAACCCCTGAAAATATGGGGAAAGAGTAAACGACTTTATAAGTTCAAGTGGTATTAAAATAGAGATCAGAACTGCTAACCCCCTTTGCTCTCCCGCTAGGAGATGGTACAGCTGGGGTAATAACCGAAGAATATCCTTCAATATGAAAAACCCCCTTATACCATGTCTCTTGAAGACAGATTATTTGTGAAGCTTTCAGATAAAGGGATACCATTCAATATCAACCACCTAGTTTTTAACACCTGTTAAACTCCATTAAATTAATGTGAGTTGTTTTCCCTGTGGAATGGTATACCGTTCCACCATATGATCTATCAGGATCTTATTCATGGGGGCTGCAGGGGTATTATCAATATCTGCCAAACAGTCTACCAATAACTGTCCCACATAGGTTGTCTCCTCAACTATAGGCTCTGATTGTCAGTCCAAGTCATCACAGCCACTGAGGGGTGCAGATCTATTTGCACATCTCCATATATCAGAGTTACTTGGCTGTTAGTTTGCTGATTTGGGCTATTGTTTCTCTTTGTTGTCTTGTAAAAGAAACTCCAGGGTACAGTTATAATTTCTTCCCTAATTGTAGGACTGTTTTGCTGTCTATTGTAGAGATCAGTGAGGACAAGTTTAACCAGTAACAGATGTGGAACATTTATCACGATACAATCACCCTCACTGTATATCCTGGTATGACCTATCCATTCCATATGCCTCACCATAGTAATGTCCCAGTGTAGCACATACATGCGCATATATTATATGACATCCAGTGTACCACCTACTACATAAGTCCGTCCATGACTCAGATGTTCCTGATTTTAGATTTGGGGCGTTCTTCAGTATAATTTCATACGGTGTTGAGTCTGGGGGCAGATGTAATCAATCGATCAATCAATCAGGGAAATTTTAAGTGCGCTACTCACCCATGAGGGTCTCAAGACGCTGGGGGGGGGGGGGGGGGGGGGGGGGGTTCATAGATCTGTTTAGCTGAAGAGCCAGGTCTTGAGGATCATCCTGAAGGTGTTCAGGGAGGGGGCGCATCTGATGTCTGCCGGTAGCTCGTTCCAGGTCTTGGCTGCAATGTGAGAGAAGGATCTTCCGCCTGCTCTGGCTCTGTGGATGCAAGGGGTTTCGGCCAGTGTGGGGTTGGAGGATCGGATGTTTCTTTTGGGTATGAGGAAGTTGATTCTGTCATTGAGGTATTTGGGTCTGTTGTTGTGTAGGCATTTGTAGGCATGAGTGAGGATTTTGAAGGTGACTCTTTACTCCACTGGGAGCCAGTGGAGTCTTCGTAGGTGTAGACGGATGTGTTCGTGCCAGGGGATGCAGAGGACGAGTCTGGCGGCAGTGTTCTGTATTGTCTGGATTTTACGGAGTACGGACTTGTTGATGATAGCATTGAGTGTGTTTCCGTAGTCTAGTCTTCTGGTGTTGAGTGCGTGGGTGACCGTCTGTCTTCCTTGACTCAGGGGGGATCCATTTGGAGGTCTTGCGGAGGAAGCGGAGGCTGTTAAAGCAGCTGGAGGTGATGGCGTTCACCTGTCAGTTCATGGTGAGTGATGAGTCGAGTACGATGCCGAGGTTTTTGGCGTGGTCTGAGGGGGTGGATTTCTTCCCGAGGGCAGTCGGTCACCAGGTGTTGTCCCATGCTGAAGGGTTGGTTGCAAGGACGAGGGCTTCTGTCTTCCCGGTGTTGAGCTTCATGCGGCTATTGGTCATCCAGACTGCGATGTCTTGCATTCCTTTCTGGAATTTGAGTTTAGCGGTGGTGGGGTCTTTGGTGAGGGAGAGGATGAGCTGGGTGTCGTCAGTGTAGGATACAATGTTGAGGCCGTGTTGTCGGACGATGGTTGAGAGGGGGGCCATGTAGATGCTGAAGAGGGTCAGTGATGACCCCGAGGGACTCCGCAGGTCATTTTCGTGGGATCGGAGAGGAAGGGTGGCAGTTTGATCCTTTGGCTTCTTCTGGTGATGAATGATCGGATCCAGTCAAGGGCTGTTCCGTGAATGCCAGTGTCATGTAGCCTGGTGGCCAGTGTGCGGTGGGAGGCGGTGATGAAGGCCGGTAGGATGAGGGCTGCGGAGTGGCCTTGATCCAGGAGGGTGCGGATGTTGTATGTGGTGGCGAGTAGGGCAGTCTCGGTGCTGTGGTTGCCTCAGAATCCGGATTGGCACGGGTCAAGGATAACGTTCTCTCCGATGAATCGTGTCAGTTCCCTGTTGACTGTTTTCTCTGTAACTTTGGCTGCAAAGGGGAGGAGCGAGATGGGCCGGTAGTTCTTTAGGTGAGTGGGGTCAGCTGTGGGCTTCTTGAGCAGGGGCTTGACTTCTGCACGCTTCCAGTTGTGTGGGAAGGTGCCAGTTTTGAAGGTGGTTTTGACAGTGGACAGTGGAGAAGTGTGGCTCAATGATTAGAGCAGCAGACCCTGATGCAGAGGTCTAGCCCGGGACCAGGGTTCAATTCCCCGCCTCGGCGGGTCTTGGGCTAAAAAATTCCACGGACCTGATAATTCTCGCCTCGGTGCCTATTCCAATCATGGAGTCCCACTCTGCAACTCTGGGCAATAGCTTGCTTAATCTCCACAACGGCCCCCACAACGCTAAGGATGCCTGGCCTCCACCTTGGGGGTGCCCAGGAGTGGACGCCTCACAGGGAAAGCCAGGATGGGTTCCACAGCGGTATTCGTACAAGCGCCTTGAGACCCTTGCGGGTGAGTAGTGCGCTATACAAGTATCAAATTTACATTTACATTTACAGTGCGTTGTAATTCGGGTGTGATGGAGGCTGCGGCTCTGTGGTAGATGTGAGGAGGGCAGGGGTCGGTTGGGGCCCCGAGTGGATCTCTTTCATGAGGAGGTGTCTTCGGTCGTGACAGGTGTCCAGTTGGAGATGGTGGGCTGGCTGGTGTCTCTGCGGGGCAGGGTACCAGCTGTGACGTCAGGTGGATGGTCGACGAAGTTTTTAATAGAGGATTTTGATCTTGAGGTGGAAGTAGGTTCCAAGCTTATTGCAGAGGTCCTGGGACGGGGTTAATGTCTGTGGCTTCGCTACGTGGGTTGGTGAAATCCCAAATGATACTGAAGAGTTCCTTGGAGTTGGTGGAGTTGGCGAGGATTTTGTTGTGGATGAAGTTCCTCTTGGTGGTTCTGATTTGGTTGTGGTAGTCCATCATGGCGTCCATGTAGGTGATGTAGCTTGCGGTTGTCTTGGTGTTTCTCCAGTTCTTCTCCAGGCATCTGGCTTCTTGGAGATCGGTGGTGAACCAGGCGGCTTTCCTGGGGCGCAGTTTGTCGGGGTTGCGTAGCAGGACGAGCTCGTCTGCGCATTTAGAGATCCAAGTGTGGAGTCCTTTGGCTGCGCCGCTTGTTTCGGATGCCCAGGTGTGGTTCTCTAGGGTAAGGGTGGAGTTAAGTTGTTCACCGGTAACTGTTCTCCAGTTTCTCCGTGGTGGGCGTGGGGCTGGTTTGGGTGCCTTGGGTACGAAGTGGTGGTCGGTCCATGGCGGTTGCGTTGTGTGGCTTAAGTGAACGCTGTTTCCTGCAGCAAAGATGGGGTTGAGGGTGTATCCTGCTCTGTGGGTCGGTGTGGTGACGAGCTGTTTAAGTACGATGTTGGCGAGGTTGTCACGAAGGATGGTGGAGTTGGGGTCGCTGGGGTTGTCGTGGTGGAAGTTCAAGTCTCCAATGAGTATGTAGTTCATTGAGGCGATGGCGTGGGGTGTGATGAAGTTGGTGAAGGGACTGTGGCGTTGGAGCTGGTCTGGATCTGGAAGTTTAGGTGATCAGCAGAGGGGAAGGTTTCACTGGAGGTGGTGAGGTTGAGGGTGCTCTTGTGGGCGATAGCAAGGCCCCCTCCCGGGTGGTTGGAGAGGTTCTTCCTCTGGATCTTGTATCTGTCCGGGATGGCGGTGTTGATGTCGGGGGCGGAGGAGGAGTTGGTCCAGGTCTCTGTGAAGAAGGCGATGTCGGGCGAGAGAGTCGAATAGGTTCCAGATTTCCACAGCCTGTTTGTGCACAGAGCACATGTTGAGGAGGATGCATCTTAGGGTACCGCCAGTGCTGGCATCGGCGGTGTTGGAAGCCGGGGTGGTGGCGAAGGTCTGGCAGCTGTGGAGGCAGGGGAACTGGCCGTGGGTCATGTGTTGCCAGGCCTGCTGACAGTCTGAGTTTTCCGGGGTTGAGTGCGAGGAGGGTGGTGGTGGTGTTGCGATGGATGGTCAGAGATCCAGGGTTCCTGGCGCTGGTCGGGTCCCGGAAGGGTGCAGACCGTCTTGCCTTAGGCACGCCTGCTGCACACGGCTGCCATTAAGTGGGGGAGGGACGAGCAGCTGGGAGGCAGGAGCGATCGTAGACAATGGGGCCGGGCTGAAGGGGCAGCAGCGGCGGGAAATGGAAGCGCGGAGAGCAGGCACAAAACGGGAACAAAACCAGACAGATAGTACCACTATAGTCTATGGCAAATAAAAATAACAAGACAAATACCAGGGGATTACAAGCACCAAGGGGCGGAGTCAGGCATAGGCAATCAAGCAGAGGCACACAGAGGAATCTTGCAGGCAGGGGTCTCGAACACCTCCCAGGAGGAGGCTCAACAGCGGCGCTGTAGGAGCGGAGCTGCTGGGGGGAGAGTAGGCCTGCGACAGAGGGTCAACAGTCTTTAGCAGCTATTGGTCAACTTATTTTTTCAGGGATCCACTTCTGTTTGTGGCCTGTTTCACAGACAGTATAAGGCGGTTTGGTGGAGGAAGCTCCCTTCTGTTTTGTCATATTGTTCACCTGTTGAATGCTCAGTATCTCCAGCTATTTCAGATGTGAGTTCTCTCCCAAAAGCAGAGGTGTAGTTGCACTGCACATGTGACTCTCTGTTTGCGGCGGTGTGGCTCGCAACAACTGAGTTGTGTTTAACCAAAAGATCTTTAACGGACTGCTCAATTCGAGTCACAAGCTCTTTTATTTCCCTGGTTGTCGTCAGTAATTTTGATTCAATGTTATCAAGTTTACTTTAACAATAGTTCCAGGCCTTTGGGGAAACAGAGATCATAACAAATATCAAGTCCTGAGACACTCTATTGTTTCCTCCTTGATGGAGTGGTTATGTATGTTTTTGCTGGCAGCTTGCATCTCTTCTTTTTGGGAGAAGGTGGGATTAAATTGTGGCTAGCTGAAAGTTCGGCTATCTTCAGTGAATCTGTCAATATGGACAGCAAGGATGTGGTTTGGGGTTGTGCGCCAAGTCTTACTATATTATCCATAGCTGGGAACACTATTTCGCGATTCTGAATAGTAGACTTGATTCTAGCTTCTATGATTACATCCTGCAAAGCACTTTTTGTGGCCACAAGTCTCGCCTCGGCACTAACAATTTCTTCATGTATCCTGCCCATAGTGTCCATAGATAATTAGTGATTACACTGGCAGTTTTTCCAGTCTTTGCTTTGCTACCCAAATGATCTTGCAGCTGCTTACGCTTTCCCATGATATAATGTCAGAGCAATACTTTTACCAGTTATTCTCAACGTGAGGAGCCTGGATCCACCAATCAAGAGGGGGGCCCAGCACGAACTCGGTCCGACCCGGACAGGTGCAGACAGGCCTGCCCTTGGCCTTGGCTTTGCCTGGGCATGGTCTATGCAGTAGGGCAGCACAGAACTTAAATACACTTCAAGTGAGAGCAGCTGTTAGACATGCAGGGGGCTATGGGAGATGGAGTCCCCAGCGGTCGCTCAATGGGACTGCTTGCCCCCTGCAGCTCATGAAATGACCCATGTGAGGTGCAAGCTCCCCAACAACCCCAAGGAGCAAAGCAGGGGCAAACAAGGTGCACTCAGGTCCCGCAAGGCAACAATTCTCCAGCCTGCACTTGCCTCATTCTACTTTTGCACATATCATTCAGGCTTCATCATCATTGAATATCAAAAAACGTGACCAAGACAAAAGGGATTTCACATATAATAAACCACATTTCCACAATGTAAACACCTCTGCCTTTACTTTGCTTTTTTCCTGACCCCTGAGAGCGTGAGCTCTCACCTCCAGGGGGTAAGAAACTCGTCTGTCGTGGTAGGCTGGTCGAGACCAGTCAGTCAATACATTAGTAGTGAGTAGGTTTTCATGGGCCACCTCTAAGGAGCCACGAGGGTGAAGATATAAATAAATCCATCACTAGCATCAGTGTTGGTTCATTAACATAGGATGTTTGGTACCAAACATCTGGGGTTACAGTGAAGCAATCATGTAGCTGGAGGACTCGTTATCACGAGTGTCTAGCACATATACCCAACAAGGCTTTTGTGTTAGTTTGTAATACCCAAGAATTGACTTAGATATCACAGGGTACATCTACTCTGGCAGATGTCCACACATGGGGTATACGGCACCCTGCCTTAGGGCTGTAAGGCCTGCTGTAGGGGTGGCTTACCTATACCACAAGTAGTGTCTTAGAGCATGGCATTCAGGGGTGTGTGCCATGTCGACTCTGCTTTAATCTGCACTAAGACATGCAGCCTGCAATGGTAGTTTGCATGCTCTTCGTGAGGGGTCCCTTAGATTGGCACAATTCATGCTGCAGCCCTCGGGGACCCTCTTTAGTCCCAATGACATTGGTACCAGCGGTACCATTTACTATGGACTTACAGGGGTCCTAAAGGTAGTGCCAATTGGGAAACAACTGTACAGTTTAGGTAAATAACACGGGTACTGGGGACCTGGTTAGCAAGAACCCAGGACACTTTCAGTTAAAGTTGCATCAGATACCACGGAAAAAGTGAGGGTAACCTTGTGAAACAAGGTACTTTCCTAGACATACGTAGATATATATAGAGCGGTCTCATACTGCTGCTGTTAGAGCTACAATACGCCGCTACCTGCACAGGCTTTCTCACTGACCTTTTTTATTGTCTAGTACACTACTACCTTGCTTCTTTTGCACATTACCGATCTTGTGAGGGTGTTAACTCATTTTAGTTATTGTTTTCTATGATAATGTTTTTAACTGATTATGTTTATTAATATTATGGTACTTGTGTACACTCTTACTTGACTGAGGCTTCCCCGGTCTGTCACGGTTTGTACCGATTGCTGCGGAGGGAAGAATCCTCACCCCAGGCATTACCATCAGGCACTCACTTCCGCTCATCCACTTCCTCTGCGGTTAGTGCTCTAGACTCCGGTGCCTCCTATTTAGGACCGCGCTGGAACGGCTGCGCAGCGGGCGCGCCAAAGGCAAACCTGTCTGCGCCCGTCTGCGCCTGGACCGGGCCTAGGGCCACAGACCCTGGTTCTTACACGGCATGCAAACCCACAATATTCTACTCAGGTGAGAGCCTATTGTCCTTACGCCCGCCGATGCGCCAGAAATGCTATCAGTTTAAGTGTGAACAAATAATAAAACTAGACTACCCCCAATGTTTAGGCTGTGATTTGAAACTTCCTAAATTTCTAGATTTGCCACTCAATTCCCTGAGAGATGCAACGACTCGAGACCAAACAGACACTGACCTACAGTTAGCTCTTATTAACACTAGGTCTCTGGTCAGACATAAATATGAAATTGCTGACTTTATCACAGACTACAAACTTGACATATTATTCGTAACAGAAACATGGGGTGATGACTCATCGGATTCTGAGTTTAACATTGCGGCCCCACTGGGTTATAGAGTCTTCAGAAATGATAGACAATTAAAAAGAGGCGGCGGACTGGCATTGATCCATAGGGCCAAACTAAGTTCCTTTTGTTCAATAATAGCCACACCCGAATGTGAAGCCTTGCTTTTTAAAATTACTCCCTCTGATCAAGATTATTTTAAAGGTCTCCTGATATATCATCCTCCAGGCCCCAGATCTAACTTCTTAGTTAATCTCCACTCATTGTTAGAGCTCAGTAGCCACTCTAAGTTCTTTACAATTCTAGGGGATATGAACTTTCACCTAGAAACAACTGAAGATAGAGATACTGAGGAGCTACTTGATATAACATCAGAGTTTGGCCTTAGACAGTTGGTCTATGGTGCTACGCATACTGCAGGACACACCCTAGACGGCCTGTTTACCAATAACCCGGCCATCTTCAATTTATCTACCCTCCCATTAATCTGGTCTAACCATCATGCCATTCTTTTTAGATACAAATTCCTACATATTAATAGCCCAAATACGGCTAATTCAAAGATCATTGGCAGAGCATGGCATAAAATTGACCCTACAATTCTGGTCAATGAGCTAGCAAAAAGCCAATTGGAGGTGAAGAAGGATGTGGAAACCTCAGCCAAAAAATATACCACCTGGCTTGAGACCAACTTCGCAAATCTAGCTCCTAGTATATGGATTAATAAAAACAGGAAAACACCATCTGCCCCATGGTTCTCTGAAGCTTTGAGAATGGACAAACAGGCTTGCAGAAGGCAAGAAAGGGTTTGGGATAAAAATTATGAGCCACTAGAAAAAAAACTATATAAATCCATGCTCTCAGATTTAAAAAAAAAGTTGATTGGGGAGAAAACTCTCTACTATACAGCACAGATAGAAAAATACGGTAGTTCCAGTAAAGAACTATTTCAAACTGAAAAATTTGACCAAAATTACAAAAGATGATTCTGTTAATTTTAATCAAGAATTTTGTGATGCTCTGGCTCTCTCCTTTAGAACAAAGGTAGATCAAATCTATGATCAGTTCACCCACTCTACGCCAAATGGCAATAAACTTGAACAAGAAATTAGTAGGAAAGTCACTCTTTTTAATTTCTCACTGACTTCCCCTATGCAAATCATCAAACTGATCTCCATGGCCAAGTAAGGCTCTCCGGAAGACCCTTGCCCCCTAAGATCCTACAAAATATCTGCCATTTTATTGGACCATATCTATATAAGATATTTAATCTGACGATAGAGCAAGGATCCTTTCCCACTGTGTGGAAGCAGGCTTGTATCTTGCCTCTTCTAAAAAAAAAAGTAATTTGGATGCAACTGATGCAGCCAACTATCAGCCCATTGCGAGAATCCCACTTCCAGCCAAGATAATCAAGAAAACCATGAATGCCGAAGTCTCCACTTTTATTGCAGCCAATCAGATTCTAGACCATAGCCAGTTTCGCTTCACAGCTAACCATAGTACATAGTCAGCTCTGATTAAGACTACAGAAGAAATCAGTTCTTCACTGGACAGCGGTGGGTCAGCAGCCTTGGTGCTGCTTGACCTATCGGCTGCATTTGATACGGTGGACCATACTCTTCTGGTTCATCGTCTACAATCAATTGGGGTAGGAGGTAAAGCCCTCTCCCTGTTAACATCGTTTTTATCAGAGAGGACTCAAACAGTTCATTTGGGCAAATTTAAGTCGGCACCTTTCACCCTTCCATGTGGTGTTCCGCAGAGCTCATCGTTGAGCCCCACACTTTTTAATATTTATGTAGCAGAATTAGCACCACTGAAAAGAAGTTTTAGTTTGATTCCCACTTCTTATGCTGACAACACCCAGCTGGTGATCTCGACTGTGGATAAGGACATTAACCACTCATTAAAACTCCATGGTTTTATGCTCACCCTAAGTCACTGGATGAGCACTCACTGCTTGAAATTAAACTCAAGCAAAATAGAGGTGATTATGTTCGGAAACCTCTTTCCACCTTGGTCCCCAGCTTGGTGGCCAGATAATCTTGCCCCCCACCCCACCCCTGTGGATAAAGCTAAAAACCCCTTGGGGTTATCATAGACGAAAATCTTAGCTTTAAAGGTCAAGTCTCCAAGGTCGTGTCCTCTTCGTTCTTCACGATTAAGACTATATCAGGTACAATACCATCAAGAAATGGAACTCCCTTCCACTATATCTCAGAAAATTCCCTCCCTTCTTGAGTTCAGAAAACAACTGAAGACCTGGCTCTTTTAGCAGCAGTAGCCCTTAGCACAGTATGTAACACTGGAAGCGCCAAGACACCTGAGGGTACTCGTGCGCTGTATAAATTTAATTAACATAGCATAACATATACATCATAAGAGAAGAGTAAAACAATTCTTGCATATAATAACAAATATAACACCTATTACACTCTGCAAACTAAATAACACTTCACAATAAAAAATAAAAAGATCATAGGGAATTAAACCCAGTGTGCCCCTAAAGGGTTGCTGATTCCATGCCCTTGCAGTAAAGTGTACTACACTGCAACCCAGTACTGGATCGTTGATAGCCCCTTACCCGTGAAATGCATCATGCTCCCAAACACATCTCACATTTAGCAACTCAACCTTTCTTTAGACTCAATCTCATATTAAAACAGATCTTTTTACCTCAACCCAAAACGCCTCATAAGCAAAATGGTTACTAACATGTAGGAGTAGTTTTGTAGCTTGATGACTTTCTGGATTCACATGTTGGACATTATTCCAACATCTAGTGGTTGGGTCCGGAATTATATTTGTTTCCTTCCTTCATTCTTTTGTTTGTTTAAGTGGCCGTTGTCGATCATTTGGTGTTGTGCCCCTCATTGATGATGTGAGGAAAACGGCCAGGAAGTTCCATTGTTTAGTCGCAAACTTCAGATTCTTTTACCCAACATCCTTATGTTGGTAGCTTCTTTCGTGTTTGGTTAATATGTCTAACCTCCATGTTGGAAATCTCTATACCCGTTTTCTGGTGTAGATGGGAGGGCCACATGGTAATTCAGAAAGTCTTCAAGTTGCAAAACTCCTGCTTCATGTAAGTAATCATTCCGTTTTGCAGTGTGAATCTTTCTGTATTCACATGATATGTTCTGATTGTGCAGCAGTGTCCTGTGGGAGGTTGGGTAGAGAATAAGTTTATGCTTGCAAACAGGTGTTTAAGTACATTCTGTCCCATGTGTGCTTCCTTGCTTACTTGGACATTGAAACAGTCATGTTTGGTGTGTACTGAGGACCATGTGGAAGCCATACAGATGTTGATTATTGGTACATTAGCTATGAACGCCAGTGTTGCCCCTTTCCTCCTTTTGGAGTGTGCTCTTGGTCTTTCCATTAGAGTTACACCTCTGCTGTGTGGCATCTTTGTACTGTCTGGACTGTCTACCTTGCTATGGTCGCCTTAGTTATTGCCGACCCCTTAGTCACTGGTGCAAATAAGAGAAAGGGGCCTCCTGAAGTCTAGCAAGTGTAGAGGGCACTCTGCTTGTGACTTAGGGTGCTGGAAATATACCAGGAGTTGTATTGTTTGGTTGACATGAAAATTTGGTAGCACCTTGGGCAGGAAGTTGAGATTAGTTCTCACTACTATCCTGTAATTGTGTATTTGGATGTATGGTTCTTGCACTGGTAGTGCCTACAGCTTGTTAACTCTGCTAGATTGATGTTATGGCTGCCAGCAAGGCTGTTTTTAAGGTAAGGAATTGCTGTCCTGCGCTATTGTCTGAGTTCAAAGGGTGGTTTCATCAGGTGTGAAAGGACCAGCTCCATGTAGGTGTGGTTGCTGCTTTGGGTAGCACCAGTCTTTTTGCTCCCTCCAGAAACCCTTTAACCCCTTGTGTTTGGGGAACAAAACCCTTCCTATGCCAGCTCTTGTGTACGCTATAATGACTGCCAGATGTACCTTCATCTGCGTGTCGATCTTCTTGCTTCTTTGAGAACTTCAATGGTTCGATTGGGCAATTTGAGTTGTCAAACATTTAATGTTTCCAGGAGCCATGCTGCCAGGCTCAGTGTTTTTGGTTCTGGGTGGAGCAATTTGCCTTCTTGCATGGAAGAATGATCTGTTGTGTTGAAAGCGGCATCACATTTCTCTGTGCCAAATCCACTAGGGTCAGAGAACCATGCTTGTCTGGCCCATTGTGGTGGGATGAGAATGAGGGTCATGGTCACCTATTTGTACCTCTCTATCACCAGAGGGAGTAGTGGAAAAGCGTATATGAAAATACCTGACTATTTATTGATAAGGCATTCTCCAGCTATGGCAGTTTTGGTATCTGCATTGGCATTTTGTGTTTTCTTCAGATGCAAATAAATCCATGTGTGGAGTTCCCCACCAACTGAAGATCTGGCACGTTAGCCGCACATTTGGTTTCCATTTGTGGGGCACAATGTTTTGCCTGTTTGGTCTGCCTTCTTCTGTGTTTGACACCCATGGCAGGTAGATTGCTACTACCGTTATGTAACTTTGCAGCACCCATGCCCATAGCTCCTTTGCTGGGCTGGATAGCACATGCGATGATCTTGTCCCCCTGTTTGTTGAGGTAGAACATTTTTGTAGTGTCTCCCATTTGTATCTGGACGACCTCCCCCTTCAGTTATAATTGGAAAGACTTGAGGGCTAGGAACACTGTTGTAAGTTCCAGGATTTGCGTGTGTTTAACTGGATGCTCTATAGACCCTTGATGTTCAGTCTGTTCATGTGCACTCCCAAACCCATGTGGAAAGCATCTGTTGTTATAGTAACTGTGGGAGTTGGCTGTTTGAAGGTCTGCCTACTGTGATGTTCTTGTAGTTCTATTATTGCATTTCCTTGTGTATTCTTTCTGTTACAACCACTAGATCTTTCCAAAGCCCTGTTGGCTTTGACCAGTGTCTCTGTAGCCACTCATGGACTAGTCTCATGCGGAGCATGGTGTTTAGTATAAGTGGTATGCATGAAACCATCATACCATAAGTTTCACCACTGTACTCCATTGCAGAGCTTGCATCTTTTGATAGAGGTGAACTTCTTGAGTCATTGCTTGGACCCTCCTCTCTACAAGGAAGGCTCTCTCCTTCTGAGTCCAGTCTTGCTCCTAGGATTTTTTTCCCTTTGTGGTACTGTGGATAACTTTTCCAGGATGATAGAAAAGCGGAGTTTGTGCAGCATTTGCATGACTTTATTTACATTGTATTTGCACTGCTGATAAGATTATGCCTTTATGAACCAGTCATCCAGGTAGGTGTTGACATGGATCTCCTTTTCATCTTAGGTGCACTGTCACGACAGCCTGACATTCTGTGAACACCCTGTGTGTCGAAAGACAACACCATGAACTAGTAGTGCACCTTTTCTATCAAGAATCTAAAGAACTCCTTTGTCTTTTGCTAATTGGCACTTGGAGGTACGCATCCTTGAGGGCTATTGTTATCATGTAGTCCCTCTTTCTGATTAGTGGGATGACCTCTAGCAGTGTTGTCATCTGAAATCTTTGTGTCTTGATGTATCTGTTCATGGCTCTGAGGCCCAGGATGAGCCTTAGGTACATGTCTATGTTTGGGTTCAAGAAGTAGGCTGAGCACACCCCTTGTCCTCTCTGTGACAGTGGTACCATTTCTATAGCTCTTTTCACCAAAGCAGGTCGGTGGCTTCGTTATTTCAAGTGCACAGTGTCCTTTCAGATTTGGGGATCTCACCCATGTTAGATTATATTGAGTATCTATTGTCGGGGTTATGTGCAGTGCCATGAGCAATCCTCCGAGTTTGCCCCCAACCCTCTGCCCGGTGAGTGCAGAGGTGGGAGGTCTGAGGAGTCACTTGCAGGTGCGGCCATCCTTCTCGGTGCTGGGCCTTTTCCATGTGCCCTCCCTCTAAAAGGCTGCCTCTGTTGTCCAGCACATTTCCGCTGTGTTGGTGTACTGTGCCTTGGTTGCCATCTGGTGAAGAATATATGGGAAGTTGATGGTTGTGAGCAGTCTCATGCACTCCCATCTCCTTCGTGGAGTGACTGTTCCTGTAAATTGCCCCTTGAATTATAGTGCGCCCATGGACTTGGCTGTCTCGTCCATCTTCATTCTCTGAAGGGACTCCTCAACTGCCAATCCAGGAAGGAACTTCCCTGTGAAAGGCATACTCACCACAACTGCCTGGACCTCCTGCTTGATCCCAGATATAGTCAGCCAGGAGTGTCTTCTGAGTATAGTCCAGGTGCAGAGTTGCATGCGGGAGGTGTCAGCTGCATCAAGGTCTGACTTCAAGCAGGTATTTCTGACTATCTTTCCCCCTCTTCAACTTTAGTTCTGTTAGATGTTGTAGAAGACTCTCCTTCTTCTCTGACTGCTGGTGGATATACCGATTCAGGAGGGCACTGGAGTTAGCAATCCACCACTGGACAGCTGTTGACTATTCCATCTTCCTGCCAACCATGTTCATTTGCTTGATCTCACTTTCGGGTGGAGGGCCCACTGAAGCCAATGAATTGGCTCACTTGCGTGCCATTGAGACGATAATGGAATCAGACGCCACTGATACCCTGATGTAGGTGGGGTTCTGTGTAGTGCTTGTACTTCTTTTCCACATGTTGCTTAACAGTGTTCAACGTTGCTGCTTCCATGAAGGTTTTCCTTTCCTGGTCCAGCATGCTTGGCAGAACTGGGAGAAATTGACTCCATGTTGTGACAGCAGCAGAGTTTCAAGCAGCAAGCAAACCTCCCAATGTTGCTCAAGTGTGACGCTGTAGGTGTCTGCTCCCATTTTAGCACTGCGTTGCACAGAGATAATTCTCCCAGTGGCGAGGTCCTCGAGAAGCATATGCATCATTGTCCTGCCAATCCTCAGAGATGTCGGCCTTGAACATTCCCCGCATGGTAGTGGCTATCATCGAACTACTCTTCATTTTGAAGGCTTCCTCCTGCATGTCTCCCAGCTCTAGTGTTGGTGGTAGTACTAACTGTGGCTCTCCGTCTCCAGTCTCAGCCTCAAACAGTGTTTCCTTCTAAGGCTGGAGGGGATCTTGTATCCCTTTAAGGAGTCGTCAAACTCTGTTTTTCTTTTGATTAAAGCCTACATTTCGACCTCGAGGTGCCTATTCTTCCTTTCGACGTCAAACACTTTCTGCCTAGCATCGCCCACCAATGCTTTTTGTCCGGTACCAAAGTGTCCCCCTCGCCAGTTGACATCTCCCTCCCGTGCTCTTGGTCGCCTTTTGGGTCAGTTCTGAGTGTTTTCTTTCTGCAATATTACTTAGTACTTAGATTGGAAGGGCTCTTTGGGCCTATGTTTTAACTTTGTCGTCTTTGAGCTCTAAGAATGCCTCTAGGGTTTGGAGTCTGACCCTTTCGGCCACATTTCCGATTTCCCCTCTACCTTATGCCTCCGACTTTGGCCATCCTTCAATGGTGGTGTCTTCTGCATCTTTACCCTCTGAGCGCCGACTGTCTTGGCATCCCAATCTTGCTACTGTGCCATTTTGGCCCCATTGTTGCTGTAGGGCTCCTTTGCCTAGAGTGTCTGTTTCTGTGCTGGTGCCACTGCGTAGTACAGCTACCTCTGTTTTTCTTTAATTTAAGGATCTTTGGTTTAAATCAAGGGCAGGGGTCTCAGCTTCCGCCTTGTGGTCCTTGGGCAGACAAGTTAAAAACTAGACGGCTGCCTTTTTGCCAATCGTGTGGGGGCACATAGAACAAATCTTGAATGATATGTGTTCCATGCCCTACTAGCATTTTTCAGCCATGAGGTCGAGGACTTTGTAGTCCACTAGCATTAAAATACCTAGAGACCATCAGTGAAAAACCACAAGATCTTCGGTGTAACTGGTGGTCTTTCTAAGTGTTCATTGATGCCCTTTGGTGCACAATGGTGTTTCGTCTGTTTCCTCAGTTTCTGCTTTGATTTTGTTTGAAAAGATATCTCCTCCTGTCTGTCCAGGAGCTATTAGGACTGCATCCAGACCCAAAGGCGGAAGAAAGAATTGAAGATGGCAACCACCCAATGGAGTTTTCTTGGCACATGTATGATGTCATCAAGGGGGAAAAAAAGGTTAAGAGAGAAGGAAACAGACAATTCCAGCCACAATCATTAGATGGCAGAATATAGCACAGCATGTGAATCCAGAAAGATTCACGCTGCAAAACTTAATTACCTTAGCATAAATCCCACTTGCTATAGATACACTCTCTCTACAATAAATCAGACACAGATTTCACCAAATTCCACAATGCCTTATGCATTCCTAAACATCATGCCAAATCACAAATGCTCTCTCTATATAATCTATAGATTACAACATTCTACTATAGCCCACACTTCTTCCCTATTACCCAATCCTCTTCACCATAGCCCAAACAACCTCGGCATAACCCACATCTCATCACAATTGCACAAATGATGCTCCGCAGACAACAGATCATACCCACAGTCCACAAATCCAGGTTGGTGCCGCTCATTGCATGCGCCTCGCTCTAAACAACACCTCAATTTTATCACCACCTATCTTTTCATAATTGTGCATACAATAATTGCCCAGTGCAGAGGTCATTAAGGACCTCTACAAAATGTTCTGAACAAAACAGTGCAGTATAAGGAATATGTTACTTACCTTGTAAGCATGTGTTAATAGCATGCATTGCGGTCGATTTAAATGGTTTGCATACTCCTACAATCAAGTGTTGGGTCCGGACATTACAGGTTGTCTTTCATCTAAAAAGCTTTGAGTCACAGGATGTAGAGTGACTGCTCACTTAATCCACAATGCGCGCATGGGCATTGCCGCCTCTCCTTTTTTTTCTTCTTGCTTTCAAATATCCTCTCATTCCCTTTCATCCTCTGCATGCCTCCTCTCTCTGTGCTCAATCTGCTCTGGTACACGCATGTTTGCCTTATTCTCTATTAATTTGTATTTCTGAAAATTGCCCACAATGCTTTTTTAGGATCACAATCCCTCCTTCTGAAAGGTATACCTATGCAACCTAATTATACCTAATTTCTTCTAATTCATTTATTAATCCCACCAACTATGTGCATGAGCTCACATACCCACCACTAATGATCGCAAGAAACCCCTTTTAGCCTAGCCCATCAAAAAAACTTACATTATTGCAATAGTTTGCTTAAGTGAACAACACTAATCCCAATAACTAAGAGTAACCAATAACACTGAACTGACCACTAATCTTGGGTTCTGGAGCAGCATGCTGCCCTCTGTAAAACAATTTAATGCCTCGTCAGGAGCAATATAAATGCAATTACAATTACAGCTCATTGACACGTATTTTCTTTTTCTTGTGTTACAAAAAAATTACATCCTTTCTTTTCAAATTCCTGTACCCCAGAGTGAGAAGCTAGCCCGGTATATGATGTCCACTTATGTAAGTGGGCACCTTGCACCAGGCCAGACAACCCTTATGGTGATCAATCTTAGAAAGCTCTCTAAGTGGTAGCTGTGGAGAGCAGCCTTCAGGCTTAGACCACAAGGAGTGTAAAGCAGCTTGATTTACCAGAAA
The DNA here is from genome assembly GCF_964204655.1 of Triturus cristatus. Lineage (NCBI taxonomy): Eukaryota > Metazoa > Chordata > Amphibia > Caudata > Salamandridae > Triturus > Triturus cristatus. The sequence goes on along the minus strand of NC_140594.1, from coordinate 699,156,541 downwards.
GTGTGGAAATGTACGGTAGAGTTGAAGGGTAATTGGGCATTGTTATGTCATTGGAATGGGAGGCTGCTTATGTTCTATGAAATGCTGTTGGTGATCATTATGCTGGAGTTTATGGAGAAGTGAGGATGTACACTTAGTAAAGAAGACCCTCAAGGAAACCTATATTTGTGTATCTGATTACTACAATTTTTTGCCACGAGGATGGGATCTTATAGTATAGATTACGTGAAAAAGAACCACATCAAGTATTTATAATAATATGTATTTATTATATAATACTCTGTTCTTTTTGCTTGTTTCACAGCAGGTTGAGGGCGTGTGCCACAAAGTAAGTCAACCGACATTGATGGGGCTTGCCGCGCTTGCCTATATTGCTACTTGTGTTTAAACTAGCGTTCTAGTAAACTGTGGAGGCGGGCTGTAACTGAACAGGGACAAAATAATACATAATAGGGAATAGGTATGAAACATGAAGCTAGCTCCTATGTACCACAGTCTTCGCTTCTCTATTGTTCATGTGCGTGGTTTGCATTCTGGCAGTAATTGCTGTTATAGTATGGGGGCACGTGTGGGCATGATATTCCTCAGTGTTCTCCTGCAGGATCTTGTGCAGGTTGAGGCTCGGTCTCCCCCACAGGACCGGGCCGGGTATAGGCGCTCTGCGGGGTGGTCTGAATTGTCAGGATTGTGTCCCAGTCAGTGGCAAGGGAGACTTTGCGAAGTCCTAATGTGTCCTCACGGCAGAGTGCTACACTTTCTGCCCTGGCCCGGGTGAGCATCGAGTTTCTCCACATTCCAATATGAGGAGGGTCAGGCTGTTTCCAACGTTTGGGGATCAATCGTTTTGCCACTGCCATCCCAAGGTCAATAAACCTGGACGTGAATCTGTTATTGCTGCTTCTGCAGTATAAGTGTAGGAGATAAGTGTGGCACCTGAATGAGAGGGTACCGCTAGTGCATTGTGTCAGTGTGACTGACACTGCTTACCAATATCCAGCTAGGGTGAGGCATCCCCATAGCTTGTGTAGTAGGTCCCCATCTTCGCGTGCACACCTGGGGCATGCCGAGTCTTCACGCTTAAAGTATTGATTCATTTTCGCAGGCGCGAGATATGCCCTGTGCTTAATGTAAAATTGGATTTGGCGCAGGCATGCTTTCCTGGGGACTTGTGTCGGGCTCGTCAGTACTGAGGTCCATTCCGGGTCTGTGAGTTGACGGCCCAGATCTGCTTCCCAGCGCTGGTGGAGGGGAGATAGACTGGCTGCTGTATGGTGTCTGAGGGATGCAGCAAACCATTTAGTAAGATGTACTATGTCCCATGACGGATCAACTGAGGTTTAGGGATGTGCTTCTCAAGGGCACAAACCCATTCTGGTCTGGGTGAACCAGAGTGGGGACGACCTGCGCAAGCCGGTCTGTCAGTAGTTTTGATAGTACTTCATAATCGACATTGAGAGGCGCCAGCAGCCTGTACTAACCTCAGTGGGGCCCTTATCAGGTTTGGGTAATGATACCAAATTAGCTTCATTCATTGAAGGAGGGAGACGACATTCACTGATGGCCGTCTTATATAACTCATGCAGGTAAGGAGTTAGTACAGTGGTCTAGGCCTTGTAGAATTCCATGGGGAATCTGTCTGGGCCTGGTATTTTAACGCTTGCTAACGCCCTTATTGCGTTGAGGATTGCCTCCTCCGTGATGTGTTCAGGTTTTCTCTCTGTTACGGCGTGGTTTCTGGTAAATGCAATGGTGCTAAGAATAGGGTGGTGTGGTGAGCTGTCTGTGGACACCTGGATTGGTATAACGCAGTGTACTGGTTCGTCAGTGCCTCATGCATCTTATGTTGTGTGTACACCATCAGCCCCGCGTCTGTCCCCAAGGCAGCTATTGTGTGACGTGCCTGCTCTTGACGTATTAGCCATGCTAGCATTTTGCCCGCGCGGTCCACCATAGAGTGTGTGCGTGCTGAATGAGCTGTATACATTTGTGGCACCGGAGCTGCTGTAATAGGTCAGCGTGGTCTGCCCGTAGTTTAACTAGCTTCTTTCCGCTCATGCTCCCTTCTGCCCGTTTAGTCTCTAAAAGTAATAGCTTCCTTTTGACACTGCTGAGTGCCATATTTAGTTGTTTGCGTATACTAGGGGTACCACCTAGACAGTACCCCCTCAGGGTCCCTTTGAAGGTTTCCCACTCAAGGAGACGATCTTTAGTGGACTGGTTGTTAATCTCGAAATGCTCGAGTATTGGTGTTCCTAACAAGGCGTGGAATGCTGGGTCTTCTAGCGTTGCTGGCTGCAGGTGCCACAGAGGGATCAGGGGGCGTCCTGTGTCCCATGTGAGTTGTAATAATTGGGGGTTGTGTTCTGAGTGTGTGCGACCTAAGTATTCTGTTTGTTTGATGAGTAGGAGAAGTGCTGCTGACCCTACAAGGGGTCCAGCCTAACATGCAGGTCGTGTACGGGAGAGTGAAATGAGTAGATATGTAGTGTGGGGTTAAGGGTGCACCAGATGTCTATCAGCGCCCAATTCGCAAGCCAGTCTGACAGGTCTTGCACATTGGAGGTTGCTGTTGTGCGCGTTAGGGGTGGGTATGATCTATCTGGTTCTACGTTTAGTACAGCACTGAAGTCTCCTCCCATCAACCAGGGGAGTCCACTCCATTTGGCAAGTACCGCCATGAGTTTTCTAAGAAATGCGTCTTAATCCATGTTTGGCGCGTATATGGTACCTAGTAGCAGTTCAGTTTTGCTTGCCTCATACAAAGACGGATCTCCCCTTAGTGCCGACAACCACCTCCTCTGCTGTGTGTTGGATGCCTGCCTAAATCCATATCATCGCCCCGCGCCTTTGATGAGTATTTTGTACTATATAATTGCCCCCGCCTGCAAAGGCGATCCGCCTCACTCTGGGTTCGATGCGTTTCCTGCAAGAAGCCAATGTGTGCATGTCTGCATTGCAGGTAGGCCTATACTGAGTACCTGCGAGCAGGTGTGTGCATGCCCCTTACGTTCCATGTTACAATATTAGTTTGTGCCATGTGTGCTCTGTGGTTTCCCGCGGATGGGGAGTCAGGGAAGCGGGTAGGAAGCAGAGTACAGCTGGTGCATCAGAGGGCAGGGTCAACAAAAAGGGGATTAAAGGTACAACTGGGTTGCATGTAACTTTATGAGGGCGAGTGCCTGGGCAGTGCTCGCTTAAACTGTGAGGCCTAACAGTGGCAACTAACATGTGTTACATGTTGAAACATGGGGTTGCACAGTAAATAGCCATGTAATCTGGATTACACCCCGGCTGGGATGGGTGCTGGGCCCCACTTTGTTACGTTCCTTGTGCACTCTATTCTGCTCCATACATGTCTGGCGAGATAGAGGTGGGGAGCTCGCCGCGGCCGTTGTGTGCTGAGGTGCAAACCCAGAGGGGCCTGGTGTACAGTTGTGGGGGAATGCATAGTATTCATTAGCACTGTAAAAGGATACATTTCAATAAACAAGAAACGCGTTACTTACCTGTAACAGCAGTTATCCAGTATTGGTGTCTTTCATAGATTCACATGCCTGAATCATTCCCCGTCGTCGAGACGGGAGCCTCCGGTACATAAAAAAGTAATGTCCTATAGACATACATAGAGGAAAAAATAGGCCTAAGGGCCTCCCCTTAGGAGCCTATCCTAGTCCTTATGTAAAAAGGACCAAACTCTTACAGTCAGCCAATCAGCTGCCACCTCCCTCTAGAACCTTCCTGGCAGGAGCCTCAGTCCCTCAGATTTTCGTACGCACCAAGCTAGGTAGGCGTAATATAGTTAGAGAGAGGCGTGAGTCCTTCCAGGGGAGGCGGGAGGGTTGCATGTGAATCTATGAAAGACACCAATACTGGATAACTGCTGTTACAGGTAAGTAACGCGTTTCTTATCCAGTATTAGGGGTGTCTTTCATAGATTCACATGCCTGAATCAGAGTAGTTAGCAATACATTATGCACATTTCTGATGTAACATGCCATAAAGGTATTTGAGATAATACACTATTATCATCACAGTTCGAAACATTGGCATACATCAAAACAGTAAATCAGTAAAGAATGTGCATACCAGGATGGCGGGATGTTGGAAGGCTCACCTCACTGGAATAGATGGCGAAGCACTGCCTGGCCCACTGCCGCATCCTTCGTAAGTTCGGCATCCAGGCAGTAGTGTCTGGAGAAGGTATGCGGTGACTTCCACGTCGCTGCTCTACAGATGTCCAAAATCGGCACTCCAGCGAACAGCGCTGCTGATGTGGACATCGCTCTGGTGGAGTGTGCTTCCACCCTGTCTCGCAAAGGCCGTCCGGCCCCTTCATGGCAGAATGCTATTGCAGAAGAGATCCACCTTGAAATGCTCTGTTTTGTTAGAGGCATACCCAGCCTCGGCCTGCTGTAGGCCACAAATAACTGCGATGACTTTCTGAAGGTTTTTGTCTTGTCTATATAGAACTTAAGACACCGTTTGAGATCCAGAGAGTGTAGCGTCCTTTCTGCTGCCGTGGTAGGGTTGGCGAAGAAGGAACGTAGGACCACCGGCTCGTTGAGGTGAAAGTCTGAAGGCACTTTCGGTATGAACTTGGGATTTGTCCTCAGCACCACCCTGTCCTGTTTGAACTGCATGAAGGGCTCCTGAATGGAGAGAGCTTGCAACTCGCTGACTCTGCTGGCAGATGTTCGAGCGAGTAACAGAGCCGTTTTCCATGAGATGTACTTGATGGAAGCTCGGTGAATGGGCTCAAAGGGGTGCTTCATGAGTTGGTTAAGGACCAAGTTTAGGTGCCATGTCGGTGGGACCCGTCGAGGTCTTGGAAAGGACCTATAAAGACCCTTAAGGAACTGTTTAATAAGTCTACTGGACCAGAGGGACGGGCCTTTGAAAGTCCTGGTAAAACGTGAAATTGCCGCCAGATGCACCTTTATGGATGCATGCGCTAATCCGGACTGTGCCAAGAGCAGGAGATATGGCAATATCTGTTCAGGCGTGATATGAAGTGGTCTCAGGCCCTTCTCCGAGCACCATACGCAGAAGCGTTTCCATTTGAGAGAGTAGGTTTTGTTGGTACTGTCCGCCCTTGCTCTTGCTAGCACGTCCCTGCATTCCTGCGGGATGTTCAAATGGCAGAACTCTCTGTGCTCAGGAGCCAGGCCGATAACCTGAGCGATTGCAGGTTCGGGTATTGCACCTGCCCGCTGGACATAGTCAGCAGGGTCGGGTGCTGGTTCAGACGAATCGGTGTCCTGATGGAGAGGCGATGAAGGTCCGAGAACCAGTGCTGCCTCGGCCAGTACGGGGCAATCAGGATTAGGGTACAGGGCTCCGCCTTCATCTTCCTGAGGACCCTGGGAATCATCGGGAACGGTGGAAAAGCGTACGCAAATACGCTGAACCAGCCTATGGAAAAGGCATTTCCGAGCGACTCCGGTTGGGGATGCCAGCTTGCGTAGCTTGGGCATTTGGCGTTCTCCCTGGTGGCGAACAGGTCGATTCCTGGGGCCCCCCATTCCGAGAATACGTGTGTTAGTGCACTCTCGTTGAGCTCCCATTCGTGGGAGAGGGATTTCTGCCTGCTTAGGGCGTCCGCAATGGTGTTGTCCTTTCCCGGGACGTAGTCCGCCCTGAGGGTGATCCCCTGGAGAACAAGCCAGTTCCAGATCTTCTGCGATTCGCGCGATAGAGTGAGCGAACGCGTTCCTCCCCGTTTGTTTAGATAGTGCATCGTCGTGGTGTTGTCCGTTCTGACGAGCACCTGGGAGTTCTGGATGCGTGGTAAAAAGGCTTGCAGCGCTAGGTACACAGCCCTCAACTCCAGCAGATTGATATGGAGGCGTTGCTCCTGATCTGACCATTTGCCACTTACTCTGAGGTCCTGAAGGACAGCTCCCCAGCCCGCTAGAGATGCATCGGTGGTGATCACAAGTGGCGCTGCTGGAAGCAGGAACGGCAGTCCCCTCGACAGGTTTCTGCAATCCTTCCACCACTCGAGGCTCTTGGAGATTCGCGGTGTTATGCTCATAATGTCCTCGAACGAACCTGTGCTCTGAGTCCACTGGTTCGTGAGAGCTTCCTGCAATGGACGCATCCGCAGCCTGCAGTGAGGGATGAGTAGTATACAAGAAGACATCATTCCCAAGAGAGATTTGAAGGTGCGAACTCTTAGGGACTTCCTTGATGCCACCGCCGTGGCGAGCGATATGATCCTGTTCTTTCTTTCGTCTGAAGGAAATGCTCTTGCGCATTCCGTATTCAAGGTCGCCCCGAGGAAGGTGATGCTTCTTGTAGGGGACATATGTGATTTCTGAAGATTGAGAGTCAATCCCAGATGTTGGAAAAGATTGGTACAAGCGTTGGAGGATTTGGTTGCGCCTACAGCCGTGGGCGCCTTGACCAGCCAGTCGTCTAGGTAGGGGAAAACTTGGTGACCCATTTGACGTAGGAAAGCTGCCACAGGAGAAAGGCACTTGGTGAAAATCCGCGGAGCGGATTTGAGGCCAAACGGAAGGACCTTGAATTGGTAGTGCTGTCCTGCCACCTCGAAACGTAGAAACTTTCTGTGCCCCCTGAGTATCGGGATGTGATAGTAGGCATCCTGAAGATCTAAGGATGTCATGAAATCTCCTTCCTCTAGAATGCCTAGGATTTCTTGGAGCGTCACCATCCTGAACGACTGAGTCTTTAGGAAAGAGTTGAGTGCCCTGAGATCTAGAATGGGCCTCCACTTCTTTTCTTTTTTGCGTATCAGAAAGAAGCGGGAGTAGAATCCTTTCTCCCTCTGAGCCGATGGAACTCGCTTGATCGCTCCTTTCCTCAACATCTCCGATATTTCCCGGAGCAGCAGTCGCAGATGCCTGTGTGGAAACCTGCGGGGAGGGGTTGCAGGTGGGATGGTGGTAAATTCTAGGGAATGGCCGAATCTGAGGAGCTGGAGCACCCAACGATCTGAGGTGATGATGCGCCAATTTTTTAGGAAATGGGTCAATTTTCCTCCAATTTGTGAAGAAGGAGATGGTAGCTGGACTGGCTGGAGTAAGCGGTCACTGGCGTCCGCCGGTGCCCCTCTTTTGGTTCTTACCCCTAAAGTTAGATCTTCCATAAGATGATTGTCGACCCTGTTGTTGCTTTTGCTGGTACTGGGTCTTATTTTGAAAGGAATACGAGGACCTATTCTGGAAGGATCCTCTGTAGGAGGACTGGCCTCTAGATTTGTTGCCCCAAAAGGACTGATTCCTTGCCTGCAAGGTTCCAAGCGCTCTAGCCGTGTCCGTGTCCTTCTTAATGGCTTGGAGCGCTTCGTCAATTTTATCTCCAAATAGATGCTGTACGTCGAAGGGCATATCCAGCACCTTCGTCTGCACTTCCTGCCGGAACGATGTCGCCTTCAGTCAGCCTTGGCGGCGCAGGACCGCAGCCCCAGCCAGTTGACGGAAGCCCGTCATGGCCACGTCTATGGCGCAGTCGATGATCTCGGCCGCAGAGGTCTGGCCCTCGGAAAGTAGTGCCTTCACCTCCTCCTGAACCGTGCTCGGAAGTTCTGCTAAATATGGGGCTATATCCTCCCAAAGTTGGCGGTTATAACGCCCTAAAAGGGCTATGGAATTGGCCACATTGATGGTCATTGCCGAAGTGGTCGAAAACCTTTTGCCAATTGTGTCCAATTTTCTGCCCTCCTTGTCCGGTGGTGCTGACAGAGGCGAGGAGGGATTTCGAGAATTTTTCTGGGCCGCTTGGGTCACGACCGAATCCGGTTTCGGGTGGCCGGTCAGGCAAGCTGGTGCCGTGGACGGAGCCTTATATTTCTTATCCAGGCGTGGGACAACCGCAGGAACAGAGGCCGGCGTCAGCATTAGCTTCTTTCCCTGGTCCCAGAGAAAGTCGATGATAGGGATCGATTTGGTCGTCTTCTTCGTCTGCTCTTTAAAGTCATGCAGGAAGCACTCCGTCTCCGCCGACTCCATGACCATATGGAACCGCACCGCGGCCCGTTCAACTACCTTATGAAAACCACCAATATCCACTGGCGGTGAATCAGCTTGGCGCGGTTGTGGGGAAGGTGGTGAGGATGCTACATACTCCTCCTCCTCATCATGGTCCGACTGGTCTCCCTGGACCTCTCCTTCCTCCATCTCCTCAGCCTCCTCATCCGATGACTCTATCACCTGAGGTGGCGGTTTCTCGTGGCAGACTTGCGTAACCGGCCGTGGTTGCCTTGGGGCTGTCGTTGGTTGGTTTATAGTTGGCACTGGGACCCCTGCATCCAGCCTCGGTGGTTCCGGGAAACGTTGTTTATAGTCCCTGATAAGGAACTTGAGGTCCTGAACTATTGCCAGAGGAAGGCATACCATCGGGGTGACCTCCGTACGAACCTGTTCCTGGACGGGGCGCTCCTGCGCGCTTGTATCTTCCTGCTCCTCATCCGTGCTTTGACATTTGACATAAAGTTCAGAAGGGGAAGTAGCCTGTTCAAAGAGCTCCTTTTCAGACTCTTCACTCTGCAGAATCTCCATAGGCAGATTGGTTTGAACCTTGCTTGGAGATGTCGTTTCCGGTGTAATCTGTGGTCTGGACAGTTTGCCAGAGGCCGATCCTTGCACAGAAACCTCCGCAGTTTTCCGTCCTATGGACGACGACGTTCCCGTCGACGGCTCCGTCGTCGACGGTATGGCTGTCACCAACGGTGTCCCCATCGACGATATTTTCCTCGTCGACGATGTCTTCGTCGATGATGCGGTCGTAGACGATTCAGTCGTCGTCGATGCCTTCGACGTCGACGCCTTCGTCGTCGACTCCTTCGTCGACGATGCCTTCGTCGTCGACATCTTCGTCGACGATGCCCTCGTCGTCGACGCGCTCGTCATCGACATCCTCGTCATCGACTCTTCCGTCGACGGTGGGCTCCTCATCGACGAAGTCGTCGTCGACGGGATCATCTTCGTCGTCGACGATGACTTAGACGACGGTTTTAACAGTATAATAGACGAGATAGGGGTACCTGCTGACGACGATGAAGGGGTCGTCGTCGTCGACGAGAGGACCGACGCCGCTGTGGATGTGGACACGGTCGTCGTCGCTGTGGAGACATGTCCTGCTGGCCTTTTGAGCGCCGAGGATGGTGTCGCAATTTTTGTGGCCGACAGAGTAGGCTTCTTGAAAGTGAGAGAGACCTTGTCAGACACTGAAGATTTTGAAGATCTTGCCTCTGAAGACTTCTTGTGTGTCTTCATAGGAGGAGCGTCTGAGGGGCCAGGAGATGTCACTCTCGGCCTCTTCAGGGAGACTTCAGAGGTTCCGGAAAAGCTCGCCTCGGAAGACACCACACTCTCTCTGTCCTTGAGCCTGTCCAGCCAGATAAGCAGGCGGCCCTCCCTGTCTCTCAAGGTCTTATGTGGGAAAGACCGACATATTTTACAGTCCTTAGGGACGTGGTCCGGATAAAGGCAATACAAGCATAGTTCATGCTTGTCGTCCACATGAAGCCTCTTCTTCCCACATGAAGAGCAAGCCCTGAAAAGGGCTTTCTTCTGTGATTCAGACATGCCAGGAGTTGTAGATTAATTAAACACTCACTGCAGCAATAAGAGGCCTGAAGTAGTCAGCGTTGAAATCCTGGAAGAAGAAAGTCACCAAAAACGTGAACAATCTGGCTTGAAAGAGATCCTGAGGAGAACTCAGGTTGGAGACTCCCTAGCACAACGTGCGGTAGAAAATCTGAGGGACTGAGGCTCCTGCCAGGAAGGTTCTAGAGGGAGGTGGCAGCTGATTGGCTGACTCTAAGAGTTTGGTCCTTTTTACATAAGGACTAGGATAGGCTCCTCAGGGGAGGCCCTTAGGCCTATTTTTTTCTCTATGTATGTCTATAGGACATTACTTTTTTATGTACCGGAGGCTCCCGTCTCGACGACGGGGAATGATTCAGGCATGTGAATCTATGAAAGACACCCCTAATACTGGATAATTGTACATTATTTAGATGATGTCATCTGACGTGTGCGGCATGATGTTCAGCATCTGGAGGGAGGCCCGGTCCTCAGACCTTGATGGTGACGACCCATCTGGGCTCTGCGAGCAGAGCGAACGCGATTCAGGTTCGGGGGTCAAGTAGCTGGCATGGATCGTTGCTGCTACAGTGAGAGCTTCTTGGCGCTATAGCATCCTCTGTTCTATGTTGGGTAAAGTTTCCTGCGTGAGTACTTTCCTGGGACTTTTACCCCGGCCCAGACGGCGGTTTCTTCTGTCTAAACGAGGTTCTTGCGTTTCTGCGGGAGGCTTGTGCCCTGTCAGAAGTCCTGCCTCTTCTAGACAGTCCAATGCCTCAGTTGGTGTTTCAAAGAATCTTGCTTGCCCCTTGACGACTAGTCGCCACCTTGCTGGGAACATGAGGGAGCACTTTATATCTAGCGATCACAGCTGTCGCTTAACTTCTGTGAAGGAGCCGAATCTTCTTTGTACCCAGCGCTGTGTAATCAGGGAACATCCTGACCAGTTGATTCTGTACTCTTATTTCCACGAGTCTGTGGGCTTAACAATGTATAGTGTCCCTGTCCCTATGGTTGAGCAACTTGAAAAGCAGCGGTCTGGGTCTAGCTCCTGGTGGCGGCTGATGGGCCAGCACCCTGTGTGCTCGCTCCACGACAAATTGGGGCGAAAGATCGGCCTCTGGGAGTAGTTGCTTTAGCCAGCTTTCCACATATGTAACTGGGTCTTATCCTTCCTCTCCCTCTGGTAGGCCCACCACGCATATATTATTACACCTCAGCATCTTCCAGATTTTCTTCCAGGGTGGCCACTCTATCCATAACATCTTGTAACGCTGCTGCGGGAGACTGGGGCCAGTTCGGCCAAGGTCAGCTCATTGGCTTGGGCTTTGTTCACTAATTTCCGGTGGGCGGCTTTTAATATGGTGAAATCCGATGCAACTCAGTCAATTTTAGATTCGAGTGATCTGCGGGTATGTTCCAGGGTGACTCCTATCTTTTTCACTGCCTGTAACACTGAGTCGAGCTTTGTGGAGAGTGTTAAGTTCAGGGTCTCGCCTGTACTGTCTGTCATATTCCCCTCTTTTAAGAACCCTGTCTTACCTTTCTCCGTATGCTAAGGGCGAACTCATTCCCCCTCCCTCGAAGGAAAGGTTCGCCGAGACGCGGCGAACTACAAATCCTGTGAGCCGTCAGAGAGAGCAGAAATGGTCAAAAGCACATCCACTTCCCTGCAGCACTTCTGATTATTCTGAGTGCATTACGGACGCTACGGGAGATGTACCTGCTTGAAACTGGGTGGGGGGGGGGGGGGGTCTTGTAAGGGTGCAGTGGCACCATAATTTCCTACATTGGATTCTTTAGTTGGTCAAAGTCACTGTTAGACCTGGCACCTTGGCGTGAGTTTCCCTTCCACTTTTTGATGGTGTGCCTCGATTGTTTTGCTGGTGTTGTCCGCTCAGGGCACTGCGCCACGGCTAATCCGTGCCGCAGTGCAAGTGCTCCCAAAGTAAAATGTACCTGTAATTGATGTCCATGATTGGTTTATTGGATTCACTGTCAGTCCCCAGTAAAGTGCACCAAGGGTGCCAGGGCTTGTGAATGCCAATGCTGCTGGTGGGCTTGCAGCGCTGGTTGCGCCACCCACAGAAGCGGCCGTGTAAAATGTGTCTAGGGTCTGCCACCGCAGACCCTGTGCGCGGTCCCGGACCGTCGCGCTGACTGCGCAAGTGCCCCCACTTGCCAGTCCCTAAACCTTCCCTTACCTACATATTAGCCACCCCTCTGGTAGGCCCAAGGGCAGGGTGCATTGTAGGCATAAGGTAAGACATGCCCTGGTGTGTGTGGCATGTCTTAGTAGTGAATTACAGCCCTTTCCGTTCTTCACTACTGAAGGCTACCTGCTCTCCATAGGCCAGAATGGGCTGCCGGGATCCCGCCAACGCTGTGACCCCAGTGGACTCAGAGAGCATGGTAGAAGTGTCAAGTTTAGTATGCCTGAACTCAGGATGATAAAATACTTCTTGTAGTCAAGTTTATTTTAATATCCTGGGTTTGTAAATACTACTTTTAGAAAGTTAGTATTTACTGACCTGACCATCTCAGTCCGCCTCTGCTGTGTGTGTGTGTGTTCTGCCTAGCAACAGTAAGGAGCAGGGTGGGGGGATTCCCAGAGACAGGTTGGCTGCCAGGTGGTGGGTAGAGAGATTACACCTGGATGGGTGGGAGGAGTACACCTTGACTCTTGAATAGACCTGTGCTCTGCCACCACAAAGCCGGCGCCACCCCCTGTGGGGCGGCTGATGTCTCTGCCCTGCTGCTGAAAGGAAAGAGCAGAGTCACAATAACAAAGTGCTCCAGAACTGGACTGAGCCAGGCCTAGGCCCCCTGGCGCTAAAGAACAAAAGAATCATGGTATAAAAGTAGGAGCCTGGCTCCTAAGAAATCAGAATCCTGTTTACCACAAAGAACCTCTGCCCGACTAGAAGGAGAAGGAGACGCTGGAGGAGCTGGCCTGCTGCCTGCCTTGCTGAGAAAGGAGAGGAAGAGACTTACTGAAAAGACTTTGCTACTTTGTGCTTGAACATTCTCCAAGGGCTTGATCTGAGCTTGCCCCCTGAACTGAACCCCAGGAACAGTGGGTTCTCTGTGCTTCTTGCTCATCCTCCAATTCGAGCCGTGGGGGCATCCCGCTGGAAAAGAGACTGCGCCCCTCATCGCCCCTCCTAGGGCCGTGACACTCAGGAGCTCGCCTGCCGCAATCCCGTGAGAGCCCCGCTCCGTCCGGAGCCGCTCTCTGTCCCCGGGCCAGGCCGCCTGCACCCCTGTCACCGCCTGCCATTGGAGTGCGCTGAACGCGCTATCACCCCTCCTGCCGGAAGCCGTCCGATGACTGTGATCTACGCCGGGTCACCCAGCTGCACTGACCGTGCCCTGCGACCCCGCTTCGCTATCCCCGGACATCTCAGGCCGCGCCGCCCCCGCTGTGGAGACCCTCCTGCACCGCCGTGCTAAAGGGTCGCTGGCCGCGCCTGCCTACGTGCCCACACCTGCTGATTGAGGACCCAAGAACACTTCCCAAGCTGAGAGTCGCCCCGACCTGTGCCGACTCTCCACATCACGAAAGAAGTTCCAGTATCGGGCTCGGGGCCCGCAACGCCTTATTTCCCCGTTCGCAGGAACCGATCTCTGTGAGTACTGGAACTACAAGTAAAGAGACTACGAACTATCCATTTGAAACTACGAACCAAGAACATTTGCCTGCTTTACAACCTGGTGGCCTAGCGAAAACGTTATTGGTCTTGTGATAAGTCTGCTGAGATATATATACCTTATTTTTACATAAAGAATCGTATTTTTATATATATCCAAGTCTGGTGTCCGTTTCTGGGGGGATTAATGTATTTACTGTGTGTATGATTGTAAGTGCTTAACCAACAACGCCTGAGGAATCGCCTTGGCTGCTCACGCCACGCACCTAGAGGGTGAGCAAGGGTCATTCGCGAGGGGTTATCCTGCGCCCTGACGTGGAGGAGAGGGTTCCTGCTTGACACAAGGGCAACCTTGCGCCAACCAGAGATCCCCGACTCTAACATTGTTGGCAGCGGTTGGGATTTCGGATTTGCACTTATAATTTGCATACAGTGAATTATTAATCACCAGATAGTGAGAGCAGACCAAATAACGCAGCCACAGGTTTTCATTTGTTGAACTTTGTTGAGACATCTGCCATTACTGCAACCATGCCTGGCTCACACTCCGCTGGAAGAGCACTCTCTGTGATTTCTGGAATAGATGAGGTGGATTGGGAGAGACTGGAAGGCTACACGATGGAGCAATTGAAAGGCTACAGTGTAAAATTCCGAGTTCCCCATGCTGGATTCAAGAGGAAGAACCAGTACGCCAAGGCGCTGAGAGCCTGGAAGGAGTCACGAGACCCACGGAATGCGGGGGACATCGTTCCACCCGACAACCTTGAGGAGCCCAGCAGGGTCCGGTCGCCAGAGGAGCTGGCAGACAGGGCAGCAGACAGGGCGCATGCAATGGAGATGGCAAAGTTGGCAGGACAGATGGAAATGGAAAAGCAGAAGTTGGCCCTGGAGGCACAACAACGCCAAATGGATCATGATATCAGATTGAAGGAGTTGGAGCTGAAGGCGAAAAGTTTGGACACCGCTCCTTCTGGTGGCAGCACTCCACCAGCGCAGGTAGAGTCCAAGGTGTACATCCCCAAAGATGTAGTAAAGGAGTATTTTAGAAAGGATGACATAGGGCAGTGGTTTAGAGCCTACGAGGTGGCCATGTCCTCACACCGGGTCCCTGAGAAAGACTGGGGAGCGGGGTTGTGGGGAAGGTTCCTTGCGGAAGGGCGGGACACACTGTTAGATTTGCCCTTAGAAGTCCAGACCTCATACCCCCATATGAAGGAAGCTTTAATGACAAGGTATGGGTTAACTCCTGAGCTATATAGACAGAGGTTCAGGGAGACCAAGAAGATCCCTGAGAGTACGTATGTGGAGTATGTGACCTTTTTCTGCAGAGCGCTGGATGGTTGGGTGAAGGGTAGCAAAGTGAATGATTATCAAGGGCTACTTGATTTAATTGCATGGGAGCACTTGTCCAGTCAATGTTTTCCTGAGCTACGCCAGCACCTGATTGATAGCAAGCTGTCCAACCCGAGGAAGCTTGCTGAGGAGGCGGACCGCTGGCTCAGCACCAGGGTCCACAAGGGTCAAGTGGGAGACTCCGCCAAAGGTGGGCAGGGTCCCCAGCAGAAGAGTGGGGGGGACAAGGGTAAACAGAAGGGGTTCCAAAAAGGCCCCCAAAGTAATTCCCAAGGGAACCAGCAGAAGGGTTCTCAGCCTCCCCCACCCCCGCAGCAGAACGGGGCCCCGACAGGTAGACCTGTTCCAAAGGGGCCCTTCAATTGTTATAAGTGTGGTGATCCGGGTCACATTGCCTCTGATCCTAAGTGTCGCCTGTTTGGTAAGACCGCACCCACTGGTGCTCCCCCCCGGCAAGTAGCTAGTGTTAACTTTGGGGAGGAAGTAGCAGTCCAGGAGGGTGGGGGTCCCGGGCAGATGACCCTAGTCTCGCTAGGAGACAGTGAGATGGTCCCTGTAACCTACCTGCCCTCTAACACTAAGAAATATGGGCAGGTGGTGACCATAAATGGAAAGAAGGTTGAGGCTCTTAGAGATACAGGAGCCAGCATGACCTCGGTGAGGCAACACCTGGTGTCTCAAGAGCAAATTGTACCCAATGCCTACTGTAGGGTTGTCAATGCTGACAACGTAGAGAGTCGTTGTCCAATGGCTCAAGTTCCCTTTGAGTGGGGGGAGGTCTCTGGTACTCTACAAGTCGCTGTGAGAACTGACATGCCTGTAGACTGTCTGCTAGGGAACGACCTGGAGAGTTCCCCTTGGGAAAAGGTGGAGAAGACCACGCATCTGAGGATGGTGGGTCTACCCGACTGGGCGTGCGTGACCACCCGGTCCATGGCAGCCAGTAGGGGTGTTGAGAGGGTCCTGGAGCCTGAGGGAGAGGTCCAGGAACCGGCCTTAGGGAGAAGGCGCAGGAGGCGCGGGAAACCGGCCCCCGAAGTTCCCACGGCCCAGGAGGAAGTAGACCCTGAGGGGGATGCTCTGGAGCCTACCGGGGAACAGATTGCCGAACTGGGAGATCTGCCTGAGCTGACCCATTGGCAGCAAGAAGGAGGTCCCTCCAGGGAGGAATTCTGCAGGGAGCAGAAAGAATGCCCTTCTCTCGTGGGTATGCGGCAGCAGGCTGCAGACCAGGCCAATGGTGTTCAGGCCAAAACACACTACGTGTACTGGGAGAGTGACCTCCTGTATTCCGAGCCTAAGGCTGCTGAACCTGGGTCAGCCCGTGTGCTGGTGGTACCCCAGAAGTTCAGAACCTTCCTACTGGGGCTGGCTCACGATGTGCCGTTAGCAGGACATTTGGGGATGGACAAGACCTATGACAGGCTTGTCACCCACTTTTACTGGCCCCAAATGCACAAGAATTCAGATTCCTACTGCCGAACCTGTCAGACTTGCCAGGCAAGTGGTAAGAGCGGAGGGAAGCATAAGGCTCCTCTGCAACCTTTCCCTGTGGTCGGTACGCCCTTCCAACGAGTGGGTATTGATATTGTGGGGCCTCTGGACCCCAAGACAGCCCTGGGCAACAGGTTCATCCTGGTCTTGGTGGACCATGCCACCCGGTACCCTGAAGCCATCCCTCTGAGGACAGTGACGGCCCCCGTGGTGGGACGGGCACTGATGGGGATTTTCTCCCGAGTGGGATTCCCTCTAGAGGTGGTGAGCGACAGGGGGACCAATTTCATATCCACATATATGAAATCCCTGTGGAAGGAGTGTGGGGTAACTTACAAGTTCACCACTCCTTACCACCCCCAAGGAAATGGGTTGGTTGAGAGATTCAACCGAACCCTCAAAGGCATGATCATGGGCCTGGACGGTCCAATGAGGCGTAAGTGGGACGTCCTCTTGCCATGCCTGCTCTTCGCTTACCGAGAGGTGCCACAGAAGTCTCTAGGGTTCAGCCCCTTTGAGCTTCTGTATGGTCACCCGGTAAGAGGACCTCTGAGTTTGGTGAAGGAAGGCTGGGAGCAATCTCCCAGGAAACCTCCCCAGAATGTATATAGTTACATGCTGGCCTTCCGAAACCAGACTCGGCGTTTCAGGCAACTTGCTGAGGCAAATCTGGAAGCCAGCCAGGAGGAGATGAAGCGGTGGTACGACCGGAATGCCACTCTGGTAGAGCTTCAACCTGGACAAAAGGTGTGGGTCTTGGCCCCAGTGGAGCCGTGTGCACTTCAGGATAAGTGGACAGGTCCATTTGAGGTTGTGGAGCGCAAAAGTCCTATCACCTACTTGGTGGACATGCAGACTCCCAGGAACCCTTTGAGGGTCCTACATGTTAACCGCCTTAAGCCCCACTTAGAGAGGACCGAAGTGGGCATGCTGCTGGCCACTGATGATGGAATGGAAGAGGAGACCGAGCCTCTTCCTGACCTCTTAGTGGCCTCTGAGAAAGATGGGTCAGTGGATGGAGTTAACCTCTCACCCACCCTGACGCCCGAACAACAGGAAGACTGCCGCCACTTGCTGGGACAATTTTCCGACCGATTCTCCCTGGGTCCTGGTGTCACAGATTGGTGCGTCCATGATGTGGACACAGGAGACAGCTTACCTGTGAAGCACAAGGCTTACAGGGTAACTGACAGGGTCAGAGCTTGCATCAAGGAGGAGGTCTCCAAAATGCTTGCGCTAGGGGTGGTTGAGTCCTCCAGCAGTCCTTGGTCCAGCCCCGTGGTCTTGGTCCCAAAGGCTGCTGCGCCGGGAGCCACACCTGAACTCCGGTTCTGTGTGGACTACAGAGGACTCAATTCAGTCACGAAGACTGACGCGCACCCCATCCCCAGAGCTGATGAGCTCATTGATCGGCTGGGGGCTGCCCGGTTCCTCAGTACGTTTGATTTAACGTCTGGGTACTGGCAGGTCGCCTTGACCGATGGGGCCAAAGAGAGGTCCGCATTCTCTACACCAGATGGGCACTTCCAGTTCCGAGTCATGCCATTTGGGATGAAGAATTCCCCTGCCACCTTTCAGAGGTTGGTCAACCAGGTACTGGTTGGGCTGGATGCGTTCAGTGCCGCCTACCTGGATGACATCGCAGTGTTCAGTGCCACCTGGCCTGAACACCTGCGCCACCTCTGGGAAGTGTTGATGGCGCTGCGCCGAGCAGGCCTCACGATCAAGGCAAGCAAGTGCCAGATCGGGCAGGGTTCCGTGGTGTACTTGGGACACCAAGTGGGGAGTGGCAAGGTGGCACCCTTGCAACCCAAAATTGAAACCATCCTGGCTTGGGAACCCCCCAAGACGCAGACCGCAGTGAGGGCCTTCCTGGGGCTCACTGGGTACTACAGGAGGTTTGTCAAGGGCTATGGAACGATCGTTGCCCCCTTGACAGAGCTGACTTCGAAGAAGCAGCCCAGGAACGTGATTTGGACTGACACCTGTCAGAAAGCTTTCGACACCCTGAAGACGGCCATGTGCACGGCGCCCGTGCTCTTGGCCCCTGACTTCTCCAGGGAATTCCTAGTCCAGACAGACGCTTCAGAGCATGGTGTAGGGGCTGTTCTCTCACAGATGACTGAGGAGGGCTGGGACCAACCCGTAGCCTTCATCAGTAGGAGGTTACTTCCACGGGAAAGTAGGTGGAGTGCAATTGAGCGAGAAGCATTTGCTGTGGTCTGGGCGCTGAAGAAGCTAAGACCCTACTTGTTTGGGTCTCACTTCCGGGTTCAGACGGACCACAGGCCCCTCAGATGGTTGATGCAAATGAGGGGTGAAAACCCGAAGCTGTTGAGGTGGTCCATCTCCCTACAGGGTATGGACTTTACGGTGGAACACCGTCCTGGTACAGATCACGCCAACGCTGACGGTCTGTCCAGGTATTTCCGCCTTAGTGACGAGGAACCCCCTGGGCAAGGGTAGTTCCCCCCACATTTCAGCTGGAGGGGACACGTGTTAGACCTGGCACCTTGGCGTGAGTTTCCCTTCCACTTTTTGATGGTGTGCCTCGATTGTTTTGCTGGTGTTGTCCGCTCAGGGCACTGCGCCACGGCTAATCCGTGCCGCAGTGCAAGTGCTCCCAAAGTAAAATGTACCTGTAATTGATGTCCATGATTGGTTTATTGGATTCACTGTCAGTCCCCAGTAAAGTGCACCAAGGGTGCCAGGGCTTGTGAATGCCAATGCTGCTGGTGGGCTTGCAGCGCTGGTTGCGCCACCCACAGAAGCGGCCGTGTAAAATGTGTCTAGGGTCTGCCACCGCAGACCCTGTGCGCGGTCCCGGACCGTCGCGCTGACTGCGCAAGTGCCCCCACTTGCCAGTCCCTAAACCTTCCCTTACCTACATATTAGCCACCCCTCTGGTAGGCCCAAGGGCAGGGTGCATTGTAGGCATAAGGTAAGACATGCCCTGGTGTGTGTGGCATGTCTTAGTAGTGAATTACAGCCCTTTCCGTTCTTCACTACTGAAGGCTACCTGCTCTCCATAGGCCAGAATGGGCTGCCGGGATCCCGCCAACGCTGTGACCCCAGTGGACTCAGAGAGCATGGTAGAAGTGTCAAGTTTAGTATGCCTGAACTCAGGATGATAAAATACTTCTTGTAGTCAAGTTTATTTTAATATCCTGGGTTTGTAAATACTACTTTTAGAAAGTTAGTATTTACTGACCTGACCATCTCAGTCCGCCTCTGCTGTGTGTGTGTGTGTTCTGCCTAGCAACAGTAAGGAGCAGGGTGGGGGGATTCCCAGAGACAGGTTGGCTGCCAGGTGGTGGGTAGAGAGATTACACCTGGATGGGTGGGAGGAGTACACCTTGACTCTTGAATAGACCTGTGCTCTGCCACCACAAAGCCGGCGCCACCCCCTGTGGGGCGGCTGATGTCTCTGCCCTGCTGCTGAAAGGAAAGAGCAGAGTCACAATAACAAAGTGCTCCAGAACTGGACTGAGCCAGGCCTAGGCCCCCTGGCGCTAAAGAACAAAAGAATCATGGTATAAAAGTAGGAGCCTGGCTCCTAAGAAATCAGAATCCTGTTTACCACAAAGAACCTCTGCCCGACTAGAAGGAGAAGGAGACGCTGGAGGAGCTGGCCTGCTGCCTGCCTTGCTGAGAAAGGAGAGGAAGAGACTTACTGAAAAGACTTTGCTACTTTGTGCTTGAACATTCTCCAAGGGCTTGATCTGAGCTTGCCCCCTGAACTGAACCCCAGGAACAGTGGGTTCTCTGTGCTTCTTGCTCATCCTCCAATTCGAGCCGTGGGGGCATCCCGCTGGAAAAGAGACTGCGCCCCTCATCGCCCCTCCTAGGGCCGTGACACTCAGGAGCTCGCCTGCCGCAATCCCGTGAGAGCCCCGCTCCGTCCGGAGCCGCTCTCTGTCCCCGGGCCAGGCCGCCTGCACCCCTGTCACCGCCTGCCATTGGAGTGCGCTGAACGCGCTATCACCCCTCCTGCCGGAAGCCGTCCGATGACTGTGATCTACGCCGGGTCACCCAGCTGCACTGACCGTGCCCTGCGACCCCGCTTCGCTATCCCCGGACATCTCAGGCCGCGCCGCCCCCGCTGTGGAGACCCTCCTGCACCGCCGTGCTAAAGGGTCGCTGGCCGCGCCTGCCTACGTGCCCACACCTGCTGATTGAGGACCCAAGAACACTTCCCAAGCTGAGAGTCGCCCCGACCTGTGCCGACTCTCCACATCACGAAAGAAGTTCCAGTATCGGGCTCGGGGCCCGCAACGCCTTATTTCCCCGTTCGCAGGAACCGATCTCTGTGAGTACTGGAACTACAAGTAAAGAGACTACGAACTATCCATTTGAAACTACGAACCAAGAACATTTGCCTGCTTTACAACCTGGTGGCCTAGCGAAAACGTTATTGGTCTTGTGATAAGTCTGCTGAGATATATATACCTTATTTTTACATAAAGAATCGTATTTTTATATATATCCAAGTCTGGTGTCCGTTTCTGGGGGGATTAATGTATTTACTGTGTGTATGATTGTAAGTGCTTAACCAACAACGCCTGAGGAATCGCCTTGGCTGCTCACGCCACGCACCTAGAGGGTGAGCAAGGGTCATTCGCGAGGGGTTATCCTGCGCCCTGACGTGGAGGAGAGGGTTCCTGCTTGACACAAGGGCAACCTTGCGCCAACCAGAGATCCCCGACTCTAACAGTCACCCTATGTGTGGAGTCGGCTCTGCCGAAGTGGTAAAATTCTACGATAACTTTCAGTGCTTGTTTCTATAGCGCTGTGTCCCTCCCTGTTGGGGAGACCCAAGTTTGTGGTCTCATGCAGGTGGAAGAGATACCGGCGCTCCCTTATAATAAACTTAACTATTCGTGACTACTTGCTGTATTTACGAATCACCCTGGCCAGGAGGAGGCTCAAACCAGGCAAGCCATTAAAATTCGATAGCTTACTACTCTCTCCATTGGCGAATTCACGTTACGTGGATTCATGCGGAGAGGAGTGTTGGGCTGTACTTTACATTATATTAAGTAAGTGGTATAAGAACCAAGACTCGAGTCAGGAGGATGTCGAGAGGACATAGAATGTGCAGTGTGGGAACATGACTGCGTGCTCCGTACAAGTCTATGTGCAAGTCACGGTGGGATTTTTAAAGATTAAAAACCCTTCGCAGTGGACTATGAAGGAACCCCTTGGATAACAGAAGGTTGGAGAGCCACCCCACCCGTGGAAACCCTAATACCCACATTATCTACACCAGGGAAGCCGGGTGCATATGTGTGGTGTCAGAAACCGCCATCAAACCCAATGGAGGACTACAGGAAAGTACCGCTGTGGAGGAAAGAAGAAGTGTTCGGTGGAATCGAAGGATGGAGTCTTGATGAGAGATACCTACAAGCAGAGGGGACAGACTAAGTCACTCAGGGGTGACCAGGAGACTTGGAAGACGAATACTCTCTGATGTCGGGTGTTGCAGGATGGCTGACGAGGGCCTGAACTATGCAGCTGTGAGGAACAGGAGCCATGCACGAGTTGTCCCACAAAGGATGTTGAGTGCTGAGAGTCGGTGTGCAGCGGGAGCACCAACAAGCCTTGGCAAATACGCCCAATGCAGGAATCAATGAAGGAGCAACGTCGGGACCAGCAAGGTCCAGTGGACTCACCAAAAGCAGGGGAGCCAGGGCAGCAAAAGCACTCAGGGTAGCCCAGAAGATACAAGTGTGACCCCCAAATGGACCCACAGGACGTAGGCACTGGAGTTGTGAGAGGACCTCAAGCAGCTCACCAAAAGATGCAGGCCACGATGCACACAATGAGGTGTGACTGAAGATTCTGGTCACAGGAGATACCCGAGGTTAGAGCTACTTGGAGCCCGAAGAGCTTGTTGGAAGGGAGTCAACAAGCCTTTGCAACTGCAAGTTGGACACGATGCACAGAGGTTCAGTTATTGCAACCCCCATGAGAGATACTGGCCTCAAACTTGGTAATAGGGCAGGGCAGGCCTCGGAGCTGTGGAAAACTACCACCTGTGTTGCAGAGCCCATGGAGTCCGGAAGAGCTCAGGATCTGCAGAACAGTCGACTTAGGTACGGTGCCTGCGAATGCAGGGGAGAGACTCCTTCACTCCAAGGGAGATTTCTTTGAGTGTCTTTGATGCTTCACAGGCCATGGAAGGTTCCTGTATGATGCACAGGCACAGACGATGCAGCAGACTAGAAGGGAGACAAAGTCATTCCCAAACGAAGTCCAGAGTGCCCAGATGGTAGAAGTAGAAGTGGTGTCTGTGAGAGGCTGGCCTGGTATATGTTGTCCACCAATGTAAGTGGGTACTTTGCACCAGTCCAGACAACCCTTATGGTAATTTTAGAGGTCTGAGACAACCTTAGAAAGCTATCCAAGTGGTGGCTATGGACAGCAGCCTTCAGGCTTAGTCTTCAAGGAGTGTAAACCAGCTTGTTTTACCAGAATGCAATCTTATGGTATAGATTAAATGAAAGAGAACCACACAAGGTATTTATAAAAATCTGTATTTACTATATAATAGTCTCTAGTACTTTCAGTATCTCCTACACAGAGATAGACACAAAGCACATAATACTTAAGCAAAGGAATGACAGTAAATAGCACTAATACACATTGGGCCCCAAGGGGGGACCAAACTATATACTAAGAAAGTGGTATAAGAACCACGACTCAACTCAGGATGATGTTGAGAGGACGTAGAATCACTGCAACCCCAAGGAACATCCAAGGTGAGTAGATAGGGACCCCAAGAAGGACAGGTGCAGTGTGGGAACACAACTGCGTGCTCCGTACAAGTCTATGTGAAAGTCGCGGTTGGAGTTTTAGAGATTAAGGACCCTTCCAGTGGACTACGAAGAAACCCCGTGGGAGACAGATAGTTGGAGAGCCACCCCACCCGTGGATACAGAAGTACCCAAGTTACTTAACCCAGGCAAGCCGGGTGCATAGGTGTGAAGCGGCGTTGGAAACCGCCGTTGAATCCAATGGAGGACTTCGAAGAAGAGCCGCTGCTCAAGGGAGAAGAATGTCCGTTGGAATTCTAACATGGATTCTTGTTGAAGAGTACCTGAAAGCAGAGGGGACAGAGTCTGGATCACTTGGGAGTGACCAGGGGCTCGGTAGACGAATGCCCATCGATGTCGGGCGCTTCAGGATAGTTGACGGTGACCTTGACTCTGCAGTTGCGGGGACCAGGCAACGTTGAGGATGACCAGGAGCCATATGCGAGCTGTCCCACGAAGGATGTCGAACGCTGAGTGGTCAGTGTCTGACGAGAACACCAACAAGCCTTGGCAACAGCAACCCACGCAGAAGGTCAAAAAAGTATACGGTTCGGACCAGCAAGGCCCAGGAGACTCACCACACACAGGGGAGTCAGAGCAAGCCTGGAGCAACCAGGGGAGCCCAAGAAAAGCAAAGTTGACCCTCAAATGGACCCACAGGCCGAAGGCACAGGAGTCGTGAGAGGACCTCCAGCAGCTTCACAAAACAACAGGCCACGGAGCACACGGTGCGAGGTGGGTGAAGATCTTTGTGGAAGAAGATGCCAGAGGCTGGAGCTACTCAGAGCCCAATGCTCTTGTTAAAGAATTGCCAACAAGCACATGCACTTGCAAAAGTAGGCGATGCACAGGGGTTCATGTATTGCAGCCCCACAAGGGATTCTGGCCTCAAACTTGGTGAGAGGGCAGCTCGGGCCTCGAGGGACATAGAAACCCACCTCCTGTGTTGCTGGACCCTTCGGAGTCCGTAGGAGGTTGGGTCCTACAGCCAGGTAAGCTCTTAAGTACCCACGGGAGAGGGTTTGAAAGATTCAGGGGACCCTCCCAGGGGAAGGTCAGGACAGGGGGCGGAGGGTACTCCCATGTCCTTTGTCCAGTTTTGCGGAAGAGTGGGAGCCAACAGCTCCCAGGACTGGTTTGAACTGGACTAGGTACAGGGACACCAAATGTGCCCCTCATGCAGACTTTCAGTCGCTGGCAAGCACACCCACCCAGCCCTAATACACTGAATCCTATCTGGGAGGTAGTCACACCTGCCTGTGACTGGATGCCTATTGTTCTGCCTTCCCCTGATCGAGCTTGGCTCAGGAGCAGGAGGGCAGAACTGTTGTCTCTGGTCGGCGGCAACCACTTTGTGCTATCCGGAGTTAGAAGACAGGTACGGGCAACACCAGGGCCCCCACAAAGCTTGTTTCTGAGGGGTGGAATCATACCTCCCACAGTTTACCAGTGTAGGGGGTATGATTCCAACATGTTTGACACCGATCACGATAGGGTTTGTTTCAGCCGTTTTAGAGTTGGTCATCAAGCGGTTGCGTAATACCCCTCCATATGTCTTATATGGCTGCTTCACTGACAACCCGGGAAAATGGACTCCATACGTTGCAGGGGTGTCCTGCTCATGCAGGGGCACCCTCTCACTTAGAACCAAGTATTCTGCCTTCAGGATTTTAAAGGCCTGCTATAGGGGTGACTTATAGGTTTTAAGTGCAGTAACCCTTTGATATAGTAAACCTATATCTTAAGTAAGTGGTACATGCACCAACTTGCACAGGCTGCAAAGGCAGGCCTGTAGTTCCATTTTGCATGGCCTCTCATTCATGGATGGCATAATACATGTGTCAGGCCTATGGGAGGCCTCTGGGCTTCCTATGCCCTGGGTACATGTGTACCATATACTAGGGATTGACAAGGGTACCCCAATATCCAATCTGGAGTGTACCTAAGTACATAATATAACAGTGTAGGGTGAAAGCAGATTGACTGGGGTCCTGATTAGCAGGATCCCAGTCAGACTATTCAAAAACAGTGTTACTTACATCAAGCAAAAAGTGGGGGTAACCATATGACGTAGATACAACTTTCCTACTATGTCTGATCTGAATCTTATCCCATGACAAATCTAGTCACCTACACCCAGGTAAGCCCTTAAATACCCTAGGGAAAGGGTTGGGAAGATTCAGGAGACCCTCCCAGGGGAGGGCCTGGAGAGGGAGAGGTTACTCCAATGTCCTTTGTCCAGTTTCACATCAGAGCGGGAGCTAATGGCTCCTAGAACTGGTTTAAACTGGACTATGCACAGGCACACCAAGTATGCCCCTCATGCAGACTTTCTGGCGATGGCAAGCGCACCCATCCGGTCTCAATACAATAAATCCTGTCTGGGAGGTGGTCACACCTCCTTGCGACAGGATGTCTATTTTTCCACCTTCCTCTGCTCAAGCTTGGCTCAGGAACAGGAGGGCAGAAATGTGTCTCTGGTCGACAGCAGCCATTTTGTGATGTCCGGGTCCAGAAGGTTGGCACCGGGAACACTGAGAGACTAACGGAGGGCTCGTCAAGTGCTTGGAATCATATCTTTATGATTCCAACATGTTTGATACCAAACATGATAGGATTTGTTGCAGCTGTTTTCAAGATGGTAATCGCGTAATTAAGCAGTGCCCCTGTATATGGTATATGGCTGCTTCACTGACAACCTGGGAGAATGGACTCAGCAGGCTGCAGGGATGTCCTGCTCATGCAGGGGCACCCTCTCACTTAGAACCAAGCACCCTGCCTCCAGGATTGCTAAGGCCTGCTATAGGGGTGACTTATAGGCTTTAAGTGCAGTGACCCTTAGATATAGGAAACCTTTATCTTAAGTAAGTGGTGCAAGCACCAATTTACACAGGCTTCAATGGCAGGCCTATAGTTCCATTTTGCATGGTCCATCATGGGTTGCATAATGCATGCTTCAGCTCATGGAAGACCTCTGGGGTACCTATGCCCTGAGTAACTTAGTACCATATACTAGGGACTGATAAGGCTACCCCAGTATCCAATCTGGGATGTACCCAAGTGCTGAACACAACAATTTAGGGAAAAAACAGATAGACTGAGATCCTGATTAACAAGATCCCAGTCAGACTAGTTAAAAACAGCATCTCATCAAGCAAAAAAGTGGGGGTAACCATAAAAGTAGATCCTACTTTCCTACACCCAGCAAGACTGTCACATAAGTCACTTTACTTTCCTTTTTCTGACCGCAAATGGGTGAGGAGTTTATACACTTCAATCCCCATCTTACAAACAAACAGCAACTTGTCAGAAGATCCAGCCCGACATTTGACCTCTGTCTTTGAAGTGCAGCATATGTGACAAGATAAATACAGTATTTAAAGCCATCTTTATTTATTGTTTGGATTTTCGCGGCCCACCTAAAAGCAGCCTGCGACCCACCAGTGGGTTGCAACCTCCAGTTTAGGAAACCCTGGCCTAGGGACACAACTAAAGGAACCCAAATGTCTATGACCGTATCTTGCTGGTTGCCAAAAAAGTCACCCTCCAACTAACGATTTCCTTTGCCTCTCCCTACATGGCATAGTCCAGAACGCCGATTGTTTTTTGAGCCCTGCAATTTTCTTAGAATTATCTACTGAATATTTGGGCTGAAAAATACTTTTGTTATTGGGAGGATCAAATCTCTTTCCTCTGGATTGATCATAAGGCTTCTTGTTTTTTGAAAAATTATTTCAGTCAGATTTGAAGGGGAGAGTTTTCTTCCTACTCTTAAAGGATTTATTGATGATGTTTTCCAGCTCCTACCCAAACAACTTGTCTTCTTAAAAAGACATTTTTGCAAGACACATTTCTTTGTGAGGAGTTAGCCTTCTAAAATTTCAAAAATGTCCTGTCTTCTTGCCGCTACTATTTCACTTGCTGCCACAGCTGAAGCCTTAAGATTGGCGAAGGTTACAACAGAAAGACATTTTGCTTGTGCTTCAGCAGCAGCTGAAAAATGCGATGTATCCTCTCTCTCTTCTATGGCTGAGGATAGGGCTTGAAAATCCTTAGCTAAAGATTGGCACATGTAGACTGAAAACATTTCTGTACTCGATCCCAGATTCAAACCTGACAAGGGCTCTTTTAAAGAAGCATCCACCCTCTTATTGACTCGTTCTGGAATCACTACTTCCTTGCATAATAATTTAGCTGTCTGGCTTGCCAAGTTAGACAATAATTTATCTACTTGACAGTTTTTGAGGAAGATTCAGGTGTCCCTTGTTCAGAGGATAGAGCCTTCCTATGAACCTCAATACCTCCACTCCCTGTTGAGAAGCCCCTGTGCAGCAACATTCACTGGAAATCAAGAAATGACCAGCTTGATAAACTGCCTGAAACAGTCAATACTGGTGGAAAGTTTTTCTACATCTGCAGGTAGCTGTATATTAAAGGAAATATAAGAAGTCAGTCCCTTTGATTCACTCTTTTGTATACATTTTAGTCTTGGGACTACAGTTTCCAATTCATCGCTATCATAGCTAGGAGATTACCAAGAGGAAGAGATAAAAAATTGCAAAGAACAAGAGACCTTGGAGGAATCACTACTGCCAGGAGACTGACAGACCCTCTGATCTTCTTGTTTGTTGAAAGCCTCCGAAATGGATTTTATCATCAATCAGAAACATTGTGAACTCCAGCAGAGGTTATTTCTTAAAGACGCTCCATTAGAGAAAGAAGGAGAAAGGTGTCTTCGCTTATCCCTTAGTTTCCCCACTTGAGCAACAGCACAAACTAAACAGCCACACAGGTACTATATATACTTCCTTAAAGGACCGGACAGGAAAAAAGAATCTTAAAATAAATTATATTAATTTTAGAAAAATAATTATTACCTAGACAAAACTAGAAAATATATAGTAAGTAAAGAATAAATCTATATCCCTTTTATTAAAATTATCTTAATTATCAAATAGGCACAGAAAATATCAGGCATTAAAGAGGGCGGCTCAAACAATTTCTTTTTTTTTACTCTTAGCCGAGTCATGCCCCACACTCAAGTATAAAAACGAAGGGACAATTTTGACTGGTTTGACAGCAGGAAAATACCAAGCAAGAACTCCATGAATGAGTAGAAGGCCTGCTCTCTTTTAATAATTAACAATAAAGGGTGAAATTTAGAATAATGGTGCTCGTGGGGGTTATTCTGGTAAGGCTTACGCTCACAACTGCATTAAGTAAGAAATGAGATGACGAATGGATGAGGAGGTAATTCAATATTCATAATCTGTCAATTTGCTAGGTTCACTGGATATATGTCATAGCCTATTTATGAGCTTATTCACTCCACCAAATAATACCAGGAGGTAAATGAGAATCAAGTAAACACTGACACTGCACCTTATGTTATTTACTGGGTGCACAATCTGAGCCTCATTCCGAGTTTCAGATCTCAGAATAAGGGCAGAGTACTGATAGTGTGTATTCTCTCACCTCCTTATTAGTGGTGTGCAAAACTCTGAATCCACTACATTTGCCTGTCAGTATTTTTCCAGATTTCAGCTAATGAAGATCGTTTATGGAAATACCTAAGGAGTCTGCAAACAGCACCTAAGTTCTAGAATGCTGATTTGGGAGTAACAGGAGTTTGCGTCCAAATAGAGATTCGCTTAGGAGGGAATTAAGGCCTTAGCAGCTTCACACTGTGGCATGGTCAAACCATAGTAGGGATCTGCTTGATAAACAAGTTACCCTCCGTAACGCCTTATATGGTAGATTCTCTACCTAGCCGCAGATTCCTTACCTTAGAATATTTCCCAGGCGTCAGTTTTATCCGGAAACTTTTGGTAAGCGGTACCCTTGCGCACCAGTCGGTGGCGTTGTTCGGCTCCTCGTGGCATCGTCTGTGTCATCCGCACAGGAACGGACATGTGAAGTGCCTATATAGGAGCCACCCCAGCATGCTGATGTCAGTTTCTTTTTTGCAACTTTACAAGCCAGAAGCGTGGAGCCAAGAGGAACACTGACAACTGGTGCGCTAAACTAGGACCCTTAGAAAAGAGGAACAAACCTTTACTCTAAGATCCATTCGCAGGAAGGATGGTATAGTCTGTGAGGAATCAGCAGCTAGACAGAGACTCTACAAAATAAGGCGTTACCGAAGGTAAGTAACTTGCTTATCTGACAGATACTTCTAGCTGCAGATTCCTAACCTTAGTATAGATACCCAAGCAATATCTCTGCGGAGGTCGGACTGCAATACACATTAGACTAAAAAGCCCTGCAGGACCAAACGGGCACTGTGACCATCTCGCAGACTTGACTATATAGGCAGTAGTGCTTCATAAATAGATGCAAGGAAGCCCCTGTTGTTTTCTGACAGATATCCAAGAAAAAACCTCCATAAGCTAACGCAGTGGTCGCAGCCTTGCTCTGGTAGAATGATCTCCAAGCCTTCAGGAGGTTGCTTTTTCGCCAAAGGGCAGCAGATCTTGATGCAGAGCACCGCCTTCCCTTTATTAGCTGCAACGTACCCCACAAAGAGTTGATTGTCCACCAGGAATGTTTTGTACAGTTAAGGTAGAACACTGCTTTCTTGGGGGTCCATCCGATGGAGTCTCGCCTCTTCTTAGAGGTGTGAGGCAGAACGTAGAAGGTAGGCAGTGATGGATTGGCCTACGTTAAAGGGCGATATGGAGGATGTGCAGACAATACCTGTAACTCACTGACCCTTCGGGCAGATGTTTATCACTACCAGAAAGGTCATCTTGATGGTGAGGAGTTTGAGTGAATAGTTGTCGACAGATCAAAGGGAGCGCACATAAGAAATGTAAGATCTAAATTCAAGTCCCACCGAGTCATAATAAGAGGCGCTGGTGGAAACATATGTTGGAGGCCTTTTAAGAATAAATGTACAGTAGGAGATTTAAAGAGGGATGACTGATCAGGCAACTGCAAAAATGCAGAGATGGCAGAAAGATAACCCTTCAACATGCCCAAAGCAGAGTCAAGCTGGGCCAAGGAAAGAATAAACAGACGAGCTTGGGAAAGGGGCTCAGACAAAGGGTCAACATGTTGGTCTGTATAACAGGTCACAAACTTGTTCGAATGGGAGGTGTATACTGTAGTGGTGAAGAGACATCTGGCTGCCAAGATAACATTGCAGACTTCAGGCGCAAGTCAAAGACTGTCACCGCTCATTCTCCACGCATGAAACTTTTTCAGGAGCAGGTGTATAACCCTGCTATTTTCCATGAACACTTGAAGCAGCCTTCCTCTGCTTGAAGTAAGAAAGGCTTTCAATGCCAATCGGATCGCCCAGAGCTGTAACATATTGATGT
Organism: Triturus cristatus; assembly: GCF_964204655.1. Classification (NCBI taxonomy): domain Eukaryota; kingdom Metazoa; phylum Chordata; class Amphibia; order Caudata; family Salamandridae; genus Triturus; species Triturus cristatus. The sequence continues at coordinate 699,126,356 of NC_140594.1, read as the reverse complement.
GTAGCACGGATTCTGCTGGACACCAGAGTCCTCTGATTGCCATCACTCCCAGATGGCCGTCACAGCCCAGGAGTGACACATCTTTCAGTATTGTCAGCTATAGTTGGGGAAGAGAGGGGTCTCCCACTGACCCAATCAATGTTTGTTAAACACCACAACATGTGTTTTGCAGTTCCCTCTGAGATCTGGACCATGTCGGAGAGGTTCCTCTGATGCTGCGCCAACTAGAACTTCAGGTTCCACTGAACAGCCTGCATATGCCAATAAGCATGTGTCACAAGAAGAATGCAGGAGGCCTTGAGGCCCAGCAAACTCTGAGTCAGTGTCACCGAAATCCAGGCTAGAGGCTGAAACATCGGTATCACAGTCTGAATATTCATCGTTCAGGAGGATAGACCTAAAAATGCACCATGTCCAGGACAGCTCCCATGATGGGGAGCATGTGAGAGGGAGTCAGGTGTAACTTCGGCACGTTGGTAGTGAACCCCATCGAATGCAGATGGTTCGTCATAGTCTAAAGGTGGGAGACATCTTCCTGAGGCAAGCTTTCCTTCAACAGCCAATCGTCGAGGTGGAGGCAGACTGGAAACACTAACCTCCGCAGATGAGCTGCGACCATCAACAACACCTTTGTGAACCCCTGAGGGGGCACTGCTAACGCCGAAGGGGAGCACATCAAACTAAAACTGCTCTTGACACACCATGAACCGCAAAGAATGCCTGTGGGTAGGCAGGACGAGAATGTGGAAATATGGTTCATGCAAGTCCAACACTCCTATCCAGTTTCCTGGGTCCATGGCAGACAGAACTTGCATAAGCATTTTCAATTTCTCCTTTTTCAAGGACAGGTTAAAAAGGTGCAGGTCTAGAATAGGGTTAAGGCCTCCTTCCTTCTTTGGCACTAGAAAGTAGCAGGAATGGCAACCACAAACTACTTCTGATGCCACCATCTTCTCTATGGCTCCCTTGGCCAAGTCAGCCAACACTTCTTGGCAGAGTAAGGAGAGTTGGTCCTCCATCATTGAGTCACAGGTTGTGAGAAAGTGCCATCTTTCTTGCATGGTATGCCCCCACTTTTTGCTGAATTGCAGAATGTACTTTGACTGAGTGTGCCCTGGACTCCTGCCAATCAGGTGCCCAGGGCCTATGTTCCTTCCCTAAAACCTAAAACCCAAATTGGCAAACCCTGGCCACATGTCAGCCCCTGGTAAATGGTACCCTAGGTACCCAGGGCCTTGTGACCAGGGAAGGCCTCTAAGGGCTGCAGCACTTATTGTGCCACCCTTAGAGGCCCTGTACCCTAACACAAACACACTGCCCTTGCAGTCTGAGTGTCTGGGTACAAAACAAAACAAATAGTCGACATGGCACACATCCCTGTGTGCCATGTCCACAACCTACACTGCCCTGGCATACATCAGCCACCCCTCTAGCTGGGTGCCCTATGCCAGTGGTGTGGGCACAGGAGCATGAGCCCCGTGCCCCTACAGTACCCAGGTCCATTCCTGGGCACTGTAAGTGCAGTGCTGCCATTTAAGAGTATATGGTGCTGAGAGCTCGTGAAACACGAACTCCACTTTCAACACTGAAGACTGAGAAGTTTGGTATCAAACTTCTCAGCACATTAAACCCGCACTGATGCCAGTGTGGAATTTAATGTACAAAGCACTACAGAGGGCATCTTAGAGATGCTCCCTGAAACATAACCTACAATCCACGTCTGGTCTGAGAGGCTGCCTAGGCTGCCACACAACAGACATGTTGCTGGACCCCTGGGTGGAGAGCCCCCACTCTCCTGGGCCTGCAACAATGCACATCCTGGGCGAGGTGCTAGGTCTCCTCCCCCAGGATGGGCAGGGGGAAGCTTCAAAGGCATGCCACCTTTGTGAGCTTCTCCAGGCCACTTGCTGTACTCAGCAACTGGCCCCCACTCTGGCAGGAAGACTGGCCGGAAACCCCCAGTAAGGACAGGGGATGTGCCAGCCTCTGCCAACCCCATCCCTCAGGAGGGGGAGGCGAGGTCAAGCACATCTCCGGGCTCTCGCCATCTTGAAGATGGGAAGCCCTGCCCAATCAGGACTAGGCTACTGCCCCCCTCCCACAGGAGAGTGGCAGGATAGGGGGTGTACCCACCCCAGGGCAGGGACACAGTGGTCCCTGCCCTTTACCTACCTGTAACGCCCATAAACCTAGTATTTAGGGGCACCCTGAACCTTCCTTCCTTAGATTCCAGATTCCAAAAAAGCAAAGAAGAGCAAGAAGAAAGAAGACCTGCCGTGAAGCTGCTAAGAAGAGGTAGACACCAACTGCTTTGGCCGCAGCCCTACCGGCCTGTCGACCCTCGAACCTGCTCCTGCTAAATCCCGGCACCTCTTGTGGCCAGCAACCTCACAAACCCCGGAGGACCTGGCTACCTTGTGACTCTGAGCATCTGGGACTCCCATGAGCAGTGGTTCTGCTCAAAGAAAGTTACTAACCCCTGGCATCAGCCCGGAACCGCGAACCCTAAACACTCTGCACCTGCCAAGCATGGCCTGTGCCGGAGTGGACAAAGACCCCGAGGACGTCCCCCCGGCGACTGTAACCCTGAATCCGGCACCCAAGGACTCACCTCGACGCTCCTGATGACGCCTGCAGCCTCAGAACCGGGGACCCCCCCCAACCGCGATCAACAGAGGGTAAGATTTCCCGACACCAAAAGGCACCCCTCCACCCGGCGCCCTGCGGCCTCCTATGCCCGACTCCTGGGTACCTACCTATCGTCCTACTACCCAACTTACCTCTCAAAGTGGTGGTGGCACCTGAAGAATCTTCGTCCCCGAGCTTGCAGCCTTTGTTCGTCCTGGAGCTTTCCAACTGAAATCCATTGAGCGCCAGAAGGCTCAAAAGCACCCTGCACCCGCCGCCCGAGTGGCCCTGGCAGTGTAACTTCTACTCCTACCTACTTCCCTATTTGCCCTGAGCAAGTAACCAGGAGCCCAGCTCCCACAGCCACGTGGCCTGCTAGTCAGCAGCCACCAACCAAGGCCCCCTGCCTCCCGTAGGATAACATTGGGCCTAACTCACTCTGCACCCGGCCGCCCCAGTGCCGCTGAGGGTGTAACAACTGTACCAACCTGACCCTGGGAGACCCCTAAGTCTGTGCCCAGAACCTTAACTCTTCCAGTCGAGTACTTACCCAAAAGCCGATAACCCAATTTTCTTCCATAGGGTAACATTGACTGGTTTCTTCTGAAAATTCTTCCAAGTGTGGAGTTTCTAAAAATTAAAATATTCACCTAAAATCAACCGAGTAACGAAAACGGAAATACTCACCTGCTATTAGGAGAGATCCCAGTGCTGGATCTTGGTGCCCAGCACAGACTCTGAAAAGTACTCACAACCATACTTCCCATTAACCCAATTTTCTTCCATAGGAAATCATTGACTGTTTTTCGGTGAAATTTCTTCTAAGTGTCGATTTTTGCAAACTACGAATATTCTTTAAAAATCGTACCAACTGTGAAAACGTAATTACTTACCTGTTTTAGAAAGAGGTCCCAGTACTGAGCCTAGGAGCCCAGCACTGGATTACAAAAGTAACGAGAACATACTATACCCGTAACTTGAATTTTCTCCCATAGGGAATCATTGACTGTTTTTCTATGAAATTTCTTCTAAGTGTCAACTTTTAATATAGCAAAATATTGCCTAAAAATCACAACAGTAACTAAGACGACTTTACTCACTTTTTTCCAAGAACTGTCCCAGGCCTGAATCTAGGATCCAGTCCTGGAGTTAGAAAAGTAATCCTGAAAGTAATCTATTGCAAATATCTTAAAACTCCCATTGAGCTTAATGTATTATTGTGTTTGAAATTGTGTTGCCTATTGCAACAACCTGTAACTATTACCTACAAAAGTCAATTGCATATTGCAAAAGTATTTAACTAAAACATCTCATTCTGAGAAAGTATATTTTAATACCTATTGTTGGTTCTGAAATAAAACAACCATATATTTTTTATATAAACCATTGGCCTAGAGTTCAGTTCTTGAGTGTGTGAGACCATTTGCTGACTGAGTGTGTACAACAAATGCTTTACACTGTCCTCTGATACTGCCTTACTGCTCGACCAAGCTACCACTTCAGAGAGTAATGTTATATCTAACTTTAACCTCTGCCAAACCTCTGGGGACTGTGGACTCTGTACACACTGTACCTATTTGGGAACAGTGTATACAGAGCCACTTTCTCACACAGGTGGGCAGCAGGGTGGTCACAAAGGGGAGGGAGTAGCCCCTTTGGACTAGCTGCAAAAAACAACGGTCAGATGCTACTGACCTCTAGTAGTTCAAGTGATGGCATATCCCCCCCATGCTCATGATGGTCGGCGGGAAAACTAAAGGAGTTTGAAAACTGAGGCTACCAGGGGGTGATGAACTGGCACAAAGTATGGCTACCTGTCCCACGTGGTCCTCGGCCACGAAAGATTGTGAAAATTGTTGGCCGTGGTGGCTGGGAGTGTAGAGGGGTGGATGAAAACCCCTTCCATGGCCACGAAACGGGGGAAGGCAAAATGGGGTTTGTGAGGAACCATGGAAAGGTCCAAGGACCTGGTCGTAGCCCTGCTATCCTAAAAGTGCTCCAGCGTTGATTCTGCCTTCTCTCCAAAGAGACGGAAGTCATCAAAGGGCATGTTCATGAGTGAGGCTTCGACATTCCCGGGCCTCCTCCAAGACCATGGGCAGCACTTGCGCAACCAAGTCCTAGATTGTATGGGAGTATCGGCTAAAGAGGCACGCGGTGTTCACCGAACGCAGTGAGAGGCAGGCAGAAGTGAACATCCTCTTCCAGAAGGTATCCAACCTTTTGAATTCCCTATCCAGTGGAGTTCACAGGACTTGATTTTGGAGGTGGAGGCCTGGACCACTAAGATCTCCAGGGTGGGGTGCTGGATGAGGAAGCTAGGGTCCCCTGGGGCGGGGCAATAACGGCTCGCAATCGTCCTATGCACAGGAGCCCCTGTGCAGGGCTTGGACCAGGCCCAGAGTAAAATGTCAGTAAGTGCTTCATTAAATGGGAGCAATGGTAGTGGGGGACAACTCCCGGGTGAAGCACCTCCGTGAAGATGTTTGTCTTGACTGATACTAAGGGTAGCGTAAGGTCCAGCACTTCAGCCGCCCACAGCACCACTATTACAAATGAGGCACCCTCCTCCGTAGTTACGGTAGGGGGGGGGAGACCAAGCCAGTGTCTAGTCCACTAGCATCTGCCAGATCCTCATACCAGGTGTCCTCTGGCTCTTCTAGTGTCTGATATCCATAAGAATCTACAGACTCCTCCCAATAAAAACCCAAACAAGGCCTGTTATATGAATAAGGCACTAGCCCTGATATGGTGAGTCTGCCCCCAATCAGCAGCGGACCTGGGGTCAGACCACACCTGTTCGTCTCCGTATCGGAATCGAGAATGATGATGGAGGCGGCGCCACCGCCAGGACTGGATCTGTCACTGGATGCCTGGGTCCAGAATGCCAAGGGTGAACTCACTGGCCGAAGACAAGTAGGGGGCCCTCCAAGACCCAAACGGCTTGGGGGTGCTCCAGAGGGTTAGGGCCATCCAAAAATTAGGTGCATGATCTAATGAAATTCTTTCAGATGGGTGTGTGTTGCTCCGGCTCACAGAAACTCAGGGAAGCGCCACAACAGCTTAGGAACAGGCTCCACCACAGGACTTGGCCTCAAGTGCTGACAGCCCTGCGACTCGTCCAAAGACTTGCACTGCAAAGTCGAAGACCTCTTTGACTTCATTTTCTTGTGGGACTTACCCGAACTTCCCCAGCGACTTGGAGTGAGCCGACGATCACCGAGCGCAACCCTGTGAATGATCCTGGGACCTTCCTTGAGACCGAGATCTGGAACGTCGCAGGGTCATATGACATTGGGCAGCAAGGAGATTGAGGGACCACTCCCTCAGCGCCATAGGATGCATGGCGCAGCAACCCGTGCTTGTCTTGGTGTCATGATTGCACTCCAAACCCCAAAGGCACAGCAAATGCGGGTCCATCACCAACATCTCTCGGTCGGTGAGTGGAGCTGCACAGCTTAAATCCTGCCTTCTTGGTGGACATACTGCACACCAGGAGACAAAGTCTTAAAAAGTATTCGACAAAAGGGTCAAAAAAAGGTCAATCAAAAAGTGACTGGGGGTAGCTCTCTCCAGATCTACGCTGACTAGTGTGGAAAGAAAGGAACTGATGTCAGTGCGCTGAGGTGGTGCCTATGTAGGCACCACACATGTCACTTCCGGCAGGGGAAGACCACGCCGACGCCACAAGTAACCGAACAACAACACCTACCAGTGCACGGGGTGACTGCTCATCAAAAGTTTCCGGATCCATTCTGACGCCTGGGGTATATTCTATGGTAAGGAATCTGCCACTAGAAGTCTCTATCAGATTTCTTTTATTATTTTGTCAAACAGAACTCAAAATTGCCCAAGATAGGTTTTGGAAAATAGGAGATGGTACTGGTTTTATTTCAGTCACCAGATATTGGATGAGGACTAGCTACAACTTTAAGGCATCATTTCAATACTGCTATTAACGATATGTCCTTTCTGGGCCATTTTGGAGTCTTTCAATTGTGGAAAATAGTATAGACTTTCAGTGTGAATCTCCCACTGTGATTGAACACCTTGGCCCTCACAACTGTTTTTCGGTGCAGCCAGTGAGTAGCTGCCAAGAATGAGGAAATATTACTAGATTGTCTCACAAGAAGTGTTACAAGTCTTCAATGAGGTTTCAATTTTTACAGACAACCTGATGTTTGTCAGGGAATAGCATATAAAATGTATGTCAATAAGGATAGTCTATGGGCCCTTTAGAGAACAGTGAATTCCCTTTAATTACAGGCTGACAAACAAATTCTTACACCAACTGTCAAGTACCAACAAATTAGCAATTCTGATTCAAAAATATTTCACAAGATACAATAAAAATCCCAATTTAGAATAATAAGCCTCCTGCGTACCTTCTTCACACCCATCATTTTCAGCTTCGCCTCAAGCCGCTCCTCCGAGGCTGATCGAAAATGCTTGATTAAGTTAGGATTTAGCCGCAAGGCTTCAGACAGCATACTTTTTTTATCGAAAGAGTTCTCCAACTCTGCAGGAAGGGACCAGAAAGTAAATGTAGTTTAAATCAGGAAAGTAGCTACAAGGTAAAGTTAAAAGAAGATCTGCCCATTAAAAGCGCACTCAAGTCACATTCTTGCTTTATACAAAAAAAACAAATATAATACATTCACAATGACACTTGCAGGTCTTCCTGTCAATATCCTAAGATGATGCAATACATCCCTAAAAAGGTGAGGAAGCATAGTGAGTGAAGTATCTCCCTTCAGGTAATTATCCAATTGTCTGTAGGCTTTCACAAGACATTGGATTGAAAGCTTTGTTCAAAATTGCCCAACTCACATTCCACGCCCTATTGGCTGTTCATTTAAATCTTCTACATAGAGTACAGGGCAATCATAAGATATTGTCTCTGAATAAAAGCAGTCGGGATATTTTCTAAAAAGGCTATGCCTCTGAAAGACCGATATGGTGTGCACCGTTCTCACATTCCCCTCATTTAGCAGGTTCAATCTAAGACACACTTGAGACAAGGTTTCCTGTCAGAGACTCTCAAAAAGGGACCTCATTAGGCCTTAATGCTCGAGGGACCATGACCAAGGCAGAGACCTTCAGGTCTGATACCCATTCTCAAAGAAGGTCTTCTCATTTGGAGCAAGGTAGCTTTCCAGGTTTTACATTTTTGTTCTCTCTAAAGAGAGCATTCTCCATAGCGCGGGACCAACTGCAAGAGTTTTTGGAATGTTGGTTTCTGACAGCAATGACGTAATTTATGTGTAGATTGATGTTGGAACAACATGTGATCAACCGTAAAATGGCCAATCCTGTAGCGGGGAAGTGTGGATACCTACTGAAAGATTTTTGCACATAATATCAGGATCAATATTTGGAAAGGGCCCACTGCAGATGCAAAGGTGCTTTTCACAATTTAAGAGGATTAAAAAGAAAGGAGTTAATAAAATATGAAGATCTAAAAGAAAAGTCAGAAAATCCAATAAAAGTTCTAAACAAGAATTAAGAAGCATACCTAAAAATGTTTGAGAACCCAAGGATCAAAAATCGTTTTTTTTTGTTTAGTAAAGGTCATTGCCTATGTGGGGGGGGGGGGGGGGGGGTGGAAGGCATTGTTGCAGGGATTCTGTCTAAAAACAGAACAATGTTTGGGACCACAGGACATCAGTATGTAGGGACTGTGTCACCATAACACATCAGTATCTAAGGGCCCAAATCCGACTCGCTCATAATCGCTTACCTGCCCCCCCCCAACCTTTTCAGACTAACAGGTAAGTAGGCACCCCAGAATACAACATTCCAGTCCCCTCAGGGAACCGTGGTAACAAATCATCACCTTTTGTTCTTTTACCCATGCACGTCCAAAATAAACAAGAATTAGTCACAAGAACAGTTTGCAAAATGTATTTAAACTACCACGTCTATTATGAAGCAACTGAGCTGCAATTAGAAAACATACAAAACTTATCAGGGTAATTAGCATTACTAATAAACAGTATACAATGAAAAGCGCTATCATGCCTAATGATATATCTGCCTAGTCTAGTCTCATTACCTGAGCACGGTGATATATCTGATCTCTGGGATTTGAACCAGCCCCCATACCTGGTGAACAAGTTACTTACCTTCGGTAACGCTTTTTCTGGTGGATACAGTATCCGCCTGTGGATTCCTCACCTTATGAATATCCCCTGTGCCAGCATTCTGCGGAAATTTTTCCTAGCTCTCCGCGCCGACGAGGGCGTAACAATACCATGGCTCCACACGCGGCTTCGCATGACGTCACTGGAGCCATAAGAGGACCACGTTGGCGTGATGACGTCAGTTCCACCCATTTTTTCCGTGCCACCGAGGCAAACAGGCAGACCGACCATAGACATAATGCATACATAGTACACAGTATTCACACACATACACTCAGTGAAAAAGGAAAGCAAACATTTCCTATAAACCTACACAAAGGCAAATAGAGGCAACACAAAATAACAATATGAAAGAACCATATTAACCAATACCTCTTTTAAAGTATAAAAGGGTGGACAACGGGGAGGCGGGTGGGTCAGTGAGGAATCCACAGGCAGATACAGTATCCACCAGAAAAAGCGTTACCGAAGGTAAGTAACTTGTTCTTCTGATGGATACATCTGCCTAAGGATTCCTCACCTTATGAATAGAATCCCACAGCAGTCCCACTCCTGAGACCCTGGGGAGGCGATGCGACCACCCCGATGCACGCAGAGGGCGTGTGCGACGAATCCGGTCTGTATGGGAAGTGAGGCGATACTTGTATGGATTCCAAGGCGTAGCTTCTCCCGTAGACATTTACTCGCAGACGCACGATATGACAAAATACGTCCCGCTAACTAGCGGTGCGACGATCTTCGATGACTCTGCGACGATGTTCGCAGCGATGAAATGCAGACCGCTAACGAGCGGTGCGCCGATCTCACTCAGCGGTGGCAGGCTCTGCGACGATACTCGCAGTGACGGGAATCTTCCCACTCCGGGGGCGATGCGCTCCGAAGATGAACGCGGCGTTGACATTGCAGCAGCGGCAGGCGCTGCGACGATCATCGCGGTGACGGAAATTTTCTCGCTAAGCCGGCGGTGCGTGAAAAAGTTGCAGATCTTTTACTTCTTTTCTCTTGGTCAGCTCCCCAACAGCAGGCACAACTTCCAGAGGCCCCACAATTGGATCAAGCACTCTAGGAAGGGCAGAACTCACACAGCAGAGTTCAGGGGGAAGCTGGGGGTGAAGTCCTTTTGTTCCTGGGACTTCTTAACAGGAGGCCAGCTCTACTCAGGCCCTTGGAGATTCCTTCAAGAAAGGGGACACAGCACACAGCAAAGTCCTTCCCCTCTCCTTGGCAGCAAAGCAACTGCAGGTCAGCCTTACAGCAGGTCAGTCCTTCTTTTCAGTCTTCCAGCTTTCTCCTTGGCAGAGGTTCCTTCTTGATTCCAGGATGATCTAATTTTCTGTAGTCTGGGTCCCAATATTTATACCCCAAAATCCTTTGTCCTCTGAGGGCAGAGGGGCCTTTGCCCAGGCCAAACCAGTTCTGGAGCACTCTGTTTACATGACTCCTTCTTTCCTTTCACAGTGCAGGGCAGAAATATCAGACGCCCCCCCCAGGAGGTGGAGCCAGCATTGTGGAGGGAAAGCACAGCCCTGGAGCACTTTGTTGACATGATTCCTTCTCTCCTTTCACAGTGCAGGGCAGAGACATCAGACGCACCACGGGGGGGGGGGGGGGGGGGGGGGGGGGAGCCTACACTGTGGGGGGCAGGCGCCGTCCTATTCAGGTCCCAGGTGCAACTCCCCCCTCCCATCTAGATGCAGATCTCTCTATTCAGCCCTGTGCTGGCTCAACCTGTCTCTGGGAATTCCCCAGCCCCCTGGAATTCCCCAGCCCCCGTCACTCAAACTCCCGACAAGGAATACACAGCCTAGCAAAGGCAGGTTTGGATGGTTAGACGAGAAAATACCTACTTTCTAAAAGTGGTATTTTCAAACACAGTATGTTAAAACCAACTTTACTAAAAGATGTATTTTATCATTCTGAGTTCAGGCATACTAAACCTGAATTTCTACCATGTTCCCTGAGTCAGTTTAGGATTATAAGATGTAATAATCAAACTGCCCATTCTGGCCTATGGAGAACAGGAAGCCTTGCATTAGTGGAAAACGAAAATGTCTGTAATTCACTGCCAGAGCATGTCACCCACACTAGTACATGCTCTACCTTTCACATACACTGCACCCTGCCCAGGGGGGTACCTAGGGCCTTCCATAGGGGTGTCCAATGTGTATAGAAAGGGAAGGGTTAGGCCTGGCCAGTGTGGACACTGGTCAGGGCAGCATGGCAGTTAGCAACTGCACCCAGTCACCGCGGTGGCAGGCCTGAGACACCATTTTAGGGCTACTCATGTGGGTGGCACAATCAGTGCTGCAGGCCCACTAGTAGCATTTGAATCACCAGCCCTGGCACACTTGGTGCACTTTACTAGGGACTTCCTGGTAACACAAATATTCCAATCATGGATAACCAATTACAATAACAATTTACCTAGGGAGCACTTGCACTTTGACACTGATCAGCAGTGGCAAAGTGCCCAAAGCATCTAAACCAGCAAAAACGAAATCCAGCACAGCGTCAAAAATACAGGAGGTAGAGGCAAAAAAGTCAGGGGAAACCACGCCAAAGATGCCAAGTCTAACAGGCATAATAAAAGGAGTGGGCGGAAACATGTTAGTAAGCCCCTTAATGAACCTTAAAACTATTGGAGACTTAAAAAAAGATGGCTGATCAGGCAAACAAAGAAATGCCGATAAAGCCGATAAATATCCTTTAACAGTGGCCACAGCACAACCCTGCTGGGCCAAGTGAAGCGAAAAACAATGAACATCAGAAAGATGAGTTTTTAAGGGATCAATAGACTTCTCCTCACACCATCTAACAAATTTTGACGACCTGTATGAGTAGATAGACCTGGTGGAGTGTTGCCTGGCCGATAATATAACATCCACTACAGCAGGCGGGAGAGAGAAAGAATTCAGGTTGCCCCGTTCAATCTCTTGGCATGAAGGTTCAGGCTCTGGAGGTGGGGATGCAGAACCTGCCCCTGCGACTGCGAGAGGAGGTCTACCCTGAGAGGGAGACGGAGCGGAGGTTGCGATGAGAGGTGAAGAAGGTTCGTGTACCACACCCTTTTTGGCCCATCCGGGGCGATCAATATAACTAGGGCCCGGTGTTGGGGAATCTTCCTCAGAACCAGAGGAATCAAGGGTATGGGAGGAAACGCGTAAAGGAGTAGCGAGCTCCAACTCAACTGAAACGCGTCCCCCAATGCTCCCTGCCTCGGAAACTGGAGACTGCAGAATGACGGGCAGTGCGCGTTCTCGAGAGTGGCAAACAGGTCCAACCGAGGAGTTCCCCACGTCCAGAAGATGTATTGAACTACCTCCGGATGAAGCCTCCACTCGTGATTGGCGGAGAACTGCCGACTGAGACGTTCAGCACTCCGGCCACATGATTTGCCATCAAACAAATCCGATGGTCCTGAGCCCAGGGCCAGAGCCGCAACGCTTCTCTGCAGAGAAGGTACGACCCTACTCCTCCCTGCTTGTTGACATACCACAGCAGTGTTGTCCGTCAGGACTTGAACTGACTGACCGCGAAAGGAAGGGAGAAAGGCCTTGAGAGCTAAACGTATCGCCCGCAATTCCAGAAGATTGATATGAGACAATCTTTCCTCTGGAGACCAAAGACCCTTGAACTCCAGATCCCCCAGATGAGCACCCCACCCTAGGGTAAAGGCAGCCGTTATCACTGTGGCCACCGATGGAAGAAGGTGGAAAGGCTTTCCTTGAGACAGATTGCCCTCCACGAAGACAGATCCGCCGCAGCTTCTCTAGAGATCCTGACAGACTCCCTGAGATCTCCGTTATGCTGATACCACTGCCTGCGGAGGAACCACTGAAGCGCCCTCATGTGCCAGTGTGGATAGTTGACCAACAGAATGCAGGAAGCGAACAGACCGAGCAGGCGAAGGACCTTCAGAACCGGAACAACCACTCCACTGTAAAACAAGGGAATCATTTCCTGAATGTCGAGAATCCTTTGAGGAGGAGGAAAAGCTTGACACACAGTGGTATCCAGTACTGCCCCGATGAACAGGTTGCGCTGAGAGGGCACTAGGTGAGACTTGGTTATATTTATCGAAAAACCCAATTTGTACAACAGCTAAGCTGTTACCTGCAGATGATGAAGCACCATCTCTGGCGACTCTGCCTTCAGAAGCAAGTCGTCCAGGTAGGGGAAAACCGGAATCCCCGACCTCCTGAGATGGGCAGCCACCACTGCCATCACCTTGGTGAAGACTCGAGGTGCAGTAGTAAGACCAAACGGAAGAACCGCAAACTGGTAGTGCTGCGACCCAACCGTAAATCAGAGAAACTTCATGTGCGACTTCAGGATTGGAATGTGAAAATAGGCATCCTGTAAGTCGATGGACACATTCCAGTCCTCTTGCTGCAGCGCCTGAAGAACCTGCGCTAGGGTGAGCATCTTGAATCTCTCCTGCTTGAGAAACAGATTCAAGATTCCGAGGTCCAGGATTGGACGTAACCTGCCATCCTTTTTGGGAATCAGAAAATACCGGGAGTAGCATCCATGACCCCTTTCCTGCTCCGAAACCACCTCTATCGCACCTTTTTGTAACAGGGCAAGAACCTCCTTTTGAAGGAGAAGTAAATGATCCTCCGTGCAAAACCCTTGGCAAGGAGGGTAAGGAGGAGGGAATTCCCTGAAGGGAAGGGCGTACCCATTTTCTACCAGCTCTAAAACCCAAAGGTCCACAGTGATCGATTTCCAATCTAGTAGAAAATGGGTAAGCCGACCTCCCACGGTACCTACATGATCCAGGATGGCGGATCTAGGGCTGCTTTCCCACATTACCAGGAGGGGCTGGGGAGATATAGGAGGAGGAGGAGGAAGGTTGACGCCCGGCTCCACGAAGGCGACCTCTGCCTTTACCCCTATAGGACTTATACAAGGTGTTTTGTTGCTTCTGCTGCTGAGGTTGTCTGAAACTTCGAAAAGAAGACTTCCCAAAGCCTCTGTATCTTTTATACCAGTAACCTCTCGCCTGTGATAGCAGACCCAAAGACCTCACTGTGGCCTTACTGTCCTTAAATCTTTGCCAGGCAGAATCCGCCTTGTCCCCAAAAAGTCTGGACCCATCAAAAGGCAGATCAAGAACAGCAGCCTGCACATCAGGAGAGAACCCAGAAGACCTCAACCACGCATGTCTTCTTGTTGCAATGGATGAACCCATCACCCTGGCAACAGAATCCGCCGTGTCCAGGCCAAACTGGATGACTTGGCGAGCTGCAGCCTGAGAGTCCGCCAACACCTCACTCAGATTACCCCTGTCTTCCTCAGACAGCTTTGGAAGAAGCTGTTTGGCAGAGTTCATTAGGGCATGAATGTATCTACACAAGAGACAAGTGGCGCAGGTAGATTTTAGTGCCATGCTAGCAGAAGAAAAGACCTTTTTTGCAGACTGTTCTAGCTTCTTGGAATCCCTGTCGGCCGGAGCCTGCGGAAAAGCCCCCGTAGACTGCTTCGAACAAGAAGCCTGCACCACCAAGCTCTCAGGAGAGGGGTGAGATGAAATGAACACTGGATCCTCAGGAGCAGGTCTATATCTTCTGGACACTGACCTTGAAACCGCAGGAGCAGAAAGAGGGTTGCGCCACACCTCGAGGATTGGCTCAGTCAGTGCATCATTAATGGGCAAGAGTGGTTCAGCCACCAAGGACGGACAATGAAGGACCTCCGTAAGAAGATTAGGCTTATACTCAGCCATAGGGAGCTGCAAATCCCAAAATTCCGCAGCCTTCCTAATCACAGAATGGTACGGAGCAACCTCCTTCGAGGGAGAAGCCTTCTGAGAAACAAAGTCCCACTCTGGAGAAGTGTCAAGTCCACTTGCCTCACACAAGTCCCCAAACACATCCTCTGTGTCATACACTTCCCCTTTCTCTCTCTCATCCGCCTGGTACTGCTCCTCCTCCAACAACCTCTGCACCTCCCTCCTCGAGCGCATCTTCGGTTGTGGCGTCGGCGGCGCCACATGCGGCGCCGATGGCTCCAGAAGCGGCGTCAAAGAAGGATCTGCTGTAGTAACCGGTGCCGCTCGAATCCGAGAAGCTTCACGGGATGGAGCCGGGACTGCCCATACGGCGTTAACATCCTCGGAGCCGAAAAATGCCAGGACGGCGTCGCCGGCATGAAAAGCACAAAGGGGGCCTGTGGATACTGGTAAGGCACACCCAAATTAAATGCCAAAAGACCCATGGGAACCGAAGGTGCACCAGAGGGGTATGAGGCCCTGGTGAACACGCCATACATTGCATTAAGGAAATGCGATGGATCCGAACCCGGCACCGGAAACTGTGGATATTGAGCCGGTTCAAGATCCAAACGAGGCACCTCTGGAGTCGAAGCTGCTGGAGCCACAGGTGGAGCCGCAGGAGCCGAAGGAACCTCAGCATCAGCCGGATTCGAAACACCCTCTGGAGATGGTGAGAATATCGGCGTCGAAGACTGCTCCGGAGTTCACTTGTATGATGGAGAACGAACTGGAGTCGCCTGAGGAGACGCTGAAGGAGAAGAGTTGGAGAAGGTGACCTCGAAGCTACAGCCTTCGATGACCGGCGCCAAGAAGCATGTCTCTTCTTCTTATGCTTCATCTTGTAGTCGTGCGACGTCGATGACCTGGACTTCGACCTTTTTTTACCCCTTTTTTCTTTTCTTGCCTTGGCCATATACAGCTTGGCCTCCCGTTCCTTCAGAGCCTTCGGGTTCATCTTCCTGCAGGAAGAACAGCTCTCGACGTTGTGGTCAGACGACAAACACCATAGACAGTCTTCATGCGGGTCAGTGATAGACATGTGAACTCCACATTCCTTACAGGGCTTAAAGCCAGACTTCTGTGGGGCAGACATGTCAAAAGAGAAAAAGATACAATCGAAACAACAAAGTATCCAGTCGAAAGTATGGAGAGTCCCAGAAAAAACTGTTAGCGTCTACACAGAGGAAAAAAGGGAACTGACGTCATCACGCTGACGTGGTCCTCCTATGGCTCCAGTGACATCATGCGGAGCTGCGTGCCGAGCCATGGTACTGTGACGACCTCGTCGGTGCGGAGAGCTAGGAAAAATTTCCGCGGGATGCTGGCGCAGAGGATATTCATAAGGTGAGGAATCCACAGGCAGATGTATCCATCAGAAATTTGTAGTTAGGTAATCTGCATCTCAGGACCTTTCACTCTGCTAGAAATTCTCCTGTCTATATTCAAAGCGACAAGTCACTGCTTATGTGATAAGAAATACCATACTCGAAAACAGCAGTTGGGTCTCTCTATTATGTCTAGGTGTTAGGGTCCGACCACAGAGAAAAACAGGGGACTATGTTGTTTGAACTTGCACAAAATGTTCATTCTGAATGCCAGCAGAAGCGCTGAATAACAAAACATGTGCAGCCTATTTCAAAAATAATAATGTGGCACAAACCCAAATGTGTGACTTGGTTACTTGTGCAAAACAAAAGCAGCCTACAATGTGTACAGTTAGGCTATCATAGGGGAAAAATACAGTGGGCCCTATAGGGGACTCACAACAACATCTCAAGAAGTTTCAGAAGCATCCCAAAGTACAGGGAGACAGAGAGGGCCCAATGAGAGGCAATGGCAGCCAGAGTAGGCAAATAGAATGGCAACTCACACTGCCTCAAAGCATCAAAGAGAAGTCATCAAGTTCACTCCGCAATGTCTTATTCTCTGACCTTACTCTTTGTGCTGGAGTCAAATACTTCAAGGGACTAGCAGGTAGAATATGGTGGGACAAAGAGAAAAATACAAGCAGAGTGGGCATGGGAGGAGCACCAAGCAGGGAGAAGTTTAGAGAACAGCCAACTAGGGGCACTGATCCATTTCCATTATTTACAAAGAAGAGTAATGAGCAGGTTGCTATGGGAGCAGACGAACAAGTTACTTACCTTCGGTAACGCTTTTTCTGGTGGATACAGTATCTGTATGTGAATTCCTAACCTTTTGAATGACCCCTCCGCCAGCATTCCACTGAAACTTTTTTCTTGCCGTCCTACGTCGACGAGGACGTCATAATGGCGCGGCTCCGCTAGCAACTCCGTATGACGTCTTCGGATCCACAAGAAGACCTCGTCAGCATGCTGACGTCAGTTCCACCCATTTTATCCGTGCCTCTGAGGCAAACCGGTGGACCGACAACATAACTGGAGTATACACAGTATACAATATATACATAAATACACACAGTATACAGAAAATAAGAAAAGCTAAAGAAACAAAGCATTTCCTATAAACCAATAGCAAGGCAATCAAACGACATAGGGAAACAACCGTGTCAAATAACCAATAAGTCCTTTGGTATACGAAGGTGGACAATGGGGAGGCGGGTGGGTCAGTGAAGAATCCACAGGCAGATACTGTATCCACCAGAAGAACAAGTTACTTACCTTTGGTGACGCTTTTTCTGGTGGATACAGTATTTGCCTGTGGATTCCTCACCTTGTGAATATACCCTGCGCCAGCAACATTCGGAAATTTTTTGTAGCTCTCCGACGAGGACGACGTCACAATAGCATGGCTCCGCACGCGGCTCCGCTGATGTCACTGGAGCCATAAGAGAGCCTCGACGGCGTGATGACGTCAGTTACGCCCTTTTTTTTTCGTGCCTTCGAGGCACACGGACAGACCGACAACAATATATATACTGTATACACAGTACATAATCAAACCAACACACACAGTGTGAAGTCAATGCAGGATAGAGAAAAGAAATAACACACTTCCTTTGACAGTAACAGATAGATTTGTTCACATTATCACTATTGTAGGTATACAAGGGTGGACAACGGGGAGGCGGGTGGGTCAGTGAGGAATCCACAGGCAGATACTGTATCCACCAGAAAAAGCGTTACCGAAGGTAAGTAACTTGTTCTTCTGATGGATACATCTGCCAGTGGATTCCTCACCTTGTGAATAGAGTCCCACAGCAGTCCCCACTCCCGGAGGAGGGTGTCCACCCTTCTATACCAAAAGGTCCTGAAGGATGGAACGTGCAAAGTGTCCGTTTCTCCCCACCTCGGAATCTAAGCAGTAATGCTTCGTGAAAGTATGGAGGGAGGCCCAAGTTGCTGCTCTACAAATGTCCTCCACAGGAACACCTCTAGATAAGGAAGATGTAGAAGACATTGCCCTGGTAGAGTGAGCCCTTAAACCCTCTGGATGTTCCTTACCAGCCAAAGAGTAACAGATCTTGATGCACAAGATAATCCATCTGGAAAGGATGCGCTTGTGCACCGCTCTGCCTTTCCTGCAGCCAATGAAGCCCACAAAGAGCTGGTCATCCACTCGAAAGTCTTAAGTTCTATCGAGGTAAAAACTCACCGCCCTCTTAGGGTGCAAGCGGTGAAGCCGCTCCTCTTCCTTGGAAGGGTGAGGGGGAGGATAGAAGGTAGGAAGGGTAATGGACTGCCCCAGATGGAAAGGAGTTTCCACCTTAGGCAGAAAAGCAGCCCTGGTCCCGAGTACCATTCTTTCAGCATGAATGGTCAAAAACGGGGGCTTCGAACTCAGAGCCTAAAGCTCACTTACCCTCCTTGTCGAGGTAATGGCAATGAGAAAAACTGTTTTAAAAGACAATAGCCTTAAGGGACACTTGTGCAAGGGTTCAAAGGGAGAACCTATCAAGTAAGTTAAGACAAGATTTAAGTCCCATTGAGGAACAATAAATGGAGTGGGCGGAAATTTGTTGGTAAGGCCCTTAATGAAACGTAACACAATAGGTGATTTAAACAAGGACGGCTGATCCGGCAAGCAAAGGAATGGGGACAAAGCCGATAATTAACCCTTCACAGTAGCTACAGCAAAACCTTGCTGAGCTAGAGAGAGAAAAAAATGAAGGCTGTTGGATAAACAAGCCCTCAAATAGTCAATAGACTTCTCCCCACACCAAAGGACAAATTTGGACCACCTATAGGAATAGATAGACTTGGTGGAGTGACGCCTGGCTGACAAAATCACGTCCACAACGTCATCCGGGGGGAGAAAAAGAATTCAGGTTGCCCCGTTCAATCTCCAGGCATGAAGGTGTAAGCTCTGAAGGTGGGGGTGTAGAACCTGCCCCTGCGACTGCGAGAGGAGGTCTGACCTGAGAGGGAGATGGCGTGGAGGGCACGAGGAGTGGTGGAGAAGATCTGTATAACACACCCTTCTTGGCCAATCCGGGGCGATCAATATGACTTGGGCTCGGTCTTGGCGAATCTTCCTCAGAACCCGAGGAATCAAGGGTATGGGAGGAAACGCGTAAACGAGATGTGAGTCCCATCTCAACTGAAACGCGTCCCCTAAAGCCCCCTGCATCGGTTACTGGAGACTGCAGAATGACAGGCAGTGAGCGTTCTCGTGAGTGGCAAACAGGTCCACCCGAGGAGTTCCCCACATCCGAAAGACGTGACGAACCACCTCCGGATGGAGCCTGCACTCATGGTCGGCAGAGAACTGCCGACTGAGACTGTCTGCACGCACGTTCAGAACTCCGGCCAGATGATTTGCCATCAGACAAATCCGATGATCCTGAACCCAGATCCAGAGACGCAGAGCCTCTCTGCAGAGACAATGTGACCCCACTCCTCACTGCTTGTTGACATACCACATCGTGGTAGTGTTGTCCGTCAGGACTTGAACCGACTGACAGCGAAGGGAAGGGAGGAAGGCCTTGAGTGCCAAAGGTATCGCCGGCAACTCCAAAAGGTTGATGTGAATCAACCTTTCCTCTGGAGACCAAAGACCCTTGATCTCCAGATCCCCCAGATGCGCACCCCACCCTAAAGTGGATGCATCCGTTATCACTGTGGCCACCGATCGAGGTAGATGGAAGGGCTTTCCTTGAGAAAGATTGCCCTCCACGTTCCACCAAGACAGATCCGCTGCAGCTTCTCTGGAGATCCTCACAGACTCCCTGAGATCTCCATGGTGCTGATACCACTGCCTGCAGAGGCACCACTGGAGCGTTCTCATGTGCCAGCGTGCATGGTTGACCAACAGAATGCAGGAAGCAAACAGACCGAGCAGACTAAGGACCTTCAGGACTGGAACGACCGCTCCATTGTAAAACAAGGGAATCATTTCCTGTATGTCGAGAATTCTTTGTGGAGGTGGGAATGCTCGACACACAGTAGTGTCTAGTACCGCCCCTATGAACAGGTTGCGCTGAGAGGGCACCAGGTGAGATTTGAGCACGTTTATCGAGAAACCCAATTTGTACAACACCTGAGTTGTAACCTGCAGATGATGAAGCACCTTCTCTGGCGACTCTGCTTTGATCAGCCAGTCAACCAGATAGGGGAAAACTGGAATCCCCGACCTTCTGAGATGGGCTGCCACCACTGCCATCACCTTGGTGAAGACTCGAGGTGCAGTAGTAAGACCAAACGGGAGAACCGCAAACTGATAATGTTGCGACCCTACTGTAAAACGGAGATACTTCCTGTGCGACTCCAGAATCGGAATATGAAAATACACATCCTGCGATCGACACCATCCAGCCGCGCTTGAAGAACCTACGCAAGAGTGAGCATCTTGAACTTCTCCTGCTTCATAAAAAGGCTCAAGATCCTGAGATCCGGGATTGGACGTAGCCTGCCATCCTTCTTGGGTATCAGGAAATACCGGGAGAAGCATCCCTGACCCCTTTCCCGCTCTGGAACCACCTCTATCACACCTTTTTTTCAGTAATGTTAGGTCTTCCTCCTGCAGGAGAAGAAGGTGGTCCTCCGAGCAAGCACCTTGGCAAGGAAGGTAATTTGGAGGGAATTCCCGAAAGGGAAGGGCATACCCATTTTCCACAAGATTTAGAACTCAAAGGTCTGTAGTGACAGATTCCCAATATTGCAGAAAATGGGTAAGCCAACCCCCCCACAGGACCAACATGATCCAGAATGGTGGATCTAGGGCTGCTTTGCTGTGGCAAGTGGGAGGGAGGTTGAGGAGGAGGAGGAGGAGGAGGAGGAGGAGGAGGGCTGACGACCTCGTGGACGACCTCTGTTCTTGCCCCTGTAGGCCTTATACAGGGTATTTAGCTGCTGCTGCGGCTGAGGCTGCCTGTAGGTCCGAAAGGATGACCTCCCAAAACCTCTGTACCTTCTGTAAGAGGAACCTCTAGGCTGCGCCTGCAGGCCCAGAGACTTAGCTGTGGCTTTGCTGTCCTAGAACCTTTCCAAGGCTGCATCTGCTTTCTTTCCAAACAGTCCAGAAGCATCAAAGGGTAGGTCTAGAAGTGATGCCTGCACATCTGGAGAGAACTCCGACGACTTTAGCCAAGCACTTCTTCTTGTGGCAATCGAGGAGCCCATGATCCTGGCAACAGAGTCCGCAATGTCCAAACCACTCTGAATAACTTGACGTGCAGCTGCTTGAGTGTCCGACAAGACCTCATTAAAATTCTGCCTATCCTCCTCAGACAATTTAGGAGCCAGCTGTTTTGCAGAGTCCATCAGGGCGTGGATGTAACGGCCCAAAAGGCAGGTGGCATTTGTGGACTTCAAGGCCATACTTGCCGAGGAGAACACCTTCTTGGCTGACTGGTCAAGCTTTTTTGACTCTCTATCACCAGGAACTTGAGGAAATGCTACAAAAGACTTCTTCGAAAAGACAACTTGAACCACCAGACTCTCAGGAGAAGGATGGGATGTTAGGAAGTCCGGATCTCCTGGAGCCGCCCTGTACCTCCTAGAAACAGATTTTGACACTGCTGGAGCCGAAAAGGGCTTACGCCAAACCTCCATAACTGGCTCAGTGATGGCATCATTGAAAGGAAGCAAAGGTTCTACTACAGTGGAGGGAGAATGAAGAACCTCCGTCAAGATATTGGACTTAAATTCAGCTGTTGGGAGCTGCAAGTCTAAGAGCTCTGCTGCCTTCCTTATAACTGTGTGGTAAGAAATCACATCCTTAGAGGGAGCATCTGAAGGAGGAGAAAGCTCCCATTCTGGGGACATATCAAGGCCACTTGCCTCCCTTAAGTCTTCAAATAAGTCATCTGACTCTTGAAGTTCACCTTCCTCCATTTCTCCTGCCCGATACCTCTGTTCTTCCAAAAGCCTCTGCGCCTCCCCTCCTGTATCTTATCCTCGGAACAGGCGTCGGCGGCGCCACACACGACTCCGACGGAGCCGGCGTCGAACACGGATCCGGAGGCACAGTCTGAGCCGAACGAGGTCGAGTTGGCGGAGCCGGAGATGAAGGGAACAGTGTCAACGTCCTCGGCGCCGGGAAATGCCAGGACGGCGCCGCTGGAAGGAATGGCATAAAGGGAGCCTGAGCATAGGCCTGAGGAACCCCCAAATTAAAGGCCATTGGACCCATGGGACCCGAAGGTGCTACAGAGGGGTACATGACTCTTGTAAAGACACCATACATGGCATTCAAGTAATGCGATGGGTCTTGACCTGGGCCAGGGAAAGGTGGGTAAGGGCCCGATAAAGTCTCAGGCTGAGGTATTACCGGACTCAGGCCAATCGGCACCGACGGTGGAGCCAATGGAGTAAACGACTCATCAGGTACTGGAGCCTCTTCCACCGGAGCCGGAGAATGCGTCGGAGATGGAGCCGTAGCTAGAGAATGCTCCGGAGAAGCTGCAGGCGAAGCCGGACGAACAGGTGAAGCCGGATTCTAAACCGAAGGAGAAGGAGAAACATAGTCCTTACAACGCCGAGGAACTGGAGAAGTCTATTTCGGAGCCGTCTCCTTATCTGAACGGCGTCGAGAGCTGTGCCTCTTCTTCTTCTTATGCTTCTTTGATTTTGAAGCATGACGTCGACTTCGAACCCGACCTCTACCTGGATCGCCTTCGACCTCTCTTCTCCTTCCTCATCTTCGCTATGAACAGCTTGGCCTCTCTCTCCTTTAAAGCGTTCGGGTTCATCTTACGGCAGCAATAGCACCCCTCGACGTCGTGATCCGACGACAGGCACCAGATACAATATACGTGAGGATCCGTGATGGATGTATGTCCTCCGCACTCTCTGCAGGGCTTGAACCGTGACTTCCTCGACGACATCTTCAGGAAAGAAGCAAGACAAGACCAGAAACACAATCCAGAAAAACAAAGTAACTAGACAAGCTACGGAGAGTCCCAGAAAAACGTTAGCGTCGACGGCGCGGAAAAAAGGGAACTGACGTCATCACGCCAACGAGGCTCTCTTATGGCTCCAGTGACGTCATCCTCGTCGGTGTGGAGAGCTACAAAAACTTTCCGAATGTTGCTGGCGCAGGGGATATTCACAAGGTGAGGAATCCACTGGCAGATGTATCCATCAGAAAAAGCGTTACCGAAGGTAAGTAACTTTTTCTTCTGATGGATACATCTGCCTGTGGATTCTTCGCCTTTTGAATTGAATTTTGCAACAGTCCCACTCCCAGAGGAGGGTGTCTACCAACCATACCAAAAAATCCTGAAGCACAGGGCGTGCAAAATGGTCATCCCTCCTAACCTCCGAATCCAAGCAGTAATGCTCCGCAAAGGTGTGGAGGGAGGCCCAAGTTGCTGCCTTACAAATGTCAATAACGGGAACACATCTAGCCAAAGCAGAAGAAGAAGACTTTGCTCTAGTGGAAGGAGCTCCAATACCTTCAGGAGGTTCCTTCTTGGCCAAGGTGTAGCAGATCTTGATGCACAAGATGATGTACCTGGAGAGTGTCCGCTTGTGAAAAGCCTTGCCCTTCATATGTCCAACATAGCCCACGAAGAGCTGATCGTCCAGTCCAGATCCTTGGTTTTGTCCAAATAGAAACTGATAGATCTTTTGGGATCCAGGCGATGAAGTCTCTCCTCCTTGGAAGGGTGAGGGGGAGGATGGAAGGTAGGTAAGGTAATGCATTGCGCAAGATGGAAAGGAGTAACCACCTTAGGCAGGAAAGCAGCCCTGGTTCTGAGAACCATCTTTTCTGCATTAATGGTTAAAAACGGAGGTTGGGAACTGAGAGCCTGAAGCTCACTTACACTCCTGGCCGAGGTAACAGCGATCAGAAAGACGGTTTTGAAAGACAGACGCATCAACGGACAACTATGAAACGGCTCAAACGGAGAACCAATAAGGAAAGGGAGTATAAGATTTAAATCCCAGTGAGGCATAATGAAGGGAATAGGAGGAAACCTATTGGTGAGGCCCTTAATGAACCTCATAACAACTGGAGATTTAATCAAAGACGGCTGGTCCGGCAAACAAAGGAAAGCCGACAAAGCCAACAATTAACCCTTTACCGTGGCCACAGCACAACCCTGCTGAGCCAAAGAAAGAGAGAAACTCAGCGCATCAGACAAATGGGCCTTCAAAGGATCAATGGACCTCTCTCCACACCATTTCATAAATTTAGACCACCTGGAGAAATAAACAGATTTGGTGGAGTGTCTTCTGGAAGATAAAATAACGTCCACCACAGCAGGTGGGAGAGAGTAAGAACTCAGGTTGCCCTGTTCAATCTCCAGGCATGAAGGTGCAGCCTCTGGAGTTGGGGGTGTAGAACCTGCCCCTGGGACTGCGAGAGGAGATCTGCCCTTAGAGGGAGTGTAAAGGAGCAGAGAACTCCATTACAACTGAAATGTGTCCCCCAACGTTCCCTGTATCAGACACTGGAGACTGCAGAACAACGGGCAGTGTGCGCTCTCGCGAGTGGCAAAGAGGTCCAACCGAGGAAATCCCCACATCCTGAAGATTAGATGGACCACCTCCGGATTAAGCCGCCACTCGTGAACGGCCGAAAAGCGCCGACTGAGACTGTCCGCAAGAACATTTAGCACTCCTGCCAGATGATTTGCCCTAACACAAATCTGATGGTCCCGAGCCCAGGACCAGAGTCGCAGAGCCTCTCTGCAGAGACGATCCGACCCTACTCCTCCCGGTTTGCTTATATACAACATGCGGAAGTGTTGTCCGTCAGGACCTGAACCAACCGACGGCGAAGGGAGGGAAGAAAGGCCTTGAGAGCTAAACGTATCACCCGCAATTCCAGCAGGTTGATGTGAAACAACCTTTCCTCCGGAGAACCAAAGGCCCTTTATCTCCAGAACCCCCAGACGAGCAACCCATCCTAGAGTGGAGGCATCCGTGATTACTGTGGCCACCGGTGAAGGAAGATGAAAGGTCTTTCTTAGCGACAGATTGCCCTCCACACTCCACCAAGTCAGATCCGCTGCATTGTCTCTGGAGATCCTGACCATCTCCCTGAGATCTCCGTTGTGCTGATACCACTGCCTGCGGAGACACCACTGGAGAGCCCTCATGTGCCAGCGTGCATGGTAGACCAACAGAATGCAGGGAGCTAACAGACCGAGCAGGCGTAGGACTTTCAGGACTGGAACAACCGCTCTATCGTGAAACAAATGAATCATCTCTTGAATGTCGAGAATCCTCTGCGGAGGCGGGAAAGCTCGACATACAGTAGTGTCCAGTACTGCCCCTATAGGTTGCGCTGTGAGGACACTAGGTGAGATTTGGGCACATTTATCGAGAAGCTCAAGCTGAACAACAGCCGTGCTGTCACGTGCAGATGATGAAGCACCATCTCCGACGACTTTGCTTTGAGCAGCCAGTCGTCCAGATAGGGGAAAACAGGAATCCCCGACTTCCTGAGATGAGCTGCCACCACCGCCATCACCTTTGTGAAAACTCGAGGCGTAGAAGTAAGGCCGAATGGAATGACTGCAAACTGGTAGTGTTGAGACCCCACCGTAAAACAGAGATACTTCCTGTGCAACTTCAGGATGGGAATGTGAAAATAAGCATCCTGCAAGTCGACACCATCACGTCCTCTTGTTGCAACGCTTGAAGAACCTGAGTTAGGGTCAACATCTTGAATGTTTTCTGTTTGAGGTAAAAATTCAAGACCCTGAGGTCCAGGATAGGTCTTAATCTGCCGTCCTTCTTGGGAATCAGGAAATACCGGGAGTAGCAAACCTGACCCCTTTCTGCTCCGGAACCACCTCTATTGCACCTTTCTGCAATTAGGCAAGAACTACCTGCTGCAGAAGCAACAAATGATCCTCTAAACACCAGCCCTGGCGTGGGGGGTAAGGAGGAGGAAACTCCCGTAAGGGAAGGGCGTACCCATTTTCCACAAAATTCAAAACCCAAAGGTCTGAAGTGATAGATTTCCAATCATGAAGAAAATGGGACGCCCGACCCCCTACAGAACCAGCATTCTCCAAGATGGGGGATCTAGAGCTGCTTTCCTGTGGCACCAGTGGTGGGGGCAGGAGAGGAAGAAGAGGAGGAGGAGAGTTGACAGGATGCACCTTGCAGGCGACTCCACCATTACCTCTGTAAGATCTGTACAGAGGATTCTGCTGCTGTTGCTGCTGCAGGCCACAAAAGGAAGCCTCCTTACCAAAACCACGGTATCTTTTAAATCCAAAACCCATGGTTGGAGACTGAAGACCCAATGATTTTTCAGTGGCTATACTGTCTTTAAACCTCTGCAGTGCAGAATCGGCCTTTTCTCCAAACAGCTTGGCCCCTTCCAACGGCAGATCTGGCAAAAATACCAAAGACCTGAGCCAAGCATGCCTCATGGTGCCAATAGAGGAACCCATCACTCACCCTGGCCACCAAATCAGCAGTATCCAGACCAGATTGGATAACCTGATGAGCTGCAGCCTGCATAATCACCAGCACCTCTAAAAAGGAGCCACGATCACCATCCGCCAATTTGGGAGCCAACTGTTTGGCCGAATCCATTAGGGCATGAATATATTTCCCCAACAAGCAGGTAGCATTGGTGGAATTGAACAAGTTAATTACCTTCGGTAACGCTTTTTCTGGTGGATACAGTATCTGCCTGTGGATTCCTCACCTTGTGAATATCCCCTGCGCCAGCATTCCACGGAACTTTTCTTTCCCAGCACTCCACGTCGACGTGGGCGACGTCACAATGCATCGGCTCCGCTCGCGACTCCGTACGACGTCACCGGAGCCATAAGAAGCCCACGTCGGCGTGATGACGTCAGTTCCACCCATTTTTTCCGAGCCTTCGAGGCGAACAGGTGAACCAACGACAACTCCAAGTATACACAGTATACAGAATACCAATACATATACATAGCATACAAAGCAAAGGAATGCTAAACAAACAAGCATTTCCTACAAATGTACAAGAAAGTATCAAAACATTCCAACAAGACCTCTTTCATGGTATACAAAGGTGGACAACGGGGAGGCGGGTGGGTCAGTGAGGAATCCACAGGCAGATACTGTATCCACCAGAAAAAGCGTTACCGAAGGTAAGTAACTTGTTTTTCTGATGGATACATCTGCCAGTGGATTCCTCACCTTGTGAATAGATTCCCACAGCAGTCCCCACTCCCGGAGGAGGGTGTTCACCTTCCTATACCAGAAAGTCTTGCAACACAGAGCGCGCGAAGTGGCCCTCCCTCCTCATCTCTAAATCCAAGCAATAATGCTTTGCGAAAGTATGGAGGGAGGCCCAAGTCGCTGCCTTACAAATATCTGCCACAGGAACACCCCGAGCCAAAGCAGATGTAGATGACTTAGCTCTAGTTGAATGAGCTCTAATGCCCTCAGGAGGGGTCTTACCAGCCAGGGCGTAGCAGATCTTGATGGTAAGGACAATCCATCTCGTCAACGTGCGCTTGTGCACCGCTCTTCCTTTGGAATGACCAACATAACCCACGAAGAGCTGATCGTCCAGACGAAAGTCCTTTGTTCTGTCCAAGTAAAAGCTTACAGCTCTCTTTGGGTCCAGACGATGGAGTCTTTCCTCCTCTTTGGAAGGATGAGGAGGCGGACAGAAAACAGGGAGAGTAATGGACTGCCCTAAATGAAACGGAGTGACAACTTTTGGCAGGAAAGCAGCCCTGGTCCTGAGAACCATCCTTTCAGCATGCAAGGTTAAAAACGGGGGTTTAGAACTAAGAGCTTGAAGCTCACTCACCCTCCTTGCAGAGGTTATGGCTACAAGAAAGACCACCTTAAAGGACAACAGCCTCAAAGGACAGCTATGTAGAGGCTCAAATGGGGACCCCATCAGAAAGGTTAAAACAAGATTACGGTCCCACTGAGGCATTACAAAGGGAGTGGGAGGAAACATGTTTGTAAGGCCCTTGATAAACCTCAGAACAACCGGAGATTTAAAAAGTGACGGTTGATCTGGAAGGCATAGAAAAGCCGATAAGGCCGAAAGATAGCCCTTGACCGTGGCCACAGCACAGCCCTGCTGAGCCAAGGAAAGAGAAAACTGGAGAACATTAGAAAGATGGGCTTTTAAAGGGTCAATGGACCTCTCTCCACACCATTTAACAAACTTAGACCACCTGTAGGAGTAAATGGACTTGGTGGAGTGTCGCCTGGCCGATAAAATAATGTCCACCAAATCAGGCGGGAGAGAGAATGAACTCAGGTTGCCCCGTTCAATCTCCAGGCATGAAGGTGTAAGCTCTGGAGGTGGGGGTGTAGAACCTGCCCCTCCGACTGCGAGAGGAGGTCTGCCCTCAGAGGGAGACGGAGCGGAGGGCACGAGGAGAGGTGGAGAAGATCTGTGTACCACAGTGTGATCAGGACATCGCGGAAGACGAGTCTCCCGCGCACTTCAAGATGGCGGCGGCGGAGACCCATTCTGCCAAGGGAAGCGCTCTAGTCGGTTCGGCCGGCGCGGAGCTGACGTCAGACGCGGAGACAAGAGCAGCGCAGTCGGAAACGGAGGAGGGGAGCGCTGGGAAGGAAGGAGCGAGCGAAACAGACGGAGGAAGGATCAAAGACCCCAGGCAGCTGCATGGTGACAGCGGAGAAGAAGAACGGAGACGGCGGGAACCTCCAGCAGACACCGCTCTAGTGTCTCCTTGTCCCAGGGAGGATCAGGACGCCGAGACACCCACGGCTACAGTCCCGGAGGACTGTAGCTTCAGGTCAGTGTCTTTCCTGAAATATCTAAAGCACTTAACGGGGAGGGGGAAAGCCAGGAGATCACCAGAACTGGGCACTAGTTAGGACCGACCTATTCCCACACGACTTCCCCACCCTCACAACTCGTGGTGAAAAAGAAACAGGTGGAGGGTTTGTCACAACCTAAAGTATAAAAGTACTTATACTGACGGGAGGTTTGTTCTTTTGTTTCCTTTTTCCTCCCGGGGACGCCCTTTTGCCCAGAGAACGCCTAAAGGAAGCAGACGTAAAGGGAACCAGAGAGGGACACAAGAAAGCGAGCACCGTATCTGGGACATCACCTGCTCTATTTGTTGGAAGGACTTTTAGTTTGATACATTTCTTTGTTACATTAAGACTGGCTCACGATTTCCATCAGCATCCATTCAGATCTTGTCTACTTCTTTAATAAACCACACTCAAACCTAAACCCAGGGACTCACGGAGTACGTCATTCCCCTTAAGAATCAAGGGTCCGTTATAGGGCCCAAGGGGGGGCTAGACGACACACACCCTTCTTGGCCAAGCCGGTGCAATCAATATAACTTGGGCCCGGTCTTGGCGAACCTTCCTCAGAACCCGAGGAATCAAGGGTATGGGAGGAAACGCGTAAAGGAGTTGTGAGCCCCAACTCAACTGAAACGCATCCCCTAACGCCCCCTGCATCGGATACTGGAGACTGCAAAACGACGGGCAGTGCGCGGTCTCACAAGTGGCGAACAGGTCCACCCAAGGAGTTCCCCACATCCGAAAAACGTGACGAACCACCTCCGGATGGAGCCTCCACTCGTGGTCGGCGGAGAACTGTCGACTGAGACTGTCCGCACGCACGTTCAGCACCCCAGCCAGATGATTTGCCACCAGACAAATCTGATGGTCCCGAGCCCAGGACCAGAGACGCAGAGCCTCTCTGCAGAGACAACGCGACCCCACTCCTCCCTGCTTGTTGACATACCACATCGCGGTAGTGTTGTCCGTCAGGACTTGAACAGACTGACCGCGAAGGGAAGGGCGGAAGGCCTTGAGTGCCAAACGAATCGCCCGCAATTCCAGAAGGTTGGTGTGAAGCAACCCCTCCTCTGGAGACCAAAGACCCTTGATCTCCAGATCCCCCAGATGAGCACCCCACCCTAGGGTGGATGCATCCGTAATCACTGTGGCCACCGATGGAGGAAGATGGAAGGGCTTTCCTTGGGACAGATTGCCCTCCACGCTCCACCAAGATAGATCCGCTGCAGCTTCTCCAGAGATCCTGATCGACTCCCTGAGATCTCCATTGTGCTGATACCACTGCCTGCGGAGGCACCACTGGAGCGCCCTCATGTGCCAGCGTGCATGGTTGACCAACAGTGTGCAGGAGGCGAACAGACCGAGCAGGCGAAGGACCTTCAGAACTGGAACAACCGCTCCATTTTGGAATAAAGGGACCATTTCCTGAATGTCGAGAATCCTTTGAGGAGGAGGGAATGCCCGACACACAGTAGTGTCCAGTACCGCCCCTATGAACAGGCCGCGTTGTGAGGGCACCAGGTGAGATTTGGGCACATTGATCGAGAAACCCAAGTCGTATAACAGCTGAGATGTTACCTGCAGATGATGTTGCACCATCTCTGGGGACTCTGCCTTCAGAAGCCAGTTGTCCAGGCAGGGGAAAACTGGATTTCCCGACCTCCGAGATGAGCAGCCACCACTGCCATCACCTTTGTGAGGACTCGAGGTGCGGTAGTAAGACCAAACGGGAGGACCGCAAACTGGTAGTGTTGCGACCCAACCGTAAAACGGAGATACTTCCTGTGCGACTTCAGGATTGGAACATGGAAGTACGCGTCCTGCAAGTCGAGCGACACCATCCAGTCTCCTTGCTGCAACGCTTGAAGAACCTGCGCAAGGGTCAGCATCTTGAATTTCTCCTGTTTCAGGTAAAAGTTCAAGTTTCTGAGGTCTATAATCGGACGCAATCTGCCGTCCTTTTTGGGAATCTAAAAATACCGGGAGTAGCATCCCTGACCCCTTTCCTGCTCCGGAACCACCTCTATTGCACCTTTCTGAAGCAAGGCTAGAACCTCTTTCTGTAGGAGAAGCAGATGGTCTTCCGAGCAATAACCTTGGCAAGGAGAGTAAGGGGGAGGAAACTCCCGAAAGGGAAGGGCGTACCCAGTCTCTACGAGGTTCAAAACCCAAAGGTCTGTTATAATAGATTTCCAACCCCGTAGAAAGTAGGACACCAGACCCCCCACAGGACTTACATGATCCGGGATGGGGGATCTAGGGCTGCTTCCCTGAAGCCTCATTGGGAGCAGAGGAGGAGGAGGAAGAAGAGGGGTTGCGACCAGAACCTCTCTGACCCCTTTGCTTCCCTCTATAGGACCTATAGAGGGGATTCTGTTGTTGCTGCTGCTGCTGCTGTTGGGGCTGTCGGACGGAGCAAAAGGATGTTCTTCCGAAACCCCTAAACTTCCGAAAAGCTGAACCCCTAGCAGGAGCCTGCAGACCCAAGGACTTTGCCGTCAATCTGCTGTCCTTAAAACGTTGAAGGGCAGAGTCTGCTTTCTCCCCAAACAGTTTCTGTCCGTCGAATGGCAGATCAACCAACGTGGCCTGAACATCTGCTGAGAAACCAGAGGAACGGAGCCACGCCTGCCTTCTTGCGGCTATAGACGACCCCATGATCCTCGCCACCGAGTCCCCCGTATCCAGCCCTGACGGGATCACCTGTCTGGCAGCTGCCTGAGTGTCCGCAACAACCTCCAAGAAGGACGACTTATCCCCCTCAGGCAACTTAGGGGCCAATGATTTAATAGAGTCCATCAAGGCATGAACATAACACCCCAGAAGGCATGTGGCATTAGATGATTTCAGCGCCATACTTCCTGAGGAGAAGGACTTCTTGGCCGCCTGATCAATTTTCTTTGACTCCCTATCAGCTGGAGACTGAGGGAAAGCATCCGAAGCATGTTTAGAAAAAGAAGCCTGCACTACTAGGCTCTCCGGGGATGGATGTGTAGACAAAAAATCTGGATCCCCTGGTGTAACCCTGTACCTTCTTGCCACCTGTCTGGAAACCGCCTGAGATGAAAGAGGCTTCTTCCACACCTCCAAGACCGGCTCCAAGATGGCCTCATTGAAAGGCAACAAAGGTTCCGAAGTAGATGACGGAGAATGCAACACCTCAGTAAGTAAGTTTGATTTGTACTCCACAGAGGGCAGCTGCAAATCTAAGAGATCTGCGGCCTTCTTGATCACCACATGATAGGGCGCCAGTTCCTGAGGTGGAGAAGATCTAGCTGACGTATGCTCCCACTCAGGGGTGGTATCCAACCCACTTGCTTCTTCAATCCCCTCAAACTCATCTGAAGAAGAGTCGACTTCACCTTCTTCCATATATCTTCCTTCCTCCAAAACCCTCTGGGCCTCCCTCCTCGATCGAATCCGGGGAGCTGGCGTCGTCGACATCGTACGCGGCGTCGGTGTAGCCAGACGTACCGGAGTCGGCGGAGCCATAGGGGCAGTCGGCAGTGCCGGACGCGGCGCCGATGGAGTCGGACGCGGCGTCGAAGAAGGTTCCGAAGTCTGATGGTCCATCCGAAGTCGTGTCGGATCCCCAGACGGCGCCGGAAACTGCCACGAAGGCGCCATCGGCATAAAGGGCAAAAAGGGGGCCTGAGCATAATGCTGCGGCACCCCTAGCGTATACGCCATCGGGCCCACAGGACCAGTTGGTGCTCCGGATGAGAAGGCCGCCCTGTTAAATATACCATACATGGCATTTAGAAAAGTTAATGAATCGGTACCTGGAGCCGGGAATTGCGGATAAGGAACAGACTCTGTATCGCTTTGTGGAGTCTACGGCGTCGGCTCCGCAGTATCTTCCACCGGAGCCGCAGATTCATCAGGCACCGGAGCAGGCTCTTCCTGTTCTTGTTCATCCATGGAGACATCCGATTCCACTCGAACTGGAGTCGACGCCTTAGACGGAGCCGGTGACTGCGTCGGGGACTGAGCTGGAGCTCGCTTTGACGAAGGAGAACCTCTTGGAGACTTCGAAGGAGAAGGTGAAAGTGACAAGTCCTTGCTCTGACGGGGCGAAGTCGACCTCGACTTCCTGGACTTCGAGGACCGACGTCGAGAAGAATGCTTTCTATTTTTGTGATGCTTCTTCGACTTCGACGACTCCCGCCTCGACTTCTCTTTTCTTCTCCCTCTCTTCTCCTCACCGATCTTCTTCATGAAGAGCTTAGTCTTCCTCTCCTTCAGTGCCTTAGGATTCATACTCCTACAGCACCCGCATTCCTCCATATCGTGGTCCGAAGAAAGACACCATAAGCAGTCTTGATGCGGATCAGTCATGGACATCAGACCTCCGCATTCCCTACAGGGCTTAAAGCCCGACTTCCTCGTCGAAGACATACCGAATTTTTAACAGTAACACAGCAATATACTACAAAGTAGCTAGAGAGCACTGGAAAAAACCGTTGCGCGTCGACGGCGCGGAAAAAAGGGAACTGACGTCATGCCATTACAACGTGGTTGTTACAACGCAAACCAGTAAATCGCAAGTCCTTGCAACGACTTGCTGTAGGGGGCGTGCTGGATTTAGGAATACTATTATTTACTATTCCTACATCAGTTTGTGCAACAGCAGAGAAGGCGTTGCATTGTAAATCCAACACCAGCACGCCCCCTACAGCAAGTCGTTGAAAGGACTTGCGATGTAATGGTGCGCGTGGTAACAACGCGGTCTTTGTAATGACAGCGTTGTGAAGGTTCCGCCATGTGGAGACAGCGTTGTAAACGCTGTTTCCCCCAGAAGACTTCTGTCACAGTGTATTCCTAAATCGCTTAGTGATGGAAGATCTGCAATACCGAGGCACGGCAGGAAATCCTTCATGTGCCAGCCTTAATGTGATGAGCAAAATGCAGGAAAAGCCAGCAGACTTTAGCCGGCGAAGAGTTGTCAGGACTGGAACTTGAGCTCCCTCTGGAAACATCAGAATCATATCCCGAATGTGCCAGATCCTCTGGGAAGGTGGGAAATATCATAAAGAAATTGGGTCCAGTCCTACACCTTGGGAATGTTGATGAAAAAAATGCAATACCAACAGAAAGGATGTTGTGTTCTTTATGTGGTCTGACAGGAGCTGCAGCATGCCTGCTTTGACCAGTCAATCATCGAGGTACGGGAACACAGAGATACATGACCTTTGCAGATGTGCTGCAATGGCTGTCATCACTTTAGTGAAGACTCTGGCTCCCAATGTCAGTCCAGACTGGAAGAAACACAAACTCGCAGACTGTGGTACCTACCAAGAATGGCAGGAAACTCATGTGTGACTAAAGGATAGGTTGGTAGAAATACGCTCACTGCAAGTTGAGAGACACCACCTAGTCTTCCGCTTCCAGCACCAAAAGCACCTGAACTAGGGACAGCATCTTGAACTTTTCCTGCATAGGTAAACGTTCAAGAGTATGAGCTCAAGAGTCCGATGCAGGATCTGTCCTTCTTGGAACCAGGAAATAGCAGAAGTAACACTTCTGCCCGATTTCCAGCGCTAGAACAAACACCACTGCTCCTTTTTCCAACAAGGCAGCTGCCTCCCGTTGCTGAATCTTGTGATCTTCTGAATTAAATGAATGGGAGGGGGTGGCACCCAAGGAGCCTATGGCCTTTACCACAGAGTCTGTGGTGTGCACACCAGCCTTAATTAACTGGCTGGAGGCATTCCTGGCGATCCGTAGCCACCTCTTCAAAATGGTCTTTCAGGTGTTCCAGTAGACCACCATGGTAGCCACTTTCACTAGAGCGTGGGTGAACTTTACCAACAGATTACGTTCATAGAACGCAAAGCAAGACTCCCTGCTGAAAATACCTTTTCCCCCAGGCCTCTAGGTTTTGCAGATTTTCTGATTGGGGGCACAGTGAGGAAGGCTCCTGGGTTCTACTTGGATCAGGTCCAAGCTTGCACCACTAACCTTTCTTTCTTTTTATGCGGCTCCCATCCACGAGCCACTAAAGGGCCCCATGAGCCGAAACAAGAGGTCAGAATTACCCCCTGTCTGTAAGGGTGAAGGGGAGGGGCAGTGCTTATGTGCTTTGGAATCTTCTCAGTAGATACAAGCAGAACAAATGGAGAACATTTTAATTGGAGAGTCTTCTAAGTTTTTTCTTTCGAGGAATGACAGTTAAAAGAGAACTCTGCACAAGAGTTCCTACTTGAATTATTAGCAGTTGCTCTTTAGTTCTCCCTTGTCTTTTCAGATCATTTCTGCAGCTCTAGGATATTTTCAACTACTTTCAGAACAGGTGTAAGAGAAATTTACATTCACCCAACGCTACGGATCTCTTTAAGAGCAGAGCTTGCAAGTCCACATTTGTCCCTATTCATTGGTTTCAGTTGTGATCTCTTCATATCTTCAGAAGAACTCTTTACTGTTTTGGATTTATTTAAGTATTATTGTGGTTCAAGAGTAAAATGAAAAACAGTAGTCATGATTCTTTTGACATATGCATACATATTTATCACTTGCATTGAATTACCAGTGTCTGTCTCTTCTTCCTCCTCTTCCATCTCCACTCCATCATCCTCAACCTTCTTCCCCACCTCCTCCTTCAGCGCCTTGTGCTGTGGCTTTTTGACTACTGGATTCACTGTACCGGTTGAGAAAATAAATGTGACTTTACACCCCACTTCAATAGATAGCACAGCTGATTTATGGTCCATCGGGTTTAACTATTTAGGACAGCGGTTAGAGATAGGTTTAGGCCTATCACCAATCTCAAGTTTTAATAAGAATTTGTAATAAAAAGATAAACAAATGTAAAAATACATACATATAAATACACACATATATATAAGCATACTACACAGTCAATAGTACCTGTGTGGTCATTGTTACGTCACAGTTAAATGCAATGACATCAAACTTGGAAAGAAGGTAGAACTTTGCACAAGTAGTGCCTTTGTTTGGTTTGATGATAAAACCATTAAATAGATTTTGAGAAATTAGTATTTACATTTATTTTTGGGCTTAAGAAGGTAAATTTATAAAACTATCTGGACCAATAGTTCATAGAGGTTCATGAACCTGGGTTTGTGGAGCTTAAGTGGAACCAAATGTTGAAAAACATTTCAATCTGATTGATTCTCTTGTCTGCCATTTTGTAACCAAAAACCCTAAGCAGGGTTCACACACAAAATCACTTCAATCGGATGACTGCAACTTCAGGAATATGTTGTGGCCACAATTATAGGATGCAAGGACTTGGCCACTGCATCCGGAAAAAAAAATGAAAGGACCTATAATGGGACAGGGGACACATCCCAGGAGCTCCTAGCACGAGAGGGGAAGAGGGGATCAAAAGGGACCGCACTTAATAAAATCAAAAAATAAAAAAGACCCAGAGATTTTCCTACTTGGTTCACCTACTGTTGGAAATTGTTTTTTTTGTAGTAGTGCCCTGACTGTTTGCCTGGTATTTGATGCAACTTTGACTGGAGTGCACTGGGTTCCTGCCAAACAGGTCCCTAGTGCCAGTGTTCTTTCCCCAAAACAAGACAACTGGTCACTTGATCCCCAAGGGACCAGGCCTTTAGCATCTCTGTCAGTCCCTAGTAAGTGGTACCTCTGGTATCTAGGGCATAGGTACTAAAGAGGGTCCTAAGAGCTGCAGCATATACTGTACCATTCTAAGTCACCTGGCAAACTCATACAAACTGCCACTGCAGGCTGAGTGATATGGTGCTCTAAAAAGTTAAAGCACGGCATGGCACACACTTGTGTGCTATGTCTCCAAACACTGTATGTAATATTTGTAAGTCACCCCTACAGTAGGCTTTACAGCCCTGATGCAGGGTGCATTATATTACACTTGAGGACATATCTGCAAGAGCAGATATGCCCCTGTGCTGGCCAGTTCAATTACTGACAGTACAAGTGAACAGGGAAGCCATTTGAAGGTATGTAACGGGCACTGGTAAAAACGAGTTACCCTGCTACATAATGGCTTCATTGAAACATATGGTGTTTGGTATCAAACACCTCATATTATTAAACCCATACTGATGCCAGTGTTGGATTTATATATACATGTACTCAGAGGGTACCTTAGAGGTACCCACTTAACCCTGCTAGTCCTCTAGTGTGCTGGCAGACTGGTCCTGTCCAGCCTGCCACTGCAAACGAGTTTCTGCCACCCAGAGGTGAGAGCCCACGCTCTCATCAGGAGGTCAGGAACAATGCCTTCTCTGGCAGGAGGTGTTATTACGTCCTCCAAAAAGGAGGGCACGTAAATTAACATGTCAAGGCAGGGAGCATCAGAGAGCACACCAACATCAATATGCGACCCAGGCTTCCCCAGACAAGGGAAATGCCACCCCCTACCCTGGGCCAATTTGGCACCAGGACAGGCAATAAAATTAGCTCTTCCGATCTGGTGGAGTGCGGGGTAGGTTCCAGGCGAGACAGCCACTGCTGAACTGACGCTGATAATATTAACGTACCCTCCACCTATGTTTCGAAGGAGATAGGTATTCGCCCAAATGGGGTTGGCCAACATACAAGGTACCTCATTGTTAGGTTCTTCTGAGTGCTTGGGTCACAGGTGATACTAATATTGAACGAACTACTGTGTACATAGTATACATATATTGGGCCTGAAAATTTGCCATGTGATCCCCCAAACACACTAGTCAAGAAACATGTTGACCTCCAATTCGTAGCCACTACTGGACATTATCTCAGCAGTGGCTTACATTTTCCGTTTTTAATTGGGACCAGTGGGCTCGCAGATTAAATTGGATTTGGAGCATCACTAAATCCCCTTTTTTAGCCTTCCCCGCACTATTTCTGCACACTTGTCACTCACATCTATACCACAAGGCCCGACTAAGAGCCCCTCATATGGTGCTTGTCAGGCATTGCAGCGCCAGCCTGACGAGGAATATGCCCTATGATGAAGCATGACACCCAGCTGGGTGTGTGAAGGCCCCATTTCCCAAATTTGGAGACTCCCTGTCTCTACTATAGGGTCAGGGTAGTAGACCGACTCAGCCTCTTCCCCTTCACTCTTTTTCTCTCTAAGGAACTGCGTACCATTTCTTCTTGCTTGATCCCCTGGGGGCTCGTATGTTGGGTCTTCAAGCAGCCTCTGTCCCTCCCTTTTTGATACAAAATAAAATTAGATAGTCAGGAGATGTGTTCACCCTCATTAGGACCTCCACCCATTCGCCGTGAATATGCCATCACTACTTTTCTCTGCCCCCTTTTCTGCAGCCTTGCACCGCCCATGTGCCTTCTTGGCATTGTCTTTCGGCACATAGAAGGTGCTGGTTCTCATGCACATCTTCCTAACTTGTGCTGGAGGAAGTGCATCTGTGGTGCAGCTGGGCATAGTGTTCCTCTTGCTGCACTCTGGTGCAGCTGTACATTGGCTCTTTGCCTCTGACTCAGATGCGGGAATAGAACCACCACTCTTGTTACCGGCCTAACAGCTCCTGGTCTGTCTGCAGGGTGACTGGTTTGACTGTGCATTCACTGTGCCTCGAGTCTCTGACTTTACTGATTGGTGCAGTATTTCCTTTGGCCACTAGATGGCAGTGTTGCTTTTCCTATCGAGTCACCTTCTTCCCTTTTCTTCTCAAGATTTCCTCGGGGCGTCGGTCAGAGCGCCGAGGGCCGCAGGGCTTGCAGTATGAGAAGAGGTGAAAGATCTGCGGCCGGCAGGCAGGGATACGAATTTCTGGTCCGACTTCAAAATTGCTTGCACCGGGCGGCCTGCGCTTTGCCTTTTTGTTTGAGCGTAGCAGCTCTTGTATGCAGATTGTCCTGCCATCTCGTGGAGCGATTGCAGTAAGGGTAGACAGGTGGAGGCTCATCTGCCCGGTCCCAGGCCTTGATCAGGGGTGGCTTACTTGTCAGTTTATCCTGTGTGCTTAACGCCGGGCCTTTGCGTGCTGCAGTAGTGTCCCAATGCTGCAGGTATGTCGCCCCTCACGGTTGCAGGAGGGGTGCTACCGTGTTGGTTGGGGGCAGCACGCTCTCGGCACGTCTCTCATTGGGGCACTCGGGCTCAGAGGCAGACAGGTCTCCATGTACAGGTTGCAGTGGCAGCAGGGGGCATCAGGGGCGCGCTCCTTTTCCACTGCAGCTCTACCATCTTCTCTTGGGAAGCAACGGCCATAGC
This sequence comes from Triturus cristatus, assembly GCF_964204655.1. Classification (NCBI taxonomy): domain Eukaryota; kingdom Metazoa; phylum Chordata; class Amphibia; order Caudata; family Salamandridae; genus Triturus; species Triturus cristatus. The sequence goes on along the minus strand of NC_140594.1, from coordinate 699,087,506 downwards.
AGGACGAGGAACGTCAGTGCAGTGCGAAGCCCAGGGTTGATGCCAGCACAGTCTTGTCTCTAGCTCTTGCGGGGTGCCGCGAATTGACTACCGGTGCACCTCCCATTACAGGCTGGGCTCACCAGGCGAAACGGTAACAGCAGCCCCGGACTGTGGGAGACGACCCGCCTCTTCAGGCTGCAGCAGGGGTTCTTTGTGTGCGGGAGGGGCGGGCGCCGCTGCAGTGTTAATGCTCTCCTCCTCTCGCCTTCAGGTATGGAGGGCGCTCCAGTGTCAGCACCGTGTCTCACCCCGCACTTTGGGTTGATCTCCTGTGGGCCCTGGCTGCCGGGGCACGCGTCACAAACACGGCATAGACTTTCTTCGTTCCGCCTCCTGGTCACTACAGCTGGGTCGGTGGGGCATTGCAGTTGGGTGCCAGTACTCCGTGCCGGCAGTAAGTCCGGGGGTGCCGCTGATTCAGGCCCATGACAAACCACAGAACGGCCGACAGCACACACGTGGGGATCAACCCACTCGTCGCCAGTGTTATGTTCTGGGCCCTAGGCCCACATACTGTGTAAAGGACGACACAGACAGGTAGATATGTTGCTGGAAACTTATCACGAGCACGTGCACCCGGGCCCTTTTAGTAACAGGCTCACGTCACTCGTGACGCCTGTGATGGATGCGTGTAGGGGTGCAAGTGTGCCCACTCCCATAGGGGGAGTGGTTACCAACTCTGTGCCTGTCGAGACACTAGAACGTGTCTCGCAGGACACAACACATGAGGTATACGAAGTCTTGAACGAGGCTGGCTGGCACATAGCGAAAAAGACCTAAGGCTGGTCCCCAGTGTTACCTCTCAAGTGAACCACAACATCACAGACCCACAACTGATTGCCCAATAATCTGCGTCCTACTAGGCCCGCCAGTATGTGGAGCAATGTACACCCAGGCAGGACCTGGTGTTGCCCAAGCTTTCTGACTCTGATAGTCCGAGCCTTCGGGAACCACTGACTGCCACCGAAACACAGGAGGCAGAACAGTCACCTCCCACAGGGATATCTCCCGCCCTAACAAGTACCCCCTGGAGTTCTTTAAGAGGTAGCTCCGCACCTCATCACGTCACTGCTAGATATGTACACAGAGCACTGGGGGCTACCTTAAGACCTCATGGGAGTCACAGCCCCAGTCGTTTTCAAGCTACAGAAGCCACCAGACAAATGTGACTCGTCAAGGCTCAGTTCTTAGAGACCGAGATCCTGGCAAAGGTGCTGGCAAATAGGCTGGTGAGGGCAATCAAGACTCCGATCCACGCAGATTAGAATAGATTTATACTTAGATGCTTACATGCAGCACCCGTCACTTCCTACAGAGCTTGAATAAGGCTCGAGCGCTAACTGCAGAGGCCACGGTCCGTAGAGTCCTTGCATCAACAAACGTCAAAAAAGCCTTAAACACGGCCCGATGGTGGTTCGTGTTCCTCTTATTAAGGTGAATGCACTTTGTGCCCCACTTTTGCCATATTTCTGTACCAACAGATGCTGGGCACAGGGCTATGGTTGAATGGGGAGCTGCCCACAGTCTGTAATACTGAGCGAGGGATGGGACAGGGCTGCCCCGTCACCCCGCCTTTTTGCCCTGGTAATCGAACCATCAGTGGAATTAATCTGATGCGATGCTCAGGGACTTCCAGTGGCCAAATTTCGCCAAAGATTTATCACTGAACACAGATGACATCCTGGCCTACATCAGAGACGCCAAGATCTCCTTGTCCCGACTGTGCCACATGCTTCAGGTGTATGCCGATACCTCCAGTCTCACTGTCAACTGGACTAAAGCCACGTACGACCCCCGGACCAGAGGACAGGATGACATATGGGTGCAAACACCCAACTGTAATGGCAGATCAACACTTCAAATATGTGGGAGTGTTTATATATCCCTACCCAAGTAAATGGCAAAGGACCTGAGAATCGTCCCCCAGACCTCACGAAAAAGTTTCTAATTGATAGCGACTGTTATATAAATTGCAAAACTTCCCCCACGACACACCAGCCCAGTTTTTTAGAACACTGACATCTGCAATAGTGTAGTTCCCATGGGGAGAAAGCCAGCAGCAAATCTCCTCCCATAAGTTCGAACTAAACCCCTATGACAAGGGCTTGGGAATCGCAGACAAGAAGCTTCATTACTGGGTCAGTCAGATAGTACCTATTAATGACTGGCTCCAAGAGGCCTGGAATGACCCGCCGACTGCCATGGAGATGCGGGCTCTGGAACAAGGTGACACACTTATTCCACTCTATGGCCTGTGAAAAGACACCACCCTCTGCTCTCCGACACAGACCTCATTATCATGCTGACATCCACCACCTAGTAGAAACCTATGATATGCACAAAACAAAATGTCACTGATACCTGCAACTCTGCCATACATTGGAGGCATCCCTCACCCCCTTGCAGGCCCTCCAGCAGCACAATCCCTTAGAGGCGCATGTTACACAAACTAGGATGAGAGGAAAGGAATTTCTCAAATCTATTGCACACTGGCAAATAATACCCTAGACCCCATGATAGCACTAAAGGGGTGATGGGAACGCATTGTAGGCACACTAGCGGAGGAGGATTGGACAGAGGTAAAAATAGCCCCTAGAATGCTGGAAATCTCCATGCGACTAAGACTTATTCAACTGAAATACCTCCACAGAGTAAATTATAGTCCCACACTTTTGATCAAAGTGAGGTAAAGCCTTGACCCACACTGTCTGAGATGTAAAACAGCCAGGGGTACATTCTTTCTCACAATATGGGAGTGTACCATAATATAAAAATACTGGCATGACAATTCAGTACCATACTAATACAGGTGGTGGGAAGGCTGATTTTGCCAGAACCTAAATTATTGTTTCTTGGACAGTTGGATTAATGGGGTGGCAGAAGGGGCACCAGGCTGAGTTTTAAAGTAGCCAAGAGACATTGCACAAAAATGGAGGTCGGAGAGGGCTCCCCTCGGTGGTGAGGTGGACACGTGGCATGGACTACTGCCCTACAGTGGAACAATCGGTTCACAAGTCGAGGGGGTGCCCTAAGAAGCCTAGTAAAGAAAGGCAGGCCTGGATTGAGTACTCCACAAACTAGGATGAGTATTGAGGTGAAACCAGATATGGTCCGTGTTGTTGATAATCATGTAAAGAGAGGCGCAATACTTTATGTGTGCTGCTACATAAATGTATGTTGTGATCCTTTTTTATGCCTGCAAACGTTAATCAACGGAGCTGCAAAAAAAGAGGCCAAGTGAAAGGCTTCAGAGAAGGAGCTATAAATTCCACCGCTCTCTTTCTTTGCCTGGTTTCCAACCATCACAAGGGTAACAGCAACAGGGAAAACATCACTTCGCTCACCTTTAGGGTTACTTTCTGTCAGATCCATTATCTGTGGAAGTAAAAGAAACAGGTCACATACTGTAATAACTGACATTATCTGATTCTTCTTTTACCTTCAAAAGAATTACTATTCAGTGTTCATGAAAGGTGTCAGAGGGAAAGCAACGAATACTACAAGGCAAGCAACTATAGCTTATTTCAAACACCTAAATAAATTTTGAAACCTTTAATACAAATGTTGGCTTCTACAATCCAAACTCAAGAAAATATGCATTCAATTAGCAACTAATCTTTAATCGTGTTCTTCAAAAATCCATAAAAGCATACAAGCAGACAACATTATTCATCAAATAAACGCAATGGCTTAAAATTACCATAAAGTGCAAAAGTGAACATTCAGTGCAATTTAGCAATATATGTTAATGATGCAATGCCTTAATATAAAAACAAATGTGCAAAGGAAGCACTCAAGGAGAAGATATTTCATATGAATCCTAATACCATTAAGATAAACTGATAAAAGTAAATAAAATCAGTCATAGAAATTCATCTAAAAACAATGAAAAGTTCTGCATAATTGGAGTGAGATAATTTTCCTGACAAATACCCAATAAATACATTTCATAATTTTATTCCCGGGTCTAAGCTGTTTCATAGCACAACCTTTCTAAATAACTAAATGCCTTTCGCCTTCTAATTCCAGATTTAATAAAAGTGATAATTATACAGCAAGAACAGACATCTTTCAATTTACATAAACATTTAAAAACCTCCTGATAATGGACCAGCCTGTGTGATAGAAGTAGTGGCCGCAGTACCCGTAGTCTAATGCCCTTATATAGTGTACAAAACAACATAAGATGAATGGCTGATTGGTTGGCTTTTCCATTGCAAGGGCACTTAGGTAAGTGTCCTGACTAAGCCTCTGATTTAGGAAATCCAACCATATAGTGTAGTACCTGAAAGCGTAGCATAGTCCAATACAATCTATCCTGCATCTTAGTTACATTTATCAAATAGAATTGTATCCCTTCTTTCCATGGTCCCTGGCAGTATCTAGCCACTGTTGTCTTAGATCTAGCTTATAGCTTTCTCATGGCCTCCTTCTTCACAATAAAAGCTGCCCTTATTTCTTTTTTGCTGTACTGAAATATACTTGCAGGGGGTTGAATGCTTGCTTGATTGTCAAGGTCCTGAAATAAGCTGCTAATATACCACAGCCACGGAATTTTCTCATAAGGATCTAGTTTTTGTCGGTGCCTAATGATCTCTCGCGTAGACTTTGTGCTCTTCTTGACCCAAAAACTGGAGGAGGATTGAGTCTTCAATTTGCACAACGTCTAATTCATTATGGTTAATGTATGCTGGGGGTCGAGCGCGGCACTGCAAAAAGCCGGCACAGGAAGGAGTTCTCCTGTGACTGATTCAATTTACTAGTAGCCATACCCTATATGGGGCTCCATACAATGAAACGTATAGCTTCCTACCTGTCGGTGTAATTTTGCAGCTTGAAGACTTTCTGGATTCACTATGCTGTGCATTACTCTGCCATCTAGTGGTTGGGTCCGGAATTGTAGTTCTTCTCTTATTTTTTTTGTTCGTGGCCCAGGTGGGCGTCGACATACTACCATTTGGTGTCCTTCGTGACATCGACGTGCTTCCTCCGGAAGCTCCGACCTTTGGTCGCCATCTTCGGATTCTTTTTTCTCTTTCTTGTGCTACTTTTTCTTATCTGACCTTGTAAAGTCTTTTCACCTTCTGCCCCCCTTATCCTCCTGTCTCATCTTTCTGGCGGAGGAGGGTGGGTTCGCTAGTGAATCCAGAAAGTCTTCAAGCTGCAAAACTACACCGACAGGTAAGAAACTATATGTTTTGCAGCATGAATCTTTCTGGATTCACTATGCTGTGCATAGACTTTGTAGCGGTTTGTCTTTATAGTGGTGGTTGGGTGGAAGATGAGCACTGGTTACTGAAAATGTGTTGCAAGACCTTCTGTCCCACTTGCGCTTCTTTGTTCATTTGGATATCCACACAGTAGTGCTTAGTGAACATGTGCACTGAAGACCATGTAGCCGCTTGGCAAATGTCTTGAATTGGTGTGTTTGCTAGAAACGCATTTGTTGCTCTTTTCTTCCTTGTTGAGTGAGCATGAGCTGCTCCTTGTAATGGTTGAGCTGCCAGTTTGTGACAGAGCAGTTTGGTTTGTGCAATCCATCGTGCAATGGTATTTTTGGTAACTGGTCGTCCCAAAAAACAGCTGGCAAAGGATACAAAGAATTGCTTTGTTTTCCTGCACTCCTTTGTCCTTTCCATATAGTGCATCACTGCCCTCCTGGGGTCCAGTGTATGTAAGGCCCTCTCTGTGCTTGTGGAGGGTTTTTGGAAAAAACTCGGTATTTGAATTGTCTGATTGATGTGGAACTTAGACACCACCTTTGGCATGAAATGCGGGTCCGTTCTCATGACAATCCTATCACTGTGTATTTGCATGTAGGGTTCTTGGAACGTTAGCGCTTGTAATTCACTCACTCTTCGCAGTGATGTGATAGCTACTAGGAAGGCTGTCTTTAGCGTAAGCATATGAAGTGTAGCTTTGTGAATAGGCTCAAATGGTGCCTTTATCAGTTTTGTTAGCACTACATTGAGGTTCCATGCTGGTGCTGACATTCTTCTTGGAGGTGCGATCCTTTTAGCTCCTTCTAGGAATCTTTTTACCACCTGTGAGGTGAAGAAACTCTTCCCTGTTTCTCCTCTTGTGTAAGCCGCAATTGCCGCTACGTGGGCCCTTAGGGATGTGTAGCTTAGTTTATTCTGCAGTAGATGCGTTAATTATCTTAGTACTGTTGATTCCTTAGTAATCCTTGTTTGCAGTTTCTCCCTACTGCACCATTCGGTGAATCTTCTCCACTTTGCTACGTAGCACGTTCTTGTGGTAGGTCTCCTTGCTTCTCTGAGTACCGCCATCGTGCTTGCCGGTAGTCTGAGGTGTGCGAACTCTAGGTCCTCAGGAGCGATGCAGCTAGGCTGAGGCTTTCTGGCTCTGGGTGTAGTACTCTTCCGTTTTACATCGTTAGCAGGTCCTTCCTGGCGGGGAACCTGTGTGCGTGCGCTTGTGATATCTCCATGATTTGCGAGAACCATGTTTGTCTGGCCCACTGGGGTGCTATAAGGATGAGCGGCATGTTGCTGAACCTGCACTTGTTCAGTACCCTGTGTAGTAGCGGTATCGGTGGAAAAGCGTAGGCAAATGTCCCTGACCAGCTTATCCATAGCGCATTCCCCAGGGACTGTTTGCACGGTACTCTGGATGCGAAGTTTTGGCATTTTGCATTTTGGTGTGTTGCAAATCGGTCTATTTGCGGAGTTCCCCATTTATGGAATACCTTCTGGATTTCTTGTTGGTTGATCTCCCATTCGTGGGATGCTGACATCTGTCTGCTGAGCCAGTCTGCTTCTACATTGTCCTTCCCTGGTAGATGTATTGCTAACAGGTCTATTTCCCTGGGGATTGCCCAGCTCCATATTTCCTGCGCTAGCAGGGAAAGTGTCGCAGATTGTGTCCCTCCTTGCTTGTTGATGTAGAACATGGTAGTCGTATTGTCTGTTTGTATCAATACTCTGTGTCCATACAGCAGTTTCTGAAAGGCTTTTAAGGCTAGGAACACTGTCTTGAGTTCTAGGTAGTTGATGTGCTTTATTTCAGCCTGATGTCCCCACAATCCCCTTACTTTGAGGTTGTTTGTGTGTGCTCCCCACCCCTTCTGGGAGGCGTCTGTTGTAATGGTTACTGTTGGAGTTGGTTGTGTGAAAGATCTCCCCTGTGCTAAGTTCTTCTGGTTCCACCACTTTATTTCTTGCTATACTGTCTGCGTGACAACCACTAGATCCTCCCAACTCCCTGTCGCTTGTGACCATTGCTGCTGGATCCATTCTTGGAATGGTCTCATGTGTAGGCGGATATTTGGTACCAAATGTATGCATGATGCCATCATCCCCATCAGTTTGCTCACTGTCCTCACTGTCAGAGCTTGCCCCTTGCGGTAAAGACGCGTCTCTTTGCATATTGCCAGAGTCCTCTTTGCACATGGAATCACCGTGTTCTGTATGGTGTTGATCTCTGCTCCTAAGAATATCTTCAGTTGTTCTGGTTCTATTGACGTTTTCTCCCAATGGATTGAAAACCCCAGTTGGGCAAGCGTCTGTATCACTATCTCTATGTGCCTTTTGCACTTGTGGTATGAGCTTGCTTTTAACAGCCAGTTGTCGAGGTATGGGTATACATGTATCCCCTTCCTCCTTAAGTGTGCTGCTACTGCTGCCAGACATTTTGGGAAGACCCTTGATGCAGATTTTAGTCCGAAAGCCAGTACTGTGAACTGGTAGTGAGTTTTGTTGATTATAAACCTGAGGAGGTGTTTGTTGTTGATGGGGATGTGCAAGTAGGCGTCCTTTAAGTTGATAGTTGCCATGTAATCTCCTTCTTGTAGTTGAGATATGACCTCTTGGAGCGAGGTCATTTTGAACCTTTGAGTCTTTATGAACCTGTTTAAGAGTCTTAGGTCTAGAATTGGACGTAATGTTCCGTCTACCTTTGGTATGAGGAAGTAGGTTTAGTTTACCCCCTTGTTCCGTTGTTTTTGTGGTACCATTTCTATGGCTCCTTTCTTTAGCAGTTCTCTTGCTTCCTGCATCAAGTGTGTCCGCTCTTTTGATGAGCGCACTCTGACCCTTGACCTTCTGTTTGGCGGTGGCCTTTCCAGGTCTATACAGTACCCATATTGTATGAGGTTTAGTATCCATTTGTCTCATGTTATTTCCCTCCACTCCTGGAGGAAGTGTCTTAATCTGCCTCCTACTGGTGTAGCGTGTTGGAGGAACTGTTGAAGGTTTTGATTTTTTGCTGGTCTTTGCCTTGATTCTTTCTGCACTCCCTGAGGTCTTATCCGGGTGTGCGTTGGTTTTGCTGGTGAGTCACTTTGCTGTGGGAGGCTGACTCCCCCTCTGACCATTACCCCTTCCTCGGCCGCGCCCTCGAAAGGATTGTCCTCGGGCTGGTACTGCCAGATCTGCTGTTGCTGCCCCTGCTGCTGTCCCTGGTTACCTCCTTGGTAACCTTGCTGGGAGGTTTGGTGTGGTGCCACAGGTTGATGATTTCCTCCGCCTGTTGGCCTCCTGGAAGGTGTTCCTCTTCTCATACCTCAGAACTGCAGTGCCCCCACGGATCTTGCTGTTTTGTTATCTTTTTTCAGCTAGTTCAATTTGTCATCAACTGGTGCTCCGAACAGTTGTTCCCCATTGAAGGGTGTGTTGAGGATGTTGTTTTGGACTTCATTTTTGAAACCCGAAATCCTTAGCCAGGCATGCCTACTTTCTGTGATCCCCAGCATCATCTGCCTGCTCGATGTCTCCGCTGCATCTAGGGCCGACTTTAAACATGTATTAGCCATGTTTTTCCCCTCTACTACCAGGTGGCTTGCACTTCTCTGGTATTGCTCTGGCACGTGCTTGAGGAGTTCTCCCACTTCTTTCCAGTGCTGGTATGCGTGTCTGTTGACGAGTGCATTGGAATTGGCGATGTGCCATTGTATAGCTGCACTCCTTTCCATCTTCCTACCTATCAGGTCCATCCTCTTGCTTTCTTTGTCTGGTGGTGGGCCTGAGTTTGTGGGTATATTTGCTCTTTTCTGAGCCATGGATGTGATGATCAAGTAGGCTGGTACTGACCCTCTAATGTACATGGGGTCTTTTGATGAATGTTTGTATTTTTTCTCTGCTCGTGGAGTCACTGCTCTACACATGGCAGGCTCCTTGAATGCCTCCTTCCCCTGGTCTAGAACACTTGGGAGCATGGGCAGGAACTGGCTTCTAGTCTGGGATGGCAAAAAGGTCTCCAAGAGGAAGCAAGACTGTTTTTTCTTCTTCTAGCTGCACTCCATATGTGTCTGTAGCCCTTTTGATGACTTGGTTGAAGATCCCTATGTCGTCCGGCGGCGAAGGCCTCGACGGATATGATTCTACACCCTCTTCCGGGGATTCGGAGTCGAGATCTTGCCACGGCAAGACCTGAGGCTTCAAGGACGTTGAGTCTTGGCAAGTTTGCTCGTCTTCCTCCCCTTCGGCGCCCCCGTAGTACAGGTCTTCTTCCTGTTCCTCTCCCGGTTCAGGTGTGTTCGGCGGTTGGAAATCCTCGACGCACCCTTCTGTTTTGGCCGTGGCTTTCGACGGTATGCTGTAGAATTTCATATTTTCACCGAAGTCTTTCTTGCGTTGCAAGATGTTCACCATTTCGGCCTTGAGCCGTTTCCTTTTCTTTTCCATCTTGGCCGCGTGATCGGCTTCGAGGGACTCAACTTTCCTTTTCGCGGTTGTCGACGCCGAAGTCTAAACCGTTTTCGGGCCTTCGCCTTTCGACGTCCAGGCCTCTCTTTCGTGGCTGCTCTTCGGCGCCTTTCCCTTGTCTTGGGATTTTGCCATCTGGGGGTCCTTCTCAGAGGATCCGACGGTCTGCTTGTCCCTGGATGCAGTAGTCGACATCGAGTGCTTCGACGGCCCTGCTCCTTTCGAGGAATTTGGCTCGCTTTTGCGAGTATCAGTGGAGTGTTTAGGGTTCGACGACTCTCTTACCTCCTTCGACGTTTTGTTTTCGACCTCGACGACCAAGACGTCCTCTGGTCCATCTGCTATGTTGTCTTCCTCTCCGCTGGAGAGTCCCAAATCTCGGAGCGTTGGGGGTGTCCCCTGCCCCTGCATGTTGTAGTTTGCTCTTCTCTACATCTCCCTTACTCTGAGGGTCTTCGGGGTGAACGCTGCACAGGTGTTGCAGTCCTCGCTTCGATGGTCGAGCGGCAGGCAGAGATTGCAGACCGGGTGTTGGTCCTTTTGCGCGTACTTGTGGTGGCAGTTCGCGCAGAATTTAAACAGAGTTTTGTCCATTACCGTGCCCAGGCAGCCCCCTGTATGCGCATTCTCCTTTGAAACTTCGAATTCTTCGATGTTCTCACTTCTGTCGTCGACCTTCTTCCTTACTTGATCTCCGGTATCTTCCCCGGTGATATATTCTAAAGTTTTCTTATTTTCGTCGATTCTTCTCTCCAAGTTCTTGGAGCTCCTTCACTGTTGATCAAGACCCAACGGCGGAAAAAAGAATCTGAAGATGGCGACCAAAGTTGGGAGCCAAATGGTGGTATGTCGACGCCCACCTGGGCCACGAAAAAAAAAAAAGAGAAGAAATAATACAATTCCGGATCCAACCACTAGATGGCGGAATAATGCACAGCATAGTGAATCCAGAAAGATTCACGCTGCAAAACTGGGAGGCATGTACTTTAATATATCTTCGCCATTTCTCTAATGGGTTTTGTGCCATGTTTATAGGCATATCTAGAGACAGCATCAGAGTAAAGACTGCATCAGAGTAAAGACAGCATCAGAGGCTCTTATAAACCTAAGATTTGTTGCTTTAAATGCTGGCCCCAAGAGCCCTCCTGTGAAAATAATATTCCCAGATAGTTAAAAGTGCACACTTGTTTGAGCTTCTGGCCTGCCACAAAATGGCTTCTGCTCTTCTTTTTCTCCCTCCGCAAATCCTTGTATAAGTGTTGTTTAAGTTCAGCTTAAGCTCTCTACCCTCCACGTAGGAAACAAAATTATCTATCAAAAGATGGAGGCCGTTTGCGGTCCTTGACAGCAACACGGCATTGTCTGAATATAATAAAATGGGTGTGACTCGAGTCCCAACCCTAGGAGCATCAGCATTTACGGTATATATATATATATATATTACCTACTGGCGGTTATAGTTAGGACCTATTTTCCATAGGAAATCCGCAACATTCTATATGGAATAACTTTGGCGCCTGTTGACGAATATTCGCGGAATTTGCTAAACTTTTGGCCTGCTCTGGTCCGCTCCTATCCTGAAAGTCTCGGGATGATTAGTGTAGCGGGGGCTGAGAAAAAAGGGGGGTCCCACAACGTGTTTTCCCCATGCAATTTCCCATAGGACTTTTAGCCACAGCTACAGCCCGAACTGCTGAACGCAATTACACCAAATTTGGCAGAAAGGTAGACCTTGGTTCAGAGTTGTGCCTTTTGCTTAAATGGTGTAAATTCGTTCAGTAGTTCCTGAGAAAATTAAAAGTAAAATCACATGTATATCTGGGCAGAGCCTAACCACACATCTCATCCTGAGAATTGATTGGCTGTCAGCACTTCATCCAAGAAGTGTTGGCAGCCATCTTGGGACCAATATACATGATAGCACCTCATTAAAAAGCATTGCAGTTAATAGAAGGTTGTAAGACTTTAGCTACATTATAAATCATTTGTTGATGGTACCATACTCATTTTAGGAACTGTGCTATGTTCTAAGGTGATTTTACCATGTGAAAAAGCCTTCTGCTGGGATATCATGAATCATGATTGAGAGAAAAATATTTTCTCATGCTTTTCACACAGAGGTTTGGAAGGTGATCTATAAGCTAAACTGAGAGCATACTTTCTGTAAATTCACATTATCTTTCTCAGTCATGTGAGAATGAAGTCTGACATTCTCAGTAAAACATGTAAATCCAACAAAGGCAGAGACTGTCAGTTGATTCCTTTGTGTTCTACTGCAGCTTCGCAGAGTGTTCCAAAGAACAACTAGAGCGCTAACAGTCCTACTTATGATAAACGTATGGCACACCTGAAGCCATCTTGATTGGAATAAAGTGGTAACTCTTAAAACATTTACTTTAAAAAGGAACAAAATGAGAGGGTTTATTTTGCCATAAAAAGTATGATTAGTGCTGCAGAAAGAAAAATTAGGGCACATTTTGAATGACTTCTCAAATCCTCTTCTATTTCATTAAATAATTCATGCACTTTCAATACCAGCAGCAGACTTCCCTGGTGAGCAGTAGCTTTAATACAGTGATCTAATGAGCAACTAGAGTGCTACCATTCAGAATTTATGGCAAATGTGTGACACATCTGAATGCCTTCTTGATGGAATCAAAGTAAAAAACTGAAAGTATTCCTACTGAGGAGACTGTAGTAAATGAGTAAATTAGGAAACTTCATAACAAATAAGTCTCCCAAGATGGCCACCAGAGACAAAAGAGCCCAAATGTAGCCCAAATATCACCCAGATGTAGCCCAAGTATAGCTCAATGACAGAATGTCCCAGAGTGTTCTTAAGAACAACTAGAGCGCTTACTGTCTTACTTATGACAAAAGTATGGCACACCTGAAGCTATCTTGATTGGAATAAACTGGTAACACTTAAAACATTTAATTGAAAAAGGAACACAATGAGGGGGTTAATTTTGCCATGGTGGGGGAGGTTGGGGAATAAGGGGGAAAAAGTCCTTGGCGGTTTCAAATGAAAGTTTAGTTGCGGATACTTTGGAAAGATTTACATGTATTAAGAGCTTATGTTTGTTTAATCCCCTGTTTGAGCGGAACGATACTGTACTGTGGACACTAAGAAGAATTCTTAATGTCTCGTAGTATAAAAATCTGCTCGTTTAATGTATCTGGGCTTAACTCTAGCAATAAAAGAAGGCAAATAGCCGCAGAAGTTCGATTCATTAAACCTGATATTCTTTGCCTACAGGAAACACATCTTTCTTGGGATAATAGGCTTTTGATAGCAGATCTTGGCTACACGCTGAATGTAGCCTCCCAACAAACCAATAATACTAGAGGGGTTATGATTTTATCGAGACCAGGATATTGCACAGTTAGGCGTAAATTAGCTGACAAATGGGGTAGATGGGTGATTGCAGAGTTTATAGTGCGGGGTAAGATTTTTACTATATGTTCCATTTATGGTTCTAATATGGATGAGGCTGAAGTCCTTGAGTTCTTAAATTTAGAGTTAGCTAATTGGGGAGAACCGCTAATTTTATGCGGAGATTTGAATATAAACTTAAGCACCACGGAACTAATGAAAGGCTTAGTTCATTATCAGGGACGCAAACCACGAGTTTTTAAAGCTTTATATAACTTAGTTAAGGATCATGGCCTAGTGGATATCTGGAGCAAAAAATACCCTTCTCTTCCTGGATATTCGTATTACTCCGCACCTCACAAGAAATTAGTTAGATTAGACTATTTTTTTATATCCTCTAGTATTCACACAGTCACAAAGATACAGATTTATCCCAGAGTTACTTCAGATCACTCTCCTCTCATGATTGATTGCTCGATTTTGGCTGAGATGAACACTGTAAAAACTTCTCATTTGATAGGAAGCTTTGTCTTGATATACAATTTAGAAACCACATAATTGAATGGATGACAGAATTTTTTAGGATTAATCTAGGATCGGCGAATATTTTGATAGTCTGGGATACATTTAAGGCCTGTTTGAGAGGAGAAACGACGAAATTTGGACTATATAATCAACATAAAATACGAGGGCAAATGAGAGGGTATTATCAGCGATTAGAGGCAGCGGAAGTGGGTTTGGCTACAGCTTTGACAAAAAAAGTTAACTTAAATCAGATATTGCTTATGGAAGAGACAATTGCACAATGTAAGGCTACTATCACAGGAGTATGGGCCGAAGAGATAGCGCGTAAATATTTAACAAATAGAAGACACATCTATGAATATGGGGAAGCTATCGGCCGCTCTCTAGCTTTGAGATTAAAAATGAAGTCCACCTCTCGGGTGATTTCAAGAATTCAGGATCAAGATGGGGTGGTTCGGGAAGCCCCCTCGGAGATTCTACAAGTATTTCAGCAATTCTATTCGGAACTGTATACTCAGCAATCAAACTCTACCATGGCTCAGATCCCTGATTGTGCAGTGTTAAAACAACTAAATAACATTGAAGCTGATATTTTAGATAGCCCCTTTACTATGGAGGAATTAGTGGAGGCTGTTAGTCAAATACCTAATGGGAAGGCTGCCGGCCCTGACTTTATTCCGGGGGAGGTTTATAAATGCTTTTTTGAACCACTGAAGAATGTATTGTTATCAACATTTAGGATGGCACAAAAGGGAACAGCACCCGCTACCTGGAACGGCGCTTCTATTATTGTTTTTAGTAAAAAAGGGAAACCGCCTGAATTACCAGGATCATATCGTCCAATATCTTTACTTAATTGTGACAGCAAATTATACTCTAAAATGCTGGCCAATCGTATGTCTAAGGTTATATCATCATTAGTTACTATAAATCAGCATGGCTTTATACCTAAAAGAGGAACGGTCTCTCATATCAATAAAGTTATTACTTTATTTGACTATGCTGACGTGAAAAAAAAGGATTTAGCTTTGATTCTTTTAGATGCTGAGAAAGCTTTTGATCGCGTGGAATGGGTCTATCTGTGGGAGGTGATGAAACGGATGGGTTTTGGAAGTGCTTTTTTAAAGGCAATTCAGGTATTATATAGTGCACCAATTGCCAGAATCTCAGCAATGGGCTTAAAGTCAGAGGAAATTAAAATTACTAGAGGAACAAGGCAAGGGTGCCCTTGTTCCCCTTTATTGTTTGCCTTATATATCCATCCCTTCATCATAAGCCTACAGAATTCTTTATGTATCAAACCCTTTCCAGTTGCTGATACTCTATTTACTGTATTCGCATATGCGGATGATATAGCCATAGTAACTACTGATCCCAGGGAGGCAATAGTGGAGATTGAATCATTGGCCAAAGATTATGGAAGTATGTCAGGATACAAATTAAACGCGGAAAAAACCCAAATTCTTTGTACAAAGAATATACAATTTAATGATTGTCGGGTTACTAATGAAGTAACCTATTTGGGTATTCTAATTAAAATTCAAATGCAAGAAATTGTCGAGAGAAATTGGGAAGTGAGCATAGCCCAGATTAAACAGTCATTAGATAAATGGAGCAGACTTCAATTATCCATCATTGGAAGGGGGAATATAATTAAGATGAATATTTTAGCTAAAATACTATATCTATTTCGCAGTATACCCTTGGAATTTCCACTTAAACATATACAGTATTTACAAAATATCTGTGGGAAGTTTGTTTGGGCCCCCGGTAAACCGCGTAGATCCATGAAATGGCTTACATTGCCGGAAGAAAGAGGAGGACGCGGTATACCTGATTTTCTTTTTTATTATTATATTTGTTTTTTACAAAAAATGGGATATATATTGACAGGGGAATCGTCAAAGAATGAGGCGGATAGCCCATCTATTTTCTTTTTACTTTTAGGAGCACAAGCAAAAGGATGTCTATTAAAAGAACTAGAGGGCAATTATTACAAACATACACGATTCAAGACTCTTGCCTCAGCATTTAAAGTGTGGAGAAATGTTAAGAGAATAATGAAACTTGGTAAAATTACATATTATACTCCTTTTGAAGCCTATAAACTACTCCCCTCGGTGTTTTGGGATGATATCGCTAAGATATGGCTTAAAAAAGGGATTTCAAGAATTGGGGATTTATATCATAAAAATGCTATATTCGTAACATATGCAGAATTATCAGATAAATTTCGGCTTTCACCCGCGTTCTTTTTTAAATATCTCCAAGTCCGGGATTTTTGTTTAAAAAATCATATTGAGGCACTTCCTAATGACTTAATTGAGGGAATTCGGCTCCAGAAAAGGATTGGTCCATTATACGCGATTTTAAATGATTATAAAAATGACGACATGCAAAAATACAACCAGTACTGGACTATACAATTGGCAGACCCTCAAATTGATATAGGGGAATCGCAATGTCTTGCGAAGAAAATTTGTTTGGCAGCCAATTTAAAAGCCCAAGTCTATAAAACTATTTTTAGGTTATACTATACTCCTAAACGTATGGCGACTTGGGGCGAAAAATATGATGGTAAATGTTTTCGGTGTGGAGAACAAGAGGCAGACATGGTGCATATCTTCTATAAGTGTACAAAACTGATGCATTTTATTGCTGAGATTGAAAAATTTATTTCATTGGTACTTGGTTGTCCGGTAAAGATCTCTCCATCACTGATGATATTAGGAAGATGTCAAAGTGTATATAGCCATCAGGTCTTAAAAGAACATTCTTATTTTCTTTTTCTTGCAATGACTGTTGCTCGGTTATGTATTGCAACAGAGTGGTTATCACCTGAGGCTCCTACGTTTGAATTTTGGAGAGCTAAGCTGTATCGTATGTATGAAACTGAAATGCATTTATATGCCCTAAAAGGGATTAGGAAGAAACGTTTAGGTATTCTAATCTGGGGAACCCTCATGAATTTTTTGTCTGACGATATGGGTATATTGTAGTATATGTGATTTGTTTTTTTTATTCTATGCTCTTTTTCTCTATTTTTATGCCGCACTTTGTCACATTAATTCATGTATGTATATATTTGTGAATCCGCCTTGGAAACAATAAAAAAAAAGAAAAAAAAAAGAAAAAGGAACACAATGAGGGGGTTAATTTTGCCATAGAAATTATGATTAGTGCTGAAAAAAGAAAAATTAGGGCACATTTTGAGTGACTTCTCAAATCCTCTTCTATTTCATTAAAAAATTCCAACATGCAGAGTGAAACATGCACTTTTAATACCAGCAGCAGACTTCCGTGGTGAGCAGTAGCTTTACTACAGTGATCTAATGAGCAACTAGAGTGCTAACATTCAGAATTTATGGAAAATGTGTGACACATTTGAATGTCTTCTTGATGGAACCAAAGTAAAAAACTGAAAGTATTTGCTACTGAGGAGACTGCAGTAAATGAGGAAATTAGGAAACTTCATAACAAATAAATCTCCCAAGATGGCCACCAGAGACAAAAGAGCCCAAATGCAGCACAAATATCACCCAGATGTAGCCCACATGTAGCCCCAAGACAGAAGTGTGCAAAACACTTATTTTTTGTGTTTTTGCAGTTTTATATGGTGCAGACGAACAAGTTACTTACCTTCGGTAACTATGTATCTGTAGGAAACATTAGTTAGTTAGATTCCTCACCTTAGAATATCCCCAGGCGTCAGGCTGGATCCGGAAAGATTTTTGTAGCAATACCCCTTGCGCGTCGCTAGGCGTCATCTGCAGCTCCGCGTCCGTCGTTGGCGTCGTGCGCCGGAATGACGTCGTCGGAGTACTTAGACGCCGCCCTCGCGCGCTGACGTCAGTTCTTGTACATAGCTTTCCGCGCCAGGAATGCAGAGCCATGCAAGAGACCGACACTGGTGCCAAAAAGTCTAGGGCCCTGAACAGGATGACCTTAACCCTAGATGTCGGTTCGCAGAGCGGGGAGGATTGGTGGGTCGGTGAGGAATCTAACTAACTAATGTTTCTTACAGATACATCGCTACCGAAGGTAAGCAACTTGTTCATCTGAAAGAAACACGTTAGTTAGATTCCTCACCTTAGAATAGATACCCCAGCAATACCAACCCCGGTGGTGGGTCTGCGAACCAAGATCACACCAGAAAGTCCTGGAGAACAGAACGGCCAAAGAAGCCATCTCCGGACTTGGCTGTCCAGGCAATAGTGCTTGCAAACGTGTGCAGTGAGGCCCACGTCGCCGCCTGACAGATGTCCTGCAAGGGAACTCCCCGTCCCAGGGCAGTAGTCGCCGCTGTGGCTCGGGTTGAATGGGCTCTAAGCCCAACAGGAGGGTCCTTTTTCGCCAAGGAGTAACAAACCTTTATACACAAGACGACCCACCGTGAGATGGTCCGCTTGTGTACAGCCCTCCCCTTCTTAGCACCTACGTATCCAACAAAAAGTTGGTCGTCCACCCGGAACTGTCTGGTGCGGTCCAAATAAAAGGACAGCGCACGTTTGGGGTCCAGACGGTGGAGCCTCTCTTGCTCTTTCGAAGGATGCGGAGGCGGAAAGAAGGTGGGCAAAGTGACCGATTGCCCGATGTGAAAGGGGGTCACCACTTTCAGAAAAGGAGGACGAGTCCGGAGGACAACCTTGTCCGGATGAACAGAAAGAAAGGGAGGCTTAGATGACAGAGCCTGGAGCTCACTCACTCGTCTAGCCGAGGTGATAGCTACCAGGAAAGAAGTCTTAAGAGTCAGAAGACGAAGGGGACAATTGTGAAGGGGCTCAAAGGGAGCGCACATCAGAAAGGTCAAGACAAGATTCAAATCCCACTGAGGCATTACGAAGGGGATAGGAGGAAACATGTGAGTAATGCCTTTAAGAAAACGCGAAACAACAGGGGACTTGAAAAGAGAAGGCTGATCAGGAAGCCGTAAGAAAGCAGAGATTGCAGAAAGATAACCTTTCAAGGTGCCCAGAGCAGAGCCCTGCTGGGCCAAAGAAAGAAGAAAGAGGAGAACCTCAGAAGGAGGGGCGGAAAGGGGATCCACAGCCTTTGCTGTGCACCATGCCACAAATTTGTTCCACCTGCAGGCGTATACCGATTTTGTGGAGGGACGCCTGGCTGCCAGAATCACATCACAGACTTCAGGAGGCAAGTCAAATGACATCAACTGTCGCCGCTCAATCTCCACGCATGGAGGTGGAGCCTGGACAGGTTCGGGTGGAGGACCGTCCCCTGCTGCTGCGACAGAAGGTCCTCCTGAAAAGGCAGTCGTACCGGAGGATCGATTGACATACTGAGTAGCTCGGGATACCAGTACCTTTGTGCCCAATCCGGAGCCACTAAGATGACTTGGGCCCGGTCGCGCCTGATCTTCTTCAGCACTCTGGGCAGAAGTGGTATAGGCGGAAAGGCGTACAACAGACCGCAACTCCACTCGTGACGAAAAGCGTCTCCGAGCGAGTGCCGCCTCGGAAATTCCAACGCGCAGAACTGCTGACATTGCGCGTTCTCTTCGGTGGCGAAGAACAAGTTACTTACCTTCGGTAACGCTTTTTCTGGTGGATACAGTATATGCCTTTGGATTCCTCACCTTGTGAATATCCCCTGCGCCAGCATTCCACGGAACTTTTCTTTCCCAGCACTCCATGTCGACGTGGGCGACGTCATAATGCATCGGCTCCGCTCGCGACTCCATTCGACGTCACCGGAGCCATAAGAAGCCCACGTCGGCGTGATGACGTCAGTTCCACCCATTTTTTCCGTGCCTTCGAGGCGAACAGGTGGACTAACGACAGACTCAAAGAATACACAGTATACAATATACTAATACATATACATAATATGCAAAGGAAAGGAATGCAAAGTAAACCAAGCATTTCCTACAACTGTAACATACAGCATAAAAACATATCTACAAGACCTTTTTCATGGTATACAAAGGTGGACAATGGGGAGGCGGGTAGGTCAGTGAGGAATCCACAGGCAGATACTGTATCCACCAGAAAAAGCGTTACCGAAGGTAAGTAACTTGTTCTTCTGATGGATACATCTGCCAGGGGATTCCTCACCTTGTGAATAGATTCCCACAGCAGTCCCCACACCCGGAGGAGGGTGTCCACCTTCCTATACCAGAAAGTCTTGCAAAACAGAGCGCGCGAAGTGGCCCTCCCACCTCATCTCTGAGTCCAAGCAATAATGCTTTGCGAAGGTATGGAGGAAGGCCCAAGTCGCGACCTTACAAATATCTGCTACAGGAACACCCCTGGCCGAAGCAGATGTAGATGATTTAGCTCTAGTTGAATGAGCTCTAATACCCTCAGGAGGAGTCTTACCAGCCAGGGCGTAGCAGATCTTGATGGCAAGGATGATCCATCTCGACAGCGTGCGCTTGTGCACCGCTTTACCCTTTGAACGACCAACGTAGCCAATGAAGAGCTGGTCATCAAGGCGAAAGTCCTTGGTCCTGTCTAGATAAAAACTCACAGCCCTCTTCTGGTCCAGTCGATGGAGTCTTTCCTCCTCTTTGGAAGGATGAGGAGGTGGGTAAAAAACAGGAAGACTAATGGACTGCCCCAAATGAAACGGAGTGACAACCTTTGGCAGGAAGGCAGCCCTGGTCCTCAGAACCATCCTTTCAGCATGTAAGGTAAGAAAAGGAGGTTTGGAACTAAGAGCTTGAAGCTCACTCACCCTCCTTGCCGAGGTTATGGCTACAAGGAAAACCACCTTAAAGGACAACAGCCTCAAAGGACAACTATGAAGAGGCTCAAATGGGGACCCCATTAGAAAGGTTAAAACAAGATTAAGGTCCCACTGAGGCATTACAAAAGGAGTGGGAGGAAACATGTTTGTAAGGCCCTTGATGAACCTCAGAACAACCGGAGATTTAAACAGTGATGGTTGATCTGGAAGGCACAGAAAAGCCGATAAGGCCGAAAGATAGCCCTTGACCGTGGCCACAGCACAGCCCTGCTGAGCCAAGGAAAGAGCAAACTGGAGAACATCAGAAAGATGGGCTTTTAAAGGGTCAATGGACTTCTCTCCTCACCATTTTACAAATTTAGACCACTTGTAGGAGTAAATGGACTTGGTGGAGTGTCGCCTGGCCGATAAAATAACATCCACCACATCAGGTGGGAGAGAGAAGGAACTCGGGTTGCCCCGTTCAATCTCCAGGCATGAAGGTGTAAGCTCTGGAGGTGGGGGTGTAGAACCTGCCCCTCCGACTGTGAGAGGAGGTCTGCCCTCAGAGGGAGACGGAGAGGAGGGCACGAGGAGAGGTGGAGAAGATCTGTATACCACACCCTTCTTGGCCAATCCGGGGCGACCAATATGACTTGGGCCAGGTCTTGGCGAATTTTCCTCAGAACCCGAGAAATCAAGGGTATGGGAGGAAACGCGTAAAGGAGTTGTGAGCCCCAACTCAACTGAAACGCGTCCCCCAACGCCCCCTGCATCGGATACTGGAGACTGCAGAATGACAGGCAGGGCGCGTTCTCGAAAGTGGCAAACAGATCCACCCGAGGAGTTCCCCACGTCCGAAAGACGTGACGAACTACCTCCGGATGGAGCCTCCACTCGTGGTCGGCGGAGAACTGCCGACTGAGACTGTCCGCACGTACGTTCAGCACCCCGGACAGATGATTCGCCATCAGACAATCTGATGGTCCTGAACCCAGGACCATAGACGTAAGGCCTCTCTGCATAGACAAAGAGACCCCATTCCTCCCTGCTTGTTGACATACCACATCGCGGTCGTGTTGTCTGTCAGGACTTGAATCCACTGACCGCGAAGGGAAGGAAGGAAGGCCTTGAGCGCCAAACGAATCGCCCGCAATTCCAGAAGGTTGATGTGAAGCAACCTTTCCTCTGGAGACCACAGACCTTTGATCTCCAGGTCCCCCAGATGCGCACCCCACCCTAAGGTGGATGCATCCGTTATCACTGTGGCCACTGATGGAGGTAGATGGAAGGGCTTTCCCTGCGACAGATTGCCCTCTACACTCCACCAAGACAGATCCGCTGCAGCTTCTCTGGAGATCTTTACCGACTCCCTGAGATCCCCGTTGTGCTGATACCACTGCTTGCGGAGGCACCACTGGAGCGCCCTCATGTGCCAGCGTGCATGGATGACCAACAGAATGCAGGAAGCGAACAGACCGAGCAGGCGAAGGACCTTCAGAACTGGAACAACCGCTCCACTGTGGAATAAAGGGACCATCTCAGGAATGTCGAGAATCCTTTGAGGAGGAGGGAATGCTCGACACACAGTAGTGTCCAGTACTGCCCCTATAAACAGGTTGCGTTGAGAGGGCACCAGGTGAGATTTGGGCACATTGATTGAAAAACCCAAGTCGAACAACAGCTGAGTTGTCACCTGCAGATGACGCTGCACCATCTCTGGGGACTCTGCCTTCAGAAGCCAATCGTCCAGGTAGGGGAAAACCAGAATCCCCGACCTCCTGAGATGAGCAGCCACCACTGCCATCACCTTTGTGAAGACTCGAGGTGCGGTAGTAAGACCAAACGGGAGGACCGCAAACTGGTAATGTTGCGACCCAACCGTAAAACGGAGATACTTCCTGCGCGACTTCAGGATTGGGACATGGAAGTACGCGTCCTGCAAGTCGAGCGACACCATCCAATCTCCTTGCTGCAACGCTTGAAGAACCTGCGCAAGGGTCAGCATCTTGAATTTCTCCTGTCTCAGGTAAAAATTCAAGATTCTGAGGTCCAGAATCGGACGCAATCTGCCGTCCTTTTTGGGAATCAGGAAATACCGGGAGTAGCATCCCTGGCCCCTTTCCTGCTCCGGAACCACCTCTATTGCACCCTTCTGAAGCAAGGCTAGCACTTCTTTCTGCAGGAGAAGCAGATGGTCTTCCGAGCAATAACCTTGGCAAGGAGGGTAAGGGGGAGGAAACTCCCGAAAGGGAAGGGCGTACCCAGTCTCTACGAGGTTCAAAACCCAAAGGTCGGTTGTAACAGATCTCCAACTCCGCAGAAAGTAGGACACCCGACCCCCCACAGGTCTTACATGATCCGGGATGGGGAATCTAGGGCTGCTTCCCCGAAGCCTCATTTGGAGCAGAGGAGGATGAGGAAGAAGAGGGGTTGCGTCCAGAACCTCTCCGACTCCTTTGCTTCCCTCTATAGGACCTATAGAGGGGATTCTGCTGCGGTTGTTGTTGCTGCTGTTGGGGCTGTCTGAAGGAGCGAAAAGATGTTCTTCCGAAACCCCTAAACTTTCGAAAAGACGAACCCCTAGCAGGAGCCTGCAGACCCAAGGACTTCGCCGTCAGTCTGCTGTCCTTAAATCGCTGAAGGGCAGAGTCTGCTTTCTCCCCAAACAACTTCTGTCCGTCGAATGGCAGATCAACCAACGTAGCTTGAACATCAGCCGAGAACCCCGAGGTACGGAGCCAAGCCTGCCTCCTTGCTGCCACAGATGACCCCATAATTCTTGCCACCGAGTCCGCCGTATCCAGCCCTGACTGGATCACCTGTCTGGCAGCTGCCGGAGTGTCCGCAACAACCTCCAAGAAGGACGACTTATCCCCCTCAGGCAACTTAGGGGCCAAAGATTTAATGGAGTCCATCAGGGCATACACATAACGCCCCAGAAGGCATGTAGCATTAGACGATTTCAACGCCATACTTCCTCAGGAAAAGGTCTTTTTGGCTGCCTGATCAACTTTCTTGGATTCCCTGTCAGCTGGAGACTGAGGGAAGGCACCCGAAGCATGTTTAGAACATGAAGCCTGCACAACCAGGCTGTCCGGAGATGGATGCGTAGACAAAAAGTCAGGATCCCCTGGTGCAACCCTGTACCTTCTTGCCACCTGCCTGCACACTGCCGGAGATGAAAGAGGTTTCTTCCACACCTCCAAGACCGGCTCCAAGATGGCCTCATTGAAGGGCAACAAAGGCTCTGAAGTTGAAGACGGAGAATGCAACACCTCTGTTAGCAAGTTGGATTTGTACTCCACAGAGGGCAGCTGCAAATCCAAAAGATCTGCTGCCTTCTTGATCACCACATGATAGGGAGCCAATTCCTGAGGCGGAGAAGACCTGGCAGACGTATGCTCCCACTCCGGGGTTGTATCCAACCCACTTGCTTCTTCAATACCTTCAAATTCATCAGAAGAAGAGTCAACTTCACCTTCTTCCACCTCTGCTCGATATCTCCCTTCCTCCAACACCCTCTGGGCCTCGCTTCTCGACCGGATCCGGGGAGCCGGCGTCAACGACGTCGTACGTGGCGTCGGTGGAGCCAGAGGTACCGGAGTCGGCGGCGCCATAGGTGGAGTCGGCGGTGCCGGAAGCGGCGCCGATGGAGTCGGCCTCAGCGTCGAGGAAGGCTCCGAAGTCTGCTGGTCCCTCCGAGGTCGAATCGGATCCCCAGACGGCGCCGGAAACTGCCAAGAAGGCGCCATCGGCATAAAGGGCAAAAAGGGGGCCTGAGCATAATGCTGCGTCACCCCTAGTGTAAATGCCATCGGACCCACGGGACCAGTTGGTGCTCCGGATGGGTAGGCCGCCCTATTAAATATGCCATACATAGCATTCAAAAAATTTGTAGAATCTGTACCTGGAGCCGGGAATTGAGGAAAAGGAACAGACCCTGTATCCCCTTGTGGGGTCTCCGGTGTCGGCTCCGCAGTATCTTCCACTGGAGCCGCAGATTCTTCAGGCACCGGAACAGACTCTTCCTGTTCCTGTTCATCCATGGAAGCATCCGACTCCACTCGAACCGGAGTCGAAGCCTTAGACAGAGCCGATGACTGCGTCGGGGACTGAGCCGGAGTCTGCTTCTTCGAAGGAGAACGCCTCGGAGACTTCGAAGGTGAAGGAGAAGGAGACAAGCCTTTGCTCCGACGTCGACGGGGCGAAGCCGACCTCGACTTCCTGGACTTCGAGGACCGACGTCGAGAAGAATGCTTCCTCTTCTTGTGGTGCTTCTTCGACCTCGAAGACCTCGAAGTCGATGGCTCCCTCTTCGACTTCTCCTTTTTCCTCCCTCTCTTCTCCTCACTGATCTTCTTCATGAAGAGCTTAGTCTTCCTCTCTTTGAGCGATTTCGGATTCATGCTCCTACAGCATCCGCACTCCTCCATATCGTGGTCTGAAGAGATGCACCATAAGCAGTTCTGGTGCGGATCCGTCATTGACATCAGACCTCCACATTCCCTACAGGGCTTAAAGCCCGACTTCCTAGTCGAAGACATACTGAATTTAACACAGTTACACCGCTAAATTACAAAGTAGCTAGAGAGCACTGGAAAAAAAACGTTGCGCGTCGACGGCGCGGAAAAAAGGGAACTGACATCATCACGCCGACGTGGGCTTCTTATGGCTCCGATGACGTCGAATGGAGTCGCGAGCGGAGCCGATGCATTATGACGTCGCCCACGTCGACATGGAGTGCTGGGAAACAACAGTTCCGTGGAATGCTGGCGCAGGGGATATTCACAAGGTGAGGAATCCACTGGCAGATGTATCCATCAGAATATATCTAACCAAGGCTCTCCCCACTGCAGAAAGAGACCTTGCGCCTCGTCCGAGTTCAGACGCCATTCGTGATCCATCATGCACCGGCGGCTGAGTTCGTCTGCTCTGGCGTTCAGAGAGCCCACCAGATGTTGAACCACCAGGATGATGCCCTGGTGTTCCAGCCATGTCCAGAGGCGTAGAGCCTCCTGACAAAGGGTCCACAACCCCACCCCGCCCTGTTTGTTGCAATACCACATGGCGGTGGTGTTGTCCGTGAACACCTGCACGACACCTCCCCGGACAGAGGGAAGGAAGGCTTTCAGTGCAAGCCGGATCGCTCTCAGCTCCAACAAGTTGATATGGAGTTGAGACTTCGCCGGAGACAAGAGGCCTCTGATCCCCACCTCTCCCATATGGCCCCCCCATCCCAGGAGAGACGCGTCTGTCACTACTACGTGCTCCGGTTGGGGTAGGGAGAGGCATCTGCCCCTGACCCAATCGCGGTCCGTGAGCCACCACTGCAACTGTTTCGCAGTGCGCTCCGAGATCAAGACATGGTCGGACAGGTTGCCTCGATGATGGGCCCACTGAAACTTCAGGTCCCACTGCAGAGCCCGCATTCGCCACCTGGCGTAATGCACCAACAGGATGCAGGAGGCCATCAGCCCTAGAAGCCGCAGCACCAATCTGACCGAAACCCAGGATAGAGGCCGAAAGATGGGAATCAGAGCCTGAATATCCCAGACCCGCTGTTCCGGAGGATAGGCCCGGAACTGCGCCGAATCGAGAACCGCTCCGATGAAGAGGAGCTTCTGGGAGGGTCTCAGGTGTGACTTCAACACGTTGATGAAGAACCCCAGCAAATGCAGGAGGTCGGCCGTAGTCTGAAGGTGGGAGACGACTTGCTGGGGCGAGCCTGCCTTCAACAGCCAGTCATCGAGATAGGGGAAGACTGGAACCCCCGATCTGCGCAGATGAGCTGTGACCACCGCCATCACTTTCGTAAACACCTGAGGGGCACTGGTGAGGCCGAAGGGGAGCACGGTTAACTGAAAGTGCTCCTGACCCACCGTGAACCGCAGGTAACGCCGGTGGGCCGGCAGGACGGGGATGTGAAAATAGGCGTCCTGCAAGTCCAACGCTACCATCCAGTCTCCAGGGTCGAGGGCAGCCAGAACCTGAGCTAAAGTTAGCATCTTGATGTAGGAGAGTAGGGTCTGCTTTCTAAGTTCACCCCCACTTTTTGCTTTTGCTTTACTGGTTTTCGACTTAGATATGGCTGTGGGCCTGCTAATCAGACCCACAGCCCTGCTGTTCTCTCTCTAAATTGATACTATGTACTTTAGGTGCATAACCCATTTGGATAGGATCACCTTATTGGCCCCGGTACAGTGTACCTTAGGTACCCAGGGCATAGGTGTACCCTAGGCCTACCAGGGGCTGCAGCATGTATTATGCCACCCCTGGCCTGGCCTTCCATTATGACACAACTGGCTGATCACTCAGCTGGGGCAAGGTCGTGTAATCACTCCTTGCTTAGGTGTAGTATTCCTATACCTATCTTACATATAGACACATGTGTACCTATCAGCCACTCCTATGGCAGGCCTTAACAATCCTGGAGGCAGAGTGCTTGGTAACATGTGAGATGGTGCTCTAGCATGAGCTGAGCCTGTCTGCAGCTTTCGGAACCATGTCCTTATAGCTGTTCTATGATATAGCCTACCATATACTCCTAAAGGGCCTTTTAATCTTAAACGGTTATGGTAATCTATGGTCTGGCTTTATCAAAACATGTCGTGTAAGGTGTCTAACACTTTGGAATAATACCCCCATCCCATTTCTGGGGATGAGGATATTATCCCTCCCTTCTAGAGGGAGAAGACATGTTGTAACCTACTTACCCGGTTAAAGTTAACCAGAGCCCCAGCATCACAAAATGGATGCTGCTGCCACGACACAAGTCTGACCTCCTGCTGCTGGGAGTGATCCCGGCAAGGGAGGCTTGGACAATAGGTTTCCTGCCTTGGGAGGTGCGAGCACCACCCCAGACAGGCCTTAGTGTATTGGGGCAGGGAGGGATGAATGAAACGAGACACTGCCTGGGGCACACAAGGTGCTCCATGCATAGTCCAGTTCAAACCGGTGCTGGGGCACTCCAGCCCCAGTCCTGGTGCGAAACTGGACAAAGGGAAAGGGGTGTAACCACCCCCCTCCCAGGTCCCACCCATAAGGCGTGACCTAGCAGGCAACCCAGCCCCCCAGATTAGTATAAGAGTGGTAGCTGGGCCCCAGGAGATTAGATTATCCTGAACCTGCAACTTGAACAGAAGCTCTGGACCTTCGACATTCGACGAAAGAAGACGACTGAAGAATCTCCCTTGTGGCCAAGGAGTGGCTACCCTGTGCAAACAGGCACCATCAAGAGACTACCCTTTGCTTTGCTGAAGTTCTACGAGGGACCGACTGCAGAGCCCGACCAGAGCCTTGACTTCCAGACTTCTCTGACCCTGATCCACATCCACAGCCGAGCTGAGATCCGTGGAGGCGACGAGAGACGTGGGACCGGCTACCTGGGAAAAGTGGCGAGTATCTTCCAGCGCAGCTTCTGAGGCACCCTCGAAGTTGTGCACCGGGGATTGAGAAGCCCCAACCCCAAGCACCATCTGCACCGAAGATCAGCCCCCCACACTCCACGAGTCCTGCGTGGGGCCCTTCTGCATTTTCCTGCTTGCCGCGTCTGTCCGGTTGCTTGCCCGTTGGCTAGCGGCCTTTGTGACGACACACCTTGAAATCTTCACTGCTGGTTTGGCTCCTCCAGACTGGCTCCCGCTTCTTTGCAAAAGAGAAGCACCCCAGACCTTCCTGGTCTGCACCAGAAGCAAGTCCTCCGTTCTTCGTGGGTTCCGCTTGCCAAGGCTTGGTGAGTCCTAGTTCGACTTCGACACCGCCGACAGCAAGAGCCTTCGTGGGACAGCTCGCCTCCTGGTCCTGGTCGTCCTCGACGTCTCCTGGTACCAGTGGCTGCAGCGACAAGCTTCACCTTTCACCTGCAATCTTCACGACATCGCCTGGTTCCTTCCTGGTTCCACGTGGTCACTGGCTAGTGACCTTGACTCTGTCCCTTCTGCTTGCAGGTATCCTCTCTTCCTGATCCCAGCCTTGGGATCCACCGGACACTCTTCACTGACTGCCTGTCAGCAACTTTCCTTCAGGCATCCATAGAAGTCCACGACGAAACCCGACGCAAGTTCACACCTATGCACCCGCAGCCCGTGGGCTAGGTAACTTGGGTACTTCGGTGCTCACAAGGGTAGTGACTATCCTAGGGTCTAGTTTCCGAGTCTCGACTCTCTAGCTGCTTCAGAAGTGTCCTTCAACTGTTAATTTCTAACTGCTAGTAATTCTATCGACTTTTACGCATTACGCGTGAGTGTTTCCACTCTGCACCTGAATCCCGTGAGCCTCCCACTTCCTAACTGTTGCTAGTGTAGTGTAGCCCCAGCGATTCCCTAGGCCTAGGCCTATCCTATTTCCGTGACAGTGGTCCTTATACCACTTCTTTAGTATATGGTTTGCGTGGCCCCTAGGGCCTAACTGTATTACTTACCTGTGTGACTTAATGTGTGCTTGAATAAGACTGTGTTGTACTTACCTCTAATCTCATAAAGAGTGCTGAGGGTTTGACTAGAATAAATACACTTTATTTTATATATATATATCTGTTGTGGTGTCCTTTCATTTGGTATTCAAGGGATTATATATGGTATCACAGCTGGCTTCACATGCCATTCAGAGTTTAGCCTAAGACTGCTCTTGTCCATGCTACCACTAGGATAGCTGGTCTATAAGGTTGACTTTACAACCAATCACCATAAGGGTTGTTTGGACTGATATAAGGTGTACACTAGAACTAGTGACATCATACATCAGGCCAACTTCTCACATTGGTGAGCAGCGGTTGGGATCTGAGCTTGCTGTTGTAATACCATTGTAATCTTGAGATACTAAATTGAAAGATCACACAGATATTGTTTAGGTACATATAACATAGATTATAATACTTAAGTCCTACTGGACTTAGTGGTTGTAGGTTGAAAGGAGTAACACACCCTGACTACAACTAGTAGAAACAACTAGTGTAGGTAGATGCACACACCACACCCTCACTAGATCATGTCTCTGGGAGGAGATCAAGGAGATGCTCTCTCAGGAGGGGCAGGTCTGAAGAAGACCCCCTCTAGATATGATACCCTAACTTTTCAGGAGATGAGACAATTGTGTACCTCCAGAAAGTTAAAACAGGGTGCAAACCCTACCCTCCTTCAGCTAGTACAACTCCTAGAGGAGTATGATACTCTTAGGGCCTTGCAGGCCAGTACCCTAGGTACAAAGGAGGGTCTACCCACCACAGATGAGTCAGATGGGACTTCAGATGAAGAGGTAGACAGCCAGGGCCAGGTAGGAAGACTTAGCCAGGCTAACCTAAGCTTACATGGGAGTTTGCATGGGGTCCCCCCATACAGACCCCCAAGTGGGCTTAACCAGAGAAGCAGGAGAGACAGATCCCCTTCAAGGGAATCCATCCACTCCCATGTCTCTAGCATCTCTAATGCCTCTTCTCACAGGGGAATGACTTCCCCCGAGAGAAAGGAGCATGAAGCCAGAATGAGGGAAGCTAATCTGAGGATTCAGAGGGAAGAACTTGCCCTTGCCAAGGAGAAGCTTGCTCTGGCTAGAGAGCAAAAGTTAAGTGGGTCAGAACCCACTGGTGGCAGCAATATCCCTAAGGATAGAGACAGGCACTATGATAATAGAAACCTGAGCAAGATTGTCCCTCCCTACAAGTGTGGGGATGACATCCACAAATGGATAACTGCTTTGGAGAGAGCTTGCAAAGTACAGCAGGTACCCCAAAGTCAGTGGGCAGCTATCTTGTGGCTCTCCTTCTCTGAGAAGGGTAGAGACAAGCTCCTCACAGTTAGTGATGAGGATGCAGACAATTACACTGTCCTGAAGAGTGCTCTAATTGATGGGTTTGGCCTAACCACTGAACAATACAGGTTGTTGTTCAGGGATACCCAGAAGACACAGACTCAGGACTGGACTGATTGTGCCACTAAGGCTCTGGAAGGCTGGCTAGTGGGAAGTAAGGTTAAGGACTATACAGGATTGTATAATTTGATCATGAGAGAACAAATACTTAACAACTGTCAAAACCAGCTACTGCATCAACACCTGATTGATTCTGATCTGACTTCTCCCCAAGAATTGGGAAAGAAGGCAGATAGATGGGTCAGGACTAGAGTTAAGCAGAAAAACCAGAACCAGGGCGGTGATCAGAAAAAGGCAGACCAGAAGGGTAATGATCAGAAACAAAAAGACCAGAAGTCTTCACCAGGCCCCCAAAAGGTTTAGCGGAAGGGTGGTCCCAAAAAGGATAAAAAGAAAGATGGCCAAAAGAAACCATGGTGCAACTATTGTAAGTCCAACTCACATTGGTTTAGTGAGTGCACCAAAAAGGATAAGCCCCCAGCCACCATTGCCCCTAAGGCAACTGTACCCCCTAGTCCAGCTGTAAGTGGTGGTTCCCAGCAAAAGGGTGTAGTAGGGCTAACCCTGGGAACTGAGGAGGATTCTGGCCTAGTCAGGATACCTACTCAGGCTGTTCTGATCTGTGATGGGGACTTAGCTTTGTCCTCTACTGTAGGCCCCAGTAACCTGGGCAAGTACAGACAGACTCCTTTTATCAACCAAAGAATGGCTCAGGCCTACAGGGACACTGGGGCTAGTGTCACTATGGTGACACCTACCTTTGTGGACCCTGGACAGATCATACTAGGTGAGAATTACCTAGTGACCAACGCTAGCAATGCCACTACCTCCCATAGTGTGGCTATTGTTAACTTCTCCTGGGGAGGGGTAACTGGCCTCAAGAAAGTTGTTAGTTCAGACCTTCCTGTAGAGTGTTTACTGGGCAATGATCTTGAAACTTCAGTTTGGTCTGAAGTGGAGTATAGGACCCATGCAGAAATGCTGGGGATAGATGCACATGTCCTTGCTGTGACCAGGTCACAGGCCAAAAAGTGCACCACTGAACAAGTGCTGGATCCTGAAACTATGGACCAGTCACAACCCAAGAGAAAGAGCAGTAGGGTTAAGGCTGTGCCTTCCCCCCTGCCTCAGGTGGTGGATCAGCCCTCCCAGGAGGATGATTCGGAGAGCCCTGAAGGAACTGTCCTAGAAGAACTTGAACCTGATCAGGTTGAGTTTCTTGGGACAGGGGGACCTTCAAGGGCAGATCTGAGGCAGGCTCAATTAGACTGCCCCTCTCTTGAACCCCTCAGACAGCAGGCTGCTGCTGAGGCTGCAGGGAATGCTCAAGGTACCCATAGAGTGTATTGGGATGAAGGGCTACTGTATTCAGAGGCTAGAGACCCCAAGCCTGGTGCATCCAGGAGGTTGGTCATACCACTGAAGTTCAGAGGCTTCCTTCTTACCTTGGCCCATGATATTCCCCTTGCAGGATACTTAGGCCAGAACAAGACTTGGGACAGGCTTGTCCCTCACTTTCACTGGCCCCATATGTCAGAAGAATCCAAGGAGTTTTGTCGCTCCTGTGTCACCTGCCAAGCCAGTGGCAAATCAGGTGGCACCACAAAGGCCCCCCTCATACCACTACCTGTGGTGGGGGTTCCCTTTGAAAGAGTGGGCATATATATTGTAGGACCAATGGACCCACAAACAGCATCTGGGCACAGATTTATACTGGTGATAGTGGACCATGCCACCAGGTATCCAGAAGCTATTCCCCTGAGGACCACAACAGCTCCTGTTGTGGCAAGGGCCCTGCTTGGAGTATTCTCCATGGTGGGCTTTCCAAAGGAGGTCATTTCTGACAGAGGTGCCAACTTCATGTCAGGATACTTGACTGCAATGTGGAAGGAGTGTGGTGTGAACTACAAGTTCACCACACCCTATCACCCACAGTGAAATGGGCTTGTTGAGAGATTCAACAAGACCCTAAAGGGAATGATAAAAGGTTTACCAGACAAGCTTAGGCGAAGATGGGACATCCTTTTACCCTGCCTTCTGTTTGCTTACAGAGAGGTCCCACAAAAGGGGGTTGGCTACAGCCCTTTTGAGTTTTTGTTTGGGCATCCTGTAAGAGGACCCCTATGTTTAGTAAGGGAAGGATGGGAGAGACCTCTCAGACAACCCAAACTTGATATAGTGGATTATGTACTTGGTCTCCGCTCCAGGATGGCAGAGTATATGAAGAAGGCTTCTAAAAACCTTGAGGCAAGCCAAGAACTCCAAAAAGCTTGGCATGACCAAAAGGCTGTGCTGACTGTTTACCAGCCAGGGTAGAAAGTGTGGGTGTTGGAGCCAGTGGCCCCAGTAGCACTCCAAG
Source organism: Triturus cristatus (assembly GCF_964204655.1). Taxonomy (NCBI): domain Eukaryota; kingdom Metazoa; phylum Chordata; class Amphibia; order Caudata; family Salamandridae; genus Triturus; species Triturus cristatus. The sequence continues at coordinate 699,054,988 of NC_140594.1, read as the reverse complement.
ACAAATGGTCTGGACCCCACACTATTGTTGAGAAAAAGGGAGAAGTCACCTACTTGGTGAACCTTGGGACTCCCAGAAGCCCCCACAGGGTGCTTCATGTCAACAGATTGAAGGCATATGTTGACAGGGCAGACATGGGCTTACTCATGGCTACAGATGAGGGGCAGGAGGAAGAGAGTGACCCTCTCCCAGACCTGTTGACTCAGAACCCTGATGATGGCTCAGTTGATGGTGTGGTCTTTTCTGACAGCCTCACTGTCCATCAGCAACAGGACTGCAGACAGGTTCTGCAATCCTACAGACATATGTTCTCTCTGACCCCAAGTCAGACAAACTGGTGTACCCATGAGGTGGACACTGGTGACAGTCTGCCTGTGAAGAGTAAAATCTACAGGCAACCTGACCATGTCAGGGACTGCATAAAAGTTGAGGTACAAAAGATGTTGGAGCTGAGAGTCATTGAACCTTCAGAGAGCCCTTGGGCTAGTCCTGTGGTCCTTGTGCCAAAACCTCACACCCAAGATGGTAAGAGAGAGATGAGGTTTTGCGTGGATTACAGAGGTCTCAATGCTGTCACTAGGACAGATGCCCACCCAATACCTAGGGCAGATGAGCTCATTGACAGACTGGCAGCTGCCAAGTTTTTGAGCACATTTGACCTGACAGCAGGCTACTGGCAAATCAGACTAGCTGAGAATGCAAAGGCCAAAACTGCTTTCTCGACCCCAGGAGGACATTATCAATTTGTGGTAATGCCCTTTGGTTTGAAGAATGCACCTGCCACTTTCCAAAGGTTGGTGAATCAAGTCCTTACTGGGTTGGATGATTATTGTGCAGCTTATCTTGATGATATTGCTGTCTTTAGCTCCACCTGGGAGGATCACCTGGTCCACCTGAGGAATGTTTTAGAGGCCCTGCAAAAGGCAGGCCTCACTATCAAGGCCACTAAGTGCCAGATAGGGCAGAGCAAGGTTGTATACCTGGGCCACCTAGTTGGTGGGGGTCAGGTTCAACCACTGGAGAGCAAGATCCAGACCATAAAGGACTGGACTCCTCCAACTACCCAGACTCAGGTCAGAGCTTTCTTGGGCCTGACTGGGTACTACAGAAAGTTTGTTAAGAACTATGGGTCCATTGTGACACCACTTAATGACTTGACCTCCTAGAAAATGCCAAAGAAAGTTCAGTGGACAGTAAGCTGTCAAAAAGCATTTGATGACCTGAAGCAGGCCATGTGTAGTGCACCTATTCTGAAAAATCCAGACTACTCCAAAGAGTTCATTGTCCAGACAGATGCTTCTGAGTTAGGTGTGGGAGCTGTTCTTTCACAACTTAATATAGATGTTCAAGACCAGCCCATTGCTTTTATAAGTAGAAGGCTGACCCCTAGAGAGAAACGTTGGTCAGCTATTGAGGTGGGAGGCCTTTGCTGTGGTTTGGGCCCTGAAGAAGCTGAGGCCATACTTGTTTGGCACTCACTTCAAGATTCAGACAGACCATAAGCCCCTCTTGTGGCTAAATCAGATGAAGGGTGAAAATCCCAAACTTCTTAGGTGGTCCATTTCCCTACAGGGGATGGACTTCACAGTGGAACATAGACCTGGGACTGACCATGCCAATGCAGATGGACTCTCCAGATATTTCCACTTAGAACATGAAGACTCAACTGGTCAAGGTTAGTTTAATGTCCCTAAGTTTGGGGGGGGGGGGGGAGGTTGTGTAGGAGAGTAGGGTCTGCTTTCTATGTTCACCCCCACTTTTTGCTTTTGCTTTACTGGTTTTCGACTTAGATATGGCTGTGGGCCTGCTAATCAGACCCACAGCCCTGCTGTTCTCTCTCTAAATTGATACTTTGTACTTTAGGTGCATAACCCATTTGGATAGGATCACCTTATTGGCCCCGGTACAGTGTACCTTAGGTACCCAGGGCATAGGTGTACCCTAGGCCTACCAGGGGCTGCAGCATGTATTATGCCACCCCTGGCCTGGCCTTCCATTATGACACAACTGGCTGATCATTCAGCTGGGGCAAGGTCGTGTAATCACTCCTTGCTTAGGTGTAGTATTCCTACACCTATCTTACATATAGACACATGTGTACCTATCAGCCACTCCTATGGCAGGCCTTAACAATCCTGGAGGCAGAGTGCTTGGTAACATGTGAGATGGTGCTCTAGCATGAGCTGAGCCTGTCTGCAGTTTTCGGAACCATGTCCTTATAGCTGTTCTATGATATAGCCTACCATATACTCTTAAAGGGCCTTATAATCTTAAACGGTTATGGTAACTATGGTCTGGCTTTATCAAAACATGTCGTGTAAGGTGTCTAACACTTTGGAATAATACCCCCATCCCATTTCTGGGGATGAGGATATTATCCCTCCCTTCTAGAGGGAGAAGACATGTTGTAACCTACTTACCCGGTTAAAGTTAACGAGAGCCCCAGCATCACAAAATGGATGCTGCTGCCATGACACAAGTCTGACCTCCTGCTGCTGGGAGTGATCCCAGCAAGGGAGGCTTGGACAATAGGTTTCCTGCCTTGGGAGGTGCGAGCACCACCCCAGACAGGCCTTAGTGTATTGGGGCAGGGAGGGATGAATGAAACGAGACACTGCCTGGGGCACACAAGGTGCTCCATGCATAGTCCAGTTCAAACCGGTGCTGGGGCACTCCAGCCCCAGTCCTGGCGCGAAACTGGACAAAGGGAAGGGGGTGTAGCCACCCCCCTCCTAGGTCCCACCCATAAGGCGTGACCTAGCAGGCAACCCAGCCCCCCAGATTAGTATAAGAGTGGTAGCTGGGCCCCAGGAGATTAGATTATCCTGAACCTGCAACTTGAACAGAAACTCTGGATCTTCGACATTCGACGAAAGAAGAAGACTGAAGAATCTCCCTTGTGGCCAAGGAGTGGCTACCCTGTGCAAATAGGCACCATCAAGAGACTACCCTTTGCTTTGCTGAAGTTCTACGAGGGACCGACTGCAGAGCCCAACCAGAGCCTTGACTTCCAGACTTCTCCGACCCTGATCCACATCCACAGCCGAGCTGAGATCCGTGGAGGCGACGAGAGACATGGGACCGGCTACCTGGGAAAAGTGGCGAGTATCTTCCAGCGCAGCTTCTGAGGCACCCTCGAAGTTGTGCACCGGGGATTGAGAAGCCCCAACCCCAAGCACCATCTGCACCGAAGATCAGCCCCCCACACTCCACGAGTCCTGCGTGGGGCCCTTCTGCATTTTCCTGCTTGCCGCGTCTGTCCGGTTGCTTGCCCATTGGCTAGCGGCCTTTGTGACGACACACCTTGAAATCTTCACTGCTGGTTTGGCTCCTCCAGACTGGCTCCCGCTTCTTTGCAAAAGAGAAGCACCCCAGACCTTCCTGGTCTGCACCAGAAGCAAGTCCTCCGTTCTTCGTGGGTTCCGCTTGCCAAGGTTTGGTGAGTCCTAGTTCGACTTCGACACCGCCGACAGCAAGAGCCTTCGTGGGACAGCTCGCCTCCTGGTCCTGGTCGTCCTCGACGTCTCCTGGTACCCGTGGCTGCAGCGACAAGCTTCACCTTTCACCTGCAATCTTCACAACATCGCCTGGTTCCTTCCTGGTTCCACGTGGTCACTGGCTAGTGACCTTGACTCTGTCCCTTCTGCTTGCAGGTATCCTCTCTTCCTGATCCCAGCCTTGGGATCCACCGGACACTCTTCACTGACTGCCTGTCAGCAACTTTCCTTCAGGCATCCATAGAAGTCCACGACGAAACCCGACGCAAGCTCACACCTATGCACCCGCAGCCCGTGGGCTAGGTAACTTGGGTACTTCGGTGCTCACAAGGGTAGTGACTATCCTAGGGTCTAGTTTCCGAGTCTCGACTCTCTAGCTGCTTCAGAAGTGTCCTTCAACTGTTAATTTCTAACTGCTAGTAATTCTATCGACTTTTACGCATTACGCGTGAGTGTTTCCACTCTGCACCTGAATCCCGTGGGCCTCCCACTTCCTAACTGTTGCTAGTGTAGTGTAGCCCCAGCGATTCCCTAGGCCTAGGCTTATCCTATTTCCGTGACAGTGGTCCTTATACCACTTCTTTAGTATATGGTTTGCGTGGCCCCTAGGGCCTAACTGTATTACTTACCTGTGTGACTTAATGTATGCTTGAATAAGACTGTGTTGTACTTACCTCTAATCTCATAAAGAGTGCTGAGGGTTTGACTAGAATAAATACACTTTATTTTATATATATATCTGTTGTGGTGTCCTTTCATTTGGTATTCAAGGGATTATATATGGTATCACAGCTGGCTTCACATGCCATTCAGAGTTTAGCCTAAGACTGCTCTTGTCCATGCTACCACTAGGATAGCTGGTCTATAAGGTTGACTTTACAACCAATCACCATAAGGGTTGTTTGGACTGATATAAGGTGTACACTAGAACTAGTGACATCATACATCAGGCCAACTTCTCACACTTGAACCGTTCCTTCCGGAGGAAGGCGTTGACACTCCTGAGGTCCAAGATAGGGCGTAGGCCCCCTTTGCCCTTCTTGGGAACCAGAAAGTAGTGGGAATAGCAACCACGGCCTACTTCTGGACCAGGAACGCGCTCGACGGCCTCTTTGGCCAAGAGGGCCGTAACTTCCTCCCGCAGAAGATTCAAGTGATCCTCCAATATACGGTGGCATTACAGTGGCATGGCTGGAAAGGGTCGTCTCGAAGGTGAGGGAGTAGCCCCTTTGGACGATTTGCAGTACCTACCTGTCCGATGTGATGGATCGCCAGTGGAGCAGGTGATGGCGAACTCTGCCGCCCACTGGCGTGGAATGGGCCTGAAAGCTCGGACAAGGAGGGCTTTGCGGCGGATGCTGCCGGGGTGGATGTGGACTGACCGGCACGTTGTCCTCCAGTACCGCCACGGCGGAATCCACGTCCGCGACCGCGTACAGGTTGGTTCTGCAGCCGGTGGCTAGGCAGACGTGAGGAGGCGCCCCTTCCTTGGCCACAAAAGGGGCGAAAGGCAGAAGTTTGCGGCCGCGGTGCCGAGAGACCCAAGGACTTGGCCGTAGCTCAGGAGTCCTTAAAACGAGCCAGCGCACTATCCGCCTTCTCACCAAAAGGGCGAGTGCCATCAAAGGGCATATCCATGAGGGTACTCTGGACATCCCCCGAAAAAGACGTGGACAGCAGCCAGGCGTGGCACCGGAGCGCCACCGTGGTGGAAATTGCCCTACCCAGCGAGTCCGTGGTGTCTAGTCCACACCGTATGGCATGTCGTGCTGCATCTCGCCCGTCAGCAAGCGCCTGGGAGATACGTGTCCGGGCCTCCTCCAGACACAGGGACAGCACGTCCTCCACCGTATCCCACAGAGAGTAGGAGAAACGGTCCAAGAGGCAAGCGGTGTTCAAAGACCGCAGGCCCAAACTCAGGGAAGAGAACAGCTTCTTTCCGAACTGTTCCAGCCTCTTGGATTCCCGATCCGGAGGAGCGCCCTGCAGAACGTCTATGAGGGCCTCATTGAACTGCAGCAGAGGCTCTGTGGAGCTTGCTGACGGTTGAAGCACCTCTGTGAGGATGTTAGTCCTCATGGCAACAGCAGGCAACTCGAGCCCCAGGGTTTCGGCCGCCTTGCGCAGCACCACTGAGAAAGCTGCACCTTCCTCCGAGGCCAGTCGGAGGAGAGATGAAACCAGCGTCCGGGGAGGTGTCCAGACCACTGGCATACCCCAGTTCGTCTGTCCAGTCCTGTGAAAGTTGGCCCTGTCTGGCCATAGGGTCATCAGACCCCTCCCAGTCACCCCCGTCATCCGATTCCTGATAAACAGGAGGAATGATCGGAGCCGGCCGGTAGATGAAACGCTCATCCATCGGCGTCGGGTACGGCTTCGAGCGGCGCCGCGCCGGGCCCGGACAGGGGCTAAACCGGGGAACGGCATCGTCCGGAGGCGGAACCGGTGTCGGCGCCGGCGGAGGAGGCGTCGTGAGGTCGACCGGTGCCGGCAGAGATCCAGGCCTGGATCCCTCGGGGACCTGCGGCGTCGGGACCGAAGTCGTCGACGGCACCGGAGCCGCCGGCACGCGAGGTCGCCCAGTCGAGCCCGCGGGGCACGAAGGTGCGCCGGCAGGCGTCAATGGCGGAGCCAGGCCCCTCATGGCCGAGAGGAAGGCACTGACCTCCGCCGGAGTCGCGTCAGTCCCAGGGACTGGCGGGTATGGAGACGGACGCGGCTCCTACGGCTCCGACGGAGCCGCGGGGGTGGGACCACCCTGACCCTCGGCCGAGTCGCGCGACCGGCGAGGGGAGTCCGAAGAGCGGTGTCGCCTCTTGGACTTCTTTGATAGCTTCGACGTACCCGAAGACTTCAGGCCCAACGATCGATGATGGTGACTGCGGCTCCGCGACCGGTCCTTGGACCTCCTCCTGGACCGTGAGCAGCCGAGTGCCGAAGCTCGAGAAGCTTACTGGACCGCCTGACAATCGGGGCACGACTCCGCGTCGTGGTCGGCCCCCAGGCAGTAAAGAACAAGTTACTTACCTTCGGTAACGCTTTTTCTGGTGGATACAGTATCTGCCTGTGGATTCCTCACCTTGTGAATATCCCTTGCGCCAGCAACATTCGGAAACTTTTGTAGCAGTCCACGCCGATGAGGTCGAAGACGACGTCACAGAGACACGGCTCCGCTCGCGACTCCGCTGACGTCACCGGCTCCATAAGAAGACCTCGTCGGCGTGATGACATCAGTTCCGCCCCTTTTTTCCGTGCCTTCGAGGCACACGGACGGACTGACAGCAATATATATATATACAGTATACACAGTACATGATATGCAAATCAACACACACACTGTGGAAAATAAATAACAAGGCACAAGAAAAACATAATGCTCTTGACAGTAACCAAACACATTTTGAAATACCATCAACAGAATTGCAGGTATAGAAGGATGGACAACGGGGAGACGGGTGGGTCAGTGAGGAATCCACAGGCAGATACTGTATCCACCAGAAAAAGCGTTACCGAAGGTAAGTAACTTGTTCTTCTGATGGATACATCTGCCAGTGGATTCCTCACCTTGTGAATAGATTCCACAGCAGTCCCCACTCCCGGAGGAGGGTGTCCATCCCCCTATACCAGAAAGTCCTGAAGGACGGATCGAGCAAAGTGTCCGTCCCTCCTCACCTCGGTGTCCAAGCAATAATGTTTTGCAAAGGTGTGGAGGGAGGCCCAAGTTGCCGCCCTACAAATGTCCTCCACAGGAACACCCCTAGATAAGGCAGATGTAGAAGACTTTGCTCTGGTAGAATGAGCCCTCAAACCCTCCGGAGGCTCCTTACCAGCTAGGGAGTAGCATATCTTGATGCATAGTACAATCCATCTGGAAAGGGTGCGCTTGTGCACCGCACGACCCTTCCTGCAGCCAGCACAGCCCACAAAGAGCTGGTCATCAATCCTGTAGTCTTTTGTCCTGTCCAGGTAAAAGCTCACCGACCTCTTAGGGTCCAAGCGGTGAAGTCTCTCCTCCTCCTTGGAAGGGTGAGGGGGAGGATAAAAGGAAGGAAGGGTAACGGACTGCCCCAGATGGAAGGGAGTTACCACCTTAGGCAAAAACGCAGCCCTGGTCCTGAGTACCATTCGTTCAGCATATATGGTCAAGAATGGGGGTTTCGAACTTAGAGCTTGAAGCTCACTTACCCTCCTTGCCGAGGTGATTGCAACAAGGAATACCGTCTTAAAAGACAAGAGCCTCAGGGGACACTTGTGTAAGGGCTCGAAGGGAGAACCCATAAGATAGGTCAATACAAGGTTCAAGTCCCATTGAGGCATAATAAAGGGAGCTGGAGGAAACTTGTTTGTAAGGCCCTTTATAAAACGAAGAACAATAGGAGACTTGAACAGCGACGGCTGATCCGGCAAACAAAGGAAAGCCGATAGAGCCGACAAATATCCTTTCACAGTAGCCACAGCAAAGCCTTGCTGGGCAAGAGAAAGGGCAAACTGTAAAATATTAGACAGACGAGCCTTCAAAGGATCAATGGACCTCTCTCAACACCAGAGAACAAATTTCGACCACCTATATGAGTAAATGGACTTGGTGGAGTGTCGCCTGGCCGATAAAATAACATCCACCACATCTGGCGGGAGAGAGAAAGAATTCAGGTTGCCCCGTTCAATCTCCAGGCATGAAGATGTAAGCTCTGGAGGTGGGGGTGTAGAACCTGCCCCTCCGACTGCGAGAGGAGGTCTGCCCTCAGAGGGAGACGGAGCGGAGGGCACGAGGAGAGGTGGAGAAGATCTGTATACCACACCCTTCTTGGCCAATCCGGGGCGACCAATATGACTTGGGCCAGGTCTTGGCGAATTTTCCTCAGAACCCGAGGAATCAAGGGTATGGTAGAAAACGCGTAAAGGAGTCGTGAGCCCCAACTCAACTGAAACGCGTCCCCCAACGCTCCCTGCATCGGATACTGGAGACTGCAGAATAACGGGCAGTGAACATTCTCGTGAGTGGCGAACAGGTCCACCCGAGGAGTCCCCCACATCCGAAAGACGTGACGAACTACCTCCGGATGAAGCCTCCACTCGTGATCGGCGGAGAACTGCCGACTGAGACTGTCCGCACGTACATTCAGCACCCCGGCCAGATGATTTGCCATTAGACAAATCTGATGGTCCTGAGCCCAGGACCACAGACGCAGGGCCTCTCTGCAGAGACAAAGAGACCCCACTCCTCCCTGTTTGTTTATATACCACATCGCGGTAGTGTTGTCCGTCAGGACTTGAACCGACTGACCGCAAAGGGAAGGTAGGAAGGCCTTGAGCGCCAAACGTATCGCCCGTAACTCCAGAAGGTTGATGTGAAGCAACCTTTCCTCTGGAGACCAAAGACCCTTGATCTCCAGATCCCCCAGATGAGCACCCCACCCTAAGGTGGATGCATCCGTTATCACTGTGGCCACCGATGAAGGAAGATGAAAGGGCTTTCCTTGAGACAGATTGCCCTCCACGCTCCACCAAGACAGATCCGCTGCAGCTTCTCTGGAGATCCTCACAGACTCCCTGAGATCTCCCTTGTGCTGATACCACTGCTTGCGGAGGCACCACTGGAGTTGCCCTCATGTGCCAGCGTGCATGGTTGACCAACAGGATGCAGGAAGCAAACAGACCGAGCAGGCGAAGGACCTTCAGAACCGGAACAACCGCTCCGTTGTAAAATAAAGGAATCATTTCCTGAATGTCGAGAATCCTTTGAGGAGGAGGGAATGCTCGACACACAGTAGTGTCCAGTACCGCACCTATGAACAGGTTGCGCTGAGAGGGCACCAGGTGAGATTTGGGCACGTTTATTGAAAAACCCAAGTTGTACAACAGTTGAGTTGTATCCCGCAGATGATGCAACACCTTCTCCGACGACTCCGCTTTGAACAGCCAGTCGTCCAGATAGGGGAAAACTGAGATCCCTGACCTTCTGAGATGGGCTGCCACCACTACCATCACCTTCGTGAAGACCAGAGGTGCAGAAGTAAGACCAAACGGTAGGACCGCAAACTGATAATGTTGCGAGCCTACCGTGAAACTGAGATACTTTCTGTGCGACTTCAGGATTGGGATGTGAAAATACGCATCCTGCAAGTCGATGGACACCATCCAGTCCTCCTGATTCAGCGCTTGAAGAACCTGAGCAAGGGTGAGCATCTTGAAATTCTCTTGCTTTAGATAAAGATTCAAGATTCTGAGGTCCAATATCGGCCGTAACCTGCCGTCCTTTTTCGGAATCAGAAAATACCGGGAGTAGCATCCCTGACCCCTCTCCTGCTCTGGAACCACCTCTATCGCACCTTTCTGAAACAACTTCAGGACTTCCTCCTGCAGGAGAAGACGGTGGTCCTCCGATCAAGCCCCTTGACAAGGAGGGTAATTTGGAGGGAATTCCCGAAAGGGAAGGGCGTACCCATTTTCTACAAGATCTAGAACCCAGAGATCTGTAGTTACAGATTCCCAATCTTGTAAAAAATGGGTAAGCCGGCCCCCCACAGGACCAGCATGATCCGGAATGTCAGATCTAGGGCTGTTTTGCGGTGGTGGGAGGGGCTGAGGAAGAGGAAGAGGAGGAGGAGAGCTGACGGCCATGTGTGCGACCCCTGATTCTTCCTCTGTAACCTCTCGACGAGGAACTTTGCTGCTGCTGCTGTTGCTGCTGCTGAGTCTGCCTATAGGTACGAAAAGATGTTCTTCCAAAACCTCTGTACCTCTTAAAAGACCCTCTCGACTGAGACTGGAGTCCCAAAGATTTAGCAGTTGCCTTGCTCTCCTTGAATCTTTCCAGAGCAGCATCTACCTTTTTCCCAAATAGGCCAGACCCATCAAACGGTAGATCCAATAGGGTTGACTGTACATCTTGAGAGAACTCCGACGTTCTCAACCAAGCACTTCTCCTAGTTGCAACAGACGACCCCATGATCCTTGCAACAGAATCCGTAGTGTCCAGCCCACTTTGGATCACTTGCCGCGCAGCCGCCTGAGCATCAGCCAAGATGTCGTTAAATCCAGATCTATCGTCCTCAGGCAATTTCGGCGCCAGTTTCTTAGCCGAGTCCATCAGCGCATGAACATAGCGTCCCAAGAGACATGTGGCGTTAGTCGACTTCAAGGCCATGCTGGCAGATGAAAACACCTTCTTTGCCGACTGGTCCAGCCGTTTTGCCTCTCTATCCCCAGGGACCTGTGGAAAAGCCCCCTTAGACTTTCCAGAACAAGCCGCTTGAATTACCAGGCTCTCAGGTGACGGATGAGACGACAAAAATTCAGGCTCTCCTGGGGCCGCTCTGTATCTCCTAGCGATCGTCTTTGAGACCGCAGGAGCAGAAAAAGGTTTGCGCCACACCTCCAATACAGGTTCCACAATGACCTCATTAAAGGGAAGCAGAGGCTCTGATACCGCCGTTGGAGAATGCAGCACTTCAGTCAAAATGTTTGACTTAAACTCTGTTGTAGGAAGTTGGAGATCAAGCAACTCCGCAGCTCTCCTTATGACTGCATGGTAGGGTGCGACATCCTTGGATGGCTCATCAGATGGCAGAGTAATCTCCCACTCAGGAGAAAGGTCCAAGCCACTAGCTTCTTTAAGCTCGTCAAAAACCTCATCCGACTCCACCAATTCTCCATCCTCCGCCTCCTCCTGAAGGTATCTCTGCTCCTCAATAATCCTCTGAGTCTCCCTCCTGGAGCGAATTCGATTCCTCGGCGTCGGCGGCGCCGTAATCGACTCAGACGGCGCCGGTGCCGGTGGAGCCATCGGCGTCGAACGTGGATCCAGCGGAGCCATTGGCGTCGAACGAAGTCGAGCCGGAGCCGGCGAGGATGGAAGCGGCGTCGACGTTCTCGGAGCCGGAGGATTCCAAGACGGCGTCGCTGGATAAAATGGATAGAAAGGGGCCTGAGGATACACCTGCGGCACCCCTAAGTTAAAGGCCAAAGGACCCATCGGACCCGTAGGTGCACCAGGGGCATACATGGCACGAGCAAATACCCCATACATCGCATTTAAGTAATGCGAGGGGTCCTGACCTGGCCCAGGAAAGGCAGGATACTGGTCAGGCCCCACCGGACTCGGGCCAATCGGCGCCGACGGTGGAATCAACGGCGTCGCAGGCTCACCCGGGGCTTGAAGTTCTTCCGGGGCCGGAGATGGAGACGGAGCCGGAGCCGGAGCCGGAGATGGAACCGGCGTCGGAGTCTGGACTGGAACTGGCGAAGCCGGAGACAAAGAGACCACTGGAGATGAAGGACCAGCAGGCGAACCCGGCACAGGAGAAGGAGAGACGGAGTCCCTTCGACGCCGAGCAGGTGACTTCGGCTTCGGCGCCGTGCTCTTGTCAGAATGGTGCCGAGAGGAGTGCCTTCTCTTCTTCTTGTGCTTCTTAGCTCTCGAAGCATGCCCCGAAGTCGACTTCGACGCCGACCTCGACTTCGATCGAGACCTCGATCTCCTCCTCCCTCTCTTCTCTTTCTTCATCTTGACAATAAAGAGTTTTGCCTCCCGTTCTTTCAGAGCCTTTGAACTCATTTTACGGCAACTGGTACAGCCATCCACATCGTGGTCCGAGGATAAACACCACACACAGTCCTCATGTGGGTCAGTGATGGAGATATGCTTGCCACACTCCCGGCAAGGCTTAAATCCAGACTTCTTCGTCGACATCTTCAAAGAAGACAGGAAACAACAACGAAAATACACAAAGTATCCACGACGCTAACAACAGCGATTCCCGAAATCCGTTGGCTTCGACGGCGCGAAAAAAGGGAACTGACGTCATCACGCCGACGAGGTCTTCTTATGGAGCCGGTGACGTCAGCGGAGTCGCGAGCGGGGCCGTGTCTCTGTGACGTCGTCTTCGACCTCATCGGCGTGGACTGCTACAAAAGTTTCCGAATGTTGCTGGCGCAAGGGATATTCACAAGGTGAGGAATCCACTGCAGATGTATCCATCAGAAGGCACCGGCGATGGTGGTCCGTCACCGACATCAGTCGATGACAGGAGTCACAGGCTTTAAACCCAGGCATCCTACCGGCACCAGAGTCGAGTCGACAGAAGACCAAAAAGAGTCAAAAAAGTTTAGTCAAAAATTGTCTAAGGGGTAAGCTCTTCCCGGATCGGCGCTGTCTGGCGCGAAAAAAAGAAGAACAAGAACTGACGTCAGCGAGCAAGGGCGGCGTCTAAGTATTCCGACGACGTCATTCCGGCGCACGATGCCAACGATGGACGCGGAGCCGCATACGACGCCTAGCGACGCGCAAGGGGTATTGCTACAAAAATCTTTCCAGATCCAGCCTGCCGCCTGGGGATATTCTAAGGTGAGGAATCTAACTAACGTGTTTCTTTCAGATTTGTCAGGTATTGGCAGTGCTTTACATAAGCATTGGTTACATCAAAATTAATTTTGGTTGTAGGCATGGGGAGATTAAGTGATTTGACCAGAATCACAGAATGTCGAGCTGAAGCAGAAACTCCAACCTGGTTCCCCAGTTGTAAAGTCTGCAGCTCTGGAAGTAACACCACATCCTCTCCCCTAAGTGTAACATTTAATCAAGTGGTCAACTGGATAAAAAAACATTGTCGCTATTTGAAAACTCAGAAAATATGTCCTCATTTCAGTTTTTTAGAGCACTAACCATACTTTTGATGCAAATAAGACCCTCTCATATATGTACTTTCTAAAGGAAATGCTCTAGGTATTACAGTTTTGATTACATCAAGATGACGTCAGGCGTTCCACACTTTTGTAATAAATATAGAATGTTACCAATCTAGTTGTTCATTAGGATACTGCTGAGAGGCAGAGGCCAGGAGCACGGACTCTGAAAATTGAAGGCAGGTAGGATGGTGCAGAGGCAACAATTTGACCACACTGGGCAGGCAGGAAGGGCCGTGGCAGCAAAACATACTATGGAGGGCAGTGGAAAGGGGGGCAGGGGCAACAAACCAACAAAACAGGACTGGCAAGAGAGGCTGTGGCAATATAATAGACCATTGTGGGCAGAAGGAAGAGGCAATGGTAGTACAACCATACATGCCAACAGACCCGATTCAGCCAGGAAAAGTGCAATGTTTTTAAGCTCAAATGGGCTTTATTTGATCTGTCTCCTGTCTACAAGCTCGTCTTTTTCAATGTAACTCAAAGGGGAAAATCAATACAGCAGTTTTTTTTCAAAATCTCCCTCTTACCAAGTTCAAAATGTTCGCAAGTATGGTACATTGGATCATGGAAGGCAGGAGGAATTGGGTTAGGGACATGGACTTGGATAACAGAGGACAGGAGGGACATGGAGAGGTGCACCAAACTGACCCTGCAGGGCAGGCATCAGGGTTTGCAGCAGCACAATACACCACACAGGGCATGCGGGACGGGAGTGCAGCACAACAATCCATAGAAAGCAATAGGGAGGGGACAGGACCATGCACATGGACAACAGAGAACAGAGAGGAAAGAGGCAATGGTAGGTAGTTAGCGGACCATAATGGACAGACAGGAGAGAAAGCTGCAGCATAACAGACCATAAAGGGCAGGAGGGACGGATCAGGGGCATTACAATGGAACAGACAAGCCAGGAGGGAGGGAATAGGGGTCTGCACATGGAAACAGAGGGCTGGGGGCAAGGGGGCAGGGCAGGAGCAGCAAGATGACCATGGAGGCCAGGCAGGATGGGCACTAGAAGCAAGACACACCATGGAGAGCAACAGTGAGACTATGATGGCATACACACAGACCATGGAGAGAAGGTGGGAGGGGATCAGGGGCAGCTAGCTGATCACACAGGGAAGGTGGGAGGGGCCGTGGCAGCACAGATGACCATGCATGGCAAGCGGGAGGGTTAGTGGCAGCACAATGGCTATGATGGGCAAGAAGGAGGGTGCAGGGGCATGCACAAAGGACCATGGAGGATAGAAGGGAGGGTCATGACCTGGGCACAGACAAGAGAGTTCTGGGGAAGGGGCCTTACAACAGACCGCGCGGGGCAGGCAGGAGGAGCAGTTGAAGCACAACAGACCAGGGAAGGCAGAAGGGTGTGGCAGTAAAATGGACCATGGAGGATAGGAGGAAGGGGATAGGGGCATGGCACGTGGACAGGCAAGGTGGAGGTGACAGGGACAGGTTACAGTCATCTGACAATGCTAGGCAGGTGGGAGGGGAGTGGCAGCTCAACAGAACACTCAGAGTACTTAGGAGTGGCAGGTCCATGTAACATGGTGGGCAAAAAGGATGGAGCAGGGGCATGCACAAAGACATCGGAGGGCAGGGGGAAGGAGAATAGGGGCAGCAAGCTAAGCACAGAGGCTAAGCAGGAGGTCAATGATGGGGCATAGAATTGGGCAATGGAGGGCAGGAGGAGTGGACTGGTACATCATGCTAAATGGAGGGCAGTGGCAGCACATCAGACCATGCATTACAGGAGGGAGGAGGCTAGTCCATGGATTCAGACAACAGAGGATAGGGGGATGGGGCAGCAAGCTAACTGTTCACAGAAGGTGGGTATTAGGAACTTTATTGTTTTTAAAATGTGTGTGTGCGAACTACTTAAAATATGAACAAGTATGCAGCATAATCTCAGTTTTATTTAGGAAGAAGAGGACGTTTGTGATTGTGACTCCGGGCTCACTTGGCAGAAACACCCCCTGACCCTCCACCCCCCATCGCAAAATGTAATGCCCGTGAAAAGGGTAGGTGAACGCAGGGTTATATAGACATAGTCCTGAGAGCACAATTGAAAATGAAAACTATGAATGGGTGACACTGACCATCGCATTTGCTAAGCGGAGCATTGCACAACATTGGGGAGCACTGACGATCCCCACCCATGAGCAATGGTCCCGAGATCTCGATGGCGCCATGGTGGCGAAAAAGACAGTGTTTATTAGTAGGGGATGCCCCCGAAAATGGGCACGTGTATGGAGAAAATGGAACACCTTTCGGGGAAACATATGTGCCCCCCCGCCCGAAGACTCAGAACCAGACTTGAGCGACTAGAATTTGAGAGGAGTTGGCCACTGGGGGTCTCTGTGGGTGGTGAGGATTACATTGTGCAATATTGTATGCTACGAGAGCTGATCTGACCGTATTTTTACCTATACTGAAGACTGTAAATGGATGGCACGATGAACGTGATGTTAATTAATGACTGTACTAATTGGAATGATGTATGGCTCGATTGTGATGTTAAGGAATAATAACAAATAAAAACATTTTTTTTAAAAAGAAAATGAAAACTAGATATAGTGTATGGCAGTGGTTCCCAAACTGGGGTCCGGGGACCCCCAGGGGTCCGTGACACATTCCCAGGGGGTCCGCAGGCAGAAGTTTTAAAGGCAATGCAAAGTTCCTTGTATAAACAGCAGTTTTTGGGCACCAATAAAAGTGTCAATATAACTCCGATGATTAATGTACCTGCTGGAGAGAGATGAGGGGTTTGTCCAGTGGCAGCTTTGAGTCATCTTAGGAAGGCCAGATGGTTAATATGCCTGCTGCAAAAAATGTCTACCATGCATTTTTTTTTTAAAACAGTATTTTGTTTTGTGCATAGCTCAGTCAGTTCCTGCTTTTGCCACAGAGACTCTTTTGTTATTATGCAGTTCACAAGTTCCAATCGCATTTAGCACTGTGAGCTATGAACTGACATTAAAGAGCCGAAAGCAAACTGCATGGTACAAGTTAGTAAGTTATGCTTTCACCCAGTCTTTCATTATCCCGAAGCTGCTAAAAAGGTTTGTTTGGGTAGAAATAAATCCTTATTATTAAAGTCAATGCTAACCCCTGTGTTATGTTCTGAATCCTGAGTTTGTGCTCTCCAGACCAAGCACTCTTAAAAAATGCCTACCAGTATGGATGACTTGTGAATACTACACCTTGTAGTCCCCTTTGCGTTATGTAACATTTCCTAGTCACTGATTTACAGACGTATGATTCACTGTCTCTGTATGTGTGTGATGTAAAGTGCTCTGACACCCTACAGTTTTATGAGAGGTGCTATAAAACAAATTAAATGCATGTGAGAGTGGGGCTATGGAGAGATGAGAGGCACTGTTGGAGGGTAGTAGTGAGGGAATCAATGAAGATTGACAAAAGATTGTTGTATGCTGGTGCATAGTAAGGTCATTATTTCAATTCAATATATAATGACAAATCTGTGTTGCAAAATGCACCATTTTCCCCCAAGTTTTCTTGGGGGAGAGGCCCCCAATGCCCCCTTTGTAGTGGTCAGACTCACTCGCTGCACTTGGTGTGCACTGTATGGGGACTAGTCTGACAACATTTGCCAGAGCAGCTTTAAGTTTCTAGTCCAGCCTTGGCAGGAGCAGGAGACTCAGGTTGTGAAATAAAACTAAACAATGGAAAGTTAGTCGCGAGATGCAGCACCAACCTTCTGATTAGGATATTTCCATTTGTGCAAATATTTTAATATAAAAATACTAAAATCTTTAGTAATTTAAGTCTAGTCTTTGTTTGATGTGCATACGTGTGTGTTTTTATTTTCTTCGAATTCCAGTTTTAATGTTTGACATTTAAATCATACAAATTGCCTGGGGGTCCCCGGCTGCCAGTAGTGACTCAATGGTGGTCCTTAGGAGTGAAAAGTTTGGGAACCACTGGTGTATGGTATAAACTATGCACCAAAAAGTGTGATATAAGATGAACCGGGCGTGAAATACAATATGCATTACATTGTGCGCAATGACAGATTCATTGGAGAGCGCGAGATAGCACAGGCACTAGCGCGTGCTATGCGATATGCGCCTTGGAGTGTAATATGCACAGGGCAGTGTTGTGTAACCTAACTAGTCTCTAAAGTTGTAATATAAAATATGTGCTGGGGAGTGTAACGTTGCATATGCACTGTTACAAAGATATGGATCCCAGATTGTAATATGTATGGCATAGCGCTGTGCGTTATAACATAGGCATCGAGGAAGGCACATTAGATGGGGCAATATAACCCGTGCGAAGGCAAGTGTGGCATGACATATTCACAGGGTGGTGTTATAGTGCACATGGGCTAGAGAGTGCCATAGCATACGCACTAGCTGGTGTGAGGCACTCGGCGGGCACTGGTGGGTGTAACACAGCATTGGGCTCAGCCAGGAGCGAGCTGTGACTCTCAAGTGAGGTTCGGCTCCTTTCCAGAGAGTAAAATAAAAACTATTACACATCCGGCGGTGGATGTGTGTTTTATTAACCGTGAGGGGGGTTTCTTGCATAGTTGTGGTCGAATTTTTGTCGAATCCCCTTTGAATGGCTTGGTGTGCGTGTGTATTAAATGTGCCAGTCAATAGCTACCCATGTTTGTATAAATAAACGACAAGGGTGTCTACTTGGAGAGTACCTACCGGCGGGGGCGCCGGGATTAGGCACGGTAGTGTGTCAGACACGTCACAGCTTCAGTAGCGGTGTAAATACATTCCACGTGGATTCATTGTATGCATAGTCGCCTTTTAATAAATGTCACGCAAATCGTCATGGTGATAGGTACATACGGTTTTGTCCAGCATGTCCTAGGTGTTTCTATAAATATATATTTTTTTTAAATAATAAAAAACAATGGCCGGCCCCGGGGGATGGGGCCCCCGGGGCCATAAGAGGCCTGAGGAGGAGGGCAACGCAGACCCCCTCCTAAAGAATTAAAAAAAAAAAAAAAAAAAAGGCCATGCCCCGGGGGTTGTTGTCCCTGGGCTGATTAAGGCCATTAGGAGGCAAGCCCTGGGGGATGGGGTCCCCAGGACAAATAAATTAGAAAAAGAAGGGGGGCCACACAGCCCCCCTTCTTTAAAAAAATAAATAAATAAAAGACCGGCATCGCACCGAGGCCACGCCCCCTCCTTGCAGCACTCTGCAAACGCGCCCCCTGGCGAGTGGTAAGTTGGGGAATTAATTCCCCTTCAATACTGAGGGTCCCTGAGGGCCAACTAGCCCAACAAGTATCTCCAGTATGGGCCAGGGAGCTGCGTTGCAGACAGATGTTCTGAACAGAACAGAATCAAAAAACCTCAGTTAGCGACGAGCAGTAATCAAGTCAACGACGTAGTTATAATTCAAAAGGCTAGTGCACACAAGTCCACGGTATTCATTCTCCGAATACGAAGAGGACGTCAATTGCGGTATGGAAGAACGGCCATGATCTTGGCTGTCAATATACAGTTACTCATTCTGTTGTGCCACCTCTATTAAACTAATTATGGAGGATTGTAGACTACTACTTTATTGATATTGAATACCATGGACTTATATGGACTAGCCTTTTGAATTATAACTACGTCGTTGACTTGATTACTGCTCGTCGCTAACTGAGGTTTTTTGATTCTGTTCTTGGTCTATAATCAGGTCTGTGGACCGATATTGGATGTTATTTGATACGTACCGACTATTTGGATTGTCGGAATCAGTACCATGTTTGGATCTAATATTTGATGAACCTTTTGCCCTGACGAAGTTCCATAGGAACGAAACGCGTTGGCTGTGGTTGAATTTTAAAGATTGAAAAAGAATAAAGGATAATTTTGGATAAATTGGAAGCGTTTTTTTTTACTTCACCCTCTGGAAACGAAGGCACATCATCTTTCTATCAATCCTTTCTATCCTTCATGTCAACAGTTTTTTTCATCCCTCCAGTGGGACATGATCGATTCATTGCTTTTTCTATCCTGTACTTTATCATCTTTCTTTTGGAGGCTAGATTCGAACTCAAGCTCGTTTTCTATATTCCTCCTTTTCTACTTTGTGCTTTTAGAATTCTTTCCTTCCATTCCTTCTTTTTTTCAGATTTTTCTGTATTTGGTTTTTCTTTTTAATACTTTATTAGTCCTTTTCTTTTTTTCCATTCTTCCTTTTCCTTCTGTTATTCTGTTTTCACAATCACCATGAGAAGCTATCAATGATTACAGGTGAATATAAAGTTCTTCCGACTGATTAAGCCCATGTGGATGCAATGATCGTAATTTTAAAATGTAACTTGATTCTTTCTGGCGTAGTTGTTTTTCACGATCTCCACCCCATTCTTTCTTTGGGATCGTATCAATGCTATAAAATCTTAATTGTTTCCAGTCTCCTTGGTGGTAATACTCCATGTGTTTTGCTACATATATATATATCAAGATGGGGCGAGAATGTGCCCTGCCTAATTCTTTTTGTTAGACAGAATTGTTCTGTGCATTCCCCATTCTTCGAAAGCGTACTCTTGCTGAAAGGGAGTTGTACAGCTGAGAGAGGTGGCAAACAATATCTTCTGGTGCCCCCAAGTCCTTTAGGGCCTGCCTCAATTTTGCATGGTTTACTACATCAAAGGCGCTGCTCAAGATGAGCGTGCCCCTATCATGCCCTAGTATACTTACTGATAATTAGATTGAGGTTAATAAATACACCCACCCACCACCAGTGCAGATATCTTTTCTGAAGCCATATTGTGAATCTGTTAAAATACAGCCATACTGGGCCCAGGCTTCCAACCTGCCTAATATCATCACCCTTCCCATTGTTTCAACTGATTAGTCTAGTAAAAACATGAACGGTAGCACCTTGTGTCCCCCCAGTCCCTTTTCTTAAAAGTAGGTACCATTAAGCTCTCGCTCCATGTCGAAGGGACACATCCCTCTGCTGCTACATTAAGAAATTGGGTTAAAATAGGCACCTATAATGGTAGATGAGACTTGAAAGGTATCCAGTGGAACCCCATCAGGGCCTGACGACTTCCAAAGAGCACTGTTTTCTAAGTCTAGAGTTCTTTCTTCTAAGCTAATCTTCTTTAGGGGTAAGAATGATGGAGGTGGCTGGCCTGGGTGCTCACTAAGGTTGCACCAATTTCCATATTATAAGGATTAAAAATCCCTCCAAAGTGTCTAATCCAAGCTCCTGAAGCAACCGAGGCCTTTCAAGTTGGCTAAGCGTTCTCCTTTAAGAAGTAGGCATTTAGAGTTTTCCCAAAAATTATGGAGTCACCCGTTCCAGCTTCCCATATAAGAAATGTCCATGTACCCACTGTATTTAGAAATGTACTGATAGTCACCAACAACCATGGCTGTAACAATTATATTGACTACACATTTCCCTTTAGACTTTGTACATAATCTATTTACATTTTAAACTTTGTACGTAGGACCTGTCTGGTGGAGTGCTCCATTGAGCACTTTTCATCCACCACGGTCCTTAATACAAGCCATGGCTAGGCTACATCCAGTCCTTACCATGGATTTTCCACCATATTTTGAAAACACAAGAGGCGTGTACGCTAACCCGCATGTGCCAAACCACACGTACATGCCCCGTGAGGATACGTCAAATAGCGAGGGATCACGTTCACTCGCTGTCATTAGTTGCCGAGTTACAGACGGACGCGGACGTCTTCTCCTGATAACACCAAGTAAGCTCCCCCGCCAAATGACAGTGTTTGCTCCCTTCCCCCCCGAGGCACTAGTTTTCATCTTGCTACAGCACGGCTTTCTTCTCCGCTCACCCGTCACCATGCTGATCTGCTGTTGGCAATCGCGTAATCACACTGTAACAATTTTTAATCCCTAATGTCATGCATTTATCGTTGTGTGATTAGAGGCACCACGGGTATTATACACGGGTAACCTCTTCAGGTTAAAGATCCTTGTGCAACCACGATTCGTATAAATACCACATTTGAGCGCGTACCTTTTTTTCACAGTAAATCACACTGTCCCACTTCAACGGGTCTGGTAGACGCCTACCGGGTTCATTGTAATGAACGCGCCGGCGCCCGCACTGAATAACCTCGCGGTATTTCACTTTCCCACTCCGGTGACAAACTAAGACTTGCCCATCACAGTTCTCGGTCTTGTGCATGTTTTTCAATAGTTTATATGCAGATTAGCCGTCTTCCCTAGTGGCTGAATTTATGCCCTCCTTCCCTTCACAGCACATGGCGATCGCTACGGCGGCACCAAATAGTTTTCCATCGGAAAAATTAATTTCAAAGGTATGTGCAGACCTATTAACTTTCCCCCGAGCCATACGACACTGCATAGACGCACAATGAAGCCTAATGGACAGCTCATTTTCCCTTATCTGTTACAGTACAGACGACCCTGAGTGGTGTCGGCTGACACCTCCATGAATAATATACAAGGAAGCTAATTAATACACTTCCTTGACACCAGGTGAGCATCTTGCCGCCCTTTGTAATTTCAAAGTCTCATTTCGATTTATAAACACACACATACTTCTGATTCAACTTTTGAATTACAGGCTGTCATATCCCTTCTTGTCCTGATGAAGACCCGTCTTAGATGCTTACAAATCTGCACTACATCATAGGGTCAAAACGTCGATGTTGCTTGTTCAACTTGTCCACGCAACCCCACAACTAGAATAAGGAATACTATATCCTGTTGTGGCCTATGTATCTTATGTTGGACTTCCTTTGTAAAACTTCGTCCATCTGTGTAAATATGTGTTATATGTGTTAATGTTTGTACAGCACCATGTCACTAAACACGATCAGTCACTAATTGTTTTCATGGTCCATGTGTTTTACTTTTGGACAGCCCTGTATATATTGTCTTGATGTACACAAAGAGTAAAAAGGAATTCAGTTTCAGAACCTATTTCATTGTTATGTGTGTTTTTAGTCCTCTTCATTGAATGATCAGTGAAATATTGATGACTTGTATTAAGTACTTTAGAAACCAAGTTTACGTGACTCCCAACAGAACCATTGTTTTTGTTTCACATCTACACCCAGGTTCTGAGGGTTACTGGGTTACCCCATTATCTTTAATGAGACTATGATATAGTCAATTATAGAGAAGTGGCCGTTACTGTGAAATGTAGGTAGTGGAGCGCTAAACCCTTCCTGATCCTGTTCAATCAGCCCCAGGTCTAAACTGTGTCTCACTTCATTTAAAGATTCACCATAGAGATCATGTGGGAAGTACAACAGATCTTTTCCAAAGCAATTGTGATAACCACATATTTCAATATTTACATTTATTCATATTAAAGTCCCCAGCCGATATACACATAATATCTGCACCAGAGCAGTTTTCGAATTGCTCCAGGTCCTTTCTTAGATTCACCAAAACTGCACTTTGTGTGTTATTAAAAACATTATAAAAATTAATCATATCACCTCATATTTATGGACAATAAGTAGATTAGCCATTTGATAACATGGGGAACTAGTGAAGGGTTTCTTAACGTCAACAGGGGCAAGGGTTGAAATTAGCATCACTAAGCCTCCTTTTGCTCTACCGGAGCCTGAAGGGATGGCAGGGGTAAAAATCGATGGAAGCCTTCCATGAGCCAGTTTTCTTGCAAACAAATTAAGTGCGCACAATTTTAAATTCTTAGCCAATTATCATTCCCCAATTTATCCTTTACCCCTGCAACATTCCTCGATTTAAATACCAAAGATGAGCGAGTTGGTTTGGTGGTCTTCACCGGATTTTCCTACCTTCACATTGTTGACTCTCTAATGTATCAGGGGCCTTCGAGCAGGAGCCTGGTTCTATGAAAACCTCTTGTCAATCCTGTCATTGAAACAAGACAAAGGGGAAAATCTATTTGTCTTGGTAAGTGCAGGTGAATGGTAGCCACCCTGAGATTGGGTCACTACTCGCCCAAGTCCTAATGGCTGACAGGCATACAGAGAGCCATACTCTTCAGGAGATCGACCCTCTGGGCTAGTATGAGTGTTTGGTCTATACAAGTCTCAACTAGAGACTTAGAAACCTGTGTATTCTTGATCTCTCGGGCCGGAGACTAAGCCTCCTGGGCATCGCGATCCCTGTCCTTAGCTTTCTGTACCATTGCCTTCACGTTTTGCCCCAGTAAATTTGTTAGCGTCGTGATCTGCGCTTCCATGGCGTCAAGGCGAGCAAGAAAGGGAAAGAGCTCCAGCCTTATTAATTTCTTAAATTTATCAAAACATCTATCTGCAAAAAGATCCAAAATCTGCTGGCTGACTAGCGGTGGTTCCAGGCCTCCTAAATCAGGTAGAGGCAAAGAAGGGGAAGTCAGATTCAGCCTCCCATTTTCAGGCGCTTTTTATTTTGGTAGTAGTTTTGCAGACTTTTGAGTGCTACCAGTAGTTTTATTCTGACTCGCCCCCTTAGTTCTTTTATTTATTATTCGGTGGATTCATCTCACAAATTGGTCGTGCTAGAAGGGTAGATTATTGCATTGCTCATGTCATAGGCAGGTATGGGGTCCACCTCAGAATAAGAGTTAATACAAGGGGTTTACATATTATCTGGTTCCATTGCAGTATCAGGTATAATAGAGCCATTATTCAGAGCTAATCTCCTTTCAGACAGTACAATTTCCGTACTGACTACCCCAATAGCTCTTCCCAACATATGATGAATTGCTGTATACTTTGTGTGTGTGTGGGAGAGGGTAATTCTGGCATCATCCGTCTGCATTTTCCTTTTAATCATGATGACGTAAATATAAAGCAGCAGAGCAAATTTTAAAAGGCCCATTCACTGATATTTACAAGCCAATTTTAACTAGATCGTAAAGCAGCCCTACATCTGTGGCCAACACATCTAAGTCAGTCATTTCTCATCGAGTGAGAACCAAAAATGGCAGTTACTGCCTTATCCCAAACAAGCATTTGCAATGCAATAGGTCTCGCCTTTGCATAAGTTTGAGCTATTGGCATTGTAAATGACAATGCCTTTTATTTATGTGCTTTGAAAACCTGCAAGCGGTGCGTAAACACACACTTTGTACTTATAGTCGTTGCTTACGAGAAGCAAGGCTGGCAGTAACTGCACCTCTTTTATTGCCAGCCTTGCTTCTCGTAAGCAAAGACTATAAGTGCAAAGTGTGTGTTTACGCACGCTTGCAGGTTTTCAAAACACATAAATGAAAGGCATTGTCATTTACAATGCCAATAGCTCAAACTTATGCAAAGGCGAGACCTATTACATTGCAAATGCTTGTTTATGTTCTGCTCTGGAAGCCCATGGAGCATGACTCATGTTTCTTCTGGCAAACCCAGCTGTCTTGCGAACTAACCGAGGAAAAATGATCAACTCACTTGAAGTTGTACATCCGGGTCCTGAGATGGACTAGACTTAGGTTCCGTTATTATAAATGTGTACTTCAGTGGTATTTTACGCCATATAAGCTGCATAGTGGCCTGTGCCCATGTGATTCTTGTTGGAGGTGTAAAAAACCAGCGTGTGATGTTATACATGTCCTCTGCTGGTCCCTTAATCTTGCTTCCTACTGATCTGCCACATGGTGGGCATTTCCTGAATCTAGTGACTACTTTTTTTCACGGATCACCTAGTTTGGCCATGCTGCACGAATATCTGACATTAAGTGTGTTACTCCGCACTGGGGTAAGTGGATAGCATCCCTCACTTACACAAATGTTTCAGTAGGACAGGCTCTGGTGATATCATAATCCACGAAGCCTAAGGCTGTGTAGTTTATAAGTGTCACGAGAACTCTGAGATGGTAATATAGGACCATCTTATACACGGCACCCATTATGTAATTTATGTGTTAAGTGCTTGTTTTGCATCAGTTAGATTGAAAAGGCAGATTTCCTCAAACTGCACTAAACAGTGGTCACAGATCAGTATTAGAATATTTAGGCTTTGCTTTCTTTTCTTGAATAAATCATTAAAAAACAACTGCCAGTGTCGAGGGCCAGTGGTTATAGGCGATTCCGTGACTGCATCATTTATAATCTGTAATATACGTCTATATGTTGCATGAGCGAATGGATATTCTTGAGCGCATATTTAGATATGCAGCTTCCTCCTCCTCCTTCTTCCTTCTTCCTACTTCACCTCACTCTCCCTGCTGTTCTATGCTTTAGACGTCATGACGAGAAATTGTATGGATTTGTGTAAAGCTTGCATGCAAGCTTGACTAATCCGTACTTTACAAGGTTTCCAGTTTTGTACTACTTTTAAAACTCCTGTACCAGTTACCAGTTGCGGTGTTGGCTCCTTACGTTCTCCACAAGCTTGTTAAACAGTGCCACTCATGCGGTCTGTTCATTGGCCATACACTGCCTGCCCATGGGTTCTAAGCTACCTTGCACAGTTCCAAGGCCCAGTCTCATCACACTGTCTATCCAAGTGCCCAAACATACCCTACATGATCTCTCCATGTGGCCCAGGCCCCTCACACAGTCTGTCTGTGACTCCCGAAACCTCATTAAGGTCAAGGAGCCGAGATCCCTCCCACTCTGTCCAGCAGTTCATCGCTACTCCACATCGTACATAATCCTCAAGCCCTTCAACACGTTGGGGTCCATGTTACCAAAGCTACCTCATACTCTCAGCCAGGAACATCTTAGAGTGCATATGGCTATACTAGACGCTACTCACAGTGACCGTTCATATGTCTCAAACTTAGGTAGGTAAACGTGCCAAGATGATGGGCAAGCAGGTTTTATATTTAATAATTTTATTCTTTTAATTAACATTAGAGACACTTGAATGTAATGGTTGTACTGTGTTTAATATAACAAAGTTTTATGGTTGACATGGGTAGGCCCAGGACCGGCTTTAGGGCAGTGCGACTGGTGCGGCCGCACTGGGCGCTAGCCTGTGGAGAGGGTGCTGACCTCAGGGGGGCGCTGTGTTTAACAATAACTTATGATTGAAGAGATGAGGGGCACTTGTGCCCTGTGGAAGTGAGAGAATCAGAGGAGGCGGTCATTGGGTGTGGGGGCGCCAAAACTGATTGTCGCATCGGGTGCCACCAGCGCTAGAGCCGGCGATGGGTAAGCCTAGTCTTGTTTTCAATTGCACGTGGCAAGTGCCACCTGGCAGTGACTGCCTTGTCTTCTCTTACTCTGCTGTGCACCGGGAAATCTCTAATGTGGCCTTAATTATTTGATTAATTGCACAAGATAACATTTTTAAATGTATTATTTTGTATTCATGTTGTTCCTGAGGAAAGGATATAGGATTTCAATTGTATACAATTAAAGGCCTTTCCATCGGCCGAGCCAAGGTGTTGTTTATATTTGGAATGTGCTTTTGTTGTAGGGCATAATACCAGATTATTCAATAGATGTAGAAAAAGGCATTTTTCCATGTGATCTGTTTTCTGTTTTACTATTGGATAGAAATAAGCAACTTTTTTGCCGAACCACAGTGACGCTACGATTTTTCTGTCAAAGTGTAGAAAAACTCAAGATTTGGGAAAGGAGCCAAGTTCTTACTATAGAGGCAGACTTCATGTAAAGCCTTTTATTGTTTTGCACCCTCAATATTTTCCTATTCTTTCTCGCCTGCTAATTTGTCCAGTCCATAAGACTGTATGATCTTTGACTCCTATTGCTTTGGACGAAACCATGTTCGGTTCGGACACTTTACGAGATAAGGACTCCGTTTCCACTGTAAATGCCGATTTACATGTATTTGCCTTTTGAGTATTATTAATTGATTGACTAAATGTTATATTTTACCTTCTGTAGTGACTTATTACATTTTAAATAGACAGTCATGATTTGCACTTCGAACCTTGTCTCCTACG
Organism: Triturus cristatus; assembly: GCF_964204655.1. Classification (NCBI taxonomy): domain Eukaryota; kingdom Metazoa; phylum Chordata; class Amphibia; order Caudata; family Salamandridae; genus Triturus; species Triturus cristatus. The sequence goes on along the minus strand of NC_140594.1, from coordinate 699,027,980 downwards.
AATGTACCAGTGTGGTTTCTCTGGGTTTACATGCTTTTATGTTAAAGGCCCTGGTCTTTAAAAACTCATACATAGCTCCCATCCATCAATCGGCCCTCTTGCTATAAAAAGCACCATGAATGGGACTCAAGGCGTCTTGATTGCCATGTTGATGTATTGATAAAGCGACCTAAGAAAATGGAAAATATTCGGTTCCAACGGCAACATCCATCAAAATGAAATTAGCTCTTGTATCTCATCAGAGGTTAAAAGAATAGAGAAGTTACGCAGTCCCCCGCCCTCGCTTATCGGAAGCGAGTATGAGGAGGTTGTATATCTGCTTTTCATAGCCATGGGAACGCGGGTGGGACCAGCGGGCACCCAGGAAGCAAATCTCAAACATTCTCCACATGGCGTGTCTGTCCTCTGGGACCCGCACCGCGACGCCATACCTTGGAGTTTACCCTACCCCTGTCCATAGCTGCCAAGGTTTCAAATTGCTAATGTGTGACATTTTCATAATTTCACTGTAATTATGAGTGACATTCAAGAACTATGAGTGACACGTTCTCGCAATCAAAAATCAACACCAATTTGAGGAACAAAAAAACTCTAATACGATCTTCCAACTGCTTCAAAGCACCAGAAACCGAGGCCGCCACGTGCTTTCTCCTGCACCACTACATTTACGAGTATGTTTGCGGCAATTACTTCTCCACAACTGGGAAGAAACATGAAAATGGAAAGCTAGCACCAAAAGAGAAGAGGATGAAAGTACACTTCAAGAATCCAAGAGGCAAGATGAACTGTAGCTCACAAACTGGCCTAGAAACGCACTTACATATTTATAGTTTTTGTAAGATCCATTGTAGGCATGTTGTTATCTGTCTAGCACATTATGCAACTTAAGACGAAATTATTGTCTACTAGATTGTAATTACATTCTGACATACTGAGGGGCTGAAAGTATCGAGCAAGGGCGGGTCGGGTCAGGATAAAGGAGTGGGTTGCCTGGGCACCTTTGTCAATGGCTTGGACAATGTACTGAGGGCTGGGGTAGGAGCAGTGGCAGAAGAGGGGGTTAGTGTGGGCAGCATTGTAAGAGATGGAATGTGACCAGGCCGAGCCAGGTTCACTGCTCATCCATCAGCTGCCACCGAGCCTTTCACAGGCAGTTCTCCTGACGGGCAGCGAGCCACCGGAGGCATGTGGCAGAGCACTCCGCACACCAAGTGCTTCAAGAGCAAGAGTCTGCCCGACAGAGACCGGGGCAGCCAGTGCCAGTGTGGGCGGAGGGAGGAGTCCCGAAGCAGGGGACGTGAATAAAAGGCCTCTACTGGTCTTTCACAAGCACAGTTCTGTCTCTCTCTATCTGCGGGTTTACGTACAGGCCAGTCTGCACGCAGTAGGTATTTCCCTAGGACACACGCAGCATAAGAATCATTTAAAAAAGCAAAGGCGCTTCAGAACTACTGTCATTCACACTCGCATTCGGGAGCCCAATAGATCTTCACATTACCAAATTAACACACTGTATACACTTGGCGAGTCCCCGAGCCACTGCAATGGGTGTACCGCGCTGGTGCGGCGGCCGCCTTCTCAGTCCGGTCCTGGCCTCGGCAGCGTCACTCCCTCTGCAATTTGCGGTGGGGTGACGGTCATCATCATTTAACAATTACTGCAACCATGGTGGTTCTTGCAGTGCTGCCATGATGTGCTCCAATCACCTAAGAGCTTCCCAATAACAACTTTCGAAAACGTGTATTTTGAGGGTCATTTCTTGCCCGCTTGGTGGCATAATTGCTACCTGTGCCCGTTCTAATTGGGGGCCGCACTCCGGTGGCGACTTGCTGTTCCCTACGCGATGGTTAGTTCAATGTTTCAGCGCGGCATTGGTGGGGGCGGGTCGCTTGCCCTCCCAGCTGAATGCAGCTTATTTGTACAAAGGCAGCTGCTGCTGTCGACCTCTATATGCGCCTATTTATTTAATAGAGCGTCACGCGGCGCTGTGAGGTCATTCATTGCATTGGGAGTTGTGCCATACAAAGGTGCGGGTCGCAGGGGAAATACCCGCAGTTTAGGAGATTGGCGTAGATTTGCTCATCAGTTTTGCTTGTGTTGTAGTAAAAAAAAAAATAGTGCTCTGCGTGGCTCCTATATAAATTTGGAATGGCCATGTCTCAGTGCGTGTAATGCTACAACGTTTTTCTCACAAACGTAATTATGGTGGCTATGAAGATTACTACCCGGAGGTCGCAACGGTCTGCCGTTCTCTACAAGACTTTTCCTGTAAACATTTGGACTTCAGCAGCCCTTTAAAAACAAGCACATCACTGCCTTTCTCCGAGGCGAAGCAGAAATGCCTCGGAGAAAGGCAGCGGCGCTTTCGGATTCGGGGGCGTGTTCTCCTCTTGCCATTGGCTGGAGGAGATAATTAGAAAAGTAGCAAAAAACACGCCCCCGAATCCGAAAAGGACGGTGCCTGTTCGGAGAGACGAACCTCTTCTCCAATAGCTGGCCAGCATTCAAGAGGCCAGCCAATGGAGAAGAGGAGAGAAGAGGGGCGGATTCAAGCCCCTCTTCTTCAAGTCATTTAATCTCGGAGCGAGACTGCGCAAGCGCAGCCTTCGAACCAAGACCTAAAAAGAGCTGTTAGGGGAGTGGCCTGCCCGCCCTCATTTGGCCTCAGACAGGCGTATACGGGCCAGCCCTTGGCCCCAGCTTTTCCCGGGTGCATCCCGCACTGCAAGGGAAAAGGCATCGCTATAAGCGCGATGACCACGCCGCCCCATGTGAACAGCTGTGGGGAGTTGTAGCCGCGATGCACCCTGGGACAGAGTCCCAGCAGGGTGGTTTCAGGCTGAATCAGGCGGCCTCCTGCCAGCAAAGTGTCCAATTCATATGGCCTTCTAAATTTGATATTTGAAGATAAATTGTTTAAAATGTTTTCTTGAGATAGAACAATACTTGGCTTTAATGAAAAAGGAAGCCCTTTTGCAGTTCCAAGCCGAAGTCATGACAGGCACTGAAACTATCGATCCAATGTTCAGTTACAACTGTGGAGCAATGTACATGTGTAAAGGTTGATTGTATTTCACCTGTTAAGCTTCCTGTGAAAGAAGTTTTTTCTCAGCCCCCCAAATTACAAAGGAATCTCCCTCCATCAGTTTTCAGACGATTTGTAGTTAAACCTGGAGCTTTGATGAAGATTCGAACCCATACAGGAACTATCTCATCACCATTTTTCTCAGAAGTGTAAAAAGTGAAGGGAGATTGCTATTGAAGAGCGGTTGAGAAGTGTAAAAATGCTTCACGCTAATATGCAACTGCTTCATAAATAGTATACAGTGGATCATCTGTAGTTAGAGAGAAAGAACCACGATTTAACAACTGAGGCTGCAACTGTGATCACATATGACAAAACAGGAAAAAGTAATGGTACAAAGGACTGACAATCTTATCCTGAGCTAGGAAACTCACCTTCTCTTGCTCGGACTTCATAACTTTCGTTCGCTTTTTGAACTGGGATTTGAGCGAGTCAATTTGCTGACGCACATATTCTGAGGTTTGTATTTGGTCCTTGGAAAAAGCAGCTCGAAGCATCTCAAATTGACCAATTAGCTAGAAAATTAACAGGCTGGACATTAGAGTTAGATAAGTGATTGGCAGCTAAAGTACTTAATGCACAAGTTACTTACCTTCGGTAACGATATATCTCTAAGAAACATTAGTTAGTTAGATTCCTTACCTTAGAATATAACCAGGCATCAGGCTGGATCCGTAAAGATTTTTCGTCAGCAAAACCCTTGCGCATCGCTAGGCGTCTTCTGCGGCTCTGCGTCCGTCGTCGGCGTCGTGATCGCCGGGATGACGTCGGAGTACTTAGACGCCGCCCTCGCACGCTGACGTCAGTTCTGTACATAGCTTTCCGCGCCAGGAACTCAGAGCCATGCAAGAAACCGACACTGGTGCCATGAAACTAGGGCCCTGAAAGGGATGACCTTAACCCTAGATATCGGTTCGCAGAACGGGGAGGATGGGTGGGGCGGTAAGGAATCTAACTAATGTTTCTTACAGATATATTGTTACCGAAGGTAAGTAACTTGTGCATCTGAAAGAAACACGTTAGTAAGATTCATTACCTTTGAATAGATACCCCAGCAATACCAACCCCGGTGGTGGGTCTGCGAACCAAGATCACACCGGGAAGTCCTGGAGAACCGAACGGCCAAAGAAGCCGTCTCTCCGGACTTGGCTGTCCAGGCAGTAATGCTTGGCAAACGTGTGCAGCGAGGCCCACGTTGCTGCCTGATAAATGTCCTGCAGGGGTACTCTGCGTCCCAACGCAGTAGTAGCCGCTGTGGCCCGAGTGGAATGGGCCCTCAGCCCCACCAGAGGATCCTTCTTAGCCAAGGAATAACAGGTCTTAATGCACAAAACGACCCACCGAGAGATGGTCCGCTTGTGCACTGCCCGCCCCTTCTTAGCGCCCACATAGCCAACGAAGAGTTGGTCGTCCACCTGGAACTGCTTTGTGTGGTCCAGATAGAACGAGAGTGCACGTTTTGGGTCCAGACGGTGGAGCCTCTCTTCCTCCTTCGAGGGATGCGGAGGCAAAAAGAAGGTGGGCAAAGTAACAGACTGTCCGATGTGAAAGGCAGTAAACACCTTAGGAAGAAAAGAAGGGCGAGTCCTCAGAAGAAAGGCAGTAACCACCTTAGGAAGAAAAGAAGGGCGAGTCCTCAGAACAACCTTGTCCGGATGGACAGAGAGGAAAGGAGGTTTGGAAGAAAGAGCCTGGAGCTCACTCACTCTTCTGGCAGAGGTGATGGCAACCAGGAAAGCAGTCTTGAGAGTCAGAAGACGAAGAGGACAGTTATGAAGTGGCTCAAAATGAGCGCACATCAGATAGGTTAACACCAGATTCAAGTCCCACTGAGGCATTACAAAGGGGACAGGAGGAAACATGTGAGTAATGCCTTTTAAGAACCTATTTACAACAGGGGACTTGAAAAGGGAAGGCTGATCAGGAACCCGTAAGAAGGCAGAAACAGCAGAAAGATAACCCTTGATGGTACCCAGAGCAGAACCCTGCGGGTCCAGGGAAAGAAGAAAGAGGAGAACCTGAGAAAGAGGGGCGGAAAGGGGATCCACAGCCTTTGCTGTGCACCATGCCACAAATTTGTTCCACCTGCAGGTGTATACCGTTTTAGTGGAGGGACGCCTGGCTGCCAGAATGACAACACAGACTTCAGGAGGGAAGTCAAATGGCATCAACTGCCGCTGCTCTATCTCCACGCATGGAGGTGGAGGCTGGACATGTTCGGGTGGAGGACCGTCCCCTGCTGCTGCGACAGAAATCCTCCTGAAGAGGCAGTCGAATCGGGGGATCGATTGACAGACTGAGTAGCTCGGGATACCAGTATCTTCGTGCCCAATCCGGAGCCACAAGGATGACTTGGGCCCGGTCGCACCTGATCATCTTCAGCACTCTCGGCAGAAGTGGTATAGGTGGAAAGGCGTATAACAGACCGCAACTCCACTCGTGACGAAAAGCGTCTCCGAGCGAGTGCCGCCTTGGAAATTCCAACGCGCAGGACTGATGACATTGCGCGTTCTCTTCGGTGGCGAATAGATCTAACCAAGGCTCTCCCCATTGCCGAAAGAGGCCTTGCGCCACGTCCGAGTTCAGACGCCATTCGTGATCCATCATGCACCGGCGGCTGAGTTTGTCCGCCCTGGCGTTCAGAGAACCCGCCAGGTGTTGAACCACCAGGGTGATGCCCTGATGTTCCAGCCATGTTCAGAGGCGCAGAGCCTCCTGACAAAGGGTCCACGACCCCACCCGCCCTGCTTGTTGCAGTACCACATGGCGGTGGTGTTGTCCGTGAACACCTGCACTACACTTCCCCGGACAGAGGGAAGGAATGCCTTCAGTGCAAGCCGGATCACCCGCAGCTCCAATAGGTTGATATGGAGCCAGGACTCCGCCGGAGACCAGAGGCCTCTGATCTCCGCCTCTCCCATGTGGCCCCCCCAGCCAAGGAGGAACGCATCCGTCACCTCTACGTGCTCCGGTTGGGGTAGGGAGAGGGATCTGCCGCTGACCCAATCACGGTCCGTGAGCCACCACTGCAACTGTCTTGCAGTGCCCTCGGAGATCAGGACGTGGTCGGACAGGTTGCCCTGATGTTTAGCCCACTGGAATTTCAGGTCCCACTGCAGAGCCCGCATCCGCCACCTGGCGTGATGTACCAGCAGGATGCAGGAGGCCATCAGACCCAGCAACCGTAAGACCATCCTGACCGAAACTCGGGATAAAGGCTGAAAGATCGGAATCAGAGCCTGAATATTCCGAACCCGCTGTTCGAGAGGATTGACCCAAAACTGCGCCGAGTCCAGAACCGCTCCAATGAAGCGGAGCTGCTGGGAGGGACTCAGATGTGACTTCGGCACGTTGATGGAGAACCCCAGCGAATGCAGGAGGTCGGCCGTAGTCTGGAGGTGGGAGACGACTGTTCGGGGCGAGCCCGCCTTCAACAACCAGTCGTCGAGATAGAGGAAGACTGGAACCCCTAATCTGCGCAGATGGGCTGCGACCACCGCCATCACTTTTGTGAACACCCGAGGGGCACTGGTGAGGCTGAAGGGGAGCACAATAAATTGAAAGTGCTCTTGGCCCACCGTGAACCGCAGGTAACGCCGGTGGGCCGGCAGGACGGGGATGTGAAAATATGCGTCCTGCAAGTCCAACGCTACCATCCAGTCTCCAGGGTCTAGGGCAGACAGAACCTGAGCTAAAGTGAGCATCTTGAACTTCTCCTTCCGGAGGAAGGCGTTGACGCTCCTGAGGTCCAAGATAGAGCGCAGGCCCCCTTTGCCCTTCTTGGGAACCAGAAAGTAGTGGGAGTAGCAACCCCGTCCTACTTCTGGCCCAGGAACGCGCTCAATGGCCCCCTTGGCCAAGAGGGCTGTAACTTCCTCCTGTAGAAGTAACAAGTGATCCCCCGACATGCGGTGGTACTGCGGTGGCATGGCTGGAGGAGTCGCCTCGAAGGGGAGGGAGAAGCCTCTTCGGACGATTTGCAGCACCCACCTGTCCGATGTGATGGTACGCCAGTGGAGCAGGTGATGGCGAACTCTGCTTCCCACTGGTGTGGAATGGGCCTGAAAGGTCGGACTAGGAAGGCTTTGAGGCAGATTCTGCGGGAGCAGATGTGGGATGACCAGCTCTCTGTTCCCCTGCTCCGCCACGGCGGAATCCACGTCCGCGACCGCGTTGAGGCTGGTTCTGCGGCCTGTGGCTAGACGGACGTGCGGGGCGCCCCTTCCTTGGCTACGAAAGGGGCGAAAAGCGGAAGTTTGCGGGCGCGGGCCGAGAGGCCCAAGGACTTGGCTGTAGCCCTGGAGTCCTTAAAGCGCTCCAACACACTATACGCTTTGTCTCCAAAAAGGCGACGGCCATCGAAGGGCATATCAATGAGTGTGCTCTGGACATCCCCCGAAAAATTCGTGGACCTCAGCCAGGCGTGACGACGAATCTTCACAGTCATCGCAATTGCTCTACCTAGCGAGTCTGTGGTGTCAAGCCCACATCGAATGGAGTACCGCGCTGCATCTCGCCCCTCAGCAAGGTCCTGGGCGAGCCGTGTCCGGGCCTCCTCTGGACACTGAGGCAGCACATCTGCCACCGTATCCCACAAGGAGTGGGTATAGCGGTCCAAAAGGCACACGGTGTTGATGGACCGCAGCCCCAAACTGAGGGAGGAAAACAGTTTCTTCCCAAACTGCTCCAACCTTTTGGATTCCCGATCCGGAGGAGCGGACGGGTAGGCGGTCTGGGATGTAGAGGCCTGGATAACCAGACTCTCAGAGGTGGGGTGAACTGACAGAAAGCTGGGGTCGCCCAGAGCAGGGCGGTGGCGCTGGGCCACGTTCCGGTCTACAGTAGTGACTGTGGAGGGCTTGGACCAAGTGCCCATCAGAATGTCAGTGAGAGCCTCATTGAACTGCAGTAGAGGCTCTGAAGTGCTTACTGGCGGTTGAAGCACCTCAGTGAGGAGGTTAGTCCTTACGGCTGCTGCAGGGAGCTCCAGATAAAAGGGCCTCAGCAGCCCTGCGCAGCACCACAGAATAAGTCGCACCCTCCTCTATAGCCACGGAAGGAGGAGAGATGAAGCCAGTGTCCGGCGAAGTGTCGAGACCACTGGCATCCCCCAGCTCGTCAGCCCAGTCCTGACTTAACTTGCTGTGCCAGAGGGTCCTCAGACCCCTTCCAGTCCTCCCCTTCATCCGTTTCCTGGTATACAGGTATAAAGGACGGAGCCGGGTGGTAGATGAAACGCTCATCCATCGGTGCCGGAGATGGCGCTGGGCGGCGCCGTTCCGACGCCGGACCGGGCTGAAACTGGGGACAGCGTCGTCCGAAGACGGCGCCGGGGGCGGCACCATAGGGGTCAGCGGAGCGAGACTCCTCATGGCCACGAGGAAGTCCCGAACCTCGTTCGGAGTCACATTAGGCCCAGGGACCGGAGGGTATGGGGCCGGATGGGACTCCTGCGGCTCCGACCGAGCCGCGTGGGTGGTGCCACCCGAACCCTCATCCGAGTTGCTCGACCGGCGAGGGGAGTCAGAAGAGCGGTGTCACCTCTTCGACTTCTTCTTACTGTGCCTCGACTTACCTGAATGCGAGAACTTCGAACCCGACGAGCGGTGATGACTTCGGTCCCTCGACCGGGACCTCGAGCCGACTGCGGATCTCGAGGAGCTTGCGGGACCGCTCCCGCCCAGCCTTCGAGGTCAAGGCCCAGCAGTCGGGGCATGACTTGTCATCATGGTCAGCCCCAAGGCAGTAGAGACACTGACGATGGGGGTCGGTTACCGACATCAGGTGGTGACAGGCGTCACATGGCTTGAACCCGGGCATCCCTACCGGCACCAGGAGTCGAGGTCGACTCGAAAGAATAGACCAAAAAAGTCCAAAAAGTTAGTCAAAAAATGACTAAAGGGTATGCTCTTCCCGGATCTGCGCTTACTGGCGCGGAAAAAAGAAGAACTGACGTCAGTGCGCAAGGGCGGCGTCTAAGTACTCCGACAACGTCATCCCAGCGATCACGACGCCGACGACGGATGCGGAGCCGCAGACGACGCCTAGCGACGCGCAAGGGTATTGCTGACAAAAAATCTTTCCGGGTCCAGCCTGACGCCTGGGGATATTCTAAGGTAAGGAATCTAACTAACGTGTTTCTTTCAGATACTTAACTTCAAGTTGCTAACAATGTAAACAGTAAGTGAAATCACCCTGGAAAATTGAAATTCGATGGCCCTTTTAGAAGGCACAAAGGGTAATATGGAATTATCTGTTTAATATCTGCTGAGAAACATCCACCATCATGCTAGCTTTCATTAATATCTCTGTGACTCTGATCTCTCACTGCACTTGTTATGTATTACCACTTTTCCAACAATCTTGATGGGTACATGCCATTTCCTTTAAATAACAAACTGGGTTTGTGCCACAAGGTCCCTTTAAACAATGCTCTGTGCTTCTCAGATTAAAGTTAATTCGAGTATCAAGAGCTCTGCTAGAGCATTGAACACTTCCTATCATAATTCTGTACCATTCACACCACAAATCCCCTATCTAAAGCATTGCAATATTCAGATCTTCTTGCGAGACAATAGCCAATACACCCTAGTTGCTTGATGTTTGTGTTCACATCTTTACATGCCTGTGAATTTAGCATTTATAGAATTTTCTTTACCAACAACTTTCAGAAATGAACAGTTCAAACATGACATTCCAAAAAAGGCCTTGCTAAGCTGACACAATCCCTGAAGATCAGCAGTTATTCTGCTCTAAACACTATGTTCCACAGGGCACCACGTAGTTTGAGGAAGCAAAGATTCAAATTGGTAAAAAAGCATATTAAAAAGTGAAAATACAATCGACTTGAATCATCCTTTATCTCATTAGTGGGAGATATTTTTCAGACAATTAGTGATGGGGCTGGATTTAGGAGATGGAAAAGCACAAATTATTTGGAATTTGGCTGAGGAATGAGTAAATTAATTAACAAGTCAAGAAGTTAAGAAATGAAATAATCAATTTCTACATGTACAGCCTAATTGCGAACTTTTGACCAGCTTAAGGAAAAATACACAGGACACTATGTATCAATATACTGTAGCTAAACCTTTTTTCTTTTTTCATCAAGGTTGTAACAGGAAAAATGTGAAATACATGATTGTAAATATACAATTTCATAAATTGATCAAAATCAGTCAATGTATAAATGCATATCAAGAATGGATCCAATACAAATCAACTGCTCCCCAGAAGTGGCATCACGTTTCGATGCTCCCAATACTGCTAACATGTTCTGACTATTTATCGAGGGAGAGCCACAACTCCCTCTAATGCTGGGGTTTTTAATCAACCCCAAATCCTGGCTTTACATAACCCTGTGTCCAGTCTTCTTGCCGTGAACGTACTCATTTCTGTAAAAATCTGGCTCTGATTTCTCAAAAGTTTAACCGAAAGCAAATGCATGGACTTCCGTTGGCTTGACTAGAACAACACTGGGGGCTCCATAAATCTTTCTGTGACCCCCATTTAATAAATTTTTGGATGAGAGCTGGGATGAACAGAAATGTCACACTAGGGCCAAAAATGAGCACACTCCAGCCAGCAGATGTTTAACAAAATTCAAAAGCTACAATAAAATCTGAAGTCACTCAGTCCAGTGCATCTCTTCATTACTCATCTGCCTCACTGGTGGAAAACACAGGAGGTTCTTGAGATGGAGGAGGATGCAATTGACGGCAGTGGCTTCAACCATAAACTAACGGAAGACATTTGTTTCTTAAGACACCTTCTCTGTGTGCCCCAGATAGTCTCTTCAAATCCAAAGGACGGAGAACGCAGTGAATTAAATTCCCAACTGGATAAATGTAACTCCATGCTACCATAGTTGGTTACTTGGACAACTAAATATGCTAATATTAGTAGATTAAATATTTTGCCTTCTGTCTTCTCAAACGTTTGCATTCGATATTCCCTGAATTACATATGGGTATAATAAAGGCATCAATATGCAAAGCCAGGAACTCTCTAAAACAAAAAAAGAATACAGATGGGCTAGATAAAAATAGATTTGTCTTAGATTTCTGTTTCTTAGTGTGGAGCTTCCTTCCCTACAACAAGTGTACATTATATTTCCCTCAGAAAGTAAAGCAGGCTTAAGGTGTTATGCTGAAGTAATATTCTAAATTGACTGAAGGGACCCCTTTCAGGAGGATCCTACAGAGAATGAGTCCTTTGATGATCCAAGGACTAAACTGCCTAACACTGAACCCTCAAACAGTTTTCATGAGGCTCTTTGAGAACCTAAGAGTAGTTGACCTCACACCTATTGGTACATACCTCATTTGGGTCTCACCATTTTTATGATGTCCCAGAGTAGGTGTAGGAACCATATATGTGTTCACCTCCTGGAAGTAACACGCTGCCTATGCTCTAGGTCATGGGTACTCACAAACATTTTCCCGGGGGCCGCAATTAGGTCTATGGTGTGACCGAGGGCCACACTGATGCCAGCGGGGGGTGTAAAGTGGGTGTAGGGGAAGCAAAGCATGTATATCCAAGTGGCCGTCTTTACAAATGAAGGTGTTCCTAAAGTTAAGGGCCTAGTTACTTCCTTTGCCTAACTGTAATTAATCTTTAAATAAGTGTTTGTTGTATATTTAACTTTTTTGTTCATGTTAGTGCTGAGTCGAGTAAACGGCAGACCAGTGCTGCTGCTGCCCAGGGGGCTGCATGTAATGGTCAGGAGGGCGCACTTCGATTATCACTGCTCTAGGTGGTGGACAGAAGGAATGTTACCAAGCCCTCAGTGAAGGAGTTGTTATTCCAGCATGAGATATGCATAGAGGAGTCCTTGGTCATGCTTACCAGGACACACCGAACATTTAAGCATGATGTTTGTTTATGAACGAGAACTACATGTGTACATGATGCTACTCCAGTAGAGACTGGCACCAAATCTTCGACTGAGATATGCTGTCCAAGGGAGTAGTTACTGCAAATATAGGAACTAGGGATAAATTAAACATGTCCACCAAGATACTCATAAATTAAAGGTATCCTTGCATAGACCTTGCTACCCCTCACAATATTGCTATGCCCAGTGCCAGACTGAACAGTGACTGACAACCTGATGGGCTGAATCAGCTGAAAATATTATGGCCTCAAACTCCCTCTAATGGAAAATAGTGCCACTTTGAGGTGTTTAAATTGCATGGAAATACTTCTGCCCTTGGACTTGCATATTGCTGAAGACTAATCTGCACTACTTGTGTATCTGCCTGTTTTACAGAAACTTGAGAAGAACAGATCATACCACTACTGATGCTGTTAGAATACAAACCGTTCAAATCACAATTTTTCCATAAAATACCGACTTTAGTTTGTTCCCATCCCGTGGGATGTCGTAGCTCAGGCCACATTGGTTAGATAGGAAAAAAGAATAAAGCACTTTATAGACATTTGATCGAAAACTAGTCCTGCATGGATGAACCAAAATATTTGATTTTGATTACTTATCTTACTTGTATGTACTTTATTTGTATCTTGAATTTTACAGTGCAATATTGTCAAACTAATGTATTTTCAACAAATCAGAAATAAATCTTTCATTTTAGCCTTACAGTTTTCGTATAAGACAACCAAATACAGAGTAAATATAAAACCGTCTTAGTATAAATCAAACAGAAGGTTTTTGTTTTCTTTTTAATTGGGCCTAGTCAACAATATATTTTGACAATAACGGTCAATAAGATTTCACGTGTTAATAGGAACAATCCATTTATTTTCAGTCTGCACTCGGGTACACAGGTAACATCTTTGGTAACTGGGGATTACTAATCAAGTAACATATTCTAGATAGTGAGCTGTTTGCAGCAGTTTCCACACATCGGGAAAGACCAGTCTCATTAGTTCCCTTCCTGATTCCTAGTTTCTGGTGATGACTGAAGTGATTAAAATTAAGACCCTTCCACTAGCACCAAAGACCAACCCTAATTTATTCACTGGGAATACACTTCTGAAATCTCAATGAAAGCATTGTACTAGGGGTATTATCCACTTACGGGTGAGAAAAGGTTAGTTGTGGACTTGAAATATTTTACCCAGAACGTTTCCCCTGGCAATTCCTCCTCCAATGCGTCCAGTTTCAGAATACCACTACAATTACCAAGAAACTTTTACATGCATAGAGTGCAGCATAACTGACTTACCTCGTCCTTCTCCTGTTGGTATTTTTTCTTTTGGTCACTCATCCTTTGCTTCCATTGTGATCTCTATCAAAAGAGGGGTAAACACCTTATTATACATCTTTTGAGACTCACTGGTTTTAGGGCAACTATTACATGGAGTATATTGGGGAATCAAATATTGAGTAAAAAGTTTGATGACATTAGACATTTTATACATCATAATACGTTTATGAGCTTTCTCCTCCTAGATCCCAATTCATCATCATCTCCTACAGTATATGAAAGCTATGGTTGTCTGGAAGACGAAGGCTACTTATCACCGCACACTGTGGAACATTACTAATGGGAAATTGGAAAGACAATATGCATCTTCCCATTTCACTTCTCATTTTAGGCATCAAGTATACAAACAGTCCAGATTTATCATACCAATACATTGGAAAGGAATGTTTTTAATTATATCAACGTTTCTCAATGTTCTTGATTGTGTAACCTGGATAAAGGTTGCTTAGACTGAATCACGAACATTGCATCTTCCGAAGGCCGACCAAAGACTCACAACAATATATAATATCAGAGGCTACATGTAACAGAATTGCAAAGGATTTATATAAATGACTTACAGAACAGCAGAACATATTATGACTAAACACTGCAACCAATCAATGAAGAGACACTTTAATTTAAAAAATAGCCAGATCAATTGGCTTTGCCAAAGGCTCATCTTTTATAATGTTGTCACTTTATAGATAAAGTGTTTACTTGTTCAGGCTGAGAGGCAACTTATGCTTTTGAATCAGATCTTCAAAGAACTTATGACAGAGCATTTTCTGCTGCGGCACCAAGAATTTGGAACTCACTTTCCCGCCCGGCATTAGAAGAATCTCGTCCACTTCAGCCTTAAAAAAGAAGGTAAGACATCTCTTATGAACAAATTCCTCCCATAATAACAGTAGACTGGACACTGTTAGGTTACTTCCTGGTCACACACCGGGTTAATACCAATCGGTCTCTAGTAGTCGTTAGGACTTGTATATATATATCATTGTGGAAGCACAAATGTTTCTATCTTTAATCGATATATATGAACAAGTTACTTACCTTCGGTAACGCTTTTTCTGGTGGATACAATATCTGCCCTGTGGATTCCTCACCTTTTGAATACCCCCTGCGCCAGCATTCCGCGGGAAAATTCTTTCCTAGCTCTCCCACCTCGACGAGGACGTCACAATAGCACGGCTTCGCCCCTCGCGGCACCGTATGACGTCATTGGAGTCACAAAAGGACCTCGTCAGCGTGCTGACGTCAGTTCCACCCATTTTTTCCGTGCCACCGAGGCAAATGGGCGGACCGACACATTTTCAAATGCACACATAGAATATCAAATATATACATATATATAAATTCACAAATGCATAATCAATAAAGACAGAGAAATTGGAACAGAATAAGCATTTCTCATTATTAAAACATAAACATGATTAAGACCTATTAAAATAAAACATTTTTTGGTAGAAACAGGTGGATAACGGGGAGGCGGGCGGGACAGTGAGGAATCCACAGGCAGATACTGTATCCACCAGAAAAAGCGTTACCGAAGGCAAGTAACTTGTTCTTCTGATGGATACTTCTGCCTGTGGATTCCTCACCTTATAAATAGACTCCCAAAGCCGTACCTCACCCGGAGGAGGGTGTCCACCTGACTAGACCAAAAAAATCCTGCAAAACAGAGCGGGCAAAATGGCCATACCTCCTACCCTCAGAGTCCAAGCAGTAATGCTTTGCAAAGGTGTGGAGGGAGGCCCAAGTTGCTGCCTTACAGACATCAACAACAGGAACACCTCTAGCCAAAGCAGAAGAAGTATACTTAGCTCTGGTGGAATGATCTCCGATACCTTCAGGCGGTTCCTTCTTGGCCAGGGCGTAGCAAATCTTGATGCACAACATAATCCACCTGGAACGTGTCCTCTTGTGCACAGCCTTGCCTTTTATTTTCCCAACATAGCCCACGAAGAGATGATCGTCCAGCCTCAGATCTCTAGTCCGATCCAAATAAAAACTGACAGCCCTCTTAGGGTCCAACCGATGCAGTCTCTCTTCCTCCTTGGACGGGTGAGGGGGGAGGATAAAAGATGGGTAAAGTGATGGATTGTCCCAAATGAAAAGGGGTAACCGCCTTGGGAAAGAAAGCAGCCCTGGTCCTTAGAACCAACTTATCCGCATGAATGGTCAGGAAAGGAGGTTTCGAACTAAGAGCTTGAAGCTCACTTACCCTCCAAGCCGAGGTAATGGCAATCAAGAAAACCGTTTTAAAAGAAAGAACCCTCAACGGGCAAGAGTGAAGAGGCTCAAACGGAGAACCCATTAAAAAAGTGAGTACAAGATTCAAATCCCACTGAGGCATAATGAAAAGTGTGGGAGGAAACTTATTTGTAAGGCCCTTAATGAACCTCATGACAATGGGGGACTTAAATAAAGACGGCTGGTCCGGCAAACATAACAAGGCCGACAAAGCTGATAAATAGCCCTTAACAGTGGCTACAGCACAACCTTGCTGTGCTAAAAAAAGAGAAAACTCCAAAATATTAGACAAGCGGGCCTTAAAAGGGTCAATGTCCCTCTCTCCGCACCACTTAACAAATCTGGACCATCTGGAAGAGTAAACAGACTTAGTGGAGTGTCGCCTGGAGGATAAAATAACATCCACTATATCCGGCGGGAGAGAGAAAGAACTAAGGTTGCCCCGTTCAATCTCCAGGCATGTAGGTGCTGGCACTGGAGGTGGGGGTGTAGAACCTGCCCCTGCGACTGCGAGAGGAGGTCTGCCCTGAGTGGGAGATGGAGGGGAGGGTGCGACGAGAGGTGAAGTAGGTCTGTGTACCACACCCTTCTTGGCCAATCCGGGGCGATCAATATAACTTGGGTCCAGTTTTGGTGAATCTTCCTCAGAACCCGAGGAATCAAGGGTATGGAAGGAAAAGCGTAAAGGAGTTGTGAGCTCCAATCTTTCTGAAACGCATCCCCCAAAGCTCCCTGCATCGGAAACTGGAGACTGCAGAATAACGGGCAGTGCGCGTTCTCATGAGTGGCAAACAGGTCCAACCGAGGAGATCCCCACAAGATGCGATGGACCACCTCCGGATGAAGCCGCCACTCGTGATCGGCCGAGGAATGCCGACTGAGACTGTCCGCACGAACACTGAGCACACCGGCCAGATGATTTGCAAACACACAAATCCGTTGGCTCTGAGCCCAGAACCAGAGCCGCAGAGCCTCTCGACAGAGACGATACAACCCTACATCTCCCGGTTTGTTGATGTACCACATCGCGGTAGTGTTGTCCGTCACGACCTGAACCGACTGACCGTGAAGGGAAAGGAGAAAAGCCTTCAGTGCCAAACGTATCGCCCGCAATTCCAGAAGGTTGATGTGGAGCAACCTTTCCTCTGGAGACCAAAGGCCTTTGACCTCCAGATCCCCCAGATGAGCACCCCTCCCTAGAGTGGAGGCATCCGTGATCACTGTGTCCACCGTCAGAGGAGGCAGAAAGGGCTTTCCTTGAGACAGGTTGCAATGCACACTCCACCAAGACAGCTCCGCTGCAGCTTCTCTTGAGATTGATGTTCTCCCCAAGATCTCCGTTGTGCTGATACTACTGCCTGCGGAGGTACCACTGGAGTGCCCTCATGTGCCAGCGTGCATGGTTGACCAACAGAATGCAGGAAGTGAACAGACCGAGCAGGCGAAGAACCTTCAGGACTGGAACAACAGCTCCATCGTGAAATAAAGGAATCACTTCCTGTATGTCAAGAATCCTCTGCGGAGGTGGGTATGCTCCACACACAGAAGTGTCCAGTATTGCCCCTATGAACAGGCTGCGCTGAGAAGGCCCCAGGTGAGATTTGGGTACATTTATCGAAAAACCCAATTTGAACAACAGATGAGTTGTCACTTGCAGGTTGCGCGAAACCAACTCTGGAGACTCCGCTTTCAACATCCAGTCATCCAGGTAGGGGAAAACAGGAACGCCTGACCTTCTGAAATGAGCCGCTACCACCGCCATCACCTCTGTAAAGACTCGAGGCGCGGAAGTGAGACCGAATGGAAGAACAGCAAACTGGGAATGTTGTGATCCCACCGTGAATCGGAGATACTTCCGATGCGACTTCAGGATGGGAAGATGAAAATACGCATCCTGCAGATCGATGGACACCATCCAGTCTTCCTGTTGCAGCACAAGGAGAACCTGAGCCAAGGTCAACATTTTGAACTTTTCCTGCCTAAGGTAAAGGTTCAAAATCCTGAGGTCCAAGATTGGTCTCAAGAGACCATACTTTTTGGGGATCAGGAAATATCATGAGTAACAACCCTGACCCCTTTCCTGCTCCGGAACCACCTCTCTCGCACTTTTTTTGAGTAATGTAAGAACCTCCTGCTGCAAAAGCAGCAAATGGTCTTCTGAACAACCACCCTGGCGAGGAGGATAAGGAGGAGGAAACTCCAAAAATGGGAGGGCGTACCCATTCTCTACAAGATTCAAGACCCAACGATCTGAAGTGATCAGTCTCCAATCTTGTAGAGAGTGGGACATCCGACCTCCAACTGGACCAACATGTTCTAAGATGGGGAATCTAGAACTGCTTTCCTGATGTACCAACGGTGGCGGGAGGGGAGGTAGAGGAAGAGGAAGAGGAGGAGGAGGAGGCCTGTTGACGATTTGCACCCCTGAGGCCTCTCTTATTCTTCCCTCTGTACGATTTGTACAAGGGATTCTGCTGTTGTTGGCTCTGCTGAAATTGTTGGCGGCCACGAAAGGAAGCAGATCTCCCAAAGCTCTGATATCTTTTGTATCCATAACCTCTAGACTGCACTTGGAGCCTAAAGATCTTGCGGTAGCTATACTGTCTTTGAAACGTTCCAAGGCTGAGTCCGCCTTTGAACCAAAGAGCCTTGACCCATCAAAGGGCAAATCCAGCAAAGTCGCCGGCATATCAGCAGAAAAACCAGAAGACTTGAGCCATGCCTGTCTCCTTGTAGCCACAGAAGACCCCAGAACACGAGCCACAGAGTCAGCAGTGTCCATGCCTGACTGAATCACTTGTCGTGCTGCGGCCTGCAAATCCGAAAGGACTTCCAAGAAGTTGGCACAATCCTCCTCAGGCAACTTAGGAGCCAATTGAACAACAGAGTCCATCAAAGCATGTATATATCGCCCAAGAAGGCAAGTTGCATTAGTTGACTTTAGAGCCATACTCGCAGAAGAGAACACCTTCTTCGCAGCTTGTTCCGTCTTCTTCGAGTCTCTATCACCCAAAATGGTAGGAAAAGCACCAGAAGACTGTTTTGAGCAAGAAGCTTGGACAACTAGACTCTTCGGTGTCGGAATCGATGACAAAAAAGCTGGATCACCAGGGGCAGGCTTGTATCTTCTCGAGATAGAACGAGATACAGCCGGAGCAGACAAAGGCTTCTGCCACACCTCCAGAATTGGATATGTTCAGGCATCTATGAAAGGAAGTAAAGGCTCAGAAGTTGACGAAGAAGTATTTAAAACTTCCGTCAGTATATTGGACTTTATCTCCGCAGAGGGAAGTTTAAGGCCCAATAAATCAGCCGCCTTCTTTATGACTACATGATAAGGTGCAACGTCCTGTACAACACATCCACTTGCAGATGGTAAGTCATACTCAGAGCAAGTATCTAGGCCACTAGCTTCCTGAAGGCCTTCAAACTCATCCACAGAGTCCACAATTTCTCCTTCCTCCTGATCTTGCAAATACTCCTCCTCCTCAAGCAATCTCTGAGCCTCTCTCCTGGAGCGTTGCTTAGGCAACGGCGTCGGTGGAGCCACACGCGGCACCGGAGAAGACACCAGCAGCGCCGATGGGAGGAGCCTCGACATCGAACCTCGACTTCGATCGAATTCGAGGTGGAGCAGCTGAAGGAGTCCGGAGAGCCGGAGTGGACGATCTCGGCACTGGGAAATGCCAAGTCGGAGTCGACGGCATAAAAGGCATGAAAGGTGCCTGGGAATAGAACTGAGGGACACCCAGTTTGAAAGCCAAAGGACCCACGGGGCCTGAAGGCACGCCGGATGGAGTCGAGGCTCTTAAAAATAAACCAAAAATCGCATTGAGAAAATGCGAAGAGTCAGTCCAAGGAGCAGGAAAAGGAGGATATGAATCCGTACCTTCCTGTAGGGGAGTCACCTGAGGTCGCACCGGAGCCTGCGGAACCAAGGACGGCGCCTGCACAGGTGAAGCCACACAGCCTGGAGAGGACCCTCCCGGCGCCGGTGACGTCGCTGGAGCCGGTGATTCTTCATGAAGCGAAGTAGCTTCTGAAATTGGTGACGCCGCAGCAGGAGATGGGTCTGGCGTCTCTTGAGGAGAAAGAGTTGGAGAGGTAAAGTCCCTTCTCCAAGGTCGCTCAGCTGGAGTCGGCGACCTCGATCTCTACCTCGAGACCCTGGCCTTCGAAGAACGATGATGAGAGGTATGTCTTCTCTTGGATTTTTTGTGCTTCTACGACCTCGAAGTGTAAGAAGATGAAGACTTCGCCCTCTTCCTACCTCTCTTTTCCTTCTTGGCTTTCGCCATAAACAACTTTGCTTCGCGTTCCTTGATAGCCTTAGGATTCATTTTCCTGCAGCTCCTGCATTCCTCAACGTCGTTGTCCGAGGATAAACACCACAGGCAGTCATCATGCGGATCCGTGATAGACATGTGTCCGCCACACTCTGCAGGGTTTGAATCCGGTCTTCCTAGAAGTAGCCATTCTAAACAAACTACGAGATACTAAGTTTTCCACGATGAAAATGGAGAGCCCTGAAAAAAACGTTGATGGCGCGGAAAAAAGGGAACTGATGGCAGCACGCCGACGAGGTCCTTTTGTGGCTCCGATGATGTCATACAGTGCCGCGAGCAGAGCCGTGCTATTGTGACGTCCTCGTCGACATGGGAGAGCTAGGAAAGAATGTTCCCGCGGAATGCTGATACATATATATATATATATATATAATCCAACAATGTATCCCTCCTTCAGGAACAAACATGGAGCACTCTTTGGGTTCTTAGAAATCCTTTATTTCATCCAGCATGACGCGTTTCGTCTTCTTTGACTTCCTCAGATGCTGTCAAGTGAGTAAGGAGATCTGTAGCTTCGGAGTTTTGTTAAAAAAGCCTCATTAGGCTCCTCCTGCCCAGTGTTCAGCGAGGAAGGACTATGCTGGAAATGCAGTCCCTCCCGATTTTTAGCCGCCATCTTTGAGTGTATGTTCTTTCGTTTGATATTCCATGGTGGTATATATTTTACAATCTTTGAGTGTATGTTCCCCTACCTCTCGTGACAGCGGCCCTTGACTGTCGGACTTTCAGTCGGACTTACTTGTGTCAGATTAGCCAATACCAGTATCCTCGGGAGCAAAGAGAGGGCTCCAACTCTCCCCAGGGGTACAGCCACCTCCAGTAGTAGAATACTCCCTAGAACAGTGACGAATACCCCTCTGGAGAGCAGGGACAATCACGGGACCACAGGGAAGACCACCAGCAAGGCCAGCGAATCCAGGAAGGGAGGAGCGAGAGAAATAACCCAGTAAATTGCAGCAGAGAAAATAACAAACAGAAAGAGAAGAGAGAAAATCTAATGTTAATCACTGATGTCTGGAACAGTAAATGAGACTGACACTGTGTATAACTTCTAAGAGAGAAGTGAGGTTGTGTACCCCCTCATACTTACACAAACACAAATAGATGAACTCCTCTAAGAGCGCGCCAAGCAAAGTCCAGCAAATGTATAAATGAGGCAAGCCCGTTTAACAAATGCAGGATAGCGAATCACCCAAAAATATATAGGTATATGTCTGCCAATCTTGCCATTAGTTAGCCGCTTCCGACTCCCTGTCAAAAGTGAATAGTTCAATCAAGCTTTTGTTGAAAATAAAAAATGTTAACTGCTCAGTACTGGCGTTCGTGCAATAATAATTCTCCAATAAAAAATAAAAGTAGTCTCCTCGATTCAGGAAGAACCTCCTCGATTTAAGAAGAAACAGTCAATCACGTTTTGTTGATACAAAAGTATCCGAACAGCGCTTGTCTCCTCCGATCGTAATTGCCCTGAGGGAAAAGGAAACGTAATTGGAGTCCATCCGGAAAGCCGGGAAGACAGCGCGCTCTTGTTCCACTAAATCTATATCATGGAGGGAACACAGAGTTGGTATGCAGGAAGAGTCCTCACCTATCCGGTTCTTAGCTCTGTTACCGGGAGGACGAAGAGCGTGCGCACAGTGCGTCTAAATGTTCAATGCCAGGGAGAGATAGGAAATAACGCAGAGGGCAAAAACAAAGGAAAGTATCCAGCGTACTTCCGAGGGCTCTCAAAAAGGTGCAGAAATAAAAATAACAAGGGGCACAGTAAACACAAAGGCGAGTCCAGCACAAAATCCAACGGGGTCACAACAAATAATCCAGGTACAACGAAGCTGGGGAAACCCAGGTCAGGCAGAACGGCGTGGTCCACTTGAGTTCAGTAAGCCAAGCAGCGAACTCAGGGAGGAGCATCTTTTAATAGGTCCAGTCAATCAATGACCTTCTCGCCTTGCAGTATGGGTAGGTACACAACCCTGCCTCCTTGACTAGTGCATTATGGGAGTGGTAGTGACCTTATAGGAAGCAGGGACAGGGTACAGGCAGACCGACGTGTAACAGTGGTGAGGAAGCGAGCCTCAAACCACGAACACACACGCCGTATCTCCTTGTTCAGGTAACAGCAGGCCACGGACACCAATTGCTTTCAAGCGGTGATTTAATTCACAGATGGGAAACCAACTCAACGCGTTTCGGGAAAACTCCCTTGTTCACAAGTGTACAAGGGCGTTTTCCCGAAACACGTGGGGTTGGTTTGCCTTCTGTGAAATAAATCACCGCTTGAAAGCAATTGGTGTCCGTGGCCAGCTGTTACCTGAACAAGGAGATACGGCGTTTGTGTTGATATATATGATTTTGTAAGCACAAAAGTCTCACTCCAAGCCC
The DNA here is from genome assembly GCF_964204655.1 of Triturus cristatus. Taxonomy (NCBI): domain Eukaryota; kingdom Metazoa; phylum Chordata; class Amphibia; order Caudata; family Salamandridae; genus Triturus; species Triturus cristatus. Next base: position 699,005,697 of record NC_140594.1, on the reverse strand, counting down.
TCCAGCTATTTGAAGACCTGTCACTGTTCCCGAGTACAGAAACACCACAGAAGAATCCCTAGAAGCCTCACTGACCCCATTTCGGATAGGACAGCCCTCCTCCTGGCCCCCTGTTTTTCTTTTTTTCCCTCTCTTCCTCAATTCTTTCTTCTTCTTCCTTCTTGTTTACCTACTGCCACTACTATTGCTTCCACAGCACAGCACGGTTATCTTCAAAGTTGTGATGATATTAGGACGGGAAATGAACACTATTCATGTTTCTACCATGCTTGTGTAGCTTTTAATGCAAAACATACACTAGTGCACCGCTTGTCATATGTGTCCATGCTGTGGTATACGTTTTCAAACTTTCAATAAACAGATTTGAAAAGAAAGAAAAGTGATAAAGAATAAAAGCAGTGGGACAGCTTGGAAGAGTGTATAAGACAACTGAAGACTGTTCAAAATTGAGTTGCAGCTTGTTAGACCGGTCAGCCCTTTGGGTGGTCCCTCCTCATCATTATTTATTTTGTCCCACTTTTGCCTCAAACCCTGTTAGTATTTTTTCCTTTTTGGGAACCACCAGACTTTTTCGTATTGATGCAGATTCAGGGAGCCCTTTTATCTACCCCTGGAACTTCTGTCTGAGGGCCTGGAGCACAAAATGGTGGCCACTTGTGACATCATCAGAACCCACTGGAACCTACTAGAACCTTCTGCAACATTCTGGAACCCTGTGACAGTTGGAGGCGGTTTGGAATGTTGGGAAGCTAAGCCAGAGTTGACAGTTGGAGCTGGCAGTTGGCACCTGACTGGTGAAGAGAGAGCAGCAGAAACCTGAAGGAGGAAGGAGTGAGGCAGCAGGGGTGGAAACTTGTGCCTGGAGTGGGGTCCATAAACCCACCCTTGATACTAGTCCCTACTGACTGAGCCCAGCCTGGAGCCCTGTGAGGGAGAAAGCAAGAAAAACCATCTTAAGGACCTGGACAGCAGGAACAGGCCTTAAAAGTAAAGAACAGCAAGTACCTGACCTGGTTACTGGTAACTACCTGAAGTCCGACGTCGAGAAGCCTAGAGACCTGGAGCCCGAGGTGGAGAAGCGGCGCTGACTGGAAAGCAGACGTCGTACCCGGAGCCGCCAGAGGTCGAGAGAGGGCGCCGACGGAGGTCGTGGAGAGTACCAGAGGTCGAGGAGGAAGTCACCCGAGGTCGAGTGTGCGGCGTCGACGGGGGAGTGAAGTCCGCCCTCCGGAGTCGCCGGAGACCGAGGTGAAGCGTGCCGGAGGTCGGGAGTGGAGATCACACTCCGGAGTCGCCGGAACCTGAAGAGAATCGTGCCGGAGGTCGGGAGTGGAGGTCGCACTCCGGAGTCGCCGGAACCTGAGGAAAGGAGCACCGGAGGTCGGGAGTGGAGATCGCACTCCGGAGCCGCCGGAAGTCGACATCGAGCCAAGGCCGCCCGACGTCATCGAACCGGAGCCGCCCGAAGTCGACATCGAGCCAAGACTGCCCGACGTCATTGAACCGGAGCCGACATCGAACCGAGGCCGCCGACATCGAACCGGAACCGCATACCGGCGTCGACAAGAACTGTCATTGAGCCGAGGCCGCCGGCATCGAACCGGAACCGCCTCTCGGCGTCGACACGACTCCAGCGGCGTCGGAGCTTCATAAAAAGGGCAGTAAGTGGAATAGAGGGCGCCTAAGGCCCTGTGGAGCCCTGAGAGACTATCCTAGGGGCTAGAGAGGTGCTGGAACCAGCTTGATTGTGCCAGGGGTGAGCTGAGACTAATACAGAGGGGTTGTGTAGTGTGGGAGAGCCAGATCTCTAGATTCCCCCTTGACCTACCTCAGTTTAGGCCTCAGCCTTGTCCAAGCCAGGGAGTATACCCCTCAGGCCATCCATCTAACCACAAGCTGTGACTGGGCCAAATCAGCCCATAGTATTTTAAATGTGATCTGATTTTACAAATGCCATTGTTGGCTGATATTATTTATTGAGGGTACTGTATTTATTGTATTTATCTAAGTTATTCCTGTGATGTATTTATTGTCCTGAGCTAACTTATTCCTGCACAGTATTTATTGCTTCACATTATTTATTTGACCTGATCCTATTTATCGCACCTGTAAAGTGTTACTATTTATTTGACCTGCACTTTTTGAGAAGAAGCCTTGTGTACTGTGATTGTATTATTATTTATTTAATCAGCAACTAAGAGAAAAGAAGATAAAGAGATATATTTTCAGTATAATTTTTAAGGTGTAGTGTCGTTTTTGGAACGGATGCACGCATGGTTATTGTGTGGGTATGTCGTATGCTTAACACGGTGCCTGACCCCTGACCACTCGAGCCAAGCTACCACAGTGTATGTCTGGAAAAATCCCATTACCACCCTTCCGGTGTGGGAGTGGGGTTTTTCTAACACAGCTGGTTTAGGAAGCAGTAAATGTGTCAACCAATGTCTGCTTTTTTTCTCTCCATAGGGCTTTCTGATAAGATGTTTGACACATTGAGAGAGACATTGTTGCCATCAGCATTCCAGATTCTGACATTAACTTTTCAACTCTGACCGTCTGGGCTGAACAATTTATAGGTGGATCTGAGATCCTGTTTTGTTGCCTCATATTTTTGTAGTGCCTACTTTTTTGTATGTGGTGGCAGAATTTCCCTACAAGACATCCTGGGTCATTGTTGTTTAGTGCTTTGCATTAAGCCGCACTGCATATTTGTCTAAGTCTGTTCTTTGGGATGTAGATTAAATGTAAGTTTTTCTTGACTATTATGAGGGTGGAGTTGAAAACACAACTTCAGGAGACGAAGGAACGATCCAAGCAAATCTGAGGTTGTACGTCCGGTCATCTTTTAAGTCAATTACAACCTTTAGTGATCACCAAATCGTTCATAATTTTGATTAGGTGTGCAGCCGAATGATAGTCAGATCCATCTAACATATGTTCAAATCACCAATAAACTGCATTTTGGTTTGCAGGTGTAAGGCCAATTAAGAATTTCATCTAGGAATCTAGAGTTCTAACCTACAAGTCTCTACATTGTTGCAACGATGAAGGCACAATGTCAAATAATTGAACATCTTGCATCACAATTTAACAGAAGAGTGGGATGACTTTGAATCACAGAGAGATGAGTTTATTAAATATTATTGATGTCCCATAATCAACCCATGTATTATGGCTTTCAAACTTTTTTGTACTAAAAGCACAATTTTTGGTTATCACAGCACTCACCCCAAAGTTTAGCTATGCAAACGAGCAAAATATTTCCTTCTAACCTGGCACCATACCATAACACTCCCATTTGGAGTATTGCTTTGTGAAAAAAGTTATTCACGTTCCCTGTGGAAGTGCAACTGCATGAGCAAATTACTATTATAAAACTCTCCCATTTCCATTTCTAAAAAAACATGGTGGCAGTCTCTTTTTCCGATGTATATGGAAAATTAGCTTCAGGTAAAATGAAGATTTGTGGTAAAACACATTAGAAAATTGTACTCCGGTACTGGAGACAGTGAGGTAGCTGCATTCCAAAGGTAATGTCACATATGGAGATTTATGAAGAGTTAAAAAAAAAAAAAAGCAAAATGAATAACCATTACTGAGTCAGGGCTGATACCAGTGGGAATTTAAGAGATTGTGTTCTATTGTAGCAGCGTTAAGAAATCCAACTGCACATCTCTAGCTAAACATAAATTGTTCTATCAAGCACCACCATTACCTCTGAAGCAACTGTTTCCATCATGTTTTTGAGCTCTTTCTGTGTCAGCGGGCGTTCCTGTCTGCCATCTTCGTCATCATGAATATTCTCAAGGTTAGAGTTAACCACCTTCCTTGACACTAGTTCCTCTATTTTCTGGAAAGGAAGATTAAAAAGTTAGTTAGCCAAAACTGCTGAGCCTTAGGAAAAAGAAATGCAGAGATGGAGAATAATGTGTGCCTAATAGGGACAGCAGTTGGGTCAATAAAAACAAGATAGATATCTTCAGTAAAGCATTTTCCAACAGCTACTTTATCTTTCCTCACACACACTACCTAGAAGAGCCCCTCAAGCTCCGAACGGTATCTGGAATGGTTGCAAGCAGTTCACAAACCATGCTCTAGGTGGGGCAGAATCCCAGCAGCCGGACCTGCAGGGTCATCTTCATCACTAGAAGTGATGTGCTAGCAGATAGAGCTGGTAGAACTGGTTTGAAAAGTGATAAGGGGGTGAGACACAAACTCGTGTCTCTGTACCCCCGCAGCCTATACCCAGCCAACCCTCTAGCATCGGGGTTGGTGGACCCCCGCCGAGGATCGCCCACGCAACAGAACAGGTAGTGGGTGGCACTGGAGCTGAAAACGTCTCCTTGGCTCCCCGAGGACTGATCTTGCCGTGGCTGCTGGGCTCCCCCGTTGGGTGACGCCTGCCATCTTGAGGCCTGTCGTGGCGTTGTGAAACTGAATGCGAGCATCGGGGGCTCCCTTCCTGCCAGCCCAGGACTCCAGCGGCTGCTCTTGGTGCCTGGTGGAAACAACCGAAACACGTCTCCGCCCTTTTGGGTGCCCGGGGCCCTCGACCTGGACCATGTGTCTCCCTGAGGTGAGGGGGTGCCCTATCTATTGACTTTGGCGTCCCATGGCGGATCCGGGTGGGGAGGACCGCCTGGCCACAGCCCTGGGGGAGAGAGAGTGAGGGACCCGCTGCCTTAAGCTCCTCACCGGGCCCAAGGGCGGGAACGGGCCTGTGGCGATGCCGAGGGCAGCGAAGGTTTTGAGCCTTGTTCGGCCTGGAGCACTGCCTCTGCCTCCTACACTACTGATAAACGGCAAGTGCTGCACCTACTTGGGGGCCTTCATCGCCGCTGCAGGCCACCCCTCTACCTCCACTGGAGGGCTTCAGCAAGTGTCTGTCCCTGTTGCTCCTGACTGCTGCTCTCCTTGAGGCCCCAGTCCTGCCTGCCACAACCTACCGGTGACACCTCCCTGAATTGAGCTCACAGGTGGGGAGCCGGCTACCGCGCGGGGACTGGCGGTCTGGCTCCCTTGCTCCCACTGACTACAGGCGGCGACTGGGAAAGGCGCATGAACCCACTGCCAGACTCTGGAGGCTCTCAACAGCTGGGATGCCTCGTGAAACCCTAGCCACATCCTAGAGGTAACAGGCGATTGGATATGGGTATTCCAAGACTGGAATGTAGTTCCTTGGCCCTACAAGTTCTTTTCTTGCCTTCCCCCCTTCTGTCACCTTCCTACACACAGGGGAGGCTGAGGGTGGAGAATGGGGCTTTCATGGGCTGCTCTTCCTTCAAGTTGGGTCTTACGCAAGACTTATTGCCACTCTCGTCTGCTACTACTATCCTTGGCAAGCTCTCCTGGGACTTCCACGCTCCTTCCCCTATATCCATTACGTGCCCGAGACTCACTACACATACAATACGTACGTAAAATCAAGATTTGTAGTAAAAAAACATTAGAACATTGTACTCAGGTACTGGAGACAGTGAGGTAGCTGCATTCCAAAGGTAATGTCACATAAGGGGATATATTATGAGTTTCAAAAAATGCTAAACGAATAACCATTACTGAGTCGGGGCTGCTACCAGTGGGAATTTAAGTGGTTGTGCTCTATTGTAGCATCGTTAAGAAATCCAACAGCACATCTCTAGCTAAATATAAAAATTGTTCTATCAAGCACCACCATTACCTCTGAAGCAACTGTTTCCATCATGTTTTTGAGGTCTTTCTGTGTCAGCGGTCGCTCATCTTCGTCATCATAAATATTCCCAAGGTTAGATTTAACCACCTTCCTTGACGTTAGTTGCTTTATTTTCTGAAAAGGAAGATTGAAAAGTTAGTTAGCCAATACTGTTACGCCTTAGAGAAAAGAAATGCAGAGATGGAGAATAATGTGTGCCCGATAGGGACAGCAGTGAGGTCAATAAAAACAAGACAGATATCTTCAATAAATCAAGTGAAGCTGGAATGGTTGCAAGCAGTTTACCCACCAGGCTCTAGGTGGGGCAGAATCCCAGCAGCCGGACCTGCACCGTCATCATCATCACTAGAAGTGATGTGCTGGCAGACAGAGCTGCTGACTATGACCATTACATCGGTACCACTATATTTCCTAGCTCAGAAATGACTAAGGGAGAAAAAGAGAGCCAACAAAAGGGCAACATTTCTCAACTAAATGGGTCCACTCAGAATAATAAAAACATTTTCAAAAGATGGGAGGAAGGAGGATGATGAGGAATTTATGGGAACTCTAAGTATTTTTCAGAATACGTATGTGAGGTGAGTAAATTCTTCTGATGGATACACCCTTCTTCAAATTACTCAAGGGGGGTTCACAATGCTGTGCCTTTGAAGGTTATCTACGTCAACAGACCCTGCACAGAGGGGGCATCGTATTGATATTTAGGAAGGAATATGTTGTACCTTGCTGGAACACAAAGCTGGCGGAATTTATGAGGCTCTAGTAGCTAAGAAAACAAGTTACTTACCTGTAACTTTGGTTCTCCAGTATTGGTAACTTTCATAGATTCCCATAGCTTGTATCATTCCCCGTCGTCGGAATGGAAGTCTCGGTAAACAAAATAACATAGCAGTAGGTACAAAAGAGAAAGAAAAAGGCCTAGGCCTCATTCCTTTTTGTAGCATATCCACCTCTTTTTGTAAAAGAGACCAAAATAAAGCAACAGCCAATCAGATTAGCCTCATCCCACAGAACCCTCCTGAGAGAACCTCAGAGCCTCAGTTTTTCGAAGCCATTGTGTAACAGTACAACCAAAACCTGCAGAGGGCTGAGCTTTCCCAGGGGAGGAGGGTGGGCGCATGGGAATCTATGAAAGTTACCAATACTGGAGAACCAAAGTTACAGGAAAGTAACTTGTTTTCTTACTCCAGTATTGGAACTTTCATAGATTCCCATAGCTTGTATCAGAGAAGCTAGCAGTCAGAAGCACATTTTGCTCCCTTAGTGACATCTCTTCCTCTATTCTCCTTTTTTTTTTTTTAAAGTAAAACATCAAACAACAATGCAATCACATAAAGAACACATAGCAAAATGTGCAAATAAGAAAGAAAGGAGGGAAGAAAGGAAAGCTCACCACTCAATGGAAGAGGTTCCCCAGGACTGCCTGGTCTACAGCTGTGTCTTCTTGTGCCAAGGTCTCCAGGCAGTAATGTCTTGTGAAGGTGTGCGTGCTGCTCCAAGTTGCAGCCCTGCAGATGTCTTTAATCTGGACCCCCACAAAGAGCGCCGTAGAGGAAGCCATGGACCTTGTCGAGTGTGCTCAAATTCAGCCCTCTAGAGGCTTGTCCGCTGCAGAATGACAGAACTGTATAGCACTGGAGATCCATCGAGCAATACCCTGCTTGGACAGGGGTAAGTCTTTGCGGGGAGCACTGAATGCAATGAACAATTGAGAAGATTTCCGAAATTCTTTAGTACGGTCCAGATAAAATTTCAAGCACCGCTGCACGTCCAGCGAATGAAGTGCCCTTTCTGCTGACGTAGATGGCTGAGGAAAGAAAGCCTTGAGAATCACTGGCTCATTTAAATGAAAATCCGAAGGCACCTTTGGTATGAACTTTGGATTAGTCCTTAGAATCACTGTATTTCTTTTGAATTGGAGGAAAGGTTTCTGGATTGTGAGAGCATGTAATTCTCAAATACGCCTTGCCGAAGTGAGAGCAAGAAGGAGCGCCAATTTCCATGAGAGGAATTTCAAATCTGGTTGATAAACAGGTTCAAAGGGATGCTTCATCAGCTGGGTGAGAACCAAGTTCAAATGCCATGTGGGAGGCGGAGGCCTCACTGGAGGAAAGACTCGATATAGGCCTTTGAGAAATTATTTGACAATTCTGGATGACCAGAGAGAAGGCCCAGATGCAGTGCGTCTGTAGCGAGAAACTGCAGCCAAGTGAACCTTTATGGACGAATGAGCCAGACCCGTCTTAGCCAAGGACAGGAAATAAGGAAGAACCTGATGAGGTTGAGACAAGAAAGGGTCCACACCTTGCTGTTGGCATCAGATGCAAAATCATTTCCATTTTAAACGGTAAGTCTTGTTAGTGGAAGGAGCTCTAGCCTGAGAGAGAACATCTCTTATCTCTTCCGAGAGATGAAGATCTAGGAATTCTCGCTGCTCAGGAGCCATGCTGAGAGGTGTAAGGAACGAGGATCCAGATGCCACATCTGGCCCTGGGAAGGACGGAGAGGGGCCAGAGAAAAGAAGGGAAGCTCCGTGAACCAAAACTGCCTCGGCCAAGCTGGGGCTATTAGGATCATCTTGCATGGGTCCGTTTTGATCTTCCTGAGTATTTTCGGTATTAACGGAATGGGGGAAAGGCGTACACAAATGCTCTTGACCAAGCTATCGAAAGCGCATTCCCCAGCGATCTGCGATAGTGTAGTTTGCTTGCGTAAAACTGGCATTTTCTGTTCACCGGGGTAGCAAAGAGATCTATTGAGGGTTTGCCCCACCGGTGGAAAATGTCCTCCAAGACCATCTGGTTTAGTTCCCATTCGTGGCTGACTGACTAAAACCTGCTGAGCCTGTCCGCCGTTTCGTTTAGCACTCCTGGTAGGTGTTCTGCCTTGAGCGATATTCCGTGTAGGATCACCCACTCCCAAATTTTTTGGGCCTCCTGCGACAACGGAAGCGATCTGGTACCCCCTTCCTAGTGCATGGCCGTGGTGTTGTCCGTGCGGACAAGAACCGCCAAACCCTGCAAACGTGGAAGAAATGCTTGCAGTGCCAGACAAATCGCTCTGAGCTCCAGGAGGTTGATGTGAAGAAGGCGGTGCCGGGGCAACCAATGCCCGCTTACATGTAAGTCTTGAAGCACCGCACCCTAGCCTTCCAGCGAGGCATCTGTTACAACTTGAGGAGCCGGATTGCTTACTAAGGATAGACCTTGGGATAAATTCTCTTCTTTTGTCCACCACGAGGCTGCTTCTTTCATTGCCGCAGTAATCACCACCTTGTCGCCGAAGGAGCCGTGTACTTGTTGCCATTGCATGTCTTGTTGCTCCTGAAGAGATCGCATCCGCAATCTGCAGTGGGGTATCAGAGGGATGCATGAAGAGATCACTCCTAGAAGGGATTTGTAACGGCGTACTGAAAGACACATTTTTTTTCTCACCAGATGAGCCAAGGACCTCAGTTTCTCTTGCCTTTCGAAGGATGGAGAAGCCTTGTTGAGAGATGTGTCCAAGATAGCCCCTAGGAATCGTACTTTCTTGGACGGACAGAGAGACGACTTCTCCCTGTTGAGTGTCAGACCCAGATTGCTGAACAGAGTCGTATATGCCTCGACTGTCTCCACCGCTGTCCGCCTGGACGGAGCCTTCAGCAACCAGTCGTCCAGGTAGGGAAAGATTTGAAAATGCTGTTTCCTGAGGAAAGCTGCCACCGGTGCCAGCACCTTGGTAAAGATCCTCAGGGCAGATCGAAGTCCAAAGGGTAAAACTTTGAATTGGAAGTGGCTCTTGGCTACTGTGAATCGTAGAGACCTCTTGTGGGCTGGATGTATGGGTATGTGAAAATATGCATCCTCGAGATCGAGAGTGGCCATGAAATCTCCCGGGTTGAGGAGACTCAAGATATCCTGGAGAGAGACCATCCAAAGGGATTGATTGATGAGATAGGGGTTTAGCTCCCTGAGATCTAAAATGGGGCACCATTTCTCCAGCGTCTTCTTGACCAGGAAAAACCTGGAGTAGAAACCTTCCCCTCTCTGAGACGGGGGAACCGGCTCCACTGCTCCCTCGAGGAGCATCTGATGAACTTTGAGCTGTAAGAGACGCAGATGTTTTGAAGGCATAGTGACAGGGGGCTTGGAAGGTGGCATATGAAGAAACTCCAGCATATGGCCATCTTGAATGATGTTGAGCACCCAACGGTCTGATGTTATCCATTTCCAGTTGTGGAGGTATTGAGACACCCTGCCTCCCACAGGTGTTGACGGGGAGGTGGGTACAGTAGGCAGAGCCAGAACGTCGCTATTGACTCTTGGAGGTGTCACGTCCTTGGAGATATTGTTTTCCTCTAGTGTTGGACCTAGAGAAAGAAGAGGTCTGGCCTTGTCTTTGTTGGTCGATACGACCGAGACGTTGAACCATAAGAAATGGACCGTTGTTGTTGGTAGGAACCTCTGTAGAATGTGGTACTCTTCCCCCTGTCCCCATGGAAAGGAACCTTCCGATACTGAAGATTTCCTAGAGATCTTGCCGTCTCCGTATCTTTTTTAATGTCCTGGAGGGCATCGTCGATATGCTTGCCAAAAAATGCCTCAAACGGGAGGTCCAGAATTTTGTTCTGGACCTTCGGCCTGAACCATGTCGCCCGGAGCCAGCCCTGGCAACGAAGAACAGCTGCGTCTGCCAGTGAACGGAAAGCTGTCGTGGCAATATCCATGGCACAGTCGATCACTTCCGCAGATGTAGCCTCTCCCTCCTGTAGAATCTTCTTGGCCTCCACCTTGGACTCCTGTGGGAGCTGGTCCAAATATGGTGAGAGGTCGCACCACATTTGGCGATCGTACCTACCAAGGATTGCCAACATATTCGCTGCCCATACCAAAAGACTTGCCATAGGGGAAAACCTTTTCCCCGCATTATCAAGGCGCCTGCCTTCTTTATCGGGAGGAGTTGTCAAGGGTGCAGAAGGATTGCGTGACTTTCTTTGCGCCGCCTGCGATATTACCGAATCCGGCTTCGGTTGACTATCCTCAGGCGCCTTGTACTTCTTCTCCAGGCGTGGCAAAACAGGAATAACAGTAGCCGGGTTTTTCATTGCCTTCAAACCCTCGTCCCAGACATGGCTGACAATGGGAATGGAACAGACCACTTTCCTGTAGGGCTCCTTAAAATCATAAAGGAAGCATTCCTTTTGAACTGAAGGAATAGGAAGCTTGAATCTACTGGAGGCTCTTTCCATCAGTTTGTGAAATCCCCCAATGTCTGCCGGGGGAGAATCCACTGGATCCGGAGTAGGTGAAGCTGGATCTGGGATCACATAATCCTCCCCCACTTTACACACTGGTTAGACCTGTTGCCATCGTCCTGATCCTCGTCCGAGGAATCATCTTAAACCACTGGAGGTATACCTGGGCTGGATACCTGCGGCTGTGAAACCATCTGGGATGGTTCTCCCGGAGAAAACACTGCAGAAGCTGATGGTGTAGGCACAGCATGTACTGCAGAGAAAGTCGAAGATGGAGGAGGAGGAGCTTGAGAAAACCTCTTCCTATAATCCTGCAACATGCCCTGGAGATCTGCCAGGAGGGAAGAAGAGACTGAAACCATCTCCTGGCCTGCGCTTTCCTGACGACGATAGGATTGCTGGTATGAGCACTCATGAGTGTATTCGCCCTCAGAATCAGTGTCCTGACATTTTACCAATAATTGTGAGGGGCTATGGGCATAGCCACAAGAATCCTGATCATCCCCGTCAGAGTCCTCTTCTTCCTCGAGCAACAGTGTGGGAGACAAGGAGGTAACCCTCCTTGGAGACGTCATATCAGGCGTTCTTCTCGTTAAGGAAATAGTAATCCTCTCCGTCGACGAAGATGTTGTCGACGGTACCGTCGGCGATGGGGTTGTAAGAGAAAACGATCGTCGATGAGGTCGGACACAGAAGATCCACCGCCGATGGTTGAATCGTCGACACTGCCGTCGACGAGACCATTGACACTCCTGGCGTCGTCATCGTCGTCGTCGTGATTGCTCTCGTTGACGACACGTTGTCGCCGTAACCGTCGTCGACGCTCCCATCGACACAGACATTGATATGTGACTAGAAGGTACCGTCGACGAGCCCGTCGACGGTGTAACTTTTTTCAGCTGGGATTTTGAAGTCTTCGTCGACTGAGTCTTCTGCAGCGTCGTCGACAATCTGGAATCTTTCTCTGACTTCTCAGAAGATAGAGAAGAGGGCTTTTAGCAGACTCCACCACTGCTGCAGCTGCAGATAGTCCTTCCCTCTCCTTTGCACCATGGTGAGGAGATTTGCTAGGACTCCGGCTCTCAGACTCACGGGGGGTCTTTTTTGAGGCCTTAACAGGACTTTCTGAGGATGGTGAAGGGGAAGCCCTACCCCTTTTCACTGACCTTCGAGATGAGGTGCCAGATGATGAGTCCTCACTGTCACTTGACAGAGTTTCCTTCCTCGACTTTAGCTTCTGGAGCCAAGTGAGGAGGTGACCCTCACGGTCCCGGAGGGTCTTCGTAGAGAAGGTGCGGCAGATCTTGCAGTCCGCTGCCTTATGATCCGGGTACAGGCACTAAATGCAGTCCTTATGCCTGTCTTCCACATACAACCTCTTCTTGCCACAGGTGAAACAAGCCTTGAAAAGGGCTTTCTTCTCCTTGTCAGACATTTCTGAATGAAATAACAAACAGTTCTGAAGAAAAAATGTTGAAAAAAAATTGTCAACTAGAGTTGAAGTAAGCAGAGCTCATAGGAGACTCCCTTAGCACAACGTGCGGTAGAAAATCTGAGGCTCTGAGGGTCTCTCAGGAGGGTTCTGTGGGGTGAGGCAACTCTGATTGGTTGTTGCTTTATTTTGGTCTCTTTTACACAAAGAGGTGGATATGCTACAAAAGGGAATGAGGCCTAGGCCTTTTTCTTTCTCTTTTGTACCTACTGTTATGTTATTTTGTTTACCGAGACTCCCATTCCGACGACGGGGAATGATACAAGCTATAGGAATCTATGAAAGTTCCAATAAGTGTACTTTAGCAGCTGATTCTTCTCTTTGTTTTTTATTAGAACACCTCCCTCATAAGTGGGCAGACAAATGTGTGAATAATTTTCATGAATCGGCCAGTAAATTATCTTTGTTTTAAATTACAGAAGGTTGCAATGTTTCAAAGACTACGTTTCAAATCTAGATTAGGTCACTTTTTACCAGTCAAACCTACTTGATTTAATCGTAAAAAACAAATAACACTTGGCTTTCCAATTCATCAAAGGAAACAAGATTTTGGGTTAGGCGAGTTGAAGGAAAGTGGAGGAGTGTGATGCTATTTTCTACAAACATCAACGAAAGTGTTACAAAAAAGATGTGTTTCTAGCTGATGTCCAACTATCTTGACAAGGTTATTATAGTACCTCAGAATATATTGTCTGAGCTATTTCTTCATTAGGATCTTTCACTCAGCCTGGTTGCATCCCAGGTTCTCTTCAGTCCTCTCAAGAACTCTGCAACCCTATTGCTGTGTATTTTATAACCAAAATCACTAAAATCTGACAGCATTAAATTAAATAGAGACAGGTTAGATAGCATTTTCTATGAATACCCAGTGGCTGCTCCAGTGAAGTGCTGGGCTTTATTTCAATAAGTAGAGGAAGAAGAAATTCACTCCGTGGCAATCACATTATCATTTATCATCATTTATAACTCTATTCTATCCAGTTAAACATAGATCATAGAAGTATAGTACACAATAAAAGTTACATAGCATAAAATTTCATTTAAAATACACCATAAAAGTTAACGTGAAAAATGTCATAATGACAGTACTTTAAAACTAACCTTAGTCTGTTAGCGCTAAAAACTGCAGTCTGTACCTCCAAACTACCAACTGACTAATACGACTTTGAGGACGACATTCCACCCCCCTCAGATTTCATTCCGATCAGATTCATAACGTGCTCAGTGAATAAGTTAACCAACTTAAACGACTACTTTCAACATCTACAACTACTCAGCTATATACAAGTTTCTCCTCCTCTTACAGGCCCATAGAAAAGTGGCAAAGAAAAACAAGTAAATGTGTCAGCAAGTTTCTTAAGGAAGTACAAAGGTGGACGACATTGGGTAAAATTATAACGTCGCAGAAGGGGTAGAATGTATCTTGAGCTCTGTTCCTTAAAAAACCACAGAAGAAAAATAAGTGAAGATCATAATGTTCCGAGATGTTATTGCAGGGGCAAGGTGACAGACCTTTGTGGCCATACCTCTTTGCGGTGAAACCCAGCATCAAAGGAATTAGATTAATCCGAAACCTCAACAGGGTAAATCTACGCTGGGAATTTCTTACTTTATCTAGATACAAATACTCCCCTTCCAATAAGAGCAGGGCTGTTTGGTATAACATGACGAAAGATTTTGCATAATTTCTTTCTTTCCTTTCATATTAAGCCTTGGATAAAAATAATGACTTTATACGCGACTTCGAAAATGTAATCCATGCACTAGGATTGATAAATAAATCGGATAAACCTAATGAGGCCAGAGTGGACCTTATGTACTGGAGCCATGTGATTTTATGTGCATCGTCCAAAGCCAAGCAGTTTATTTTATTATCCTTTGTGTTAAATTAACGGCGTTCCTTCTCCAGATAGAGTGCCATAACAAAATAGGAGCAAGTCTTATTATATCCGTTACATATGGTAAACCTAATTCGAGGTGCAAACATAACTTGAGCAGGAACCCGGAAGGGAAATAACCCTCTTTAAAAAAATCCTCTAACCTTTGCAAAGGTTCTATGTGTGCCATTCCCCAGAGCCCTGCCCCATACGTCTCAGCGGAGATGGTTTTCGCACTATAGATCTTTTTAATAGGTACAATTGATTTTGAGCCCAGCTTTCTCATAAACCCAGAGATAGCAGCCATACTTCTCTCCAATACGAGGGCCCTACCTACTTTCCACCATGTTTAACCACAATTGTTTTTTGTCAAATGATACCCCTAAAAAGGGAAAAGTGTCCACCACGTCCAGTTTACGAGTCCCTATATAGAAAGATGGAGTTCTCAGAGGGCACAGTTCCTGTTATCAAAACAAAGGATTTTGACTAATTTACTTTAGATCCAATGTTGTCATAAAACCCACATATGCTACTATAAGACGTTGTAAGGCCACCAATTCTGGCTATTAAAACCGTATCATCAGCAAATGCCAAGATCAGAAGAGAAAGTGTGTTAAAAGAAGGGACATCCTACGCAAAACCTGCGAGAGCGGCCTCCACCCCATTTGTATACATTGAAAATAAAAAGGGGCGAGAACACATCCCTGCCTGACACCCCTCATAATCTGGAAAGAATGAGTGCATTCCCCTTTTCTTCCATAGCGCACACATGCTGTGGCGTGGGAATACAGCTGACGAATAAAGTTGATTAATACTACGTCAATACCCATCTCCTCCATTAGCTTCAACAATTTGGAATGACTCACAGAGTCGAACACTGACATTAGATCCATGAAATCCATGTAGGTTTGTCCACCCTTTGCTGATGTGTATTTTGAGATAATCAGACTTAAATTCAGACCCTGATCGATTGTCCCTCTCCCCCTTTGCAACCCATACTGGGCTGGGATCAGGATGTTTTTTTCCCTAGCCCATTCTTCCAACCTGTTTAGCAAAATACAGCCCATCAATTTCGAAGTACTAGCCAAGAGGGAAATTGGTCTGTAATTCTGGGGTTTTGATTTATCTCCCTTTTTATATATTGGGACAATGATGCTGGTTTTCCAGGAGGCTTTGGGACCCAATTTTGATAAGGCATTAAATACGTGTGTTATAAGTGGGGCCCACAGATATTGGTGCTCTAGGAAAAAATCGATGGGTACCCCATCTGGGCCAGGGGCTTTAGCACTACTAAATTTTCTCAGAGCTTTTTCTACTTCCTCCAGAGAGAATACCAGATACTCCTTTGGCATTAGGGCAACGCTGGTTAGATCTTTTGTACTAGAATCGGAGGACACAAAGATTTGTTCAAAATAGGCCACCTAAGCCTCCTCACTAACATGAGTGTCCAAAGTTATCTCTCGATTACTTTTAAAAAGGGGACATTAATCACCTTCCAGAACTCCCACGTGTCCTTGGAAATTGTTGTGCAAGCCAGGTTTTCCCAAGCGGCTTCCCTCAGGTCCATTTCCCTGGTCTTTCTTGCTAACTTATACGCATTTTGCAGAATCTTAATCTGTGCTTGGTCTCTTGGTTGCTGTTTCAAGGGCCCTATGAAGATATTTCAGAGAATTACAACAGGCAGTGTCAAACCATTTATTTACTAGGGCCTCCTTATGGGTGGTGGATCAAGTCAAAGCAAGTTTGACTTCTCCAGGTAATTCCAGAAACAGGGGTGGCAGCAGATCCGGGCATAATTCGGGATCTAAACACTGTAATATTGGATCCATCACATTAGATAGAATCTGAGGGAATATTTTTGCCTTATCAATTTTATCCCATTTTGCAACTGACAGTGTTCCGTTATCTCGGGATACTCATATACAGGGAACCAGCGGACTTAATTGAAGGCAATCTGGTACGAGCGGTTACAGCAATAAGTGCACAGATAGTTTTTTGGGGCAGTTATGGGAAGTATTGCACTTTTGAAAATGGTAGTGCTTCCACGCCTCCTTTACCATTTCACGAACTTGCCAATACATGTCAGGCTGGTGTTTTTCAGAGGGTTGGAACGCAATATGAGGCAATTTACCTGACAGGGGTCAAGCAGTGGAGTAGCACCAACTAAAATGTACGCCTCGAATAATCGAGGGGGCCTCGCGGTACCTAATATGGAGTAGTATTACATAGCGGCGCAGCTCCAATGGGTGGCCAGATGGCTAAGTGCACGACAGCTAGAAGACACAGCCACACTTCACCAGGGTATACGCATTCCCGGATAGTAGCGCTATTTCATCCAGGCAGAAAGGGAAGATCTGGTGAATCCACGCTATCCCCCGTAATGTCAGACTCCGGCTCATTTAGTATTACATAACACACAGAGCATATCTGACACCGGCCAAAATAAACCACTATTTTAATGGAAACAATACCAGATGCCCAAGATGTGATATGGTAGGGGCGTACCTGCTACACTTGCTGTGGGCCTGCACGGTCATCCGTGCATAGTGGTATATCGTTACTAAGCATCTGGCTCAATGCACGGAACATACTTGGATTGAACATGGGAGGCATGCGTATTAGGTTTATATCAAAGGCCCAAAAAACATAAAGTGACAACCCGATATATAGACCTGGGGCTCATAGTGGCCAAACGTCTATTTATGAGACACTGAAAATCCCCTGAACCCCCGGTCGCAAAGGCCTGGCTTCAATCACTCCTCTGCTGGGCACAGGCAGAACGTATAGCGCTCCGCTGCAAGGACACGTGGGGATATGGAAACAGCCACTGGCAGCAATGTGGGATGCGATATTGTGAGATTCCCGTACGTCATGCAGAACTACTCTGAAACACTTGAGAGCGCGTCTGAACAAGATGAGGAGTAAGAATTATTCATTAAGGCAGAGTACAGGGCACGCAGATGTGCAAATAATAGCCAGTGAGAGAGGCACATAAAACTTTAGGTGTAGTATGTCCCTTACACCCATCCAGACAAAATATAAATCATTCCAGAACCAAGAACGTTGACATTGAGATGGGTGGATAATAGGCAATGGGAAGAGGATGTGGGCGAGGTCGGGGCAAGTGCAACATGATAACGACACAGAGTTACTGAAAGAGTGTGCTGATTTAATTGATTGGAAACATGAGGAGGGGTAACTGTACTGTTCTCTTGTTATATCCATGTTATGTTGCATAATGTTTGAGTTTGTAGGCATTAGACATCGCAATTAATTCAAACGTGTTAGACATGACTGTAACAATTAATCATGATAAAACATAATGGGTAAGAAAAGTCTGTTGCTAGAACTTGGAATTGATTGTTGATGTATGACCTAATATGTGAAAAATTTGAAATTCAATAAACAAATTTAAACAAAATAAATCATCAATTTCATCCCACTTTAGTTGGAATGCATTCTTTCTAGTTAATAGTGGCTGTGGTGCCTTTACTACTGATAGTGCTATAAGCCAACCCCAATATTTCTACAAAAAGAAAAGCATGATCATTAAAATTGGTAAACTTGGTGCCTGTTTGGGTTATAATTCCTCGCATAGGAGTAGAGGCTACCACAAAATCAATAGTGGACTCGCATTCACCACGGACAAAGGTTGTTGTAAATGAAAGATTCTAGCTACACTATGTTACACATAGAGAAACTTGAACAGCTTCCATTTACAAAAGCAGAAACACCATCTGCAGTCTGGTTAATGCACGGGGTAATCTCGTTACCTATTGCTAAATATTTCCTTTCACTGCTTGCATGAAACACTTCTCGGTAGGTAGATACAAACCTCTTGGGAGCAGGTACATACACCAGTTGAGGTCCCTGCCATTTACGTATCATTGTCAATGGGCTGAGAGAGAGGTTTTTCTTACAGGGGAGGAATGTGACTCCACTGCCGGTCATTCCCCTGTTTGTGAACATGTAAAGATTCACGGCACCTGTAATGCCGTGTCGTGTCTGCCCCTAATTTGGCTTGTTAATTAAAAGGAACTCCTGTTCTTGCTATTATTCCCAATCTTACACTGCTTTCAAATGGAAGCTATCTTGTCCTTAATAATCAGGACTGTTGCGGTCTGCAGGCAGGAATCCCATATGTGGTGTCCGTTTCCCAGTTAGTCACTTGCTCCAACAACGTCCTGTATCCTCCTCCGCACAAGAGTGTTGATAGTTTATTATGCCTTCCATTCCAACTTTGAAAACATTTCAATAAGCTAAGCAGTTATTGTTTCAACAAGAGGTGGCTCTCACTTCAGCTCGCAAAACCTTGGAATAACAGGTGGCGAGAACTTCCAGTGAAATACAGTCATTGTTAAACACAAATCTCCCCTACATTTTAGTGAACTGATACATCAAATATTCAATGCATCAGATACCATGGGCCTGACCCACTTTTTTAAACTTGTGGGCTCTGGCCGCGTGACCTAATTTCAAACTATTTTTAGAGTAATACCAGCTTTTATACATTCATTTTTTTCCAGCGTGTTCGGTGGGTTCCCACTGCTGCTCGTCTTGCTTTTTGGGCAACAGTGCTGTTCCTGCTATTCCGAAATGGATATTCCCTTTGTGGTCCTTCCAGGGCAGGCATTGCTGTAGCTGTACCGTGAGTGTATGATACGGCTCTTTGGAGTAGTGGCCCCGGATGCCAAGTTCTGTTTAACTTTCCACTATGCCTACTTCACCTGTGTGCAACCTGTGTTTCATTGCATCCGGAGCCACTTTTAATGGGCTCTGAATGTCTGCCTGGCTACACCGTCACAAGCTGCCCTCTATTTTGAACTATTGATGAGTCCCCTAGGGGCCCATTACTAGGACTGTTCCTTGGGCATGCGATCTATTCATAACCCAGCGTTATGGCCAATGGCCGGAAATGGTTCCTGTGCAACAGGTTGCCCCATGATGGTCTTATCAACATCTGGCACTGAGAAGCATGTTTGTTCCCTTGACCCTGCTCAAGGCACTATAGGAAACCACCATCGCAAATGGCCGGGAAAGAGCAAGCGCCTTTCTGAACTCCATACAGCTACCTGCTATAACACCAGAACAGAGTGAAGAGCTGGACGCCCCAATCGAGTAGGATGAGATTAGGGAGGTCATAGTAGCGCTGGCAACAGGGAAAATCCCTGGCTTCAACAAATTCCCGGCAGAATACTACAAAGCATATACAGTAACCCTGGGCCCATGCCTTCATGCCCTATAAACCACTGCCTTGGAAGACGCCACCCTGCTGAAATCATTGACCGAAGCGTGGATGTTTTCGCTCCCTAAGCCTGACAGGGTCCCAATGGAGCTGAGCTCATATCGGACTCTGGCTTTATTAAACACAGATTATAAAATCCTGGCGAAGCCTTTGGCAGACCAGCTGGCCCTGTTGGTCCAATCCTTGGTTCACGCTGGCCAGAATGGCTTTGTGCCAAAGCGGATTAACTTATTGAAAACCTGTGGCTTTTTTTTTAGTGTGGCTAAATACGCACGGGACCGATGGCCCTGTTCAGGGTGCCTGATTTTAGACCTTGTGAAGGCCTTTGACACCCTGGAATGGGAATTCCTGTTTGCGGTGCTGCCACGTTATGGGTTTGATGAAGCTTTCCTCAAAATGACCCGGCTCCTGTTTAGTGAGCCAATGACGAGAGTGCAGACAGGTCCACCTATCTCAGTTCATATTCGAGTGAGGCGAGGAACCAGGCAGGGGTGCCCACTATCCCCATTACTATTCTCACTAGCCATTGAGCCACTGGTGGCAGCCATTCAAGCGCGGGGAGCAGGTTTGGGGACCCCACTGGGAAACGGAATACATACTATTTCTCTATATGCGGATGACCTCCTCATATATTTTAAAGATGTGCACTCACTCCCAGGAGCTGTAGCGCAGACCCTAGGAGACTTTGCAATCCTGCCAGGGTTGAAAATAAACGCGGCCAAGTCCTGCCTTTATCTGTTTGACAAAACATGTCCCAACCCGCAATATATGGTCAACAACGTTAGCAGTGGATTGCGGGCGCGCGAGTTATAGTTATCTGAACTAACTATAACGGGGGAATTTCATTGTTTTTTTACGAGTGAAATATCCACCTAACTATAACATGTGCAAAACCATTGAAATTCCCCCGTTATAGTTAGTTTATTATTTTGATGACATGCTTCATGTAAAGCAACATGTATTAAAATGAAGTGAAATGCATGAAAGTTCTTACAAATTTGTGGGTATATATTTGGCAAATTAGCAGTTTGCACCACGCAGTGCGGGCAGGGTCAAGTGATTAGAGACTCTTGAAGTATCTAATTGACATATTAAGACATGTCTGATATACTTTTGCCCATCAATGACATAATGGTGTTCACCCCTTACACTACATAATAATGACAGTGACAGATATATAGTGGATAAGCTGGCAATGGTGGTGTTCAACCTTGGTGCAATGGGTCCCCTGATATATATGTGGGCAGTATTAGCATGTGACAGGTTTCTTTGGAGTTATGGTAAGCATTCATGACCAATGATGGTAATACCTGGGCCTTTGAAGAAGAATAGGTCCATGTCAGGTAAAAAATGTTTTTCTCAGAAAAGGGCCTTCGTCTTTCAAATTGAGCTTGTTTGCTTAAATGGAAACTGGTATTTGATTAAAAAATATTTACTTGCAAAAACTGACATGCTGATGAAGATGAAAGATTGCAGTTCCAAAATACATTTAAAATTGATAATTGAGTGATAATTGAAGCTGAGTTGGGGGGACTTATTGCTGTGGTTATGCATTTTGTACCAGACAGCAACGGTGCTTTGTCTGGTATTTTATTAGCCATGTGGAGGCATTTAATATATATGAGCTTTTCCCTGGCATTAAAGCTTGGAACCTCACCTGAAATGCTTGCATGGTCACTACTGCTAAACCTGCTTAGGGTAGTAATATTGTCAGTCTAATATATGTGTTCACAACTTTAGAGTGATAACATTTGCTAGTACCTCGGCTGGACTTTCCTTGAGCAGGAATAGATCTCACTGCAGAAAAGACTGGAGACCCCTGCAGTAGAGTAAAAGTCAGCTTGTGACACTAACAGAGACCAACACATCTTACATGTTCCCTGGCAAAAAGGTATGAACCAATAAAGGTTTAATTTTTAAAACAGTATGTCAAATCAATAAATTGTTATTTAATTGTATTGTACTGTGTGCGTTTTGTTAGAACCTTCAGGATATTTCTGTTGGGTGTTTTTTACTTACTTCTTCTAAGGTCGAGTTTTTACTTTCAATGCTCCTAAATTCAGTGTCGAAAAGTTGTTTTAGACTATCCATCTCCTGCTGAAACCTGATCCTCTCCTCCTCCTTCCACTTCTCAAAATCTTTTTTTGCATCCTCCTTTAGGCGAGAGATCTCCTCTGATTCCTGTCAGACAAAGAAGCAAAACCAATTACTGTTTGTAATAAAAACCTATAAAGGATGGGTAAAAGTTAAATGAAAATGCCTTGTATGGTGGCAAGTTTTTTATAAATATACCCACAACTGCTAACAGCACTGAAGACTCTTCTCTTCCCTGACCCTTAACCCCCTCCCCTGCTGACCCCCCCTTGAGTTCAGGTCTAGCGCTGGGATGCTCTAGGGTTACTACGCGCTCTACAAAACTTTTAAATAAATAAATAAATAAATAAATAATGTCTCAATTACTTATGGGTATTTCCATTAATCGGAGCGTTTTCTTCACCTTTCAAGTTAATATCTATAGGAAAAAAATCGCTTTCCACAGACCCCAGTCCCATTTTCATATTTTAATAAAAGAACGCTTCAGTAGTCCTTCTATAAAGGCCATGCCCAACAGCATCACATTCTTAAGTACAAAGCCAAACAAATAATGGTACACAATTTACCACCCTTCCAGGAATGGAGGGTGGGATATATTGACTAAACTGAGGTGGAGAAGACTGAATATTGAAGCTACTGGTATGTAATTGACACATTAACTCCTTGTCTATTTTCCCATACTAGACTTCACTTTTGAGGAATATCAAAGCTCCAAGTAATTCCAGCCAACTTGACTGGACAGAAGGTTTTCAACCCTTTCTAGCTGATCCACAGTTAAGAAAACAATCAAGGCTGGACTGGCTGTAGCGAGCACCAGGCGTTTCCAGGTTGGGCCACCAGGGTGGGGACCGGTTTTGGACCCTGGGGGCCGGTTTTGTTATCAGGGGCCGGTGTTGCAGCATAGCTGCAATATCGTCCCCTGTACAAAAGCTGCAGCAGTGAGACAGGAGTGGTGCTTACAACTAGCAACCCCCTAACAAACCCACCCCACCCAGTCGGCCGAGCTGTTCGCCAGGGCCGGTTTCGGATCCCAGTCTGGTCATGCAAACAATGAATCCACAATTCTGAAAAATGCAACTCGATCAAGATACACCAGGACTACTCTCTTGACATCCATTAAATGAAAAAAACTCCTCTTCAGGAGCCGAGGAATCTGAAACCAACTGAGGTAGTACTACCTGCAAATATAGAGGGGATTTAATCTTGTGGCATGACAAACAGACAGGAGGACGTTGAATAAGAAGAACCCACTTTTGACTCCTCCATATCTGACGCAGAAGAGGAGAACAAGAGGGCCGGGCTCAAAAGTAAAGCACCATGAGGGGGCATGGCCAAGCAGTCCACAATGGCAGATGTGCTTTAGACGAGCTCCGGAGGCCCGCTCGTAATCCTGCAACTATCTTGTTCATTCGTCTGTATCCTGCCCCCAGTCTCCCTGGTATATTGTCCCCATGCCCACGCCGTTTTGTGGGAACGGCCAAACCCCGATCTGAGGCCGCAACAGTGACGTTGTGGAAGTGCCGGTGAGTGGAGCCTGGGCCCATGCTGCCCCACAAATCATCCTCGCTCATCGGCTGACTTCGGACCTGACTACGCCCGGAGGCGTCCCGACCGAGGTATAAGGCTAGACTAAAGTGGGGCCCGGGCCTTGTGGCGGCCAAAGCTGGGGCGAGATATCTCTGGAGCAGTGAGGCGACGCTGCCAGTCCGTGTGGTGCCGGAGAGGGGTGCGACGCGCTTGTGGTCGGGCGCCGCATATCTTTGGATATCCTTGAGGCCTACGGTGGCTGAGTAGTGCCCATCCCGGGCCCACAGTTGGTGGTGGCCTACACAGCGGTGGACTGCAGTCACGCGCGGCACCACTGGACCGGGACTCAGCCGGGGGGTGCGGCGCTCAGCGGTCCCATAGGCCGGTGACGCGAGACTCCGCCATTTTGTAGCTTTGCGGCCCTTTTGGCGCCGCTGGTGCCCTGGTTTTGCCTTGCGCTGCCTGGGGGAGAGGTGGCTCCTTGCGACATTGAACATCCTATAGATCAGCTTCTATATCTACCACGGCCGTTTGGGGACGCCTCTGTGAGGGAGCGGCGCAGTGCTGCTGAGAGGGGTTGTGCGGAGGTGCCCATTAGAGGGGTGGAGGGTGGCTGCACGCGGAAGCAGCCGGGCTATGTCCGGTGCGGCCAGTGTGTGGGTCTCCTTCACGCCGGCTTCTTGCCTGCCTTGAAGCTAGCTGGCACCCAGATCGACAATCATAGCGGACCCCTCACTATTCAAGGGATAGTGCTATTACGGCTGCGGACTGAGACGTAATCACCCAGTGTGCTGACCCCCTGGGGACTTACGCCTATGGTGCTTGGAACGGATTACTACCACTGAAGATGACCCGAGACAAGTTGCAGGGTACCAAGCATAGGATGCTGGTTCGCAACGCTGGGGCCGGGTCTCAGGTGGCAGAACCAGTGGGCCAGGCCCTTACTTGCCCTGACAACGCTGCATTGATGCCGGCAATAATGCAGTCTCGAGACGCACTGGAGGCCCAGATCGGGGTGGTGGGGTTGGATGTCATGCCGATCCGCCAAGATCTCCGCAAAGCGGTCGACAGAATAACGGAGACCGAGACCCGTATATCTACTACTGAGTACACAGTTGCCTCCCTCCAAAAGAAGGTATCCTCCCTGGAATCCATCACGAAGGGGCTTGCGATCAGAGCAGAAGATGCAGAGGGCAGACCTTGGAAGAAGAACCTACGCTTCATGGGCTTTCCGGAGGGATGCGAAGGCAATAACCTGGAACAGTTTCTTACCACGTGGATCGCAGAATGGATCCCTCAGTCCTCTCTGTCCCAAAGCTTTATTCTCGAACGTGCGCATCGAGCCCTGACGCAGAAGCCTCCGCCGAGGGCAAAACCACAGCCCATCATCACCAGGCTATTAAACTTCCATGATCGCGATGCTATTCTCACGCAGGCCAGATTGGCTGGAAAACTTCACTTGATTCCCATCCCATTTGAATTTTTCCGTACTACACAAGACTGGTGCAGCAGCGCCGGCAATCTTTCACAGCCACGAAGGCCCGGCTCTGTGACCTGAAGATTCAATATGCCTTGCTCTTCCCTGCCCGGCTGAGGGTTATCTATAATTCAAGCACGCTGTTCTTCGACACCCTGAGGAGGTCTTTGCCTGGACAGATGAGAGGCAGAAGCTCAATGCACCGTAAAATTTACTCTGAGTCATCCTCTGGAGAGGCCGCACAGAAGACTGTCAAATCCAAAGGGAAATCGAACCGTAGGTCACGCTCGTGGAGCCACTAAAAATCCCGGGGGCATCCAGATCCTGAGTGGATGAAGACAGACACGATTTATCACAGTCGCACAATGGAGACTGAGGACTTGAGTACAATGTTTATCTGGCTGATGAACACAGTTCCAGGGCCTTCATGGGACTCCCACTCCCCCCATAACTCTCCTCTCAGCATCTGAGAACTTTCTCTATGACCTGGGACAGTTTATTGGGGACCCATTGGTTTGGGGTTGCGACCTGCCCTCGTTGGAGCAGACGTAAGACCCCCAGCACCGACAGATGCTTCAACTGTTTTGAGGTATTGGGTGGGTTGGGAGGGGGTGGGAAAGGGATTGATTAGTTCTGTTAACTGTGCTGTGCCATGTTTATTGATGCTTATGATACTCATGCCATCAGACGGGCCATGCTTTATATTTATTCCGTACACTATGCTCTATGTCAGACCCCGCTAGTAGGCTCCAGATAGTTAGCCAGAATAATGTATGGAGGGCACTAGATAAGACCAAAAGAGGGGCTGTTCTACAACAGGCTAAGCACGCTTCAGCCGATGTCCTGCTACTACAGGAAACTCATCTCTTGGGTTCTAAGGCGCTATGTCTTTCTTGTTTGGTTACATACAGGTCTTCCATGCAAGGTTCACTAGGAGATCCCGTGGGGTGGCGATCCTTGTCCATCGAAGAGTTCCCTTCACGCACATTAAAACATGGTCTGGAGGGCTGGGAACACTTGGCGAAACACGACTACAGACATTGGTGCGGGACATGGGCTGGGTGGACACGTGGAGACATCTACACCCAACAGCACAAGACTACACATACTATTCTATAGTATACAACTCATTCTCACGCCTGGACTATATATTCATACCGGCCACTTACTATTATCGAATCGCAGTGGCAGATTTCTTGTCTAGGGGCCTGTCAGGCCACTCTCCAATAGCTCTGACGCTGCGGTTGGGTGTCACCCGCCCTCCCTCCGATGGTGCCTGTCAATGTGGCATCTCCAGGACCCACAATGTAAAACCTATATGTACCAAGCCATTACGGCTTATTTCTCCGAAAACTAGGGCTCGGTAGACTCGGCGGTGACCATGTGGGAGGCTACGAAGCCAACCCTTAGGGGTGCTGACATATCTTTTTGCACTGCCCAACGGAAAAAGCAACAGGAAGCATTGCTCCAGACAGAGGCTCAGCTGCAGGATTAAGAACAGCGGAGTCGAGGAGTAGATGGCAGGCAGCTTCTTCTCGTGCAACAAACACACACCAATGCTCTGCGCAAGGAGGACCGACAGGCCTGGCTGGCATCGCGCAGCCAAATGTATCGGGGGGGGGGATAAGTCGTGCTCTCTCCTGCATCGCCTATGCCAACAGGCAATCCACCCCTCGATGACACTGGGTATCTTGGACGATGATGGCCAAACACTAACAGACCCAGCCCAGATCGCTTCCAGCCTCGCGACCTACTATGACGATCTATCCGCCTCCAATGACGCACTAAGTGAATCCGTGATTTGTTGCTTCATTGACGACTTACCCCCAAAAGCCTTATACAATGAAGGTGCAGACAGAACTGGATGCCCCTCTGACAATCTAAGAGGTGAGTGTGGCCCTTATGGAACTGCGCATGGGAAAAGCCCTGGGTCCTAACGGTTTCCTGTGCAAGTTTTATAAGCTCTTCCAGTCCCAGTTCGTTACCCACTATCTTGAGGCAGTGAATACGGCCATTGAGGAAGGGAGACTCCCGTCAGATTGGCGACATGCTGAAATAGCGGTATTCCCTAAGCCTGACCGACCCCCAGATCAAGATTCCTCATATCGTCCCATATCGCTGCTAAATGTGGAGGCCAAGTTCTTGGCCAAAGCCCTTGCTAATCGTATCCTCCCCTTTATGTCCGATTTGGTACATCCTGACAAGAAAGGCTTTATGCCGCATATCCGGCGCGTCCATAATGCAGTAGCAGCGATCAACCTCCTTGAGGGCCTGGCAGCGTTGCTGTTGGCCGACACAGACAGGGCATTTGATTAATTCGTTTGCTCTCCTGCAGCGCCTAAACATTGGACCGTGTCGTATGTCCTATATCCGACTGCTATATACCGATCTCACGGCCTCGGTTAGAGTGGCCGGTGCGCTTTCGGACCACTTCCCTATATGGTGTGTTACTCGTAAGCATTGCCCCCTATCACCCTACTTATTTGCATTGGCAATAGAACTGCTGGCCTCATGGGTCCGATAGATGCACAGGTCAAGGGATTTGAATGGCCTGGGGGGATATAAGATCGTATCGCCCTCTATGCGGACGATGTCCTTTTCTTTCTATTGAAGCCACACCGGACGGGACCTCGGTTGCTCCGCATAATGCAAATATTTGGAGAGACCTCAGGGCTCTATATGAATACTCGGAAGTCTATACTTTGATCTCTGCGCGGGGGCTCGGAGATGGGTGCGGGGGCTCGGAGATGGGTGCATGGGCTGGAGACATAACAATCGTCGCAACAGGGTTTAAATATCTTGGGGTCTACCTTGCATCCTCCCAATCGGTATCGTGGACAAAAACATCACCCCCGTCTGGACGCGCACCCAAACCAAGATGAAGTCATGGTCATGTATGTCTCTATCCATTTTGGGTAGGTCGGCCATTCTCAAAATGGTGTCACTCCCTTGCCTCCTCTACCAGCTGCAGAACCATCCCTTTCAAATACCATCCGCCTGGTTCTGACAACTTAACTCCAGCCTGAGCCGCTTCCTTTGGAATGATCAGGCCACTAGAGCTGCACTACAAATATGCTTTCAGTCTACCTACTGTGGGGGGATAGCGCCCCGGACATTCAATAATATCATGCAGCATCTCCTCTCTTGGTGCTGAACGATTGGTAGTACGGGAACAGAAATTACCTGGCATACCAGGTGGAATGGTGGCTCATGGGTGGCACACCACCGCATCTGCTACTACATACTCTAAAAGAGTTATGACGACTTCCGCCTGCTACAGGGGTAGTTTTTAGAGTATGGAAGGAATCGCTGCGTAGAATGGGATGGTGGGGAAGATTGACAAGAGAGACGCCTCTCTGGCAGAGCGGTCTTATGCCACAGGTATCTACCCTATCGGGGTTTTGGGAATGGGATGCCATAGGCCATTGCTGTAAGGAAAAGAATATGTGACTAGGCACAGTGAAAAATCAACTTGTTATTCCTCATAGCAGTTCTTTAGAGAGTCTCCCCTTGTCTGTTTATGTATGACTTCCTTGTAACATTGTTCATTGTGATTAGTACTGTAAAGGAACGTATCAGAGAGGCTAGGTCTGCCTAACAGCCTCTACCGCTTTCCAATTTGAAGAGAAAGTCCTGTAAAGTGGGTTCCATCTGCCCTGAATTTCTTTTGAGTCCATTGTTCTCCTACAGCCTTGACCATCCTTTCCATTGTGATGAGAGGAGCAAAAATACTGCCTTCAGGTGTGAAGGTACCAATGTGGCAATTGCTACTGTCCATGTCACGGCCTCTTGAACATGTAGCTACTTTCCGGCTCCAACAATCTCTGTCCCTTGAGAGCTGAAATATGAGCCTGGTTTTTTTTCACTCTGGTATCCGGAAGTAAACCATCCATTTGTCCGTTCGAAATCCTGCTCTTATACCCTCCAAGTCCTGCACTGGAGTTAGACTGGAATTTTTCCAATTTGTGGGAACCTTGTGATCTAAGAGCGGAGAAATCTAGGTCTTCAAGTCAATCTCCATTTAGAAACTCAATAGAAAATTAATAATCATGTTGTCTAAACATGGGTGAAGTGCAATTGTGTGATTGTGCAGAAGTGCCACCACAGAAGCTGATTTTAACCCAAAAGGCGGAACTCAAATCTAACAGTAGCAAACATGAACGGGAAACTAAATAAATCTTTGATGAGCCTTTCAAATTGAGATTTAAGCAAGCGTTCAGCAAGTCTTCACCACTCCACAATTCTACGAGATATAACACTTGAATTATCTTTAGTAGACAATCCATCTTGAAGTGTATTATTGACACTCACTTGTTGAGTCATTTCAGTATAGAGGATAGATCCCACTTGATGCTTTTTCCACCAGGAAAAGTACTGAATAATAAATCTTCTGCACGTTCCCATAATGCTTGTGCTCTGAAACATTTGCTCTACACAGACCATCGCAAGCAATGATTGACACTAACCTAGCTTGAGCTCTATTTTAGCAAGCATGCCTGAAGCATCCTTCCCTTCTTTGAAAAGCTGCTGCCAGATTATCAAAGTCATTCACCAAGACAGTGCATGTCACATAGATTCTTGTCCTTAATAAACAAGTTACTTACCTTCGGTAACGCATTATCTGGTAGACATTCGATCTAGCTGCAGATTCCTTACCTTTGAATTTCCCAAGCGTCAGGCAGGATCCGGAAACTTTTGCTGAGCAATACCCCTTGCGCATGACGTCGTTGGCATCGGGTATGACGTCACTGTTCCTATATAGGCGCCACCAAGGCCCGCGAACATCAGTACTTTTGTTTTTTTCCATGCCAGAAGTGCAGAGCCACGAAGTTAATGATGTAATTCTGTGCAAAACTAGGGCCCTGAAAGGGGAGTAACCCTAGACCTACTTCATCAGTCCGCAAAGCGGGGAGGCATGGGTGGGGCTGTAAGGAATCTGCAGCTAGATAGAGTCTCTGCCAGATAATGTGTTACTGAAGGCAAGTAATTTGTTCATCTGATAGGAACTTCTAGCTGCAGATTCCTTACCTTTGAATCAGATACCCGAGCCATACCATCCCGGTGGTGGGTTGCGGACTCATGACCTAGAATATGAAGTCTTGCACGACTGAACGGCTAAAGTGACCGTCCCTGTGCACTTGACCATCAAGGTAATAATGTTTTGTGAATGTGTGTAGCGATGCCCACGTCGCTGCCTGACAGATGTCTTTGACCGGGCGAAGGCCGTAGTCGCTACCTTTCCCCTGGTGGAATGGGCCCTTAATCCCACAGGGGGCTGCTTCTTCACCAAGGCATAACAAATTTTAATGCAGTGAACAGCCCAGAGAGATGGTTCTTTCCTGCACTGTTTTACCCTTCTTTGCTCCCACATACCCCACAAAGAGTTGGTCATCCACCCGGAACTCTTTTGTGCAGTCAAAGTAGAACGACAATGCTCTTTTTGGATCTAGCCAGTGGAGGCTCTCCTCTTCCTTAGACGGATGTGGGGGAGCAAAGAAGGTGGGCAAAGTAATGGATTGGCCCAGATGAAATGGGGTCACAACCTCTGGTAAAAATGATGCCCTGGTGCTAAGCACCACTTTGTCAGGAAAGGACATAAGATAAGGAGGCGAGCTGTATAACGCCTGCAATTCACTCACCCTCCGGGCCGATGTAATAGCCACTAAAAAAACTGTTTTGATGGACAACAGCCGGAAGAGACAATTGTGTAAAGGCTCGAAAGGAGTGCACATCAGGTAAGTGAGGACGAAATTAAGACTCCGTTGTGGCATAATAAAGGGCGTGGGTGGAAATAAATAAGCCAGCCCTTTTAGAAAACTATTTACAATAGAAGATATAAAGAGAGAAGGCTGGTCTGGCAGCCGCAAAAATACAGACATAGCAGAAAGGTAACCCTTGAGAGTTCCTAAGGCAGAATGAATAAAAGGACAGTAGAAAGAGGAGAGGAAAGAGGGACAATGGACCTTTCTGTACAGAATAATATAAATTTCTGCCAACGGCAGGCATATACCGACTTAGTGGAGGGCCGCCTGGCTGCCAGAATTATATTACAGACTTCGGGAGCAAGGTCAAAGGCCATCAACTGCCACCACTCAATCTCCACACATAGAGGCGCAGAGCTGACAGGTTCCGGTGGAGAGCCCTCCCCTGCTGCTGCAGCAGAAGATCCTCCCGAAGGGGCAGCCTGATAGGAGGATCGACACTCATGCTCAGATGCTCTGGATACCAGACAATCCTTTCCCAGTCCGGCGCCACAAGGATGACTTGGGTTCGGTCGCTCCTGATCTTCTTCAGAACCCTGGGCAGGAGCGGTATTGGCGGAAGGCGTACAACAGGCCTGAACTCCACTCGCGACAGCCGCCTTGTAAATACCTGCAAAAAGAACAATTGATGGACAGAATGCAGAACATTGTTATACATTCACCCCATTACAGAGATCTGGGCCTAAATCAGTTGTTTTTTTGCTCACCATGCCATTCCATTTAGCACCCAGCCATATGCAAATCAGTCTTGATCCTGCGCCAAATTGGAACAGTCCAGCCCGAACTGTCAGGCCAGGTCCTCCCTGGACTGCAAACAAGCATCCTAGGACCAGTTTCAGGGTTTCAGCTCTCATCAGCTAGGATAGTTTAACTCCAGTGGCATGGAAAGCACAGGACCCATGTCTGGGCATACTCGTCCCACTCGGGGAGAAAAATGCAAAAAGAACAATTGATGGACAGAATGCAGAACAATGTCCCACATTCACCCCAGTACAGAGATATGGGCCTAAATCTATCGTTTTTTTGCTCAACATGCCATTCCAGTTTGGACCCAGCCATAAGGAAATCAGTCTTGACCCTGCGCCCAATGTGAACAGTCCAGTGCGAACTGCCAGGCCAGGAGATCCCTATACTGGAAACAAGCATCCTAGGACCGGTTTCGGGCGTTCAGTTCTCATCAGCTAGGATAGTTTAACTCTAGTGGCATGGAGAGCACGGGACCCACGTCTGGGCATACCTGTCCCACTCTGCTTGACAAATGCAAAAAGAACAATTGATGGACAGAATGCAGAACACTGTCATACATTCACCCCAGTACAGAGATCTGGGCCTAAATCCATCGTTGTTTTGCTCACCATGCCATTCCAGTTTCGACACAGCCACATGCAAATCAGTCTTGATCCTGTGCCCAATGGCAACAGTCCA
Organism: Triturus cristatus; assembly: GCF_964204655.1. NCBI lineage: Eukaryota > Metazoa > Chordata > Amphibia > Caudata > Salamandridae > Triturus > Triturus cristatus. The sequence continues at coordinate 698,973,870 of NC_140594.1, read as the reverse complement.
GCCCGAACTACCAGGCCAGGTCATCCCTGGACTGGAAACAAGCATCCTAGGATCAGTTAGGGCTTCCAGCCCTCATCAGACAGGATAGCTGGATTCCAGTGGCATGGAGAGCACAGGACCCACGTCTGGGCATACCCATCCTACATGGGGTGACAAATACAAAAAAAAACAATTGATGGACAGAATGCAGAACACTGTCATACACTCACCCTAGTACAGAGATCTGGGCCTAAATCCATCGTTTTTTTGCTCACCATGCCATTCCAGTTTGGACCCAGCCATATGCATATCAGTCTTGACCCTGCACCCAATGGGCACAGTTCACCCCAAACTGCCAGGCCAGGTCCTACCTGGACTGAAAACAAGCATCCTGGGACCGGTTTCGGGCTTCCAGCCCTCATCAGCCAGGATAGCTGGACTCCAGTGGCATGGAGAGCACAGGACCCACGACTGGGCATACCCGTCCCACTCGGGGTGACAAGTGCAAAAAGAACAATTGATGGACAGAATGCAGAACAATGTCATACATTCAACCCCAGTACAGAGATCTGAAACACGCCGGTGAAATTTCTCCGATGCTGTGCCCATTGGAACTTCAAGTCCCACTGCACAGCCCGAATACGCCACCTGGCGTGTCTTACCAACAGGATACAGGAGGCCACGAGACCCAACAGCCTCAGTCAACCTCACCCGAAATCCAGGATAGAGGCTGAAACCTCGTAATCATAACCTGAATATCCTGGACTCGCTGCTCGGGAGGATAAGCCTGAAACTGCACTGTGTCCAGAACAGCTCCGATGAAAGGGATAATCTGAGAAGGAGTCAGGTGTGACTTCGGCACATTTATAGAGATACCCAGCGAATGCAGGAGGTCCGTTGTAGTCTGAAGGTGGGAGATGACTGCCTGGGGCGAGGACGCCTTCAACAGCCAGTCGTCTAGGTAGGGGAAGACTGAAACCCCTAACCTGCACAGATGAACTGTAACCACCGCCATCACCTTCGTGAACACCCGAGGGGCACTGGTAAGACCGAAGGGGAGCACGGTAAACTGAAAGTGCTCATGGCCTACCTTGAACTGCAGGTAACCCCTGTGGCCCAGCAGGATAGGAATGTGAAAATATGCATCTTGCAGGTCCAACGCCACCATCCAGTCTCCTTGGTCTAGGGCAGACATGACCTGAGCCAATGTGAGCATTTTGAATTTCTCCTTTTCGAGGAAGAGATTGACGGTCCTAAGATCTAAAATGGGCCGAAGCCCCTTGTTCTTCTTCGGAATCAGAAACTGGCATGAATAACAGCCAACGCCTACTTCTGAAGCTGGGACCCTTCCTATAGCTCTTTTGGCCAAAAGAACTGTAACTTCCTCTTGGAGCATTTTCAAATGATCCTCCACCAGCCGTTCCTGAGGCCGCGGAATAGGATGAGGAAAAGAAAGGAAAGGAAGAGAATAGCCATCCTCGACGATCAGCAAGACCCACTTGTCGGTTGTTATAGATCTCCAGCGGGGAAGATGATAATAAATTCTCCCACCCACTGGAGTAGTGTGGTCCTGCAGAATCAGCCTAGGAGTGCTTGGAGGCTGCGGCTGCTGGGGGCAGTGTGGCAGACGACTTCTGGCCTCCATTCCGAGGACGGAATGTACCGCGTCCACGTTCACGCACAGCTTGGGTAGTCTGAGTGGGACTGTGGCCAGGATAGGGCTGACGCGGCTGGAAACCCCTTCCATTGCCACGAAAGGGGCGAAAGGAAGACTGGCCACGAGGCGTGGAGGAGAGGCACAAGGATGTGGCCGTAGCTGGAGAGTCCTTGAACCTGACCAGGGCTGAGTCTGCCTTTTCCCCAAAAAGGCGGGTTCCATCAAAGGGCATGTCCATCAGATTAGCTTGGACATCTCCTGAGAAGCCAGTTGTGCAAAGCCAGGCGTGGCGCCTCAAGGCCACTGTAGTTCAAATTGACCTGCCCAGAGAATCGTCCGTATCCAAACCACACGCTAAGGGGAATTTTGATGCATATCTCCTGTCCTTGACAGCTTGGGAGAGCACAGCACGGGATTCCTCCGGGACTTGGGGCAGCACCTGCGCAACCATCTCCCAAAGAGAGTGGGAGAAACGGCCCAACAACCATGCGGTATTCACCGACCGCAATGCCAGACTGGAGAAAGTCTCTTGGATTCCCTATCCGGAGGGGCGGAAGGGAATGAGCCCTGGGAAGTAGAGGCCTGCACTACCAAACTTTTTTGTGTGGGGTGGGATGTTGGCTGAGGAACTTTGGGTTGCCCGGAGCCGGGCGATGGTGGCGTGCAATCATCCTATTCATAGGAGTCCCTGTGCTAGGCTTGGACCATGTTCCTGGAAGGACGTTAGTAAGTGCCTCATTAAAGGGCAATAGTGGTTCAGAGGTCTTCGCGCCAGGTTGAAGCACTTTGGTCAGGAGATTAGTCCTGACCTGCACTGAGGGCAGCTCCAGTCCAAGGACCGCAGCTGCCTTCTTAACCACCATGGCATAGGACGCCCCCTCTTCCGTAGCCACTGTAGGCGGAGAGAGCATGCCAGTGTCTGGGGAAGTATCCAGACCATCCCCAAGTTCCCCATACCAGTCTATAGTCTTCTCAGATACATCCTAGTTCTCTAATTGGTCTCCAGACTCCTCCCATTCCTCTCCTGAGCCCAGCATGTCCACTAAGTGCTCAGTCGACAACATAGAACCCCTGGGTTCTGTCGACGTCGGAATCGGCGTCGCTCGACGCTGTTCCGGCTCCGTGTTGTCGGGGATGAGGATGGGGCTTGCACCGGCGACTTTGCAGGCACCGACTTCGGGTTCAACATCGGGGGAGGTCGTGTTGGCACGACCATCGCCAACCCGGATCTTGAATCAGATCCCTGAGGTCACACCGGCGCCGTGGCCGAAGCCAACGGCGTCGAACCCGATGGGGCCCCAACCCACCCCGCCTGGCCCGAGGGCTCACCAACGGGGTTGTTCCGCTCAAATACGTGGCACATGGTCTCGTAAAAATCTTTAATTTGAGCAGGAGTCGCTCTGGCTCCCAGAAAGGGTGGGAGGCGTGAAGTCGACTCAGGCTCCGGAGAACAGTGCCAAGAGCATCGGTGCTCCTTACCTCTCTCGACGATAGAAGCCAGTTGAGGTGAAATCGAAGTCCGCTTGGACTTCTTCTTCTTCTTGTGCCTCTTCCCCGACTGTCCAGATGACCTCGAATGGTAGGAAAGGGACTTAGGTTCCGTGAGCGGTCCTGCGACCACCTCTTCTTTGAACGGGACCGCGACCTCCTCAGAGTCTTGCTTAACTGTGTCGACTGTCGGGCCGCGAGCAACTTCATCGCCTGCTCCCTAAAGGTCTTCGGGGCCATCGCTCAACAGTCTGAACACGACTTCGAATCGTGATCGCGTTCAAGACACCACAGACATACGTGGTGGGGATCAGTAACCAATATCATGCGAGAACAAGTCCTGCATGGAATAAAACCTGTCTTTCTACCAGACATCCCTCGCAGTCGTATCTCAAAACTATCGACAAAAGTCGAGAAAAAAGCCTGCCAAAAAGTGGCAGAGGGGTAGCTCTTCCCAAATCGGCGCTTAACTGGCGCGGAAAGAACGGAAGTCCATGCACCTGGGTGGTGCCTAAATAGGCACCGCGACGTCATAACCGATGCTACCGACGTCACATGGAGCCACCCATGTCAAATGCAAGGGGTATCGCTCATCAAAAGTTTCCGGATCCAGCCTAACACCTGGGAAATTCAAAGGTAAGGAATCTGCAGCTAGAAGTCTCTATCAGATACCAGATTTGTATAAACAAATTTTTTTTTTAAGATGGCTTCTGGCATTTAGTCCACTGCATCTGAGGGGACGCAATCCTCTCGATTAACTAACATCTTTCCTATCAGTGTTGGCAATTCAACAGCATACCATCTCAGTCTCTTCCAACATATACATGAGATTTGGTGGCATCTGTAAGAAGATCCAGATCTTCATATTACCATAGAATATATTGAGTGGATCTTTTCAGGTAAAGGACGCACAGGTTGGGAGGAATTTATCGCACTATGGAAAAAGCAATGAAGATTCCTCCTTCAGAAAATTCATAACAGGGAAATCCAGGTTCTCCCTTACATAGGAATACATTTGGCCCATCTCCTCGCTCCTTAAAATTCCCCTTTATAAGGTGGACCTGCTTCATCTGGAGAAGCGGAACAGAACCAAGAGGGAGAATTATCCCTCGTTCAATCATGGAGGTGATTTCTTCTTTCCTTCTCCCTTATCTGCATCCAAAGCCTTAGATTGCTACCTCTATGAGGCGTTGTACCTCTGATTTATCATCATTTCTTGAAGACTGCAAGGATCTTGTAGATGGGGGATCTCGTGGATAAGCTACGCCCCCTGTAGCTCGCCTACTGGTGTCTTAGTTTTTCTCTTCTTTTTCCCTCTACAGCTATTAAACAAATAACATTTCAAATGAAACCTTCTTGTTTAAATAGGCAATGTACCACCAGGTGACTCAAAGGTTAAGCTACCGTAGGAGGGAACAATGCACTAATCCCTCACAGGATCCCTAAAAAATGCCCCTCTAAGATTAAAAACACACACTTATTGTTCCCCCCCCCCCCCCTTTATACAGCTACAGGTGATCGCCACACTCTCACACAGAGGTCGATCTCCTGACTCAGCTTCTTCTAACCCTGATTTCCCTAGATTATCGATTCCGAGCCTGACAGTGCTCATAAAGAAGTCTAAGACAGGCAAACATAACAAGATGTGATGTTGCTGGGAGTGGCCTTTACTGAAGGGACTACAGCAGCATTTGTTTAATGAAACTAAAACTAGGACTGGGGTCTGTGGGAGGAGACCATCTCCCCAAAGTGATGACCAAAACTAGGAAGTAGGCGACGAGTTAATGATGGTGCAGATCTAACCTTTAACGTTAATTTTAACCTTTTGATGAGAACTATAAAAAAGTGGCACTAAAAGTCAGCAGAGTGGTTGATCCCATCTTTTAAAGAGGAAGTTGAGTCAACGAGTGGTCAATTGCAGATATGTGTATTTGAAAAAATAAGTGCTTGGGATTATTCCAATAAATACGTGTAGCATGAATATTTAAGTGGGGAAATTAAATTGTAGCGCACCGATTTCACAAGTGCCATGATTGAGCTTCTTCTGATATTGAACCCCAGCTTGCTGTGCCTCCGTCAATGAAAATAATAAAAATTTGAACCAGGCTGTTTGAAGACTACAAGAGAAAATTGAGAATAATCTGCTTTTTTGGTGTGAATTTTAACAAGGGTTTCAATGCTGCATTATGGCAATGATTTTCTTTTATGCAACTTATAATATAATAAATAGAAGACAGCTTACGAAGTTAGCAGACAATGTGCCATATAATTATTGTGCTTTCCAGTATGGGTGTGGTGGCTGTAGGAAAGTGGATTATTATTCGGGTGGACAAGTGTCCACCTCAAAGGATAAGGCCGCCACTTGCTAGATATCGCACAAATTAAACCAAATTAAAATGTGCGCCATCCCTGGTAATGTGACGCAAAGTATTCTATTTTAACTCAAATGCAATAAGTAAATTATTTACGGAGGGCAAGCTCAGTAGAAAAAGTCACACAAAACACAAATAAATTGCTCAACCATTTAAAAAAAGGAAAAAATAAGACCAAAACAAAACAAATCCCAAAAGGCAAACTGAAGATTAGAATTTTTAAACATATAAGTGAAAATAGTGTCAAAAAGTACAAAGCACCTAATGATGGTCTATAAAACCAGTAGACTGGGGCCTAGGCGCGATTTGTAAGCAATCCGAAGGAAGAATAATCCTCCTTGTGGGGGCCTCTGCTGAAACTGTAGCTGCCACTGTGGAACCAAAGGAAGCAAACTTTAAGCACTGGAGCTTTGGAGATTTCTCACTGAAAGGTTTCCAAGTCTCAATGCTGAATGGGATAGTCTTTTCTTTGGAGGTGCTGGGAGCCTTGACTTGGAAGAAGCAGAAATTCATCTAATCCTGCGAAACTGCTGGCCAGATACTTTTTCCCTGCAGATCCCCCTGGAGCTCTGGAGGAACAGTTTTGCAAAGATTCCAAACACTCTTCTGGTGCCCATAGAAGCACGCCTCTTACAGGCCATCAAGGTAAAGGACAACAGCTCATTTCAGTCCAGGTCTGGTTGCTACTGCTCAGCTGAGCAATTCCAGGAAAAGGACTCTTTCAGCTTGTTGTGTTCATGTAGCCATGCCCGAGGTCAAGCACATGACCCTTGGAGTCCACTTCTTTGTCATGGGTAGAAGAGTGAGCAGGCCCAGTCCTTCAGGGCTGCTCTCATGTCACACACAGCAGGTCCAGTCCTCTTCTGACCTACTGTAGATCTAGTAAGTGTTCTGAGGAGGTGCCTTGTAGTGCCACGTTTATGCTTGGCACCAGCTAGTGGATGGTGGTGACTCCTGGGCACTCACTATCCAATAAAGTGGAAGATCCCAGGGGCCATCCTCACCACTTTTTCCGCATTTCCTGATTGCATTATTGCAAACAATCTCACAGTGCCCCTCAATCTCAGAATTCAAAATGGGGAAACTCTTCTCCCCTAGTGCGGAGCAAGTGTGCCCACCTGAGGTGTGTCCAAGGTAATAAGCAAACGCGTCCTCTGTGTTCACTCATAATTGGTTCAGGGGGTAACTTTTCTCCCATGGGGTTGGGGCCTGGCTTACTTTTAGGACAGAAGCTGGGGCTTTCCAAGGGTCACTTAACGTCTGCCTGTGACAGGGAAAGGCCCCCTTGAAGTTAATTAAGTTCCTGGGCTTTCCCCAACTGGTCTTCCTGTCAGGGGGAGAAAACAGCTCCTCACTCAAAGGCTATTGTCTCTGCTCTGTGGGAGGTACTCACACCGTTTTCACAACTAACAAGGCCAAGCAGAGGCTAGGCAGTTGTTGCACAGTTAATGCAAGTTTGCCTCCAGTAGCTTCTGGCAGGGTTCAGGTAACTTTCTTAAGCTAAAGTTTCTAGAGATTTAATAAATATTCAACTTTGCCATTAAATGGCATTTTATTTAATATAAAATAAGTCATTGAATCGAGTCTGTAGCTGGTACAGGTCAAAAGTCATAGATGAAAGCATATAATATATACTTTAACATTTTCTATGTGCCAGCTACAGCCTGTTCATTGACAATGTTGTTTTGGGCCTAATCAATGTGGAAACATGCCAATTCTAATATCACATATGTCCCAGTCACAAATATTACATACCCTAACGTGTGGGCAGCAAGATGCGCTTAGGTGGGACTAATTTAATATTTAAAATCAGGTTTTTCTACGTGTCAAAAGGGTGAGTTTTACAGTTATGGGCAACAAGTTACAAGCTTGTGCTGTCAGTATATAAAGGGTAGGCCTGAAGCCATGTTTTACGCTGCCAGTATTGACCACAAGTGCCATTTAATTTTCCATCCCATGGGTGTATTTATGCAACATATATTCTGCCCTTATAGGACCCTTAAATGTGGTAATCAGGGTCTAAGCCAATTTTGACACGTTTTATGGATCAGAGAACAATACACAGGCCACTGTATAGCAGTGTCCCCAAAAAATGAAACACTTGAGTTGACCACCCTATAAGGGGTCACTCTACAACAGGTGCGGAGAAGGGTGATGCCTTCTACAACTCAAGGGTAGACTGAATCTACATCTCTGGATATTGCTGCTGCTACTCACTGTAGACGGGCCAGACGAGGACTACTCTGTGTCATCAGATGTTCTGGAAGAGAAGCTTGTGGGGGGAAAGGGGGTTAAGGACCTGCTATAAAAGCCTAAAAAGCCTCTGCTTTTGTTTAAGACCATATGGGCCTCAGAGAGGTGGCAACCTGAGCAAGACACTGTATTGGAAGTAACCGCTGCAATATGTTGTCTTTTAGCCCAAAAAAGGGCAGTGTTGTGCGTAATGGTCACGCCACGAGATACAGTCATGATTAGAAAGCACTGGCATTCCACCCTTGAAGAATGTCAACCATGCAAAGGAGAGTGTCTGGCTGGTGTATATCTCTCTCTGTGTCTCAGTCACACTTTCTATGTGTGTCTCTCTCTCACTTGGTCCCTATTTATTCAAACCTTTCATCCTACAAGACTGAATCAGATAACTCCGAAGGCTAGTGATCCAATGAAGCGGTGAATTTAAAATGCCTGCCTACAACTTTGTGGTTTGTGAAAATGAAGAAAACATGTTTTTGGAAGGGTTTCGAGGGCTTACCTTGAGAACATTCTGGGGAAACAGTGCAAAATGGAGACCTTTAAAACTCAATTTCCTACCCACGTTTCTTTGTCACCTGTGTGTTTGTTCCCCACCCACTTCATATTGCTATCTCACCTGCTGCGTCTCCTCAACACACCCACCCACAGTGTTGTGTCCCAAACTCCTGCCCTACTACTCCTGCCCATTATTTCTCCTCCCCTCATGCATGCCCCCATCTCTGCTGCTGTTTCTCCCCTCCCCTATACACGATGTTGCTTCCCTCCACCTGAGCCCTCCTCTTTTGCCTGTTGCTTCTCATCCCTACCCCACCATCCGCATTGTTTCTATTCTCACCACTTTGCTTCCCAACCCCACCCTTCATGTTGTTCCTCATTAACCCATGCTCTGAGACAAAAAATAAAGCTTTTGCGCTACTTCTTGCTTTTTAATTCACTGAACAACATTTCTTGAATTAAGCCTACAAAATTATGTGACTGTGACCCCAAACTGCCTTTTTTTACTTCATTTTTTTTAAAAACAATTTTATTAACAGTTCGTGTATCATAACAGTACCTATTAGTACAATAGTCGTTCAAAGTGCATATACAAAGTGGAAACATTTTACATACATTTCCATGCTTTCTGTAAACAGCTGATGCTATTTCAACCCGGAAATTGAGATTAATAGGCAAACCATAACATCCTACAATCATAGTATGGAAACGTATGTTCATTCACTGACGTCTGACCCAGACTCATCCTGCGGGGGCTCACAAATATTTCCCCTGTAGGCATTCCACTTCCCCCATATCCGTGTCCATTTTTTGGGGTACCCCCGGTGAGTTTATACTGACTTCTCTGCCACCATTGCCATGTCCATGTCGTTGCACCATTGAGTGAGGGTAGGGTTAAGTCTGGACCCCCAACGCTGCGCAATATTTCGTTTTGACACTGTCATGCCAAGTGTTACCCAGTCCTGATCCGTATTGTTTAAATCCATAGGCTCCCAGATATTGAGAAGACAAAGCTTTTGTTCTGGGAGAACCGTGACTGTCGTAACTTGTGAAAGCGTGTGCATCACCTCTCTCCAATAACGCGCTATATCTGGACAGAGCCACATCGTATGATAGAATGTACCTTGTGCTCCACATTGTCTAAGAGAAAGTGGTGTATCTGTTCTGTGTATTTTGTACAGTAGCGTCCTAGTATAGTATGTGCGGTGCAGAATTTTTAATTGCACCAGTCGAAGCCTCGAGGGTACCGCTGCCTCTCTGGGGGACGCCAGTGCCTCCCGCCAATAAGCTTCATCTATGTCCCCTATTTCCATTTCCCATCTGGCCTTCAAGGCTGCCGTGGGGTCCGGACGGTTATTGGCAATTTTCCCATACGTGTGCAAGATCGCCTTTTTGTGTAGATGGTCTTTGAGAAGCCTATCTTCTAATGGTGAGGATTCATCGTGACGTGTTCCTGGTGGGAGCAGAGACGGGAGTGCATGCCTGACCTGCATGTATCGGAAGATCTCTGTCTTTTCTAACCAATATGTGGCCTGTAGATGGGCAAATGTGACCATTTCCCCTTTCTTCCAGAGATCTCCAACTTTCGATATGCCTATCAAGTCCCATTGGCTGAACCCTTTGGTGTTGCGTAGTATGCCCAGTGTTTTAGTGTCCCATAATGGCGTGGCTTGTGTTATTAATCCTTCCCATCCTAGTGCTCTCTGTGCCTCAAACCAGACGTGTATCGTGTGTGCTGTTGGACCAGTGAGGTTGCTTCTTCTAACCCTGTTGTATAGCACTCCCATAATCCCTATGGCGTCAAGTAGGTGCCGATCCATTCAAAATGCTGGGTCCTCTTGAGGTATATGCAGCCATTGGTCGATGGCAACCAGCTGCGAAGCCCAATAATATATTTTAATATTAGGAAGGGCGATACCGCCGTCATACCAGCTTCGTGTAAGTTTGTGCATTGCTATTCGGGGAGCTTTTCCGTCCCATAGTAGAAACGTCACTCCTGCATTTATTGCTGTAAAATATGTTGGGGGGATAGTGAACGGTGTGTTTTGTAATGCGTATAGAAACCAGGGGAATGCCATCATTTTAAAGAGTGTTACAGCAAACAAATGATGGACGGAATGCTGACAATGCAAACATTCTCCCCCAGTCAAAAGATCTGGGTTAAATCCATTGTTCTTTTGCCCATTACGCCACCCCAGTTTGGACCCAGCCATATGCAAATCAGTCTTGACCCTGTGCTCCATGGGAACAGTCCAGACCGAACTGCCAGGCCAGGTCCTCCCTGGACCGGAAACAAGCATCCTGGGACCGGTTTCAGGTTATATCACCCTTCTTCAGCCAGGCTAGCTTGAATCCAGTGGCACAGGGAGCAAGGGACCCACATCTGGGCATACCCATCCCAATTAGGGAAAAATGTGTTACAGCAAACAAATGATGGACGGAATGCTGACAATGCAAACATTCTCCCCCAGTCAAAAGATCTGGGTGAAATCCATCGTTCTTTTGCCCACTACGCCACCCCAGTTTGGACCCAGCCATATGCAAATCAGTCTTGACCCTGTGCCCCATGGGAACAGTCCAGACCGAACTGCCAGGCCAGGTCCTCCCTGGACCAGAAACAAGCATCCTGGGACCGGTTTCAGGGTATATCACCCTACTTCAGCCAGGCTAGCTTGAATCCAGTGGCACAGTGAGAAAGGGACCCACGTCTGGGCATACCCATCCCACTTAGGGCGAAATGTGTAACAGCAAACAAATGATGGACGGAATGCTGACAATGCAAACATTCTCCCCCAGTCAAAAGATCTGGGTTAAATCCATCATTTTAAAGAGGGCTCCCCTTCCCAGCAATGTCAGTGGTAGAGTGCGCCAGTGTTTGACGTCTTCTTTGAATCGTGTCAAGGGCAGTGTCAGGTTTTGTGCAATGAACTGTGGTCGGTCAGGTGTTATGAAGATCCCTAGATACCTGAAACCGTTGTCTGCAATCTGAAGTGTACAGCCACGCGGGATCTGCGGCGGGGACCGTGTAGGATATAAAGAAGTGATTTTACCCAGTTTATGGTGTATCCGGAGACTCTCCCATAAACCGTGCAGATATCTAAGAGGCAATTCATGGAGCATGCAGGGGGGTTAGATATAGAAATATGTTGTCTGCATATAACGAGATACGGTCTTCCCAGTCCATTGTCCATCGTAGACCTCGCATCACTGGGTCCTGTCTTATCCATGTGGCCAGGGGTTCCAACACTAGCGCGAATAGGAGCGGCGATAGTGGGCAGCCCTGCCTTGTCCCCCTTCCCGATGAAAATTCAGTAGATATATGGCCGTTTACCAATACCTGAGGCAGTGGTTGGGTATACAATAATTTGATCCAAGCACAAAATTTGGGCCCAAATCCCATGTGGCAAAGGACTGCCAAAATGAAGGGCCATTCAACTAAGTCGAACGCCATGCGTGCATCTAGTGAGAGAATAACTGCGTCCTCTGCGATGGTTGACCTACGCTCCATAACACTATGTAGTCTCCCCAGATTGAGCGCCGTATTGCAGTTTGGCATAAAGCCAGACTGATCCGGATGGATCACCATGGTGAGATGTGGCTGTAATCTTGTGGCCAGTGTCTTAGCTAGTATTTTTGCTTCAGCTTTTATCAGGGATATCGGTCTATAGGACATACACTCCTGTGGTGGTTTGTCAGGTTTGTGTATCGCGATTATGGTGGCCAGGCGCTGATCTCGCGGAAGAATCCCTTTCTCATAACGGTCTATGTACATGGCGAGTAGGTGTGGCACAAGTTGGGGTGCTACTTTTTTATAAAATTCCACCGGAATTCCGTTGCGTGAGTTCCTCTGGTGTTATATCTCCTTCCAGAGCCGCTGCTGCCTCTGGAGTTAGTGTGGGCATGCATATATCTTTAAGAAAAGCCAGATTGTCATCTTTTGAGGCTGGGGCAGTCGGTGTATATATTGTTTTATAGTGGGCCGCCATTGCTTCGGCTATTCGCTGCAGTGCCGCTGTTACTTGCCCATCATCTAATCTGATCTGTGCCACCCATTTACTCGCCCTCTCCTTTTCTAGCTAAGCCAATAGCTTTCCCGCTTTATCACCTAGTTCACAAACAGTGTGGTGTGTTTTTGTGAGTGTAGTGTTGGTCTCCTCCTGTACGTAAGCCTTATAGGCCTGTTGTGCAATGTGTAACCTATGTGTCGTCTCTTCATTAGTGTCTGCTATATGCGCTGCCTCCGCTAAAGACACATCCAGTTCTAAATTATCAATGTGGCTTTGCTGTGTCCTTTTGTGTCCCGTAATTAGGGAAATTGCGTGCCCTCGAAGCACTGTCTTGTAAGCCTCCCACAGCGTCGTGGGAGAGGGGACCGAATGCTGGTTTTCCTCAAAATAGTTCTTTGTCGCCTGAAGGAGTTCCTTACAAATTTTATGATTTTTAAGGTAGCCGGGACGTATTGGGAACAGTCTTCGCCGTTGTGGGTCGAAGGTTGCGTATGTAATGAGTAGTGGTTAGTGGTCCGATATTCCCCTAGATAGGTGTGTAATCTCGGTCAGAACTAGCATCCCTGCGGCTAAGGTAAAAATGTAGTCTATTCTGGAGAGGCTGTTGTGCACACCAGAGTGGAACGTATATTGTTGTTACTTCATTTTTTTGCGATACTACTCAGCATCAGGGATGCTTTACTGCGAGGATAAAAACCATTGGCTAATCCACAAGGTCTCAAAGGCTTAACCTATTGCCCTTGCTGATGCTTGTCCCATTCTGCCCCTTCCAAGCAGATTGTGAAAATCAGCTTGGAAAGGGAAAAACCAAAAGGTATAGAAATCTGGCAATCATTTGACAGACAGCAGAGTAGGACAAATCCCAGAGGCTTGGCAGAGTAGAAAAATCAAACATTATAGAAATCTGACAATCATTTGCCATAGACAGATGTGTATGACAAATGTCAGAGTTTCAGAAAGGAATCAGACTGTTGAGTTAAACAGAGCTGGCAGTATCAGCGCACAGACCGATTACCCCAGTCTTACGTGCTCAGGCCCAAACAGCTGCAGTGGTATCACCGAACGTTTTTCCAGTAAAGTTGATAAAAGACACTCACACAAGCCATAAAAAAAAGCTGTTGCATAAAGTGACCCCTACTGACATGCAATGAAGATCAGCAAGAATCCTCCTGGATTAACATCCTGAATTCCATAACATCCCCCTCACAGCACTTTCACAGCACTGTGAAGGGCCTTCACTTTCGTTTCTAAACAAAAACTAAAGAACATTTCCCCCAACCTTTTCATCCAGATACCAATACCATTAGTGAAGCAAGAGGTAAGTGAGTTGCCTTAAGCAGCATATGTGTGGCCTGGGTTATGACAGATGGTGCAGTCTCATAATCTATTAAACCATGTACGAGAGAGATGTTTGTGCAGCGTATATCCTGAACAGATATATTTCAAGGTGGTTTCAAATATGATGATGGATGAAATATCGAATATACAGCTAAATAAAGTAGTTGCCTGGAATTTAGTTCAGGGGATGCCACTATTAATCTCATGTTTCCTGGTTTCGCATTGTACAATTTTGCCATAACATGGGTTATCTCTCTCTCTCTCTCCCAAATACATCATACTTTAATATCTATTAGAATTAAGACATCTCTCTAGAACAAAATTAATAGTTTATTTAATGGAAGGCAGGGTAGTCTATTTTCAATGTTAACATTACCTGATTTACCTGACTTAACAAAAAAACCTATTTTAGGAGACACTTATCACCTTCAGTGAAGGCAATTATACAAATGTACATAACAATGGTCTGGGAGAACCCATGGAGCTCACTTGACACAAATAATGGCCACAGTTTAGTTATCGGCAGATTTTCTCACACAACCACAGAGGAGCAGAATGCTGGTGATTTTTCAAATTGTCTGCTGTCACAACAGACTGATTGAAAAAACATTAGCATCACATCTCTCACAAACCATTGTCCCAGCACTCTGTAGGACCTTCACTAACCGCTAAATGACCAGGGTGATGGGTAGCAACTCTTCTCCAGCAGAAGGGAGGAGGGTTTAAGGGTGAGGTAAGAGCATGAACAGCAGAGGCCACTAGAAGGCTGGTCTTGTTTGTGGACCTAGAGCTAAGCCTGGCATCAGCTTTGAGCCTTCTTTGGCTCTATGTGTGTGCATCTTTTGCTGATTTTAGTCACAAAATGCCATGATATAAAAAGTAATTTCTCAGGGAGCCATAAAATATGGCACAGGAAATATTGACTTCATCATCATAATGACAGCCCCAAAACCACTCTGCAGAGCTACAACATTGTCACATCTGCTAGGATTATGGGGCATGAAAAACCAAATTATACGGCATTGATATCTAAATTATGTAGCAAAACATGCTAATTATAAAATGTATCTTGATATGAACTGCAAAGCATGAACTCTTGAATGGAATTCACTTAACTTACATATTTGATTTTACTGACACCAATAAGAATCAGTTACACTGCCTAATTAATGGTATAATAAATATATATGCAAATGTTTATAGCAACGATAAGAAAAAGGCTTTAAAACAATCGGAAAGAGTTGATCAGGAAAGGAGAAAATGGTACCTTCACAACAGAAGAACAACTCTGCAATATTCAAACGGCTTTCATAAAGACGATTGTTTCACTGGACTACAGCCCCTACCAACACATACCTGGATTCTGCGTCTTTGCTGTGCTGCTTTCTCTTCCTCTAAAAGTGCATGTGATTGTTTCAGTTTAAGCTTCAAATCCTCTATGCACTCTTCCAACTGCGCCACCTGCTTCTTCTTTTGGTTTTCTGGCACTAAAATAAAACACAGGGAAGTTAGCATGGGCGCTATATGCTTTAAAAAACTGTTCCTATTTGATCACACATACGCTATGCCAACTTTATCACCTTTTTCTCAGCATGTGTAATTAAGGTGAAAAAGGAGAGTAAGTGTGTGAGTTACAGAGACAAAGAGAAAAACATTATGGTAAACCCCCCCCCCCCACACACACACACACTCCTCCAATCTGTCTCACAGGATCGCTAGGCGTTCCCAAGATAAAAAACAAATGCAAAAAAAAGAAAACACTCAACAAGCCTTCTCCATCGAGGCAACTAGGATCTTAAACAGCATTCCATTAACCGCTCGAACTGGTCTAAACCTACTTCAATTTAGGAAAGAGATGTGGAGACACCTCTTTTTAAACCCTACATTACAAAGCAGTAACAGTCCACTTCTACTCCTAGAAACCAGCTATCCCTACAATCTCTTGTTCACTATATCTCCATCTTGGGATGGTATACAGAACTTCACTGGTCTTTCTGCCAATGTTCATGCTAAATAAATAGTGCATACATACATACTGAGCAAGGAGAAAATGAAGAGCGAGAACAAACAAAAACAAAAAGAAAGAAAGTGAGAGAGGGAAAGCGAGAAAGAGAGAGTTCCACATCCCAACTCTGTCCCAAAACCAAAGAGTAAAGTACTGGTGGGCTCCAGGCTATGTCTCATGGCTACAGCCCTAGTACTCTGTAAGCAAACCATAGCTCCTACACCCACACTTTAAGAAACAAGCCCACGGTGATGGAGCAAAAATTATCCGGGCAATGATACAGAGGTCCAGTTCCTATGGGCTAGCGACAGCCTTTCCTCAGCCTGGGGATACCTGTAGGAGAACTTCAGAGCCAGAAACACACACTGATTCTGTGATCCGATCGTAATAGGTGCAGGCTAAGGAAAATTGAAGCTGGGCCAGCACCGGTGGCCACAATCTGGTCTTCCGCATACATCAAAAATGGTATCCAAGAGGACAGAGAACAGAAAAGACCTGGTGTTGCTAGTGGGTGAAACCGGGTGGGAGACATGAAGTTCAGACCTAAATGTAAGTACTTCCTAAGGAGTGTTTGCTTTTCCTTAAGTAGTCCTTCATCACATTGATTCTCACAGATGGCAGTACTAAGTCAGTCAGTTCTGGTTAGGAATACTCCGAAGCAGAAACTTGATCTTGAAAGTATTGAGGGAAAAAAAGACAGCCTACAAAAGGTATCCACATTCAGACATTCCTTTAGAGAATCTCTGGCAAGCCGGCATAAATACAGCAAATTGTAGATAACAGTCTAAATATAGCTTCTGAACTAACATCGAGCAATTATAATTCTAGGGAGTGTTAAAACCAACATTTATATACATGCAAGCTGATGTTGAACGCATGTGCAAAGACAGTTCAAATTTAGTACAGATGAATAGTGCACGCTTCTTATGATCTCACACAGACACAACACTTCCATGAATGCAGAAGATGTAAATGGCCGCTATTGAAAATACCTTACTTCCGAGAAAGAAAAGCTCTCAGTGCCAGCTTTGGATGATCAAAAGAATAACACCAAAATAATTAGAAATATCTGGGAATCCATTTTTTTGCCAACTTTAACATCTTAGAGAAGCACATCCTCCTCCCCATTGTTCCAAGTCGAATAAGAAGAAGACAATGCATAAATAAAGGTTACGGAGTCAGGAGTGGACAAATTAGTCAGTTAAGTTGTCAATAAAAATGATCATCTATTTAGACGCTGACTGCCAATACGTCAGTTAGCAAAGACCATGGCCTTGACCCAGATTTGGCAATACTCAATACAACTGCCCCAATACATATCAAGGAGCAGAGAAGTTTAAAGAAGAGGTGGGGTGGCCTATCTTCCTGGTGTTCAGCTGAACATTTCTAGCTGACTACCAGAGGGAATGCGATGCAACATATGAAGGACCAGCCCTTGTAACGAGTCAGCGAACAACAGAGCAGAATGTACAGACTTTGGTGGATTAAATGAAATGAAGACAAACAGAAATCTCAGAGAAACAAGCTAATGCATCCACTGCAACACAGGTTCTTGTTACCACAGATGTAGCACACTGGTAATCAGGATTGTTACAGGCAAATGTAATATGACATTACAGATTAAAGGGATGACCTTGTAACAACTCAGAAATGGGGGCTGATGCACAAACATCCCAAACATCATGAGGAAACAAACAGACCAAGATAAAAAGTCATGAGAAAATTATTGCAGAAACGTTTGTGCGCCGACGAGAAAAATCACTGCCTGATCCGTTTGGTGTAGAGCTTCAACCATAACGAATGGGGAGCAATCCAGCAATTACCCAAAAAAGTGGAGCCACATGCTATGGTGTTAACTGGGAAGTGAAAACTCGGGCACATTATTAATCCTCATCCTACACTGGGTGTGGAAGACACACTAGCACCACAGGCATCCAACAGGCATGTGGGCAGTCCTGACCTATCCACTGCCTTCCAGAAGAAAGAATTTGTAGTGATAGTCATGGTGACAGACACGAACCATTTTAGACCAATCACAGCAGGACGTGAAGTACCATCTGCAATCAAAGACTTACTGAGGAGATTAGGCACAGCGCATTGTGGCCAAAACGATGGCTAGTTGTATCAATTCTGGACCCTAAAGTGAATGCTACCCCATGATGTACCAACACCACATCTTTGTGCGGAACCATAAGCCCTATCCCAACCATATGACAGCCAACTATCAGGAATCAACAAGAAATCCAGACAACAATAGCTGCGGAAAGCTCTGAACTTCTTAACAGATGCCATTTGTCAAAAGAGTTACCTAAAACTGGACAGCATGACTAGAGAAAACATAGCTTGTATGGGTTCTAGAAGAATTCACTGAAGGAACGTCACCCCTGCACACACTATATTAGTGACAGTCTTGGAGAGTGTTCCCCACCTACTTACCTAAGTATTACACCATAATCAGTCTGTAGATGCATTTAGTTTTTCTTTATACTGTTCTCTCCTGGCCTCCCCAGTTGTTTTTTCAAACCTCAAACTCGATCGCATCTATTGAGGAGGTCTACACAACAAAAAGGGTGGACAAAAACCCAAAGACAATACTGGCTCTGTGGCCTATCTTCATACCTCATGCCCAACTGGACACATAAATGGGGGTGTCTCCTGCTGATCCCACTTCTCTCCACTGCCTTTTTATTTTGCCCTCTTCCCTTGCTGCAGTGCATTTTACTGTAGGGGGGTGCTGGAGGGAAAGTGACCAGCAGCTAAAAAGCACATGTGTTTCTTCATGACCCTTCACGTCCGAACAAATAGCCCTGTTCCTTAGCTTGAAAACACCATCGTTTCATTTAAAACAAATAGGCTCCAAACATTGTTCCTAGTATTCCATCCTGTTCTGTTCTCCCGTATATATATAATTAATCTGGTAGCAAAAAATCCTCGTGACTCCCACAGCCAGTCCGATAGCCCAGCTCTCAGAGCAGGGCTATCGGACCGGCTGTGGGAGTCACGAGGATTTTGTTTTAAATGAAACAATGGTGTTTTCAAGCTAAGGAACAGGGCTATTTGTTCGGACGTGAAGGGTCATGAAGAAACAGTAATACAAGATTTACCATGAACATATGGAAGAATTAAACAGGATGAAAAAATGTATGATAAGTGCCAGAAACGGAGGATTGAAATTGGTATCGAGTTGAATGAGAGTACAGATTTTGAAGGATTGATTAAATCGAAACGGAGATTGTACTTTTTTTGAAAAATAAAGGGTGCGACGTTGGAAAGGATACACAACGAATGATTCATGACATCTTCCTGAATCGTCTAGAAAATTAATAGTAGAATTTCAAAATGATGACAAACATGGAACAAGCCCTGATGATGTCCTAGATAGGACGAAACGCGTTGGCTGTGTGACTGCGTACATTGAGCAATATTTACTCAACTGATTTGTTATGATGTGATATATTAGAATTTATGTAAAAAAAATTGTATCTGTAATTATGACAATTGATTGAATGCTATGGAATAGTTTTACATGAGTTGGTTCAGGTACAAACTAATGTACTAGCTGATTGGAATACTACTGAACATTAGATCAATTGGGTAACAATCAAGGAAGAACCTTAGAAAGAAATATAATGAATATAAAATAAAATTAAAATAAAGAACAAAAAAATTACTTTGGATTACAGCATTTATTTGTTTATAATATGTAATATCACTCCGCTCCTTTCTGATATATTTCAAATTTTTTGTATTTAAGTGGCTTTTAACGGTGGGCCACTGGAAGTGAGCGTGAGAATATTAGATTTCACTTTAGCTGAGGGAAGATGTAGACAAAGCAAATCAGATGCCTTCCTTATGACCACATGGTAAGGAGCAATGTCTTGCACAACACCAGCATTCAGAGATGGGAGATTATACTCAGGAGAAGTATCCAAGCCACTAGCCTTGCGAAGGCCTTCAAACTCATCCATAGAATCAACAATCTCTCCTTCCTCCTGATTCTGTGCATATTCCTCCTCTTCAAGGAGCCTCTGCGCCTCTCTCCTTGAGCGTTGTTTAGGAATCGGCGTCGGCGGCGCCACACGCGACGCCTGTGAAGGCATCAACAACGTCGACAGAGGAGCCTCAGTTTCGAACCTCGACGCCGATCGAACTCGAGGCGGCGCAGAGTCAACAGCCGAAGGAGTCCGAGGAGCCGGAGTGGAGGACCTCGGCGCCGGAAAATGCCAAGCCGGAGTCGACGGCAAGAAAGGCATAATGGGTGCTTGAGGATAAAATTGAGAAACACCCAAGTTAAAGGCCAAAGGACCCACACGGCCCGAAGGCGCAGCAGATGGAGCAGAGGCCCTGGCAAACATGCCAAACATCGCATTAAGGAAATGCGAAGAATCGGACCCAGGAGCAGGAAAAGCAGGATATGGATCCGTACCTTCCTGAGGTCGAGCTGGAGGCTGCGGAGCCGGGGACGGCACCCGCACAGGTGAAGCCACTCGGCCTGGAGACGACTCCCTAGGCACCGGAGACATCTCTGGAGCCGGTGAGTCTTCATGCAGCGAAGAGCCTTTCGAACCGGCGATACCGGATCCAGGGATCGAACCAGCGCCACCTGAGGAGATGGAGAAACTAAGTCCTTTCTTCGAGGCCGCTCGGCCGGAGTCAGCGACCTCGACCTCGAGGCCCTGGTCTTCGAAGAACGGTGCCGAGAGCCATGTCTCCTCTTGGACTTCTTATGTTTCTTCAAATTCGATGTATGGGAAGACGAAGACATCGCCCTCTTTCGACCCCTCTTCTCCTTTTTGGCTTTGGCCATAAACAGCTTAGCTTCACGCTCTTTAATAGCCTTGGGCTTCATCTTTCTGCAGCTTCGACATTCTTCGACATCATGATCCGAAGATAAACACCAGAGGCAATCTTCATGCGGGTCCGTAATCGACATATGCTCGCCACAGTCTCTGCAGGGTTTAAACTGGAAGTAGCCATCAGAAACCAACAAGTGACACATAGTTTTCTTTGCAGAAAATGGAGAGTCTCTACAAAAACCGCTAAGCGTCGACGGCGCGGAAAAAAGGGAACTGACGTCAGCACGCCGACGAGGTCCTCTTATTGCTCCGATGACCTCATACGGTGTTGCGAACGGAGCCGTGCTATTGTTAGGTCTTCGTCGACGTGGGAGAGCTAGGAAAGAATTTCCACGGAATGGTGGCACAGGGGGTATTCATAAGGTGAGGAATCCACAGGCAGAAGTATCCATCAGAATTCCCAGTTTTCAGTAAAGCCATTATGGTGCTGTGGAGTTCGTAATGACAAACTCCCAGCACCATATACTCTTAATGGCATTACGGCACTTACAATGTCTAAGAATTGGTCTAGACACTGTAGGGGTACAGGGCTCATGCACCAGTACCCTCACCACTGGTATAGTGCACCCAGCTAGAGGGGTGGCTGACCTATGCCAGGGCAGTGGGCTTTAGGCATGGCACACAGGGATGTGTGCCATGTCGACTTTTCACTTCGTTCAGCACAAAACAGGGAGCCTGCAATGGCAGTGTGTGTATGTAAAGGTACAGGGCCTCTAAGGGTGGCACGATAGGTTCTGATACAAAACAAACTCCACACTTGGTACAATTTCCAAGGAAGAACAGTCAATGTATTCCTATGGAGAAAATGTGGTTATCAGTAAACAGGTAAGTACCTGGTTGTGGGAGTTGGTATTCTGGGGTAAGAACCAGGGTTCCCCCAGGGTCAAGGATGCACTCTCAAAGCACCCTCAGCTGCACTAGGGCGGCCAGGTGCAGAGTGCTGAGGCCCGATGTTATCAAATGGTGGATAGGGGGCATCCAGTTGGTGGGTACTCACGAGCAGGGCACAAGGTTGTGGGAGCAAAGCTCCTGGTGATAGGCTCAGGGCAAAGTGGGATCTGAGTTAGCACACAAGGTGCACCCGCAGGAACGGCTGGGTGCAGGGGACTGTTCTGGCGTCAGATACCCTGTTGTTTTCAATGGGAGTTGCCGGTTTGGGATTTTGGCTGCAGGCTCAGTCCAGGAAGACTTCCGGGAGGAGCCAACAGCTGAGCAGGTAAGTTGGAGGGCTCGAGGACATAGGTGCACCTCGGGTTCTCTTCTCCAGGGCGCAGGGCGGCTGGATGAAGGGGTGTCTTTTGAGGTCAAATTCCACCTTACCGAGCCACTCGCGATTGGGAGGGTATCCATGCAGAGGCTGCAGGCCGCGTCGGGTGTCCTGGAGGGTCAACCCACGGTGGACTTGGACTCTGGACTGCTTGGGAACCTCCCGGGGACCAGTGGGCTACCCCAGAGGCTGGTCGTTTTTCAGGGTCCATCTCTAAGCAAGGGCAGTGGGTTGTAGGCATGGCACACAGGGATGAGAGCCATGTCGACTCTTCACTTTGTTCTGCACCAAAACACGCAGCCTGCAATGGCAGTGTGTGTGTGTGTGTAAAGGAACATGGCCTCTAAGGGTGGCACGATAAGTGCTGCAGCCCTTAGAGTCCTTAACTGGCCAAAGTGCCCTTGGTACCCATGGCATCTTTTACAAGGGGCTGGCATGTGGCCAGAGAGGTGCCAATTGGGGGTACAAGGTACAATTTTGGGGAAAAAACACAGGCCCCGAGAACCTGATTGGCAGGGACCCAGGGCACATCAAGTCAAAGTGCATCAGTAGTCTGGCGAAAAGTGGCAGGGTTTCTGCAACAGAAACACAGCTTCCTACAACCATACATTATGTATCATTGCAAGAGAGCTACCCGCTGCTATGTTTAATCTTATTTTGTAGTGTAAGCATATGCGTGCCACGTTTGAGGTGGCAGATTATTCTTTTCTCTATGTTAATTTTTTAGGTTGCTGAGTTTCTGTCTGTATTTAATTGTGGATGAGTAAGTGTGTGAATGCAAGAATGAGTCAGTGGCAAATGGATGTATGGATAGATGGATGGATGAGTGACAGTGAATATGTATGATGACTTGAGAGCCTGATCTGACTAGTGACTGAAAGGACACTCTCAATTATAAGCCAGACCTATTGGTTGGGAGTGCCAGGCAGGACAGAATCAAAAGTATCTGGCTCGCTCAACCCTTTTTGAGGCGACGGCTGTCTCGTCACTCTCCCAGCTTTGTCTAGGATAAGGATTGTGAAGAATTTCATAAATCGCCTATTATTTTCAAACTAGTACTCACTGGAATAATACGCATTCCTTGTGCTATGTCCTGAAGAGGCTGTGAAAATCATTTGTGGATGAGACAGTCCTTATAGAGAGGTCTATTAAGGCTAAGATGGACTTTGGAAGATATCTACTTTAGACACTTTGGAAATACATTGGGTGGAAGGACATGTATATCCATTTGTGTGACTACCTTGCGGTGTGGACACGGACACTATAAATGTGTAGTAGTGTCTTACCGTTCTGAAAGACTTTTCAAGGATCCAATTGTAATCATTTATGGACTATTGTGTTATTATAAATGTCTACAAGTGTGTTTGCTCACATTATAAACCAAGTGAATAAACATTAGATTTGATGCACTATCATTCTGAGAGAGCATGCGTCATGGAGCATTGACTGATGATGGTCTAACTGTACTGAAACCTTTAGAATAATCTTTAAAAAGTAATTAATTGTGTTCAATGTTCACTTATCACAGTTTTGTCAAATGCACATCAAATAATACATTTATCGCAAATGGAACAGTTCTTAATGGCGATGTGTCAATATCCACTTTGCAGACACTTGTGTATGTGTGATATACATTACTTGAACTGAGCGTGTGTGCTCATTTGAACAAATACATTTCTATAAGTGTACACAATACCATTCCAAAGCCTACTCATCTTGGCAAATATAAAAACATGCTGATTGTCTTTTTAAACTTACCACATACAAGACTCAACTGCACACTGAAATTTTTGGCTTTAACATGGTGAAACAGAGTACACATCTCACCAACACTATGCTTGCACTTACCAATCTCATTGGCCTCAGGGTGTCGGCGTTCTATATGGTATTCGAGGTAGGAAACTTGTGAAAAGGCTTTGTCGCAGAGTTCGCACTGCATGAGAAGTGAAAAACATTACTGTGACACATGCGCTCGTTTTTTTTTCGTTTTTTTTCTGCGTATTACTTTTCATCGGTCAGTATATCACAATGAGGTACTTTTGTAACAGTGTTATTGCTAGGAATGAAATGATTACTTACCAGCAGGAGTAGTTTTGCAGCATGAAGAGTTTTCTGTATTCAAGTGCTGTACATTATTTCAAGGTGGTGAGATGTCAGACGGCGCCCAAGAAGTCCCCATGACGGGGCGCCATCTTCAGATTCTTTTTTCCTCTTGACAGCTTTATTGGTTGGAGCTTTTTCTTCTCCTGATGAGTCCTTAACCTCCCTAGTTTGTACCCTCATATTTCTGGGGAGGGGGTGGGCTACATGTGAATCCAAAAAAGTAGAAGCTGCAAAACTACTACTACTGGTAAGTAACCATTTTGATTTGCAGCATCAAGCCGTTACTGGATGCACATGCTGTGCATTGATTATATGGCAGGACCCAGAGGAGAGGATTAGGCTTTTCTCTCTTCGTTTAGTTTTACAGCAGTCATGTCAAAACATAATACTTAATACTTTGGCTACATATCCAATGAGTCCAAAACAACAACAAAGTTCTAGAACCAGAAAGTCCGTCCAATCAGGGACCTCCATCTGACATAACCTTCGTTTACCTTCCTAGGACTTCCCCTTTCTTCGTGAGTTAAGTGTGGGGGGGGTTTACCCTTCCTTCTTTCACTATTTGTCTCAGTTATCATTGTAATCGTTATATACATTTGTAACACGGGCTTCCCGTCGCACTTACTGTTTTTTTAAAGTTAATCTTGGCAGGTTTATTGAAGTGAACATAGCACAGCGGGGACTTTGTCTCTGTCGCAGCGGCCGCAGGAATGCTTTGTCAGTTCTTCGCGGCTGCATTGTTGATTGCGCTCCCCTGGGGACTGGAGTGCCCAGCGGTCATCCGGCTGCTAGAGGGCGCACCTCCGAGTTTTGGTGCAGACACACGTGTAGCCCGTGAGACGAAGATCGCATCAATTTCAAAGGACACTGAGCGCCTCCGGCTACGCGATCAATCAAACGTTTGTTGAGCGCGCTACTCACCGGTAAGGGTCTCAAGGCGCTAAGGGGGTGGGGGAAGCAGCTACTGGTCGAACAGCCAGGTCTTGAGAAGTCTCCTGAAGGTCAGCAGGTCCTGGGTCTGACGCAGGTGGGCGGGGAGGGTGTTCCATGTCTTGGCGGCGAGGTGGGAGAATGATCTGCCGCCGGTGGTCATTCGGCGGATGAGTGGGATGGTGGCGAGGTCAGCGGAGCGAAGCTGACGGTTTGGGGTGTAGAAGGACAGTCGTTCGTTGAGGTATGCTGGTCCGGCGTTGTGGAGTGCTTTGTGAGCGTGGGTGAGGAGCTTGAAGGTGATCCTCTTGTTGACCGGGAGCCAATGCAGGTCTCTCAGGTGGGTGGAGATGTGGCCGTGGCGAGGGAGTCCGAGGATGAGGTGTGTGGAGGAGTTTTGTGGTGGAAGAAGGTAGCCAGGGAGTCGCAGAGGTCTTGTGACGGCGGGATGGCGTTGGAGCTGGGGGTAGCGAGTTCTTTCACGATGTTGAAGAGCTCTTTGCTGTTGTGTGCGTTGATGTTGATGCGTTCCTTGAAGGAGGTTCTTTTGGCGGGTCGGGTGAGTTGGTGGTGTTTGCGTCTGGCGTTCATGTGGGCTGCGTGGTTGTCTGGTGTCTGGTCACTGCGCCACTGCTTCTCGAGTCTTCGGCAGGTGTGCTTGGAGTTCTGGAGGTCGGCGCAGAACCAGATGGCTCTTGTGTCGATGTGCCTGTTGGAGGGTTTCCTGATCGGGGCGAGGGTGTTGGTGCAGTCATCGATTCATTGTCTCAAGTTGTGGGCTGCTGCGTTGGTCTCGGAGGGCTCGGGTGGAGGGTCTCGGGAGAGTGTGGTGATGAGCTGGTCCGCGGTGACTTTTTTCCAGCTGCGGTGTGGAATACGTTGCGGTTGGTTGTGCATGATGTGTTTCTCGAAGGAGAAGTGGATGCAGTGGTGGTCGGTCCAGTGAAGTTCCGTGGTGTGGCTGAAGGTTACTGTCGTTGGCGTTCTCGAGGTGTAAAGTTCAGGTCTCCGAAGAGAATGTAGTCTGTGAAGGCGAGGGCGTGTGTGCTGATGAGGTCGGCGACGGATTTGCTGAACTGTGGTCGGGGTCCCAGGTGACAGTAGACGAGGGCTCCTCTGAGGGTGGTGGTGTGATCGACGTGGATGTGGAAGTGTAGGTGTTCGGCCATGCTGAGAGAGTCTTCGATGTTGGTTGAGATTCTGATGGTGTTCCTGTGGACGATGGAGATTTGTCCTCCTGGTTTGTTGTTTCGGTCCCTGTGGGTGATCTTGTAGCCGTCCGAGATGGCTATGTCAGGTGCTGAGGAGGGGTTCATCCAGGTCTCCGTCAGGAAGGCGATGTCCGGGGCAGAGGAGTCGAGCAGGTCCTAGAGTTCGACGGCGTGCTTGTGGACTGAGTGGGTGTTGAGAATTATGCAGCTGAGATAGTTGTAGTGTGCACTGTTGGGATGGGCAGGACGTGCTGGTGTACGCTGGCTGGTGTAGCTGCAGTTTCGGCAGGTGAAGGGTCCGTGGGTGAGCTTGGCATGGAAGCAGGTGGAATTTCGGCCGTCGTTGAGTGCGTGGAGGGTGTTGGCATCGTAGCTGCGTCGGGTATTGTGGGGGTCGCGGGGGCTAGTGGGTCTGGCGCTGGGCCCGGTCCAGGCGCGGATGGGCGCAGACGGGCTTGCCTTACGCGCAGCGGTCGCTATAAGAAGGGGAGGGGGGGCGGGAGCAGAGGTAGGGGGCATGAACGGGCTGGATCGGTGGGCAGGGCCGCAGGGGGCGCAGCGGCTGGAAAAACGGCAACACAGCGCAGAATACAGTAATCAGAGGAACAGAGGAAGAGTAAAATAAAAAGAAAAAAAAACAAATACGAAGTGCTGTCACGCAGGGGGGGCCTCTCTGAGCACAGCAGGGTGGAGCAGCGGCGCCGGGACGGACTGCTGGCTCGAAACCTGAGCGGGGACACGGAGCTGGGGCAGGCAGACAGACGAGGCTGCTGGGGAGAGTGCTGGCCCTGATCCAGTGGTCAAGGCTTCACACCTTCACATGCGATGCAGCCGCTTAGTCTGAATTCCCGGCCGACCTGGAGCAAAACCCTCTGCGGGGTACGTTTGGGTCTACGACCTTTGGTTCTTCTGTGAGAGACAGGCCCAGGCTGTTTTGTGGGCTTAGGTGAGTACAGGGTTTTTTTCTGTAGATTTGCCCAGATAATTCTCAGGGCACAGAGTCTGCCTGGGGCCTAATGCCCTTCCCTACAGCCTCCTTAGCTCCAACTGCCTCCAGGGAGGCACCCATTTTGTGGGCAATAGCTTAGCTAGCTTCTTACCTCTGGGGATCCCAGACCCTGTACCCCTCTAGCTAAATACTTGCCTCTTGGGATTCCAGATACTTTACGCCTCTTACCTGGTGGGTGGCCACCCTACCCCTGTTTTCCTCATGACATACTGTCATTACCCTGGTTCACTTACCAGGATGGAGGATCTCTGGGAGTATTATGAGGAAGGAGGTCCAGTATTTCCCAGTGACTGATGACTTTTGTGACGCGGTGGATGACTCCATAATCAGGGCGGTCTCGGATGCAATGGCTCCTCTGAAGAACAGACAAATGGACCTAGCGCAAAGGTGCCTTCAACCCCTCACCTTGAGGGAAGACTCTCCTGGGCCTTCGGCCCCCAAACCCCCAGAGGAGACCATTGTCTCCCTCCCGCCCTGAGAATCCATGCAAACGCTCAAATCTGATGGGGTAGATTTAGACGCCTTCGCTAGATTAGAAAAGGCGTTCTTGGGGGCTAACCCCCCTCCCCTCCAGTCGACGTCCCGACCGCTCCCCCACCCCCACCCTCGGACAACCAAGTCCCAGACGTTTCCCCTACGGACGATTCCCCTACGGGATCAGAGGGTGAGTCAGACCACGAACGACCTTGGAGACCTTCCACTTCCACTTCCCCTCCCGTCCCCATCCCTCTTCTGTCAGATCCAGAGGAGTTGCTTCACCCCCGCTCCTCGGAGTGGGCCCCAGGCGATAAAGTGGCCAAACATATGGCCAGGAGGCTGCGCAAGCCTCTAGATCAGAAGGTTCGCTCCCGGTTCAGATCAGAGTACCCTAGACCTTCATTGGAGGGCAAGGTGCAAGCCACACCAGAGATCGATGCCCGTATGGCAACGTTCCTATCCAAATATATCAAAGATCCCAAGAAGGGCATTGAGCGCTCTTGGCGGTCATGCCAAGATAAATTGCTGGATAGTTAAAATTTTTGACATGGTGGAGGACACAAAAGCCTCCGGGCCGTTGATCCCTCTCGACGTCCTATCTAGCTGGGCGCAACAGGCGATATTTTTAGGGAACGCCAATTGTATCATCTCTACGGAGAGACGCAGGTCCTTGCTGATTAAGCTGGACCTGAAAATGGGTGAGCTGGCAACATCGGAAGCAGGGCAGATGGCGCAGGGAGGGCTTGTTGGCGATCCCTTCGTCAAAGAACTTTGTAAGTTTGTGTCCACCTTAAATTCTCTGGACAAGGCCCAATCCAGTGTGAAGCTTATCTTCAACGCACATATTTTGTCTGGGGCTGGCTGTGGTAGGGGGCTCTCGGCTGGCCACTCCTCTCAGTCAGCCTCCGGTAGAGGACAACCTTCCCAGAGAGGACAGTGCAAGACTTGTCACACTACACCTCACCCAGGGGGTTCTTACGCGATCTCTTCTCAGTACAGAAACAGGATGGGGAGTCAATGCCCAGTTATCAACCTCAGGGAGTTTAACAAGTGGGTGGTTTACCGCCACTTCAAAATGGAGGGGATTCACCTGCTACGCACTCTCCTGCGGCAAAACGACTGGATGGCCGGTCTGGACCTTAAGAACGCTTACCTTACGCTCCCAATTTTTCTGCTGCATCGGTGTTATCTCCAATTCCAATGGCGGAACCAAACTTTCGAGTTCACCTCGCTGCCCTTCGGCCTGTCTTCGGCTCTGTGGTGCTTTACCAAGGTGCTTCACCCGGTGGTAGCACCTCTGAGAGAGAGGGGTCTTCGGATGATCGTGTATCTGGACGATATGTTGTTCATGCACCAATCTTCCTGGTACCTTTCCCACCAGCTGGGAAAGGCGGTGGAACTGCTTCAGGAGTTAGGCTTTGTCATCAACCAGGCGAAGTCCAATTTGTAGCCCTCGCAGACAATCACCTTCTTAGGGTTTGTCTTGGACTCGGTGGAGGCCACATTGAGCCTGCCGTCCAGGAAAATTGCAGCGATCAGGCACGAAGTCAGGAGGATGTTGGCGAAACCGCTGATCTCCTTGCACAATATCGCCAGAGTGCTCGGGCTCCAGTCGTCTTCAATACAAGCCATCTTTACAGGACCCCTCTATTTATGGGAACTCTAACAACTAAAAGCGTCTCACCTGCGTCGGGGCCGGACGTATGCACAACAGGTGCCACTCTCCGAGGAGGTCATGGCAGAGCTACAATGGTGGCTGTCCCACATGGAAGCATGGAATAGGCGTGCCATTTTCGGTTCCCGCACGTACCTGGTCATTAAATCGGACGCCAGAGGCTCAGGCTGGGGAGCCCGCTGTGAAGAGTTCACTACCAACTGTGTCTGGTCCGCAGAGGAACAATCCCTCCATAACAATTGTCTGAAACTCATGGCGGGTCCCTTTGCGGTACGTTGTTGGACAAGGGAACAGGCGCATTCTTGTGTCCTACTCAAGCTGGACATTGTGGCGGCGGTTCGTTACATCAATCATCTCGGGGGCACTTGGTCCAAGGCCCTGGCGGATTTCGCCAAAGATTTCTGGGAGTTCTGCCTGGAACATCAAATCTTAGTGACTGCAGAACATCTGCCTAGTTCAACCAACAAGGAGGCCTATGGCAATCGCGTCATCTGCAGGATTCAGGCCTGTGAAAACTATTCCTGCTGATGTTTCAAGCCCTTGTCACGCTTTGGTGCCCCTTCACCATCGATTTGTTTGCATCACACCTCGATCATCAACTTCCCCAGCTACACCAGCTGACGGCCAGACCCAGGAGCGGTGGAAACCGATGCCTTCCTCCAGGACTGGGGGACAGAACAGGGCTATGCATTTTGCCATGATCATGCAGCTCACCACTCAGGTGTGTCTTCAACGCACGGAGGTAGTGGTGATTGTACCAGTGTGGAGGTCGCAAGTTTGGTTCCAAGTTCTGATGGAACTTTCTTGGGATACTCCAATCCTCCTAAACCCATCACCTCATCCCCTGGCGATCCACGCAGCAATCCTCATACCCTGATATCGAGGGACAGTCTCCCGCTAATGGCGTGGAGGATTACTAGGGGCAATGGGAAGTCCCGGGCCTTTCGCAAAACGCAGCAGACCTCTTGGCTCGAGCATGGGCAGACAGTACAGTCAAACGATACCGCTCAACCTGGACTTGATAAGTGGATTGGTGTCTGCGACGGCATCTGGATCCTGTGGGGACAGATGTTGTGAACGTCCTCAATTTCCTAGCCTCTTTGGCCTCTGAGGATCTAGTGTATCGCTCTATCAATATGTTCAGGTCGGCAATCTCAGCTGGACGCTTTCTAGTGGCGAGTTCTCCGGTTGGTGAACATCCGCTAGCCAGAAAATTGCTCCCTGGGATCAGGCTTTCACTCTCCCCGGAATCGAGATATTCTACACTGTGAGACAATAAATAATGTCCTTAACCTACTTTCGGGGATGGCCGAGCAATAAGTATCTCTCGCGCAAACAGTTGTCGGCCAAGTTGACTATGTTGCTCTGTTTGATCTCTTGCACGAGAGTGTCAGATGTCAGGGCACTGGATCCTTCAGGGAGATCTTTCACCTCAGACAGGGTCACCTTTCATGTGACCAAACGAACCAAAACACAATCCCAGGTGATCTCCTATCCAGCATTTACGGAGTCTCCCAAGTTGTGCGTTGTCTGATGTGTAAAGGCCTATGAAGCCATGACTGCGGAGCACTGACCCCATGGGAAGAACCAATGGCTGATAGCGCTACGAAAGCCCTTCAGGGTGGTCTCGTCCCGACCATAGCCAGATGGGTTTGGTGGTTTATGCAAGAGGCTGGTATAGGCACCAAACTGTTCGGTGCTCATTCAGCAGGAGGCGCAATGGCCTCTAAAGCCTTCAGGTTGGGGGCCCGCTTGAAGGATATTTTGAATGTCGCTGACTGGTTTTCGGACTCTACCTTCAAAAGGTTTTATTTTAAACCAGTCACCACAATAGCAGCTCTCGTGGTGGATAAGCTTTGAACTAGCCAAATCCTAGCCTCCGGGTCCTGCCATAGAATGAAATATGTCCTAGCTATCGTAACGAAAAGTTTCATTTCTATGAAGGACTAGGAGGCTAGGATTCGCCCACCCGCATTCTGGTGCATGGCCCAACCGGGCATTGGTACTTCGTATGGATGTATGTAATGTTTTTTGTGATTGTCTTGCTTGCTCGTGGAAGGAGTACTGTCAGTTTATCTCGAGTGATAACGGAAGTCCAGGTTCTCAAACATGTTATTTTGTTGCAAGAACAAATTCTTCTAAACAGGAGTGATGATCTTCCACAGTCGGCTTGTTCGCAGGAAGAGGAAGTCCTAGGAAGGGAAACAACAGTTATGTCAGATGGAGGTCCCTGATTGGATGGACTTTCTGGTTCTAGAACTTTGTTGTAGTTTTGGACTCATGTGATATGTTGTCCAAGTGTTAAGTGTTCTGTTTTGACATGGTTGCTGTAAAAATAAACAAAAAGAAAAAAGCCTAATTCTCGCCTTCGAATCCTTAATAGAATTTAAACTTTCTGTTACGATAGCTAGGACATTTTTCACTCTCTAACGGTATTCATTTCCAGTGGAGGGGTTGGGTGGCTAAAATATGCTTCAATTAGCAAACAGGTGTTGTAGAATTTTCTGTCCCACCTATGCTTTCTTGTTTATTTGGATGTCTACACGGTAGTGTTTTGTGAAGGGGTGTGTTGAAGACCATGCTGCGGTCCTGCAGGTGTCACAGATGGGTACGCTTGCCTTGAAAGCCAGGGTTACATCCTTTATTGTGGAATGCACCCTGGGGTGTGAAGGTTAAGGCTTTCCTGCTTTCTCATACCAAGTCTCCACTATCCATTGTGCAATGGCTCCCTTTGTGACAAGCACACCCTAGCTTGCTATTACAGAAGAGATAAAGAGCTATTTTTCACTTCCTCAGTGTCTAGGTCTCCTGCAGGTAGTACTTTAGCACTCTTGCACGTCTAAGGTGTGGAGAATTCTCTCGGTCTTGGTTTCTGAAATGCTCTGGTTGGCATGAAATGGTGACACTACCTTTGGTAGGACCCAGAGGTTTGTCTTTAATACCACATTGTCTGTATGAATCTACACAGGATTCTAGGATGGTGAGTGCTTGAGCTCACTCACCCTGTGTAACAATGTGAGCACTATTATGAAGGCAGTTTTTAGAGTGAGGTGTCTTAGTTCTGCATTGTGAATAGGTTTGAAAGATTCCATAATCAGCTACGTGAGTACAATGTTTAAATTTCAGATTGCTGCTTTCACAATTCTTGACTGCGCTTTTCTTTTTTATCCTTCTAGGAACATCTTCACCACCGGGAGGGTGAAAAAACTGTTTACCGTGGTTCCTCAAGTGTAAGCAACTAGGTGTACCTTCAATGACAGGTAGGTCTGGCCGATGTCCACTAGGTGAGTGAGATATGTTAGTACTGTGTTGTCTTCCGTCATTGTCTCCGTTTTGTTGTCTTTGCACCTGTGGATGTATCTGGTCCACCTGGCCGTGCAGTATCTTCTTATGGTCGGCCTTATTGCTTCCCTCAAGATCTCAATTGCTCTGAGGTGGAGCCTTAGGTGTCCTGACTTGAGGTACCCAGAAGCCATGCAGCCAGGTTGAGTGCGGTTGGTTCCAGGTCGTACCTCCCGTTCTGCATCCTTAAGAGGTTCTGCAATGCCCTCAGAGGCATGATCTGACCCCTGGTCGCCTCCATTAGCTCTGAGAACCACGTCTGCGTGTCCCACTGCAGGGCCATGAGAATGAGTGTCATCTCTTGATTGCCTAAATTCGTTAGCACTCTTGGGATCAGGGAACTCTGTGGAAAGGCATACGCAAATTTCCATGACCAGTTTATGGACAGGGCTTCCCTTTCGACTGCCGGTGTGTGTATCTGGATGCAAAGTCTCAGCATTTTGCATTTTCTGGGCTTGTGAATAGGTCTATGCTTGGTATACCCCATCTCCTGATGAACTCATCTAGTATTTATTGGTTTAGTTCCCATCAGTGGGAGACGCTTGTCCATCTGCTTAGCCTCTCAGCATCCATGTTCTGATCTCCCAGGAGGTGTACTGCCAGCAGGGTTGTACTCCATCGTACTGCCCACCTCCATATCTTCTGCGCTAGGTATGAGAGATGGAACGACTGACCTTCATACGTCCTTGTGTGCTCCCCACACCGTTGTTATGCTCACCGTGGGGGCTGGCAACCTGAAAGGTCTCCCTATTGTTACGCTGCTTACATTTCACCACTGTACCTCCCTTTGAATTTGTGCAGTGACCACCATTTGATCCTCCCAGATCCCCATGGTTTGTGATCATTTGTTGCTGAGCCATTCCTGTATGGGTCGCATGTAAGTATTAATAATACGTTTATTGTTTGGTTACTTAAAGCCTTTACAATCAATAATAACAAACAACAGTACAATTTCACGTCAGATAGCTTTCAAAGTATTATTACATTCAGAAATGTACTATTGCGGGGGGCGTGGCTAGCAGACGACGAGTATGGCCACTGCCTATGTGAGCTCCCGCATCCCCGCCGGCTATCCTGAACAATCCTGTGCCATCTATACTTGTAAACCCGTTACGAAAGTGAGGCAAGACCTGAGGTACTTGTGGAGGGCGAATGAGGGAGAACGGAGACATAACCGAAGTGCCCGAGTGAGGTGAAAGGAAAAAAGAGAGAGGCTTCAACATGGCGGCATCCAGGTACCCGAGGATGGCATTCGGTGTCCTGTAGTATTGCCGCGTCACGCCGCCACCCTACGGTGACGAGCCGCGGTGCAGAGCGCGGGCCTGTGAGAGCGGCGGCCCCGGAGGAAAAGGTGTGCGGGGTCCGGAATGTAGCAGTGGCAGCCCGGAGGTGAATTGACGGGCGTCCCGGGGCCGCTCCCATAAATCGAGGCCCCAGCTTTGAAGGCCTGCTAGGCCCTGACCAGACCCGGGTAGAAACGAGACTCTGTAAGGGGGGGAGACAGCGGAGGGGGTCTCGAAATTACCTAGGGGCATAAGCGCATTCCGGCGGACGCAGGAGAAGATATCCAGGGATAGCAGCCCCCCTCTCTCAGTGCCGATAGCAACAGAGAACAGGCCCTTGCGCTATAAAAAGCGAGCCATAATTAACTCGACGGAGGCTGTAGGTTGCAAGCGTACTGAGCAGGTGCCACCCCAATTCCACAGACATTCGGCTGGAGCTAAATTGTGAGGGGCTATAACTCCGGTTGTGGCTGTGCTCACACCTGTATACCGTAGGCAGAGAAGCTGAGACAGAAGCGCCGGCAGATAGCGAGATACCAGAGACGGGGGAGATTCCAGAAACAGCCGGATTGCACCGAGCAGACAAGGGTCCTGGGTGGTGAAGGAGGGTGCGAGTAAACGCCGCCGCCTGCAGCAGCGCCCTCATTGAGCGGAGTGTGTGGTTCTTTTCACTCCACACTTTCGCCGGTGGAGCCAGTAACCTCCAAAGAAAAGAGGAGTCCACCCAGAGACAATTCAGATATAAACGAAGCTGGAGTGGTGGGTGCGATAGTCGAGGCACGCCACCCTGCCCACCAAAGATCAGTTGGAGGAGTGGGCGCATAAAGTGCCGCTTGTGGAGCCCCACGTTGTCGTGGAGTGTCCATACACATAGAGAGCCCCTGGACGGAGAAGAGACCTGATTTGGGAAAAGGACCCGAGAGAAACCCGACAGGCCAACGGCGAGACTACCATACTCGCTGGGTAGGCGGCGGGGAATACCCGGGGCCGTTCCGGATTCTACCATTGACTTGCACGACGCCGGCGTGCACACATGGCAACAGGCAGGGGTCCTAAGGCTAACGCGCAGAACAAACTAGCCAAATTCACCTTGAATAAAACAGGAGAGGACAGGGAAACACACCAAATGGAAATAACTGAGGCACAAAATGCCCCTAAACCAGGGTCGGAGCCAACACTCCACGATGTCATGGCGGCCATAAACGGAGTGCGCACCTCGTTGGACTCAGTTACCGTTGAGGTTTCTCTCATAAGAGCAGATGAGAGAGTAAAGGAACTCAAAATCGTTACTACAGTGCTGCAAACGGACACTTCCCAGCTCCAAAACGTAGGTGGCTGACCTGCAGAATACACAGGAGCGAATGGCGCAACAACTTTATGACTATGAAGGCCGGGCACGTTGCAACAGCATACGAATTTTAGGCGTCCTGGAATGAGCCGAAGGGCCAGCAGCTGACCTATATGTAGAGGAATTGATAACCAAGCACTTGCAGCCCAAGACCCTGTAGTGCTATTTCTCGATAGAGAGGGCGCATAGGGTGCTGGGATTTAGGCCGAAACCTGCCCCCCCCTCCCCCTCGAGACCCCTCATCGCCCGGGTCTTTAATTACCGGGACAGAGATATCATACTGCAGACGGCAAGATCCAGCCCGCCTCTAAAGATTGATAACAGCCAAGTTACATTTTTTCCGGATTTCACAGTCAAAGTTCAGGCCTAGTGTCGCAGCTTCCAGGCAGTGAAAAAAGAGCTCCGAGACCAGGAAGTAAAATACGCCATGCCCTTTACCGCGAAACTTAGAGTAGAGTCAGACGGCAGAACATGGTTCTTCGCATCGCCGGAGGAAGCGTGGGACTGGCTGGAGGGGTGGCGAAGGGTGGGGGGCCAGAGAAGAGATCGTACTGCCGGACCCAGACAGCAGAGGGGGAACTTGGACGATTCATCTGGGGATGGCTCCGCTGAAAGAAGTGAGAAGACGGTGGAGCCTGAATAGATCTTGGGGATATGGAATGCCTGCCGGTGGATCTATGGAAGCGCAAGTATTGCTGGGGTTGGAAGATTGTTCCTAAAACTAGCACACACATGTGGCTGATTGGAGATTTGATTGTTGTATGCTTAGTTATTTCACACCTCACTGAGGGAGATCCTCCCAGGACATTTATTTGCTACGGACAATGGATAGACTGTAACAGGCAAGATGTATCGTGAAACTAGCGGGGATGGAGACTGGCAAAGCCCGCGTTCTTTCAGCATTTTGGGAGGGGCGAGAGGCACTCTGCCTAGTTGGGGAGTGGGTAGTTTTACATCCACAGGCAGGGGGCAGGGGGCAGGGAGGGGGTGGGGGAAGGGAGGAGGGAGGGGTGTTCACCTTTTCAATGTTTTGTTGATTTGAAACGTGGCTACTGTATATTGCTATGTACCGATGTCCAGGCTGGTCTCAGAAGCGGGGTATATACGCAGAGAAGAGTTACTCAGACTCAACTGGTACTGCATGACACTTATCCATTATCATTGATCTACTGTATTGAGAATTTATCTATGGTATGTGATGGGGGATGAAAGAGATCGAACACTCTCTGTTTTCACCTGGAATGTGAACGCGATGGGCGATAAAATTAAAATGGGAATCGTCCAACAGTACTTGGAGACATTCTCCGGACCTTGTATTATTGCAAGAAACCAACCTGGTCGGACAAAAAAGCAAAGCCCTCACTAGGTGGGGTTATAAACGAAGTACACGCAGACTACACCACGGGCTCCAGAGGAACGGGTATCGTGGTGAAAAGGAGTACACCACTTATTGTCTGAGGTGATTGACCTCCACTCCGCGAGGATTCCTCCATCCCACCACTACTAGTGTTGTGGTGGGGCTGTGGGCCAAGGAAGTCACTTGCTTGCTGGCCCTCCTCCTCCTTGGGGATTTTACTCTTCTTCTTGGCTTCCCTTGAAAAGGCTGTCTTGCCATGTGTTGCCATGGCTGGTGTGCCACTTGTTGCATAACCTGCTGGCTGATGCCCTGATGTTGCTGGCGGTGATGGGTGGCTGATGAGACACTTGCCTTGCTTGTTGGTCTTCTGGAGGGCATCTCTGCTTTCCTGAAGGATTGTCTGAACTGCAGTGCTCCCTTTGCCTTTGCAGTCCCTTTATTCTTTCAAAAATGCTTCATCCTTGATTATTTGTACCGGTGTCTCTTTAATAAAAAGAATTACAAAAAAAAAAAAAGCTTCATCCACTGCCGGTTTAAAGAGGACCTCACCAGTGAAAGGCATGGTAATAACTGATGCCTCCAGCTCTGGACCAGAGCGTCCACCTCTGAGACCAGGCATGCCTCCTGTGGGTGGTGCCTGTGAACATCTGCCCGTTGGCTTGGTCTACCGTATCCAGTGCTGATTCGAAGAAGTTAATTCATGATGTTCCTACACTCTTGGGTCACGGTATTGGTTCTATTCTGCAACTCCTCTGGGAGGTGTTGCATCAGTCTCTTGATCTTGTCCCTCTGATGATTGCCGTAGTGTTTGAGAAGGGCATCCGAGTTGCTAGCCCCAATGTTTTAGGTGCCTCTCTCTCTCAATCTTCCTGCCCATCAGATCCAGACTTTAACCCTACTCTGGTGGTGGTCCGGTCGATGTGGGGGCACTGTTCCGCTTCCTTGAGGTCACCACAATGATTGGGTCCACAGGCACGTTCAACTTTATGTATTGTGGGTCATGTGTGGAATGCTTATATTTTTCTCCACACAAGGGGTTATTGCTCTTGCTGGCTTTCTAAAAAGCTCCTTACCTTGATCCAGGCCGCTGCAGGCATGGGCAGGTAAAGCTTTGCCTTCTGGGATGGCAAGAATGGTTCCAGTAAGAAGCAAACTTCTTCCTTCTCCTCCACCAGTTGGACGCAATACATGTCTGCCACCCTTTTGATAAGTCCGCTGTATAGGAACTGGTCGTTCTGCAGCGAAGGTCTTGACAGATAGTTGTTGAAGCCCTCTTCTGAAACTAAGTATCACGATCCTGCCACATATCCTTGAGTTGACTTTGGCCTTCAAACACTGCTGACTCGGCAGCGTCCTTGAAAGCGAAGAACTCCTCCTGTTCTTCCTCATGTGGTTTCAGATGTCAAGGGCACCTTGCTGTTCGGCTGCTCATCCTTCATCTCACTCAGGTTCGAGGGCCTTGTCAAGATGCGAAATTCCTTCAAGAATGTGTCAAACTCCTTCTTCTTTTGTAGGAGAGATGCCATTGCGGCCTCGAATTATTGTTTTTTCATGTTCGAACTTGAGTGTTCTTTGTTTGGCATCGGTCGTTGGCAGCACCTTCCTTTTCTACTTCAGCGTTTTTTTCAGCCTTCAGTTCTTTGCTTTTTTCAGAGAGGGTAGGTAGGACGGTTTGTCCCCATTAATGTTCTTTGGTTGGTATCTGTGTGGCTCTATTGCCTATGGTGACCTTCAGTCGGTGTTAAGACAGAGAGGTAGATTTCAAGGACTTAAGAGTCCGAGGACTTAGCGCCTGATCCTTTCTGCGCTTTCATTACCTTTTGCTGTTACTTTCCGCGTCTCTCTTCACCTTCCTTGTGGCTTCCATCTTTTTTATCTCAACAACGCTGCCTTCAGCTTCCGACTCTCCTCCCAGTGTTGTCCGCTTCCTCAATGGAGAGGCCTAGGTGTTTCAGGGATTGTTGTTCTTTGTAGGTGCTAGCAATGGAGTAGTGTGCTAGGCAATGTTGGAGTCTTGCCTTGAGTGTTTTTGGTACAAATTCAGCAACGGCTTCGCAGATCACAGCACTGTGGTCCTTCGTGAGACAGAGGTTGCAGACCTTGTTTGGATTCTTCAGCGTAAACTTGTGGTGGCACTCTGGCAGACTTGAAAGGGTGTGTTTCCCATGACCCTTAGGTACCTTCACTCTGTGCATTCTCTGACCACGTGCTGCTCACTCCGCTGGATCCCCCAGTCTACCTGTCTCTGCTTTTCAGTGTTTCCGTGGCCTGCGGTGATTCTTGGCGTTTTCCTGTAAGTATTCTCTGTAACGGCAGAAAAATTAATCCGAAGATGGCGAAGTGTGATGGTGCCTGCCAAGGGAACGCAACGCGCTCCTTCGCGGCTGTGATTTTATCTACTGCGGCTCGCTCTGTGACACACTGCGACTCTATGATCATGGCACGTGACTTCGGAATCTCTTCAGCAATAGTACCCGAGTCGCGCGCCATTTCTCCCTGTGTTGCCCCCATCAAGACTTGCCCTCCTGGAGACTGACGCCCTGAGGATCAGGGTCTGTACAGGCAGCAGCCTGCTTTTCAAATCATCTGATGCCCGATAAGGGTTTGTAGCATGCATGAATGTTAATCACCCCGCATGGTCAGTTTTAATATTTAGGCTGTGGAAGTGTTGTTTCAAGGGACATGCTCCCAGGACGGGATGCCAACTAAGATTTTAGCACCAGGGGGGGTGTGTCCCTGGGCTGTGACCCATCTGATTGTGCAGCTTTGCCCACCCCTATCTACAGCTGACACCCAGCCCTAAAACAAAACCTGCAGTGCTTCAGCCCTGCTATTACCCACCATAAAGCACTGAGATAGTGCTCCCTCAGAGGTTTGTGGGTCCTCTGCAGTAACTACTGCCCTTTATTTGTCCTTATTCTCCCACTGGCTTGCCATGGAGATATCCAAAGATATGTTGTCTGAGGGAGACCCCTTAAGTAACCCTTTTGGGATGGCAAGTTTTATGAGGCTCTTTATATCGGGCTGTGGAGAAAGACATGGCGCCCATGGAGCATCGCTTGTCCCAACTAAGAGCATGCGCATGCCCAAAGCTGACTGCCACCCACATTTCTCCAGCCCCAGCCTCCCTCCTACCGCTTAGTCACGACCCAGATCTGATCCCAGCTAGGCGCCCTCAGGAGGCGGGGTAGAATATGACACATTTGAGCATCTTAGAGAGGCTTTCTTGGGCAGCACCTACCTCCTACACCCAATTTAGATGCAAATGACCCAGGCATCCCCCCCCCTTCCCCCAAGAGGCCTCTCCTGATCCCCTTGATGATGACGGACATGGAGACTCTAATGATGCTGCAGGCCCCTCAAGGCCTTGGTGCCCCTCTCCCTTTAACTCCAGTTCCAAGGCATGATACCCCAGGTGCGCCTGATGACTCCACTGATTTGCTTGATCCGGAGGAGCTACTGCCTCCTCGCTCCTCAGAGTGGGCTCCCTCCATGAAAGTTGACAAGTATGTGGAGGCAAGAATCAGGGCCCAATGGGCAAAGAAGGCCATAATCGCCTGAGGACCAAGTCTCCGCACCTCTCTTCAGATGGAAAGGTGGCTCTTACCCTGAAGCTCAACCCAAGGATGACGACCTTCTAGTCCAAGTTTATGAAGTACCCAAAGAAGGAGATTGATAAATCTTGGAAAGCCTGCCAGGATAAGCAGCTTGATGCTCTTGGCCCACTCACCAAGATCTTTGACATGGCAGAGGACGGCAAAGCTTCGGGCAGCGCACAATTATATTTTATGCCAACGCGAACTGTGCGCTGTCGACGGAGCAGCGCCACTCCTTGCGCATTAAGGTGGACCCAAAGCTTGGGGATCTGGCTAATTCAGAGGCTGGCGCTGTGGCTCAAGAGGGACTCTTCAGGGATCCCTTAATCAAAATACTGGGATAGTCTGAGAATACGTTCACGTCTTTGGACGAGGCCCAGTCCTCCATTAAAAGAGTTTTCCCCACTCAGATTTTCAGGGGGGGCGGGGGCGGGTGGGGTTGGTTTGGTCGAGGCAGGGGCCGCTCGACCGGCAAGTACTCCTCACAATACTAACCTAGAAGGTAAGGCTCCAGAAGGGGACCTTACCAGGATAACAGACCAGTCCCGATTTGCCATTATTTACCTGACCAGGGAAAACGGTTCAGAGGATGCGAATCCAGAGTCTTTGACCAGGCCGCCAATTCTTCTAAAACCAGGGGGGCGTTTGCTATGGAAGCAGATCACAACTGATGCGTGGGTCTTGCAGACCATCCATGGGGTTCAAATAGAGTTTCTTGGTTCTCTTGTCCAAGCAGTGCACCCATGACTCCTGTTCTCGGCCCAAAAAGCTGCACTGGGGGTTGCAGAGGTCACTGCACTTCTGGCACTAGGGGCCATTTGCCCAACTGCTCCGCACCATTACAGCTTTATCAGCAACATATTCTTGGTCAACAAGGCCGACGGGGTCAGCATCCAGTTATAAATGTATGCGAATTCAACCAGTGGCTTGCGTATCGCCACTTCAAGATGGAGGGAATCTACCTACTTTGCAATGTGCTTCGCCCCGCTGACTGGATGGTTTGTTTGGACCTGAAGGACGCCGACCTGTTTGTTCCAGTGTATCCCCCACATAGGTGTTTTTTCCAGTCCCTCTGGGGCCAAAAGGATTGAGTTTTCCACTTTTCCCTTCGGCCTTTCCTCCTCCCCATGGGGTTTCACAAAGGTTCTGAAACCAGTTGCGGAGCATCTACAG
Organism: Triturus cristatus; assembly: GCF_964204655.1. NCBI lineage: Eukaryota > Metazoa > Chordata > Amphibia > Caudata > Salamandridae > Triturus > Triturus cristatus. The sequence continues at coordinate 698,932,652 of NC_140594.1, read as the reverse complement.
GCACAGGGTTTGCGCCTGATCATATACTTGGACGACATGCTCTTCATGGATCAAGATCCCCACAGGCTGTTGGTGCACCTGAAAGACCTGATCAGTCTGTTAGAGAGCCTGGGCTTTGTCATCAGCAAGGGGAAATCACTCCTCGTACCCTCTCAAAAGGACACCGTTTTGGGCTTCATAATCGAATCTACGGCAGCAACACTGAACCTCCCCTCACACAAGGTGGCAAAGATTTGCCACAAGCTCCGGAGGGCTTTGTCTCGCTAATGTGTGTCCTTGCAGCCAGCTTGCACACCTGGTGGGGCTTTTCTCAGCCATCTTTCAGGCTCTGGACCTCTCCACTATCGGCTCTCCAATGCCTCAAAGCAGCCGATCCACACAAGAGCCTCTCTATTCCCACTTAGTCGCCCGGCCCACAGAGATGCAAGAAGAAACTCAGTGATGGCTCTCCCATATGGAGGCTTGGAATGAGAGAGCAATCTTGCCCCAGACCTCATTATAGAGTCTGACGCCAGCAAGTCAGGCTGGGGCACTCGATGTGGAGAGTTCTCCACAGGTGGTGTGTGGTCTCAGCAAGAACGTATAGTTTCTTACCTGTTGGTGTAGTTTTGTAGCTTGAAGACTTTTCTGGATTGACTATGCTGAGCATTATTCCGCCATATAGTGGTTGGGTCTGGAATTGTAGTCTTTTCTCTTTTTTTATTTTTCGTGACCTGGTGGGCGTCGACATACCACCATTTGGTGTCCTTCTGTGAGGTCACCATCTTCGGATTCTTTTTTATTTATTTTTTTAGCTTACCTTTCTTTATTCCTCCTGTGTCATCTTCTTGACGGAGGCCGGTGGGTTCGCTAGTGAATCCAGAAAAGTCTTCAAGCTGCAAAACTACACTGACAGGTAAGGAACTATACGTTTTGCAGTGTGAATCTTTTCTGGATTCCCTATGCTGTGCATAGACTTTGTAGTAGTTTGCTAGTCTTGTGGTGGCTGGGTGGAAGATAAACGCGGGTTTGTGAATATATGTTGAAAGACCTTCTGTCCTACTTGTGCTTCTTTGTTCATCTGAATGTCCACGCAGTAGTGCTTTGTGAACGTGTGCACTGAAGACCATGTTGCCGCTTGGCAAATGTCTTCAATAGGTGTGTTTGCTAGGAAAGCCACTGTTGCTCCTTTCTTCCTTGTCGAGTGAGCGTGCGGTGCTCCTTGCAAGGTTTGATCTGACTGTGGCACAACTGTATGACTTGTGCGATCCATCTTGCAATGGTGTTCTTTGTGACTGGCCGTCCCAGAAAACTGTTTGCAAATGAAACAAAGAACTGCTTTGTTTTCCTGCATTGCTTTGTTCTCTCAATGTAGTACATAACTGCCCTTCTGGCGTTCAGGGTGTGCAATGCTCTTTCTGCTTGTGTTTTTGGGTTTTGGAAAAAGCTTGGTATTTGTATTGTTTGGTTGATATGGAACTTAGATACCACCTTTGGCATAAAATATGGATCTGTTCTCAGGATGACTCTGTCATTATGCATTTGGAAGTAGGGCTCTTGTAGTGGTAGAGCCTGCAATTCCTTACTCTACGTAGTGATGTTATTGCCACTAAAAACGCTGTTATTAGCGTGGGCATCTCTAAGGTTGCTTTGTGTATTGGCTCGAATGGCGCCTTCATCATTTGTGCGAGTACCACGTTGAGGTTCCATGTGGGATGTGGCACCCTCTTTGGAGGTGCTATCCTCTTTGCTCCTTCCTGGAATCTCTTGACCACTTGTGATGTGAAACTCTTCCCTGTTCCTCCCTTGTGTAAGCTACGATTGCTGCCAAGTGTACCCTTATAGATGCGTAGCTTAGATTCTCCTGTAGAAAATATGTTAAGTATTTTAGTAATGTTGATTCCCTTGTGATCTTTCATGAAAGTTTTTCCTTCCGGCACCAAAGTGATAAACGTTTCCATTTTGCTGTGTAACACTTTCTTGTTGTAGGTCTTCGCGCCACTCTGAGTACTACCATTGTGCTCTCTGGTAGTCTGAGGTGAGAGAATTTTAAGTCCTCAGGAGCCACGCTGCCAGGCTTAGACTCTCTGGTTCTGGGTGTAGCACCTTTCCGTCTTGCAGAGTTAGGAGGTCAGTGTCATGCGGCTGTTCCTGTACTTGTTGAGTACCCTGTGCAGTAGCAGTATCAGGGGGTGGTGGTGGGGGGGGGGTGACGTAAGCAAATGTCCCTGACCAGTCTATCCATAGCGCATTCCCTAGGGACTGTGTGCACGGTTGTCTGGATGCGAAGTGTTGGCATTTTGCATTTTGGGAGTCCACAACTTTTTGAAGATTTTCTGAATCTCTGATTGATTCAGCTCCCATTCGTGGGATGCTGATGTTTGTCTGCTCAGTCTGTCTGCTTCTACATTGTCCTTCCCTGGAAGATGAATTGCTAGTAAGTCTATGTTGCTTGGGAGAGCCCTTCTCTATAGCTCCTGGGCTAGGGTTGACGGTGTTAACAATTGCGTTCCTCCTTGTTTGTTGATGTAAAACATTGAGGTTGTATTGTCTGTTTGAATCAACACCCTCTTTCCGTAAAGCTCCTTCTGAAAGGCTTTTAAGGCTAGGAACACTGTTTTTAACTCCAGGAAGTTGATGGGCTTTATCGCATCCTGCTGGGTCCATACACCCCTTACCCTGATGTCGTTCATGTGGGTCCCCCACCCCAGTTGGGAAGCGTCTGTTGGAATGGTCACTGTAGGATTTGGTATTGTGAAAGGTCTCCACTGTGTTATGTTCTTCCTGTTCCACCATGTCAACTCCTGAAGAACTGTTTGCGTGACAACCACTAGATCCTCCCAACTCCCTGTTGCCTGTGACCATTGTTGTTGAATCCATTCCTGGAATGGTCTTGTGCAGTTGAATGTCTGGGGCTAGATGAATGCATGAAGCCATCATCCCTAATAATTTCCCCACTGTCTTTACTGTCAGAGCTTGCCCCTTGCGGTATAGATGTGTCTCCTTCAGTATTGCTACTGTTCTCTTTGTGCTCAGGAACACATTCCCTAATGTTGTGTTGATTTCTGCCCCTAAGAATATCTTCATCTGCTCTGGTGTTATTGATGACTTTTCCCAATGTATTGAGAAACCAAGCTGGAACAAATGTCTATGACCCTTTGTATGTGCTGTTTGTAAAGGTTGCATGTGCTTGCTCTTACTAGCCAGTCGTCTAGGTAGGAGTAAACGTGTATTCCCTGCCTTCTTAGGTGGGCTGCTACTGCTGCCAGGCATTTTGTGAACACTCTTGGTGCAGACTTGAGTCCGAACGCTAGCACTGTGAATTGGTAGTGGGTTTTGTTGATGACGAATCTGAGTAGGTTTTTGTGATTGTTGTTCATGGGGATATGAAAGTAAGCGTCCTTCAGATCTATAGTTGCCATGTAGTCCCCTACCTGCATTTGAGGTATTACTTCTTGTAGGAATGTCATTTTGAACTTTGGAGTCTTTATGAACTTGTTTAGGAACCTTAAGTCTAGTATAGGTCTTAATGTTCTGTCCACCTTTTGTCTGAGGAAGTAAGTTGAATACACCCCAAATGTTCCTTTCCTTGTAAGGCACCCTCTTTATGACCCTCTTGTGTAGAAGTTCTTGTGCTTCTTCGAGCAAATGAGACAGTTCTCTCTTTTTTTTTTTTAAACAATTTCTATTATTTTGATTTACAACAATACAAAGCATTAGTATTCGTGTACACATTAATGCCACAGCAGAAAACCTTTGCGCATTGGTCACTATATCCCACCCCTCGGCAGGACTGCTACGCATTCTTCTAGTTTTGACAGCCACACCCCAAGAGTATGCCCCAAAGCCTCTCGCTTCAGTCTGAGTCCGAGGCCTCGTCCTCTGGCAGTGGTGGTGGTTCGCATATGTCCCCTCTATATTTATTCCACGACCCCCACACTTTATCCATAGCTCTGTCCATGTCCCCTCTCCAGACAGACAACAAAGGCACCTCCCCCGTACCCCATTTTTGGGCTATGTTCCGCTTGGCTAGCACAATCCCCAGCGTAGCCCAGCTCTGAGCCTGGCGGCTAAGGTCATTGGGTTCCCACACATTTAGCAGGCATCGCCTAGGCTCTGGTACCAGCGAGACTCCCCCCGACTGGGACAGTGTCCTCATCACCCGCCTCCAGTATTCTTGGATCTTGGGGCACTCCCATATGGTGTGAAAGAAGGTACCCTCCTCCCCGCAGCCGCGTAGGCAGAATGGGTGCGGTGCCCTACCTATTCTGTGCAGGGTGTGTCTGGTGTAATATGAGCGGTGGAGAATCCGTAGCTGCACCAACCTAAGCCTGCAGGGGATCCCCGCCTCCCGTGGCGACGCCAATGCATCCCGCCAGTCCGGATCGTCAAACTCCCCTACATCGCTGGACCATTTCGCACGCAAGGGTCCCATAGGGTCCGGCAGATTATTTATGAGCTTACGGTATGTGAGGGAGGTAGCCTTTTTGTACATGTAATCTGTTAGCAATCTGTCCTCCATGGGCGACGCTTCCGGAACAGCGGCGCCGGGGTCTATTGTTGACAGTAAGGCATGCTTAATTTGCGTGTAACGGAACCATTCCGAGGGCGCCAGCTGATATTGTTGTTGCAGGCGCGTGAAGGGAACCACCGCACCCCCCTGCCACATGTCGCCCATCGTGTATATTCCGATATCGTCCCATGTATCGAAGCCCATGCAGCCCCTAAGCCTCCCAAGCCGCTTCGTGTCCCACAAGGGCGTGAGCCGAGTCAAGACTCCTCTAAACCCCAGCCTAGCCTGGGCCGCGTGCCATATGGCCACAGTCTGCCTCAGGGGGCCGAACAATGCTGGGGTCAGCCTCCCGTCGTACAAGGGCGCTAACATACCCCGCGTTCCTAGTATATCCCTGTCCGCCTTGAAGGCGGGGTCGGAGTGTGGGACATGGAGCCATTGGTTGACAACCTTCAACTGCGCTGCCCAGTAATAAAGCTGGATGTCGGGAAGCGCTATCCCTCCGTCATACCAACCGCGGGTCAGTTTGGACTGTGCAATACGTGCCGGCCCGTTATTCCACAGGAGACAAGTCACCTGTGCCGCGACTGAGCGAAAGTACGCCGGCGGTATTGGGTACGGCGTGTTTTCCAGCACGTATACGAAACGGGGCAAGGCCATCATTTTAAAGAGCGCCGCCTTCCCCAACAGGGTCAGCGGTAGCGCTCCCCAGTGACGGGCATCTCGCTTGAGGCGGTCCAATGGGGGCCGAAGATTTTTTGGGAGAAAGTCCGCCGGATCTACTGTGACATGGATACCCAAGTATTTAAATGACCCCTCCGCCAATCTAAGCGGGCAATCTGCCGGCAGCAGTGGTGGAGGGCCGCGCAACACATACATGACCGACTTGGTCCAATTTATGGTATATCCGGATGCTTTACCGAAGACGGCACAGATGTTAAGCAGCGTTAATATGGAGCGGTGCGGGGAGGCCAGATACAGCAATACATCGTCCGCGTAGAGAGAAACTCGGTCTTCCCAATCGATCGCCCATTGGAGTCCCCGTATCATAGGTTCCCAGCGTATCCATGCCGCCAGCGGCTCAAGTACCAGGGCAAATAACAACGGCAATAGAGGACAGCCCTGGCGCGTACCCCGCATCAGGGGGAAATCCTCTGACATATGCCCGTTGGCAATGACATGGGCCACCGGCTTGGTGTACAGGAGCCGGATCCAGGCACAGAACTTGGGCCCGCATCCCAAGTGCTGGAGCACTGCGAAGAGAAAGGGCCATTCGACCATGTCGAACGCCATGTGAGCGTCCAGTGACAGAAGCACCGCTGGCTCCTCACTCGATCCGCCCGCGCCAGCACACTGTGCAACCGCCTCAGGTTATGGGACGTACTTCTGCCGGGCATGAAACCGGACTGATCTGGATGTACGATATCTGCCAGATACGGTGTGAGCCGAGTCGCCAGTAGTTTGGCCAGGATCTTCGCCTCCACATAGAGTAGGGAGATGGGGCGGTAGGACGCACACTGATCCGCCGGCTTGCCCAGTTTTGGTATCACCACTATGGTGGCTGTACGCTGATCGGGCGGGAGCTCGCCTTTCTGCAGGCTGTCTACAAACATGTTGAGCAAGTGGGGTGTGAGCGTCTCCACCTTCCGTTTGTACAGCTCGATCGGTATGCCATTGGGGCCTGATGCCTTGCCCGACTGCAGCGCCACCACCGCAGTCTGTATTTCATCCGCTGTGAGATCGGCCTCCAAAGCCTTCACCGCCTCAGGGGCGAGTCGGGGCATATCCAGATCAGTGATATATGCCAGCGCCTCCTCCACCGTCATGGAGGAAGCAGAAGAGTAGACCGCTCGAAAATGACCTGCAAGGATGCGCACTATTTCGCGCGGGTCAGTTGCTACCTGTCCTCCGTCGGAGCTAAGCTGCGCTATCCACCTATTGCCTCCGTCCCGTCTATCCAGCCATGCCAACAGCTTCCCTGTCTTGTCCCCGACATCGTAGATTTTATGCCTAGTGGCTGCCAACTGCTGTCTGGTACATTCCGCTAGGTGCTCCTTATACCGTGCCTGCGCCACACGAAGGCTGCGGGAGGCCTCAGGAGCCGGATTCGCGGCCTGGTGCGACTCTGCCGCACTGAGGTCCGCTTCCAACACCTGCAGTTCAAGGTGTTTCTCGCGTTTGTGCGCCGTAATGGATGCTATAGCCTGCCCTCTCAGGACTGTTTTGTACGCCTCCCAAAGGGTAGTCGGGGAGTCGACCGAGGAGGCGTTTTCCTGGAAGTACAGGTTCGTCGATTTCCCAAGTGCTTTATTAATGGCGGGGATCTGAAGATATCCCGGGTGGATTGAGTAAATACGGCGTCTAGCCAGGTGGTAGTGTGTATACCGCAGGAGTATAGGGGAGTGATCCGATATTCCTCTAGGCCTGATTTCCACGTTGTCTATATGTTGGAGACCGCCAGCCGAACCTAGGAAGTAGTCTATCCTAGTTAGGCTATTATGCACCCCAGAGTGGTACGTGTACTGACGCAGTGTAGGGTGATGTAGCCTCCAGATATCCGTCAGCCCGAGTGCCTCGAAGAAGCTCCTGAGTCGGGATGGCCCCGCGCTGGGTAGCGATCGAGCAGGACATCTATAACCGCATTAAAGTCACCGCCCATGAGGAGCTCCCCCTCCGGCAGATCGAGCAGAAAGCCACTCAACGCAGGGAGCGCCGTGGCGTGCAGTGCAGGGGGAATGTAGACTGAGACAATATTGAGGGGCCGTCCCTCCCATTGGGCGATGATCGCTGCGAATCTCCCCGAGCCGTCAGTCCTAGCCCTGTGTATAATAAGCGGGGATTGTTTTTTAACCAGTATGCCCACCCCTCGGGAACCAGAGGAGAATTCAGAGTGCGCTACCATCTGATATCCCCACCTGTCCATGGCCTTGCTCGCATTGCCCGTAAGGTGGGTCTCCTGCAGCAAAACCACCGCTGGAGAGCACCGCTTAAGACTCTGAAGGACCAAGCCCCGTTTGATTTTGTCACCTAAACCGTGCACGTTCCACGTGAGCAGGGAGAGAGGCTGCATCGGGGTTAGGGGGACCTTATCAGACTGTCCTTGCTCTGTATCAGCCATCGCAGCAGCCGGGGTAGTGGAGAATTGACAGTAAGGATATATCGGTGAAGGTCGTTTGTGCTGTGCTTGGTGCCTGTACTGTTCGTTGGAATACCCAATGCGTCATTAACGTAAACTGACATAGAAAACCTTTAAACAACCCCCTACCCCCCCACCCCCTCCCTGCCTCCCTGCCATACGGATTCTGAACTGCCCGCCACCCCAACTCAGCAGAGTGCTCAAAGCCCAAACCCCCGAACAGTACTTGCGTGTAACGGTGCGGGAGGTCCGAGGAAGACCAGGAACTCCCAAAGTCCCACTGTCCAACTGTCCGACTGTTAAAGCATTTCTGAGTAGGCACCGCCTGCCCCAGTAGACCTCCGCGCGCTACACATCACAATAAACCAAGAAGGGCACATAAGGTATTACAATACTGTATTCTACAGCCGATCTGGGTCCTCCTCTCCGCGTCCACGGTTGTCGACATCTTCCGCCCCCCCAGGGCGCCGCCTCCACCTGTCAGAGCGTCCATGGCCGCCCACCCGTTGCCAGCCCTCGAGCCAGTCATGCGCTTCCTCCGGTGTCTCAAAGAACAACGTCTTTCCGTCCGCCACAACCCTCAGTCGTGCCGGGAAAATCATGGAGTATGGTAATTCCCGGGCTCTCAATTGCTTCTTGATCTCCAAGAAACTCCTACGTCGCGCCGACACCGCCGCCGTGAAATCCGGGAAAAAGGACACCGTCGAGTTCAATATGCGCAGGGGCGGCGCCACCCGGGCCGTTTGAAGAATGGCATCCCTGTCACGGAAGTTAAAGATACGAGCCAGCACAGGCCGGGGGGGCGCCCCAACCTTAGGTCTACCTCTGGGCACCCCATGAGCGCGCTCCACAGAGAAGAAGGATGACAGGCCCCGTGGCTGCAACTTGGTTTTGATCAAGTCCTCCACGTACAAGTCCATGGCGGGATTCCCCTCACTTTCGGGAATTCCCGTGATTCGCACGTTATTGCGCCGGGAGCACCCCTCCTGATCGTCCATCTTTGCCGCCATACGCTTGTTTTCTGCCTCTAAGTGGGACACCTTTTGGAGCAGGGAGGCAGTGTCTTTCGTTAGGGCGGCTGTCACTTGCTCCACTTCAGTGACCCTGGTCGTCATTTTCTGAAGGTCCGCTCGGAGGAGGGACACATCCGTGGAGATGGACCCCACTGTTGTCTGCACATTAGTAAGGGCCGCCATGATGTCCTCCAGCGTTACTTTAGGCGCCCCGGCCTCGTCTCCGGACTTGTCCTCTCGCCCAGTCTTCTCCGACATGGTGGAGGCGTCTTTGGCAAAAGCAAATTTGTCCAGTTTACTCTGCTGGTGCGTTCGAGTCCCTCGCCCACTCATGGCTAAGCAGGTGGATGCCGTACCAAAAGGGGGGGGGGGGGGGCTCGCCCCTCACCGGCAACGTGGGGGAGCGGGGGCCCCGGGCAGACACCCCCGCACTCCAGGCAGCTGAATTCGCAACGACGTCGCAGCCCTCAACCGGCAGCGCTCCTCCCGCGCCAGTGATCCAGCCGCAGGCTCACCTCCGGATCAGTCGGGGTCCCGGACTCCGATTCGCACCCTCTCCACTCCTCCAACCGTGATGCGCAATCCACGTGGCCCCCAGGGCGAAAGAGCCCCACAGCCGGTGGTTTCACGGAGCGAGCGTCAGCCTCGTGCCTCTCAAATAGCGGCCCCGGTGCAGGGGAGGGTACCGCCTCGCCGGGCCGCGTCAGCGCCAGCCCCCCTCAGGGCCGCCTCCAGACGCCCGCGGCGCGGACACACAGGGTCCCTCGTCGGGCTCGCGCCACCGCCGCGGGATGATTCCAGGTCAGGGCAGGTCAGCACCACTGTCTCCGGCACCTCTCGCGGGCAGATCAGACGCCCTCCGCTTCGCCCCCGGGCTCACAATCAAGTCGAGGCCCCGGCTTCAGCCGGCGGCGCAGGCCACAAAGTTCAAGACGGCGCCGTCCGAGTTTCGTAGGACGGAGGAGCCCCCAGGGCACTACAGGCGGCGTCGCTACCTTCAGGCTCACAGCACACGTCGGTTAGGGACAGTTATAGTTGCGGATGACTGTTCGGATGCAAGGGGAGACGATCTCACCCTCGGAGCTCCTTCAGGCTGCGGCCATCTTGGTCGGCAGCTAGCCACGCCCCCCAGACAGTTCTCTTTTTGAATGAACCTTGTTCTTTGGTTTCCTGCATGGTGGTTGTTTTGCCAGTTCTATGCAGCATCCGTATTGTATTACATTTAACATCCATTTGTCGGATGTAATACTCTTCCACTCCTGGAAGAAGTTCCCTATTCTGCCTCCCACTGGTGTTGAATGTTGGAGGTATTCCTTGTTGTTTGGGACCTGTTGTTTTTCTATGTCTATTTTTTATTGCGCCCTCTGAGATAATTTTAGAGTGTGCGCCAAGCAAGGTTGTATTGCAGTCACTTGAGGGTGGGTTGTTGTCCCCCTCTTTGATGTTGGCCTCTTCCTCGAGTGCGCCCTCGAAAGGATTGCCTCCCCTGTTGGTATTGCCAACCTTGTTGTTGTTGACCTTGTTGCTGACCCTGGTTCTCTCCTTGGTAACCTTGCTGTAAGGTCTGGAGTGAGGCGACTGGCTGGTGGCTACCTCTGCCTGTTGGTCTCCGCGATGTTGTCCCCCTACGCATACCTCAGAATTGTAGTGCCCCCATGGACCTGGCAGTTTCATTTTCTTTCTTCAGCTGAGTGAGCTTGTCATCCACAGCTGTTCCGAACAGTTGTTCTCCATTTAACGAGGTGTTTAAGATGTTACTTACAACCTCTGGTTTGAACCCTGAGATTCTTAGCCAGGCGTGTCTTCTCTCTGTAACCCCGATCATCATCGCCTGCTTGCTGTCTCCGCAGCATCTAGGGCTGATTTCAATCATGTATTGGCCATGTTTTTCCCCTATTCCACCAAGTGGCTTGCCTTTCTTTGGAACTGGTCTGGCAGATTCTTGAGCAGTTCGTCTACCTCCTCCCAGTGCTGGTACGCATGCCTATTGATCAATGCATTAGAGTTCGCTATGCGCCACTGAATAGCGGCACTTCGTTCCATCTTCCTCCCTGTGAGATGCATCCTTCTGCTCTCCTTGTCTGGTGGTGGGCCGAAGTTAGTGGGAACATTAGCCCTCTTTCTGGCTGTGGAAGCTATTATAGAATCAGCAGGTACTGAGCCTCTGATGTACATTGGGTCCTTTGAGGAGTGCTTGTATTTTTTTCCCCCCCTGGGTGCTACTGCCTTGCATGTGGCAGGTTTCTTAAAGGTTTCCTTTCCTAGGTCCAGCACACTTGGAAGCATGGGCAAGAATCGGCTTCTTGTCTGTGTGGGCAGCAAGGTTTCTAGGAGAAGGCAGGACTGTGGCTTTTCCTCCTCTAGCTGTACTCCATAGGTGTCGGCAGCCTTTTTTATTACCTGATTGTACATCCCGATGTCGTCGGGGGGGTGAGGGCCTCGAAGGGTATGTAACTACCCCTCCTTCTGGCGAGTCTACGTCGAGATCTTGCCACTGCATGTCTTGTGTCTCCGAGGTCGCCGAACCGTAGTAGGTTTAGTCCTCTTCTTCTCCCTTGGCTTCGAAGTGGTATTCTTCTTCATCTTCTTCGTCAGCCAACTCTGGGGTTGTAGGAACCTGTAGTTCCTCAAGGTCTTTTTCGGGGACTGTGGCAGTTTTCGGCAGGATGTTGAAATGCTTCATTCTCTCGTCGAAATCTCTCTTGCGCTGCAAGATACTTGCCATTTCGGCTTCGAGCCTCTTCTTTTTCTTCTCGAGGTTCGACGCTTGTGCTTCTGCGTCAAGATCTTCGGGCTTTCTCTTGGTGCCTGTCAACATTGAAGTCGAAGCTTGCTTCACCCTCTCTTTCTTCTACGTCGAGGAGTCCTTCTCGAGACTGCTCTTCAACAACTTTATCCTTTCCAGTGTTTTTGGTGTCTGGGAGCCCTTGTCAAAAGAACCGACTTACTGTTTGTCCTTGGACGAGCTCGCGGTCGCTAAATGTTTCGACGCCAGGGCTGTTTTTGAGGACTTAGAGTCACTCTTTCGGGGCTCGGCCGACTGTTTTGGGGTCGCTGTCTCTCTTACCTCCGGAGTTCTTTTTTCAGCATCGACGACTTGGACGTGCGCATCCTCCTCGCCCTCAGGCCCTTCAGCAACGTTGTCCTTCTCTACGCTGCAGAGGCCCAGGTCTCGAAGCGATGGTGTTGGTCCTTGACCCTGCAGGTTGTAATTCGCTCTTCTTTGCCTTCCCCTCACCCTCAAGGTCTTCGGGGTGAACGCTGAGCACGCATTGCAATCTTCGGAGCGGTGCTCGAGTGGCAGACAAAGGTTACAGACCAGGTGCTGGTCCTTCAGTGCGTACTTGTGTCGGCAATTCTCGTAGAACTGGACTGGTGTCTTGTCCATTACAGCGCCTTGAAAGCCGGTGTGTCGATAAGTTGTTTTCCTGTTGTTCTAGTTGATTTTCGTGGATTCTTCTCTCCAAAGTTCTGAAGCTCCCTCCGTCTCGATCCAGACCCAATGGCGGAAAAAAAAGAATCTGAAGATGGCAACCAAAGGTGGGATCTTCCGCAGGAAGCACGTCGACGTTACAGAGGGACACCAAATGGTGGTATGTTGATGCATACCAGGCCACGGAAAAAAAAAGAGAAAAGACTACAATTCCGGACCCAACCACTAGATGGTGGAATAATGCACAGCATAGTGAATCCAGAAAAGATTCACGCTGCAAAACATAGGTTACTCATAAATTGTTTGGTGCGCCTCCCCTGCTTGTTTGCGGTCCGCTGCTGGGACAGGGTTCAGCCCTGAGTGCTTCTCAAAATGGACAACAGAAGCTCTGTTCGCTACATCAATCATCTTGGTGAGACTCGATCCAGAAAACTCTTGGATCTGCCGACCAGCTTTTGGAACTTCTGCCTAAATCACCAGATCTTGGTCACAGCAGAAGACATTCCTGGCCCAAAGAATTGTGTCGCAGATTGGCAGTCTCATCATTTTTGGGGCTCCACCATTTGCAAACTGCACCAGATGTCTTCACCCTGATTCAGACCGAGTGGGGTACTTTCACAGTGTACATGTTTGCATCAAGGCTGGACCATCAGTTGTCCCGGTTCTTCAGTTGGAGACCAGATTCTCAGGCAAGCGCCATATTTGCCTTCCTCCAGGACTGGAGTCTGGAAAAGAGTTACGGGTTTCTCCATTTGCCATGATTATCAAGGAGTCCGCTCACATCAGGCGCCAGCAGGCAAAGGTAATCAAGGGCACCCCGATTTGGAAATCTCAAGTTTGGTTTCCAGTTCTACTGGAACTATCTTGGGATTTTCCAATCCAACTCCCCCTCTTTCCAACTCTCCTGCTCAGCCCAGATGACCTTCCCCATCAAATTGTGTTGAAGGGCTGCTTACGGCTCATGGCGTAAAGCGTTTCCTGAGTCGATGGTCGATCCCAGGCCTTTCGAGCAAGGCTGAAGAGCTCCTGTCTAAGGCCTGGGCAGACAGCATAAACAAGAAATACCGGTTTGCATGGACACAATGGTGTCATTGGTATGGGCGACAGGGTTACGATCTCATGGTCGCTGTTGTACTGCAGATTCTCAACTTTCTGGCTTATTTGACACAGGAGGGTTTGGCATACTGTTCCATTAATACGTTCAGTTCCGCTATTTCTGTGGGACATGTGCCTACTCCCCGGTGGGTGAACATCCTTTTGTCTGGCGCCTTCTCCATGGATATTTATTTGTCACTCCCACCGGATCCGAGATATTCGGAACTCTAGGATGTGAACCTAGAGCTCAACCTGTTCCTGTCATGGCAACCAAACAGATTCTTGTCAAGGAAAGAACTGTCAGCAAGGTTGCCCATGTTGTGGTGCCTGGTGTCTTGCAGGTGTGTCTCTGACATGCAGGCCCTGGCCACTACGGGGCAAGTGTTTTGCCCTTCAGGGTCTCGTTCACTATTAACAGAAGGACTAAGTCCAACACCAAGGTCATTTAGTTTCCATCTTTTCCTGATGTTCCAAAGTTCTGTGTGGTGCAATGCCTCAATGCATATGAGGAGATGTCGAAGGAATTCCACCCCTTGGGCGAGAGAAGGCTTTTGATTGAGTTCAAGATACCACACAAGGGGGTATCTTCGACTACCATCACCCCCTGGCTTATGCAAGAAGTGAGGGTGAATAGCTGGATTTTTTACGCGCACTCTGCGCGAGGAACGATGGCTTTAAGGGCGTTCAGTCTGGGTGCATGTCTGGAGGACATTATGAATGCAGCAGACAGGTCGTCTGATTCTACATTCAAAAGGTTTTATTGAAAGCCTGTGGTGGATCTAGCTCAGCTTGTGATGAGCAAGCTTTGAACTGACATAATCCTTGAATCAAGTCCTGCCATAGAAGAAAATGTTCCTAGTTATTGTAAGGAAAGTTTGAATTCTATTAAGGACAAGGAGGCGATGACTATCCCTGCCAGGGAACACTGATTTAGTTCATCCTTCCTGTGACTAGTAAGTATTTGTTTTGTTCCATATTCTCTTGGGGATTAGTCAGCCTTGATATTGATCACTTGTGGGGTTTTGCTTCTTGATAAAAATGTACTTAAAGCTTATAATTGAAGAGGTTTTAAATTCATTTTCTTTTTTCCCAGGCTTCTAAATGGGGGAAGCAGGAGACGTGAGAGCCGAGCTATGGCATGGCTCACACGATGAAAGAGGCTGTGAGTTCGCAGGAGGATGGGCTTCATAGTAGTGCTAGCTTGTGCTTGGATACCGATGGACTGTCTCTGCAATGTTGTCTGTTGTTAATTTTCACTAAATTCCTGGTGGTTCATGGAAATTGTAGTTGCGTTAAAACATAATGAAATGGCTGCTCTTAAATAAACTATGAAAGTGATGGCATAATCCTCACCTCCTAGTCCTTAATAGAATTGAAACTCTGATATGATGGCAGGGAAATTTTTCATTCTGGGCCCAACTACTATTTTGCAGAATAAAGTACAGCATGTGAATCCAGAAAAGGATTCGCGCAGCTTCCATCAAATTATGTGTGTGGCTGTAAGTTCGTAGCTATCACTGTGACCTTGTCATATGTCCAGTGCAGGCCATTGTCATTTTCCCTAGGTTAGCGTCAGCACGTTTCAGCCTGGCCTCTACTTTGAGCACGTTACTCTACAGACACATTTTGCTTTGTGCCACATTGTACTTTCACATAGAACACGCTGTTGTTTTTGCATTCTGTTCATTCTGAGATTCAGTCTGAACATGTGACAAGATGGAACAACAATGACCCTTGATATTCTGTTCTGGTCAGGCCCAAGCACCTAGACAAAACAAGCAAATGCAGCTGTTGTTTGGGAACACGTACGTTTGTCATCTTGGTATACACAGATAGGTAACACACACACTCCAGGGAAAAGACCGTGACAGCACCTGAGATGTAGAACTTTCATATGTGTATACTAAGGTACGGGGTCTGCTGCTAACACATGGAGATCTTCTGATATTAATAATTTTGCTTCTGTGGAAGGGGTGTGAGGTTAGGCTTCACTGACGTATATAATGACCGTTCCATTTATGATTAACGGACTACTTGCTTTGTTAACCATAATTGTATTGGGCATTTTCCTACTTGTTGTGGTGCAAATACTGCATACTAGATCAGATAGTTAAAATAAACATTTTAAACATTCCTCGCGTCTCTGTCAGAACTTATTGTGGAATAGTAAGGCTATATGAGAGTGAAAAGCTGTCCCCTCAACAGTGATTTCTGAGAGGGTCAGATGTGTTGTGTTCTGGGGTGTCTAACCACTTGTTCCTCTGTGAGTGAGCAGGAGGGCAAGTGAGACACTATAGCTAGTCGGTCCCGGGCTGACGAGTACTCAGGTGGTTAGATGAATCAATCCCGGTCTACTAAGGTTCTGTAATCCCAAGCATAGTTCTGTGACTCCGCAGAATTCCTGCAACAACCTAAATGTTTACAAAACCACAACCTCCATAGTTACGCATAGGTAGAATGACTGTTCCACTGAAAAACGTTGTGAACGTATAGGAATCAAATAATAAGTTACAGAATTGGAATCACACAGTGTTCATATAAGAAACCTTAAATCGTTGAGTTTTAACCGCGAGATTGAACCCAGCGCATAGGCTGGAGATGGCAGTTATGGAAGACCACTCATATCTGCATTATTTCGAAGGCAATCGCAAGAGCAGGCGACTTCTGTTGCAACCCACCGGGCCATCCTCATGCATGGGACCAAGTCAAAAGAGGTTTGGGTTGGTATGGCATGGTGACTGTGCATACACAACTATGGAAGGGCACATACTTACGAAGGTGGAACCTTATAGATATCTCCCACCTTTGGGGAAATCATTTGAAGCCCTAAAAAGTGAATACTTATTGAGTCCCACACAACACGACAAGTACTTACACCTGAGACACACCCTGCAGGTGGAACACTTGGACTGGGCCTCAAATCCCAAGCCTAGCCTCTTGGAGAACTGGGTCCTCAGTGGACAACTGGACAAGGGGTGGTGTCTCAGATCTACAACACCATATTGAACAATAAGCTAGACACCCTGGGGAACCCCCGGGGGGGCCTGAGAGAAAGACTTGGGGACTATGGAGGACGTGCATTGTGAGGCAGCCTTGATGCAACCACGAGAAGTGGCTATTCAATCTAAACTGAGATTTGTTTGAATAAAAATCCTTCATAGAATCTACTGTAATAGAAGATGACTCCATAAGATGGGCAGGGCAGCATTCCCACAGTATTTACGATGCAGGGTTGCATATTCTCAGGGATTAGCCTGGAGTAGTTAAATATGGGACAGCCATTAAAGAGGAACTAGAAGTAGTCCTGGAAATGACTATCCCAGCCAGCTCACAGTACCTCCTTCTTGGGATTCCATGCAATGTGGGTCTCAAGTGTGTGCAGCTATTGTTCTGTAATCTGGGATTTATGTTAGCAAAAAGAGATATTGCCATGTACTGTAGGAAACAATTGTCCAGGAAAAGCCAATGGATCAAAGGCATGGACATGTGTATGGTGGCAGAAAGGGAGGTATACAGTGCATGAGGGTGCACCCAAATGTTTGATAAGATTAGGAGTGGATCGATAACCCAGTATAGGCTTGGTTAAGGTTTGTATATTGTCTAAACGCTCTGTTCCAAGGAACTGAACGATTGAGGCAGAACCGATCAGGTCTGTGAGACTGGGTGGAAGTGGCAGGAGTCCAGGATGGGAACAAAGCCGAGGGAAGGGAGCGTGGGATGATGCGGAATGGGAGAACTGATACATTTGATGCTATTGCTCCAATCACGATTACAGTGTAATTGTCGACTGCATGTACATGTTAAAAGCAAGAATAAAAAAATGTTTACAGAAAATAAAATAAAAAAACTTCGCTAGAAAAACAGACATTTGAGGTGAGCAGAATCAGGGTCGTTGGTGTTGTAGGGTGCTCTATACAGAAGCTGCTCTCCACCTTAATCTGGCAACTACCCAGAGTTCCTTGCTGCCTTTTTGGCATACATTACTTGGCTTTCTAAGCCTGAAAGGGTATTGTTTTGACTTGTATTGGGTGCTCCTTTGTGTCTGGACAAAACTAAAAGTCTCTGCCTGGAGTGGTGAAAGGCTTTTGTTATTTTTAAGCTCATCAAGGATGGCCATTACTAATCCTATGCTTAAGGACTTTGCTGTAAAAATGGCGAAAAACTTTGTCACTTTCTTGCTTGGCATGGAAGGCACTGTGCTAATCCTATGCTTAAAAACTTTGCTAGAAAACAAATATTTGAGGTGAGCAAATTTAGAGTGTTGCTGTTGTTTTGGGGTGTTCTATACAAGAGCCACTCTATCCCTACTCTTGGGAACTACTGAGAGTTCTGTGCTGCCTTTTTTTCATAATTTATGCAGCTCTCAAAATCTGAAAGGGTATTGTTTTGACTTATACTGTGTGCTCCCTTGTGTCTGGTCCAAGCTAAACCTCTCTGAAGAGCTGTAATGTCAGCAAAACAAGTGGCACACACACTACAAGGGCTTGGGGGTTCAGATATTCCTACTCTGGCTCCTTATGTGCTTTTGTGTGTGTTTTTCAGCACTCTGGGAGTGAGTCCAAAAGTCTTGTAATGGCAACGGCAACATTTTCTTCCTGTTAAGGCCGCCAATCACATCGCTCGGTCCCATAGGACTCCTGCGAGACCAGCCAATCAGAATTCATTTTTATCGTTTTATCCTAGGGGAAGTCTTGCAGGAGTCCCACAGAAACAGATATGGCTATTGTCTCGGCTCTTGCATGAAGGATCTCCGAGTAAGTTTCCAAGAAGGAGTTGAGGTGGATGAATTTTTTGGGGTACGTTTTGTGAAGAGCGCCAAGTTATTGACAAAAAACCCCACTCTTGTGAAAAGAAGCCTAGCTCTCGTATAACTACACAGTGGCTACTGCTGCAGAAAAACAAAGCTTAGCCTTGCCTGTTTGTTCATATCTACATAGCTAGACAAGGGTACTCAATAGCATCTGTTGTCTTCTATTCTCCCTTAGTTGAAGAATAGTATATATTAGCATTGTAAAACCTGGCCGATTCTTAATAAAAGTTGTATAAAAACAGCATTATGTCAAATCTTTGAAAGTAACAACGTAAAAATACACTTCTCAATTGTTAATTTTACAAATAGATACTTCCAAAGTGCTTGTTCCCAAAATATACTACAGTAAGGACTGTGTGAAAGTAGTTAAGGGGTCAGGTTTAAGGGTATAGGGTGTATGGGCATTGGGTTAGCAGTTGAGAGCACAGAGTGTAGAGTACAAGGATAAGGATTTGGAGTACAGGGATTACTTGTTTGAGATATAGGGGCTAGAGATACAATGTTAAGGGTACAAGGAAGTGGTCAAAAGTCTAGGGTTAGGAGTTTGCATTTTAGAGTTTGGGACATGAGGTTAAGTGGTAGGGTTAGGGGTACATGGGTTAAGAATATAGGGGTAAGGGTATGTGATGTAAAGTTAAGGCTCTGCAGCACAAGGTTACAGTTTTGGGTGTAGGGAGAAGAGGTAAAAGATTAGGGGAATATGACTTAAGTGTATGGGGTTAAAGGTAGAGGGAATGAGGATTAAGGGTATGTGGATTAAGGCTATGAGGTTAAACGTTAGATGTTATGGGTGTAGAGTTAAAAGTATAAGGTTTAATATTGGTGTACTTGATTAGGGGGTTTGGGTATCGGGGTTCCAGTTTAAGGGATGAAGGGTATATGGTTAATATACACCACTGAAAGAGTTTACAATGAGTTGAGAAATGTACATTTACTTGCCGCTTGTCTATAGGAGTAACACCAAAGTGTTGCTTTCCCGGTAACAATGCACATAATTTGTTTCAATGGAAAACACTTCAATGTTGAAGGAATGCAATTAGAAGTTTAAAGAAGAACTGATGCTATTTCACTGTAAAAAAAAAAATCCAATCACCAAGGCCCAACCAGAAAGACTTGAGAAAATTACGCTTGGGTCATTATTCTGTATTAAGGAAGTATGCCACAGTAATTATTGTGTCCGACTTTTTGCAACACAAATTACTCTACTATGAACTAGGAGCTTACCTTATGGTAGTTAATGTTTGCTGCTTGTACTTGTGCAAGAAGCTGCTGTTCGCTCAACATCTTCTTCCTTTTCTTGCTTTCTTCCTTCACATCTTTTAGTTCTTCGGCCATCTTTCCCATCTCGTTCTTAGTCTGCTCATGCTCTTGTACAGTGGCATGCAGACGCTCTTCTGTCGTTGCCATGGTGGAACTGAGATACTCCTGGGAGTGAAGCAGGTACTCAATGGTGAATTGCGCCATCTTGAGGATCTTCAGAAGCACCGGGTCCACTGGCTGGTGGCAGTAGGGGCACCTTTCGGAGTCGAAGTTACAGAACGTGATGCTGTTGATGTTCGCCTGTAGAGTTGCCACGTCCAATTCCCGAGCCACTCGGTCTACATCAATTGCACTGAAACGCCTCCAATCTATGCAGTCTCTCCGTGATTGGAATTTAAATGCTGGATAGCTCCCCATATTTGCTTGCATGCTCCCGGAAAGAAGTCCAATGCTGGGATACTGCTGGTATGGCATTGGAAATATCTGTCCAGGTATTTTAAAGAACTGTAATCCACATAATGATAGTAATGGAAAATAACCGTTGTGGGTGAAAGGCTGGAAAAAAAAAATTGTTAAACATAATTACATGTACTAAGCACGAGTAAAAGTAATAAACCACTCTTACTTACAAAAGCACATAAAAGTATTGAGAATTAATATGGTTAAATAAGCGTGGTCCAAACCAATACATTTATCACTGTACTTAAACAAAATGTTCATAGAATGGAGCATAGGAGCCTCAGGATTTCTCTGAAATGGAAGATGAACTCGTCGGGTTTTCTAGAAACCACTGGGTATGAACAATAACCTATTCAGTTACATACAGACAGGACAAGTGACTTTGTCAATGTCAATAACTGAATTTTTATGTTGTTCTTTCCTAATCCATTGCCTAATTCAACTTTATCACAGCAATTTCTGCCTTCATAATTTTTTTCCACTATTTCTATAAATACACAAAGATAGAATTGGATTGCACACAATGGAAAGTTCAACATGAATTCCAGAGTCAGGGATTAATAAGTGGTCTTGCATCTCTGAGGCTTTTGCCTGCATTTTTCATTGGATTTATTGATTTTGAAAAGATAGAGACTGAACACACTTATGCTGTGTGTGGGAGCCGGCCTCGTGGCGTGGTCCTGTTCCCCCTCGCCAAGCCGCACGAGGTCCCATGCACCTCGGGGCTCCTCCATTTTGGATTATACGTCACGCCACGTGACCACCTGCGTGACCCCGCTTCACCCGGCCTCTGTCCCAGCGAGGCCCGACATCAAGGCGCCAACCCCTGGCCAGGGGGATACCACGTGAACCCTTCCCACTCCCGGCGGAGGGCAGTATCGATGGGACCCCCAACCGTCCTTCCACACCTAGGTGCGATCGCCCCACAGCTCTCTGGGGCCTGGCGCCTCTCCTGCTGGGCGTCTGGCCGCTACCTACCCGGCCTCTCCGCCCCCTCCGGGCGCAAGGGTCCGGACATCAAAGGGCTCCAGTCCTATATCTGGGGCGACCCGACAGCAGGGCAGCAGTTGTATCCTGGAGTCAAGAGCCCTGCTGATCGGATCGCGGCTGACCCTACGGAAGAAGACTCATCCTGAACCCACCCTCTGAGCCCTGCTGACGACGTCGCGGCTCCACCGTGCTTAAAGACCTTCACGAACCTTTGGGGCCCTGCTGACGCTGTCGCGGCCTGACCTTGTTGAACTTTACCATCGGAGCCCAGCTGACCTCGTCGCGGCTCGACCGAAGCGGACCTACCACCGGAGCCCTGCTGACTGTGTCGCGGCTCGACCCAAGCGGAACTACCACCAGAGCCCTGCAGACGCCGTCGCGGCTCTCCACGTCCGAGCCGCTCCGAGACCAGCACTCAAGGTCTGGCGCAGAGCCTTCCCGTACCTGGCTGGTACTAAGACTGTCCCGCTACCTTATCCCTCTAAAGACATTGAGACTCTTACTGGATCCCTCGATCCCACTGTAAATATTGAACGTACTACTATTGATAAAGAACCAAGTTAAGCAACTGATACGGAGTCCTGTGTGGTGGTATTACTGTGCCTAGTACGAACATAGGAGAAGGACCTCCCCTAGGGGGCTTCTCAGCGGCGCTCGGCTATAACTTTGCGGTAGGAAGGTGCCCCGGAGTAGTCTCCCCGACTCCCCGGTGGTCCTCCCTCCAACACTGTGCTTCCCCAAATCCCAAATTCATCTACGGATAGACAAAGGTTAGACTGATTCTCTCGAATATATTTCTCGATTCACCGTTTGGTAGATTATCTGAGCTCAAGAGGAGCCAGCATACAAGAGACATCCAAGCACAATGTAAAAGAGTTAAGAGATAAATAACTGAAATGTTCAAGCAGAGACAGAAAGATTATGAGTTCTTCTTAAAATACTACTAAAAAAGGTAGGAACCAAAACAATGTTCTAATAGTGCTTACAGAAAATTGTTTTACAAATGCACTATTTGATATTCTACAGACTGAGGCCAATTTTATTTATTTTGGGGTATTTTTAAAGTGCAGCAAGCACTTCTGAAGCCTTTCTTGCCATTGCTTTTCCTTGTCTATGTCAGTGTCCTCTTAAAATCCTTGCTTGCTAGTGGTAAGTCCCGCCTCTTTGACCCTCCTTTCTCTTTTCTGTTCCTCTCACATAGCAGGGACTTAGTACTGTCTCATTCCACTATGGCTTTTTATCTGTTCTTTGGGGGGACTATTTTTTTCCTTGGTTTCCTGCTTTGTTACTGTTTGTCTGGGTTTAGCTTCAGCGCCCTGGCTGCTTAGATTCAAATATAGTATTCTTCCTCCCATCTCCTCTTAATGCCACAGTTGTGTTACTGCTTTTTTTTTTTTACTACTGCCTCCCCACCGTGGCTTCGGCACCATGTCCACCATCAGCTGGGCTTTTTCTGGTAGGATATTCGTTTTGTTTGGGCTTACTTTTAAGGGGGATTGGGTTTGTTTTTAGGTACTGCCTGCAAAGAGTTTACATACCACCCCTCGCTTTCCTGGCTTTTCTTGGCTCCTGTGCGGGCCCATACTTTTCCTCAAGTTCTATAGGCTGTAGCATACTTTCCTGCATTGACCAATCCTTGTGTTTTTATTTTCAAGCGAGCCATGCGCTCTTTCAGTTTCATTTTTTATATCAGTGCGCCATGCACGCTTTTAGTTTCACAAGGTCGGCCTCTGCCACACCCACCACTCACAGGACGCTGCCTTTGTCTTCCCGTGCCTGTAAAGCAGACCCCTCCCACCCTCCAACACAGCATGAGCAGCGCAATGGCGGCTGCCGCCACACACCACTCGCCGGAAGCTGCCCTTGTCTTCCTGTGCCTGTAAAGCAGACCCTTCCAATCTCCAACACAGCATGTGCAGTGCTCACCGTGCACCTTAACAGCCCCATATGATTTTTTTCTCATAGCTTGCCTGCAAAAAACACACCTCCCACCTACGAAACGGCATCGAGCAGGCTCGTTGTGTGCCTTTATTTACGGCCCCTTATGTTTCTTTTTTTCTTGCATTGCCTCTGAAGTAGATCCCTCCCACCAATGACATCATCAAACAGCACTCGTTGTGTGCATTTATTTATTTATTTAACTGGAAGGGCAGGCTCTGCTTTTGGGGCATCGGAACTGTGTGGCACAGAGACACGGCATGGCCACTGATTCAGAGGCTGATTCAGAGACATGGCATGGTGGCTGATTCAGGGACATGGCATGATGGCTGAGTCAGAGACATGGCATGATGGCTGATTCAGAGACATGGCATGGCGACTGATTCCAGGCACAGAGACATGGCACAGTGTTCCTATAACAGGCTCCCCTTCAATAGAATCAGCCCGCACTGTAGGAAAACTCTGCAGATGGCACCCTGAACACTGCAATAGAAACGAAGTTCTGCCTCAACAATCTCCACTACAGAAAATCCCCTGGGTACATACAGTGTGCAGTCAATGCGGCGCACTAATGTTTACAATTACAATTACAATTACAATTAAAAGCAAGTTGCTGTGTAATTGTTTTCTGCTGGCTACTTAAAAAAAATATTTAGTCTTGATTAATAGCCAAGGTTTTGTCTGTGCCACAATGTCCACTGTAACATTCTGCCCCTCCCCCGCCATCTGCCCAAGCCCTCCTTGCAGGAACAGTGAACACTCAGAGCAATAACTCACATAAAGTGCATTTACTTACATTGTTCCAAGAGCAACCAGCATTTACCATGACCACTAACAGTAGGTCTATTAGCCCTTTGCACTACATTGCCAACTGTTTTCACACTCTTATAATTGTTGAAAATATAAAGACCTGTGCAATAGCTCTTACACCCATGTCTTTTGAATGCGCAGGTCCATTAGACTGCAACCTCTGAGGGGTGGGGTGGCATTAACTGCCAAGCATCTTGCATTTGTTAAAGTTAGAGCTCTTAGCATTCAAAATGACAATGCTTTTTACTTTTGCTTTTGTATACTCATAGCAATAGCGCTATGCAAATATTATTACTCCACTGCAAATAAAAAAAACAATTAAAAAACATTGCTATTTTCAACGCCAACATCTCTAACTTTAACAAATGCGAGACCTTTTGCATTGCAAATGCTTGTTTTTGTTTCTATTATTATTTAATCAATATTTAAACATTTACTGTTCCTATTTTCTTCATATATAAGGGCTCCTGTTTGGTTGGAGAGTGAGTCGAAAAGTTGCATTTTTCTTTGGCAGACCTTCACTCTCGCCAACTGATGGTTCCCGTTTCTTGTGTTAGGGTGATTCTTCTGAAAATCTTTCATGCGCTCTATAACCCTTCATGTTCCTATTAAAGTTCTTACATCCTGCAAGTAGCTTTTTTTAATCCCTACAGCTTTCTCCTCATTTGACACCAACAGCTTCTTCTGGGCACTTGTTTATAACATGATCCACCTGTGTGATTACATCATGGCTTCAGGATGCAGTCGCCCGTACCTTGGACAGCCTAAGCTCGGGCTTCAAAAGTTAACACAGCATCTAGCTTTGAACAGGTTGCTTGCTGACTGCAGGTTCCGAAATGGATCTGGACATGGACCTGGCGACTATTCTTCAATAGGCCTTTGGAGCTAGGATCAATAAAAAAAAAAAAGAATGCACCTGTTTGTCACGCAGTCCTGTTGAGGACTGGAGACATACCTGCTATTAGTCCTTCAATGTCTAAGTTTTCCGGTGATCCTGCTAAACTGAAAGAATTTCTGCATGGCCTAGAAGCTCATGATGCCTTTCATCCTGGACAATTTTTATCTGACTACACAAAGATTGGATACCTGAATGGATCTTTGTCAGGAGCTGCTTTAGCCTGGGCACAATTTGCTGGCTTCTGCCAAAGACCCTACCTTGAATATTTTACTAAAACTCCTTGGAGGAATTCCAGAGGATGTTCGAGGGACCGGATCAAGAGCCTCTGCAGAAGACGCTTTGTGCAACATCTTCAAAGGAAATTCGGATGATGCTTTCACATATATTACCTGTTTACGAGATAGGCTGCCAAAACTACTTGGGTTGTGCTCACTAACATAAACCTGTTTTGGAGAGTGCTGAAGGAACAATTCAAAGACGAACTAGCTTAAACTCCAAGGACCACTTATGTCTCTCATCTCATGGATCAAGTCTTACTAACTGAACACAGGCTTCAGGAAAGAAACCTGTAGAGACATAGGAGCTGGTCTGGACCAATATCTTTCCACTTCAGTGTTTCAGATGACCTGAGCCAAACCCGACCTTGAACCTTCACAAAGGAAGGAACCCATGCAAATTGGTTCAACTAGTGGTCCTCTTTTTGGCTCTTTAAAGGACCAACAGCGCAAGAATGGTCTAGGTTTGCACTGTGCAGTCCCATGTCACATGGTAAGACAGCGGCAATTCAGCCTTCAAGGCAGCAAAGGACAGGAGAGTCTCTTCTTCCAAAATCGAAGACCTTGAATTCTTCAGCAGGATCTGGATCTCACCTGTATATTCTACACATATTCCTTTACATCACTCTTGGAAGGCCTGCCTGCCTTGTTGAATTCAGGGGCCTCAGAAATGTATATAGAGTGGATTTCAAAATTTCAATCCTCAATCAGAAGGAAGGCCTCTTCAGAGCATGTCCAGACCGTAGATGGATTCTCCTTGACTTCTATGATTGTTACTTTGATGCTTTCCTTGGGCAATAAAGAGATGGTTGCATTTAATCAAATTGTTACACCTAACTATAACATCACATTAGGTATTCCTTGGTTGGAACGTCATAACTTCTACAGCAACTTGGAGACTTGGAGGCTCACATTGTCCTCCCCCAGGTTTGTAAACAACAGTTATCCTGGTGGTATGTACAAGTAACCTATTGAGCAAGAGTCATCAGAAATGGAGTCACGTCCACCACAGCCCAGGCATCCATAGAGTCCATGTCAAGAATTTCTGAATGTCTTCCAAAAACCTGCAGCAGTTGCTCTAACTCCACACAGATATTTGAATTGCTCCATTTCCACCTTGCCTAATGCATTTAATGCTATGATTCCCTTTGGAAGGATGTTTTTCTCGTTTCAGAACAAAACAGTTCTGAAACAACACTTGAAAGAATATCTTCAGAATAATTTGATTGTCCTGTCTTTCTTTCCTGCTGAGCATCTGTTTTAATGCCTAAGCAGTCTAAAGCGTTCAGATCATGTATGGGCTACCGAGGGCTTAATTAGATCACCATCAAGGATCCTCACCCTCTCCTCCTCATTAAGGACATTTTAGTTGTTGGTGCAATGAGCTACGTACTTGACCACACTTGACCTTCAAGGAGCGTATCTCCTGCTCCCATACAAGAAGACAGCTTTAACTCCTTTCAGGTACTTGAATATTGAGTCATGCCCTTGAGCCTCTCGTGTTTTTGCCAGTTCCAATCGTGGTCGGGGGCACTCGACTGGTCGCTCCTGTCAGCAAGCCTCCGTCAGAGGAGAAGCCGTACGGAGAAGACAGTGGCAGGATTCCATTTCCCGAGGTTCAAGAGAAAATGCCAAGGGCAACGGCTCCTACAACCATTCTCAAGGTGAGAGTTCAACCTTCCCAAGGGATCAGACTTGGGGGCAGATTGGGAAACTTCTTTCACAATTAGGAGGCTCTTACATCCGACGCATGGGTCCTTCCGACCGTAAGGGGTTTTGATTTCGATTTTTACGGTTCTCCCTTCCAACCCTCCCTCCCTAACCCCCTTTCTTATTCCTCCAACCAAATGCATCTGGTAGAGGAGAGATTGGGCAACTTCTGGACAAAGGCGCTATTACAAAGATGTCCTTACACCCTCATGGTTTTCTCAGCAACCTATTCCTGGTGGACAAGAGGGATGGGGGTCAACGACCCATCATCAATTTTGAAGGAGTTCAATGATTGGCTGGTCTTTCGCCACTTCAAGATGGAGGGGAACTATATTTTAAGAGACTTACTGCAGGGGAACAATTGCTTCTGGGGTTCATGGTTGATTCTGTCAAAGTTACCTTGTGCGTGCCATCTCGGAAATTGACCAAAATCAAACACGAATTATGGAAAACTCTGAACAAACCTTTCATGTGCCTTTGTCACCTCGCCCATATAGTGGACCTCCTGTCCTCTTCCATACAGGCCATCTTCCCAGGACCCTACATTATCAAGCACTACAGCACCTCAAGATCTCACACCTCCAGGGGGGGTTCACGTATTCCCAATCTGTCCCCCTTTCGAAGGAAGCGAAGGAGGAATTGCAATGTTGGATCTCGCATATGGAGGCCTGGAATGGCCGGGCCATATTCAGCTCCCTACCCAACCGTATAATAGAATTGGATGCCAGTGACTCGGGCTGGGAAGCCAGCTGCAGGGAATTCTCCACAGGAGGAAAATGGTAATCATCAGAAAGGGCCATCCACATAAATGGTCTAGAACTGATGGCAGGATCCTTTGCAGTGAAGTGTTGGACCAAAGACAAGGTCCAATCTTGCGTCCTTCTCAAAATGGGCAATGTGGTGGCAGTCTGCTACATCAACCACTTAGGAGGAACCCAGTCGAAAGCAATCGCAGACTTGGTGAGAACGTTTTGGATTTATTGCCTGGACAAGCAGATCTCGGTCTCGGAGGAACATCTTCCTGGAGCATCCAACCAAGTGGCGGATTGGCACTCTCGCCACTGGCAAGACACCAGTTTCTTGCAACTGCACCCAAGAGTGTTTCAGCCACTACAGTCCAGGTGGGATCACATCACGATGGACCTATTCGCCTCTCAATTAGACCATCAACTGGACAGATATTGCAGCTGGCGTCCAGACTCGGAAACAGTGGTGACCAATGCCTTCCTCTAGGATTGGAGCAAGGAGAGGGGATATGCATTTCCCTCCTTTTCCATGATAATGAGGATATCAATGCAGATCCGATGACAACACGCAGATCTGGTGCTAATCACACCAATATGGAGATCTCAAGTTTGGTTTCCAGTTCTGATGGGACTTTTTGGGGATTTTCCAATCCCTGCACCCCTATTTTCAGATCTCCTCCAGGATCCTCACGGGAATCCTCATCAGCTGGTCCTAGCAGGCTCCTTTTGTCTAATGGCATGGCAGATTAGAGGGAATGGAGGCAGGTCCCAGGGATTTCACTCACCAAATCTTGGGCAGACAGCATGAACAATCTACACCGTTCTGCCAGGTCCCGATAGTTGGGTTGGTGTCATCAAAGGGAAGTGAATCCTGTGTAGTCAGAAGTTGTCCACATCCTGAAGGAGCTAGCTTACAGCCCCATTAACAACTTTAGGTTGGCTATTTCCGCAGGCCATTCACCAGTAGAAGGGCGGCCTGTGGGGGAACATCCATTGGTTTGCAAACTACTACAAGGTATCAGGTTATCCATTCCTCTTGAACCCAGGTATTCAACTTTATGGGATGTTAACAAGGTTCTGTGCCTTTTTAAGTCATGGCCCACAAACAAATATTTGTCAAGAAAACAGCTGTCAGCTAAGCTAGCTACATTACATTACTGTGTCCGGTGTCCTGTCGCAGCGTGTCAGATGTGAGAGCACTGGATTTAACAGGTAGGGTGTTTACTCCAGAAGGAATCATTTTTTTAATTCAAGAAAAAGAAAGTGCAATTCAAAAATGGTTTCATACCCATCCTTTCAAGATATTACAAAATTCTGTGTGGCACAGGCTATTAAAGCATATGAATCTATGACGGCGGAGATTCCTCCTCACGGTGAAC
The DNA here is from genome assembly GCF_964204655.1 of Triturus cristatus. NCBI lineage: Eukaryota > Metazoa > Chordata > Amphibia > Caudata > Salamandridae > Triturus > Triturus cristatus. The sequence goes on along the minus strand of NC_140594.1, from coordinate 698,904,208 downwards.
AACAATTGTTTATTTCCCCTACAAAACCGCACAGAGCGGTTTCGTCCCCTACCATTGCTAGATGGGTACTAGGCAATGCAGGAAGCTGGTATAGACACCCTCAAGTTTGGGGCGCACTCTGTTAGGGGAGTCAAGGCTTCTAAAGCTTTTTCTCTGTCCCATTTAGAGGACATCCTTAATGCAGCGGAATGGTCCTGGGACTATACCTTCAAGAAGTTTTACTTTAAACCAGTAAAAAATCTGACATCCTTGATGGTGGAAAAGCTCTGAACCAGCCAAATCCTCACCTCTGTGTCCTGAAATAGAATGAAAACGTTCCTAGCTATCGTAAAGTTTAAATTCTATTGAGGACCCGGAGGGGAGGATTAGCCCTCCCATAGTGGTATGCTCATATTACTCCCACCCTGAATAAAGTATTTGATCATGGAATATTTGGGTATACTCTGTCTACCTTGACTCGTTTGAATGCAGATTTAAAAATTGAGCCTGAAGTCTGAAACTTTGACAGTCCATCTGAAACAACGTATTACATACGTGTGGCAGATTCTTCGAAGGAGGAATAAAGTCCCACGGTCTGTGCTGTGTTCACAGAAAGAAAGAGGGGGATAGAGCGCCTACACAAGGTTCTTCAGGGAAACTAGTTTCTTCAATTTCTTTGCCATTGTTTCATGGGAAATGTAGTTTGTGATGTTGAAATAAAATGTTATAAAGGCTGATGGTGCAAAAAAAAGAAGAAAAAACTGCCTTATCCTTGCCTCTCTGTCCTTAATAGAATTGAAACTTTCCATTACGATAGCTAGGACATTTTTCATTCTCAAAGCATCAGTATAAAAAACTAATCAACCTATGAGTCCTTAAAGTTAAAAGCTTCCTTATTTAAAATACGAACACAACTTAGAGAAAAACTAACATGCAACATATCTATGAATTAAAATACTTATAAAAGATTGGCCTACTAGTATAAAGCCGTTTACAATGTGGTTAGAATGCAATGCATAGCTTCTAGGCCATATATTTTAGGAAGCTCTTCTATAAGAGACTGATAAAGTGCAATGTGCATCAAGTCCTAGAGACAAAATGACAACCCTGTTCTGCAGATTAACAAAGGCAAGCCTTTTGTAGCCATATTCTGATTTAGGTTAATCCTTCTCAGAGCATCAGAAGCATGTCATTTCAGTTCCTAGTCATCCTTGAAAGACTAAGTTAACTTGTAAGCCAGAAAAGTTCAAAAAGAGAGAAGTGGAGTACTTGGAAAAACGCCTGCTAGAGCAAGGTCTATTTGTGAATCCACTCAAGATAATGGCTTTACAAGATTGGCCAGATCCAACTTCCACCAAGGATACTCTAGCTCTCTTGGGTCTGGCTAATTTTTACAAACAGTTAATTAAGAACTTTCCCAGTGGTTTCACTGGATCAGAGAAGCCAATGAAGCCTTTTTAGAACTCAAGAGATTGTTTATCCAAGCGACCATTCTCAAGCATCCAGATCCAACTAGTACATTTGTTGGAGCGAGACTGTTGCCTCCTGCTCAGCTGCCGGAACTGTTTTACTTTAACTCCAAGAAGATGATGACCATGAGCACCCCCTCTTTTGTTGGTCTCTTGTCCTAAATGCATGTGAGTGCATTAATTCAGTCTTACAGTAAGACCTTCTGGCCTTACAACATGCTTGCATTGATTGGCAATATCTTTTTATGGCCTAGGAAGGAACCCTTCAAGTTGGCACTGACAACAGTAATTACTTTTTCTTCTTCAGAGTATGCGGTGCAGGAATACCAGGCAGGCCTACTGAGCATACTTTTTCTCACAATATGATTTTTACATAGCCTATATTCCTGGTTCCTAGAATATTTTGGAAGATGATCTTTCTAGACAAGATGGGATAAATGAAGATCCTGATACTCTTGCACTCCTGCTTACAGAACTCTAACACAAATCTTCTTAAAACAAGTTAGGGATGCCCACTTCCAGGTTGCACAAGAATGGCATACTATTTTTACTGATTTTATTGTTGACTTACCACTGTCCAGGGGGCCAGGGGAAAAAAGAAAAACAGCTTTACTTAATTTTAGATTCAAACTCATAAAAGCACAATACAAGACACATTCAAAGTATATTAGCATAAAATTAATTAAAAAAAGACCATATTAAAATTCCATAACAATTCATATATCATAGACTTAAAAAATTCTGTCTGAAGCAATTAAAACTATTGAGATGATAGACAACACGGAACAAATTTACCCATAAATTGTTAGATCAAAATATTGATATCCGCTCATTATTATTTCCTTACTCAGTTATACTGGATGCCATATAAAGGGAGATGTGGCTAAACACATTTCTAATGTAGGGAGTTACTGAAGGAAGATCATTGCTAGTATAGATTGTCCAAAACTGAGCTCACACAAAATCAGTTAGATCAGACACTTCCTCGAGGTCTAATAATATTTACAAAAAATATAAAGTGCACTGTGCATTGTTCTGATACATTGTCACAATAAAACTGAATACCATTATTAATTAGCAGCATTTCATGATGTTATGTTATGTTAAATTAACTTATAAAGCGCAACGGTTACCCAAGGGTGTCCTGGCGCTGTTACCAATCTTAATAGCTACGTTACAGAGAGCAGGATAAAAGAAAGCGCATGCCTTAGAGGGTGAACAACCATGTCTTTAATGCCCTTCTGCAGGACAGCAGGTCTGTCAGGTTTCTAAGCTGGGCCGGAAGGGCGTTCCAGGCCTTGGCCGCCCCTACAACAAATCTTCTGCCTCCCCAAGAGAGTTTATTTACCTTGGGGATAGCGGCCAATTTCGCTCCCCGAGAGCGAAGATCTCTAGAGGGTATGTACCATTTTAGGTGCTTTTGCAGATAGACAGGTCCGGTCGCATGGAGAGCCTTAACACTTCCTAGTCAACTTTTCGTCCTCCAGCATTTTCAGTGACACAGTGGCGTAACAAAAGCCCTGCAGCCCCCGCAATGCAGGGAGGCCCCTGAGCTCTGGATTCGGGGGCGTGTTTTTCTTTTCTCTTCTCTTGTCATTGGCTGGAGGAGATAATGAGAAAAGTAGCAAAAAACACGCCCCCGAATCCGAAAAGGACGGGGCCTGTTCGGAGAGACAAACCTCTTCTCCAATGGCTGGCCAGCATTCAAGAGGCCAGCCAATGGAGAAGAGGGAAGAAGAGGGGCGGGTTCAAGCCCCTCTTCTCCAAGTCATTAAATCTCGGAGCGAGACTGCGCAAGCGCAGCCCTAGAGCCGAGACCAAAAAACCATTGCAAGGCGCAGCTCAGTTATTGGCTCTGGGCACTTTAGATTCTTGGTGAACCTACAAGTCCTATATCCCCTGCAACCATAAGGCTCCAGTGGACATAACCGCATATTGCTTGTAAAGACCTGTCATACTTAGAAGAAGTTACAGGTGAAGAAATATCTGTTTTTTTCAACTCATTTTCAATGTTTTATTTTGAACTGTTACTTTTTATAGAAAAACCTTGAAGGATCTACACAATTGAACCCTTGCTGAATTCAGGGGTTTGTCTACTTTTCAGAAATGTATAGCATTCTGGGACCCATTATTGGTTTTCCATCAATTTCTAGCACTAACTGAAAGGAGGATGAAAGCACAAAAAATATATAAATAGACTCTGTCCCACTAAAATGCCAAAACTGTGTAGAAAATGTTGTTTTTCTAACAAAAGTCTGACTGTTTCTGAAAGCTGGGAAAATGGTGATTTTATCACTGCAAATGCTTCACTGGTACCATTTGCAGGGGAAAAAACAAACACTTTCTTCTTCAGCACTTTTTTTCAATTTTTCACCAAAAACCCAAAACGTAGCTGTAGTTTGACAAATTTCTGGGTCCCCTCCAGGGAAATCCACAAACCCTGGGTACTTTTAAAATCCTCAGGATGTTGGAAGAAAAGGATGCAAATTTGACATGGATACCTTATATGGACAAAAGGTCACAGGGGAAAAGCTCAAACTACCCCAAATAGCCTAAAAAGGGCTCCTCACTGGGGGAGGGTGGGGGGAGGCCCGGCATTTAAGGGGTCCAGAAAAATACTATTGACTGCTCAAAACTGATCTCATTTATCAGGCGCCATTTGCTGTGATTAACCAGTCAAAAGACCGAGACAGATCAACAAATGACAGATATCTGATGGGTCACTTCTTAGTTGGTGAATATTTGCCTATAAAGATACTTAGGTTTAGGCACTGTTCAACAGTCCCTAACCCCTTTCCCCTTTCGGAAACCATATTGTATGCCATAGAATCCTTCCATTTCATCTGCTCAGCTTTCTAATTTGTATAGTAGTATGCTTCCTGCAACTTTCAGTGAACAGTCACGAAGACAGATAGGCCGATAGCACATTGGATCTGCTCAATCCCCCTTCTTTATATTGGAACAATTAAGGACGCTGTTCAAGTCTTTAAAACACCTGATCTGCAAACAGCTCGCAGGACATTTGTAAAAAGCGGTGCCTATAATACCTAGTTCATTTTGAAAAGGTCAAATGAGACACCATTCGGAACTAGGGCCTTCCCACTGTGACTAGAATGAATGGCTTTGATCACATCTTCAAAGGTGAAAACAAGAGGGATGTTTTTCTCTCCTCCATGAATATATTCCTCTTGCTAATTGCCCTAGGTTGGATAATTTTCATACATTTTCCCAAAATGCTCAACCCATTCTTTTGGTGGTATGGAAACCTCAATCAAAGTACTAGACACGCCCCTAAAAAAAGGATTATTAATTATTTTCCAGAATGAGGTACTATCTTATAGCTTGTTGGCGGCGAGTAATGCTGGTCAGGTTTTATCTCTTGTTGCTTGTGTCCTAGACGTTAAAGCCGCCTTGTATTCTCGTTTACAAGCTTGCATCTCCTCCCGGATTCTCTCTGGTCTGTTTAGTGCCACCTTCAGGGATCTAAGTGCTTTAGTACTTCTTGAATCAAACCAAACTTTCAATTGATTATTATTGATTTGTAGGGAAATCTTCAACTGCTCTTTAATCCTGGTGGCAACTGCATTAAAAGCATTTTAATATCCTCATACTCAACTTCCTCCTCTAAACAGACACTAAATCGTATATAATTATCTATAATACGTTTTGTGGAAAAATCAACTTAATTCATGCCTAAACATTACAAGGTGAAAGCATGAGAAGAAACTATTACTATGTCTGTGACACATTCTATTTCTCTAGATTGCAGATGACTGCTAGGGCAGATGACTCAAGTGCGGTTCGAAACGCGATCTGAGGCCAGAGTGGAACTCTGTGTCATACAACGGACACAGCTGGGCTGCTCAGTCCTCAGCCAGGTTGAAGATCAGGAATCTCTGTTGTGGCCCAGATTGTGGTACTGGGCCGAGGCCGGCCTACACAGCAAACAAAGACCCATTGCGCCTCCCAGCGCATTTTTCCCCCTCCGATCAGCGCAGCACAGCTATATTGGGGGAGAAATCAGCAAATAAACCTGCGAGGCCAGGCTGGGGGGCAAGAAGGGGTCCTCGGCGGCTCGACGTAGCCTGGTGCCGCGCCCCAGCGGCCCTCGAAGAGCTCCCTGTGGACCGGTGCCCCCTGGGTAGGGGCTACTTGAACACACACGCACCTGGGGCACCCAGTCTCTCTCCACCCACCCATGCCAAGAGGACTGCCACAGGGAGAGAACAAGATCAAAGTAAGCTTGAATTACCGCCTAGGGAGAGCGCCTGAGCGAGCAACGTGCCGCCTGGGCCGCATATCTACACAACGTGCTCTGGGCTCCGGCGGGGCCTGCAGCGCAGTGTTGGGGGTCCCGTGCCCTCCAACGCACAGAGTAAGCAGACTCCCACCCCCCCAACCCTGGTCGCCATTAGCACAGCTGCCTGAGCAAGCAACTGAAAGATCATACACAAGCCCACACACAGGAGTGGAGAAGCGGCAGAGGGGCGGGAGGGGCCATCCCTTTGTTCGTCGCACCGCTGGCCCTTGCTATCAGGCTTCCCAGATACATCACGTCAGGACATCGGAAAGAGTGGGACGTCCTTAGACACTCCTAGCGCCAACTACTCTCTGTGACTCAGCAGCATGGCGGTGAACAGATCCAAGAAAGATTGCTCTCTCAAAGAGATGTTTGGCAAGCAGGGAAGCTCCTCCGCGGAGGACAGACACACAAGTGCAGGCGCTGATTTCAGATCGGACCCCAAAGATGGGGAGGGTCCGGTGACTAAGTCCTTCCTGGAATCGCTATTCACCTCCCTGCGAGCCAACTTGCAGGTAATGAAAACAGAACTAGCGACAGGTCTGCGGGAGATATGGCGCGACATGGACGAGGTGGGCGAAAGATTGGCCATGCTGGAGGACAGGGAGTTTAACTGAGAGGATGAACTTGAATGGCTACAACAGGAAGTCCTGAGACTCAAAGAGCAGCATCTGGACCTTCAGGCACATAACAAGGACTTGGAGAACCGCTCACGGAGAAACAACGTACGTGTCAGGGGAGTACCATCGAAAGCAGAAGGGTCCAACCCATGAGCATATGTCAAAGACCTCTCCCGGCATGTCCTGGGACATACAGAGGAATCTACTCAGCAGCTAGACCGGGTCCGTCAGGTGGGACACGAACGGACAGGAAAAGGACCCCCAGCGGATATACTGGTGTGTCTACATGATTCTCAAATTAAGGAAGACTCCTAAAAAGAGCTAGAGACGCGCACCCAATCCAGTTCAAATGCCACACACCAGTGCTATATCAAGATCTCTCCCGGATCACCCTACAAAAACGCAAGGACTTTCACCCAATCACAGAACACTTACTGAAAGCCAACATACCATATGCATGGGGGCACCCCTTCCGTATCATCTTCTGCTACAAGGGAGCCCTCCACCAGATCAGATCCCACAGGTAGGCCTGCGCCCTATTACACATTGACATGCCGGAGGGCACAGAGGAGAGGCCCTCCTCCCCTGGTGCCAGCAAAATGCAGCGACAAACATGGCAGACAGCCAAGAATGCCAGAAACAGAACAAAACAGGACCCAGACACCATCTGCAAAGAAAGACAAGCGGTCCTGCAGGCTCTCTCAGCGGACTCTGCCGTCTCTGAGGCTTCCTGAGATAGGGGCAGCCTAGTTACATAAGGTCGTAGAGGGAGTCGGGAGGTGTTAGCGACGTGGAGGGACGGCAGGAAGATCGAGGACACTGAAGACGTCACCCTTACTGCCAGTCTCCTTGATGATTCTACAATACCACAAAGGTTTCCCTGGTCGGGTAGACATGTCTTCTATGGCCACAGACCACCCTATACCACTGGAACAGACGAACTTTGGAAATCAGTTATCACTGTTGTTGTATCCTTTATATCAGTTGTGGGTATCTTTCTGTCTTCTTTCATTTCTCTCTCCTCCGCACCAGCCATCGTGTCCGTTGGGCACGAACGGCAACACGACCAGAGACTTTGAGCGCTCCCCTCCCACCCTACTAGAGCAACGCAGGCACAACAGGATAGACGATGCATGGCATCTTGCAGCCAAATGGCATAATCCATTTGTATATTAAGTCTTAATGTAAGAGGCCTAAATAGCCCAGCAAAGCTTCAAGCAATCTTGTCTCTCTTGGAGTGATCGGGCTGCGAAGTCTGCATGCTCCAAGAGACTCATCTCTTAGTTAGGGATACTCACCGCATGTGCTCCCTGTGGTTCCCACAACAGTACTGGTCATCAGGCACAACTAAAAAGAATGGGGTAGCCATTCTGCTTGCTCAGAAGTTTCACAGGAAGGTTACCTCCACATTTATGGAAATCAAAGGCAGTGCACTAGGGATCAGACTTCAGTGGGGAACCATGCAGTTCACGGTGGCCTCCCTATACGCACCGAATGATAATCAGGAACACTTCCTCATGAACGCTCTTAAACAGGGCTTAACCTCTCCCAACTGGGCCTTGGTGATAGGAGGCAATCACAATCTAGTCATGGAGACAAACCTAGATCGCTCTAGTCAGCGCAAAACAAAGTCACGGGCTCGCTCGCCTGGAGGGCTGCAATGGCTAACCGATAGATCGCTTGTAGACATTTGGAGTCACATGCATCCTGCAAACAGAGACTACACATTGTACTCAACTGCCCATATATCCTATGCCCACATAGTTAATTTCCTAATAACAGATGCCCTGAGGGACTGTGTGGGAGACACTGCCATTGAATCTCACTGCCTGACTGACCATGCCCCAATCAGCCAATTGCTGAACCGAGGTGCGTTCCAAATCCGCCCATCTTGATGGCGATTACGAGACACCATGCTACAATCTGACCAGACGGTAAAAGCGATTCACACGACTATCACAAACTATCTTAGCCTAAATGAGCGCAAAGAGGCCTGTCTCGCTTCAGTATGGGAGGCACTAACATTTGTAGTACAAGGCGAATTAATAGCGATCTCCGTGGGAGAGGACAAGCTGCACGCAGATAGAGGCAGCAGTAGCAGAGCTCGAGTCAATCCATAAGCGCACAGGTGCCCCCCCCCCCCCCCCCCCCCCGGTATGAGGAGGGAACTGGAAAGGCAACACTTATTCCTACGACGCCTCAACCTAGACTGAGCAGAATAGATCATGCTATGCCTTCGGCACAAATGTGTTATTAGCAGCAACCGCTCAGGCCGTATGCTAGCCCACAGACTGCGCCATAAAGAAACCTTGGGAATGTTTGCAGCGATATGGACCCCCTCTGGGATAACGGCACGCTCAGATCCCAAGATTGCTGAGGCTTTTCAAGCTTTCTACAGGCTATGTGCGGGGAGGACTCTCCCTCCGGCGACATAGATTCATATATTCAGGAAGCACAGCTAGCACAGCTTCCTTCTAAGATAGCTTCCCAGATAGACCGCCTGATCCAAATAGATAAAGTGATTTCTGCAATAGCGCACCTTAAGCTCTCCAAAGCACCGGGACCGACGGTTTCACCCTACTATAAAAATTTCTTTCAGATCCAAACACCTCTGTTGGCATGACTGTTCAACTCATTTCTCAAATCAGGGCGCCTACCTGATTCATTATGCGAGGTTTCCAGCTCGGTTGTCCTAATGCCCCACACAGATCCTATGGAGTGTGGGTCATACCGCCCCATGTCGCTGCTCAATACGGATGCAAAACTATATTCACGAGCATTCTGGCAGCACGTCTTAATCCCTTCATGGCCAGTCTGATCGACCCGGATCAAGCCGGGTTTATCCCCTTGAGGCAATGTGGGGACAACACAAAACGCCTCATACATCTCACAGTTCTCATCTGCCGGTCTCGGAAAGAAGCTCTTCGAAAAAGCGTTTGACATAGTCCACTGGCCATTCCTATTTAGCATGCTATGCTGGTTTGGATTTGGAGACAGGTTCCTAGCTTGGACACGTTGCATTTACAACGCCCACAGAGCATCGGATAAAGTCAATGGGTTCACCTCCAGGCACTTCTTCATATGCCAGGGGACGAGACAGGGCTACCCCCATCCCGATGCTCTTTGCGCTCTATTTAGAGCCAATGGCACAAAGAATCCAAGACAACCCATTGATTACGGGGCTCTGGCTTGGGGCAGACACACACACAAACCATAAGCTTATATGCTGATGACATGGTCCTCTCCCTAACAAATCCCACAACCTCGCTCTCCGTCTTGTAGAGGAATTCAGATGCTTTGGCGTGGTCTCCGGGTTCAAGGTCAATCTCACAAAGTCCCAGATACTGAACCTCTCTGCCACCCACCACTCCCCATCCATAGTAGTGACACTGCATACGCAATTTCCCTTCACCTGGGCCAAGGACACTGTACCATACCTAGGCATCCTTTTGGCTCGCACGCTAGAAGAAAAGCTGTCGGCTAACTATAGTCCTCTACTGGCACAAACTAATAAGAACTTAGCTAGCTGGTCCAGGGGTGCCTCTTGTGGGCCATGCGCATTGCTGCAGTCAAGATGACGATCTTGCCGCACATACTATTTGTATTTCAGACCATTCCCTTGTCCCCATCCTCAGTGACCTTGCAGAATCCACAAAGTGCCATCAATTGCTTCATATGGGGCAGCAAGCAACTGCGCCTTAGCTTCCACCTTGTTGCCAAGCCTAGCCCGGAAGGAGGAATGGGTGTCCCAATGGTTTCGAGATACTTTCAGGCGTCCCAATTATGTTACATATTGAGGTGGAATCGTGCCGTTTCAGAGAAACATTGGACCTTCATGGACCAAACGATTGCGGGAGAAAATATATGGAGAGAGATTTGGCTTCCCAGCAAGCACAGGGCATGGGGGCTCTACTCCTCCCTAGTAATGGCAACCACCTTAGAGGTATGGGATGCTACGGCACTCCGGCATAGCTTCACAACGTTCCCTTCCCGGATGAGGCCGAAAGTGGACACCCAGGACTTCACCCCGGCTATAAATCCAAAATATTTCAGCAAAGGCGAGAGCAGGGCTGCAAAAGGGTAGGCTCAATGTTTGACCACAACGGGATTATTCCCTTCGATTAACTTCAGAGGAAATATGCACTACAGACCTTTTCCCATACCATCAGGCACTACACTGGGTGACATCACGGGATATGCAGGCGGGAGCATCTCGCCCAATGACCCAGTTGGAAAAATGGCATTATAACCAAAACTGATGGTAAATGAGTCATTTCGGAACTATATGTTCTCCTCTCAGCGACCCCTATAGCATCCAAATTCAAGGGGCAGCTGAGATAGGAGGAAGAATTGTGCCGAACATTATCTGAGACAGAATGGCAGGACATACACTACAGAACCCACCACACGGCACATGATTCAGCGGGCACGGAGGGGGCCTACAAAGTAGCATCATATTGCAATCTAACACCAGCCTGACTGCATGACTGGAACAAAAATCACTTGGCATCCTGCTGGCGAGGGTGCGGGCAGACAGAATCCCTGATACACCTTCTATGGCATTGCCCCAAACTGGTTAGGTATTGGGAACTGGTCCTTAACGACATAGACAAAGTTTTCAATACGGCTATCCCATACTTCCTGGTCTATACCCTATTGGGTCTCCCTAATCCCCTGACCTTTCCCTTGGGCTCACTTAGAGTGGGGCAAATAGCCTTAGCTCTGAACACTGCAAGACTGGTACAGCTAGCTAATTGGGGCACTGAGATAGTTCCAGACCACAAAGCGTGACTGAGGAGACTGTGGATTGCATTAGCCATGGAGCGCATGTCAATGATGCTCGACAACAGGGCTGAAACCTACACAGAGTTATGGGCACCATTTATCACTATCCTAGCAAAAGAATATAGGGAAATTACTTGTCTCCAATTTTTACGAATCCTGCGCCTAACATCTAACGATCAGGAAGTCACCACATAACCACGTTGGGGAGCAACTGTCGTGCCTGTGTTCGGATAGAACCCCAGTTGGGTACCGGGAACTCAGAGTATGATCACATTGTGATGCAGAGGAGGTTTAGGGTGAGGGAGGAGGGTGGGCTAGGGCGGGGCGCTTTTCTTTGGCTGTTTTTTGTTTCTAATTTTAGATACACATGGCTACATCACAGTCATTGCACACTGCTTTACACAGGCTTGAACTTTCTTTTCATGAGACTCGCTGCTAGCCTCCGGGTTGTAGGCACATAACTGTGTACCTCCCATTTGCATTTTAATCGCTGCCGGCCAAAGGTTGTAGGCATAAGCTGTGTCATGGTGTGTCTAAATTTTAAAAAAAAAGAAATCATAAATACACTGCCCCCTGCCCCTGGAGCTGTGTTGAGCCTACCTTATTGTGACTTACATCTAGTAAAAGAGAAGGTTTGGGCCTGGCAAGTGGGTGCACTTGCGTGGTCAAAATGGCAGTTTAAAACTGCACTCACAGACACCCCAATGACAGGCCTGAGATAGGTTTGCAAGCCACTCAAGTGGGTGGCACAATCAGTGCTGCAGGCCCACCACTAGTGGCATTTGATTTACAGGTACTGGGCACACCTGGTGCACTTCACTAGGGACGTACTAATAAATCAAATATGCCAATCATAGATAAACCAATCACCAATACAATATAGATAGAGAGTATATGCACTTTAGCACTGGTTAGCAGTAGTAATATACCCGGAGTCCTAAAATAAACAAAAACATGTTAGAAACAATAGGAGGAAGAAAGCAAAACATTTGAGGCTAACCCTGTAAAGAGGGCCAGGTCCAATAGTCAGCCTTTTGGTTTTGTTAATGCAGGTCTTGTTCCGACATGATTTTTGTAAAACTTTATTGTTGTGGGAGCTGCTAGGACCTCATCATTATAACAAAAATTGGCAAAAATCAATAATGTTTTTGGTCTCAAAAAGTGCACATTGCCACAGGAGTATATGGCACTGAGCAAAACTACTTTGTGTGCCTATATGGTCCTTGTGTAAGAGCAGAATGCTGTCACTCCCAGAGAAGCCAGTCTATAGATAGAGGAAGAGAGACAGAATTTTAATAAAAACAAAAAGGTCAAGGTTAATTGAAGAGCTAATTAGGGTCCCAATACTTAAATAAAGTCACAAAAGTGCACCCATGGTATATGCCCTTTATTATTGCATATTTACAGCTTTCAGAATTCACAATAATTTACAAAAGTAGGCCAGGAAATCGTACTCTAGAAGATATTTGTGAACTGCATTTTAGCACGAGCAAATATGCAAGTGTAGATTTCGCTCATGCAAAAATCTGTTGAGCGTTTACAAGTTCACTTTCCCTCCAACCACGTCCCCCCCCCCACCCCCAACTATGGAAGACATTTTTTTTCTGCCCTTGTCAAAAAATAAATTTCCAGTCTTTCTAAGCATGGGAAAAGATTAGAGAAGAGCAGGTCAAAACTCCTAACACACGCAAATTAGTAGGTTTGCACAGACTCCAAAGCACCTTCCAACCCTAGAACTATTGCTTAAAGCTACCTCCAGCCCAAATATGTAGATCTGTAGAAAGGTGGCAAAATGCAGGAGTTGCTAGAATTCAAACCCAACTATAGTATGAGCCACGGCATAATCAGAAAGTCTATTATCAGAGCTCTCAAATAATGTGATTGCTGCCGTAATTTATCGCTGCCCCAAAGGGCCAAGTGGATTATTTTACAGGATAAGTAGATTTCTGAAGCAACCTATCCCATGGACAAGTAGTTATTTTATTAAATTCCACAACCCTGAACACTGGCACTGGGGACCTGGTTAGCAGGAACCCAGAGCACATCAATCAAAATTGCATCAAATGCCAGGCAAAAAGTAGAGGTGACAATATCAAAAAGGGTCACTTTCCTACAGGGATGATGATAATTTCAAGGCCGGACTTCACATTCTTTTTCACTCCAACATTTCCCCAGTGGGCTATAGGTTAGGGATCTTTCAGAGCTAGATGGGCTGCTAAGATATCATCTGATTTTCTGACGTCTGCAATGACGGGCTGATTTGAACATTTGTATTGGCTTAAGACGGGTGTTTTGTGATTTCGATGGAGTTATACTAAGTAACTCCCATGTGCCTATGTTATGCATAGAACTTCTGTAAAGGAGACAAACAGGAGTAAATTAGGACTTTGCGTCTGTCCTTTCTACGATCTTATGATTGTCTCAATTTATATCTAGCTTTGTGAGTAGGGGCCTTCACCAGCCCACATCACTTTCATGATCTGTTGGATTACGTACAAACCTGTAAACCCAAGCACACCACTATACCTGGCAAGTAAGAATGGGGTTTCTAGTGGCCACATAACACTCACTGATGCAACCACTTAAAGCTCGAAACATAAAGCTGCAGGAAGGAGAAGTCAAGATGCCAAGCCTTTACTCCAAGGATCTGGAACACCCTGCCCACTCGTGGTCAGCAAGCTCTCTCACCCCTTCTTTTCAGGAAGGGTCTCAATCAACCCCATCATCTACGTATGACCACCCCTCTCCCCCAGATGATAGACCCCTAGCTGCTAATCCCCTTTCCCATCTCCCACCATAATCAAACCCTTTAAAAGCATCTTTGTAAAGCACTCTGTTGCACTGTAGCTAGGTTCGTAATCCATGAATGCACATAAATACGTAAAACAGGACCCCACGACATCAATCGCTTCGTTTACTTCTATTGCCGAAATCGATTCATGAATTTTAGCCCGAACATACTAAGTGTGGCTGAAACCTGTGACTCGACCTTGGGCCAAAATATTCAACAAACATTCAAGTAACCTTAAATTGAGCATAAATTTTATAAGAATGGAAGAATGTTTTAGGAGCTTTAGTCACATGTACAAGCACTGTTCGCCTGACCCATTTATAACGCATTTTAGAAGCTTTTCAGAACAAGAACTGAAATTCGGGGAAATTCACCTAATTCTCAGCCCTTCAGAGGCACAAAAAGAGAAGGTAAGAGGAATCCAGTGTAATTGTGACAGAAGAGGAAATGAAACAAAATAAACATACCACTGCATCAAATCTTCTATTGGAGTCACTGTGATGTGCGCACGCAATTTGTGTGGCCTCCACTACTTTTCAAGCTTGTCGGACAGAGAGCCCAGCCTGCGAGACATTCCACAACAAAAGCAGTTGCGTTGATCAACGCCACTGTAACTAGGTGTGTACAGGTAAGGGGACTCCCGGGCACTCCCACCAAGCTGCAAGGCTAGCTTCTAGCCAACCTCGCGCCATTTGATTTCTTCATCACCTGTTGCTAACACGATTTCGGAGTGGCTTCCAATTACCAGCACTTCGAAGCTAAGGGGGTCACTTACATGCAGCCATCTCTGAAACCTGTCCCTAACCATATTTGCACTACGGGTGGCGGAAACAATTTTAACATAAATAGCACAGTGGCAATTCGAAATAGATTATTGACTCTTTGTGAGTGTGAGAAACTAGGAAACGACAGAAAGGTGGCTCTGACAAAATTATGTACAAAGTAAACATGAAGCAAATCGATTTTTCTCAGTTTCTAAATTAAAAAAAAGCAGTAAGCTCAGGACGCCTTGGCTATTATGCGAAAGCAAACGCATTCATTCTTCTGACTTTTTTACGTTTATAAATCCAGTCCCCTGACATGGAAATGTAATCTCAACCTAAACTTTAACAACGACAGGTATTGGATTAGAGTAAAACTTTGAAAGGTCATGGCATGAACCTCGTAATTCACTGCATACAAATACAAAATGTTGAATGCCAACGCGAAACTATTACTTGAGAGACAGATACCTCTAAAAACGATTCACTCTATTTTGTCCAGCCGCTGTGCAGTATGGCTAAAAGTTTTTTTAGTTTTTAAAAAAAAGCATTATGAGATGGTCAGTGGTGGTGGCATCTAGCTCTTTGTTTGTATAGTTGGCGGGTGGGCGATATGACAGGAATCTACACCATGTTGCACCCCTTCCAGGATGTAACCAGTCCAGCCCTCCCGCCAGCAATTTAAAAAAACAAGCATTGGCATAGCCAATAGGTCTCGCTTTTGGGACCTTATAAGTATTTAGTTATGCAACTGTTGCATGGCTAAAGACTTATAAGGTCCGAAAGGCGAGACCTATTGGCTATGGCAATGCTTGTTTTCTTTCTAATCGCGGCACCGGTGCTTTACTTTTAACATTAAAAGTAAAGCGCGGGTGCCGCGATTATAGCAAAAGTAAAGAAATAGATGTTTGTTTCTATTTCTTTACTTTTGCTATAATCGCGGCACCGGCGCTTTACTTTTAACATTATAAGTAAAGCGCGGGTGCCCCGATTATAGCAAAAGTAAAGAAATAGATGTTTGTTTCTATTTCTTTACTGTTGCTATAATCGCGGCACCGGGTGCTTTACTTTTAATGTAAAAAGTAAAGCACCGGTGCAGCGATTAGCAAGCTAAAAATGCTACCGCCGGCCACAGCTTGCAGTGCATGTGCGCAAGTAGTGCGCGCGCAGCAGTAATCACGCTATATGGCGCCTCTGCTGAAGTGCGCGCACATGCACTGCAAGCTGTAGCCGGCGGTAGCATTTTTTAAAGCCCTTACTAAAGTCTCTCCGAGCATCGCATGCATGCTGACTCAGCGAGACCTAAAAAAGCGCTATAACGTGGCCAGTACTGGCTGCGCCATAGTACTTAAAGAACAAGTTACTTACCTTCGGTAACGCTTTTTCTGGTGGATACAGTATCTGCCTGTGGATTCCTCATCTTGTGAATATCCCCTGCGCCAGCATTCCACAGAACTTTTTTCCCCAAGCTCTCTACGCCGACGTGGACGTCATAATACTTCGGCTCTGCTCGCGACTCCGTATGACGTCACCGGAGCCATAAGAGAGCCACGTCGGCGTGATCACGTCAGTTCCACCCATTTTTTCCATGCCTCCGAGGCGAACAGGTGGACCAACGACAGATTCAAAGTATACAATATTCAACCAAATATACATAGTACATATACAAAAGGAAAGCTAAAGAAAACAAGCATTTCCTACCAATGTACCAGAAAGAAAGAAGCTACAAAGTATAACAACATCTCAAGCAAGACATCTTTTAAGGTATACAAAGTTGGACAACGGGGAGGCGGGTGGGCCAGTGAGGAATCCACAGGCAGATACTATATCCACCAGAAAAAGCATTACCGAAGGTAAGTAACTTGTTCTTCTGATGGATACATCTGCCAGTGGATTCCTCACCTTGTGAATAGATTCCCACAGCAGTCCCACTCCCGGAGGAGGGTGTCCACCTTCCTATACCAAAAAATCTTGCCAGACAGAGCGTGCAAAGTGGCCCTCCCTCCTTATCTCAGAGTCCAAGCAATAATGCTTTGCGAAAGTATGGAGGGAGGCCCAAGTCGCGGCTTTACAAATGTCTGCCACAGGAACACCCCTAGCCAAAGCAGAGGTAGAAGACTTAGCTCTAGTTGAATGAGCTCTAATACCCTCGGGAGGAACCTTACCAGCAAGGGCGTAGCAGATCTTGATGGCCAGGATAATCCATCTGGACAGAGCGCGCTTGTGCACAGCTTTTCCTTTAGAATGTCCAACATAGCCCACGAAGAGCTGATCGTCTAAACGAAAGTCTTCCGTTCTGTCCAAGTAAAAGCTCACAGCTCTTTTTGGGTCCAGATGATGGAAGTCTTTCCTCCTCCTTGGAGGGATGAGGAGGTGGATAAAAAACAGGGAGAGTAATAGACTGCCCCAGATAAAAGGGAGTAACTACCTTGGGAAGGAAAGCAGCCCTGGTCCTAAGAACCATCCTTTCAGCATGTAAGGATAAAAACGGGGGGTTTGAACTAAGAGCTTGAAGCTCACTCACCCTCCTGGCCGAGGTTATGGCTACAAGAAAGACCGTCTTAAAAGACAACAGCCTCAAAGGGCAACTATGAAGGGGCTCAAAAGGGGACCCCATCAAGAAAGTTAAGACAAGATTAAGGTCCCACTGTGGCATTATAAAAGGAGTAGGTGGGAACCTATTACTAAGGCCTTTGATAAATCTTAATACAATAGGAGATTTAAATAAAGACGGCTGATCTGGAAGACACAGAAAAGGCGATAAGGATAGATAGCCCTTAACCGTGGCCACAGCACAGCCCTGTTGAGCCAAGGTAAGAGCAAACTGAGGCACATTGGAAAGATGGGCTTTTAAAGGGTCAACGGATCTCTCTCCACACCATTTAACAAACTTAGACCACCTATAGGAGTAAATGGACTTGGTGGAGTGTCGCCTGGCCGATAAAATAACATCCACCACATCAGGCGGGAGAGAGAAGGAACTCAGGTTGCCCCGTTCAATCTCCAGGCATGAAGGTGTAAGCTCTGGAGGTGGGGGTGTAGAAACTGCCCCTCCAACTGCGAGAGGAGGTCTGCCCTCAGAGGGAGACGGAGCGGAGGGCACCAGGAGAGGTGGAGAAGTTCTGTGTACCACAGCCTTCTTGGCCAATCCGGGGCGACCAAAATAACTTGGGCCCGGTCTTGGCGAATCTTCCTCAGAACCCGAGGAATCAAAGGTATGGGAGGAAACACGTAAAGGAGTTGTGAGCCCCAACTCAACTGAAACGCGTCCCCCAACGCCCCCTGCATCGGAAACTGGAGACTGCAGAATGACGGGCAAGGCACGTTCTCGCAGGTGGCAAATAGGTCCATCCGAGGAGTTCCCCACGTCCGAAAGACGTGACGAACCACTTCCGGATGAAGCCTCCACTCATGGCGACGGAGAACTGCCGACTGAGACTGTCCGCACGAACGTTCAGCACCCCGGCCAGATGATTTGCCATCAAGCAAATCCGATGATCCTGAACCCAGGACCAAAGCCGTAACGCCTCCCTGCAGAGACGAAACGACCCTACTCCTCCCTGATTGTTGACATACCACATCGCGATAGTATTGTCCGTCAGGACTTGAACCGACTGGCCGCGAAGGGAAGGGAGGAAGGCCTTGTGCGCCAAACGAATCGACCGCAATTACAGAAGGTTAATGTGAAGCAACCTTTCGTCTGGAGACCAAAGACCCTTGATCTCCAGATCCCCCAGATGAGCACCCCACCCCAGGGTGGAGGCACCGTGGCCACCGATGGAGGCAGATGGAAGGGCTTTCCTTGATACAGATTGCCCCCCACGCTCCACCAAGATAGATCCGCTGCAGCTTCTCTGGAGATCCTGATCGACTCCCTGAGATCTCCTTTGTGCTGATACCACTGCCAGCGGAGGCATCACTGGAGCGCCCTCATGTGCCAGCGTGCATGCTTGACCAACAGAATGCAAGAGGCGAACAGACCGAGCAGACGAAGGACCTTCAGAACTGGAACCACCGCTCCATTTTGGAATAAAGGGATCATCTCCTGAATGTCGAGAATTCTTTGAGGAGGAAATGCTCGACACACAGTAGTGTCCAGTACCGCCCCTATGAACAGGTTGCGTTGAGAGGGCACCAGGTGAGATTTGGGCACATTGATTGACAAGCCCAAGTCGAATAACAGCTGAGATGTTACCTGCAGATGATTCTGCACCATCTCTGGGGACTTCGCTTTCAGAAGCCAATCGTCCAGGTATGGAAAAACTGGAATACCCGACCTCCTGAGATGAGCAGCCACCACTGCCATCACCTTCGTGAAGACTCGAGGTGCGGTAGTAAGACCAAACGGGAGGACCGCAAACTGGTAGTGTTGCGACCCAACCGTAAAACGGAGATACTTCCTGTGCGACTTCAGGATTGGGATGTGGAAATATGCATCCTGCAAGTCGATCGACACCATCCAGTCTCCTTGCTGCAACGCTTGAAGAACCTGCGCAAGGGTCAGCATCTTGAATTTCTCCTGTTTCAGGTACAAATTCAAGACTCTAAGGTCCAGGATTGGACGCAATCTGCCGTCCTTCTTGGGAATCAGGAAATACCGGGAGTAGCATCCCTGACCCCTTTCCTGCTCCGGAACCACCTCTATCGCACCTTTTTGTAACAAAGTAAGAACCTCCTTCTGCAGAAGAAGCAGATGGTCTTCTGAGCAAAAACCCTGGCAAGGAGGGTAAGGGGGAGGAAACTCCCGAAAGGGAAGGGCGTACCCAGTCTCCACGAGGTTTAAAACCCAAAGGTCGGTCGTAACAGATTTCCAACCTTGCAGAAAGTGGGACACCCGACCCCCCACAGGTCTCACATGATCTAGGATGGGGGATCTAGGGCTGCTTCCCTGAAGCTTCATTGGGTGCAGAGGAGGCAGAAGATGAAAATGGGTTGCGGCCAGAACCTCTCCGTCCCCTTTGCCTTCCTCTATATGACCTATAGAGGGGATTCTGCTGCTGCTGTTGCTTCTGCTGCTGAGGTTGCCGGAAGGAACGAAATGAGGATCTCCCAAAGCCTCTAAATTTCCTAAGACCAAATCCCTTAGCAGGAGTCTGTAGTCCCAAAGATTTCGCCGTAACTCTGCTATCTTTAAATCTTTGCAAGGCAGAATCAGCCTTCTCGACAAAAAGTTTCTCTCCATCAAAAGGCAAGTCTACCAAAGTGGCTTCAACATCAGTAGAGAAGCCGGTAGAACGAAGCCACGCTTGCCTCCTAGTGGCTATCGAAGACCCCATTATCCTTGCCACAGAATCAGCCGTGTCTAGTCCCGTCTTAATTACCTGCCTTGCAGCAGCCTGAGTGTCAGTGACCACCTCCATAAAAGAAGCTTTCTCTCCTTCTGGTAGCTTAGGGGCTAATAATTTCATAGAGTCCATCAGTGCATGAACGTAGCGCCCTAGTAAACAAGTGGCATTAGTAGATTTAAGCGCCATACTCCCTGAAGAAAAGACCTTTCTGGCTGCTTGATCAGTCTTTTTAGAATCCCTATCCGCAGGAGTCTGAGGGAAGGAGCCTGAAGAATGCTTCGAACATGAATCTTGCACCACAAGGCTTTCTGGAGAAGGGTGGGAAAAAAGCTTGGATCTCCCGGAGCCACCCTATACCTCCTTGCCACTTGTCTGGAGACTGCAGGCAAAGAGAGTGGCCTACGCCAAACATCCATTACAGGCTCTAAGATAGCCTCATTAAAAGGCAACAAGGGTTCAACATTCGAAGTTGGTGAATGCAGGACTTCAGTTAGGAGGTTTGGCTTATATTCAGCAGAGGGTAACTGCAAGTCCAGCAACTCTGCGGCCTTCTTGATAACCGAATGATAAGGGGCCAATTCTTGTGGTGGCGAAGACCTAGTCGAAGAATGCTCCCACTCCGGAGTGGTATCAAGACCACTAGCATCCTGAATGCCTTCAAAGTCATCAGAAGATGCATCCACCTCACCTTCTTCCACTTCCTCCCTATAAACGCTCCTCTTCCAAGACTCTCTGGGCCTCTCTCCTTGAACGGATCCGAGGAACCGGTGTCGGCGGCGCCTTACGCGGAGTTGGTGGAACCGAACGTGGAGTCGGCGGCACCGGGCGCGGAGCCGAAGGAGTCAGCAACGGCGTCGAGGAAGGCTCCTAAGAAGGCCGCTCCAGACGAAGCCGAGATGGATCACCAGATGGCGCCGGAAACTGCCACGAAGGAGCCATCGGCAAAAAGAGCATAAACGGGGCCTGAGCATAATGCTGCGGCACTCCCAAGGTGTATGCCATAGAACCCACGTGATCAGATGGTGCGCCGGATGGGAAGGCAGCCCGTTGAAAAATCCCATACATCGCATTAAGGAAATGCGTTGAATCTGCACCCGGCGTCGGGAACTGCGGATAAGGGATTGATTCTGAATCCGGTAGAGGAGTACCCGGAACCGGAGCCGAAGTGTCCTCAACAGGCGCTGCAGGATCAGCTGGTCCTGGAGAAAGCTCTTTCTCTTGTTCCTGTTCAGCGTCAGAAGCAGAAGACTCCACTGGCGCCAGTGACTGCGCCGGACACTGCGCCTGGGACCGCTCCGGGGACCGCGCCGGAGTCCGCTTCAGCGAAGGCGACCTCTCTGGAGACCTCCTAGGAGATGGAGAAGGAGATACAACATCCTTACTTCGACGTCGAGGCGACGGCGATCTCGAAGTCTTACTCCTCGATGACCGGTTCCGAGAGCTATGCTTCCTCTTCTTGTGATGTTTCTTAGACTTCGAAGAGTGCGAAGTCGACGATTCCGGCCTCGATTTCTGCTTCTTTCTACCTCTTCTTTCCTTCTTTGCTTTGGCCATGAAGAGTTTCGCCTCTCTCTCCTTCAGGGCCTTGGGGTTCATTCTTCTGCAGCTGGAACAGTCCTCCACGTCGTGGTCTGAAGAAAGACACCACAAACAATCCTCATGTGGGTCAGTCATTGACATGTGGCCCCCACATTCCCTACAAGGTTTGAAACCTGACTTCCTCGTCGAAGACATGGTGAATCCAGAAACAATAACCCACTACAAGACTCCAAAGTAGCAGGAGAATGCTGGAAAACCGTTACGCGTCGACGTCGCGGAAAAAAGGGAACTGACGTCATCACGCCGACGTGGCTCTCTTATGGCTCCGGTGACGTCATATGGAGTCGCGAGTGGAGCCGAAGTATTATGACGTCCACGTCGGCGTAGAGAGTTGGGGAAAAAAGTTCAGTGGAATGCTGGCGCAGGGGATATTCACAAGGTGAGGAATCCACTGGCAGATGTATCCATCAGAACAAAAAAAACTTTAGGGATAACTGCTGTGCACCATGGGTAAAAATTGAAAAGGCAATAGTAGCTCCCACGGGCGAGGCCTATTTGCTTTGCCAATGCTTGTTTAAGTTATGCCTACAGTCCGCATTTAGTTGTCTGTCATTGAAGACTTTTTGTGAACTATACCATTAAAGGCAAATTCTACCTTGTACCAATTTCACAAATGCTCAAACCCTGATTTATTCCCAGTGGTGTTCTGAAAAAGCAACCCGTGACTGGTTAACTGGAACACAGCCCAGGAAATTCTGCCAGTTTCTATTGCAACAGATTCGAACTACAAGTCAGTTGTCTCTGTGTTGCTGTCAGCAATTGCAAGGACTAAAAACCCATTTAATCCCAGTGTTCATTGAAATGAAAATAAACCATTTTAAATTTTGACCATGATTAAGGGCTCCCAGAAAGAAACTAAAGGTACCAACTGTGTTCTCTGTGCTGGGCACAAGAAGCTCTTCTTTCACCATAATGAATTTGCCAATGTCTTTAAGCTATGTTGTAGAGCAGTGTGCCCCCTGGTCAGAAGGTTGAAAAATTACAATACAAAAAGTGTTAAGCATTTTTGTTACCTTATATAGAGCAAGAAGACATTATGTACAACTGAACGACCCAATTAAAAAAACAGAATTAACATACAAAAATGTCTTCTAGTTTTTTGTCCGTGCAATGCTGTTAACTTCTTCCTGTCTGTTTTAATGTGGGTTTGTTTTAGCTTTTTTTATATTGGGGAGAGGGGGACATAAACAAAGGGAGGGTGGAGGTTGGGAATTAGTACCTGAATTACAACACGAGCAGCGGAAGGTCACTAGGGGAGAATCAACAGATGCCAGATTCCAAGGGCATCCTGAGGTGCTGCTGAGTAATGCTGAGGAGGTTGTGTGCTGGTGCAGAGATGACGCTTAATTGATGCTGAATGGCATTCAGGTGGTGCCGAGTGATGCGGAGATGGTGCTTTGCCGGTGTGGAGGTCATGTTCAGGTGATTGTCGGGTTCTCGGCATTTTGCCGTTTCCCGACATCCCGCGAAGCACGCACAACACTGCCGGGATTCTCACTTCCGGGTGGAAGCTGAGCCCCGGTCTAGTTCTTTCCTGCCAAAGGCGGGTCACGGAAGCACTTCCGTGGGAAACGCCTTATCCCCGCGTTTCCCGCCGGCTCTGTGCTTTGAATTCTTCCGAGGCTTCAGCTACGGAGGAGTGTTCCTGGTTGCTGCCGACACGAAGGTATCTGTGGTGTTGGTGCTTCTCGCGCAGGAGCGCTCTCATACTTGACTCTGGCATCCACGCTGGAGTGCTAACAGCTTGTTGCATTTGGGCTTCGCGCAGGAGCGCTTACTTGTATTTCATTCGGGTGAGCAGCGCAGGAGCTCTTTACTCGTATGTCATTTTGGGGGCCGCGCAAGAGCGCTTTAACATTTGGTCTTTGGGTAAGCAGCGCAGGAGCGCTTTAACTGTGGTTCTTTGGGTGAGCAGCGCAGGAGCGTTGTACTCGCATTTCATTTTGGGTGAGCAGCGCAGGAGCGCTTTACTCGTACTTCATTTTGGGGGCCGCGCAGGAGCGCTTTAACATTGGTTTCTTTTGGGAAAACAGCGCAGGAGCGCTTTACCTTGTTTATGTTGGGGAGCCGCGCAGGAGCGCTTTAACATTGGTTTCTTTTTGGGAAAGCAGCGCAGGAACGCTTTACTTTGTTTATTTTGGGGAGCCGCGCAGGAGCGCTATCCTTTGGTTGCAGTTAGTGCTTCTACAGAAACACTGTGTTATACCTCTTACCCTTTTGTTCTCAAGACGTTGCGCAGGAGAGTCTCTCCTGGGTTCTTGGATTTCATTTGGGACTACACGGATGGCTGAAGATCGTGTTATACAGAAGCACTGGTGAGTCCCGGCAGAAGAACGGTTGTGTGTGTTTTAGGGATATTCTAGACTAGCCTGGGGGTAGCTTACCAATCCGGTTATTGTTTTGTTTTCCAGTTGTCCCGGGATATCCTGCAAGCTCCATTCCACTCACCACCGTTCTACGTCCTTATTTGGCTCCCATCCTTGCGTCCATCTCATCCCTGTTGGGTTCTCTGTCCAAGGGGGGTCAGGTTGGTACAGGGGTGGGCGCTCTTGTCGTCTCTGCGGAATTGCTTCACAAGCAAAGGTAAGTCTTGTGGGGCACCTGACAGTGATGCTAAGTGATACTGAGGAGGTGCTGACTGATGCTGTGGTGTTAAGTCATGGTGAGGTGGCGGTGCTGCACTGATCCTCAGCTGGTGCTCAGGTGATGTTGAGTGATGCTGAGGTGATGTTGTGATGAGATGATGCTGTGCTGATGCGGAGGTGGTGCTGCGCTAATGCTGAAGTGGTGCTGTGCTGGTGCTGAATTGCTTCTGAATTGAGGCTGCACTGGTGGTGGTGCACAGATGCAGAGGTGGTGCGGTGCTGATGTTGAGATGGTGCTGTGCTGATGCTGAGATGGTGCTGCACTGATGCCGAGTTGATGGTGCACTGCTGAGGAGGTGGTGCTGTGGTGATGCCAAGATGGTGCTGTGCTGATTTTGAGGTGGTGTCCAGGTGATACTGAGGTGGTGCTGAGTGATAAGGTGGTGCTGGTGATGCGGAGGTGGTGCTGAGTCATTCTGAGGTGGTAGTGTTGCGCTGGTGCTCAGGTGGTGCTGAGTGATGCTGAGTTAGTGCTGTGCTGAAGTAATGTGGCACTGATGCTGAGGTGGTGCTGCACTGATGCTGAAGTGGTGCGTTGGTGCAGAATTGTTGCTGATGTGGGGTTGCACTGGTGCTGAGGAGGGGGATGCACTGGTGCTAAGGTGGGCTGTGCTGGTGGTGGTGCACTGCTGCGTAGAGGTGGTGCTGTGCTGATGCTGAACTTGTGCTGTGCGGAGGGTGAGGTAGTGCTGTGGTGGAGTTGGTTGATACAGAGGAGATGTGCTGATGCTGAGTGATGCTGTGGTAGCGCTGAGTGATGCTGTGCTGATGTAGTGGTGCTGAACTGAGGTAGTGCTGTGCTACTATTGAAATAGTGGTTCACGGGTGCAGAGGTGGTGCTGTGGAGTAAGTGCTACACTGGTGCTGAGGTGGGGCTGAGTGATGCTGAGGTAGTGTTGTGCTGGTGTTGTGGTGGTGCTCAGGTGCTGCTGAGTGAGTCTCAGGTAGTGCTACCGAAGTGGTGCTGAGTGACACTCACTGGTGCTGAAGTGGTGCTGCGCTGATGTTGAGTTAGTGCTGCACTGGTGGTCGTGCACTGTGAAGAGTAGGTGCTGTGCTGATATAGCGCTGTGCTGATGCTGAGGTGGTGCTGCGCTGATGCTGAGGTGGTGCTCATGTGGTGCTGAGTGATGCTGTGGTGGCGCTCAGGTAGTGTTGTACTTGTGCTGATGTGGTGCTGCACTGATGCTGTTGTAGGGTTGTGCTGGTACTGAAGTGTTGCTGAGGTGGGGTTGCTCTGGTGCAGAGGTGGGGCTGCGCTGATGCTGAGGTGGGGCTGTGCGGGTGGTGCACTGATGCAAAGGTGGTGCTGTGTTGATGCTGAGATTGTGCTGATGCTGAGATAGTGCTGTGCTGATGCTGAGGTGGTGCTGTGGTCGTGTTGAATGATGCAGAGCGGATGCACTGGTGCTGAGGTGATGCTGAGGTGGTGGTGGTGCTTCACTGAGATGGAGGTAGTGCTGTGCTGGTAGTGAAGTAGTGTTTCACTGATGCAGAGATGGTGCTGTGCTGGTTATGTGGTGATGTGTGGAGGTGGTGCTACGCTGGTGCTGGATTAGGGCTGAGTGATGCTGAGGTGGTGCTGTGCTGGTGTGGTGGTGCTCAGGTGCTGAGTGATGCTCAGGTAATGCTGCTGAAGTGGTGCTGGGTGACACAGATTGGTAGTGCGCTGATGCCGAGGTGGTGCTACAGTGGGGCTGTGCTGATGATGAGTTTGTGCTGCACTGGTGGTGGTGCACTGTGAAGAGGTGGTGCTGTGCTGATGCTGAGGTGGTGCTGCACTGATGCGGAGGTGGTGCTCATGTGATGCTGAGTGATGCTGTGATGGTGCTGTGCTGGTGCTGAGGTGATGCTGCACTGATGCTGTGGTGGGGATGCGCCGGTGCTGAATTGTTGCTGAGGTGGGGTTGCACTGGTGCGGAGGTGGGGTTGCACTGGTGCTGAGGTGGTGCTGAGTCATGCTGGGGTGGTGCTCTGCTGATGTGGTGCTCAGGTGCTGCTGAGTGATGCTCAGGCAGTGCTGCTGTGGTATTTCTAAAGCGGTGCTGAGTGACTGATTGGTGCTGAAGTGGTGCTGCGCTGATGTGATGCTGCGAGGATGCTGAAGTGGTGCTGCACCGATGCATTGGTGCTGATGGGGTAGTGCTGAGTGATGCTGCGCTGATGCGGTGGTGGTAGTGCTGCAGTGATGCTGAGGTAGCGGTGCGCTGGTAGTGAGGTGATGCTGCACTGCTGCAGGGGTGACGAGTAATGCTGAGGTGGTATTGTTGAGCTGGTGCTGGTGCTGCATTGATGCTACGGTAGTGCTGTACTGGTAGCGAGGTAGTGCTGCGTTGGCAGTCAGGTGGTGCTGCACTGGTGTTGAGGTAGTGCTTCACTGGTGCTGCATGATGCAGAGGTGGTGCTGTGTTGGTGTTGTGGTGGTGCTAAGGTGCTGGTGACTGACGCTCAGGTAGTGCTACTAAAGTGGTGCTGAGTGACGCGGACTGGTGCTGAGGTGGTGCTACACTGATGCGGAGGTGGTGCTGCTGCACCAATGCACTGGTGTTGAGGAGGTGCTGCGCAGATGCGGTGGTGCTCAGGAGGTGCTCAGTGATGCCGTGCTGAGCTTGATGCTGAGGTGCTGCACTGATGCTGAGGTAGTAGTGCACTGGAAGTAAGGAGGTTCTGCACTGGTGCAGAGGTGGTGCTGTGCTGGTACTGAGGTGGTGCTGAGCTGGTGTTGCACTGATGCAGAGGTGCTGATGTGGTGCGGCACTGATGCACAGGTGGTGCTGTGCTGGTGCCGAGTAAGGCTGTGCTGAGTAATGCTGCGCTGATGTTGAAGTGGTGCAGAGTTGCTGCTGAGGTGGGGCTGCACTGGTGGTGGTGCACCGATGCAGAGGTGGTGCTGTGCAGATGTTGAGGTGGTGCTGTGCAGATGTTGAGGTGGTGCTGAGGTGGTGTTGCGCTGATGCTTAAGTGGCGATGTACTGATGTGGAGTTGCGGCTGAGGTGGTGCTGTGATAGTGCTGAGGTGGTGCTACGCAGATGCTGTGGTAGGGCTGCGCTGGTGCTGAGCTTGTACTGTGCTGAGCTGACGCTGATTGTGGTGCTTTGGTTGTGTTGAGTGAGGCTGAGTAGATGGGCTGGTGCCGAGTGAGGCTATGGTGCTGCTGTGCTGATGCTGAGGGGGTGGTGCTGCACTGATGCTTTGTTAGTGTTGCGCTGGTAGTGAGGTAGTGCTGCACTGGTGCATAGGTGGTCCTATGGTGGTGCTGGTCTGAGTGATGCTGAGGTGCTGCTGTGCTGGTGTTGTGATGGTGCTCAGGTGCTGCTGAGTGATGCTCAGGTGCTGCTGCGGTGGTACTGCTGAAGTGGTGCTGAGTGGTGCTGAAGTAGTGTTGCACTGGTGCGGAGGTGGTGGTGTTCTGAATAATGCTGAGTTGGTGCTGCGGTGGTATTGCACTGATGCACTGGTGTTGAGGTGGTGCTGTGCTGATGGTCAGGTGGTGCTGTGCTGGTGCTGAGTGATGCTGTTGTGGTGCTGAGTGATTATGTGCGGAGGCGGTGGTGCTGCACTGATGCGGAGGTAGTGGTGCGCTGGTGGTAAGTTGGTGCTGCACTGGTGCAGTGCTGCTGCTGAAGTGGGGTTTCACTGGTGCTGCGCTTATGCAGTGGTGCTGAGTGATGCTGTGGTGGTGCTGAGTCATGCTGAGGTGATGGTGCTGCAGTGGTCTTGAGGGATGCAGTGCTGTGCTGAGGTGATGCTATGCTGAGCTGAGGTGGTGCTGTGCTGATGCTGAGGTGGTGCTAAGGTGTGGCTGCACTGTTGGTGGGGCACTGATGAAGAGGCAGTACTGTGCTAATGCTGAGATGGTACTGTGCTGATGTTACGGTGGTGCTACAGTGGTGCTGCGCTGTTGCTAAGTTGGTGCTGCACTGGTGGTGGTGCACTGATGAGGTGGTGCTGTGCTGATGTTGCACTGGTGCCGAGTGATACGGAGTTGGTGTGCTTGTGCGGAGGTGGAACTGAGGTGATACTGAATGATGCTTTTGTGGTGCTCAGATGATGCTGTGTTGGCGCTGGTGCTGCGCTAATGCTGAAGTGGTGCTGCGTTGGTGCTAAGTTGCTGCTGCAGAGTTGGGACTGCACTGATGCTGTGGTGGTGCAGCGCTGGTACCGAGGTGGTGCTCTGGTGGTGTTGAGTGATGCTGATAAGATGCTGTGCTGGTGCTGAGTGATGCTGAGATGGTGGTGCTGCACTGGTGCAGAGGTAGTGGTGTGCTGGTGCGCTGGTGCAGAGGTAGTGTCAACAGCACTATAACATTCTGTATGCGACTTCAAGAGTATTGAACAGTCAAGTCCTAATATTAGAGGAAACACTATCAATGTAAGCTAAATATACATTTTGATGATCCCCAACAAAAAAAATATTCCATCCACACAGTCAAGAAACCAAACACTACATGCAGAAGTGGCCGAGGTAGAGTGGCCAAACAGTCGACTCATGAAAACAAAGCCATAGTCTTGCCTAATCACAGCACTCAAAATGTCCGCACTTCAGAGCTTTTAAAGTAGTCGACTTTAAGACCTTGTAGGGATGACTTCAGAGGCTCTGGGGATGTACTAACAGTCAAAAACACCAGTCAGCCTATGCATTGTAATTGCATTTATATAGCGCTTACTACCCCTGACGAGGCGTTGAAGCGCTTTTTCAGCAAGTAGCACGCTACTCCGGGACCCATAGAGGATTAGTGTTGAATTAGTATAGTGAAACATGCAAGTAAATTTTAAGTGGTGGATGGGTTAGTCAGTTATAGGTTAGTCATTATTTGAATTCGGAAAGATCCCATAAAGGATTAGTGCTGAATTAGTATAGTGAAATAAGAAAGTAATTCTGTAGTGGCATCAACACGATATTCACAAGCTAGAACAGCCAGCCAGGCACAGTGGGAATTAGCCTACTAGGTCTCCATAGTTTGGTAAGAAGTGACTAAGAGCTGGCCTCTTATACTCTGCTCAAAATCCTAAATAGGTGCATTCAGATATCCTAATTGCGTTGCACGAGATTTAGATTGTGTGTTCAACAGGAAGCCATTCAAAAGGTTAATTTAAAAAACTGAGACCGCGTGAGACCAGTTGGAATCTTCTCAAACAGCATGTGTCCATTAAAGACTGGAAATCAGACAGACTCTGCTCCAGCCCTACTGGACACCACATTATTTATGCCACAGAGAAAAAAACAGGATGTTGAGGACAAATTATCCCCCAAAAACACTGGAGACATCCATCCATCGACTCGGTTAACAAGGATAGAGTGGAGTGGGGCAGACGGAAGTAGAGTAGGGTTGGACATACTTGAATAGAGTGGAGTTGGATAAACTGGAGTGGAGACTGGAGTGGGTAGACTGAGGAAGATTAGAGTGGGGTAGGGTGGAGCAGATTGGAGTGAAGTAGAGAGGCATAAATTGGAGTGGGGCAGGGTAAATTGGAGTGGAGTAGGGTAGATTGGACTTGGGTGGAGTGGGATAGATTGGAGTGGGGTAGAGTGCGTTGGGGTGGGGAGATTGGGGTGGGGTGTGGTAGATTGAAGTAGGGTAGATTGGGATGAGCTGGAGTGGAGTGGGGTAGTTTGGGTTAGATTGGATTGGAGGGATGGAATGGGTTAGACTGGGGTAGATAGTCGTGAAGTGGAGAGGGGAAGATTGGAGCTGGGTAGACTGCAGTGGAGTAGGATAGACTGGAGTGGAGTAGATTGGAGGAGAGTACATTTGGGGTAAATTGAAGTGAAGTGAGGTAAGTGGTGTGGAGAGGAGGGGTTAGAGTGGAGGGGCGTAGAGTGGTGTGATGTCATGAAGCAAGTGGTGAACAGTGGAGAGAGAATGAGCTGCGTGTCGTAGAGTGGATTAACATAGAATGTAGTGGCGTGACAGAGTGGAAGGGAAAAGAGAGGAGTAGAGAGTAGTGGTGTAAAGAGAAGTAGTGTAGTGTGGAGCATGCCTGGTGTGGTAGTGCACTACCACTGCAGACAACATATTTTCAATTGAAATGACTATTACATTTGCACCGACATACACATTTACTGCACACAAACGATAATGTTTGGAAATGTCATCACCTAGTGTATTGATAATGTGTTTCAAGTATTAGTTTCTACCACACTTCAAATATTAGAAAGAAAATGTGCTTCATTTGTACTTGCGTAATTCTGATTTATTCTGAAACATCACCAGACTTCATTTTTGTTGTGTGCTAGGAAAAATAACTAATCCCACCCTCTCCTCTCACATGGGTACTCAGCAGGATTGTCACATAAATTCTCTCACTTTGAAATCTTTTCACTAAACCACGAACAAGCATTGGCATACTCAACTAATTTGACACTTGGAAACTTTTTTTTTTTTTTTTTTAACATATTCACTGTGGCATGCGGTTACTTAGGGCAACCAACACCAGCTGGTATCCAGTCAAAGGGACCAGTAAGGTCTGAAGGAACAGTTATCTTAACAAGAAAAGCAGTCTCCAGTCCAGTTCCAGTGTCAGTGGTCCCTTGGCTTCTATGGAGTGGTCCTGTTGCAAGGGAAACAGGATGGTGAAGATACTGTGCAGTCGAAGGGGGCCTTCCTGGGGCCACACCTCAGTCTACGCTCCTGGTGTGGCAGCGTTGTCCAAAGAGGTAGTTGTTCCTCGAAGTCCTATTTGGTCAAACAAAAGCCAAGTTGCCACTGATCTACTGGTCACCGGGCACAAGAGATTCAGCAGTTTCCTTCATTTAGCTATAACTCTCCTTCTGGGCGACCAAACCACACTCCAATGGCTCTCCCAGGTCCAGCAGATTAAGGTGCATCAGGCCACTCAGGTGGATGATGCAGATGAGAAAAGAGAACCCCAAACTGATGAGGGGATCCATTTCCCTACAGATTATGGACTTTACAGTGGAACACAGACCTGGGACGGACCATGCCAATACTGATGGTTTGTCCAGGTTATTCCACTTAGATGATGAGAACTACCAGGATAAGGTTAGTAGCTTAAAACCTTTCTTTTTGTATGGCCACCTCCAAAGTATTGGACTGATGCTGCTGGTTTTCTAACTCTGAGAGGGCACGGACGCCTGCTAACCAGACCCCCGTGCGAGTGCCCTGACCCTTAAACGTGTATGTTTGAATGGCTAACACCCAATTGGCATAGGCTAAATTACTTCTACGTCCCTAGTATACAATACCAGATTAGTCTAGGGCCTGAAAGTTAGAGTGTCCCCTCAGGGACTGCAGCACTTGTTGTACCGCCCTGAGTAGGACAAAGTAAAACGTGACTCCTAGTCTGCCACTGCAAACTGGAAGGGCAGTTTAAAACTGCTAACTCTACTTTGCCATTTTAAGCAGTGGCAAAGACCAAACTCCCTTTTTAATGTGTACAAGTCACCCCTAGAAACAGACCTATCAAGCCCTAAGGCAAGGTGCTATATATTAGAAAGTAAGACGTGTTTTACATGTCGGATCGTAAAACCCACAAGTGTCATTTTTACTTTGAGGGAGACTAGTAGCCCACTGGCAGGTACAGACTTCCATGCTGACAACTCAGCTGTGCTAATTTCTGAATGGGACTACCAAAGGTGGTACCTCAAGGTATCAGCCAACAGATTACACTGCCCAAATCAAAATTATTGTAACTTGTTGCTACACGCAACTTTGAGAAAGTAGTCCCTCTGTTGCTCAAGTTTACCAGATGGCATCTGCAAAGCCTTGCCTCAAAACAGCCTTGGGTAAGACGTGAAAATGGCTCCCATAACAGGTAGAAAAGAAAGGCCTGCTGTTGGGGAGGCATTACCTCCACCTGGGAGGAAGCCTCACAGGGTGTTAGCCCAAGGCAAGCTTCAAAAGAGAAGCTGCTTTTGAAGGGCAAATGGTGAACACACTAGAGAGGGACTACTCATTTGTTGGGGTAGACAGGCTGGCGTCGGGACAGAGAGGGGAAACACTGGCAAGGACGGTTCTTCTACGGGCGTTTAGTCCAAAGGTAGCCTCACATTTAGGGCGGCCCTCAGAGCTCTACACACCAAGAGATCGGCCCCAACATCTTTGGAGCAAGCAGAATAGAGCACACTAGGATAGCTAGATGCCACACTTCACCGGAAGTGGTCTTCAGGCAGGAAGGGACCTGGTAACCCATTGGCTAGTGACTGTGATCTCCAATGAGCTGAGGCCACTTTCTGGGCATAAAAGGGGTAACCCTAGCACCCAGAAGAGATCTGGCTTGGACTGAAAAAAAGGACTGAAGAAGGACTGCCCTGCTGACACTGTAACTAGCACAGACTAAGACACTGCAACAAAGTTGGACTGTACCTGCTGCTCCTTGAGCTACTGAAGGAAAGTGTTGGCTGTGTCCTACTCATTCAGAAGTTGTCCCTGGGGCGCAATCAGAAGCAGAGGCTCTAAGAGTCAGTAGGCTGACTTCCTCTTCACAGCACAGGGCCGCAAAAGCTGAACAGGCCTGCCTAGGAAAGTTGGTAACCGACACTCCGAAGTATCACTAGAGTCTATTGGACCTAGGGGTGCCGTCAGAGTGCAATTTGCTTGCCCAGAAGAAAAGTTATCGCCAAAAGAAGGAAACAATTGAACCTATTGTGCAGGTGACCAGTAGTTCAGTGGCGAAAGGACTTTTCCTGGACCAAAGAGGACTTTGAGGTACGTCGACCCCTGTGCCCAAAGACGCTCCACCAGGACAGTGGATTGAGGAGCGACACCAGGAAGATCCCCATCGACCGCACAGCATCTTCAGCATCTTTGAGCATCTTCAGCATCCCATTTCCCTTATAACAGGACCACTCCATAGAAGTCAAAGGCAAGGGACCACTGAACTGAACTGAAGACTACTTTTCTTGTTGAAGTAACTGTTTCTTCTGGCCTTGCTGTTTCCCTTGACTTGCTCCCTACCAGAGTTTTTTGCCCAAAGTAACCCTAAGTAACCACATTCCAATCTGACAACGTTTTTCTTGAAAAAAGTTTCCCAAGTGTCAGATTGGTTGAATTCCAATGCTTGTTCACAGTTAAGTCGAAAGTCTTGATTTATTGTTCCTGGTAAAATTTATATTTTCAGGGCCCTCTGGTGTATCATTTTGGTGTCCATAAATCCATAAACATATAAACCATTTTTTTATAAATTGTTGTCCGATTTCTTGAAGGCCGAATTTTACTTCAATTGTTTTGGTGAGTTTAAATGTTTTAGACCTGTTCCTTTGTTGAGCCTCACTGCTCGAAGTCACAGCTGCCCGCGGTTAGGCGAACTTTTGACAAACGAAACCTGATTGGTTCTAGAAGTGTTGATAATGTATTGCATAGTGAGGTCTCACAACCACACCACATAAAACACCCCAATTCCTCACAGTGAGTAAAGCGATATAACTGCAAAACTAACTTCTCTGTATGTTAAAAGGTAGATTTCCAATCACAAGGTTATTTCTATGTTTAGATCTGAATTGCAAGGACCATTCTCTTTAATTACATAAATAAATCTGTTTTCACCCACACTACATGCGCTCAGTAAAGTTTATGTGTCATACACACACTTCCTAATTTTGTAGCATTGGAGGCTGTCACCTGTAGATTTCACAGTATTTTGGCTATCTTTTTGTCTTTAGAGAATGCTACCTGCAGATGACAAATATGTTTCACGTAGATTAGGGCAGAGGCGGCACAGCCTCTGCTCTGCCCTCCTTTAAACCACACCACCATTCTACCATTTCCTTGCCATGGCCATTAGATCTAACTGCCCTCTATTACAGGAGAAATTCGTCTGAGATGGGAGTACAGCCGGGATGGTAGACATTAGCATGGTAGTGTAAGGTGTTGTTTCTGCATAGGAGGCCTGCAGTACCACTTGCCGCAAAATGTACCTTGCAATCTTTGGCCATGGGACTGCATTTGTACCAATCAATCTTTGTAATCCCTAGGATTACCCCTCAAAGGGCACGCAAGCACATCCATCGCCAGACGAAATGAGAATCCAGTGGATTGCTTGACGAGTACCATTAATGCCCACAGTATCAGCAGAATTCCTCTTTTGCCAAGAGGTTCGTGCACACCACAGGAAAGGTAATCCTAAGGATTCCCATGATGCCTTGGGTTGCTGGAGTTGACAATAACTAAATTCGCCAAGTGCCTGGCGCTCGGAGAATCCATGGAGCGTCCCCAGGCATCTAGGCATTGTGCAGTAGGTCGGGGGAATCTGGGGGATTCCTTGAACCTTGGCAAAGAACAAATTGGGAACCTACCAACAGCTCTGGGGCAGCAAGCTTGAGCACCATCTTCCCACCAGACCATGTAAAATTGTGTGGTATATGCAGGCACTTGATTCCTACTTATTGGAGGTTTCGTAGGCAGATGTCTGTTGCGGAAGTGAAGGCATGAATGTTACTGTCCCAACCTTCACTTCTTCTTGGTTACTGGCGGGAAGTTAGCTAATGTGCAAAAAGAAAACTAGTGCAGAGCTGTATTTACAAAGAGTCATTAAGTACAATAAACAAGCATTGGCAAAACCAATAGGTCTCTCCTATGCAAGAGCTATTGGCAGTGCCAATGTGTTTTAGCCATGTTGTACACCAACGTGGCAGCTGTTCAGCACGTCTAAATGTTTCATGTTTAGAGGAGAGAGGCATGGAGTAGCAAAGAGTGGTATACGGTGGCACAGAGTGGAGTGTCAGAGTGCAGTGACTCCGCATCGTAGAATGCAATGGCGTAGAATAGTGTTGTGTAGAGTAGACTACTGAGGCCTAGAGTGCAGTGGTGTAGTTTGCCTTGGCGTAGAGTAAAGTGGCAAAGAGTGCAGTGGCAAAGAGTGCAGTGGCATAGAGTACAGTGGCATAGAGCACAGGGGTGCAAAGTAGAGCAAAGTGGCGCAAAGTAGTGCACAGTAGAGTGCACTGACAAAGAGTGGCGTAGAGTGCAGTGACGCAGAGTGGCGTAGAGTGCAGTAGCGCAGGGTGCAGTAGCGCAGTAGCGCAGGGTGCAGTAGCGCAGGGTCTAGTAGCACAGAGTGCAGTGATGCAGAGTGCAGTGATGCAGAGTGGTGTAGTTTGCCTTGGTGTAGAGTGCAGTATAGTGTGGTAGAGTGGTGGAGAGTAGAGTGCAGTGGCATAGAGTGCAGTGGTACAGAGTAAAGTAGAGTTCACTGGCAGAGAGTCAAGTGTTGCAGAGTAGAGTGTCAGAGTGCAGTGGTGCAGAGTACAGTGTAATGGCGTAGTGTAGAGTGGTGCAGAGTAGAGTGGGATAGAGTACAGTGGTGCAGAGTAGAATAGAGTGGTGTAGAGTGTAATGGTGTAGAGTGGCATAAAAGGAAGTGGCACAGAGTGTTGTAGAGTATAGTTTCATAGAGTTCAGTGGTGAAGAGTAGATTGGCGTAGAGTGCAGTGGCATGGAGGGCATTGGTTTTCAGTGGAGTGGTGTAGAGTGCCTCGGAATAGAGTAGAGTGATGCAGAGTAGACTATAGTGGCATAGAGTACAATGCATAGAGTGGAGTGGCACAGAGCAGGGTGGCACAGAGTGGGATAGAGTGGCATAGACAGCAGTGTCAGAGTGGATTGTTTCTGAGTAGAATTGCGTGGAGTGGAGTGGTGCAGGGTAGGATGGAGTGGTGCAGGGTAAAGTGCAGAGGCGTAGAGTAGAGTGACGTACAGTGCAGTGGTATCGAGAAAATGATAGTGGTGTAGAGTGGACTGGCGTAGAGGGCAGTGGCGTAGAGTGAAGCGGTACAGAGTATAATATGCTGGTGTAGAGTATTGGCGTATAGTGCAGTGGCATAGAGTGTAGTGTTGCAGAGTAGTGTGGCGTTGAGCGGCATATAGTAGACTGGTTCAGTGTGCAGTGCACTGGCGTAGAGTGGAGCAGTTCATAGTA
This sequence comes from Triturus cristatus, assembly GCF_964204655.1. NCBI lineage: Eukaryota > Metazoa > Chordata > Amphibia > Caudata > Salamandridae > Triturus > Triturus cristatus. Next base: position 698,868,093 of record NC_140594.1, on the reverse strand, counting down.
AGTGGAGTGGCCTAAACTGAAGTGGTGCAGAGTGGCTTAGAGTGCAGTGGCATAGAGTGCAGTGGTGCAGAGTAAAGTAGAATTCAGTGGTGGAGAGTGAAGTGTTGCAGAGTAGAGTGTCATATAGAGAAGTGGTGCAGAGTACAGTGTAATGGCGTAGTGAAGAGTGGTGCAGAGTAGAGTGGGATAGAGTACAGTGGTGCAGAGTAGAATAGAGTGGTGTACAGTGTAATGGTGTAGAGTGGCGTAAAAGGAAGTGGCGCAGAGTGTTGTAGAGTAGATTGGTGCAGTGGCATAGAGGGCATTGGTTTTGAGTGGAGTGGTGTAGAGTGCATCGGAATAGAGTAGAGTGATGCAGAGTAGACTAGAGTGGCATAGAGTACAATGCATAGAGTGGAGTGGCGCAGAGCAGGGTGGCACAGAGTGGGGTAGAGTGGCCTAGACTGCAGTGTCAGAGTGGATTGTTTCAGAGTAGAGTGAAGTGGCGTGGAGTGGAGTGGTGCAGGGTAGGATGGAGTGGTGCAGGGTAAGGTGCAGAGGCGTAGAGTAGGGTGTCGTACAGTGCAGTGGTACCGAGTAAATTATAGTGGTGTAGAGTGGACTGGCGTAGAGGGCAGTGGCATAGAGTGAAGCGATACAGAGTATAATGCGCTGGTGTAGAGAGTATTGGCGTACAGTGCAGTAGCATAGAGTGTAGTGTTGCAGAGTAGTGTGGCGCTGAGCGGCGTATAGTAGACTGGTTCAGTGTGCAGTGCACTGGCGTAGAGTGGAGCAGTTCATAGTTAGTGGAGTGGCCTAAACTGAAGTGGTGCAGAGTGCAGTGGCTAAGAGTGCAGTGGTGCAGAGTGGCTTAGAGTGCATTGGCATAATGTAGAGTGGTACAAAGTAGAGCAGAGATGCGTACAGTGGTGCAGTGATGAAGAGTAGAGTGGTGTAGAGTGGAGTGGTACAGAGTAGAGTGCTGTGGCATTAAGTGGTGCAGAGTGGAGTGGCGTAAAGTGAAGTATGCATGGTGTGGTAGCGCACTGCCATTACAGACAACATATTTTCAATTAAAATGACCATTACATTTGCACAAACATACAGTTTAACTGACAAAAGTATACATTACACAAACGACAATGTGTGAAAATGTCACCATCTAGTGCACTGATTTGTATTGATGGTATTAAAATAGGTTTCCACCACAGTTCAGAATTACAAACAAGTTGCTGTTGGTGCTTTTCTAATTCTCGTATATTCTGAAATGTCTGTACAGTTCATTGCAGACATGTAAACGTTATTGTGGGCTAGAAAAAAAAGCATTTAACAGCAAGATTGTCACATAAATACCCTCTTTGAAGTCAGAGAAAGAAAAGTAAACACCAAGTTCGTTCGGAAGACAGAGCCTGACATTTGACCTCTGCCTTTGAATGCACAGCAAATGTGACAAGATAAGAAGAGGGCCACTTAGATACACAGCAGAAGGGGGAGGGGGTGGTAACTGAGCCGGCCTGTTTATGGAAAGTGAACACTCGGAAGGATCCAGTAAATAAGGCTTGCTCTTTGCAAGGGACGAACTCAAGCTGGACAGACTAAAACAAATAAAGCCAGCAAAGAGAATGCAGGAAATGTGAGTTACAAAGCCAATGGTAAGCAATGAACCTAATGAATTCCCAGGGAAGATTTCTGAATGTACCCCAGATGTCTTTAGCAAACCAGACACCTGCACTGTCTGGTAGGCTTCGACCTAGAAATGTGTTGCGCAATGCTAGGCACCGAGCTTTGTTGCCAAGTCAAGCCACTGTTTATTTGTGTGAAATATGTCTTTGAGATACAACTTCCAGTAAAAATTCTACACAATAGTTGAAAAGGAATTTACATAAAATGTGTAATTTTGCGTAAATTAAACAAGTTAGAGCTTCGAATAGCAAGTGATATTCTGCGTGTCCCTTGCTTGGGCCATATTTGATTTGGTGCTAAGATTTCATGCAAAGCCCTCTAATGCTACTTCAGCAGATCTGCCTTGCGGTGACACTGTGTAGGTGTTTGTGCTATTCTTACCCTCTTGTGCAGCCTGTGTATAGATAACAGGAGGATAGATGCTCTGTGCTGAAAAGCATGAAGTTGTCAGCACAACGTATATTTTGATTAACGCTGTTGTTTGCATCATGTCATGCTTCTTAGCGAAATAATAAACTATGTCCTTAAATTGGGTACCCTACGGTGACTGGAAAATCTCAGGTTCACAGCTCCCCTAAATCTCACCCGATCAAGTTAGGCCCCTGCTCCCGTCTGCAGGCTCGAGCTGTGGGAATGGATAACGGAAAACTGTGACATGTGGAGTTATCACGTTCTCCTCATCATATTGGGACCTGTGCTCTTCATCTTTACGATCAGCCAAACTTCGAGTTTACAATATTTCATCACAACAAAAGAATCACACCAACATTTTAGCCTCACAACAAGTGAAGTCACAAAAGTGTAGGTGTGGCACCAAAACAAAATGTTTAAGTGTGGAATGGCCAGTAATTCACTATTTCAAAGCCCAATTCAAAAAAGTTACAACCACACACAGAACAAATCACTATTAAAAAAACAATGCGGATGTGAGATACTTCTATACGTTAGCAAATCAGGAATAATTAAAGAAAATAGACTTGACTGTTCAAATACCAAGAAAGAGGAGTAGCGATATGAATTTTAGTCTCACCATCTTCCAATAATTTATCCAGACTGGGCCTTCTGCTTCAAGTATCCATTCGGCTTAGAGGTGGACAAGATCTGTGTTTCTGCAAGGGGTGTGCGGCTTTATACCTGATTTCATTTTAGAAACGCTAAGGGTTCGGTGATACGCTTGGACTCCCCTGTACCAGAGGAGTCCGCGTAAAGTGTACGGAAACTGTCCCGAGGTTTCCATGTCCGGTCCCACATTGTTAAATCCCAGATTGTAGCTGATATTCGCCTTTTCAGTCTGAGGTTCTTCTGAATTTGCAGCCGGATTCTGGCCAAGGCAGTCCTGTGGCCCTACCGCCTGATGCTGCTCTAAGACTTGTACGCCTGAGCGCGCTGGATTTTCAGCCTGCACTGTGTCTGTGACATATGTGAACTCTTCTTTAGATCATAAAGCTCTTTTATGACATCACTGTTCAGAGCTGCTGAGGTATTTTGTGGTTGCCATGCGCACACTGGGAGGGCGGTAGCCAATCAGACTCATCGGTATGCATCCATCACTACAGAGACAAGCATTTGCAATGCAAGAGATCTCCCATTTGTCAGAGTTAGAGCTATTGGCCTCGTAAATTACAACGAGTTTTATCTATGCGTTTCAGTTTGGAATGTAGTGGATGTATGAGCAAAGACACAGCTAATAGGATGACCAGGTGCAGTAGTGAATACAAATACAATAATTAATAATTGTGTATAATTAGTAAAAAAGGAAAACTTCAAATCTTTTTGGTAAACATCTCCTTCTAATTTGCAAATTAGAATTAGAACAAACCCACCTGACACAAAGTTTGAAGATCCACATTTTTGACCTTCACAGTATCACTGCTGAAATCAGGAACATTGTCATTATCACATTAATTAAGAGTAGGAACATTGACTGTGGCTAACCTGGATAGACCCCACCAGGAACCATTGCTTAGATAAGCTGATGTTTTCCCAATTTTACAAATACATCAACAAAATTGGAAAAACCTTTCTTTATATGCGAGGGTAGCTTGATTTTAAATTTATCACCTATACTCAATTTGTTTTACACAAACTCTCCCCTCCACCCAGATTTTAGCTTTAAAATTCTGGTCACCCTAACAGCTGCAGCAATGCCTCGAGAACTTAGAATGAGGAATTACTGATTAGACCAGAAAAGCAGCCAGCAGTACTGTCTAGAGGGCTTAGAATGAGGAATTACCGACAGAACAAGAGAAGCAGATAGCAGTAATGCCTAGAGGACTGAGAATGAGGAATTACCACTGTGACCAAAGACACAGTTGCAGCCCTACATAGAAGATTCAGAAATGGGGGAGTTACTGACGGGACCAGAGGAGCAACTAGCAACACTGTCTTGAGACTAAGAATGAGGAATTCCCACTAGGACCAGAGAAGCAGCTGTAGAATGGTCTAGAGGACTTAAAATGTGAGAATTTCCGCCAGGACCAGAAGAGCAGCTAGCAGCACTGGAAGACTTAGAAGGAGGAATTACCAATGAGACAAGAGTAGCATAGCAGCTAGCTGCACTGTCCAGAGTACTAAGAATGAGAAAATACCTTTTGGAACAGATACTCAGCTGCAGCACTGTCTAGAGAACTTTAGAATGAGGAATTACCACTATGATCAGAGACACAGCTTGCAGCACTGCATAGAGGATTTAGAATGAGGAATTACTGACTGAACCAGAGTAGCAGCTAGCAGCACTGGTAGAGGAATAACCAATGGGAGCAGAGTAACAACATTGCCTAAAATGAGGAATTACCAATGGGACCAGAGAAGCAACTAGCAGCACTATCTAGAGGACATAGAATGAGGAATTACTCTCAGAACCAGAGCAGCAGCTAGCAGCACTGCCTAGAGGACTAAGAATTAGGAATTACCACTGGGACCAGAGAAGCAGCTGCATCACTGACTACAGGACTACGAATGTGAATTATCACTGCGGTGTGAGAAGCAACTAGCAGCACTGGCTAAAGGACTAAGAATGAGGAATTACCGACAGAACAAGAGAAGCAGATAGCAGCAATGCCTAGAGGACTGAGAATGAGGAATTACCACTGTGACCAAAGACACAGTTGCACCCCTACATAGAAGATTCAGAAATGGGGGAGTTACTGACGGGACCAGAGGAGCAACTAGCAACACTGTCTTGAGACTAAGAATGAGGAATTCCCACTAGGACCAGAGAAGCAGCTGTAGAATGGTCTAGAGGACTTAAAATGTGAGAATTTCCGCCAGGACCAGAAGAGCAGCTAGCAGCACTGGAAGACTTAGAAGGAGGAATTACCAATGAGACAAGAGTAGCATAGCAGCTAGCTGCACTGTCCAGAGTACTAAGAATGAGAAAATACCCTTTGGAACAGATACTCAGCTGCAGCACTGTCTAGAGAACTTTAGAATGAGGAATTACCACTATGATCAGAGACACAGCTTGCAGCACTGCATAGAGGATTTAGAATGAGGAATTACTGACTGAACCAGAGTAGCAGCTAGCAGCACTGGTAGAGGAATAACCAATGGGAGCAGAGTAACAACATTGCCTAAAATGAGGAATTACCAATGGGACCAGAGAAGCAACTAGCAGCACTATCTAGAGGACATAGAATGAGGAATTACTCTCAGAACCAGAGCAGCAGCTAGCAGCACTGCCTAGAGGACTAAGAATTAGGAATTACCACTGGGACCAGAGAAGCAGCTGCATCACTGACTACAGGACTACGAATGTGAATTATCACTGCGGTGTGAGAAGCAACTAGCAGCACTGGCTAAAGGACTAAGAATGAGGAATTACCACTGGGAACAGAGAAACAGCAGCCACATTTGTGATCAGATTAAGAACAAGATTTACAGCCCTGTTTAAAGAAACGGAGCAACGGAGGTCCGAGCAAGTGAAACATAATTAATGCTAAAATTGAAAAATTGGGTGACCCATAAGTGAAAGCTAAGGTGCGAAGGGGAGAACACATGGAGACACAGTTGGTGGGAGGGCAAAAGCAGTAACACTGGTCAGCTGCTCGCATTTACAACATTTCCAGAACAGGAGGCAGGCAATCGGAAAGAATAGTGCGCAAAATGGAGAGAAGAGAAATGAGCCCTGTAACAGGGCCAGACGGTATGGGAGGGAAAAACACTCGCAGCAATGCAGGGACCACTTACTTAGACAGGAGAAGGAGGGGTGGCAACTGAGCCGGCAGACTGATGTGATAATAGCATCCATGACCTTTCAGCCAGTCAATAATATAATTTATTGTGTATCATCCTCTTTATGTGCCTGTGTCTCAGGCCCTCAAACCAGACGAAGGCGAATAACTATTGTTACTGACTATTCTGTAGTCAGTAATGGCTCTTAGTGTCCCACAGAGGGATGATATATTTGGTGGGACACAATAAAAGTCATGGCCTCTTTCCCACGCTGTTGTTGTTTCCTCTAGTACAGTACTGTGGCGTGGTGTTGTATATGTATGTCAAGCTGAACGACCTGTTCCTGCTTATCAAAAACTCAATAATTATTATTATTTTTTTTTTTAAGTCAAGGCTTCGTTATTCTGGGAAGAAGGGTTGGAGTTTGCGATTGGGAGGCAGAGGAAGAGATGACACAGGAAGATACCCATCCATGCAAATACAAATGCCAGACCCAGTACAGTCCTGCCAAGTACCACGCATCAGGCGTTAGACTAACGCATTTCAGTGTGGTGGTCTGCATCACCGCACTGAAATGCATAGTCCCACATTATAGCGCCTCCTGAGCTGTGAAGCACGAGCCCTAGTAATTATGCACCATAAGCACTGAAACTAAAGACGGAGGAGTGATAGCATGCCGTGTGAGCCTACTCCCGGAGGCTGGCTCAGACTCCGCAAATGTAGCTGCTACTCTGGTTACATTGTAACAACAATACTAGGATTCTAACCCGACACCGACGACTGCGGTACAGCATATTAGATACATTCATGACAGGTCGTGAGAGTTACTGTCCAATGGTTACTACCAAGACAGATCAGCCTGGGGTGAGGTCAGGACGAATTTTGTGACACACTTTGATAGGCGCTGCGGGAGGTCCTGCTGCCGCCCATAGTGGCGCGCCCGGCTGCAGTTCATAGATGTAGTTTTGGCGGGCTCATGGCAGTGCTGCCCGCACCGCGTTGTGCAGCGGTAATTTACATTATAAATGATGATCCAGGGACCGGTGGGAGCCAACTCACCTCACTGGGGCACCGGCAATTGAGTGAACCTTCTGGAGTGGGTCGAGCCGCTGGAGTTGGTCAGCCCAGAACACACCAGTCTCTCCACACAGCTCCTGAGCCTCAGAATCAATGCGGGCCTGCATTTGCAGCAGGAGTTGTTGTGTCCACGACGAGGCGGCTCATATTAATTGCTGCTTGCCGCAAAGTGAGTGCCTGGAGTGAACTCTCACTCTGCTTGAGCTAAAATTTGCTTTAAATGAATAGTGCTAGCATGTGTTGACAACACTGGTACCAGTCCAACAAATTACTTTAAGTGCAGCCAGCGGCGTCAGTTAAGTCAGCAGAGCCTGGTGCTGCAGTAGCTCTGCGACATCCTTCTGGTGTGATCTGGTGCAGTGCTGCTGCTGAAGTGGGGTTGCACTGGTGCTGCGCTTATGCGGTGGTGCTGAGTGATGCTGTGGTGGTGCTGAGTCATGCTGAGGTGGTGGTGCTGCAGTGGTCTTGAGGGATGCAGTGCTGTGCTGAGGTGATGCTATGCTGAGCTGAGGTGGTGCTGTGCTGATGCTGAGGTGGTGCTAAGGTGTGGCTGCACTGTTGGTGGGGCACTGATGAAGAGGCAGTACTGTGCTAATGCTGAGATGGTACTGTGCTGATGTTACGGTGGTGCTACAGTGGTGCTAAGGTGGTGCTGCGCTGTTGCTAAGTTGGTGCTGCGCTGTTGCTAAGTTGGTGCTGCACTGGTGATGGTGAACTGATGAGGTGGTGCTGTGCTGATGTTGCACTGGTGTCGAGTGATACGGAGTTGGTGTGCTTGTGCGGAGGTGGAACTGAGGTGATACTGAATGATGCTTTTGTGGTGCTCAGATGATGCTGTGTTGGCGCTGGTGCTGCGCTAATGCTCAAGTGGTGCTGCGTTGGTGCTAAGTTGCTGCTGCGGAGTTGGTGCTGCACTGATGCTGTGGTGTTGCAGCGCTGGTGCCGAGGTGGTGCTCTGGTGGTGTTGAGTGATGCTGATAAGATGCTGTGCTGGTGCTGAGTGATGCTGAGATGGTGGTTCTGCACTGGTGCAGAGGTAGTGGTGTGCTGGTGCAGAGGTAGTGTCAACAGCACTATAACATTCTGTATGCGACTTCAAGAGTATTGAACAGTCAAGTCCCAATATTAGAGGAAACACTATCAATGTAAGCTAAATATACATTTTGATGATCCCCAACAAAAAAAATATTCCATCCACACAGTCAAGAAACCAAACACTACATGCAGAAGTGGTCGAGGTAGAGTGGCCAAACAGTCGACTCATGAAAACAAAGCCATAGTCTTGCCTAATGACAGCACTCAAAATGTCCTCAATTCAGAGCTTTTAAAGTAGTCGACTTTAAGACCTTGTAGGGATGACTTCAGAGGCTCTGGAGATGTACTAACAGTCAAAAACACCAGTCAGCCTATGCATTGTAATTGCATTTATATAGCGCTTACTACCCCTGAAGAGGCGTTGAAGCGCTTTTTCAACAAGTAGCTTGCTACTCCGGGACCCATAGAGGATTAGTGTTGAATTAGTATAGTGAAACATGCAAGTAAATTTTAAGTGGTGAATAGGTTAGTCAGTTATAGGTTAGTCATTATTTGAATTCGGAAAGATCCCATAAAGGATTAGTGCTGAATTAGTATGGTGAAATAAGAAAGTAATTCTGTAGTGGCGTCAACACAATATTCACAAGCTAGAACAGCCAGCCAGGCACAGTAGGAATTAGCCTACTAGAAAAAAACTGAGACCGCGTGAGACCAGTTGGAATCTTCTCAAACAGCATGTGTCCATTAAAGACTGGAAATCAGACAGACTCTGCTCCAGCCCTACTGGACACCACATTATTTATGCCACAGAGAAAAAAACAGGATGTTGAGGACAAATTATCCCCCAAAAACACTGGAGACATCCATCCATCGACTCGGTTAACAAGGATAGAGTGGAGTGGGGCAGACGGAAGTAGAGTAGGGTTCGACATACTTGAATAGAGTGGAGTTGGATAAACTGGAGTGGAGACTGGAGTGGGTAGACTGAGGAAGATTAGAGTGGGGTAGGGTGGAGCAGATTGGAGTGAAGTAGAGAGGCATAAATTGGAGTGGGGCGGGGTAAATTGGAGTGGAGTAGGGTAGATTGGACTTGGGTGGAGTGGGGTAGATTGGAGTGGGGTGGAGTGGGTTGGGGTGGAGTGGGTTGGGGTGGGGTAGATTGGGGTGGGGTGTGGTAGATTGAAGTAGGGTAGATTGGGATGAGCTGGAGTGGAGTGGGGTATATTGGGTTAGATTGGATTGGAGGGAAAGGAGGTAGATTGAGTGGAGTGGGATAGATTGGAGTGGGATAGATTGGAGTGGAGCAGGGTTGATTTGCGTGGAATGGGTTAGACTCGGGTAGATAGTCGTGAAGTGGAGAGGGGAAGATTGCAGCTGGGTAGACTGCAGTGGAGTAGGGTAGACTGGAGTGGAGTAGATTGGAGGAGAGTCAATTTGGGGTAAATTGAAGTGAAGTGAGGTAAGTGGTGTGGAGAGGAGGGGTTAGAGTGGAGGGGCATAGAGTGGTGTGATGTCATGAAGCAAGTGGTGAACAGTGGAGAGAGAAAGAGCTGCGTGTCGTAGAGTGGATTACCATAGAATGTAGTGGCGTGACAGAGTGGAAGGGAAAAGAGAGGAGTAGAGAGTAGTGGTGTAAAGTGGAGTAGTGTAGTGTGGAGTATGCCTGGTGTGGTAGTGCACTACCACTGCAGACAACATATTTTCAATTGAAATGACTATTACATTTGCACCGACATACACATTTACTGCACACAAACGATAATGTTTGGAAATGTCATCACCTAGTGTATTGATAATGTGTTTCATGTATTAGTTTCTACCACACTTCAAATATTAGAAAGAAAATGTGCTTCATTTGTACTTGCGTTACTCTGATTTATTCTGAAACATCACCAGACTTCATTTTTGTTGTGTGCTAGGAAAAATAACTAATCCCACCCTCTCCTCTCACATGGGTACTCAGCAGGATTGTTAAATAAATTCTCTCACTTTGAAATCTTTTCACTAAAACACGAACAAGCATTGGCATACTCAACTAATTTGACACTTGGAATCTTTTTTTTTTTTTTTTAACATATTCACTGTGGCATGCGGTTACTTAGAGTTACTTTGGGCAACCAACACCAGCTGGTATCCAGTCAAAGGGACCAGTAAGGTCTGAAGGAACAGTTATCTTAACAAGAAAAGCAGTCTCCAGTCCAGTTCCAGTGTCAGTGGTCCCTTGGCTTCTATGGAGTGGTCCTGTTGCAAGGGAAACACTGGATGGTGAAGATACTGTGCAGTCGAAGGGGGCCTTCCTGGGGGCACACCTCAGTCTACGCTCCTGGTGTGGCAGCGTTGGCCAAAGAGGTAGTTGTTCCTCGAAGTCCTATTTGGTCAAACAAAAGCCAAGTTGCCACTGATCTACTGGTCACTGGGCACAAAAGAGTCAGCAGTTTCCTTCATTTAGCTATAACTCTCCTTCTGGGCAACCAAACCACACTCCAATGGCTCTCCCAGGTCCAGCAGATTAAGGTGCATCAGGCCACTCAGGTGGTTGATGATGCAGATGAGAAAAGAGAACCCCAAACTGATGAGGGGATCCATTTCCCTACAGATTATGGACTTTACAGTGGAACACAGACCTGGGACGGACCATGCCAATACAGATGGTTTGTCCAGGTTATTCCACTTAGATGATGAGAACTACGAGGATAAGGTTAGTAGCTTATCACCTTTCTTTTTGTATGGTCACCTCCAAAGTATTGGACTGATGCTGCTGGTTTTCTAACTCTGAGAGGGCACGGACGCCTGCTAACCAGTCCCCAGTGCGAGCGCCCTGACCCTTAAACGTGTATGTTTGAATGGCTAACACCCAATTGGCATAGGCTAACTTACTTCTACGTCCCTAGTATACAATACCAGATGAGCCTAGGGCCTGAAAGTTAGAGTGTCCCCTCAGGGACTGCAGCACTTGTTGTACCATCCTGAGTAGGACAAAGTAAAACGTGACTCCTAGTCTGCCACTGCAAACTGGAAGGGCAGTTTGAAGCTGCTAACTCTACTTTGCCATTTTAAGCAGTGGCAAAGACCAAACTCCCTTTTTAATGTGTACAAGTCACCCCTAAAAACAGACCTATCAAGCCCTAAGGCAAGGTGCTATATATTAGAAAGTAAGACGTGTTTTACATGTCGGATCGTAAAACCCACAAGTGTCATTTTTACTTTGAGGGAGACTAGTAGTCCACTGGCAGGTACAGACTTCCATGCTGACAACTCAGCTGTGCTAATTTCTGAATGGGACAACCAAAGGTGGTACCTCAAGGTATCAGACAACTGATTACACTACGGTAGTCTTGATGCCCAAATCAAAATTATTGTAACTTGTTGCTACACGCAACTTTGAGAAAGTTGTCCCTCTGTTGCTCAAGTTTACCAGATGGCATCTGCAAAGCCTTGCCTCAAAACAGACTTCTCCCCGCCTGGGTAAGACGTGAAAATGGCTCCCAAAACAGGTAGAAAAAAAAGGCCTGCTGTTGGGAAGGCATTACCTCCACCTGGGAGGAAGCCTCACAGGGTGTTAGCCCAAGGCAAGCTTCAAAAGAGAAGCTGCTTTTGAAGGGCAAATGGTGAACACGCTAGAGAGGGACTACTCATTTGTTGGGGTAGACAGGCTGGCGTCGGGACAGAGAGGGGAAACACTGGCAAGGACGGTTCTTCTACGGGCGTTTAGTCCAAAGGTAGCCTCACATTTAGGGCGGCCCTCAGAGCTCTACACACCAAGAGATCGGCCCCAACATCTTTGGAGCAAGCACAATAGAGCACACTAGGATAGCTAGATGCCACACTTCACCGGAAGTGGTCTTCAGGCAGGAAGGGACCTGGTAACCCATTGGCTAGTGACTGTGATCTCCAATGAGCTGAGGCCACTTTCCGGGCATAAAAGGGGTACCCCTAGCACTCAGAAGAGATCTGGCTTGGACTGAAAAAAAGGACTGAAGAAGGACTGCCCTGCTGACACTGTAACTAGCACAGACTAAGACAGTGCAACAAAGTTGGACTGTACCTGCTGCTCCTTGAGCTACTGAAGAAAAGTGTTGGCTGTGTCCTACTCATTCAGAAGTTGTCCCTGGAGCGCAATCAGAAGCAGAGGCTCTAAGAGTCAGTAGGCTGACTTCCTGTTCACAGCACAGGGCCGCAAAAGCTGAACAGGCCTGCCTAGGAAAGTTGGTAACCGACACTCCGAAGTTGCACCAGAGTCTATTGGACCTAGGGGTGCCGTCAGAGTGCAATTTGCTTGCCCAGAAGAAAAGTTATCGCCAAAAGAAGGAAACAATTGAATCTATTGTGCAGGTGACCAGTAGTTCAGTGGCGAAAGGACTTTTCCTGGACCAAAGAGGACTTTGAGGTACGTCGACCCCTGTGCCCAAAGTCGCTCCACCAGGACAGTGGATTGAGGAGCGACACCAGGAAGATCCCCATCGACCGCACAGTATCTTCAGCATCTTTGAGCATCTTCAGCATCCTGTTTCCCTTATAACAGGACCACTCCATAGAAGTCAAAGGCAAGGGACCACTGAACTGAACTGAAGACTACTTTTCTTGTTGAAGTAACTGTTTCTTCTGGCCTTGCTGTTTCCCTTGACTTGCTCCCTGCCAGAGTTTTTTGCCCAAAGTAACCCTAAGTAACCACATTCCAATCTGACAAAGTTTTTCTTGAAAAAAGTTTCCCAAGTGTCAGATTGGTTGAATTCCAATGCTTGTTCACAGTTAAGTCGAAAGTCTTGATTTATAGTTCCTGGTAAAATTTATATTTTCAGGACCCTCTGGTGTATCATTTTGGTGTCCATAAATCCATAAACATATAAACCATTTTTTTATAAATTGTTGTCCGATTTCTTGAAGGCCGAATTTTACTTCAATTCTTTTGGTGAGTTTAAATGTTTTAGACCTGTTCCTTTGTTGAGCCTCACTGCTCGAAGTCACAGCTGCCCGCGGTTAAGCGAACTTTTGACAAACGAAACCTGATTGGTTCTACATGTGTTGGTAATGTATTGCATAGTGAGGCCTCACAACCACTCCACATAAAACACCCCAATTCCTCACAGTGAGTAAAGCCATATAAGTGTGCAAAACTAACTTCTCTATATGTTAAAAGGTAGATTTCCAATCACAAGGTTATTTCTATGTTTAGATCTAAATTGCAAGGACCATTCTCTTTAATTAAATAAATAAATATGTTTTCACCCACACTACATGCGCTGAGTAAAGTTTATGTGTCATACACACACTTCCTAATTTTGTAGCATTGGAGGCTGTCACCTGTAGATTTCACAGTATTTTGGCTATCTTTTTGTCATTAGAGAATGTTACCTGCAGATGACAAATATGTTTCACGTAGATTAGGGCAGAGGCGGCACAGCCTTTGCTCTGCCCTCCTTTAAACCACACCACCATTCTACCATTTCCTTGCCATGGCCATTAGATCTAACTGCCCTCTATTACAGGAGAAATTCGTCTGAGATGGGAGTACAGCCGGGATGGTAGACATTAGCATGGTAGTGTAAGGTGTTGTTTCTGCATAGGAGGCCTGCAGTACCACTTGCCGCAAAATGTACCTTGCAATGATCTCCTGGGTCTTTGGCCATGGGACTGCATTTGTACCAATCAATCTTTGTAATCCCAAGGATTACCCCTCAAAAGGCACGCAAGCACATCCATCGCCAGACGAAATGAGAATCCAGTGGATTGCTTGACGAGTACCATTAATGCCCACAGTATCAGCAGAATTCCTCTTTTGACAAGAGGTTCGTGCACATCACAGGAAAGGTAATCCTAAGGATTCCCATGATGCCTTGGGTTGCTGGAGTTGACAATAACTAAATTCGCCAAGTGCCTGGCGCTCGGAGAATCCATGGAGCGTCCCCAGGCATCTAGGCATTGTGCAGTAGGTCGGGGGAATCTGGGGGATTCCTTGAACCTTGGCAAAGAACAAATTGGGAACCTACCAACAGCTCTGGGGCAGCAAGCCTGAGCACCATCTTCCCACCAGACCATGTAAAATTGTGTGGTATATGCAGGCACTTGATTCCTACTTATTGGAGGTTTCGTAGGCAGATGTCTGTTGCGGAAGTGAAGGCATGAATGTTACTGTCCCAACCTTCACTTCTTCTTGGTTACTGGCGGGAAGTTAGCTAATGTGCAAAAAGAAAACTAGTGCAGAGCTGTATTTACAAAGAGTCATTAAGTACAATAAACAAGCATTGGCAAAACCAATAGGTCTCTCCTATGCAAGAGCTATTGGCAGTGCCAATGTGTTTTAGCCATGTTGTACACCAACGTGGCAGCTGTTCAGCACGTCTAAATGTTTCATGTTTAGAGGAGAGAGGCATGGAGTAGCAAAGAGTGGTATACGGTGGCACAGAGTGGAGTGTCAGAGTGCAGTGACTCCGCATCGTAGAATGCAATGGCGTAGAATAGTGTTGTGTAGAGTAGACTACTGAGGCCTAGAGTGCAGTGGTGTAGTTTGCCTTGGCGTAGAGTAAAGTGGCAAAGAGTGCAGTGGCAAAGAGTGCAGTGGCATAGAGTACAGTGGCATAGAGCACAGGGGTGCAGAGTAGAGCAAAGTGGCGCAAAGTAGTGCACAGTAGAGTGCACTGACAAAGAGTGGCATAGAGTGCAGTGACGCAGAATGGCGTAGAGTGCAGTAGCGCAGGGTGCAGTAGCGCAGGGTGCAGTAGCGCAGGGTCCAGTAGCACAGAGTGCAGTGATGCAGAGTGCAGTGATGCAGAGTGGTGTAGTTTGCCTTGGTGTAGAGTGCAGTATAGTGTGGTAGAGTGGTGGAGAGTAGAGTGCAGTGGCATAGAGTGCAGTGGTACAGAGTAAAGTAGAGTTCACTGGCAGAGAGTCAAGTGTTGCAGAGTAGAGTGTCAGAGTGCAGTGGTGCAGAGTACAGTGAAATGGCGTAGTGTAGAGTGGTGCAGAGTAGAGTGGGATAGAGTACAGTGGTGCAGAGTAGAATAGAGTGGTGTAGAGTGTAATGGTGTAGAGTGGCATAAAAGGAAGTGGCACAGAGTGTTGTAGAGTATAGTTTCATAGAGTTCAGTGGTGAAGAGTAGATTGGCGTAGAGTGCAGTGGCATGGAGGGCATTGGTTTTCAGTGGAGTGGTGTAGAGTGCCTCGGAATAGAGTAGAGTGATGCAGAGTAGACTATAGTGGCATAGAGTACAATGCATAGAGTGGAGTGGCACAGAGCAGGGTGGCACAGAGTGGGATAGAGTGGCATAGACAGCAGTGTCAGAGTGGATTGTTTCTGAGTAGAATTGCGTGGAGTGGAGTGGTGCAGGGTAGGATGGAGTGGTGCAGGGTAAAGTGCAGAGGCGTAGAGTAGGGTGACGTACAGTGCAGTGGTACCGAGAAAATTATAGTGGTGTAGAGTGGACTGGCGTAGAGGGCAGTGGCGTAGAGTGAAGCGGTACAGAGTATAATATGCTGGTGTAGAGTATTGGCGTACAGTGCAGTGGCATAGAGTGTAGTGTTGCAGAGTAGTGTGGCGTTGAGCGGCATATAGTAGACTGGTTCAGTGTGCAGTGCACTGGCGTAGAGTGGAGCAGTTCATAGTAAGTGGAGTGGCCTAAACTGAAGTGGTGCAGAGTGGCTTAGAGTGCAGTGGCATAGAGTGCAGTGGTGCAGAGTAAAGTAGAATTCAGTGGTGGAGAGTGAAGTGTAGCAGAGTAGAGTGTCATAGAGAGAAGTGGTGCAGAGTACAGTGTAATGGCGTAGTGAAGAGTGGTGCAGAGTAGAGTGGGATAGAGTACAGTGGTGCAGAGTAGAATAGAGTGGTGTACAGTGTAATGGTGTAGAGTGGCGTAAAAGGAAGTGGCGCAGAGTGTTGTAGAGTAGATTGGCGCAGAGTGCAGTGGCATAGAGGGCATTGGTTTTGAGTGGAGTGGTGTAGAGTGCATCGGAATAGAGTAGAGTGATGCAGAGTAGACTAGAGTGGCATAGAGTACAATGCATAGAGTGGAGTGGCGCAGAGCAGGGTGGCACAGAGTGGGGTAGAGTGGCCTAGACCGCAGTGTCAGAGTGGATTGTTTCAGAGTAGAGTGAAGTGGCGTGGAGTGGAGTGGTGCAGGGTAGGATGGAGTGGTGCAGGGTAAGGTGCAGAGGCGTAGAGTAGGGTGTCGTACAGTGCAGTGGTACCGAGTAAATTATAGTGGTGTAGAGTGGACTGGCGTAGAGGGCAGTGGCATAGAGTGAAGCGATACAGAGTATAATGCGCTGGTGTAGAGAGTATTGGCGTACAGTGCAGTAGCATAGAGTGTAGTGTTGCAGAGTAGTGTGGCGCTGAGCGGCGTATAGTAGACTGGTTCAGTGTGCAGTGCACTGGCGTAGAGTGGAGCAGTTCATAGTTAGTGGAGTGGCCTAAACTGAAGTGGTGCAGAGTGCAGTGGCTAAGAGTGCAGTGGTGCAGAGTGGCTTAGAGTGCATTGGCATAATGTAGAGTGGTACAAAGTAGAGCAGAGATGCGTACAGTGGTGCAGTGATGAAGAGTAGAGTGGTGTAGAGTGGAGTGGTACAGAGTAGAGTGCTGTGGCATTAAGTGGTGCAGAGTGGAGTGGCGTAAAGTGGAGTATGCATGGTGTGGTAGCGCACTGCCATTACAGACAACATATTTTCAATTAAAATGACCATTACATTTGCACAAACATACAGTTTAACTGACAAAAGTATACATTACACAAACGACAATGTGTGAAAATGTCACCATCTAGTGCACTGATTTGTATTGATGGTATTAAAATAGGTTTCCACCACAGTTCAGAATTACAAACAAGTTGCTGTTGGTGCTTTTCTAATTCTCGTATATTCTGAAATGTCTGTACAGTCCATTGCAGACATGTAAACGTTGTTGTGGGCTAGAAAAAAAAGCATTTAACAGCAAGATTGTCACATAAATACCCTCTTTGAAGTCAGAGAAAGAAAAGTAAACACCAAGTTCGTTCGGAAGACAGAGCCTGACATTTGACCTCTGCGTTTGAATGCACAGCAAATGTGACAAGATGAGAACTAGGGCCACTTAGATACACAGCAGAAGGGGGAGGGGGTGGTAACTGAGCCGGCCTGTTTATGGAAAGGGAACACTCGGAAGGATCCAGTAAATAAGGCTTGCTCTTTGCAAGGGACGAACTCAAGCTGGACAGACTAAAACAAATAAAGCCAGCAAAGAGAATGCAGGAAATGTGAGTTACAAAGCCAATGGTAAGCAATGAACCTAATGAATTCCCAGGGAAGATTTCTGAATGTACCCCAGATGTCTTTAGCAAACCAGACACCTGCACTGTCTGGTAGGCTTCGACCTAGAAATGTGTTGCGCAATGCTAGGCACCGAGCTTTGTTGCCAAGTCAAGCCACTGTTTATTTGTGTGAAATATGTCTTTGAGATACAACTTCCAGTAAAAATTCTACACAATAGTTGAAAAGGAATTTACATAAAATGTGTAATTTTGCGTAAATTAAACAAGTTAGAGCTTCGAATAGCAAGTGATATTCTGCGTGTCCCTTGCTTGGGCCATATTTGATTTGGTGCTAAGATTTCATGCAAAGCCCTCTAATGCTACTTCAGCAGATCTGCCTTGCGGTGACACTGTGTAGGTGTTTGTGCTATTCTTACCCTCTTGTGCAGCCTGTGTATAGATAACAGGAGGATAGATGCTCTGTGCTGAAAAGCATGAAGTTGTCAGCACAACGTATATTTTGATTAACGCTGTTGTTTGCATCATGTCATGCTTCTTAGCGAAATAATAAACTATGTCCTTAAATTGGGTACCCTACGGTGACTGGAAAATCTCAGGTTCACAGCTCCCCTAAATCTCACGCGATCAAGTTAGGCCCCTGCTCCCGTCTGCAGGCTCGAGCTGTGGGAATGGATAACGGAAAACTGTGACATGTGGAGTTATCACGTTCTCCTCATCATATTGGGACCTGTGCTCTTCATCTTTACGATCAGCCAAACTTCGAGTTTACAATATTTCATCACAACAAAAGAATCACACCAACATTTTAGCCTCACAACAAGTGAAGTCACAAAAGTGTAGGTGTGGCACCAAAACAAAATGTTTAAGTGTGGAATGGCCAGTAATTCACAATTTCAAAGCCCAATTCAAAAAAGTTACAACCACACACAGAACAAATCACTATTAAAAAAACAATGCGGATGTGAGATACTTCTATACGTTAGCAAATCAGGAATAATTAAAGAAAATAGACTTGACTGTTCAAATACCAAGAAAGAGGAGTAGCGATATGAATTTTAGTCTCACCATCTTCCAATAATTTATCCAGACTGGGCCTTCTGCTTCAAGTATCCATTCGGCTTAGAGGTGGACAAGATCTGTGTTTCTGCAAGGGGTGTGCGGCTTTATACCTGATTTCATTTTAGAAACGCTAAGGGTTCGGTGATACGCTTGGACTCCCCTGTACCAGAGGAGTCAGCGTAAAGTGTACGGAAACTGTCCCGAGGTTTCCATGTCCGGTCCCACATTGTTAAATCCCAGATTGTAGCTGATATTCGCCTTTTCAGTCTGAGGTTCTTCTGAATTTGCAGCCGGATTCTGGCCAAGGCAGTCCTGTGGCCCTACCGCCTGATGCTGCTCTAAGACTTGTACGCCTGAGCGCGCTGGATTTTCAGCCTGCACTGTGTCTGTGACATATGTGAACTCTTCTTTAGATCATAAAGCTCTTTTATGACATCACTGTTCAGAGCTGCTGAGGTATTTTGTGGTTGCCATGCGCACACTGGGAGGGCGGTAGCCAATCAGACTCATCGGTATGCATCCATCACTACAGAGACAAGCATTTGCAATGCAAGAGATCTCCCATTTGTCAGTTAGAGCTATTGGCCTCGTAAATTACAACGAGTTTTATCTATGCGTTTCAGTTTGGAATGTAGTGGATGTATGAGCAAAGACACAGCTAATAGGATGACCAGGTGCAGTAGTGAATACAAATACAATAATTAATAATTGTGTATAATTAGTAAAAAAGGAAAACTTCAAATCTTTTTGGTAAACATCTCCTTCTAATTTGCAAATTAGAATTAGAACAAACCCACCTGACACAAAGTTTGAAGATCCACATTTTTGACCTTCACAGTATCACTGCTGAAATCAGGAACATTGTCATTATCACATTAATTAAGAGTAGGAACATTGACTGTGGCTAACCTGGATAGACCCCACCAGGAACCATTGCTTAGATAAGCTGATGTTTTCCCAATTTTACAAATACATCAACAAAATTGGAAAAACCTTTCTTTATATGCGAGGGTAGCTTGATTTTAAATTTATCACCTATACTCAATTTGTTTTACACAAACTCTCCCCTCCACCCAGATTTTAGCTTTAAAATTCTGGTCACCCTAACAGCTGCAGCAATGCCTCGAGAACTTAGAATGAGGAATTACTGATTAGACCAGAAAAGCAGCCAGCAGTACTGTCTAGAGGGCTTAGAATGAGGAATTACCGACAGAACAAGAGAAGCAGATAGCAGCAATGCCTAGAGGACTGAGAATGAGGAATTACCACTGTGACCAAAGACACAGTTGCACCCCTACATAGAAGATTCAAAAATGGGGGAGTTACTGACGGGACCAGAGGAGCAACTAGCAACACTGTCTTGAGACTAAGAATGAGGAATTCCCACTAGGACCAGAGAAGCAGCTGTAGAATGGTCTAGAGGACTTAAAATGTGAGAATTTCCGCCAGGACCAGAAGAGCAGCTAGCAGCACTGGAAGACTTAGAAGGAGGAATTACCAATGAGACAAGAGTAGCATAGCAGCTAGCTGCACTGTCCAGAGTACTAAGAATGAGAAAATACCCTTTGGAACAGATACTCAGCTGCAGCACTGTCTAGAGAACTTTAGAATGAGGAATTACCACTATGATCAGAGACACAGCTTGCAGCACTGCATAGAGGATTTAGAATGAGGAATTACTGACTGAACCAGAGTAGCAGCTAGCAGCACTGGTAGAGGAATAACCAATGGGAGCAGAGTAACAACATTGCCTAAAATGAGGAATTACCAATGGGACCAGAGAAGCAACTAGCAGCACTATCTAGAGGACATAGAATGAGGAATTACTCTCAGAACCAGAGCAGCAGCTAGCAGCACTGCCTAGAGGACTAAGAATTAGGAATTACCACTGGGACCAGAGAAGCAGCTGCATCACTGACTACAGGACTACGAATGTGAATTATCACTGCGGTGTGAGAAGCAACTAGCAGCACTGGCTAAAGGACTAAGAATGAGGAATTACCACTGGGAACAGAGAAACAGCAGCCACATTTGTGATCAGATTAAGAACAAGATTTACAGCCCTGTTTAAAGAAACGGAGCAACGGAGGTCCGAGCAAGTGAAACATAATTAATGCTAAAATTGAAAAATTGGGTGACCCATAAGTGAAAGCTAAGGTGCGAAGGGGAGAACACATGGAGACACAGTTGGTGGGAGGGCAAAAGCAGTAACACTGGTCAGCTGCTCGCATTTACAACATTTCCAGAACAGGAGGCAGGCAATCGGAAAGAATAGTGCGCAAAATGGAGAGAAGAGAAATGAGCCCTGTAACAGGGCCAGACGGTATGGGAGGGAAAAACACTCGCAGCAATGCAGGGACCACTTACTTAGACAGGAGAAGGAGGAGTGGCAACTGAGCCGGCAGACTGATGTGATAATAGCATCCATGACCTTTCAGCCAGTCAATAATATAATTTATTGTGTATCATCCTCTTTATGTGCCTGTGTCTCAGGCCCTCAAACCAGACGAAGGCGAATAACTATTATTACTGTCTATTCTGTAGTCAGTAATGGCTCTTAGTGTCCCACAGAGGGATGATATATTTGGTGGGACACAATAAAAGTCATGGCCTCTTTCCCACGCTGTTGTTGTTTCCTCTAGTACAGTACTGTGGCGTGGTGTTGTATATGTATGTCAAGCTGAACGACCTGTTCCTGCTTATCAAAAACTCAATAATTATTATTATTTTTTTTTTTAAGTCAAGGCTTCGTTATTCTGGGAAGAAGGGTTGGAGTTTGCGATTGGGAGGCAGAGGAAGAGATGACACAGGAAGATACCCATCCATGCAAATACAAATGCCAGACCCAGTACAGTCCTGCCAAGTACCACGCATCAGGCGTTAGACTAACGCATTTCAGTGTGGTGGTCTGCATCACCGCACTGAAATGCATAGTCCCACATTATAGCGCCTCCTGAGCTGTGAAGCACGAGCCCTAGTAATTAT
Organism: Triturus cristatus; assembly: GCF_964204655.1. Lineage (NCBI taxonomy): Eukaryota > Metazoa > Chordata > Amphibia > Caudata > Salamandridae > Triturus > Triturus cristatus. The sequence continues at coordinate 698,846,866 of NC_140594.1, read as the reverse complement.
GCACCATAAGCACTGAAACTAAAGACGGAGGAGTGATAGCATGCCGTGTGAGCCTACTCCCGGAGGCTGGCTCAGACTCCGCAAATGTAGCTGCTACTCTGGTTACATTGTAACAACAATACTAGGATTCTAACCCGACACCGACGACTGCGGTACAGCATATTAGATACATTCATGACAGGTCGTGAGAGTTACTGTCCAATGGTTACTACCAAGACAGATCAGCCTGGGGTGAGGTCAGGACGAATTTTGTGACACACTTTGATAGGCGCTGCGGGAGGTCCTGCTGCCGCCCATAGTGGCGCGCCCGGCTGCAGTTCATAGATGTAGTTTTGGCGGGCTCATGGCAGTGCTGCCCGCACCGCGTTGTGCAGCGGTAATTTACATTATAAATGATGATCCAGGGACCGGTGGGAGCCAACTCACCTCACTGGGGCACCGGCAATTGAGTGAACCTTCTGGAGTGGGTCGAGCCGCTGGAGTTGGTCAGCCCAGAACACACCAGTCTCTCCACACAGCTCCTGAGCCTCAGAATCAATGCGGGCCTGCATTTGCCGCAGGAGTTGTTGTGCCCACGACGAGGCGGCTCATATTAATTGCTGCTTGCCGCAAAGTGAGTGCCTGGAGTGAACTCTCACTCTGCTTGAGCTAAAATTTGCTTTAAATGTATAGTGCTAGCATGTGTTGACAACACTGGTACCAGTCCAACAAATTACTTTAAGTGCAGCCAGCGGCGTCAGTTAAGTCAGCAGAGCCTGGTGCTGCAGTAGCTCTGCGACATCCTGCTGGTGTGATCTGGTGCTAGGGACTGAGGCAAGGCAGGTAGCAGCACGCCAACTGGGGCGGACACCACTCAGCTGCTTGGTAATCATTTTTATTAGGATTGAGCAGAAGTAGTTGTGAAGTCTACTGTCTTTGAAATAATTAGAGCGTCATGGATGGCTGTAAGTACCAGTGCACCTCACTCTCCTGAAGCTTGCCAATGCCTGTGCTGTCTGCTGCGGCTCCCGAGTCAGCTCATTGCTCATTCTTAATTTATGATATTTAGGTAGCTGAGAAGATCCATGTTGAGGGCCCAAAGTAGCGCTAGTGTGCGGTGACAACACTGATACCAGTGAAACAAATTACTTTAAGCACAGCCAGCAGCATCCGGTAAGTCAGCAGAGCCTGGTGCTGTAGTAGCTCTGACAGTAAACTTTCAAGCTACTTCTGCGCCGGTGCCAGAATAAAGCCTCTGGTGCCAGGGCTCTCCCAGGTGGGGGGACAACGTGGACAGACTCTCACTGACTCATGATACTGCGGGAGGAGGGTCCCATAGGCACAGGCTCTGGCAAGATGTTTTTAATTATTTCCATTTCCTGCCTGCCTGCCGACGGGGCACCCAGGAATTGCTGGTGCTGCCCAGCGCTGGTTGAGTTAAATTACAGGAAGACCGACGCCTTTTGTTAGAAATCCTGACCTCGACACACAAGTGCAGGTTAGGGTCCTTCCATTTCTGGTGCTTTACAGCAGTTTTAAGATCTTCTTGGAGTTTATCATTGCTGATTTGTATATGTTTACCTCATCTTCATTGCTTGATTTTGCTCACGAGAATGTGTCACTCATAGTCATTGAAATGTCACTCATAATTACACTAAAATTATGAAAATGTTGCACATGGCAATCTGGAACCTGGGCAGCTATGCCAGTATTACCGCACATGCACCGGATTAACCAGGTGTGGATTCACACTGACTGAAACAGCAAGCAGGGGCTCTGGGCAGGGGCACAGCCTGGCCCTCCTTGGCCCCTGCAGTGGTATGGGGAAGCAACCAATCTCGCCTCAGCACTGCCCTCCTGAGCACACTACCCATCTCTGCGTATTTGACATAAACCACTGCCCCAGGCACTATATACCATGTTCTCAAAGCAAGTGTTAAGTGCATTGAAAAAGGGTATGGCATTCAGTAAGGAAGGGGGACGGACCTGTGGGCAAGGACTCAGTATTTCCAGGTCCACATGTTATTGCCCATTTCAAGTGAAATAAATTGTAATGCCTGTTATTTGGTGTGAGCATGCCAGCTGCAGTTGGAGAGTGTGTGTCCTTAGTATATCCGACCCAAACAACTGACAACTCATACTGAAGCACATTATGCTTTAGTATCTCATGAGGAATTCAGAAACTACTCATCGTCAGTCTCAGTAGGGAGCTAGCTCATGCAGAAGTTTTAATGGAAAGAATTTTCATTGGAGGAGTCAATGGAGAACTACACAATAACTTCAATGTGTAAGAGTACAGAGTTCTGATCCAGTCATTAGAAACCATTAGCTCAAAAACCTCCTTCCATGTGTGATCTCCTTCAAACCTCAGCAACTTCTTCCACTAAGAAAAGTAATTTAATACACACAGAAAACACAATACTATACAAGACAGGCAAAAGATACTAAAGAGTCAATAGGTAAGGCAACTGTGCTCTGTGGTGGGTGGCTGGAAGGCACAATTTTCCCTTCCCGACTTTTTCCATGTATGAAGTTTGGTCTGGGCAAATATCAAACACAGGTGCAGATTACCCCTTTTACTACTTTGTACACTCAGTTCTTTAGCAGTCCCATTATGTTATTAGTTAACCAAAGTGGATTCTGTCGAATCCTTTTGCAAGGCTGGTGTGGAACTGCAGCACATTTCTGGATCAAACCCAGTTTTGAGAGGAGACATTCCAGCTGAAGGTATTACAGCATTTGGGCCGGGACCACAACGGACCGCAGTGGAAATAGCCACCCAGAGTCGGCGCAGGTGTACAGGACTCCAGCTCTGTTGCAGTTTGGAGAGACTGTGCTTATGTCCTCTAGAGCATGTAGCTCACTCTCCTCAGTCTCCAGTGTGAATGGATGGGTCAAGCTCCTTCTGGTTCTCCCAGGAAAATCACACCTCCTGCAGGGTTGGCTGGCTCCTCTCCTCACTAAGCAAGGAGGTTAGTCTCCAGGTGCTTCAGGGCAGGGAACAATTTCTTTCTTCAAGATAAGACTCCAGGTGATATTCCCTCACCTCTGGAAAGCGTAGTCAGGCAGGCATCAGATCTGGTTGCTCAGGAGTCCTCTGAGTACTCAAAAGAGCAGTCCGGTCCTTGGTCAGAGCAGACAGGTGATTTGGTTTCTCCATCTCAACTTTTAGGACTGATTAGAGGTGGTCCTTCTTTCATGTGTCCTCTCCAGGCTGTACTCCAGACACAACGTTTGTGTTAAGTGATGCTCCTCACAGGAAGATAGGGCCTTATGGTCATAAAAAGCATTCAGTAAAAGTGACCGCAATTAGGGCGGTGACTTTTACAAGATGCAATGGTTTTGCTCAGCAAGCAGCCTCACTTAGCATAATGACTACATTTCTAAAGGAGCATTTTTATCACTTTCCACGTTTCAGTGTCTAGCTTTCTATCCTCCAGCTTCAGGAATGTCAGCAATATACGTGCAATAGCGGACAAAACAACTTCACCTTAACGTTGCGACCAGGCAGAGGTCAGGGGCTTCCAAAAAGGAACTTGTAGTCATATACTGCTCTAATTCCCTCCACACAATGCATACACCATAGAGGAATCATACATCCATAACACTGACTCAGGATGTCAGAGCTAGTATCTGGGTTAGCGCATAAAAGCACAACTTAATATGTGTGAACCTGTGGGCCTCCTCTCCGGTGCACAGATAAAAAGGTGTGGTTACAAAACATGGTACGCTGCCACCACTGTTCCATCAGCTAAACCCATGAAACAGGTGACAGTTCACCATGAGACAAATGAGGGAACACATGGTGCGCTCCTCAAAGTCCAGATCTTACACATTTGAGGTAACAGGCCAACATCTTCGCATACAAACTGAATCGGTGTGAGGCTCAGGTCAAAATCAAAAACCAGCTTAGAAGATACTTACAGTCTAACACTCAGGGTAGGAAGACATAAGTGTACACGACACGGTGCAGGGGTAATTCCCGTCACAAGCAGCACCACTACCATAATTGTGTCATGACATTTAGTTACTATGCTTCCCCAAAGGTATTTTGGTTGGCAAGAAAATGGCATCACATTTCTGAACGACACTATGTCTATCTCAACAAGGCTTGCGGACAGGGTACTGTATCACAACAAAGTTCAGTACTGAAACATTTCATCATCACCTGTCAATAAACCACATCCCATGAGAACGCCAGGAAACATAGGGTAAAACGACTAAAACAGACACCGAACTAGCCACCACCCATAAGTGATAGGCTGACTATCCTGAGACGTCATGGCTCCAACACTCCTCCCACAATATTCAAAGAATGCTCCCTAAACAGATTTTCCACAGAGAACTGTATACAATTTCCACACAACACAGACACTGCGTGTAATAAAACTCTGACATGAAGTTCTTCACATAAATGGAGCAGGCATAGCCTCTGGTTTCTAACTGACAGAATCCTCCCTAAAACAGACATATGATTTTTCTTCCAAACTAAGATGGAATCTCCCTCAAAACAGATTTGGAATCTCCTATTCAAAAAGTTCTTAGGTTGGTCACAGAGTGGGAGCAAAATTTGCCTGACCGTTGCACCTGTTTTGCAAGTGGTGCCTACTCTGACTGTTCTGAAATAAAAAAAGAGTGGACTGCTTCAACAGGTACAGAAATTGCTGGAAATATAACACTCTTCTAGTATTTTTTAAAGGCCTTGCACAGTGCTAGGTGTTGTTGTTACATTCCACAAGGCTTACATATTTCCTGGTCATTGCATTGATGCATCAACTGACCCTCCCCCTCAACTACTCCCCTCTCTCCAAGGCTTGATCTCTCCTCCCTGAGAGCCATCTTGAATTAGTCACCCCTCTCGTCACATCCCTGAACTCAATTGCCCTCACCTCTGAAGGTATCTAGCCCCGGTAACAAGATAAAGGGCAGAGAAGTTAAGGGCAGTTTCCTCAGGCAAATTCTGTTGGACGGAGGTTAAGGGCAATTTCCTTTGGCGACTTCACTCTTAAGTGTGGTTAGTGCCAGATGTGGCCTTGGACCAGAACCCCTGTCTTTCTCCTCTCTTTTCCTTCCTTGAATGCCAACTCACACATGGTGAATTCCATATAAGGCTCCTCCTTGGCTTAACAGTGCCTCCAAAGAGTAGGGCTTCTGTTATATGGAGTCCATCTTCAGGATGGACTCCATATAACACTCCCTGATGGCTTGACAGTGCCTCCAATGGCATGTTACCATGGGCTTGGCTCATTTATGCTCCTTAATGAACTGCATATATAACTCCATCAGAGGTTTATCAGTGCCTTCAACACAACATTTGGTCTTTTGACAGGACTTGATCAACCTCATACCCTAATGGAACCTACTGATGCAAATTAGAAGCGGTTTCCACATATGACCCCCAAAAAACGTAAATGACTCAATGGACCTCTAGTGGCACTCTTCACAACACTTCATGCTTATGCACAGCGACAATAAATCACTGAAATGGCAGAGAAAAACAGTCAACAGGGAACTGAGACGATTCATCAAAGACGCCATCCGGATTCCAGAGCAACCACAGCACCGAGACAGCCCTACTCGCCGCCGCAGACGGCATCCGCACCCTCCTGGACTAAGGCCACTCCGCAGCCCTCATCCTACTCGACCTGTCAGCAGCCTTCAACACAGATTACACAATGCTGGCATACAAGGAGCAGCCCTGGACTGGATCCGATCATTCCTCACTGGAAGAAGCCAAAGGATCAGACTGCCACCCTTCCTCTCTCGCCCCACGAAAATCACCTGCGGAGTCCCACAGGGGTCATCACTGAGCCCGACCCTCTTCAACATCTACATGGCCCCCCTCGTAGCCATCGTCCGACAACACGGCCTAAACATCATATCCTACCCCAATGACACCCAGCTCATCGCCTCCCTCACCAAAGATCCCGCCACCGCCAGAATCAAATTCCAAAAAGGAATGCAAGATGTCATAGTCTGGATGACCAACAGCTGCCTGAACCTCAACGCCGAGAAGACAGAAGTACTCGTCCTTGGAACCACTCCTTCAGCATGGGACAACACCTGGGGGCCGACCGCCATTGGAAGCCCATCCACCCCCTTAAACCACACCAAAAAACCTGAGCATCGTACTCAACTCATCCCTCACCATGAACCGACAGGTCAAAGCCGTCACCGCCAGCTGCTCAAACACCCTACACATCCGCCGCAAGACCTTCAAATGCATCCTCCCTGAGTCAAGGAGGACAGTCACCCACGCACTCATCACCAGCAGACTGGACTATGGAAACACACTCTATGATGCCATCAATAAGTCCCTACTCCGCAAACTCCAGACAATACAGAACACGACCACCAGACTCGTCCTCGGCACGAACACATCAGCCAACACCTACGAAGACTCCACTGGCTCCCCGTGGAGAAAAGAGTTACCTTCAAAATCCTCACTCATGCCTACAAATGCCTACACAACGACAGACCCGAATACCTCAATGACAGAATCAACTTCCACATACCCAAAAGAAACCTCTGATCTTCCAACCTCGCACTGGCTGAAACCCCGCGCATCCACAGACCCAGAGCAGGCGGAAGATCCTTCTCTCACATTGCAGCCAGGACCTGGAACGAGTTACCTGCAGACATCGGACGAACCCCTCCCTTAACACCTTCAGGAAGACCCTCAAGACCTGGCTCTTCGGCTAAACATATCTGAGGTCCCCCCCTGCCACCCCATCAGCACCTCGAGACCCTCACGGGTGAGTAGTGAACTTACAATCCCCCGATTGATTGATTGTGCTTCCACCAGGTCGTCAAAATTCGTGCATTTGGTTGACATATGATCTGTATGAGGATCTGCATTTATAAAGCACAGCATGGTTGACTAATAAACATGTACCTTTATAGAAAAAAGTAAGGCTTCAAACAGAATTCTGAAATCTTCCAAATCATAATGTTTTCTTGGGTGGCAACAAACAATTCTAATATGCAATTCAATTTATAATACAGTGGTTGGGTATAAAATAATCTTCATTAAAATCACCTTCCCACTGCAACAAGGAAAGATTGTATTTACCTATGCGTCAAAAACAGCTATACATGAAGACCCACTGTGGTTTCTCACTCCCCACCACAATAAACCATCCCATCAGAATTAAGTTTTGTAGAAACCTCAGTCCTCTTCCAGGAAATTAACAGTGCCTCAGAACTGCAAGTTTCCTCGACTAGGAAACGCCTTTCTTCCACACTCTAGGATTCATAGCTGCGCCTTAGGAATGGAAGTGGACACCAACGTGGGAACTACAACAGCTCTTCCCTCATAAGCTCATCTCACCAATATGGAAAACGTCTGTCAAAACGGCAACACACACACAAACACACATATTAACCTGTGATATCTAAACATCCATGGTCAGGCAAGGGAGCTGCAGACTCGTTTGGCATAATCACACGAAAACATGTATCATCTAGTAGAGCCCACCCTGAACCACAGATATAGGTTAACACTCATGTGTTACATAAAGCTCTATGTTGTATATGAAGCGAAAAAAATACTGGTGCCTTACAAATACTCTTTTTGCTTAGAAGCAGCTCCAACTTGACAGTGCGTTTGGGTCTGGCATTAGCCAATACCTTTTGATTTTAATAGAATTATATTCAAAATTGTTAAAGGCTTGGCTGTAATCAGCAGGGCAAATAATCGTCTCTCTTTAAAATACATTTAGTCATTGACCCAAAAGTGTTACTAGGTAAGGGTTTTCTTCCTCTAAACTTATCTATTTATCGGTTCTAGTTTTTTTGTCTATCATTGTCTGTTATTAAATATAGTTCTTCGCATGGTGCTTATAGTGACAAAATCATGTGCCTTTTCAGACGAATGGCTCACTGCTTGTCTTTTCTGTACTGCTCCCATCTCGTTCGTAGGTTTTAGAAGTGTGGTCTGGTTTATTCTGATCACAGCTTTACCTAAATGGTATCTTGCTAGCTTCGTAGTTTACAACAAATAACATTGCATCCCAAAATGGAATTTTTTTTCTTTGTTTTCTTATATGTATATATGCTCTGGAGTATCTCCGTGGGTGCTAGGATTGCTCTATTTCCTCACTCAACCATTGGCCACCCCCGGTTCTGCCTGTCGGGCCTTCTGGAATTTTACGGCGGTTGTCTCAGGTTGGTTGACCACCCCCAAACTCTCGGGCTCATCTGAATAGGCCACGTTCGACCTGAAACATGGCAGAAGGTGGCGCTCGTCTGGTACTTTGTGGGGCTGGGAAGTGCTGGGCTGTAAGCCGCAGTTGCGCCCCTACTCATTCTTCAGCTCCTGTATCTCGTCCTGTCAGAGCTGCACGTCACTACAGTTGGGCTGGAATCATCCGTCTCACGCCTTGCTTCTCCACTGCAGTTTGTGACTCTTTATCTTTTTGTCAGTGACTTCCTGTCATTCCCCTTGTCTTCCATCTCTCCCTCTTCGGGTTCGCGTCCGGATCCTGTAGAATAGGTGAGTCTTTTTTAGGTCTCGCCTGGCGTTAGCAGCGCTCCTCTTGCCATTTTTCGCCATGCGAGGGCTTTTTGTAATTGATTCAACATGTGCACGCATACGGAGGCACAAAGATGGTGTCGGCTGTCCACATGCGTGTGCATTTTTTGTCCCTCCATATGCATGCACATGTTGAATCGACTACAAATGCAAATGCACAGGCATTTGGACAGCCTGACGCCATCTTTGATTTACCTGAGAGAGAGGGGGCTCAGTAGTGCACGCAGCTTCCTTTCCGGCGGCGCTCTCCTGTCCTGGGCGCACTCTGATCTTCTTTGCCGGGCGTAGGGAAGCCCCGGTCGTTAGAAGGCACCGGGCGCTTCCTCGGGACTCAGCGCTGCCTCGTCCGGACGAGTGTCCCTGTTGCCCGGCAACCCGCGACGCTGGGGCCAATCCCAGCGCAGCTTTATCCGGGACGTATGCGGGTGAAGGAAACAATGCTGACAAGGCTCCCAGGCCGGCGGCAGTGATTTTTTGTTGCACAGCGCTTCGCTTCCTCTCTATACCGGGCCGGCGGCGGTGATCTCGACACCCTTTGGCAGCCCAGGAAGCGCCTAGATGAGGCTCGGGGCACAACACTGCTTCAACATCGCTGCACTTGGGAAAGGTGCTGAGAGCACATCTCTTCAACAGCATAGTTGCCTTCTGACTCACAAAGCGCCTAGAGGTGCTTCAGGGCACGGAGCTGCTCTAGCGCCTTCTGTCCTCCCTTCATCCAGTAAGCCTAGCTCTGAGGCTGACCAGCAGCACTCGAGGAAGGTGCCGAGGGCGCATCTCTTTGGCAGCGCCATTGCCTTCTGACTCACAAAGCGCCTAGAGGTGCTTCAGGGCACGGAGCTGCTCTAGCGCCTTCTGTCCTCCCTTAACTCAGTAAGCCTAGCTCTGAGGCTGACCAGCAGCACTCAAGGAAGGCCTCGAGGGCGCGTCCCTTCAGAAGCGCCCACTGCCTTCACAGCCAGGAAGCGCTTTGAGGAGTGAGTTTTCATTCATTCATCTATAAGCCAGCTCCAAGGGTGACAGGCTGGACTCCCGGGCAGAAGAGGGACAGCAGTGGCACTGAATACCTTCATTCATTAACTGACCACTGCTCGCCAAGGTGCGCGTCATCACAGTGGTACCCACGGAGCATGGCATGCCGGCATGGCCTGCAAGATCCCTGCGACGCTGGGACCAATCCCAGCGCGGCTTTACCCCTTACGTATGAGGGTGAAGGGAAACAAGGCTCCTGGGCTGGCGGCGGTGATTTTTCGTTGCACAGCGCTTCGCTTACTCTCTATACCGGGCCGGCGGCAGTGATCTCGACCCCCTTTGGCAGCCCAGGAAGCACCTAGAGGGTGCTCGGGGCACAGTGCTACTTCAGCATCGCTGCACTTGAGGAAGGTGCTGAGAGCGCATCTCTTCAGCAGCAACCTTGCCTTCTGACTCACAAAGCGCCTAGAGGTGCTTCAGGGCACGGAGCTGCTCTAGCGCCTTCTGTCTTCCCTTCACTCAGTAAGCCTAGCTCTGAGGCTGACCAGCAGCGCTCAAGGAAGGCACCGAGGGCGCATCTCTTCAGCAGTGCCGTTGCCTTCTGACTCACAAAGCGCCTAGAGGTGCTTCAGGGCACGTAGTTGCTCTAGCGCCTTCTGCCCTCCCTTCACTCAGTAAGCCTTGCTCTGAGGCTGACCGACGGCACTCGAGGAAGGCCCGGGGGGCGCGTCCCTTCAGAAGCGCCCACTGCCCTCACAGCCAGGAAGCGCTTCGAGGAGTGAGTTTTCATTCATTCATCTATAAGCCAGCTCCACGGGTGACAGGCTGGACTCCCGGGCAGAAGAGGGACAGCAGTGGCACTGAATACCTTCATTCATTCACTGACCACTGCTCGCCAAGGTGCGCGTCATCACAGTGGTACCCACGGAGCATGGCACACCGGCATGGCCTCCAAGATCTGTAGGGCACCCTGGCACCAGGAAGGGGGGGCATGGAGCCAGCGCAGAAGGGTGCCTTGGGTGGCCACAAGGTGCCGGCCCTGGTGGTATCTACTAAGTACACGCGACGCCAGCCCCCTGGCCCCTCTCTCTGGCTTCTGGGCGCTACACCGGCCATGGGCATGTGCAGCGGCTCAGGGGTCCACGGACGCGCCCCAGCCCTGTCATGGGTACCCTCATACCTGCTTCTTTTCTTGGCGCTGGGAGCGCTGCCGCCATGCCACCCAGGTGCCGCCTTGCCCCTCCCTGGACGGGGCGCTGCCACGTGCGCAGCTACAGCCACCTGGAGGGGGATGTGCGCTGGCTCTACTCCTCCACCAACTTCTTCCTGCACATCGAGCGCAACGGAGACGTGCGCGGCCGCAGATGGGGCAACATTGGACAGAGTAAGTAGCTGCGCAGTCAGATGCGCTCGTGCGCAAGTGAGTAGCACCTAGCTTAATGCAACACAGGGGGTAGGACAGGGTAAGTAGCGCCACTGAGTACCTGTGCAGCCAGATGCGCAAGTGAGTAGCGCCTCAGCCTAATGCGCGCGCGAACACAAAGAGTAGTGACAGGGTGAGTAGCGCCATCCAGTAAGTGCGCTGCCAGACATGTGTGCGCGTGCAGGGGAGTGTCACCTCAACCTAATGCGCGCCTCAACACAAAGAGTAGCACAGGGTGGGAGTAGTGCCATCTAGTACCTGCGCAACCAGATGCGCACACTGCGCAAGTGAGTAGGCCTCAGTATAGTGCGTGCGCAGACACAAAAAGTAGTACACACCGAGTGAGTGACAGGGTTAGTAGCGCCACCCAGTACCAGCACAACCAGAGGGGTGTGTTGCGCAAGTAACAGTGCAGCCTGTTTGCGATTATTCAAAACTGAACACCAACACAGAATGCTATGAACATGTATGCGCAGAGATTCGAGTCTACACTCACCCACGTGCCTAGAAGTGAACTGTTCGCGCGCCTTGCACCAAAAGTCAATAGAGCGGGTAAGCTATTGCTAGGGCTTAATGCACTTCTGCATCTGCGGTAGTAATCCCATAGTAATGTACCCTCCCTGAGATGCAAGCTGACCTCACTACCTCTGCCTCACTGGGCCCCAACCCTCCTGCCACTACCCCTACCACCAGCATCCTCTAATAACCGTAAGTCCGTGCCTTTGTAACAATGGAAATGAGCCACTGACCCTATGTGCACACTCGCCACTTTGTGGCTTTTGTAATAATCGTAACCAGCAACTGTGTGTAACTTTGCATCGCTTGCTATGAAAACGGTTTTATTTTAAAGCGCTCTAACGCCCTTGGGTAATGTCGGCGGTATATAACAAGCATTGAAAATGCAATAGGTCTCGCCTTTTATTAAGTTAAAGCCATTTGCTTTACAATACCATTAGCAAAGCAAATGGCTTTAACTTAATCAAAGGCGAGACCTATTGCATTTTCAATGCTTGTTTTCCCTTGCTTGTGTTTTCTCTTTTCTTGTCTCTCTTCTCTTTCCTTTACTTTTATGATGGGTTTTCTTTCTTTTTCAGAACTTAAAGTCTCTGGGGATCCGCGAACAGCAGAAGAGCTCTTGGCCCCGAGGTAAGTCATTAATTGGTACGTTGCTGTGTCATTCACAGCTAGGGGAAATAGGTCCGCCATTTTAGCCATTGGCTAACTTCAATGTTAGCAACTGGCTTTCACAAGGAGCACATACATAGCATGCAAACTAGTTCCCTTCAGTGGCAGGGGCTACTAGGGAAACGTGTGCTTTTTGACACCAATCATTTTTGCTTTCAGATAATGTTTTTTAAAATATTGGCGAGAGCCTGGCCTGACAGCTCCCCTAACAAAGTGTTTACAAAAACACATTCCAACACATTCCAAAACAAATAGTGACAAAGTCAAAAGGCAAGCAGCCACGCCAGACCTATTGAATTTGCCAATGTTTATTTTAAATTAGAAGTGAAATTCAAAGAAAATATTTCAAAATGTTTTGTTTAAGCAAAAGCATTTTACTGTCCGGTGATACAACTATCACAAATTTTAGAAATTCAGTGATTCAGTCACTCAATTATATGTCTGTATATTAACGCACTAACCAAAAGGGCAATGAAAAACAACAGGCAACCTTGAAATCACCCAGGTTAGGGTCATCTTCTGTGTTTATTGTTCTCTTGCTCTACAACAAAAAACAATCGAGTGGACCGTCTCCGTGGAAATATTGCAGATTTCTTTGTCACAAAGTTGGGAGTATTCAACAATTGTAAAAGGCGTTGAAGAGAAAATCACTGGTTTTTGCTTCGTTTAACAGAAACAAAGTGAACTTGCCCAGCCTTCTCAAGACGCTCTCGACTGGATAAATGGAAATACAGCCTCGGCGGTGCACACTGAGAGGGGATCATAGATGGCAGCTCTTAAAACTGCAAAGTTGTCAACGCAGATGCTAAAAATTAGTGTGTAAACGTCGGGTTATTTAGTCTCAGATTTCGCTGGCAAAGGATTATTTAAAGAGGTCGATAAAAGGAAAGCAAGTTACTAGGGAAACAGGAGTACCTATTATGACTGGATAAGCTGGGTGGTAGTTTGCCTGCAGCCATTGAACTTTCATGTCTGTTCTTGAAGAGACTAATGATATACAATGTATGAAACAGAATGTTCAGTGCTTTGGAGTAGAAGCTGCGAGAGGAAAATGCCCCAACTGAGTTGGAATGTGTTAATACTTCTTGGAAGAAATATGTATCGTTCTTTTGGCCATTCGGTCGTTATATTTTGAATAATGCTGATGCTGCATTAAAAGTTTGAAAATAAAAAATATTGCGATGGTTATAAAAAAACAAACAAAAAAAAAAAAAACAGCGAGCATGCCCCAGATCGGGATGGGAAAATTTTATAGGGAGTGACAAGGTCTGTCTTAAGAAACAGCTGCTTATCTAGGTTAGGACCAGTTAATCAAGTGTTAGACAAGGGGCGTCTCCCCACAATGCTGCTTGCACCTCTAACTAAACAAAACTGGGAGGTAAAAGTCAGGGCAGGTTAACTCCAGCTCCTATGTGATAAAGAAATGATGCCTCTCGGTAATAATTGCCTTGGGTATCTATCAAACTCTTGAGGTATACATTTTCACAACTAAGCACATACATCTATCTGTCTTCTCGCTTTCATCAGAGTGAAGACTAAGTCACCCAATAGCTTATAAAGGCCACACATAGATAGGCATAAATATGAACGTAGAAGAATTGGTATATCATAACACGACAATACCCCTAAAAATTGTATCTTGCAGGAACTGATAGCAGGAAGGATATATGAAAACAAGGGAATAAACAAAAGATGTAATAGAAGACTGAGCGGGAGGAAGAAAAGTTGTCAGTGTGATATAGAGATGGGATTAGAGATACACAGATTTTGGGCAATACACGGGCTTTCACAGATGATTTTATGGAAATTGTAAATTAATGGCCTTCAATCTGCACAGTTTCTCTTGCAGTCACTTGATCATATAATGAACGTACATTAAGAATAAAGTATAAAGAAAGTCTGGATACAAACAAAGATATCTGGCTATGTGACATAATTTCGTGTCAAAACAACTCCAGTTGGTCCTTCTCTTCTCAGTCTACACCTTCACGTGTGTCATTACTGAGAGGAAGTCAAATATTAAGTTAAAAGTAGTTTTGTAGTGGGTATATCGTGCTTATGCTGAATAGGTTTGCTTTCCAGAGAGCTTGAACCACTGGGTAACTCAGGTGTGTGGGAAAACCATCCAGATGGTTACAGACGTTCCTGATACTAGCAGCGAGGACATTACGTAATTTCGCTGCCTGGAAAGTCAGGCCCCACTTCGTGATCCACTGTATTTCAGGATTTCAATTCAGAGCCAGACCTCTAATGGGAAATTGTGTCTGAGGTGATCTGTCCTAAGCTAGAAGGTGATAGGGTGAGAATATGATGGCTTCCGGAGAAGAACATGGTGAGGAGTGGGTTGCAGAAAACAGGATGGGTGGGTTGTGGAGGGCTTGGGTCATTTATCTGAGGAGTGCAATGGAGGAGGGACAGAAAGGACAGTTGTTGGCCTGCTGGAGTTGGTGTATGAGGTTAATAATGAGAAGCCAGAGGCGAGTGGAAGAAGGATCTGAGCAGTAAAAGGCGGCAGAGATCTGATTAGAAGGTGGGAAATAGTTGAAGGTAACAGAAGGACAGTGTTACTCAGATGTGTTAGTGTGAGATAAATGGATTTGAATAAAAAAAAAGGTTGGGAGGGGAGGGACTCGGAGGGAAGGATAGAATACGGGTGTTCAAAAAGAGACAGTCAGGAAGTGAGAAGTAGCGACTGGCGGAGGAGAGGGGAGGAGAAGAAAAGCTGAGCATGGTGCAGTTAGCAACAGGGTGCTGGTGTATATTCAGGCCTGTTTGAGATGTGTTGGATTAGGAATGCCCCCTGCATAGAGATGCTTTCCCCTGACTTGAGTGCCCAACTCTGTGTATCTAATATCGTGGTTTTTGATCTTGACCCTAACCTGATGCTAATTTAGTGTGAGCATAGAAGCCTAGGCAAGTCCCTTGACATGAGGGAGGCCCAGGACTTGTCCTGTCACATTAAAAGGGGGTCATAAAGTATCACCTAATTTAGCTGGCAGTGGATTACTATCTCTGTCATGGGTCTGGCATGTACAGGAGTGGTGGCACTATACTATGTATTGTGAACCAGTATCAGTAAGTGTGACCAGGGAGGGAGGGAGGGAGGGATCCGAAAAAGGTCTAGTGAATTTTGACCAAAGCATACAACACACAGGCGCTCCTATTTTTACCCAATCTCCCACATTTTCTTTTATTGCTTTCTTTTTTATCTAAGTTGTCCTTCCTTTTCTTCTGCAACTTCTATTCACGTTTTCTCCACTCACCCACCCCATTATACTTTATTCCTTTGTCCCAATCTATCCATCTTGGGCACAAAAAGGTATTGGGAGACCTCCCTTTAAATAACTCAAACACGAATTTACGATTTCATGTATGTGGTGTCTTTCTATGTGATTATGCATTTTTGCAACTCATCTTTTCAATTTAAACTGCTCACTCTGAATAATTGTATATTTTCTTTGATTACTTTGCTAAACCTCTCTAGAGTTCCATTCGTCTCTGGATGATAAACAAAACATTTCCGATGTGCAATACTACAGGATTGCAAAAATTCCTCCATTGTTTTTTTAAATAAATTGAGAACCATTGTCAGAGAGAATAGATGTAATCAACTTTCCCTTTTAAATATTTCTCCTAGAAACTTAGTGATCACATTAGATGTTACTTCTTGCACCCCCGTGACTTCCACCCACCGTGAAAATAGATCCATACGATCCTTCTTCCCTATTCGACATTCCATCCTCGTCGCCAGTGTAAAGAGGTACATTACTATGCCAACATCCAGGCTTATGTAAGTGAAGTATTTAGTAAAGCACGTCACCCATCAGGAATCATGAGCAACTGACAGCTGCAACTGTCACTTCATTGATATTGCAATTCTGAATTCTCTATTCTATCCTCAACATTCTTTACTCCCACTTAATTAGGTACATATAATATACCACACCCCATCCCTTCAGACAAGCATTCCATTCCCTCTGCGTCCCGTCCATGTCTCAGACAGAAAGAAATAACAGAAGGATTCTGGGTAATCTGCCAACTAAAAAGCCCCCAGGAAGGTAGGTAGGGCTTATGTTAAATTCTCCTGTATTTCTTGCTGTCTAGGAAGGTGTTGAGTGCCGCTGGTGTAGCCATTACAAAGGAGACAGACACAGGTTTGCTCATAACCTTGTGGCTCCACATTGAACCACGGCCGCCTTACAGGTATGTATTCATTTCCTGACGCTAGACGTCAGGATAAACTAAATGGTATGATGTCCGCAGGATAACACCCTGAACTCCTCCTCCCTCGGGCATACAACCTACTGTGCTCATCCAGTGATGCAACACTACATACCTCCTTTAAAATAGGAATAAAGGATATATGCTACAAGCAAAACACACTTTAAAACACATATAGTCAGTGAACTTAGGAAAACATAACAGTAGCTTGGCACCAGCTCATGTTTACTTCTCAGAATGTTGGCAGTACATTTAGCTTGTCAGTCAGATACAAAGACAGCATAGCGGTGAGTGTGTCAGGGTTGGACCTCAGGTGATTCCGCCCTCTACCACTCCTTTGGGTGGACTCCTGGCTGGCTACCCTGAATACGGGGAGCCTACACTCTTACTGGTGTTGTCCCACTGACTGTGGCACTATGGTTGGCTGAGCCAGCAGTGACGCACAGGAGACACGAGTCTTCAATGCATTCTCGATGTGTGGACTTCCCAGTGACTGGTAGTCTATGGCGTCCTTCTCAGACATGGCCCAGTCAGTGGTACGGGAAGTTCTTTTGAAGTGAGAAATGTTCTGGGTGGCAATCTCAGTCCCGCTCCTGGCAGTGACCATGGTGCCATTGATGCCAGTTACCTTCCAAGGGGCGGCCTCAAAAGTTAGGCAGAACTTTCCACCTGGATATTGATCCATGACTAGGACTGTCTCCAACAAGGAGAATACAGGGATTGGCATGACATCACCCCGAGGCATATTCATTGTTGATGGCTCGTTTTGAGTCAGGGGTATTCGGTTGGTCAACCCACAGAGGGTAATGTCGAATGGTATCTAACAATTTCCGCGCAAAACCCAGCTTGCTATGGGCGATACCAGTGGTGGAGGGTGGCATAAGCAGATATCCTCGCAGGAAATTGTAAATGGCACGTTCTATGTTCCTGGCTTCTGCCACAGCAATGTGAATTACTTTTGTCAGGGTTCGTACAAATCATTCCACATCCCCATTGGCTTTGGACCACCGAGGCGTGATGCAGTGATGTGTGGTGTTCCTGGAACATAGGTGCCCGGCCCACTCATGACCACTAGATGTGCAGAAAGAACCAACAGAGGTTCAGAAAGAGACCTATTTCGACTGTGCCTTACAACAGACTTATACAAAGTAGCCTAATCACTAATCCTGCTACCAAGATGTCTTAAACCTCACTTTTCTCTTGAAGATTTACTATTAATCGACTGCTCAGAATGTTAGGCATACCAAATATAAAACAGCAATCCTAAGCATATCACTGTTGTAAGTCTGACCAAGTTTGTGAAGGTATGCATGCGTGTCTATGCTTTTACCTAGTGACATGTTAAATGAAAATAAACATACAAATACTTGAATAGCTATGTTTCAAACAGCATACTCTGAAAATTTGTGTACAAAAGGTGTATGCATTTCTTTCTGCTCACAATACACGGCACAATGGGTATTCAATAGTATTTTTGAGGGGCTCTTTCACAGATATAAACATAAGACATGTCTGCTTGTGCAACCGAATAAGAGCAGAACTGAGAAGATTTTACCACCTATAGAAGTTACCCGCTTTTTAAGCTACCATCTTCAGATGCATAACACATGTAAGAATACATGTACAAGTAGACATATACCTCAGTCACGAGAGCACGTAGACCTTTAAACTTGACAGCTTGCACTTCCCATTTGAGTACAGAAAGAGGCGAGATAAGTTCTGAAAGAAGCAAAAGAGTTGCAGAAACAGGCAAAAGTGATGGAGAAAGAGGGAACAAGGGTGCAGGCAGAGGCAAGAGAGGTGCAGAAAGAGGGAAGAGGTATACAGAAAGAGGCAAGAGAGGTACAGAAAGAAGCAAGAGCAGTGCAGAAGGAACCAACAGAGGTGCAGAAAGAGGTAAGAGGGGTGCAGAAAGAGGCAAGGGATGTGCAGAAAGAACCAAAGAGGCAGAGAAAGAGGCAAGAGGGGTGCAAACAGAGGCTAGAGAGGTGCAGAAAGAGGGAAGAGGGGTACAAAATGTGCAATAGAGGTGCAGAAAGAGGCCAGAGGGGTGCAGCAAGAGGGAAGGGAAGTGCAGAAAGAAGCAACAGAGGTGCAGAAGGAGGCAAGAGAAGTGCAGAAAGAAGCAAAAGAGGTGCAGAAAGAAGCAAGAGCACTGCAGAAAGAACCAACAGAGGTGCAGAAGGAGGCAAGAGGGCTTCAGAAAGAAGCAAAAGGGGTGCAAAAAGAAGCAAGAGCAGTGCAGAAAGAACCAACATAGGTACAGCAACAAAGAAGAGGGGTGCAGAAAGAGGCAAGTGAAGTGCAGAAAGAAGCAAATTAGGTGTAGAATGAGGCAAGACAACTGCAGAAAGAGAAAAGAGAGTTGAAGAAATAGGCAATAAAAGGCACAGAAAAAGGGAACAGGGATGCAGAAAGAGGCAAGAGAGGTGCAGAAAGAGGCAAGAGAGGTGCAGGAAGAAGGGTGCAGAAAGAGTCTAGAGGGGTGCAGAAAGAGGCAGAAGTGCAGAAAGAAGCAACAGAGGTGCAGAAAGAAGCAACAGACGTGCAGAAAGAAGCAACAGACGTGCAGAAGGAGACAAGAGAAGTGCAGAAACAACCAACAGAGGTGCAGAAGGATGCAAGAGGGGTACAGAAAGAGGCAAAAATACAGAAACAAGCAAAAGAGGTGCAGAAAGAGGCAAGAGGGGTGCAGAAAGGGGCAAGAGATGTGCAGAAAGAAGCAAGAGAGGTGCAACAAGAGGCAAGAGAACTTTAGAAAGTGGGAAGAGAGTTGCAGAAACAGGCAAGAGATGTGAAGAAAGAGGCAAGAGAGGTGCATAAAGAGGGAAGAAGGGTGCAGGAAGAAGGGTGCAGGAAGAGGGGAGATGGGTGCAGGAAGACGGAAGATGGGTGCAGGAAGAGGCAAGAGGGGTGTAGAAAGAGGCAAGAGGGGTGTAGAAAGAGGCAAGGGGGGTACAGAAAGAGAAAAAAGAAGAGCTGAAAGAAGCAACAACAGTGAAGAAAGAAGCAAGAGAAGTGATGAATCAAACAAGAGCGCTGCAGAAAGAAACAAGAGGTGCAGAAAAAAGCAAGAGAAGTGCAGAAAGAGGCAAGTGAGGTGCAGACAAAGGCAAGAGAAGTGCAGAAAGAAGCAAGAGAGCTGCAAAAAGAGAAGTGAGGTGCAGAAACAGACAAGAGGGTGCAGAAAGAGACAAGAGAAGTGTAGAAAGAAGCAAAAGAGGTGCAGAAAAATGCAAGAGGGGTGCAGAGAGGCAAGAGGGGTGCAGAGAGGCAAGAGAGGTGCAGAAACAGGCAAGAGAGGTGCAGAAACAGGCAAGAGAGGTGCAGAAACAGGCAAGAGAGGTGCGGGAAGAGGGATGCAGAAAGAAGGACGAGGGGTGCAGAAAGAAGCAAGCGAAGTGCACAAAGAGGCAAGCGAAGTGCACAAAGAGGTGCATAAAGAGGCAAGCGAAGTGCACAAAGAGTCAAGCGAAGTGCATAAAGAGGCAAGAGAGCTGCACAAAGAGGCAAGAGAGCTGCACAAAGAGGCAAGAGAGCTGCACAAAGAGGTAGCAGAAAGAGGCATGAGAAGTGCAGGAAGTAGCAAAAGCGGTATAGAAAGTGGCAAGAGAGGTGCAGAAAGAAGTGAGGTACAGAAAGCGGAAGAGATGTGTATAATTCCAGTAGCCCTGCTCATACCTCTAACTAGGTCCAGAAGTGCTCCTCAGTGGTTCCTTCTGTTTTTTTGTCTTATTGAGTTTATAGTTTAGCTTCTATGGAAACGAGGAAGACTAAACCTGAGGTTACCACTCCAAAACACAGACTACCATACCACATAATTACTCTCCATAACACATAATCCCACTCTACATAATTCCTATAATCTAAATACCACATACTTCTATCCACATTATTTCACTACACACAACATACATCCACTCCAATCTAAAAAACATTAGTTAAAAACTTTTACATTTACAACGCCGATAGCTCTAACTCTCGCAAATGCGAGACCCATTAAATTGCAAATGCTTCTTTAATTAGTAGTCGCATTTGCAGAGTGGTGGAGAAAGGGGGGCTGGGCCTCCGACCAGCACTCAGGAATTACGCTGCGTAGGACTTACAGAAGGTTTGGAATGACAAGGCGACCCCCAAGAAGAGATCACTTGAAAGTTCAGGGAAAAGGGGGAAAAAATAAACAACATTACAAAGACACATTCCCTCTAGACCTATATTTCTTTGATATTGGCTCTGCTGAGCTCAATTGAGGGGCATAGTAAATATTCCTCTCCACACAAGATAATTAGCTCATGTTTCATATTTTATTATATTTTTTTCTTTTTCTTACTTATATTTCACATTTTAAATAACATTTCATTTATTTTTACAATATTCTACATATACATAACGGTCGTCATTGTTTTAGATAGTAGTACAGTACATATATTGCATTTGACCTCAGCTCCTATATGATAACAGATGACTAAATGCGATAAAATGAATAGACACACACCCCCACACCTCTCTCATCTCTACACACGTCCCTTACACACTATACACTCTCACTCTACACCCCAGAACAACACTGCATGCACAGATGGAAATGACGGGGTGATGAAATCAACCCTCGGTTGCTGTGCTGGTAACTGGGGTGTCACACTCTCTGGCCGACGTACGTTTCAATGGAATGAATAATAGTTCTCCATCTTCTTCTGGACCTGGGTGAAGGGGGAGGGGGATCTGTAACAGCTGTGTATGTCGTTTTTATAAAGACACTTCCTTCAAGGTGATTAGAACAGAACTAGCGAAAAAAAATTATATTTTTGTCAATGCAGGACCAAACTTCACGGAGTGAAATCCTTTTAAATACCTTAAAAACAAATCCTCTATATTGTCACTGAAGTTCACATGGAGGCAATGCCACCACTTTGTTTGAAATCTTGATTTTTAGAACAAAATATTATGGATATCCTGTCGATGTCATCCTCATCGCTTATTTCTCCTTGTGGAACATAGTTTGCCCTATTGCCACTGGCTGTCTGTATATCAACCGTGTTTTCTTATTTTGGCTATCAGTATCTTTTATTTCTTTTTCTTCGGGTCTATGCAATTCACGTTCCACAAATAAATTCCGCCTTAACCCGTCGTTCGTGCTTCTTCTCCGATGAGCCAAATACAGAATTACAGAAGGTACCAGGAGGGCTTCTTGGCCCCAAAGTCCCTCAGGAGTAAAGTGGACTTCATCCCCCAACCAGTACTATGCCAGGAGAAGCGTTTGCAGAGTGGTGGGGAAAGGGGAGCGGGGCCTCCGAGCCCACTTAGCAATCCCACTGTGTGGGACTGACTGGACATACCAGTAGGGGTAGCTGCCCTCCAGGGACAACCTTGGGGGCCAACTACCCCTCCTATTATGTCCATTAAGTCCCACACAGTAGGATTGGTAAGTTCTCATAGCAGGTCACACACCCTGTGCCCACCACTCTGCAAACGCGCTCCCTGGTGCGCTCTTGGGTGGGGATTTAAGTCCCCTTCGCTGCTGGGGGTCTTTAGGGGCCAAATAGCCTACCTGATACCTCCAGTAAGCCCCAGATAGTGGGGTTGCTGAGAGGTGGACACAGGCCACGTCCCCTTTCTCCACCACTCTGCAAACACGCCTCCCGTCGCTCTCTCGGTTGGGGGATGAAGTCCCTTTGCCTCCCGAGGGTCCCTGGGTGCCAACTAGCCCTCCTGTTATCTCTAGTAAGCCCCACACAGCTGGATTGCTGAGAGTGGTCTGAGGCCACACACCCTTTTTATACCACTCTGCAAACACACCTACTGGCACACTGCTGCTCGGGGATGAAGTCCACTTTAGTCCTGAGGTCCTCAGGACACAAAAGGATCTCATCATCCCAACAGCAGTGCACCAAGAAGCACGATTGCAGAATGGTGCAAAAAGAGGCGTGGCCTCGGACCATCTCTCAGCAATCCCACTGTGTGGGGCTTACTGGAGGTACCTGGTGGGCAAGTTGGCCCCTAAGGACCCTTAGGATTCAAGGGGACTTAATCCCCCAACCCAAAACGAGCCAGGAGGCAAGCGTTTGCAGAGTGGTGTAGAGAGGGGGCGGGGCCTCCGGCGAGATGCCGGATTCTCTTTTCTTTAGTAAGGGGCAGTGTAGCCCCCCCTTCTCCCAATATCCACCAGGGCTTGAGCCCTTTTTCAAAGAAGAAAACAGGAAAGGGGCCCCAGGGACAATTTTTGGCCCCATGGACCCCATTCTCCGGGGCTTTGCCTCTTTTTAATTTGTTTTAATATTTATGGGAGGGGGGCCTTGAGGCCCGCCTTCCCTGAATCACTTTTGGCCCCGGGACCCCATCCCCCGGGGCCTGGCCTCACGTTGGGGACCGCGGTGGAGCCCCAATGTCCCATCGGTCCCTGCTGGCTCCCCGCCTCCTGCAGGAGCCGGAATTGCTTTTGGACAAAGGGAGCTGCAAACATGCAGCTCCCTTTGCCCAAAAGCAAATCTGCTTCGCTTCATGGAAGCAAGAGCAGTTTTCCTGCTCTCGTTTCCATGAAGCGAAGCAGAAGTTTGCATTGGCAGGGCGGGAGCAGTGCTCCCACCCTGCCACTGCAAACTGCAATGTCCCGGGGGTTTAGAGCCAGCCCTGGGAGGTGGCGGTCCCCAGGGCCATGGAGGGCACCAGGAGGGAAGCCGCACGGCCCCTCCTCCCATCAAGTTTGAAGCCCTGAGGAGTAGGTGGTCCCCGGGGCGTGGGGGGGAGGGCGAGGCCCCCCGTCCATATTAAACCAATGCCCTGGGGAGGTGACGGTCCCCGGGGCAGCGTGGGGAGGCAGCCCCCCCACACTTCATTTAATATATAGCAACCCCGGGGAGGTGGCAGTCCCAGGGCTTGGGGGGCCTGCGAGGCCCCTCACCCATATTAAACCAATGCACCGGAGAGGTGACGGTCCTGGGGGGCAGCGTGGGGGGGGGGGGGAGACAGGAGTCCATCCCACTCAGTTTTCTAAAAAGCCCGGGGAGGTGACGGGCCCCTGCATAATAATTCGGCATTGCCCCCGGGACCTGGCCCACCCGGGGGCTTCTAGAAAACCAAGCACGGAAGCCCGAGCTTCATTCTTTTTAATTTTAGGAGGGATTTGCGGACCCCGCCAAAAAGATTTTTACAAATGCTTTTTTTGGGCCCTTGGCGTCCCTATGGGACCCCCTGAACAGACCTAAGGGGTCAGGGTGTTTCTAACCTGACCCCTTTTCTTGTTTTTTTACCTTTTTTCTTGTGACTAGGTTCAACCGAGTCACAAGATGGCTGCCAACACTTCTTGGTTTGAAGTGTTGGTAGCCAATCAGAATCAAGCATGTGATCCGGAAGGTTCACGGATCCAAGGCGATCACCAAATATTGACTTTCTTTTACTTTTCAATTTCACAGGAACTACTGAACGGATTTACACTATTTAAAGCAAAGAGTGCACTCTGGACAAAGAGCTACCTCTCTGCCAAATTTGTTATAATTCCGTTCGGCAGTTTGGGCTGTAGCTGCGACAAAAGTTTACTATGGAAGTTAACATGGAGGAAACGCGTTTTAGGACCCCCCCTTTTTTTCCAGCCCCCGCTTGATGAATCACCCTGAAACTTTCAAGAAAAAAGCTGACCGGAGCACCACATTAGTTTTGAAAATTTCGCGAAGATTCATCAACCGGCGTCAAAGATATTGCCAAAAGAAAAAACGCTTTTGGAATAGAAACAAGGTCCTAAGTATAACTACCTACTGGCGACTGCCAGTAAGATATATATATACAGGGCTTTGAGTGGTCCGGGTCTGTCCGGGTCTGGGCACCGGCAGTTATTTCAGGGAGCCTCGAAACGGGTCTCTATCGGGCTCTATTTTCGGGCCTCACAAAGGTAATCCATTTTCTTTTTTTTTTCTTGCAGTTTCTTTTTTTTTCTTGGACTGCATGCGAGCACGCACATCGGTGTGCGCATGCCAATTTTGCTCACTACTGAGTAGTGGAGGTCAAGGCATGACGTCTTGCCAGGTGAGCCACGTTGTAGGAGGAAGGGAAATCCCTTCCCTTTTTGCAGCGCAGGAGCAACGTCGTGGTGCCAGCCTTGACATCGTGGGATGATTAGGAGAGAGACGACCACAAGTGAAGCGCAGAGAGATGAACTAGTCTGCGTGATCCTGCCCCAGCCCTAACAGCACCAGGAAGTTAGAAGTTGAAATCGACCTACACTTTGATTTGGATGCTGTGTTTTCCGAAGGTAGGATAATCGGACGGGTTGCCGGGGGTCGGCAGTTTCTGCTCTCCCTTCACCATCAGCTCATCTCTTCAATTATTTTCAAAATGATTACCTTTGCCAATGCTTGTTCTTCATTGTGGAGAGGTGCATTTTATGTGAGGAGGCGTCATTGCAGGTTTCAAAAGTAGATCGATCCATAGCGAGTTGGAGGGATCAGCCTGTTTTTATGACTTCAGAGACTAGATGTTGGCCATTTTAAGTAGACTTGTGTGCGTATGACGTCAGTAATATGATCCTTGTTGTTACAGTCCCTTGTAAGGCGTCCACTCCACCCTGCCACTGCTAAAGTTATTTATAAATCATAAAAGTAGATGAGGACTGCTTTTGTAATAAGCCTATGAAGAGCCATATAACGTCAGTTTCCACTAGGCCCTGCCATATTTTGGAGCGTCCTCTCTGTGTCTCAGGATAGTGTTTATATTTTGAACGAGGTACTCGTGGTGACAGGACCCCAGAGACGGGCTGTGTGTGATGTTTGACACCCAGGCCCCTCAAAAGCTTTTGGCATTCCTGTTGACTGATATCAGTGCAAGACAGATCAGCAGAAGTCTAATTATGTTAATCTGGTGCCACATTTCCTCCATCAACCACACATTTTGAAACCTATATATTTATAAAAATGTCAATTGAAAAGATGTTGTGGCTATGACCAAACCTGAAAGTCCACAGAAATGTCATAGTATCAGTATCATAAAAGTTGTATTCGATTTTTGCAAATCATAAAAGCACAGAATAAAATACAGATTCCTTTCATTAAATACATCAAACAATATGTCAACAATTTCCAACGTCATCTCATAGAATACAAGTTGAACATGTCTTCTCCTAGCCGACAATGCCTATCATCTTAGCGCTCTCAGAGACTTAGCAAATCAACAGGACTTAGATGGATACAAAATCCATGAAGCTGTTTTCCTATGATCATCTAATTAATCAAGATGTACAGGGGCAAGAGTAAATGTAGAAAAAAAGTGTGCTGTGCAAGATGTTATCACAAAGGATTTATATGAATTGAAAGTTACATCAATATAACAATTTTCTTCCTGTTCAGCAAGTGGTAATTTACCCATGAATCTTTCTTATTGAAAGTGCATTGTGCATCAGTGCAAGGTGTTATAATGGAAATTTCATATAACATGTAAAACGTTACGTCAGTAAAGCTGCAATTTCCTTCATGTTCAGAAAACAACACTTAACCATAACGCTTTCTTACTAGAAGTGTGGCTCTTATAAAAAGTAAGAGCGGCATAGCAGATTTCAGGGAGTCGGGAGAATGTAGTAATCTAAAACCTTTTACTGAAGTAAGAAACATGCAGCTGGGTTGTAGAGGACTGCACTGCCAAGACAAGTCTCAGAAAAGTGGTAAAATATTTCCCGCCTCAGATGGCCAGCTGCCACATGACTATAAATCACAATAACATTCACAGGGGTATGAGAGGCAATAGATTTGAAAATATCTGCAGTATATACACAAAGTATGAAAAATGAATATGTCCACTTCATTGCTTATATTCCTTAGTTGTTTTTATTTGTGATGTGCTCAAGGTTCAATACAGGCAACGCGTTTCGCCCAGACACTGGCTTCTTCAGGGCAAGGTAAGTAAAACGTTGCAGCGCCTTAGGCAGAATTAGCGTTAACGATAGGTCTCGTCTATGCCGTGACTGAGAAAGTCTGAGTTAGAGAAACTTAATTATGAAGTGAAGTTCCGTGTACGGGGAGCCATCAGCGCCCCACTACCTACGAGCACAAACCGGCGCTGATGGCTCCCCACTACCTACTAGGACGAACCGGCGCTGATGGCTCCCCGTACACGGAACTTCACTTCATAATTAAGTTTCTCCAATTCAGACTTTCTCAGTCATGGCACGGACGAGACCTATCGTTAACGCAAATTCTGCCTAAAGCACTGCAACGTTTTACTTACCTTGCCCTGAAGAAGCCCATGTCTGGGTGAAACGCGTTGGCTGTATTGAACCTTCAGCACATCACGAATAAAAACAACTAAGGAATACAAGCAACGACGTGGACTCATTAATTTTTAATACTTTGTGTATATACTGCAGATATTTTCAACTATATTGCCTCTCATACCCCTGTGAATGTAATCTAAAACCTTCTCCATAAGAACTAGGGCAACGTACTCTCAAGAGTGGAAGCAAAAAAGTTGTTCTTGGGGTTTTGTAAAGGTTTTCTGTCCATCCACCTTGGGTCAGAAAAGCTAGTGTCCAGGCAAAACCTAGTCAAATAAAACCTATACAGTGGATTTAAAATAAACACATAAAACGGCATCTCTTGGCTGAAGGAAGTAACATTAAAAAATCTCAAGGAGTTTTACTGAGCGGATGATCTCTGATGGTTAGACAATGCCTTTACTGAATATCCTTACCTGGATGCGACTGGTTTTCTTAGGGATACAATGAAAGCTATCTTGATTTAGAACACGCCCCCTACTTGGATAGGCCACACCCCTTTATGCGGTTTGCCTCGCCCCTTTTTGAACACCCCCCGTTTTTTCCACACTTAAAGCCCACGTTACGCTAGATGGGCCATGTACGCACGATGCGCTTCGCGCACCGTGCGCACATGGAGGACATATGATGCGCTTCGTTGTGAGAGGTAATATTTTAATTGGGGAGAGTGTGGATAATTTTTTATTTTTTTAATAATTTTTACCGTACGCGTACGGTGAGCGTAATCGGCGAAATTTTCGAAAAAATTAAAATTCCCTTTTTGGCCTTGGGGGATCTTTGGGGACTCCCACAACATGGCTAGGTGCTTAAGAGCTGTCTAAACAGCCGCTTTCCATGTTTTTGGCCTTTGTTTTTCAACCCCCTCTCAGAGTGCGAGAGAGAAAATGGCGGCCGCAACTTCCTGGTTTCGACCGATTCGAATGTTTACTAAGATCTAACAGCCAATCAGATTCGCGCTCGCGCACGGCACCGTACGCGTACGGTAAGCTTACCGTAAGCGCACCGTAAGCTGCCACAGATATATATATTGATTTAAATGCTATTTTCTCAGGAACTACTGAACAGATTTACACCAGACCTACAAAAGGCACTTCCTTGACCTGAGGACTACCTCTCTGCCAAATTTCAAGTAACTCTGTTCAGCCGTTCGGGCTGTAGCTGTGTCTAAAGGTCCTATGGAAAAATGCATGGGAAAAACGCGTTTTGGGACTCCCCTTTTTCCTCAGCCCCCGCTTGACGAATCCCCCCGAGACTTTCAGGGTAGGAGCGGAGCGTAGCGCCCCACCTATTTTGAAAATTTCGCGAGGATTCGTCGACCGGCGCCAAAGTTATTCCAAATAGAATGTTGCGGTTTTCCTATGGAAACAGGGTCCTAACTATAACTACCTACTGGCGACCGCCAGTAGGTAATATATCCTTCTGAGAGACTATGCGTAACTCCCCCCCCCCCCCCCCACACACACACGCAGTTGTATATCCCACTTAAAACAAAGCCATGTGTAACGCGAGGGAGGCTCCGCGTGCAATGTTTACGCTACAGTTAGTACAGTGTGATGAATCCGCCATGTGATTGTCATCACAGTCTGAACTGTCAGTTGCTTCAGACCTACAACTGCAAACCATATTCCAAGCCTGCCTCGTGTTTAGCACAATACGCATGGTGAACATCACAGTGTAAACAAAATACAAAAAAAAACATTTCCGCAACGCTTGTAGCATCAACGTTCGCTCGAGCAAAAGGTTTGATTTTAAACGATAAGTAAGCGCTCCCTATGTTTATCAGACTTTAAAGGGGGTGGGGGGCGTGGGTGCTTACAATATAAATGAGGCATCTACTTTACATTCTTTTTAAACCATAAATGTCGCCTTACCTAGGAAGGCAGCTGTAGCTCTGTGGTCTTTACGGGAGGCGGGATTCCCAGAATTCTTCAGAGAGGGGCTGCGAAGAGGAAGAGTGGTGACGTAAGCCCCTCTTCCTGTCTGGCTAAAAAGGAATGGAAGGATGCAATCCAATCCAGTCTGTTCAGGGACTGCCTCCGGTTTACAAAAAAAAACATTTAGAACAGACAGCCGCTTGTCGGTAACTGCCTGGTCTTGCAAGGGAGGCGTGTTAGTTTTACCCCACAGTCTCCTCGCAGCCTGTACCTGACCGCCGTCTCCCAGCGTCTGTGTGCTGTATTTCCTCGCTTGGGTCAGTTGCTGAGTAATTTACACTAGCTCAGTGATGCGTTGAAGCCACGCCGTTGCCGGGGCAACCAAATGCTATCCACGGAGCAAGCAGCGCGGGGAGATAAGGAAGCGGTTTGCTCATTGCGCCCTTTAAACCTTACAGTTGGTTATTTCTTCCGGGACTCGGAGCGCCGTTCATTAATGTCAGCATGTAGTTTCATTTTAGGATCCGAGAAATTCCAGTGTGTGTGATCTGTAAAAGGTACACCACATTTCCCCGCTTTTATAATAGAACTAGTTTAAAAGGTCGCCGCTGGTTAATAGGACATACAATCGCACCTTCTCGTGACAACTCAAGCCACAGCTTTAGGTGGGATGATCTCATCATCGGCACAAATCACACTTTCTCACTCCTCTCAATCACTGTCTTTTCACTGTTTCCTAGAATGTACTTGTTTTCGCCTCTTCCGCTTCCCCGTCCCTTTGCAGTCACACACACCTATACACTGTAATTTCTTTTTCTGTGTCGCTGTCAATATTTCAACATATTTGTACACTTTTCCCTTACAAAAACAACTATAACTGGGTCATGTGTAACTATCGCTATGGGCGCTCTGCATAAAATTGGCAGAGCATATAGTCAGCAAAACTTTAATGACCAAGTGACAGGCACTGTGAGAATCGCATACTGCTTTCAACTTAAACTCCAGGGCTCTCGGTTTTTCCCCATCATGAACACCCAACCACACCTTGAACTCACCTAGAAACAGCTATGTTTGCAGCATGTGCTATAGAGGACTCAGGTTCCATCAAGAACAAAAGTACAGAAATGCACCTGGGTAAATATAAGAAGAATAGATAAACCATGCAACATGAAATAAAATGTGTGAAACGGTAATACAGCATCACCTGCTTGGATTACGTTAAGAGTTTTTGCACACATTGTTGAGAGAGAAATCACAGTTTTTGCTTATAAATTTCGATATATGAATATAGTACTAGGTAGGGTCCCGTTTCAGTGTCTTTTTATTTTTGTAGTTACCGCCGATGTTGACCCGCCCAATTTAAAGCCCTGGGTCACGCATAATTGGAGAGAATAGTCCATATGTACAATTATAAACATGCATGCAGTCACATCTGCACACAAAACCAACTGACATACAGACACCCAAACGCGCAAGTCTGCATGTATATAAAATCCCATGCACACAGACACACGGATTGCACACAAACAGAACTAAAGAGATGCACTGTCACAAAACACATGCAAACACCTACAACCAAAGACAGCAACCTAAACGACATGAACCTACAAGGGGATGACAGA
Source organism: Triturus cristatus (assembly GCF_964204655.1). Classification (NCBI taxonomy): domain Eukaryota; kingdom Metazoa; phylum Chordata; class Amphibia; order Caudata; family Salamandridae; genus Triturus; species Triturus cristatus. Next base: position 698,816,808 of record NC_140594.1, on the reverse strand, counting down.
CCGATAATTCGCTTACCGTCTTCCTATCCAGTCAACAGGTGAGATTAAGGCTCTCACTATCATCCACAAATGCCACCCTTACTTGGAGCTACTTTTTTGAGCTACTGCGTTCTGTTCTCCTCTGGGATGGCTCTTTTGGGGAGCCATTATTTCCACAGCTGTTTATTTAGCAGAGACACACTGAAGTATACAATAAATGATGGATGGAATACTTACATTAATGTCAGCCACTGGTAATTACTTGTGCCGCATCTCAAGCCATCGTTATTTTGCACACCATGACACCCCAGTTTGGACCCAGCTATATCTTGACTCTGCTCCAATAGGAACAGTCCAGCTCAAACTGCCAATCCAGGTACTCCCTGAAACGAAATACAAGCAACCAGGACCGTTTTTTCCCTAGTTATGGGCTCATCAGCTGGGGACAGCTTGGGTCCAGTGACACAGTGTGCATGGGGCACATGCCTGGGGATACCCATCCCGCTTAAGGCAACACATTAAAGTATACAAAAAGCGTTGGATAGAATGCTTGAATTAATCTCAGCCACTGGTAATTTCTCAGGCCACATCCCAATCCATCGTTATTTTTCACAACATAACACCCCAGTTTGGGCCCAGCTATATTCAAATCAGTCTTGATGCTGCTCCAGTAGGAACAGTCCCGCCTAAACTGCGAAGCCAGGTACTCCCTGAAATGATACACAAGCAACCCAGGGCTGGTTTCGCACCACAAGTTTCAAACTTCATTCTGACATGAAGGAATTTGGAATGAAGGTTGAACAAGGTGATCGTGGGGTTGCATCTTGAGCGCATTCAAAATGCAGGCTTGGAGTGGGTCTAAGTACCTATTTTTGCTGAACCAGCACTGTCTGCAGCACATACTAGAAAACACAAAGCAGTGGTTGCCTATTCATGTTTCTGAACCATTCGGTGTAGGCTCATACACTAACACATACATTTTCTGAGTTATTGTAGGCATTAAAAGCAGGGCAGTTGAGGAGGAGCCTAGCGCGCAACCAAGATGGCCGCGTAGGTGCGAAGCTCCCGAGGACCTCCGCGACCTCCTGAATTAATCCTGATTATATCCTGTCTTTGACGAGGGGACTGTGTCTGTGTACCCGAGCTGAGGCGGCACCCGTTTTCCGTTTTCGAATCGGACCCCGGACACTGGTGGGAGCACCGATCGAAGATTGCGGCCTTCTCCGCGCCGGCCCCCCGGATTGGAGTTGTGGGGCGATCCGGGGACAAAGCGAACAACAGCGGCGGGCAGGGCTGGGCGACTCGCGTACCCCGCGCTTTCACTTTCGCTTTTGCGCCCTCCTTGCCCTCAAGCGAGGTAGGGTTGCGGAGCGGGGTGCGGTGTTGTGGCCCTGCCCCTGTGCCCGGCTGACCCGCCGGCTGTGAGTTGTCCTGCGGTCCAGTGGTCACCCCCTCCCGGAACCCGTGAACTGGTTTATCGGCCCTTTCGAGGAGATTGGCACGACTTTGGGAGCGCGACATGTCCACAAAGCAAGATGGCGACCGGGCCAAGGTGAAATCGACCCGCCGCGGCCCGGCACCTCAGTCAAACAGTATGGACCGCTACACCCTCCAGAAGGGATCCCCAGAGGCACAACGTACATCCCCCGCGGGCCCGGCTGAGGCGTCTGCTCAACCCGCGGATCCGACCCTCCGGGACGTCATGGGCGCCATTGCCGAGATGAAGGCCTCGGTGGACCAGCGCTTTGATACTCTGGCGCAGAAGATAGACTCGGCCCTGGTGGAGGTGGGCCTGGTGAGAGCCGACTCGTCTAAAACAAATGACGGGGTCGATTCCCTGGCCCACACCACCTCAAGTCTCACTACAGACGTGGCGGCCCTTCAAAAGGAGGTGCACCGGCTTGGCCAGGCGAGCGCCATGATGGACCGTCGATTGGAGGACGCCGAGGGTCGGGCCCGGAGGAACAACGTTCGTATTGTCGGGGTGCCGGAGGGACGGGAGGAGGAGGCGGCAGATTTGTTTGTGGAAGACCTGATCCTCACCCATCTCCAGCCCCGGGGGCTGAGTAAACTTTTTGCGGTGGAACGTGCTCACAGGGTCCCCGGAGGAAGACCTAAGGTCGGAGCTCCGCCGCGGCCTCTCATTGCCCGGATTTTTAACTTTCGGGACAGAGACGCTATCTTGCAGACTTCCAGGCTACAGGGACCGGTCAAGCTCGATAATATGGACGTGAATTTCTACCCTGACTTTACACCGACGGTCCAAAAGCAGAGACTGAGTTTTCTCGGAGTTAAACGTCGCCTACGGGACATGAACCTTAAGTACTCAATGCTTTTTCCAGCTAAGCTGAGGGTGGAGGTGGATGGTCGCACGCACTTTTTTGACCGTCCCGAGGCGGCTGGGGACTGGTTGGATACTCTGCCTGGGGATCGGGGCCGGGGGGGTGGGGGGTGTGCGGTTGGCGGGGAGGGCGCGCCGGATCAGAACTGAGGGGTGAATAGTAGGCCTTGCTCTGGATAACATTTTGGTTACCATTCACTGATCGTGTATGTTCCCCTCCTATGGAGGTCGTACGGGGTCCGTTGGGGGCTTTCCCTCCTCCTCTGGGGGACTAGTTAGTTTTTCATCTATGGGGCGACAGGCACACTGCACTTTGGAGGGGCTGTCTGGGCTCATGCAGGGGTGCAGGGAGGGGGGAGTTCTGTTGGGATGGGTGGGTGGGGGTGGAGTGTTGTTTGTTTGCACCGCAAGGCGAACCCTTTACTGTATTGTTGTTTTTGAGATGCTCTTTGGGGGACGATTGATGGCTTCCATGTATGATGGGGGGTAGGGATCTGACTGTGTTATCATGGAACGTTAACGGACTGGGGGATAGGATTAAGCGTGGTGTGGTCCTGCAGTATCTGAAACGAATTTCACCAGATGTGATCTTCCTGCAGGAGACACACCTTATAGGTAATTCCTTTCATGCCATGAATCGGAGAGGCTATCGCTTGGTGGCCCATTCGGGCTTCACCTCGGGCTCGCGGGGGGTGGGCATCATGATTAAGAACTCGCTCCCATTGGAGATTGATGAGGTGCGCCATGATGAGAGGGGACGTTACACTGTCTTGGTGGGTAGAATGGAGGGCAGAGTGGTCGTTTTTGTATCAGTGTACGTTCCGCCGGGGTTGCAATCTACCACGTTTGCGGACCTGGGGCGCCTCCTCCTTGACCTCCCGGATGGGCTTCTGGTAGTGGGGGGGGACTTCAATGCGGTGGCTTCAGGGTCTATGGATCGTCATCCCCCCAGGGACCTTCCCCGGGTACAGGCGTGGCTGTCCGGGCTCTTAGATACACTAGGATTGGTGGATTGCTGGCGACTAAAGCATCCCGCGCAGCTGCAATACACCTTCCACTCGGGTGCCCATGGTAGCCTCTCGCGGCTTGACTATATCCTTGTTCCTGCGGCCTATGCTGGGAGGGTGGGAGAGGTGCGCCATTTGGCGCGGGGTATTTCAGATCACTCCCCACTACTGCTGCATCTTGATGTCTTCCCGAGGGGGGAGGGCAGGGTAGCCCCAATCAATGCCTGGTACCTGCGCGACCCCACTATTCGAGCCGAATTGATCAAATCCTTGCAGCGGTACTTTGAGAAGAATGTGGGGTCTGTCCCTTCTGCCATCTCCCTTTGGGAGGCTTTTAAGGTAGTTCTTAGGGGGGAGGCCCTCTCCTTTATCTCCCATGCCCGGAGGCGCGAGCGGGAGGAGGTAACCCGGGTGGAGGCCGAAATTACTGAACTAGAGGGTGACCTGGGGAGCGGGGTGACGGATGCCAAATTGCATGTTCTACACCTCAAGCAGGCGGCCTATAGGGCCCTCGTCACGGAGGCGGCCAGGGGCCTCAGTAGAGAGCAACAGGGGCGACTGTATGATGTGGGTGATAAGGCTGGTAAATTGATAGCGTGGTTGGATAAAAAGGAGAGAGCGAGACGTGTGGTTCCGTTGATCGAGAGGATGGATGGTGTATGTGTCACCGAGCCGGACGCCATTGTCTCCTGCTTCGCGGATTATTTCCGCGAGGTATATTCCCCGGTTTCTCCCTGCTCGGAGGAGGATTCCCATGCCCTGCTTCGGGACATCGCGCTGCCCTCCCTTTCGGTGGAGGACAGGGATTCGCTGGACGCTCCTCCCACCTCGGACGAAATTGCCCTTGCTATCCGCTCGGTCGCATCTGGCAAGGCCATGGGCCCCAATGGCATTCCTATCGAGCTGTACAAGCTGCGACCGGATGTGCTGGCGCCCCACCTGCGCGCGATGTTCCTGGCGGCCTGCTCGCGGGGTTCCCTTCCGCCGGACCAGCGTCTGGCCACGATCGTGGTGATCCACAAGGAGGGGAGACCCCGTGAGCGGGTCACATCCTATAGGCCTATCTCGCTCTTGAATGCGGAGCCCAAAATCCTCGCCAAGGTGCTGGCCAACCGGCTGGTCGGCGTGGTGGGCGACTTGGTCCACCAAGACCAGTCCGGCTTCATACCCCATCGTAACACGGCCCTTAATCTGCGACGCTTGCACGGGGTGCTCGCGCGTGTCCCGTTCGTGCGGGAACCGGCCATCTTGGCGTCCTTGGACGCCACCATGGCGTTTGATACGCTTGAGTGGCCATACATTTGGGCGATGCTGGCGAAGTTTGGCTTCGGACCGGGCTTCATCAGCTGGGTCAAGTTGTTGTATTCCGGCCCATTGGCGCAGGTGGTGGTGAATGGACGAGTTTCGGCCCCATTCGCACTGGGACGGGGTACGCGACAGGGCTGCCCCCTGTCGCCTCTCCTGTTTGCACTGGCCCTGGAGCCCCTGGCGGAGTGGCTGCGGTGGCACCCTTCCATCCGTGGTCTCCGTTGGACCCCTGAGCATGAGGACCGTGTGTCCCTCTACGCTGATGATATCCTTAAATATCTCGCCTCCCCGCGTAAATCACTGATCGTCCTAGTTGATGTTTTGCGCTCATTCGGTCGCAACTCAGGCCTCGTCATCAACTGGGCGAAATCCTGTGTATATGTGCTTGCCGGGGAGGCTCCGGTCCTACCACGGGACTGTCCGATCCAGATCGCCTCCCAGGGGTTTCGGTACCTGGGTATATATATTACTCTGGACCCGGAGGCCCGCTACGAGCGGAATTTGCTGCCCCCCCTCCAGCGCTTGAAGGAGGACGTGGTGCGTTGGCGGCGTCTGCCGCTTTCGCCGCTTGGCCGAGCGGCCTTGTTTAAGATGATGTCGTTGCCGCGCTTTCTGTACGCTCTCCAGAACACTATGGATTTGGTTCCGGCGCGCTACTTCCGAGAGGTGGAGAGTTTGCAGCGTCGCCTGTTCTGGGACGGGAGGCCACGTATCGCCTTGGCTAAATTGACGCTCCCGTGGTACGATGGGGGGGTTGCCCTCCCGGATATTAAACGGTATTACTGGGCCTCCCAGCTAGCTGCGATTAATCATGGCCTTTACGGGCCCGCCCTGAACCCGGCATTTGAAATGGACAAGATGCTCCTGCCCGGTGGCGACTACAATCGGGCGCTCTACTCTGGCGCGCCGGACCCTCGCCTGACGGGACCGACGCGTGTCATGGTGCGTGTATGGCACGCGGCTAACGCAGCTATGGGGTGGAAGGACCGTTTGACCCGGGCGTCACCGCTATATGCATCGGCGAGGTTGGGCTCCTTGTGGACCTCGAAGGGCTTCGAGAAATGGGACACGATCGGCATCAGCACAGTGGGAGATCTCTGGACGAGGGGGGATTCAAAACTTTCGAGATGCTGCAGACGGAGTTTCAGTTGCAAGGCAGTGAGTACTTCCGGTACTTACAAGTCCGCCACGCACTGGGCTCCGTCTTCCCGGATGTCGCGTCCATTCCGGAGTCCTCCCCCCTGGAGGACAGAGTGCTGGATGGCCATGTCCCAGACAGCACGATCTCCCTTATATATAAAAAACTGATTAACGACCGATCGGGCCTGCTGACTGGCCTCCGCGAGGCCTGGGTCGCCGATGGGCTGGAGTTGGACGACGAGGACTGGATGTCCGCGGTGGCCTCTCCGAAGGAGGTGGCCATCCCGGCTCGCCTTCGCTTCGTCCAGCTTAAGATCCTCCACCGGGTTTACGTGACGGGGCCAAGGCTTCTACGTATGGGCTTAGCTGAGGATGGACTGTGTAAGCGTGGCTGTGGTGCTTTGGCAACTTTCTTGCATATTCTGTGGGAATGCCCAAAGGTGGAGCGATTCTGGCGTGGTGTGCATGAGGTCCTGCGAGTGGTTACGCGTGTCGTGCTGTTGCCTGAAGCGAGGAGATGCTTGCTGAATGTGTGGGAGCCAACTGACTACTCGGTTCCGCAGACGCGGTGGGTGACTCTGGGATACATGGTCGCTAAGCGTGACATTGCCCAACTGTGGGGATCCCAGAGGCCTCCGGCGGTGTCGGCCTGGAAAGAACACGTGGATTGGTGTATGTTTCGTGAAAAGGTGGTGTATGTTGCGAGGGGTAAGCCTGGGGCGTGGGTGAAAATCTGGGGCCCCTGGAACGCCTATCGCGGGGGTATTTGCGAGCCGCCGCTGCTGCCGGCTGCTTCACCAGCTCCGTCCCCCTAGCCGACCCCCTCCCCCAGCCATGGGCACGTGGTTCCCCAGTCCCTGATCTGTTCTCATTCCCCTCTTCAGAGTTTGGCGATTGGTTAGGGTCCCCCACTTAAGGAGCGCGTGCTGTCACTTGGGATTGCGGGTTGCCTTGCGGGTGTGGTTGTTTTTTGTGTTGTTGTGTTTTGATAAAAGGAAACCGTATTGTTGGTTTGGAGTTATGTGGCCTGCACTACTGATATCTCCTGATTTACCCTTTTTGCACCGCCAAGAGATTTATCTGTATGTATGTCATATGCTACTGCCACTCTAGCGGCCGGCCAGACGGTTGTAGGCCCATACTTGTAACCATTTGAGATTGTAATAAACGGTTTCAAAAAAAAAAAAAAAAAAAAAAGCAGGGCAGTTTCACCAAAACCAGTTGCAATGACTCCTGGGCCTACGCATGGGCACTGAAGATATTCATGACATGGCCTTGATGTTTTTAGGTCTCGCGTGGCGTTGCAGGGCAGAGCCCTGCTCCGCCTCCACGAGAGATTTAGAAAGAGAGGACTTTCAGAAGAGGGCTTTAAGCCCCGCCCCTCATTTCCATTGGCTGGCGTCACCGTTTATGCTAAACGGTGGCCTGCCATTGGAAATGATGGTTTTCTGTGGACGCCCTTTCTCCCTGAGCCGGACTGGCTCACCTGATTTACGTCTGTTGTGAAGACATTTCTTATCAGCTTGTTTACTTAAACTAGCTGATAAGAAATCTCTTCACGAGCCGTGAAGGAGCATGCACCAGGCGTCCTGCAACTACGCTGGCTTCACGCCTGGTGCATGCGCCAGTCGGCTCTCTCATTGGTCTATCGGTGTCTGGGGCGTTTAGAGCAGGCAGCATGCAAGGCGAGGGGCACCGTGCACACCGCCACTTCCAAGCAGCCAGCCCAGCTGACAACACAGAGAGCCCATTTCACACTGTTCTCAGCGTCTTCCTCTATCTTCTGTCTCTGCACTCCCCGCTCTGCTTGGCTTCTTGGTCCTGTTCTAAGCCAACCCAGTGCAGATGTTTGTTGTTTTTTTCGAACTGTTCCACAGACCCCCTTTGCTCTTGTGAAGAGTTGTGGCGGCCCACGGGACCTTGCAGCAGTATTAAACTGCACAGATGAAAACGGGTCTGCACCTCATGGCAGGACAGGCCGGCGCCAGAGCCCCCGACCCCTCTCCTGCCCCCACGCACGTACATTATAGCTCCCCGCTAGCTGCACCTCACACTGAATGGTAACCCCTGAAGGGCTGCAGCCAGCGGGCCGTGACTGAGGGGAAACGCCAAAATATCCCTGCCCGCCCGGTGTCACAGCTGTGCCTGTAACTGTCTGCGGGGTGGGTCGAGCAGAGGGGGTGCGGGGGCGTGTGGAAATAAACCTCACAGTGCCTGCAATGATAACAAATACATGTCTTTACTTCCTGTCCCCTCAACAGTTTTTCCACTTTGCCGGACACTGCGGCCTGCGGATCTTTTATCACCATATATTGCATGCGTTGTGTTGGGTAATGCATTCTGATGGACGAGTTTCTATGTGTATTGTTGTTGCACTATTTTTACATGGACTTTATCATGCGTTTGTGATCTTTGCTTGTATGATTAAGCCTTACTTCCTAACCCAGGGTTAGCGTCCCTCTGCATAGAATGTTGTGCTGCTCTTGAAAAAAAAAACATTTTATGCGCATTATGGAACCCCTTCACAGTTCTCACTTGACCAAACTGCACAACGTGCTTTCGTTAACATCTTAGGTGAACTCATGTTTACTTGGAAAATTTCACTCACCTTTGATAAAACATTTTTTTTTTAACAGAATCATTTGTGTTAGTAATGATGTCATCGCGCTGTTTAGCATGGAACATGCATCCAATACAAAGTGTTTGTTGAAATTTGCAGAATTATTATGGGGCGGTGTGTTCTTTTCCAAAATGCCTCTGCATCACAGGAAATGAATCGCCCCGTTCCTTTGCTGTCCCTCACTGGAGCAGCGCGTGTCATCTATGGGATCCTCCTTCCAATGAGGAACTCTGAGGATTTCAGGAAGGGTCGGCTCGCCTTTTATCTGAGTCTATTTTTAGAAACACTGACATTTCCTTATTTAGAACTCATTTCAGGGGGCGTGGCTTGGACGGCAAGGAGGATGGCTGCCTGAGTCAGCCGCTCCGTGGAACCTGAGAGAATCGATCGCAATCCTGGAACTATTGCCGGGCAATCTGAGCCAGAAATGAAATTGTCGGATGTCGAAATATCTACTGCTGCCGACAGTTATGCACACTGATGTCCCCCACTGAAAAAATAAGGGTTTAATCGCCGAGTTCCCAGAATCTCGGCGCTCTGGAGGCTGCTAGAAAATGGCTCTGCAGAAGTGAAACTGAAACTGATGGGGGGAAACAGGAAGCCGAACCACCACGGTGAGAGCGACAAAAAGGCAGAATGCATAACAGTGCAATGCCACCATGACCGGCCACAGCACCCCCGTCCCACCGCGCTCATAGAGGCAGCACAGCAAGCGCATAAGGGGGGAAGAGCAGCGGCTAGCGTGAGTGGCGGCGGAGCACAGATTAAGGAGACAACCAGCGTTGCGAGATTGGAGCACAGGGGCAAAGGCACCTGCCCGCATGCGTGACCAAGTGGAGCTAATAGCGGGTACACCTGGAGGCACCCAGATACGGAGCTGGCGGGAGGAAACCGGAGAACGGCCAGAGCTTGGGCGCAGTACTGTACAAAGGAGCAATACGTGGGAGGTGATCTGCGGACACTGATATCACCACAGCAGTGGTGAATAGCATAAATAGGACACTAAACTGCAATATTTTTAAGTAGAAAAAATGGCGCACGACACAAAGAAGTGAAACCGAAACGAAGCAAGATGACACGGATCAGCGCCGCCATCTTAGGGGAGAAGGAGCAAGAGACAGAAATCGCCACCATCATCCGGAGGGTGATCGTGCTCCTGAACGCCAGCGTGAGAAGCGCAGAGCTACACCCTGCCGACTCGCAGAAAAGATCTCCTAGACCCGAACCCCTGCTCGTGGAGCAACAGCGCTGTAGGGAGTGAACCGCCAGTACAACGCGGTGTGTGAACAGTGCGGCTCCTGTAGGAAGCTAAGAGCGAGGAGCTGGGTGGGGGCGTGCAGCGCCACAGATTGAGGCGATCCACAGCGGGTGCAATAGGAGGAGAGTGGCGTGAACATTACGCCCGCAGCACAGGTCACAGGTCAGATCAGCTCCTAACCACACCTCAACCCCCAACGGGTTGAGATATGGCATCAGATTAACCCGTTGGATCTAAGCCCAAAAGATACGATACCGGTGGTAAATGGTGGCAATTAGTGTTGGGTCGGCTTCTCGCCTGGGCCTACCGCGCGGTTAAAGGCTGGTCTATTAGGTCAAGCTCTAAAATACCATGAACCTCAGAGCTCCGCACGCTGTGCCACAAAGAGATTTTCACCGAGCCACAAGTGCACCCTAATAAGCGTGACAACAAAAGGGTGTGGGCACACATTAACAATAGGGGAGCAAGGGAGAGCAAGGAAGAGAGATAGCACCAAGCATACCCCGCGAACGCACCCAAAATCAGGCGTACCATACAGAAAGCACCAAAGCCCACACCACTGACACAACTGTGTGGCAGCACTCAATAAAAGCTCAGCGAGGCAAGGCGAGAGAAAATGGAATAAGCGGTGTGCTGGAAAACGAAGTTCGGAGGACAGAGGGAGGGACAACTTCAGCCCTGTCGCCCCACGCTATCCTCCGCAGGGACCGAGAACTAAACAACACCGCACACTCAGAGCTGGAGTACCTACAGACAAGGGCTAACATCAGGAACTAGTAATACCAAGTATGCTGCAGCTGCTGGGTTTAGTGGCCGGAGAACGGAGGGAAGAGACTGGGCTAGGCCAGCTATCCGTGGGGAAGGTGGGGCCCAGGCCAAGAGGGCTCAACCTATACAGACTCCCACGCAACACTCAGCCAGCAATACCCACCTAGACGGTAGCCAGACACAACCAATAAACCTGCAGATGGAGTGGGCTCTGCGAGCAGAGGACACAACCAACTAAGCAACGGAGGACAAACAAACTCACCAGACAACGGGAAGGCACAGAGGGAGACAGTTCGAGAGTAGAGAACGCCGGTCGTAGCGCCAAAAGGTCGAGGAAGATTTGCCCTACCTCCGAAGAAGAGAGGTCTAGCAAACATGGCGGGGGGCGCAGCGAGACTGCATTAACAACTAAAAAAAAACAGAGGTGAATCCACACCAGCGGGCTCACCAATCAAGCAGAAACCAGACATAAACAGCACACTAGAGATGATTCTAAAAAAGCTGGTGGAGGCTCATGACCCGGCCAATTCACAAAACAGTCTACAGACGCAATCCAACTAGAGCTGGCAGCAGTTAGGGCGAACATGCATGCAACAAACAACAGACTAGCAGAAGCGGAACAGAGAATAAGCGATATTGAAGATGCGGACCGGCTGGTAAACAAGGAACTAAAAGCTCTAAACAAAGCTACGGCAACGCTCCTGAGACAAACGGCGGAGTTGGAAGACAGAAACAGACGGGGGAACATAAGAATCCTAGGGCAGAAGAGAAGGCGGGGTCATGCCTGACATTCCTCGAAGACATGATACCGAAAATCACAAACGTCAAATTCGACCATCCCTTCGAGCTGGATAGAGCCTACAGAGTTCCGACCTTCAGATCCACAACAAAAACCGGAGCTCGTCCAATAATATGCAAACCGCTGAGAACACAACAGACAGAAGCCATCTTCAGCTTTGCACGGAAAAACCACTGGATTCCGTGGAATGGGCAGAAGATAATTCTCACGCAGGTCTATTCTAAGCCCACAGTGGACATTAGAAAGGGCTTCCTGGCCCTACGCGACAAAATGAGGAAGAAAAACATTCTGTTCTCATTCATTGGCCCAGCAAAGTTCAAGATAAATGACAATAGGTGCTCTCATGTCTTCGATGACCCGAGGCAGCTAGGCAGATACCTGGAGGGGCCAGCCGCACAGGTAATGGAGACCTCACCAGCACCAGTAAGAGAAGAGCCTCACCGGATCTGAGTTCGAAGTGAACAGGTCAAAACCGGGAAATCTCATGCACTGGAAGCCAAGCAACGCAGCATCAAGCAACCTCATCTACCTCAGCAGCTAACTAGACGTAACTTGCGGACACTAAACACCTATCTACCTCAATGAGCCGGTCAAAACCGGGAATCTCTCGCACTGGAAACCAAGCAACACAACATCAAGCAACCTTATCTACCTCAGCAGCTAACTAGACGTAACTTGCGGACACTAAACACCTACCTACCTCAATGACCCGCAGGAGCTGCAGGAGCACAAAAATGCCAGCGGAAGCTCACCACAGCCGAAATACCAAACACAACAGACTTACTAATAGACGGGAACCGAGCACTCCCCTTTGGAGTGACTACAAGCAAGAACACCAACAACAACCACCACAATGCAAATCTCGCCACAGCTCAATCGGAACGCTGCCCAGACATTACCCAGATATTGCCAGAAGCAAGCAGAACAAGCGGAGCAAGTGGCGCACGGACCCCACGCACGGAAGGGAACAATACCAACATATCCTTGTATCCCTTAAACCTAACCCGGGAGGTGAGACAGAAGAAGAAGGAGAGGGGAGGAGGGGGGAAACTAACACAGACTTGTGCATGGCAGAGAAACGGTACAAGAACTACAAAGAGACACTCTTGGCAACTACAAGCATAGTTCTATAACCAATAGTTCAATAACTAATAACTCTCAGGGACACGGAACGGCGACCCTGTCGTCGCACGTTCATCATACGATTTTTTTTATAAGAGAGAGAGGAGGGAGGGGGGTGAGGGGGGAAGCACTGGGTTCTTTTTTTCTCTATGTTCGCTGACACTTACTCTATTTTCACCACTTTACTACCACATTTTCTTACAAGAAGATACACATTGGCCCGAAATAGACTCAGGAGCGATAGGCCTAATGCTGGGATATCCACGGGATAGAAAACCACCCTACACCAGATAACTGGGACTAGAGGGAGGGGAGGAAACTCAACAAATGAGAGCTGGGGACGCAGACTAGGGGTACCAGAGATTGCACACCATAGATATTGACACCCACCAACAAACTTAACCTGACGTCCGACCTAAAGATAGTATCCCTTAATGTCAAGGGACTCAACCACCCCGTCAAGCGCAAAAAGATACTCGCTACCTCGCCAAACGTAAAGGGGATGTGGTCCTGTTGCAGGAAACCAAACTATCCTTGGACGACGTCAAACTACTGAAGGAAAACTGGATATCGCAGGTGGCATGCTCACCGGCAGAAGGGAAGAAAAGCGGGGTAATCACACTGCTAGCTAAAAACGCCAACCTAACATTAGAATCACAGCAGCATGACGAGGTAGGGCGATTCTTACTAACACACTTGAAAAGGGGGGAGGAGCACATCCACGTGGCCAACATCTATGGCCCTAACATAGACGACTCCGCATTCTGGGAGGGAGTATCGCACAAGCTTGATAGCCTCCCACAGGACGACCTTATGGTGGTGGCGGGGGACTTTAATATGCCTCTGGACCATACACTGGACAGACAATCACTCTGCCATTCCCATCCCTCTAACGCAAATGCCACCCTGAAGAACATCTGCGCCAAATTCAACCTCAAGGACCCATGGCGACTCCAACACCCTGACACCAGAGACTACACCTTCTATTCCAACCCGCACAACTCATATAGCAGGATAGACTACATACTAATCACAGGCCCACATACACACCTGATAGAGCACACCGAGATAGCGCCTAGGCTAGTATCAGACCATTCATGCATCAGCCTAAAGCTGAGCGGGTACCGTAACGAGGACATCCCCCGAAGATGGCGTTTTAACAGTGACGTCTTGGCTGACCCAGAAAACAAAAAAAAGATTGAGGAGGCCATAAAAGAATACCTCAGACACAATGAAAATTAGGAGACCGATCTCACTACCCTATGGGACGCACTTAAGGCTACAGTCAGAGGCACAATAATTGAAATCAAATCCATAATTAACAAAAGCACCAACCTACAGTTAACCCAGCTCGGACAAGACATAAAAAAGTTAGAAGGTGCCCACTCCAGAGACAAGCATGACACTAGAACCCTAACAGAACTAACCAGCAAAAAGTATGAATACAATAAAATTCTGAGTGCGAGGGCCGGACTGTGGGTCAACAAATACAAGGCCATTCACCTCTGTGAGGCTAACAGAGTGGGGAAACTGCTGGCCTCCTACCTAAAGCACAAACGTAACCAATTTTCCATCTCATCTATCACGGACTCAAATAACAAAACCCACACAAGACACAAAGACATACTAAAAACCTTCCAAGAGTTCTACCAGGATCTCTATAAAAACAATCAGTCCTTAAACCTGGAAGAGTGCGCAAATAAACTAGACCTCCCCAAACTAACCGATATATAATCTCAAAGACTAGGCCAGGAAATTAGCACGTCAGAGATAGAAATGGTGGTCAAGGCGATGAAGGACAACAAAGCCCCAGGGCCAGATGGTTACACGGCCATTTTCTACAAGACCTTTCTAGATCATTTGAAACCCACCATGAAAAAGGTGTTCAACAACTGTGCGGACAAAGGGCTAGTAAAGCAGTCAATGTCCGAGGCCAACATAATTGTCATTCCAAAGGAAGGTAAGGATGAACTACTCCCCAAGAACTACAGGCCCATTTCCTTAATTAATGTGGACTGCAAAAAATACGCAAAAATCCTGGCAGCAATATTAAACCCCGTCCTACCCAGTTTAATAAGCAACTCACAAGTAGGCTTCCTAAAGACCCTTATGTCTAATGACAACACGAGACTCCTGTGCCACATACTAGAGTACACCGCCAAACAGGCAGAGCCAGCCGTGGCCATAACCCTAGACGCAGAGAAGGCATTCGACAGAGTCTCATGGGCCTTCCTGGAACGGTGCATGCAGTCGTACAACCTAGGGGAAGGGTTCATAAGGAAGGTGATGGCCCTATACGGGAATCCAATAGCACGCATTGTCTTCAACGGATCACTCTCCGACCCACTTACATTGCATTACTGACATCAAGTCTAACGCGGAAATAAAGGAAATAAAAATTAAAGACGTTGAAGTAAAACTAGCCGCTTACGCAGAGGACATTCTTATTGTGACAGAACAACCTAAGTCCTCAATTGAGGCCCTGATAGAAACTATAGAGATTTACTCAGGACATTCAGGATATAAACTCAACAGGGAGAAATCCGAATGCAAACCCCTCAACATACACACCACTAAGGACAACCTAGGAAGATCGGGCCTGGCCTGGCAAACTGGGTTCATCAAATATCTAGGTATCTATTTTGGGAGTGACCTTATGTCAACACTAGCCCAAAACGAGAAGTTACTTATAGAGAAAATAAAGAAACTAGTCGAGGCCTGGTCTCCCACTTTTATAACCTGGTGGGGCAGAATAGAAACAGTCAAGATGATGATCAAACCCCAATGATCAATTACCTACTGAGCATGTTACCACTTCTACTCACTGATGACTTTCACCGCAAAGTGGATAACCTGATTAGCATATTCCTATGGCGGGGGAAGAAGGCAAGGATTAGCATAAAATAACTAAGACTAGATAAAAAACTGGGAGGACTTCACCTGGCAGACTATAGAACCTTCCAATCCGCGTTTCTACCAAAACAAGGAGCCTACTGGATGTCACCCCCTCAAGGGTACACACCGGTATGACTACTAGTAGAGCGTTCCATACTAAACATCCTCAACCCACTGATACTACTAACAGCTAATAAACACACGCACGCTTCAATTCCAATCTTCAAATACACAAAAATCGCCCTACTCAAAGTAGACAAAAAAATGGAGAACAGTGTAAAGAACTCAAAATGGGAGTCACTCTGGGCCAACAGTAAGATTAAATACAAAGGGAAATGCTTGGCTCTTGACACATGGGGCAACTAGAAGAGGAGGGCCACCCCTTGACGTTTGCCACACTGAAAGACAGACAGGAGCTCCCAGACACTGAGTTCTACAACTTCCTAAAAATCAAAACAGCCCCAAAAAAAGCCAAATTAACAACATCCAGCCCAGCAATTATGCAGTATATGGTGAAAATCAACAGAATAGGTCACCAAGTATCGCACCTCTATAAACTCCTACGCCCAAACTCCACCAAACTGAATGACAAGCCCAATAACTAGTGGATAAAACAAAGCAATAACTCGCTAGACGAGCAAGAGCTAGCTCTGCTGTGGGCCTCTCCCTCACAGAACAAAATATCCCTTGTACTATCCCAAATACTATTCTGGCTACTTCACAAGACATACTGGACCCCAGCCCACCTAGCCTTGCTGGGACTCAGAGAAAACGACTTATGCTGGAACTGCGATTGTGAGAAGTTGGCCTGATATATGATGTCACTAGTTCTAGTGTACACCTTGTATCAGTCCAAACAACCCTTATGGTGATTGGTTGTAAAGTCAACCTTATAGATCAGCTATCCTAGTGGTAGCATGGACAAGAGCAGTCTTAGGCTAAACTCTGTATGGCATGTGAAGCCAGCTGTTATACCATTTGCAACCCCTTGAATACCAAATGAAAGGACACCACAACAGATATATTATAAAAATAGAATGCATTTATTCTAGTCAAAATACCCTCAGCACTCTTTATGAGATTCGAGGTAAGTACAACACAGTCTTATTTAATCATACATAAGTCACACAGGTAAGTAATACAGTTAGGCCCTAGGGGCCACGCAAACCATATACTAAGTAAGTGGTATAAGAACCACTGTCATGAGCACAGGTTAGGCCTAGGCCTAGGGAATCGCTGGGGCTACACTATCCTATCAGTTGCTAGGCAGTGGGAGGTCCACGGGATTCAGGTGCAGAGTGGAAACACTCACGCGTAATGCGTTAAAGTCTATAGAAATAGTGATATTTAGAAATTAAGAGTTTTAGGACACTTCGGAAGGAACTAGGAGATAGAGACTTGGAAATTAGACACTAGGATAGTCAATACCCTTGTGAGCACCGGAGTACTCAAGTTACCTAGCCCACGGGCTGCGGGTGCATAGGTGTGAACTTGCGTCGGGTTTCGTCGTCGACTCCTATGGATGCCTGAAGAAAAGATGCTGACAGGCAGTCAGTGAAGAGTGTCCGGTGGACTCCAAGGATGGAATCAAGAAGGAGGATACCTGCAAGCAGAGGGCACAGAGTCTAGGTCACCAGCGAGGAGCCGGGAAGGAACCAGGAAGGAACCAGGCAATGTCGTGAAGATGCAGGTGAGGAGGTGAAGCTTGTCGCAGCAGCCACGGGTACCAGGAGACGTCGAGGACAACCAGAACCAGGAGGCGAGCTGTCCCACGAGGGCTCTTGCTGTTGGCAGCGTCGATGTCGAGTTTGGAAACATCAAGCCTTGGCAAGCGCGACGCACGCAGAATGAAGGATTCGCTTCTGTTGCAGACCAGGAAGGCCTGAGGTGCTTCTCTTTCACAGGGAAGCAAGGGCCAGTCTGGAGGAGCCAAACCAGTGGTGGAAAGTCAAGGGTTCATCGTCGCAGAGGTTACTAGCCAACGGGCAAGCAACCGGACAGACGCGTCGAGCAGGAAAATGCAGAAGGGCCCCACGCAGAACTCGTGGAGTGTGGAGGGCTGATCTTTGGTGCAGATGGTGCTCGGGTTGGGGCTTCTCAATCCCCAGAGCACAACTTCGAGGATGCCTCAGAAGCTGCGCTGGAAGCTAGTAGCCAATTTTCCCAGGTAGCCGGTCCCACGTCTCTCGTCGCCTCCACGGATCTCAGCTTTGCTGTGGATGTGGATCAGGGTCGGAGAAGTCTGGAAGTCAAGGCGCTGGTCGGGCTCTGCAGTCGGTTCCTCGTAGAACTTTGGGCAAAGCAAATGGCAGGTCGCTTGATGGTGCCTGTTTGCACAGGGTGGCCACTCCTTGGCCACAAGGGAGATTCTTCAGTCTTCTTCCGTAGTTGAATGTCGAAGGTCCAGAGTTTCTGTTAAAGTTTCAGTTATCAGGATAATCCAAAGTCCTAGGGACTCAGCTCCCACTCTTATACTAATCTGGGGGACTGGGTTACCTGCTAGGTCCCTCCTATGGGTGGGACCAGGGAGGGGGGTGGTTACAACCCCTTCCCTTTGTCCAGTTTCACGCCAGGTCTGGGGCAGGAGTGCCCCAGCACCGGTTTGAACCGGACTATGCATGGGACACCTTGTGTGCCCCAGGCAGTGTCTCGTTTCATTCATCCCTCCCTGCCCCAATACACTAAGGCCTGTCTAAGGTGGTGCTAGCACCTCCCAAGGCAGGAAACCTATTGTTCAAGCCTCCCTCGCTGGAAGGACTCCCAGCAGCAGGAGGTCAGACTTGTGTCTGTGGCAGCAGCATCCATTTTGTGATGCTGGGGCTCTGGTTAACTTTAACCGGGTAGTAGGTCTTCAACATGTCCTCTCCCTCTAGAAGGGAGGAATACTATCCTCATCACCAGAAATGGTGTGGGGGTAGTATTCCAAAGTGTTAGACACCTTACACGACATGTTTTGATAAAGCCAAACCATAGTTACCATAACCGCGAGGATTATAAGGCACTTTAGGAGTATATGGTAGGCGATATCATAGAACAGCTATAAGGACATGGTTCTGAAAGCTGCAGACAGGCTCAGCTCATGCTAGAGCACCATCTCACATGTTACCAAGCACTCTGCCTTCAGGATTGTTAAGGCCCGCCATAGGAGTGACTGATAGGTTACCCATGTGTCTATATATAAGGTAGGTATAGGAATACTACACCTAAGCAAGGGGTGATTACACGACCTTGCCCCAGCTGAGTGATCAGCCTGTTGTGTCATAATGGAAGGCCAGCCAGGGGTGGCATAATACATGCTGCAGCCCCTGGTAGGCCTAGGGTACACCTATGCCCTGGGTACCTAAGGTGCACTGTACAGGGCCCTAGAAGGTGATCCAAGTCGAAAACCAGTGAAGCAAAAGCAAAAAGTGGGGGTGAACATAGAAAGCAGACCCTACTCTCCTACACAACCCCCCCCCCCAAACTTAGGGACATTAAACTAACCTTGACCAGTTGAGTCTTCATGTTCTAAGTGGAAATATCTGGAGAGTCCGTCTGCATTGGCATGGTCAGTCCCAGGTCTATGTTCCACTGTGAAGTCCATCCCCTGTAGGGAAATGGACCACCTAAGAAGTTTGGGATTTTCACCCTTCATCTGATTTAGCCACAAGAGGGGCTTATGGTCTGTCTGAATCATGAAGTGAGTGCCAAACAGGTATGGCCTCAGCTTCTTCAGGGCCCAAACCACAGCAAAGGCCTCCCTCTCAATAGCTGACCAACGTTTCTCTCTAGGGGTCAGCCTTCTACTAATAAAAGCAATGGGCGGGTCTTGACCATCTATATTCAGTTGTGAAAGAACAGCTCCCACACCCAACTCAGAAGCATCGGTCTGGACAATGAACTCTTTGGAGTAGTCTGGACTTTTCAGAATAGGTGCAGTGCACATGGCCTGCTTCAGGTCATCAAATGCCTTCTGACAGCTTACTGTCCACTGAACTTTCTTTGGCATCTTCTTAGAGGTCAAGTCATTAAGTGGTGTCACAATGAACCCATAGTTCTTAACAAACTTTCTGTAGTACCCAGCCAGGCCCAAGAAAGCTCTGACCTGTGTCTGGGTAATTGGAGGAGTCCAGTTCTTTATGGTCTGGATCTTGCTCTCCAGTGGTTGAACCTGACCCCCACCTACTAGGTGGCCCAGGTACACAACCTTACTCTGCCCTATCTGGCACTTAGTGGCCTTGATAGTGAGGCATGCCTTTTGCAGGGCCTCTAAAACATTCCTCAGGTGGACCAGGTGATCCTCCCAGGTGGAGCTGAAGACAGCAATATCATCAAGATAAGCTGCACAGTAGTCATCCAGACCTGTACGGACTTGATTCACCAACCTTTGGAAAGTGGCAGGTGCATTCTTCAAGCCAAAGGGCATTACCACAAATTGACAATGTCCTCCTGGGGTTGAGAAAGCAGTTTTGGCCTTTGCATTCTCAGCTAGTCTGATTTGCCAGTAGCCTGCTGTCAGGTCAAATGTACTCAAAAACTTGGCAGCTGCCAATCTGTCAATGAGCTCATCTGCCCTAGGTATTGGGTGGGCATCTGTCCTAGTGACAGCATTGAGACCTATGTAATCCACGCAAAACCTCATCTCTCTCTTACCATCTTGGGTGTGAGGTTTTGGAACAAGAACTACAGGACTAGCCCAAGGGCTCTCTGAAGGTTCAATGACTCCCAGCTCCAACATCTTTTGTACCTCAATCTTTATGCAGTCCCTGACATGGTCAGGTTGCCTGTAGATTTTACTCTTCACAGGCACACTGTTACCAGTGTCCACCTCATGGGTGCACCAGTTTGTCTGACTTGGGGTCAGAGAGAACATATGTCTGTAGGCCTGTAGAACTTGTCTGCAGTCCTGTTGCTGATGGTCAGTGAGGCTGTCAGAAAAGACTACACCATCAACTGAACCATCATCAGGGTTCTGCGTCAGCAGGTCTGGGAGAGGGTCACTCTCCTCCTCCTGCCCCTCATCTGTAGCCATGAGTAAGCCCGTGTCTGCCCTGTCAACATATGCCTTTAACCTGTTGACATGAAGCACCCTGTGGGGGCTTCTGGGAGTCCCAAGGTCCACCAAGTAGGTGACTTCTCCCTTCTGTTCAACAATAGTGTGGGGTCCAGACCATTTGTCCTGGAGTGCTGCTGGGGCCACTGGCTCCAACACCCACACTTTCTGTCCTGGCTGGTACACAGTCAGCACAGCCTTTTGGTCATGCCAAGCTTTTTGGAGTTCTTGGCTTGCCTCAATGTTTTTAGAAGCCTTCTTCATATACTCTGCCATCCTGGAGCGGAGGCCAAGTACATAATCCACTATGTCCAGTTTGGGTTGTCTGAGAGGTCTCTCCCATCATTACCTTACTAGACACAGGGGTCCCCTTACAGGATGCCCAAACAAAAGCTCAAAAGGGCTGTAGCCAACCCCCTTTTGTGGGACCTCTCTGTAAGCAAACAGAAGGCAGGGTAAAAGGATGTCCCATCTTCGCCTAAGCTTGTCTGGTAAACCTTTTATCATCCCTTTTAGGGTCTTGTTGAATCTTTCCACAAGCCCATTGCATTGTGGGTGATAGGGTGTAGTGAATTTGTAGTTTACACCACACTCCTTCCACATTGCAGTTAAATATCCTGACATGAAGTTGGCACCTCTGTCGGAGACAACCTCCTTTGGAAAACCCACCCTGGAGAATACTCCAAGTAGGGCCCTTGCCACAACAGGAGCTGTTGTGGTCCTTAGGGGTATAGCTTCTGGATACCTGGTTGCATGGTTCACAATCACCAGTATGAATCTGTGCCCAGATGCTGTTTGGGGGTCCATTGGTCCTACAATGTCTATCCCCACTATCTCATAGGGAACCCCCACCACAGGTAGTGGTATGAGGGGGGCCTTTGTGGTGCCACCTGATTTGCCACTGGCTTGGCAGGTAACACAGGAGCGACAAAACTCCTTGGTATCTTCTGACATGTGAGGCCAGTGAAAGTGAAGGACAAGTCTGTCCCAGGTCTTATTCTGGCCTAAGTGTCCTGCAAGGGGAATATCATGGGCCAAGGTAAGAAGGAAGCCTCTGAAACTCAATGGTATGACCAACCTCCTGGACGCACCAGGCTTGGGGTCTCTAGCCTCTGAGTACAGCAGCCCTTCATCCCAATACACTCTATGGGTACCTTGAGCATTCCCTGCAGCCTCAGCAGCAGCCTGCTGTCTGAGGGGTTCAAGAGAAGGACAGTCTAATTGTGCCTGCCTCAGATCTGCCCTTGAAGGTCCCCCTGTCCCAAGAAACTCAACCTGGTCAGGTTCCAGTTCTTCTAGGACAGTTCCTTCAGGGCTCTCAGAATCATCCTCCTGTGAGGGCTGACTCTCTACCTGAGGCAGGGGGGGGGAAGGCACAGCCTTAACCCTACTGCTCTTTCTCTTGGGTTGTGTCTGGTCCATTGTCCCAGGATCCAGCACTTGTTCAGTGTTGCACTTTTTGGCCTGTGACCTAGTCACAGCAAGGACGTGCATCTATTCCCAGCATTTCTGCATGGGTCCTATACTCCACTTCAGCCCACACTGAAGTTTCAAGGTCATTTCCCAACAGACACTCTACAGGAAGGTCTGAACTCACCACAACTTTCTTGAGGCCAGTTACCCCTCCCCAGGAGAAGTTAACAATTGCCACACTATGGGAGGTAGTGGCATTGCTAGCGTTGGTCACTAGGTAATTCTCACCTAGCATGATCTGTCCAGGGTCCACAAAGGCAGGTGTCACCATTGTGACACTAGCACCTGTGTCCCTGTAGGCCTGAACCATTCTCTGGTTGATCAAAGGAGTCTGTCTGTACTTGCCCAGGTTACTGGGACCCACAGTAGAGGATAAAGCTATGTCCCCATCACAGATCAGAACAGCCTGAGTGGGTATTCTGACTAGGCCAGAATCCACTTCAGTTCCCAGGGTTAACCCTATTACACCCTTTTGCTGGGAACCACCACTTTCAGCTGGACTAGGGGGTACAGTTGCCTTAGGGGCAATGGTGGTTGGGGGCTTGTCCTTTTTGGTGCATTCACTAAACCAATGGGAATTGGACTTACAATAGTTACACCAAGGTTTCTTTTGGCCATCTTTCTTTTTATCCTTTTTGGGACCACCATCCCCCTGAGCCTTTTGGGGGCCTGGTGAAGACTTCTGGTCTTTTGATTTCTGCTCATTACCCTTCTGGTCTGCCTTTTCCTGATCACCGCCCTGGTTCTGGTTTTTCTGCTTAACTCTAGTCCTGACCCACCTATCTGCCTTCTTTCCCAATTCTTGGGGAGAAGTTAGGTCAGAGTCAATCAAGTGTTGATGCAGCAGCTGGTTTTGACAGTTGTTAAGGATTTGTTCTCTCATGATCAAATTATACAATCCTGTATAGTCCTTAACCTTACTACCCAATAACCAGCCTTCCAAAGCCTTAGTGGCACAATCTACAAAGTCAGTCCAGTCCTGAGTCTGTGTCTTCTGGGTATCCCTATACAACAACCTGTATTGTTCAGTGGTTAGGCCAAACCCATCAATCAGAGCACACTTCAGGACAGTGTAATTGTCAGCATCCTCATCACTAACTGTGAGGAGCTTGTCTCTACCTTTCTCAGAGAAGGAGAGCCACAAGATAGCTGCCCACTGACTTTGTGGTACCTGCTGTACTTTGCAAGCCCTCTCCAAAGCAGTTATCCATTTGTGGATGTCATCCCCACACTTGTAGGGAGGGACAATCTTGCTCAGGTTTCTATTATCATAGGCCCTGTCTCTATCCTTAGGGATATTGCTGCCACCAGTGGGTCCTAACCCACTTAACTATTTCTCTCTGGCCAGAGCAAGTCTCTCTTTGGCAAGGGCAAGTTCTTCCCTTTCAATCCTCAGATTGACTTCCCTCATTCTGGCCTGATGCTCTTTTCTCTGTGGAGAAGTCATTCCCCTGTGAGAAGAGGCATTGGAGCTATTAGAGACATGGGAGTGGATAGATTCCCTGGAAGGGGATCTTCCTCTCCTGCTTCTCTGGTTAAGTCCACCTGAGGGTCTGAATGGGGGGACCCCATTCTGACTCCCATGTAGGCTTAAGGTAGCCTGGCTAAGTCTCCCAACTTGGACCTGGCTGTCTACCTCATCTTCTGAAGTCCCTGCTGACTCATCTTGATCAGTATTGTGAGGGGAGTCTTCTGTGGAGGGTAGACCCTCATTGGTACCTAAGGCACCATCCTGGGAGGCTCTCTGAGCATCATACTCTTCTAAGATCTCCACTAGATAAATGAGGGTAGGGTTTGAACCCTGTTTTAACTTTCTGGAGGTTCACAATTGTCTCATCTCCTGAAAAGTTAGGGTATCATATCTAGAGGGTATCTTTCTAGGATATCCCCCTCCTGAGAGAGAATCAACTTGATCTCTTCTCAGAGACATGATCTAGTGAGGGTGTGGTGTGTGCACCTACCTACACTAGTTGTATCTACTAAAACCTCTCTAGTAGTTGTAGTCAGGGTGAGCTAGGCCCTTCAACCTACAACAACTAAATTCAGTAGAACTTAAATATTTATAAGCTATGTTATATGTACCTTACAAATATCCTTGTGATCTTTCAATTTGATACATCAATGGTATCACAACAGCAAGCTCAGATCCCAACCGCTGCTCACCAATGTGAGAAGTTGGCCTGATATATGATGTCACTAGTTCTAGTGTACACCTTGTATCAGTCCAAACAACCCTTATGGTGATTGGTTGTAAAGTCAACCTTATAGACCAGCTATCCTAGTGGTAGCATGGACAAGAGCAGTCTTAGGTTAAACTCTGTATGGCATGTGAAGCCAGCTGTTATACCATTTGCAACCCCTTGAATACCAAATGAAAGGACACCACAACAGATATATTATAAAAATAGAATGTATTTATTCTAGTCAAAATACCCTCAGCACTCTTTATGAGATTCGAGGTAAGTACAACACAGTCTTATTTAAGCATACATAAGTCACACAGGTAAGTAATACAGTTAGGACCTAGGGGCCATGCAAACCATATACTAAGTAAGTGGTATAAGAACCACTGTCACGAACACAGGTTAGGCCTAGGCCTAGGGAATCGCTGGGGCTACACTATCCTATCAGTTGCTAGGCAGTGGGAGGTCCACGGGATTCAGGTGCAGAGTGGAAACACTCACACGTAATGCATTAAAGTCGATAGAAATAGTGATATTTAGAAATTAAGAGTTTTAGGACACTTCGGAAGGAACTAGGAGTTAGAGACTTGGAAACTAGACACTAGGATAGTCAATACCCTTGTGAGCACCGGAGTACTCAAGTTACCTAGCCCACGGGCTGCGGGTGCATAGGTGTGAACTTGCGTCGGGTTTCGTCGTCGACTCCTATGGATGCCTGAAGAAAAGATGCTGACAGGCAGTCAGTGAAGAGTGTCCGGTGGATTCCAAGGATGGAATCAAGAAGGAGGATACCTGCAAGCAGTGGGGACAGAGTCTAGGTCACCAGCCAGGAGCCGGGAAGGAACCAGGAAGGAACCAGGCGATGTCGTGAAGATGCAGGTGAGGAGGTGAAGCTTGTAGCAGCAGCCACGGGTACCAGGAGACGTCGAAGACGACCAGAACCAGGAGGCGAGCTGTCCCATGAGGGCTCTTGCTGTTGGCGGCAGCGATGTCGAGTTTGGACACAACAAGCCTTGGCAAGCGCGACCCACGCAGAATGAAGGATTCGCTTCTGTTGCAGACCAGGAAGGCCTGAGGTGCTTCTCTTTCACAGGGAAGCAAGGGCCATTCTGGAGGAGCCAAACCAGCGGTGGAAAGTCAAGGGTTCATCGTCGCAGAGGTTACTAGCCAACGGGCAAGCAACCGGACAGACGCGTTGAGCAGGAAAATGCAGAAGGGCCCCACGCAGAACTCGTGGAGTGTGGAGGGCTGATCTTCGGTGCAGATGGTGCTCGGGGTTGGAGCTTCTCAATCCCCAGAGCACAACTTCGAGGATGCCTCAGAAGCTGCGCTGGAAGCTAGTAGCCAATTTTCCCAGGTAGCCAGTCCCACGTCTCTCGTCGCCTCCACGGATCTCAGCTTTGCTGTGGATGTGGATCAGGGTCGGAGAAGTCTGGAAGTCAAGGCGCTGGTCAGGCTCTGCAGTCGGTTCCTCGTAGAACTTTGGGCAAAGCAAACGGCAGGTCGCTTGATGGTGCCTGTTTGCACAGGGTGGCCACTCCTTGGCCACAAGGGAGATTCTTCAGTCTTCTTCCGTAGTCGAATGTCGAAGGTCCAGAGTTTCTATTCAAGTTTCAGTTATCAGGATAATCCAAAGTCCTAGCGACTCAGCTCCCACTCTTATACTAATCTGGGGGGCTGGGTTACCTGCTAGGTCCCTCCTATGGGTGGGACCAGGGAGGGGGGTGGTTACACCCCCTTCCCTTTGTCCAGTTTCGTGCCAGGTCTGGGGCTGGAGTGCCCCAGCACCGGTTTGAACCGGACAATGCATGGGACACCTTGTGTGCCCCAGGCAGTGTCTCGTTTCATTCATCCCTCCCTGCCCCAATACACTAAGGCCTGTCTAGGGTGGTGCTAGCACCTCCCAAGGCAGGAAACCTATTGTCCAAGCCTCCCTCTCTGGAAGGACTCCCAGCAGCAGGAGGTCAGACTTGTGTCTGTCGCAGCAGCATCCATTTTGTGATGCTGGGGCTCTGGTTAACTTTAACCGTGTAGTAGGTCTTCAACATGTCCTCTCCCTCTAGAAGGGAGGAAAACTATCCTCATCACCAGAAATGGTGTGGGGGTAGTATTCCAAAGTGTTAGACACCTTACACGACATGTTTTGATAAAGCCAAACCATAGTTACCATAACCGCGAGGATTATAAGGCACTTTAGGAGTATATGGTAGGCGATATCACAGAACAGCTATAAGGACATGGTTCCGAAAGCTGCAGACAGGCTCAGGCCATGCTAGAGCACCATCTCACATGTTACCAAGCACTCTGCCTTCAGGATTGTTAAGGCCTGCCATAGGAGTGACTGATAGTTTACCCATGTGTCTATATATAAGGTAGGTAGAGGAATACTACACCTAAGCAAGGGGTGATTACACGACCTTGCCCCAGCTGAGTGATCAGCCAGTTGTGTCATAATGGAAGGCCAGCCAGGGGTGGCATAATACATGCTGCAGCCCCTGGTAGGCCTAGGGTACACCTATGCCCTGGGTACCTAAGGTGCACTGTACAGGGCCCTAGAAGGTGATCCTTACCAATTGGGTTATGTACCTAAAGTACATCGTGTGAATTTAGAGAGAGAACAGCTGGGCTGTGGGTCTGATTAGCAGGCCCACAGCCACATCTAAGTCGAAAACCAGGGAAGCAAAAGCAAAAAGTGGGGGTGAACATAGAAAGCAGTCCCTACTTTCCTACAGCGATAACGAAAAAGGAGACCTGGCGCACCTTGTCTTCTACTGCCCAAAACTCAAAACATTCTGGGGGAAAATCTTTGAGTTTATAAAAAAGGCGCTGGGATGTACTCTAACTCCTGAATTCTCTACCCTCACCACCGCATTTCTGACCACAGGACTTGCCTTACAAAATGACAGAGATCTGCTAGACCTCCTGCTGACCTCGGCAGTCATAATGGTCCTGACTAATTGGAAGGATACTGCTAAAACATCATACAAAGGCTGGGTCAACTGGGTGACGTACCTCAGAGGCGCAGACAACACGGCCCTACAAAACTCACCCAGGAGACCAGCCACCAGGGGGATGTGGAAGTCGCTTGGCACATATCTGGACTCCTATGAACCCCCATGAGCTCACATGGGGGGGGGGACTCACACATTTTTCCACAAACCCAGAATAGGCTCATCGCTACAGAGCACTTCTTGTATACTACTCCCACCCTCTCTTTTGTAATCTCTATCTTTTCTTTCACCCTGTCCTTAACTTCCTTAGCAAGACAATGTAAGGGGATCAGCTAAACACATACACCAAAATACCTGTAACTACTGCAGAAAACCACTTTTGGCTGATACCCGCTAACGGAATTGCGAATGTACTTGTGTATAAAAAATGTGTTGTTAATAAAAAAAAAACACCTTGTAATAAAAAAGTCATACCAGAGAGCGAGAACAGCAGTAAGCTCGGGTTACAAAAGAAGATGTGCGTGTGTATGTGTGCGCCTGTATGCTTGTGTGCGAGAATGCGCATGTTTTGTGTGTGTCTGTAAAATGTGGGTCCGTGCGCTTCTATGTTTGTGTAGGTGTCGAGGGAAAAGGTTCTGCATTCCTACCTCTTTGTGTGTGCTTCTTTGTGTGTTTATCTGTCCAGGACTGCCTCAATGTAGGTTCGTTTTAGTGTATGTGTGTGTCTGTGGGCCTATTAATGTCTTTCTATACCAGCATTTGTGATTGTTCATCACCCCTGAGGCTCATTTGTGCCCACACGTGGTTGTTTGTGCTTGTTTGTGCGTGTGTGTTTTCACAGAACAGGCCCATGCTTGGCCTTGACAAATGCCTTTCCTAAATGCCGATTAAAATGGAGTTAAAAATAAACTTCTTTTCCACACGATCCTTTCGGCCCCCGCCCAGATAGGCACGTTCTTGGCATGCCTCTGGCAGTGGGTGGGCGCAAAGTCTGCTTACCCACCGCAGCCACCTACCCCTTGGGCATGGGCAGCACAGGTGCCCGGTGAGAGTTCAGCCACCAGGAACGTGGGTGGGAGATACTTATTCAAACACGGTGCTGCTGCACCCCCCTCTAGCGCTGGGATTTAGAAGTTTCCTAAAGCCGCCCTCCTGCAGCCAGGACTGTGTAACTGGAGCAGACAGACACACTCTCTGTAAAATATCCTCTGGGACAGAGATCTTGCCAGCTGGTAAAATAACGTACATTTGTAAAGCACACATTCTCCTTGGTGGTGAAATATTAAATGTTTATTGGTACCCAAGTCATTGGTGCTATCTCTTTAGACTCAGCAGGATAAAATCTGAGTGGGCCCACCAGGATTCGAGTCTGTGGCCATGTGGTCAAAAAACAGATGCTTGAATCAATGCATTAGTCTACTAAGTTATCAAAACCAACACAATGCATCAGTCATCCTCAGCCCAGTTCAATTTCCTCTTACTCCTTGACTTGATGATTGTCTTTACCCATGTATTGTGTTCTGCTGCCTTTTGACTTGGTTTGCGCTGTCGAAATATCTTATGCAGACATACACACAGACCCGGTATGGAAGAAGGGACCCTTGCAAAATCTGACGAGGGGCTCTTAAAATGGCACGTGCCACCTCACAGATAAATAAAAGACCTGGAACCAGCAGAAAACCCTTGGGTGAGGACACCACTTTGCTGCACAGGTGCTGCAGGGCGCCATGCCATGCCTCTGACCAGGCCTCATGCTTTATTGTGCCTCCATCCTGTAACTTAAACCCAGGACTGATGCGCACAACAAAGATTTGCAGTGGGATTAAGCATGTCAGGCGCATTTACTACTGATATTCCCTCTATCTCTGTTGAAGCTTTGACAGAAATAAGGATGAAAGTGAACAGAGTGTGGGAACATCTTTCGGATGCATTGCCAACGCTATGATACACTCTGGCTTCCTACATTTGCTCCTCTCCTGATACCTCTGCGCCACAGCCCTGAAGCATAAAATAGATGCTGCTTTTCCGCCTTTCAGCTGAGAGAACAACCAGCAAGAACCAGAGTAACAGTGCAAATTGCACATTTTGGTACTTTACTGGTGCCACGTAGACTATCCAACTATTGGAGACAGGGCGGGAATCTTCTGAGTTCCCAGTTAGGTCCTTTCAGTTAGCCTTGTTGTGATCGCTATTAGATGCTCTGGGCAAAGGGGAATAGTTGGACCTCTGCTACGCTCTTCATAGCTGCAGGCTGCACCAAGAATGCATATATGTTACATATATAAATGCACATATATACATGCATACATATATAGATAACATGTAGAGATATATATATGCATATATCTTTACACATATATTTATATATATACATCTATATGTGTATATGTATGCACATATATGCATAATACATATATCAAGCCACATAATATATATATATGCATTTATATATGTGTATATCTATACATATATAAACATATATATACATCTGCATATCTATATAAATCCTAAATTTATGCATGCATACGTTATGTTATGTTATTCGGATTTGTATAGCGCACAGCTGCCCCAGCAAAGGGGCGTCCCGGCGCTGCAGCATCAGAGAGCGGATCCAAACCCTAAAACAGAGGAGCAGCAGAAAAAAGTAAAATGGTCAAAAAAGAAAAAAAACTAAATAGGGGGAAAGAGAAAAGTTTTAATCGCCTTCCTAAAGCCGGACAAACAGGTCATCCTACGAATCTGAACAGGCAGAGAGTTCCATAGCTTAGCTGCCAAGCAGCGAAAAGACTGGCCCCCCCGCGCGAAGGCGTTTTACGCGGGGAACAATAACCAAATGCTGCCCCAAGGAGCGCAGCTGACGCGCGGGAACATAAGGGATGAGCAAATTACTAAACAGACTGGGAGTATCCAGCTTCAGAATCTTAAAGGAAAGACACAATGTCTTAAATTGAATGTGCTCCACCATGGGAAGCCAGTGAAGTCTTCGAATGGCACTGGCAGAGGAGCATAACCGCGGGAGCCCTAACAAGGCTCTAGCGGCGGCATTTTGAACACACTGCAGCCGAGTTATTTTAGCTTGGTTAGCCCCTAATAATAGAGAGCTAGCATAGTCCAGTCAAGATAAAATAGCTGACTGGACAATCAGCTGGCGTGTTGGGGGATCAAAGAACTTTAAAAGAGGCTTAAGACCCCGTCGGAGTCCAAAGCAGGTACCGGCAACTTTTTTTGTATGATCTTGAAAAGTGAGGGAGGAATCCATCCAGACTCCCAAATTCTTAACCACAGGCTTGGGATTAGGAGTACTGCCCAGGACACTCGGCCACCAACTCTCACTCCAGAGGCTAGTGTTCTTCCCTACTAACAGAACCCCAGTTTTGCTGGCATTCAGCTGTAAACAATTAGTGGTCATCCAATCTGCGACGGCCACCAGGCCGCCCCTAAACCTAGAGGCGTTCAGTGTGGAACCTTCAGCCAGGGCCACCACCAGCTGCGTATCATCCGCATAGGAGACCATGATGAGGTTCCACTGCCTGGCGACCGCCGCAAGAGGCTGGACATACAGGTTGAACAATGACGGGCTGAGTGCCGAGCCCTGGGGCACCCCCTGATCGATGGAATGAGTCTGAGAAAGAAAGGGGGGGGCTGACAGTTAGAAAAGATCTAAACCATTCCAAAAGCCAAGCCGGCCACACCCACCTCCTCCAGCCGCTGGAGCAGAATGCCTTGCGAGACTGTATCAAAGGCGGCTCTGAGTTCCAACAGGATCAATGGCGCCGTCTGACCGGAATCAAGAATGGTCCGCAGATGTTCAGTCATGGCCAAAAGAGCAGTTTCCGTGCTGTGGCCCGGGCGGAAACCATTCTGAGAAAGATCCAAGATGTTATTGGTACTTAAAAAGTTTGTGAGTATGTTATTAACATGTGTCTCTGTAATCTTAGCCACCCAAGGGAGGAGAGATATAGGCCGAAAATGTTCGGGCTTGGTAGGGTTAAGTAATGTTTTTTTAAGAATGGGGGATACCCATGCCTGCTTCCATGACACAGGGACAGTAGCTGAAGAAAAGGAGAAATTGACATTCTGACATAAAGAGAGAATGACTCCCTAAACTGAACCGGCTTTAAAGAGTCGACCGGAGAGCCAGATTTAACTTTACGGCCCAACTGAGTGAACTCATCCAGTGAGATGCTAGGTATGACTGTTAAGGAAGGACGTGGCAAGGATCTAGGAAGAGTGGTAGAAGGTGGAGAGCTCACTTGTGGGAAAGACCTAGATGGTATGGACTTTCTCAACGAAGAAAGTGGCCAGGTCTTCACACTGCCGATCAGATGAAATAACGGGAGCCAAGCTTTTTCTGGCCCTAAGATGTTTGAGGATCTTAAAAATACATTTAGCTGGATTAGGGCTGAGCTAAAATATGCCGCTCGAACCTTACAGATAGATCTGTGATATTGTTTAATCAGAGCCAGATAACATGCTTTTTTCCTGGGATCATAATCCTTTCTCCATTCACGTTCTGATTTTTTACAGGCCTTCCTTAAGGTGGTCAATGAATCATTATACCAGGGACTTGCATCCGAGGGACGGCCCCTAGACCACTTGGCCGGAATAAGAGAGTCAAGCCCATGGGTGATCCAGTCGCAGAACAAACTATAGCCCATTTCAGCATTAATAAGTGGTCCAAGAGGATTCATGTCGAGAAATGCATGAAAATCCTCAAACCTCAATTTGCGCCATGGGCGTTTAAAAACGGGCAGTCGAGTAGCTTTGTTAATAGGTTCTGAGGTCGAAAAAATGGTCAGTCCAACCCATGGGTTTAGGAGTCTCCACAGTTGCAGACAAAATATTGGAGAAAATAGGATCCAGCAAATGGCCAGCAGAATGGGTGGGGCCGGGAACTAGTTGGTTAAGATGGTACGCAGCCAGGTCCGCAAGCAAGCTACAGATCTCATTATCTTGCAAAAGGTCAAAGTGCAGATTGAAATCGCCCAAAATACTAAAATTGGCGGTGCCCATAGCGAGTGTGCAGACAGCCTCCAGCAGAGCAGTTTTAAACTTAGAGGCAGGCCCTGGTGGACGATTGACCAACAGGCCAGATAGGGTCAAATGCGTACTCACAGTGATGCTTAAGCGAGCACACTCGCAACCCTCGATAGCTTCTTTCACGAAGAGAATGCATGCATACATATGCATACAAATGCATAAATACGCAAGTATGCACATATGTTTACACATATATATGCATTTATATACATGCATACATATATATGCATATATAGATATATATGGATATATAAAACATGTAAAGATATATATATGCATATATCTTTACACATATATTCATATATATGCACATATATGCATATATCTATACATCTAAATATCTATATAAATGCAAAATAAATACATGCATACATATGCATATAAATGCATACATATGCATTTATACACATGTTTACACATATATATGCACATATATACAGGCATACATATGCATATATATATATATATATATCGAGTATAGTCTATGTACATGTTTTTATTAGCACCAACTGGCCGTATGGTTTTGTATGCTGGGTTCCGCAGTATAAACAAGCATTACAAACGCAATAAGTGTCACCTTTCATTAAGTTAAAGCCATCTGCTTTGCTATACAATACCATTAGCAAAGCAAATGGCTTTGACTTAATCAAAGGCGAGACCTATTGCATTTTCAATGCTTGTTGTATGTGGGAATGTGGCTTATAAAGCATGCTTTCAGACCATCATGTTGAAAACCTACCAGAAGCATTGTTCATGGCAGTGTTTTATAAGAGGACATTGGTTTCGGTATACACAGTGTTCTTTGCTGCCACAGTCCAGATATGAGACCTTTCAGAAATCTAAGTTCTGTCGCGCAATCAATGAATGATGATGACATCATGGAGATACTGCTGACCCTGCGTGACTCAGACAGTGCTCAGAGTTAATTTGCGAACCTTCTGCCTGCTACACAGCAACATGCAATAAACAGTGTGCTGCACATATGTGGGGCGAGCCATGGTCCCAAAAACTGGGGTATAATAATTTCATGGGAGTCTTGAGACCTTGCAGAGGGTCACATGGTCATATAGATGTTTTATCATGGCCCGAGTTGGTCATCGCTGGAGTATTCATCACTGAAAAGAGCTTAGACTTAAAGGCTGCCCAACTATTGTTTGACTCCAGAGGGTGCCAAAGCTGTAAAAGTGTGGCAAAATCTATTAAAAATCAAATATTTCCTCCGGTTCTGTTTTATCAGTTTTTAGGTCTCGGCTGAGGCAGCGCCTTAGCGCTGCTCTCGCGAGAGTTTTTGTAAAAGGGGGATCTGGAAGTGCAAACTAGTGCTTTTCAGGCCTCCAAATACAGTGCATGTGCGCCGGGCGCGCGCACCATTTGGCAGCCTGAAAGCACTAGCTTGCACCTTCAAATCCCCCGTTTACAAAAGCTCATTTCGTGGCCGCTTTGATGTTCTCAGTGAGCCGCACGGCCACTGAGAACATCAAAGCCGCCGCGAAAGTGCTAACCATTTGCCACCCCCTCCCTTATCGCACTTCCTGCTTGTTTTCCCCTTCAGCTCAAGGCGCACGCTTGTATATGAATGTGCTCGTTCTCCTCCGTGTTGCATCATCTGGCGGCCCGTGTTAGAGAGGCATGTGCTCCTCTCCCGCTGTTCTCTGCAGATGGCCACCGTGGATAACGACGAGGCAACCAAACAGCTCGCGGAATCCTCCATGGTCTGCTGGCCATCACGGCTCTGCCTTTCCGCCTTTCAAACCAAAGTTCCCTGAGTGTGCGCCACTAGTTGCCCGCAGGGTTCAATGAGCCCCTCCGGACGCCAGTGCCACTGCATCTGCTGTACCGATGCGCCGGGAGCTGAACAGCATTTTGAACATTAGAGAAATATAAGTGTTGGCCCGTTGTACTATTTAATGGTTAAGGTGTACGCTGTCAAACCATAAAATCGAGGTTCCAACCCACAGCCCCTCGCCTGAATAAAGCCATGTGACCTCTTGACAAATCTCTGTATGCCCCTGTGCCTTTAGTGTCCTCTCCTTCCAAGTCTATTAAGCAGATTCAGCTCCGAAGTGCTGCTGCTGGTGGGTGCGCGTGCTGTGAAACATAAATTATGCAAATCAGGGAGTGACCTTCCTCTAGCATGAACTTCCTGAAATCAATTTCTAAGCCGTGAGCAGTTTGTCATCACCAGGCAACTCATTCTTTAGCAGCAGCCTAAGAGGCAAGAAATCACGTGGTAAAAACTGCCAACTGTATATATAGCGTGTAGTAGGACAGTGCACGTGCCTGTCTGTTTATCGAAGAGGCTAGAAATCCATCTATGTTAACTTCACCTTCCCAGTGCAAAACCAGAAACACGGCGCCCGGTGTATGCCTCACGCTCCTTCCACTACATTGCAAATTACCTGTACCCAGGCACACTCCCCCAGAGTTAAGTCTCTGCCCCCCACACCGGCTCCACCATGGTGCACCAGCCGAGCACCCATTCCCCACTGTGTATAATTTCTTCATCCAACTAGAGAATAAACCACAGCGCACAGTCTCCACTCAATGTCCCTTTCCAGTACAGTGAACAGTCCCTTCACCCATGAAACCTCACCCGGTGTTCAAAGCCGAACACCTCTTTATCCAGCTGCCTAAGCTTAAAGTTTCAGGCACACACATGACAATGGGATGCTGTTAAAGTGTTGTAGATAACGACATATTATGTCGTTTTTCCTCTGACGGCAACACAGATGGGATTAAATATCCTCTGAGGAGAAACAAGACCCCCAGGGAACCGAAGCTAAACTAATGTGCTGGTTGCAGGACGAGAAGAAGGTGACTGGGTCTGCTTCTTTCCAAGAAGATTCTCTGTGAATTTGTCATTTCTATTTGCAGATTCACGTGTGTGTGTTTTTAGGCCGTAACTGGCAAAAACAGTATTTACTTAAACTTAAAAAAGTATGTAATTCTTGCTTTGTTTCCCTAACACAAAAAAGGGCCCTTTTTCTTAAAGTTTAAAACACTGAAAATGTAAAAAAATAAAAAAGTAACAGCCAAACGTAGAAAGTTTTCACAATTTGAAGTTGTGCTCTTTTGCGAACGTCACAGGAGAAAATAACGTTCATTATTTGCATCAAGGCTCCCTCCCTCTACTTTTATACATTACAGCCAAAAAAGTGTTTCTTTTCTTAAGTGGTTTGAAAACAGGCCTCTGTTTATTCTCCATATTAAATTCCAGAAAGAGTTGCAAGGTTATAAAAATATTTTTTTATGAAGAAAGTGCCCTGACAGAACAGGCGCTGCTATTGGCAATCACACTGCACAAGGCGACGGGACCTGGTGCGTAGACTCTCAGCCACCATTCATCTTGCCTTGCATTGGGCGCATTTGTTTAAGCAAGCATTTGCAATGCAATAGGTCTCGTATTTGCGAGCGTTTGAGCTATTGGCATTGTAAATGACAATGCCTTTTTTTCTTATGTGTTTTGAAAACACTGCCTGCCTTTCTCTTCATAAGCAAGGACTATAAGTACAAAGTGCGGGTTTAAGCACAGCTTGCAGGTTTTCAAAACACATAAATTAAAGGCATTGTCATTTACAATGTCAATAGCTCAAACTCTCGCAAATGCGAGACCTATTGCATTGCAAATGCTTGTTTTTTTTGCAGATTTGTATT
Organism: Triturus cristatus; assembly: GCF_964204655.1. Lineage (NCBI taxonomy): Eukaryota > Metazoa > Chordata > Amphibia > Caudata > Salamandridae > Triturus > Triturus cristatus. Next base: position 698,781,238 of record NC_140594.1, on the reverse strand, counting down.
GCGCGATCTCGACCGAACGGTATTGGAACGCGTTACTCGAGCACCAGTTACGTTTCACAAGTCACACATTCATTTTTTGGTAGGCGCGGGGAGATTAAGTGATTTGCCCAGAATTACAGGAAGCTGAGCCGACGCGGATTCTCGAACCTCCTTCCCCAACTTCAAAGTCGGCAGCTCTGGCCGTAAGGCCACAACCTTTTAAATGAAAACCAGAAACACTAAGCATAATATAAGAGCTACATATAACAGATTCCCGTGCCGGCAGACTAACACACCCTTAGACAGACTTGTCCAGACTAGTAGATGTACTGGCACCCATGGGCACACCCCAACAGACAAACACATACCAACAATATAAAAACATTCAGGCAGAGAAGCAGACTGAGATGTAATCGAGCGACCTGGCTGATGTCTTGAGTGGCTTAGTGGGATGTCTCCGAAATTGTTCTCTGCAATGTAACATGAGCTGTGCAGAAGTGTTTGTGAGGGGTAGGGAGGCACTTAAGTACAGAAGTTGTCTTGCAAAATGCACTTTAGATACTTTTTTAAGTCATTTATAATTGGAAACAAACACTTTCATTGATTGATTGTAACAATATATACTTGCTAAATTAATCTGTTTTAATATTTTCTTTAAAAAAATCTGTTTATTGAATTCTGGCATCTTACACACCACAACAGCAGTGACAGCAAACCATCAATTGGTATTCAACAAAACACCTATTCATTGTTGCAGTATTTCTATTTCCCGAGACACATGGATAAGCACCTATAGATGTAAATGTTATTGTAATTCAGCAGGCACACCCCCAGCAGAAATATCCAGGAGAAACGGCCCACTCTACTCCTTGACTCTGATTTCCCCCTCACCCCAGTCCACCCCTTCAACCAGGGCTCCCCTATGAGTATCAGGAAGTCGTGTCCGCACCTCACCATGGGTCCCAGATTTTATCAAATTGTCTGGGGCATCCCCTTGCCAGTTTCCTGGCCCTCCTGCACCAGTCCATACCGGCCTCCCACTCCTGTAGCGTCGAAACAAAGGCACATCCCCTTCTCCAGATCAGATATTGCCGTGCCACCATCAGGGCTGTATTGCAGAAAGGATGGGTGTATCGCTCCAAAGTCTGGTCCCCCCCAAACTCACAAGGCCACTAGTCATGGGGCAAGGTCTATTGTGATGTCCGGAGTCCACAGATGCTATCTGTAGTATTCTTGCATGTTGTTTTATTCCCTATGTTACTCTGTCCTAGCTGCTCAGCCTGTGTGAGTGTTCTGAGTGGAATGTTAGGTGTGTGGACTATGCGTGGAATGCTTGGGTGACTGGATGAGGAGTGAGAGTTGGTGAATGGGGCTGAGCAGCTAGCAGGCTGCTCCTGGGGGGGCTGTTGATTACCATCTACAAGACTTGTATACCTGTTATTGATGACCTGTTTACGTATATGAATAAACGTACTTGGTTGACATCATACCAACATGGCGTGATTTCTACACTATCCTTCACCCCCCCTCCCCAGAAAAGCACCAGATCTTCTAGCAGCTCAAGATCACGTGCAGCATTCTTTGTTCACAGCCCCGTTCACAGAGATCTGTGTCTATTCTACCCATATGGAACAACCTGGTCCTGGTGAAGTATGCCCAGTGAAATATCTTCAACTGTATCAGCTGAAAACCTGCCCTTATTGTTACCTCATGGGGGTAACTGCATGCCACACCCAAGTTGTCCTACTCCAGCCTACCCAGATTCCTCTCCCATTTACCCTTGAGGCAGTTGAGGGGTAGGACTGTTGTGTAGAAGTGTGGAATATATTTGTGCTACCGCATGTCTAGTCAGGGATGATCTTAAGACTCTATATTCCGAGGGGGGGGGGGGGCAAGATGGCGGCCGCTTAGGAGGTCGACTGCGGTACTAATTGGCAGTGTTGGCTATATCAAGTATGAGACCCGCTTAAAGTTAAAGAAACCGCTCCATTAGGTCTCTCTGGTCCCCCCATGTCTTTGATGCTGTATTCCCGCAAATTAGTGTGGACATTTTGAGCCGGAGCGGCGCCGCAAATAATCCGGCGGTACATTGAAGATTACCTGCAGCGGCCGCTTCATCGGCTGGTGAGAGGAGGTTCGGGGATGCTCCCTAAAGTGACGACGAGTGCAGCGGCATCTAAGGCTGCAGCAGCCACCCGCAAGGGTCACGGTGAGATCGCGCTAGACCCTGCAGCTTCAGGAAGTTCTCCCGGACACCCGCACCGGCTGCTCTCACCGGGCCGCCGGTGCTCAGAAGAGGAAGAGGCGGGGTTTCTGCCAAGAACCGCTCGGCTGGGTCTTCGGTAGTGGAGCTGTTACAGCGAGCAAGGGAATTGTCCACTGGGGTGGATGCAACTGTGGTGGCTGGAAGCAGCGAGTGCAGCTTTGGGAAAGCTGAGAGTCGGTCTCGTGAAAAGGAGGTGAGTCCGGCAATTACTCACGATGTCCTAGATGGAGTAAACTCAGAGGACGGTAATCTGATTCACACCGTTGGAGATACTTTTGGAGATGAGGCTCTAATAGAGCTTGTGTTGCCACCCCCCCAGAGCAATCAGACACTACAGCAGAAACAGAGGAATCTGGTACTGGGGAGAAGGGTAGCTCTGGTGGTAAGCTGATTGAAAGCATGGGCAATGGTCGGACTTGCCCGGGCTCAGGTAGAGGAAGAGGAGAACCAAAACTGGAGGCAGCCCCTGGTCGCCGGGCCGGAAAGTAGTAAACCGAGTGTAGCAGCTGAGCTGTTATCAGACAAAAATAAGGGCGAAGTGGAGAAAGAGCCAGTGATTGTTTATTTTCTGTTTCAGAGGGAGCAGAATGGTTGGATGATATAATGAGTACATCACAGGGGGCTAGTAGTTTAGAATCAGACCCTGAGCATAGCGAGGAGGACCACCCCTTAACAGCTAAAAAATCTTCGGGACAAAAGGGCTCGCAGAATAGAGAGAGGAAAGATCTGACATGGGATTACTCATCAGGCACTCCGCTTTCAGGCTCTTTTGCAAATGAAGTACCTGTGGTAGTGGATGGTACCCCCCCCCCCCCCCACACGCTGGCTATAATACACCAAGCTATCCTGGCACACAGAGAGGAAACGTGACAAGATAGCCGGAAAGCACAGGCGGGGATGAGGAAAATGCAGGGGGTAGTTAGAATGCTGTCTAAGGCTTTCTCAAACATGGGAGATAGAGTGGCGATTCTCGAAGAGAGAATTGTGGCTACAGAAGCCAATGCGACAAGTGCTATAACCCAGGTGGAGGCCCAAGGTGCTCAAAATAAGGACTTACAATGGAAACTTGAAGAGTTTGGAAACAGACAAAGGAGAAACAATCTTAGAGTGCTGGGGGTTCAGGAGAATTTAGAGGGGTCAGACTCTAGAGGTTATATAATTGAAATGTTTAAGGTGGCTTTTCCCGAACTATCAGAGTGGAATTAGGCGGCAGAAATCCAAAGAGTGCATCGCATTCCGCTTAAACATCGAACACCACCAAAAGCGGGTGATAGACCACAAGCTATATTAGTTTTTTTGGGGAACTATCTCCTGCGGCAAGCTATTTTCGATAAAGCAAGGCCTGATGCCAAAAGGTCAAGTGGAGGGGTCTCATTTTTTGTTCGACTGGATTTTTGCCATGTAACAGTAGAGAGGCGCTGGAGGCTGAGGCACCTCATAAAACCTTTCCAGGATAAAAGAATCCAGGTCTATCTTGTTAATCCAGCACAACTGAAAGTGATTAATGAGGGTATTACGCGATGCTTTTCAACAGAGATAAAAGCAAAAGAGTACCTGGACTCCCTGGACAAATAAAGATGCCTATGTTGTGTATTACGATGGGGGGGGGGGGGAGAGGGAATGGACTCGGTTTATAGGTGTATATAAAAGAAATGTGGAGATAGGGGTGGTGGAAGAGTTGGTACTGAAGAACTGGAGTGTTTTTTTTTTTTTTGTAGATATAAGGGTCTATCATAACCTAGTCAATGTTATGTTAGAAAAGGAGTCACTGTCCATTAGTATTGCGCACATCATATGCACAGACTATGGTCTGAGCGTCCCTTTGGGGTGGAGGGGCAAATTAAGGTAGGGGAGGGAGGAGTGGGGTGGGTTCTCACAGTGGGGGAGTTGGAGGGGAAGGGGGGGTGGGTTGTGCATCACATGGAAGGGAGGGGAGGGGCGAAAAAAAGGAAATTACCTGGTGCTTCGATGTTTTTTTTTGTTTTTTTGTATTGTTTGGAAATTGCTGGTTCCTGCTGAGACATTGGTCAGGTATTATTTTAATAGCGATTAATGGGGAAGCTTAAGATCTGTTCAATTAATATAGGGGGCCTGAATGATTGGAGTAAAAGACATAGATTGGGGCATTTTGTTAGGTCAAATCAGTTAGATCTGATTTGCTTACAGGAGACCCATATACCCTGGGCTAAAAAGCACTGGTTAAGTATTAAAGGGTTTGACCTGTTGGTTTGCTCCACACAGACGTCTACTATTAGGGGGGTGGCAATACTGGCTAAATCCAGTTTGGGCGGTGCTAGGCGCTGCCTGGCAGATACCTTGGGCAGGTGGGTAATTGTGGAACTTGAGGTGGGTTTTACACTATGTACAATTTACGGCTCCAATCAGGATGAACCTGAGGTTTTTGATAAACTCGAAGTGGAATTATTGAACTGGCCACCCCCCCTTGTAGTGTGTGGTGATATTAATCTTATAGACATTGACAATAATGTCTACTATGTTGGCCGTAAGCCCAAGGTATTTAGAGCCCTATGCTCCTTAATGAAATCACACAGCTTGGTGGATGTCTGGGGGTATAAAAAACCTCACAATCCAGGGTTTACTTACTTTTCATGCCCCTTTAAGAAATACACTAAGCTGGATTATTTTCTTATTTCTTCTATGGAGGCGCGGAGAGTAGGTATTTAAAAATTACCAAAAGTGATTTCTGACCATAGCCCACTAATTTTGTTATATGAAATCGAGAGGGTTACCCACTCTCACTCCAGATGGACTTTTGAGAGGAGATTGTTAGTGGACCCCAAATTCGTAGAACATTTAAAGAATTGGGCTAAAAATTTCTTTGATATAAATAGGTATAGTGCATCTCGAAATAGTGTGTGGGACTCTTTTAAGGCGGCATTGAGAGGGGAGATGATCAGCTTCTCTGCCAGGCTGAGGAAAGAGGCACGAGAAAAGCAAGAGAAATTGATGGGTCAGCTGGCAGAGGCAGAAGAGCAACATCTGAGGGATATTACAGGTGGAAACAAGGCCGATAGCAGCCAGCAGAAGATACTGGTTATCAAGGCGGAAGCACATAAGTGGATAGCTCAAAAAAACGCAGATGACTACCAGACACACAGGGGTAGGATGTACGAGACGGGTGAGCAGGCGGGTAAACTTCTTGCATTAAGGATCAGGCAGGGCTATGGTAGAAATATAATAATGGAAATTCATGAAGGTAACCAACAGTATGTGGAACCAGAGGACATCCGTAGGGTTTTTTATTTTTTTTTATCAAAACTCTATAAGGAAGAGGATAGGACAGAGCTTGCTAGCTTGGCGTTTAAAGACTTTGGTCACAATTTGCTCGATCAGGATAGAGTGGCATTAGATAACAATCTGGCACTAAGTGAAGTGGTAGAAGCATTGCAGGAATTATCAGCAGGGAAGACTACAGGACCAGATAGTGTTCCACTCGAATTATACAAATGCTTGCAAACTGTTATAGCTCCCCTGCTATTGGATTTATTCAATGGCATAATCTGCTCTAGGAAAATTCCAGACTCCTGGAAAGAAACAAATATCATTGTCTTCCACAAAAAGGGCAAGCCTACGGGAGATCCGGGGTCGTATCGTCCAATATCCCTCATAAATACGGACCCGAAAATCTACGCTAAGGTTTTGGCCAAAAGGCGGGGAAGGGTCATTGGCGGTCTGGTCTCCCCGCGGCAGCATGGGTTTGTCCCGGGCCGAGGGACAACGGATCATATCAGGAAGGCCATCACGTTGTTTGATGTGCAGGCTGTCACGGGGGGATGGATCGCTATGATCCTTCTGGATGCAGAAAAGGCCTTTGATCGCATCACGTGGAAATATTTGTGGGGGATATTGGAACGGAGGGGCCTTGGCCCTAATATAATGAGTGGTATAAAAGCTATGTATGTTGATCCTATAGCTAGAATTCAACTAATGGGAGGCAGCTCAGATGAAATATATATTTCTCGGGGCACTCGACAAGGGTGCCCCTGCTCGCCAATCTTATTTGCCCTGTATATCGATCCTTTGGTATGAAGGATACTAGGGTACGAGGGCATTAAGTCAGTGGTTTGTAATGGGCATGAAACCAAGCTGCTGGCTTATGCCGATGATCTGGCTATAACAACTATAGATACAGAGATGGCTATGACTGCCCTTACAGGGATATCTACGGAGTATGGTCGGTGTTCAGGGTATCTTTTAAATGAAAGCAAGACCCAGATAATCTGCTCGAATAATATTATGAAGCAGGATGGAAGATACACGGATTCAGCAGTCTACCTTGGGGTTAAGATTAGTCCCGTAATGGATACAATTATTAAAGAGAATTATCTCCCCCTGGTTAACTCAGTGGCAGCTGAATTAAAAAGAATAGACTCTATACATCTGTCTATAATAGGGAGACACAAGTATAAAGCTGTATGTGCCTGTTGGCTATTGATCAACCGTCACTATTGTCTTAATCATCACACATATTCACATTGCATACATTATTTGCACACTCACAGTTGGGTAGGTAGAAAGCACTTCTAATGAAACGAAATAGATAAAAAACTCTGTATTTTAATAATCAATATAAATTCATCACTGTTGTATAAAATAAAACATAATAAATCATAAACAATAAGGATCATATACAGTTAAAAATGATAAAAACACCAAACACTATATTACAGTTGTTTCACAACATCTTCCATGTTATGAAAAGGAGAACAAGGATTGACAAACAATGTGTCATATATCTGTCAATTTGGATTTCTAGAGGCAGTGTCAGACAACATACTGATCCCTGTCTTTCCCTAACTGTACCAAATTTAACAATAAAAAGGCAACTGGCGTCGACGCGTTTCGGTGGTAAGAACTTCACTTAGAACCACCTTCCTCAGGACTCAAGCTATTTTCTCCTTGTGATTATACGTGTTCAGTTATGGTGTAGAGTTCACCTATTAAAAAAACATATTTATACATTTTAAACTCTACATCCATAAATTAAAAATTATTCTTTTATGTTACAACCGTGCATTCATATATATTACCAATACAGATGTATAGTTTTTCAACAGACATTTCTTTTCACTTATGGGTCTATTCAGTAGACTCGTATTTCTAAATGTATAAACTGTTTCGAAATCAAAAAGTGCTTAATACCAGACCACACACCAAACTCTTCATTATTTTATTCTATGTGGCTCCTTACATGCATCTTTTCATACTCATTCAGCTCTAGTTGTTACATTCACACTATATCCTACATTTCTACATGGAACTCACCGGTACGAACGTACTGCGGCAAAGTAGTCTCCAAAAGTGGAGTACTTGTGGATGTCTGGATGGACGTTCAAGGTTTGCAGTGATTGCTAGAATAATAGAAAACTCAAATATAGATTTCTATTTCTGGAAACAGTTGAGAAAACAAAGAAGGGCCTCCTTAATTACCCCTTTATTTTGATGTCGCTTACATTCCTCCAATTGTATCCTTTAACCCTATTTACACGGTTCCTTATTAATGGTTGTGCATTTGTATAATATTGCTACAATAAAAGGATACTTCCACAACCATCGTTGGTGGATTTTTATAAATAAACTTTTATGGTTCGTGCCTCCTGATAACACATTTCAAAGGTGGAAATATAATTCATTGGTAGTGTCTAATTCATATGCTCATTTTATAGACATATTTCGATAATTATCATAATAGGGAGAGCCTATGTTGTAAAGATGACCATGCTCTCCAAATTACTGTATCTTTTCCGCTCAATCCCGCTTATGGTGGGGCAGGGTGTAATAAACTCTATTGAGGCAGTTTTTATGAATTTTGTCTGGCAGTATGGGAAAACCAGACGCTCTCTGAAATATCTGTCTTTGCCGCAGGATAAGGGAGGTCTGGCTATCCCCAATATTAGATTCTATCTTGTGGTCTGTCTCTTTAGTCAGGTGGCAATATTATTAGATTGTGCCACAAATCTGTCTGACTGCCCGTTTGGGAATTTAAATCCCCCATCCATTTTTTAACTGCTTTTAGGTAGGGAAGCCGTGGGGTTCTTACTGCACAAGACTGACAGGCGCTAATATAATAAAAAACGGTATAAAGTATTGGATGGCGTCTGGAGGGTCTGAAAAGCTATTCATAAATCATTGGTAATCTCAAAACTTAATTATTATACTCCCCTCTGGAACTCCAGTATCTTTCCACATCTTAGTAATGATTTACATTGTGGAGATCGTGGGAGTAGAAGATCAGAGGATCTGTTTGAAGGGAATAAAGTGTGAAATCCCAGCCAATCATGGTTTTATGTTTTTACAAATCCATCAAACGCTATCGAGTATTAGGCCACGGTTTACCCCAGGAGGTAAAATTGGTGTACTTGACTATGTGTTGGGACTGGGTATTAAAATCAATCCGATTTATAAAGCACTCATTTCAACAATGCAAGATGATTTGGATAAGGTCGAGGCCTCGTTGATGTTGAAATTAGGGGATTTGGAGGTGGATTTAGACAAAGCGTTACAACTGGCTGGGAAACTGTTCCGTTCTGCGAATCTGAGAGCACAACATTATAAATCGCTGTTTAATTTGTATTTTACCCCAGCTAAGCTATTTCTTTGGGGTAAGAGGGACGACGATATATGCCCAAGATGTCACGAGGGGCCTGCAAATCTGGTACATATGTTCTACCTCTGTAATAAGTTACGCGAGATTGGTGCTCAGATCGAAAAATTTTGGGAGGGGCTGCTAGGTGTTAAGATCAATCTATCCCCTACCCTAATGATAATAGGAACTGATTGTAGCCTGAGTCTGAATAAGGAGGAGGAAGCTTTTGTGTTTATTTGTGTGGCGGTTCTCCGGATATTGCTGGCTGCAGGCTGGAAGGATACTACAGTTCCCTCCTTTCAGATGTGGCTTTCCAGACTCTTGGGGATTCATAACATTGAATCTTCCCTCTATTCCCGGAGAGGCAGGAGAATGAGGGAGATGGGGCAGAACATCTGGGCCCCCCTCAAGGGTTGGAGGGATTCCCGTTTGTAAAATGGCCCTCGGTTGTTATACTAATGTTTACATACTGACTGTTTTTTTCTTCTTTTCTTGTATCTTATTGTGATAATCAATTTGTGTACAATGTGTTTTTTTATGTAGTATGTATGTATTGTATTGATTGTTGATTGCACCAGGCAGTAATAAAAATAATAAAAAAAAAAAGACTCTATATTCCAATGGGGTTTCTGCTGGCATCTTGCCGAATAATTCATCATAGCCTTGTAGGATATTATGACAGTTGCAGGTAACAGTGGGATTGGTTAACTGCCATTTCTTATTGTTCTTGCAATTTGGGGAATGGTATAATTTTATCACCACGCCAAATGTCTCCCACCTTCAAATAACCAATCAGGTCTCATTTTTGGTGCCCTTCTATTACTCTCACCCTGGCCAAGATGTCATAGTCCCACTGCAGAGGTCTCCAGCATCACTTTGCCCCTCCATTTCAGGTCACTTGTTGCTTTTTTCTAGAGTTTGACCACCACCGCTGTCGGAGGCGGAGGAACAGTGGTGGCTTCCCTCTGCCCCATGTTGTCAGCAGACCTAAACCTCCAGGTCGATCGCTCACAGATCGCCAGCTGTGATGTCTCTTGCCCATCATTGATTACTTAGAGCTGGGTCCCCCAATAGTACAGATTTAAGTTAGTAAGTGTGATTCCACCATCCAGGGGTTTCCTGGTCAAAGTGTGGAGGGCTATTCTGTTCCCCCATTCTATAACAGGTTCCTGGTCATCTTGTCTCCCACTTTGAAGAAACCATCCGGAACCTCATAAGGGGTGTTTTGTAATGCATACAGAATTTTCGGTAGGTAATTTTATAAAAGGTGGCCCGTCCCGTTAGCAACAGCAAGAGTTTCTGCCATTGACCCACGTTGCCTCTGTAGTTATGAAGGACCCTGGTGAGGTTTACCCAGATGAAGAACTCCTTCTCAGATGTCACAAAGATGCCAAGATATTTTAATATGATTGGTTCCCATCTTGGGGGATAGCCTCAAACTCCACTAAGAACATCACACAATGTTGGGTAGGCAACTGTTTTTCCCCAGTTAATGCAGAGTCCTGAATAAGGCTCATACACTACCGGAATCTGTAGGACTCTGGGCATGGATTGTTCTGGGTTTGCCAGGTAAAGCAGAATGTCATTTGCATAGAGGAATATTACGTCCTCTCATCCCGGGTCCCATTGCAGTCCCCGGGGGAGCCAGTCCCGGTGTATCCACACAGCCAGCAGGTCAACTGACACCACAAATAGCAGGGGGGATAGTGGGCACCCCGGTCAGGTCCCCTGCCCAGGCCAAAGTACATAAAGAATGCCCCTTGAACCTTTACCCTCATAGAACAGCCACACTCAGGACAGTATTTAGAGCTGAATCCCTTCTTTTGGAAAATGGCCCTCATGTAGGGTCATTCTAGGGAGTCAAACGCCTTTTTGGCATTCAAGACTAGCAAAATGGCCAGTCCGCTATTCAGGCCTGCGGGCCAGGCACCCAGCTAGTTGTCTTAGGTTGTGTCTTGGTGTCCCATAGGGCATAAAACCTGACTGGTTGGGCTCCACCAGGGAGTCTATCACCAGCATCAAGTGGTTCGCCAACACCTCCGCCAGTGTCTTGGTCTCAACATTTTCAAGGATATTGGCCTGTAGGAGGCACATTACTCAGGGGGCTTCCCTGGCTTATGGATCACTACTATTGTTGCCTGTATCAGATCACATGGAAGGACCCAATCCCGCTGCGCTCTGTAGAATATGTTCAGCATTGGGCCCATCACACAAGACTGAATACATTTGAAAAATTACGGGTGTAGACCGTTAGGGCCGGGGGATCCCTGCCCTTTAATTTGGCCTATAGCCAGGGAGATCTCCATTGCTGTGATCTCCGATTCTAGTCCTCTACCAGCTTTGGGGTTGAGAGATCTGCCACAAAGTCTCTCAAATCCCACTTTTCACTCTTGGCCTGGATTCAGAATAACTCCTCCAGGTAAGAGGGAAAGGCTTGTGCGATTGCCACTTCGCCGGGAGACATCGTGGTGGCTGACACCCAGCTCTGCCCTTCCTCTTTACGTGACGCCCAGCCCAGGCCAGGAGTTTCCCTGCATTGTTACCTGTCTCGTACAAACAGCCCTCCTGTATCCTCAACTTTGCCCTCACCTCTTTTTGGGTGTGTGCCCTCAGGTATGCCCTCAACCCTTCTGTATTATGTGCCGGGTAGGGGTCAGACACAAATTCCTCCTCCCATTTCGTCAGTGCAGATTCAGTCGCTCCAGATTTACTGCCCCTCTTTTTCTTTTTCCCCGGAACATGTGCAATCAGTTGGCCCTGTATGACAACTTTATATGCCTCCCAGAAGATCATGTCTGAGTCTGCCGTCCCTTTATTGTCTAGGACATAATTTGTTGACTCGGTTTCTAGTTTCTTGGTGTTCCAGTACATCAGTGCACCTCAGGTCAAGTTTGCATCCCCCTTTCATGCTTGGGGTGGTTGTGCTTAGATATGTAATAATGAGAGAGTTACTGCTCCGTCACTGAGTCACCCCATGCCACCCAGGGAGACCCCTCTTCCCCCAATGCCCTGAGCGCTGGCCTCATCCGGTCAATTAAACTGCCACCCACAGGCCGTAACCGGGCAGCAGTGCAAGCCAGACCCTAAGCGGAAAGTCACAGTTCCCCCACAGGCACGAGCAGTCCTGGCTCACCCTCATCCTCTGGTGTCCTGCACTCTCCTGCAACCTTTCCCTGGTTTGCACAGGTGTAGCCTCTCGCCTGATTCCTTTAGCAGGGGATGTCTTGCCGATGGAGGCGTAGCTCCACTGCCACTCTAGGGGGCTGGTCCGGGCTGCCCTTTCTGGGCACCCCTGCCCGGGTCTTTTTATGGCGCTAGACCACACTGGCCGCACCCTTCCCTTGAGCCAACCTCCGCAGCCTGTGCTGTCGGCCCTGTATGACTGACGGTCAGGAATGTCCTATTACTTACCGGTAATCTTCATTACTCCGGGTCCCGTAGTCCTCGACACCTTCATAACAAGTGAGATTTACTATCTCACCGACAGAAAAAAAGAGCGAAGGAATGCTGGACCTACCCTCCCCCTCCCACTGGGAGTACATAAGGCGTACTGGTCCCAGCATTCCTCCTGAAATACCAAGCCACAATGAAGGCCGGTAGACAGGGAGGGAGGGAGGGAAGTCATGAAGGTGTCGAGGACTACGGGACCCGGAGTAATGAAGATTACCGGTAAGTAATAGGACATTACCCCCAGGTCCCTACGTCCTCGACACCTTCATAACAAGTGAGAAATACCAAAGCAGACACCGGCATTCATTCCAAAAAACACAACAAACCGCCAGGACAGCAAAACAAACCCAGAGATTTATTGGAGACAAAAAAAGAAAAAACATCAGGAGCGAACAGAGCTCAACACCCCCAACGCAAAACTCCCATCATCCCCCAACAGATTGAGGAGCCGATAATGTCTGATGAAAGTATTAGAAGAGGCCCAGGTGGCTGCTCTACAAATCTCAGAGAGAGGAACACCCCGAACCTCCGCCCAAGAGGCAGCCACCCCCGTGTAGAACGGCCCTGAACCCCCACAGGAGGAGGAGACCCAGACAGAGAGTAGGCCAAGGAAATGACTTGCTTCAGCCAACGCCTGATAGACACAGAAGAAGCCTTACCCCCACGGGAAGCAGCCCCAAAGGAGACAAAAAGGGAGTCCGACTTGCGAAACACCGCCGTGCGATCCAGATAAACGCGCAAAGCCCGGCACACATCCAACAAGGACCACCGGGGACCACCAGGAGAATCCAAAACAGAGCCCAAGGCATGCAAGACCAACTCCTGGCACCTGTGAAATTGGGAAGAAACCTTCTGCACAAAAGAAGAATCAAGGCGAAGCACCACCCCACTCTTCGTGAAGGACAAGAAAGGCCCACGAGCCATCAAGGCCCCCAACTCCCCAAGACGACGAGCAGAGGTGACGGCCACCAGAAAAACCACTTTAAGAGTAAGAAACTTCAAATCCACCTCAGATAAAGGCTCAAAAGGCGGATCGACCAACACCCGAAGAACCAAGGGCAAATCCCACAAGGGAAAGGAAGGGCGAGGCATAGGACGAGAAATAGAAAAACTGCGTAGCAGACGAGAAACCAGGTCCTCAACATCCGAAAGATTCCCCCACGGGGAACGAAACGCCCGAACCGCGGCCCATTGGGCACGTAGAGTGGACACAGCCAAACCCTTCTAGAAACCCTCCCACAAGAACTGCAGCACAGCCTGCAAGGAACAGGACAAAGGGGACAGGCACAACGCCAAACACCAACAACCGAAATTACCCAATGTCGATCATAAGACTTGAGGGTAGACGGCCGCCGGGAACGCTGAAGGGCCACCGCTAAATGTTCCGGGAAACCGCGCCGCCTCCAACCCTGCCTCTCAACCTCCACACCGACAGCCGCAATCGGAGAAGAGACAGGGACGGGGAAGACCTCAGCGGAGACGGGGAGTGGGGAAGAAACCAGGGACCCCTCACCGCCAAAAGACGAACCGTCGGAAACCAGGACCTCCGAGGTCAAAACGGCATGACCACCACCACCTCCCGATCCTCCTGACATAAACGGGCCAGAAATCGGGGGACCAGAGCCAGAGGAGGAAAGGCATACAGGAGACGGGACGGCCGAGGAATCGACAGGGCATCCACCCCCCAGCAACCCTCCTGCAGAAACCGGGAGCAGAAGCGAGGAAGCTGTGCATTGTGCCGGGAGGCAAAGAGGTCCAGAAAGGGAAGCCCAAACCTCCTGCACACAAGCCGAAACGCAACCGGGGTGAGAGACAACTCCAGAGAATCCGGAAAGCAACGACTCAGGACATCCGCCACACAGTTGTCCACTCCCCGAATGTGAACTGCAGTCAGAGACAGCAGATGGCCCTCCGCCCAACAAGACAGGGGAACAACCACCGCATTCAAAGAGGCCGAACGAACCCCCCCTTGATTATCGAGATAAGCCACCGTCACCATATTGTCGGACCGAACCAACACGTTCCGACTGAGCAACAGATCCCGAAAATCCATCACAGCCCGGGACAGAGCCGACAGCTCCCGCCAGTTGGACGACCGGCGGCTCTCCAGGAGGGACCAACGACCCTGAAGGGATCGAGACCCCAAGGTCGCACCCCACCCCAAGGAACTGGCATCTGTCGTCAAGACTAGAGAAGGGGAAGACTGCAGAGGCAGACCCCGAGATAGATGGACCCTCACCGACCACCACAGAAGAACCGGGAGGACCACAGGAGACACCGGAATAAGAACATCCAATTCGCGGGACAGGGGATCCCAGAGAGACAGGAGGTACACCCAAAGGGGACGCAGATGAAATCGCGCCCAGGCCACCGTAAAAACAGTCGCCGCCATCAGACCCATAAGACGCAACCAAAGGTGCACCGCGAAGGCACCCCCCACCCTGAAACGCTGAGCAAGAGACACCAACGTCACAACCCGAGGTTCGGGGAGGAACACCCGGTTCAGATCCGAACGAAAGCGGGCCCCAATGAAAACCATGTCCTGAGACGGCGTCAGCTGACACTTGGGGAAGTTGATCAGGAAACCATGGGCCCGCAACGGCGAACACACCACCTCCCGGGCCTCCAACAACAGGACCCGAGAGGGAGCATGGACCAACCAGTCGTCCAAGTACGGGTACACCATCACCCCTTGGAGATGAAGCCACGTGACCAAAGGAGCCACCACCTTCGTAAAGACTCTCGGCGCCGTCCGAAGACCGAAGGGCAACACCATGAACTGATAATGACGCCCCAGAACACAAAACCGCAGAAACCGGCGGGACCGCGGATGGATCGGAACATGGTAATACGCATCCTGAAGATCCAGGGTACACATGAAGTGACCCGGAAGCACCAAAGGAATCACCCTTTGCAAAGTCTCCATGCGAAAAGGAACCCTGGTCACCCACTTGTACATCACCCTCAGGTCCAAAACCAAGCGGAAACCCCTCGTATTTTTGGGAACCAGAAAGATCAGGGAATAAAAACCCTCTCCCATCTCCAAAGCAGGAACCTCCTGAACGGCACCCTTCCGAAAAAGATCCACAATCCCCTGAGAGAGATGAGCCCGCTTCAAATGGCACGAAGGCCAGGGAGTCGGCCGAACCCCGGAATCTGGAGGACGAACCGAAAACTCCAGAGTATAACCCAGGTGAATGAACTCCAACACCCAGGCGTCGGAACAAGACTGAACCCAGGCTGTCAGGAAGAAGCGCAGCCGCCCTCCAACCAACAACCCGGGAACCACCGCCAAAGAGTCAGGAATGCGGCTTGGCAAGCGGAGGAGATTTAGCCTTACGATCCCGACCCCGGCCAGAAGCAAACCTTCCCTGGCCTCTCACAAACTGTCTACTAGAGGCAGGACGGAAGAAAGACTTGGATTTAGAAGGGACAGGAGCAGAAGAAGAGACCTTAAATGAAGAAGAATGCTTCTTTTCCTTAAACAGCTTATGCAACTTGACCTCCAATTCCCCCCCAAACAACATAGTACCCTGGAAAGGCAAACGCAAAGCGCACGCCTTCTGTGCAGAGTCAGTCTTCCAGTCTTTAAGGACAAGACTGCGACGAGCCGCCACACAAGCCCCGCCGGACAGTTCAGAAGCACGCATCACGTCAAAGGAGACATCGGACAGGAGCTCCACCTGACGCTCGATATGCTCAAGTAAACCGGAACAGTCAGTGGCATTGTCCAACTATTGATAGAGCGACTTCAGGTCAGACAGCAGAGACTGAGAAACATATGTCCCATAGACGCCAACCCTCAAGGCCAGGTGTGAACCAGAATAAACCTTCCTGAGCGCAACATCAGCCTTCTTATCCACAGGATCCTTCAGTACTGCGTCCTCAGCCAGGGAAGTGCGCCCCAACAAACTAGCCACAAAGGAGTCAATAGGGATAGAATCTGGAAGATCCGAAGCCATATCCTGCAGAGGATACAGCCGAGCCATGAATCGCGGAATCAAAATGCGATCCGGATCAGCCCACTCACGCTTCAGAACATCTCTAATGAATGGATGGATAGGAACATCAACCATGGCAGCACTCTGAAACTGACGTAACAAAGGCCCCCTAGAGGTACACGGAGCGTCCTCGTCAGGGAACCCCATGTTCTCCTTAACATGCTTCAGAATACCTGGCAAAGCGTCCTTGTCCACATATTTGCCCTTCAAATCACCGTCCCCCAACCAAGCAGACTCATCGCCAGAAGAGTTGGAAGAAACCGGTGCAGGGCACCTGCGACGGGGCCCAACATCACCCATCTCAGTCAAAGTCTCACGAATCAGGCGCTTAATACGCGCATCTCCACCACCATCATGGCGTCGGGACCTGGCAGGAGAAGGAGACCTGGAATTATCAGATAAGGAAGAAGAAGAGGATGACCTCTCCCGATGATGCCTCTTCCTAGAACGCTTCCCCATGGCAGCAGAAACATCAAACACAGCCAAAATCAAGAAACCTCATAGCAAAAAAACGCTATGCGGTACTCACCCCACCGGCCCGTTTATAACGAGCAGCCCACAGCCGGGAACATTGAGGCGCCTGTTATCTGTCCCACCGTCAAAAACCGGAAGTCAGGCAGGCCGAAAACCGGAAGGGGAAGGAAGCTGCAGCCAATCCTGAAGCAGCAAACCGGCCGCGCCCCCTAGCAAGCCCGGCAGGCCAGGAGGGGCGGCCATCGGGCCAGAGGAAAGCCAATGCGGTATTACCACCGCCGCGCGGCAGAACAATCCAGGAGAAGCCCGGGAGAGGGAGAGGCCTCCGACGAAGGACCGCCGACGGAAGATCGAACCAGCGGCCTCCGCGTAAGTACATATCCAGCAAAAGGCAGGAGCGCCCCCGCTCCCGCCACGTCCTCACACTGTCAGCATGACAGAAAAAAAGAACAGGAGGAATGCTGGGACCAGTACGCCTTATGTACTCCCAGTGGGAGGGGGAGGGTAGGTCCAGCATTCCTTCGTTCTTTTTTTCTGTCGGTGAGATAGTAAATCTCACTTGTTATGAAGGTGTCGAGGTCGTAGGGACCTGGGGGTAATCACCGTTACAACATGCCTCCGGGTCTTCTCACCGATGCCTCGAGGGAGGTCGAATCCTGTACCTCCGGGCCCCTGCAGGGCAGCGCCAATTTTCTGCCTGAGCCTGGCTACGTTGCAGCGGCTGCTATCATCTTAGCTGCCGCAGCCCCCGGTCCACGCTCCTCCAACCAGCGCTCCTTCTGAGGTCCAGGAAATCCCCCCAGCCCTCCAGTCATGCACACAGCCCAACAGACCGATAGGCACTGAAGCTACAATACATGTTGCCACCAGTGCAACCTGCTCCACTGCTTCCATCATTCCAAAGCAGGTGTTGTTTCCCAAATCTTGAATTTATTTGTATCCATCTTCACTGGATCAAGTCAGTTCCAGCAGAACAGCATGTGACCTTAGAAAATGTTCTCTAACAAATTACATCAGCCAAGGTATGGCCACTGCAAATCATCTTCTCAAACGAGATCAACTGCCTGCCCACCCATACCATTTTAAGTCCAGTTCTGATAGGGAAAGCCAAGACCTGCAACAGCATTGATTGGTCTGAGGGTGTCTATGTCAGATACACACCTCTTGGTTGCTGGTTTGTGTATACATATATATTGGTATTTATGTAGCCCAAACCTAGCAGGAGAGCAAGAGGTTCTGTACATTATGAGGTATATTGAGGCTCTGTAAGATTGTGTACATCAAATGGAGATGCATGTGTTTTCAAATGGAACTGACCAATGCCTCCTGTAGTATACATTTGGCACCAAATGAATAACGCGAATGTTTGAGAGCAGCTTTAAATATAAGACAATAATTGGCCGGTCTCCAACTATCACTGTTTGGTCAGCTTAACCAGACATGTTTTGACTGCAAGGTACTATGTAAACGGTTACTCAGGAATGGACTTATCCAGGAATCTGGCTGTCCCCCTTAAGAGAGTAGAGACCCAACTCTAGGGCTGAGGAATAACAGCATGATAGTGCTGACAACTGTTTAAAGGAGGTTGAGTTCTTCGGAGCATAGAGCCCTCCTGTTCTGACTGAATGGCTCAAGTGCTCTAAAGTACTGCTGTGTTTGATGTCTGCCTAACACCGAGGAATAGTGAAAGACCGGAGTGCTGTAGGCAAGCACCGCCCCCAAAGTTTGCACTACGTTTCCAATTCTCCACATCACCTTCCTGCGAGAGAGACTTCCTGCTGCAAGTGGCTGCTTACAGTGAAAAGAGAGGAGCTCAAGAAGCCTTGAGGAGCAGAACTTTCCTATTGTATGGCTGCCTCCGGTGCCATGATAATGTCACTTACCATTTTAGTGTTCTGTACATTGACGTCAAAATTCCAGGGGTAGCGAAAGTGACATCACCCTCTTTGCCCCGTCCCTTCATGACTTCACAGGAAGTGGCCTCATATGACCTTTGACCCTTATGGCATCACATTAAGTCATGTCATGTGACCTTTAACACCTATGATATTATAGTGAGTGACATCACTTAACTTCAAAAACACCAACAATAAAAACAAGAATAACGAAATACACAGAAAAAAATACCAGAGCAGACAAATGCAACTCAGAGTTACCAACCATAGATTATAAAAGGTGTGCTGCCATGGTATGGCAGATGCGCAAACATGGTAGACTGGGGCAAGGCAATCATAGACCAGCAGTACAGAAATGTCATCTTTTCAGGTGTAATCATCATATTCCCTTACATAGTCTCAGATACTCAATTAGAGCTTCATAGGAGCTTCAAAGGAGGATCTGAGCAGGATCTCCTCTTCCTCAGAAGTCATCTGTATGTTGTATGCTCACAGGTCCCTTAAAGCATCCTAATCCTGCGGGTTCTGCCCCTAACAACCAACTGTGTGCTCAAGACAGTAACGTGTCTCTTATAATCAAATACAAGGAGATGAAGGACAGAGCGCTGAAACCTTTCAGACACTCACCCCCAGTCAGAGATCTGGGTTGACTCCATCATCATTCATTAGCTCACTTCGGCACCCCAGTTCAGACTCTGTTCCACATGGAGAAGTCCGGCCGGGATTGCCAAGCCAGGTCTTCCTTGGACCAGAAACAAGCATCCTGGAACAAATTTTGAGGTAACACCCCTCATCAGCTAGGCTAGCTTGAATCCAGTGGCAAAGTGAGCAAGGGACCCACGTTTGGGCATTCCCTGCCAACTCAGGGCAAACAAAGCAAACACAACGAGATGATGGACGTAGATATAAAACTTTTCAGACACTCACCCCCAGTCACAGATCTGGGTTGAATCCATCATCGTTCTTTAGCTCACTTTACCACCCCTGTTCAGACCCAGCCATATGCAAATCAGTCTTGACCATGTTCCTCATCCTAGCCTAGGTAATGAGGGGTGTTGCCCCGAAATTGGTTCCAGGATGCTTGTTTACGAGGTAGAGTCTATTCCCCCCTGCAAATTAAGTAAGGTAGAAAAATAAATAACTGCATCCAACACATCTGGTGCGGCAGCAGCCAAGTTTCTAGAATATCTGTTCTCATAATTTCTTCAGATGGAGAATGATTTCCATCCATAGAAAATGGACCTCACTGTTCCTCGGAATCAACCTATGGTAGCGTCGCTACATACAGATAGAAAGATATCTCGACAAAACACCTCTTGAACAATGTGGCTAGAGACCAGTAGCTCCAGCCATTCAACGAGACAGAATTCAGAAGTGGGTGCTACACTGTAGATAACATAAAGATCTCCTAAAGGCAGAAACAACCCAGCCTGTACTCCACCACTGTTTGTCTTTTTCATGGGTTGCTCCCCGGGATTTGATTGTGATGATTACAATCTACGATGGAGCAAACGGAATAAATGTACCACTAACGGTCTTCTGCTAAACAGGCTCAGATAATTCCACTCAAACTCCAGTCTGCATGGTGACTTACAACAGTTTCTGAATAAGGTGTTTAGCAACTCATATAATGGAGGTACTACGAAGCCTGTTCTAGATACCTACTGGGCTGGGGTACTCTCAGGCTGATTGTATGGCATCGAAGCTTGCAGCGACATGACCAATGGCCGATTGAACTCGGTGGGATCACTAGAATTTTAAAAAGTTTGTAATGTCTGTCTGGCCAACTGTCAGGGACATCTCTGTTGTTAAGTGTATTATGGCTCACTGCACCAGGAGAATGTGCATTTTTAAGACACTGTGCAATATATACAGGGCAGTGTCCCCATACATGCTGCCGGACCGAGTTTAAATATTAAGAAATTAATAGCTAAAAAACGAGTACATTAAATAACTAGATGTCCGCTATCTTCGAAAATAACTCAGTCATTTAAAATCTCCTACTCATGCAGTTGTAGAAGGCCACAAAATACAGTTTGTTAAAAAACACTGACTTGGGAAATGCCCTCAAATTGGGAAGCTATGCTACGGTCACCGTTGACTGTCCCAAAACTATAAATTATTTCACGTGCTTTACCTTATTCTTTCCCAGGAATGTATTGGGTCGTCTGTAAAGAAAGGCACACATACACCACTAAGATGTTGATGGTGTAATCAGTTCCTTGAGATGTCAGCACATATGCTGTTTTAATATCAGGGCCTGATATCCCTGAGGCAGATTATCTCAGGCCATTACAGTTATTCTAGGTGTATTCACATTTCCAGCTGTTCTGTGAGTATGAGTGGCACTAACAGTCGTGTACGGTTGGTAGCTACATTTGTAGAAAGGATATTTTAAAGCGAATTAGTATTGGCATGGCTAAATGTAGAGTGTTTTTGCAGTGCTGTTGTAATATTATTTCTACATTTTGTGAATGAGGGACTGTGCCACCTTTATGAGTACTGCAGTGTAGGAAACAAGAATTGTGTTGCACCCCCCCACCCCTTTTGCCCCTTTTTGCCTACTAGATGCTGGGTTTCAACTCTGACAGTGCACTGAGGCCTGCTAACCAGACCTCAATGCCAGTGTTCTTTCCCCTAAAACAAGGTAATATGGTTTAAATTTAACACAACGTGCACACGCTTCGGCACTCCTTTAAGTCCCTAGTAAGTGGTACCCCTTGTACCTAGGGCATGGGTGCTAATGAGGGTCCCTAAGGACTGGATAATTAATTATGCCACCCTAAGGGACCCCCATGCAAATTACATGCAGGCTGCCATTGCAGCCTGCGTATCATGGTGCAACCCATGAGTGGAAACATGACATGGCACACTTACTGTGTGCCATGCCATAGTCACTGCATGTAATATATGCAAGTCACCCCTACAGCAAGCCTGGTAGCCCTAAGGCAGGGTGCATTATATTACGTGTGAGGGCATATCTGCATGAGCATCTATGCCCCTGTGCTGTCTAGTTCAATTGCTAGATGGTACAAGTGAACAGGGAAGCCATCTTAAGTGCATGTAATGGGCACTGGTCATTACGAGTTCCCCAGCTACATAATGGCTTTACTGAAACCTATGGTGTTTGGATTGAAACACCTTATCTTAATAAATCTATACTATTGCCAGTACTAGATTTATTATGATATGATCTCAGAGGGCACCTTAGAGGTTTCCCCAAAAAAACCTACTAATGTCTAGTGTGCTGGCTGACTCGTATCATCCATCACAGACAAGTTTCTAACTTCATGCTCTCTGAGGCCAGAAACAATGCCTGCACCTGAGGAAGGTGTTCACACCTCCTCCAGCAGGATGGCTAGTAATTCAGTATACCAAGGGCTGGGGATTCAAATCCCCTGCCAACTATGATATGGGACCCCGACTTCCCCCCGACCTGGGAGGGTCCACCCCCTGCCCTGAGGCCAATTTGGCACTGAGACAGGTGGAAAATTAGCTATACAAGTAGGCGTGTTGTACCACCAGGCTAGTCACACCCCTAAGGTGTGCAGCACGAAAGAAGGGTTCCACCATCTTGTTTTTGGTGGAATTAGGAACTCTGGTACAGTGTTATGCCCACTCCCCACAGGAAGTGCTCATATACAGAATATAGTGTCCCCAGTGGCCAGTAGCCCATGGGCTACTACCCTACGCTCACCTTAACACCCCTAAATTAGGTATGTAGGTGGCCCCTAACACCAGAAATTGAGATTCACCTGACTAAAGAAGAAGGACAAAGAAGAGCCAAAGAATGCAAGAACTGTGGACCAGCTGTGCACTTGGCGCCAAACCCTGGGTGCCTGCTCCTGTCCCGACAAGTGCAAAGACCTGACTTGTCCTGCAGCTGTGCATCCCGCAAAATCCTCGGAATGCTGCTAGCACTTTGCCAACCATCAGCATCTCCCTTGAAGTGGAGGAGCTACTTCCCTGCAGCCTGCCAGCACCGACCACAATGTCTCGTTCTCTGATCTGCTGAACCCCTGGTCCACTGATGCAGCAGCCACCCAGGAGGAAGTCAGCGTGCTCCGGGGGTCAGATCTGTCTCCCCAAGCCATTTGGAGACGCCAGGATCCCCAGGAGACTCCCTGCATCAATACCCGGGGTACCGGACCCCTTGCAGCAACCAAGGATTGTTCAGTGTCCAGGCCGGACACCAACACCGTCAAGACCGACCAACAGACGAGAGATGTCAGCATCCCTGAGGCCAGCACAGAGATTGGGCCTGCTGTCCTGTTCTGTCCCCATCTGCAGGTCAACCTAACCAGTGAGAGCCTCCAAAGCAAGCAACCCACCAGAAAAAAACACCTTTGCACTTGAGCCCCACGGCCCTAGTCTGAGCCTACCAATGGTGCACCCTTGCACCAGAGACCCTCAAGTACCGAGTTCCCCTTTGAGTTCCGATGTACTTGTACCCATTTGCAGCATTTTTCTGTTACAGTTTTTGTCCATAGCAATTTTCTAGGCTAATTGTGCGACCAGCACCTCTGTACCTGGACACATCAGGGCAGGTAAACCAATACTGCTTGTGGTTCTAAGGAACTTGGCCACTACTTACCTTAAGTCCAGAAGAACAATCCTTTAACTCAATTGGAAGTACCCCCATGCAGTATTTGTTTCTTCCAAAGGATAACATTATCACGTTCGAGGCTCATGCTTCAAATCTGACAGCTGTATTTTCTGAGTTTCTGAAAATCGCTAACTCGAAAAGTACTTACCTAATCTCATAGAGCTTGGTTAATATAAAAACCTATGTTATTTTTCGAGATTGGTGTCAGATTTCCTTATTGATTGTGTGTCTCTTTTATTGACTTTGTGTGTGCAACAAATGCCTAACATGCCCGCCTGATAAGCCTAAGACTGCTCGACCACACCACCACAAATAGAGCACCTTGGGATTGTTAAAGCAAGCCCCTGTACTCTAGTAAGGGATACTTGGACTCTATACACAGCGCACCTCATTTTGGTACACAATATAGAAAGCCAGCTTCCTACATGGTGAAATTGCAGTACTGTAAATCTCAAGCAGGGGGTGGATAACCCTATGGAGGAACATATCCAAGGCATTTGCCATTAAAATCAATTACAATCTCATTTTTCAATTGCTCTTGACCATTGCCTGAATACCCTGATAACAGAGCTGTGGGCAAGCAGCGATGCTGATAAAAGGGCTGGCAAAACTGACCTGTTGCTGTGCAGTTGATCAAATTACATGAAATACTTGTTTTTGTGTGCGAACATCAGTCTCTGTCTCAATAGCCAGTGTCTAATTTGTGAAATGCATAAATGCAGATGTCCAACATTTGTCTTGAGCCTCTGCTACCCATTTCCCCCACCATGTTGATGCTGTTTACTTCCACCACTGTTGCCATCCACTTCCCCTATGACTGGCACTTACCGCCTGCCTAACGTTAGATTGCAGCAGGTGAATTTGGCAATCCTGTCTTTTTGAAGGGTGATTCCGGTGTCCCACCTAACTCTCGAGTATTATTTTGAAAAAATTAGTAGCATTATACTGGACACCTGCAGCATTATACTGGACACCTTCTGTGCTGTAGTCACATTCTCCTTTGCACAGCTCTTAATCACTGTGCCAGGCCTACAACATCCTACTGGATGGTTCAAAGTTATTCATTCTATCTGTTTGTCTCACTTCTTCCTGACAAATGCTCTGAGCAGATTAATTTGTCTTCTCAGCTCTTTGAAAGCTGTCCCTCAGAATGCATCATCCCCAATGACAAGCCCAAAACTGGCCATTTGCCATTCGGCTGTAGCTCAGTGTGAGTCCAGGACATTCATATGGATATCAGGATGGCTGGCCAGCCATTGATATGAGACACTCTTTCGTGAATTACTCTTTGCGATTCCAATTTCATTCTATAATTTTGGAAGAGTTAGGATTATATTCCTCGATTTTGAACACAGCTTTTATTCTACTGCCATGTTGCTGTTGATGTGACAGTCGGGTAGCATTGTTATTGTGGACTGTAGTACTGAGGCTTGGCTTGGTATATGGTGCCCACTTATTCAAGTGTAGCACCCTGCAGCAATCCAGACAACCCTTATGGTGTTTATAGTGGTTTAGACAACCTTAGAAAGCTCTCTAACTGTTAGCTGTGGAGCGTAGCATTCAGGCTTAGTCTAGGAGGAGTGTAAAGCAGCTTGTTTCATCAGTATCTAATCTTATAGTGCAGCTTAAGTGAAAAAGAACCACGCAGAGTAGTTATAAAAATAGTTATTTATTATAGACACTCACTATCTCAATGGAATATCTCCTACCTGGAGATATAATAACAATACACACAATACTTTGATAATGCAACAAGTAAATAGCATGAACATACAGTGGGCTCCAAGGGGAGTCCAAACCACATACAAAAATAGTGGAATGTGTCTAACGACCAATGTCGGGAGTGGACTCAGAAGACTTAGAAGTGCTGGGGGACCAAGGAACCACCTGAGGTAAGGATCCAGGACCCCCATGAAGGCCATGTGCTAAGTCGATACACAACCGCGTGCTCAAGGCAAGTCATGGTTGCAATTCTTAGGAAAAAGGACCCTTCCCAGAGGACTTGGAAGACACCTTGTGGAAGTTGGACGTTTCGAGAGTCACCCCATCCGTGGATACCCGGGAGACCAGGTTACCTGCCCCAGGTAAGCCGGGTGCATAGGAACAAAATTACGTCGGGAACCACCGTAGACTCCAATGGAGGATTTCAAGCAAGATGCTGCTGGCGAAAAAGCTGGAAAAGTCCGGTGGAATCCAAGCCTGGGTTCAAGAAGAGTAGAACCTGCAAGCAGAGGGGACAAAGTTTAGGTCACTCAAGAGTGACCTGGGGGCATGCGAGTTGTGTGCCCACCAATGTCAGCTGTTGCAGGGAAGTTGACAGTGCTTTTCTGCAGCTACGTGGACCAGGTGATGCTTAGGGCGATCAGGAACATTGTATGAGCTGTCCCACGTCGGTTGTCAATATCCAGGAGGTTGGTGTCTGACGGGACCAGCAAGATCCAAGAGACCCACCACGCGCAAGTAAGTCAGGGCATGCTTCAAGGAAACAGGGGAGCCTACTGGAATTAAAGAAGACCCTTGACAGGGCCCGCAGTTCTCTGGAGACAAGAGTTGCCCAGCCTTAGCAACAGCCAGCCAAAACGGTGCAGAGGGACTCGGTTCTGGCAGTGTCGATGAGGGATCCTGGCCTCAGACTCGGTCTGAAGACAGTGCATGCCTCGAGGAAGTTGTAGAACCTTCAGCTGTGTTACTGAACTGGTTGGAAAAAAGGACCAGCAATCGGTCAGCTTGTGTTGCGGTGCCTGCGGATACAGTGGAGTGACTCCTGCACTCCAAGGGAGATTTCTTCGGTTGTCTTTGGATGTCCACAGGACCTGGAAGGGACCTGTTTGGAGCACAGATAGTGACAGTGCAGCGGGTTTGCAGAACGTAGAGATCAGGAGCAGACAGAGTCTTCCCGGTTGCAGTCTCGGTTCCAAAGGCGAAGTCTGATGCAGTCAGTCCGACGCGGTCTGCACGACTCGGTCAGTATGTCCAGACAGTTGAAGAGGACGCGGAGCTTGATCTGAATTGAATCCCACGACGAATCTAGGCACGTACCCTCAGGTAAGCTCTTAGGTACCCTAAGGAAAGGGTTGGGATGATCCAGGGAGGGGTTGGACAGTGGAGAGGATACTCCCATGTCCTTTGTCCAATTTTGCCCCAGAGTGGAAGCTAACGGCCCCCTGAACTAGTCTGAGCTGGAGTATGCAAGGAGGGTACCAATGTGCCCCTCTAGCAGTCTGAGGGGCACTGGCAAGTGCCCCCACCCTGTCCCAATACACTAAACCCTGTCTGGGAGGTGGTCACACCTCTCTGTGACAGGATACCTATTGTTCTACCACCCCCTGCACAAGCTTGGCTCAGCAGCAGGAGAGCAGAATCGTGTCTCAGGTCGGCATGAGCTCTAGCTTGCTGTCCAGTTCTGGAAGTCTGGTACCAGGAGCACTGAGGGCTTCCCAAATTAGATTTACAGTGCATGGAATCATTCCTTCCACATCGTTTATGGTGTGAGGGTATGATTCTAACATGATTGATACTAAACATGACAGTGTTTGTTCCAGCCAGTGTAGGGATGGTCATTGCATGATGACGCATGGCCACTTTATTTATTGTAATGGCTGATGCACTGCCAACCCGGGAGAAGGGACTCAGAGGTTGCAGGGGTGTCCTGCTCATGCTGGGGCACTCTCACATTTAGAGCAAAGCACACTGTCTTCAGGACTGCAAGGCCTACTAGAGGGGTGACTTAAAGGCTCATAGTGCAGTGCTGTTAGATATAAGGATACTTATATCTTTTGTGAGAGATGCAAGCACCAACTCACACTGGCTGCAATGGCAGGCTTGGAGTCAGAGTTTGGAGGGTCCCTCATGGGTGGCATAATACATGTTGCAGCCTTATGGGGGGACCCCGGGTGTACCTAGGCCCTAGGGACCTCATTACCATATACTAGGGACTTACTAGGGCACACCAGCAACAAATTAGGAATGTACCAAGGTACTCGCCATAGCCAATTTAGGGAGTAAGCACATTGACTGGTGTCCTGATTAGCAGGATCCCAGTCAGACTAGTCAGAAAAACAATATGACACCAGCAAAAAAGTGGGTGTAACCATGAAAGCAGATCCTAATTTCCTACATGTGGCGAGAAAGTTCCTCTTTGTTAGCCCCCACTTTTTGCCTGGGTATGATCTGGTTTCAGATGTAGTGCACAGGGTCCCTGCCAACAGGGTCCCCTGTGCCAGTGCTTCTTCCTTAAAAGCAAACCGCCTATTGGTACTTCTACCCCCAGTAAGTCCCTAGTAAATGGTACCCTGACTACCTAGGGCCTGGGAGCTGAAGGGGGTGCCTTGGGACCCCCACTCACCAGAACCATACCACTGCCATTGCAGCTTGCATGACCATGTGAGGGATACAACAACAAAGTCGACATGGCACCCTGCCTCGGGGCTATGACAGGTAACACTGCCAGAAGGCATAGGTAAGTCACCCCTCTAGCAGGCCTCACAGCCCTAAGGCAGGATGCACTATACTACAGGTGAGGGTATATCTGCCTGAGCAGATATGCCCCTAGAATATTGGGGTCCATTTTCTAATAATGTAAGTGCCAGTGAAGCCATAGAGAATACATGGGCTGGAGACTCAACAACTTGAGTTTCACAGCACTATGGTGGCTTCACTGAACACAGGAGAGTTTGGTACTGAATTACTCCTTTCAATAAATCCACACAGATGCCAGTGTGGGATTTATTGTACCATGTTCCCAGAGGCTACCTCAGAGGTGCCCCCTGAAACCCTGCCAAACCTGATCTGGTCTCTGGCCAGCTGTAAGCAGACAGCCACCACCAGACATGTTTATGGACCCTTGGGTAGAGAGCCCCTGCTATCTGGGACCAGGAACAATTCACATCCTGGGCAGGGGTGTCACACCTCGTCCCCCAGGACGGGCCAGTGCTCGAAGAGGGGAGCTTCAAAGACCTGCCACCTTAGTAATGCGACCCCCAACCTCCGTTGCTGGGAGCAGATGGCAGCCCCCGGTATACACCCCCACTTTGGGTGGGATAACCCCGGAATAGTAGGTGTGCCCACCTCTCCCAACTCCACCCCTAAGGTGGGGGAGGCGTGGTGAAGCACATCTTTCAGTCCCCACCATCTTGAAGATGGGGAGACCCCTCCAATCAGAGCTAGGTCTATGCCTCCCTCCCACAGGAAGGTGGCATAGTAGAGGGTGTAGTCACCCCAGGTAAGGTGTCCATTGGCCCTACCTGCTACTCCCCTAAACTGCACCTAAATCTAGTATTTAGGTGTCTCCCCCAGACTTGGAAACTAGATCTGCGACAACCGAAGAAGGAAGACGACCCTGAAAAGAAGACTGAAGACGATGACTGCCTCGGCCCACACCCTATAGGCCTGTCTCCAGCTTTTGAGGACCTGCAGCCAGCGACCTCTGAAAACCATGGGAGGACTGCTGCCTTCAAAAAAGACTCCAATCTCCTATGGACCGCGGACCTCTCCAAGAAGTAACCACAACTGCAATAATTTTTTTCCCATAGGATAACATTGGACTGTGTAGAAAAGTTTCTAAGTGTTGATTTTTTAAAGTGAAAAGTACTTTTAATTAAAATGTACTTACCTTATTACGAAGATCTTGGTCTTAAAATAAAGTACAAGCAAAGTATATTTTTCTAAAATTAGTCCGGCTCTCCGTCTTGAGTCGTGTGTCCATTATTGATCACTGTTCCGCACACTCCTCTGTGTTAGGCCGAAGGCTGCTTGCCCAAAATACCACTAATAGAGCACTTTAGGGGAACTCCTGGACTCTGTGCACGGTATTACTACCTAGTGGCAATATCATATACAGAGCCAGCTTCCTACAGTTCTGTATCAGTGCATACTGTAGGATTAGCCATTCAGAGTCTGCATTGTCAGGGTAGGTAGTGTTGCAGTGGGCAGTGTCATGGCCAATGTTAGTGTGCAGTGCCAGAGCTGAAAGTCTTAGTGTGGGCTGAAGCAGGGTGCGCAATGCCAGTGTGCACTTTGAGGCTGGCCAGAGTCAGGGTTGACAGTGTAAGAATGGGCAAGGCCGAACTGTGTTAGTGTATGTCACCAGTGTCCGTATGTGTCCTACTGTTATGGAATGAACACTCCACAAAAAGTAGTAAAGTAACGTACCTCACTTACACTTGGAAGGTGTGGGACAGGGTTGGATTGGGATTGAAAATCGGCCCGGGCACGATAAAAAAAAGTGGCCCACATTTGCATATTGTATTACCACAAAACACTACTATAATGTATTAAAAAAGGGGGGAGGGTACAAAAAAAATGTGCGGATTATTTTA
Organism: Triturus cristatus; assembly: GCF_964204655.1. Classification (NCBI taxonomy): domain Eukaryota; kingdom Metazoa; phylum Chordata; class Amphibia; order Caudata; family Salamandridae; genus Triturus; species Triturus cristatus. The sequence continues at coordinate 698,751,643 of NC_140594.1, read as the reverse complement.
CATTGGTGAAACACACCTGAAAACAAGTGAAGCCACTTCTGCTCAGGCCCCCTGCTCCCGCTCTGTATGCATATATTAATGGGCCGGCCAAGCGAGAGAAAGGGAGTGACACCTCCGTCCCTTGATAAAAGGGAGGTAATGGTCGCCCATCTGCCTCCAGAAAGGCCACTCAGGCACCCACTGGGTCGCTGGCGTCATAGAACAACGCAGACTCGCCCGAATCCCCCCAACCCCCGGGCTGCTCAAAAAAGCAGCCTACAGCTGGAACTGGACACTGACCCCTCGGGCATTGCCCGAGAGCCCACGTTACCAATCCAACCCTGGTGTGGGAGAATAGCCAGGGGGGAGAAAGGTGGCTAGTGCCAAGAGTTAACTTTCAGCTGTGGTAGTTGGAAATAAGTGGCATAGGTTACATTTGAAAAATAAAATGACTGCATGATTCTGGGCATTTGTAGTTTTCAATATGTGCCCAAAAAAATACATTCCGTGAAATCTGAGAATATGTCTTAAAATTACAACGTTATGTTTTAAGTAACCTGGGTGAGAGCTCTATTGTCTAAAGTTAAAACCTCAAACATCTGCACTGACCCAGGTAACTAATGATAACAATTACCACTCAGACCAGAGATATAGGGATCCTGCTATTTTAACATTTTTAAACGACAATACAACTCAATGCCAATATGTTTGCTCTAAAATTACTGTCTAAATTGCAGTAGAGAGTCGGTGTAACTATAACTAGTCTAACTTTATATGTATTAACAACCAGCAAACTGAATCATTGAAACCATGTACAGGTTTGTCACTTCACTGTCATCAGGACGTGTCCTATTCAGTAGTTCCAGGAAGCAGTTATTATTCTACTGTGTGTTCTTTACAATTAACCTAACAACTCCATCCGAAAACACTTTCGTGTATTTCCTATGCTTATAAAATGTACATTTAAAATAAAATGTTTCTGAAACAGCTGTAATAGAAGAGCCATTTTACCAAAATTAGGTTAAGCAAAACTATAGTGGAAGGTAAAGTATGAGAGTCCAGCAAACTGCCTTACACAGAAATTGGTGCTCAGAAGTAAAGACCTTCTCTGTTTAGAAATTACATCTGTGCAAAAAGTGTCCTTTTCGCATGCCTCAACCATAATTTGCTGAATTTTATTGCTTGTTTTTAGACTCTGCACACTAGGGCACTGCTGTTGAGTGCCCGGTGTGTGTTCTGTGGTCCCTAAAACATGCAAAAAGTTGTATATTCCCTGATTGGCATATTTAGTTCTCCAGTAAAGCCATTCTATATAGTGCCAAAAATAATCCCATAGCATGGAAATTTAAATGTCATCTCAAGACTACAGCACTTATTGTGCCATCCACTAGTGTGGCACAGGAATCCATGGCTTTATGTCTACCATTGTAGCATGCATGCTGCAGTTTAAACCTGAAGACTTATCTGTTCAAATAACCCTTTTGAAAGGAGAAAAATCTTCCTTTTAAATATTAGTAAGTCATCCCCATGTGGATATTGTAGTTCATAAGGTAGGATGCATGATATTTTAAAGCGGGCCATGTCAATATTTAATGTTACCATGCTCTTGCAGTGACAAGCCTCTAAAAGCTATTTCAGTGTGTAAGACTCTGGCTCTTTTATGAGGAAACCTAGAGTACGGATTAACATATTAATTCTGCAATCTAAGATTTGGACAAACTAGAGAAATAGTTCAACTACTAATTTTTATATTTTTTTAAAATCAAACTCAATGGTGACATTAGATTTTTTCTAATATAATACTCTCTACAAGATCAGAATGCCTGCACCATTTTGGATTCCCGCTAGAATAATGCATTATGGGTAGGGTTGCCCCTAAAAAAGTTTTACCCATTTGTTAGGAAATGTCTGGAAGGTACCCCCACCCACTGGCTGAGGAACCGTACACAAATGGAACTCACTTCCAGCACCTAGGAACACTTTCTGTACTTGTGTAAGAACAAAGGAAGGACTGCACCTGCTGTATGAGACCTGTGATGAGACCTGAAGGGCTGGAACTGCTCCCACTAGTATCCAAGACAAAGAAGCGGATTCCAAGGGCAAGCTAAAAAAATTGACATCTCTGACAGGATTTTTATTATGTTGTGTTTTTGACATTTTTACTGCTTTTGGACTGCTAAATGTATTACACATTTTCTCTCAGCCTGTCTGCTCTGTGCTACAGCTATCAGGGGTTGAGCCCAGTTTTAAATTAATAAAATCTCTGCGTTGACATATCAGTTTAGTGACTTTATTACTTGTGATGGCCTACCATCCACCTCAGTTAACAAATCACGTTTTTACACCTTAGTTCAAAAGAAAAAGTACACTCAAAACAATTGTTTTTAGCATATGCACCCAGAGTGAAGAACATCATCCCCTCACTATAAAGACAAACCGTTGACATGCAACCTTTTAGAAATAACTTTAAACCATTCTCTTTCAATATAATTTCCAGTTATGACTTCATCCCTGAATTAAAAAAAAGAACAATCTTAGTTGTTCATCTGAAATTAGTCTTTTGTGACAGACTTTGATGCCAGATCAGGTACTGTTCAGTTTACATATTTTCTCTCTATGTTACCCAATAATGTACATGTTCATTTTTCGTGCTCTTGGTCAGTCTTGTGCTCTTTTTAATTACTCTGGTAGTCTGCTTATGTGACTGAAAATCTACTTTCTGTATTGCTTATATATTTTATTATTATTATTATTTTTTTTAAAAATTTTAAACAATCCTTTATTGACCACATATAGATCTGACACAGCCATGTGCCTACATCCCACCGGGCCGGCACTGCGTCACTCAACAGTCGCATCGAAGGAAATTGGAGGAGCAATCACAGCAAGCCGCCTACAACCCCTGTGGGCCGGCCGCGTCAGGAGTGCAATCATATCGGGTAGCAATCAACTCAGGTTCGTAAACAAATACCCCCCAAAACATCAACTGCAAGAAGTCACTTCAGCGTCACCGTCCCTTGTCTCAGTAACCAAATCTCTGTCCAATCATTCTCTACTCAGCTCTCACCCCTAGAATTCCATTATCCCGCAATGCCGTCCTCGACCCTACGCCAAAAAGGATCCCCCACTGCTCTGCCCTGTCCGGGAGACAGTCCTCACCCCTCTCCCGCCCCCCCACCCCTTCACACTGTCTCCCCCCCGCCGGGATCTGGGACGGGGTCCCCAGTGTCATTGTGTGTCAAAAGATAAGTCTGAAGAGGGGCCCAGATATCCCGCGGGCGCGTGCTTATATGTTTTATTATTCACTTTGAACTATTACTGTCGTATCGTTCACATATTACAGGCCTCTGCCTAATAATTTACTGTCACTAATCCGCCCTTTTTGTATTCGGTATCTCAAGTCTTTTCAGTTGGGCCATGCATTTTATTAATATTATTCCTCAATGGCAGGCAGCTACAATGTTCTAATGTCACTTACTTTATAACAGCAACTTTAAGCAAGCATTTGCAATGCAATAGGTCTCGCAATTGAGAGATTTTGAACTATTGGCATTGAAAATTACCATGACTTTAATTTATGGGTTTAAAAAACCTGAAAAAAAGGCAATGTCATTTACAATACCAATAGGTTAAAGTTTCTAAAATGGAAGAAATATTGCATTGCAAATGCTTGTTGTTTACAAGAGCCCCATGCTGGCTTTCATGTTAATAGAGGCCATGCCCTTTTCTTTAGGCAATCCATGTCCGTGGCCGTTATAAAAGTGAAAGCGCGGTATGGGCGTTTTTACCAAAGAAAACATTTGTTTGTCAAATTGACAAACAAAAGCTTTTATTTCTTTTAACGCGCCCCGTGAAAGTGCGCTGAATATTGCAGGAAAGCATGTAGTGTCTGCAGTAGGAGAAACACATTAAAAAAAATAATGCTTGCAGACTAAATTAGACCTACAGTGTAACAATTGAAGTAAAAGGGCCAGTCCTCATGGGAGGTTACAAATGAAGACAAGGAGGTACTAAGAAGGGAGTAACAAGCCTATTAACGAATAAGAAGCCAGCATTTACGAAGGACAATGACACAAGCCAATGACAAATATGGGCAGAGAGTGGGCGGAGCTTCAAGTACATACTCCAATACAGCATGCCTCGCAGAGCAGTGCATTCGCAGTCCAAGCTCGACCTAAAAAGGAGACAAAAGAGGAGACCCAATCTGCAGGCAAATGAATAGCAGTTATTTAAAGATACAAAATAAATACATATAAAGGTGCATTTTTAACCAGCTCTGTCACCGAAGAGAAAGTAACTATTTTAGTTGGATGTGAACAATGGTAACAGGTTTATTGCCGTCACTCAAAGTGAAGGTAGCCAATGGGTAACGTTTGCTGACCCATTTCCCCATTCTTTATGTTGTGGTGGGGTGAAGCAAAATGTGAATGACAATTTAAAAGACCTCAATCATATTTTTGAGAATCTTTAGACAAACGTAAAAAATCTGCAAAGTGAATTTTATGAGTAGATGATAACGTCTCAGAGAAAGTGCATTTTCTGTACGTCTTAGAAAATTGTGTCAGGTCTGTATTTTATTTTTATGCATTATATGGAGAGCTTTATTCTTTAATTATTGACTGTGTTGCCTATGTTTTTATTTAAATATCATCTTTGTAAACAGAAATTAGATTATCTTCGTGTCATGCAAGAGATTCATTCAGAAAGGGTAGTGAGTCTAAAATCAGTGTTGGTGTGGCAGCTGTTTTCGTGAAGATAATTGAAAATAAACCTTTTATTTTAATTTCACTCTTTGTACTAACAGTCGGTGCTGCAAATATTCCTTATGAAAAAAGTACATTTCATATTATATTAAAAATGAACTCAATGGCATTGCTAAGTGCATCATTTGTAGCTTCACCTCCACACCTCAATAACACTACCATCTCAATGATTTGTCAATTACTGAGTGAGAATTAGGCCATGGCTGGCCTGTTGTGTGCAAGAAGCATGCAGTCCATGTACGTTAACCCTTTATTCCACCGCTACACCCACCTCGTCTTCAGCCCAGCTGCTATCAAATAAATCCCCTGACATTCTTCACTACATAGAGCCTACTGAGAATAACATTCCTAATGATATAACCGGTTATATAATAATAATGGTAAACAACATGGACCATATATATTATATCCAGAGGACAAAGGCATAGTGATGGATTCACAAAAGCTATATAAAAATTCTGAAATCTTCTTCACTTGGGAATAAAGTAAATGTGCAGGTTTTTAGGGCATCACAAATATCTCCCCAACTAGCCATGGAAAAACCCAGACCCCTTTTGGGGGCCCACAGGGAAAGCAGCGACTAGTGGGTCTCAACCATGAGGATGAATGTTGTTACCTGCAGATAATAACGACAGAAAAACAGATCAGAACTATATATAGACTGTACAGGTTGGTTGGCCGCACGGTAAAGCGGCCTGAACAGAAACAATAGCAGAATAAGCATTGGCAAAATCCAATCGGTTTCTCCTTTAGGACAAGCGAGGAAGAGGGTCAACACCCAAGCACATCCTCCTATCTAATAAATAATTTCATAATTTCATCCAGAGGGTCCAAAACACCAGTGCCTTTAATTGAGCCAACATGCATTATTCATAGGACTTGGTGTTAATTTAAAGATCACTGCGGAATCCCAGCATGCTCTTCTACCACGTTCTTCAACTTCTCCTCTTCTTTCCTTAACTCATTTTTTTACACTCTACCAATTTGCACAGTCCCACCTATTTTTTGGGCTAACGCAGCTGCATTAATTTTGAACAGTATTGGCCTAATGTACAAAGTGATTTTACAGTTTCAGATGTCAAGTTTGAGTCTTTGTGACTGCAAAATGCCGATTTTAAATGGACAAAACTCACACTGTGATTCAGTAACACATTACAGGATTGCAATTTGGTTTTCAGATTAAAAATCAGAATCAGTATTTGGAAGCGGTTTGTAAAGGGCATCCCTTCCAAATACCGATTCCTTAATTCATGTATTAATGTTCTGCAACCGAAATTCGGTCGCAAAACATTATTTTACTACTAAATCCAAATTGGTGATAACCATTCACAAAGGGAGAGTGGGGCCCAAGGGACGCCTTCGCCTTTGTGACTGTCAACAAAAACATCTTCTAGGAGCAGGCAGTGGGCCACCCTACCACTGCCAGCTCCTCAAATGTGTTTGTAAATTAATCATTTACTTTTTAAATGCATCGGGTTTTTCTATTAGGAAAACAGGCTTCATTTAAAAAAAGACTGCTTTATTTAAAAGCAATCAGGAACATGGTGGTCTGCTGACCCCAGCCAGCTATCATACCTGTGAGCTGTGACTCTAACCAATCGGAGCGGATCTCTATTTGCAACCTACATCATTCATATTAATGAGGTCGGTCAAATTGCTACCAACTACGAATCGGTATTTTGTGAACCAGCCTATGAATATATATAGGTTACTTCACAAGATAAGAATGCATTCGGTAGAAGTCAGTGTGCAAATTGCACCCATTCCTACTGAATCTGTTTTAGTAAATTCCTAGCTAGGAACTGAAAATCATCATTTGATGCAATTTACGGTTTCTTATTAGAAATCTTTGCACTGTTAAGACATCCAGAGCAACTAGTTAGCATGGAGGAGCGATTTATCTGATTAATTCTAATAACGAACAAGGCTCCTCCATGCTAACAAGTTACGCAACCCCCACTGGCTGTTCGTTTTCATCTGGTACTGACCTTTGTGTCAACAGACTTTGGATTCTTTGAAAATTAAATGTCGGATCTGCTATACTGGCAGACCAAAAATACAATACTCGTGTAGTGCTGTGGATTTTTTAACAATTTGTTAATATATAGAATTCCTTTTCTTTTCATATATTTATTTACACTACTGAGGTGGCGTAGTGTTTGTCCATTGTAGCACATGTTACCATTGCAGTGTATGTACTCGCCATAGATTGAGAGTGGATGACGTGCTAGCCGTCTATTACCACTGCCATCTCTTACCTTAAAATCTTAGTACATCAGGCCAGAATGTCACCAAATTACACTTTTCAGTGATATAGGTGTGCCATGTGCAAAAGACACAAACAGCTGTGGCTCAATAGCAGTTGCCTCCTGAACTAAGATTTCAGGGACTCTGCCTGCGAAGTTGCCCTTTCTCTTCCTGTCCAGCCTCCTACACTCTGGTGAGAAGGATTAAATAAATGTACTACTCATGTAAGTTTCAGATCACTTTTCTGCCATTCGTCGCCACATAGAATAATGCTATATTGACAGATAGAATTCATGCTTACAACTTTTTCATGTACAGCACTGCATATGGCCACGTATGTCTGTCATGCCTTTGACAAGCTTTTAAACCCAAACTTTGGGCCTGGTGTAAGAAATCGCGTTTGTGATTTCATAATAGCAAATTTTATCAATTCGGTATTAGGGATTTGCAAACTGCGATGCACAAGAGTGTGTTTGACACTGTTAGCGATTTGTATTGGCTCGCAAATGGACCTGCCTCATCAATATTCATGAGGCAGGTCGCAATTTGCAACCCATTCTGAATGGCTACAATTATTGGGATGGTGACCTGCTGTGGTCAGCAGGCCGCCATGTCTGTGATTGCTTTTTAAATAAAGCAATATTTTTTTTGTACCGCAGCCAGTTTTCCTCAAAGGAAAATGGGATGCATTTCAAAAATAAAAATGAAAAGCTACCTTTTCGTTTTTTAAGAGTAGGCAGTGGAATGTTGGCACCCACATTCACAAAAAGGCCTTCAGGTTTGCGAATGTGTTACCTCCAACTTGATGTTGGTGGTGACTGAAGATTTTGTGACTGAATTCCCGGATGCAAATCATTCATACATACCAGTGCTATTCGGTATTATAGGAAGGGACGCCTTCCTAATACAGAATCGCAAAAGCAAAATGCAATTTGGTGGAGAAGGCCCAGCCCCCTTCTTACGCAGTAGATACTGTTGAGACCTTGGCAGATGTGAACTGAGAAAAAGACTTGTCCACGTGCCCAGGATTCTGCTGAGTGTCACAATAGGAAAGTCGCGTTGCTCATTATCGGTGCATGTTTATTCTCATTAACAACCAGCAGGCCCTGGGGAACTGAGGGGCTGTCTGTGAGACATGTAATGATCTCAGGCTCCAGTGTGCTGGCTTCGGCATGTTTGTTTACTGAGCTACCAGAGTGCTCGGTGTCCCCGCGGAGCTGCTCTGTTCACATGGTGCTCACAGTAACACTGCCACATCCGCCCTTTAAATGTGTTCCTGGATACACGGTTTACATTTTCGACCCACATCTGGCGTATGTTTTGTTTAGCAAGCAAGTATGAATTCATCTTCATATCAAATATGTAATAAACGTACTTAGGTATGCACAATACACTGTACAAGCTTGGAGCCCATAGTGGTGGACTGACATCTAAAACCAGCCCTTATTGCACCAAGTGAGCCCGACCGTTTCCAGGAGGATTTTTTATAAGGGGACTCGGCTAATTAAATACATATCCACAAGGAATTGCTCGTGCCCTCTCGGAGCCAGGCTGAACCAGTTGACGCTCCCTCAGTCCTCCCACCCCTCCAGGCAGCCATCTCGTACTCAGGCTACCAGGAGTTCTCTGGTTGCCGAAAGTGGCCACTTTCATATAAATACACAACCACTTGCTGAGAAATGTTTTGGGTGCAGGTGCTAAATGAGTGACTGTGTACAGGTGACTTTTAATTCCAGAGCAATTTTTAGGCCTGGCCTAGAGTTAGGTTAGCTGTTTTGACAGCATCAAGTAAAACGTATAAGTAAAAGAGGCAACCCTTATACATACATAGAGAAGCTTTAGGTCAGACCTCTTCGTCCATTGATCGGTTTTTCATTCACATGCTGCTTCTGCCCATTACAGCAGACAGTATGGAGTTAGCCTCTTTAGCCATTGCCCCCTTACACTGTGAGCAACAGTGTTTATCTTTGTCACGTGCACAGGGGTGTAGCTTGGTCAGTAAGATTGGGGGTGGGGCGTGAGCTTTAATTTTCCCTGTAATCACTCCAGTTAAAATACATTATGCGAGAAGCAAAGCAGGGCCCGGGGGGCCTTAAAGAGTAGTGGGAAGGTTGAGGAAGGCAGACTGCCAGGGCTACTTCTAACCAAATATTTTGTAAAATAAACATGTTAAGACCTTTAAAAGAGAGAGAGAGAGAGAGTGTGAGTGTGAGTGAGTGAGTGAGTGAGTGAGTGAGTGAGTGAGTGAGTGAGTGAGTGAGAGAGTGAATGTGTGTGTGTGTGTGTGTCCCTATGTGTAAATAAAACGCCCAAGTGAAATCCAACAAACACCTCACCATACCCGACTCAAAGCAGCTGTACCCAACTATGTGCTGCAGAATACATTTATTGGGGGGTTGAAGACCCCACCAAGCACCCTGTCTGAAGATTCACCCCTGCACATGTGCACATCTGACTAAAAGGAGATGGTACTTCAGTGCCAGAGCTACTGGATCAATGATTTAATTTCCAAATGCTTTTAGTTTTCATTAATTATCCTTTTTATTGTTATAGCCATCCTTGCATATTTAAACTATGCATTGAAATCGCAGTAATGCAGTCAATAGTGCCTTTCTAGACCTGTTTTAAGTACACCTACTGCTAGGAAGTACCCATATTGTTACATTCAATTATATACAATGGTTATTTTTTGTGTTAAACCTATATTTAAAGCATATGGCTGCAATATTACCCAGCAGCATATTTCTTTTTTGTGCCATATTCTAGCACTAAAAATTAAATTAAAAACAACATTGTACCAGCTTGCAAAGGCCAGACCTGTTGCTTTGTCAATTCTTGTTTATGTGTGAAGTTCAGATTTAAGCCTACAGTAATCTCCCCTTTGCTACTATCTGCTTGATCTACATAAGTGTATGTCTTACCCAGCAGCTGCACCTGCTTTACAAAGTACTATATCAATACCTTGTAATGCATGATATATGTACACCGTTGATAGTTGTTTTTTCCCGACGTTATCGAAATACATTTCTGAAGAAAAAATCCTACTTTCAGTCACCACTTTTCCTTCTACCCTTTATTTGGCTACCTGGTATTTGACAATGTCTGTTTATAAGTATCAAATTTGGAAATGTCTGTTTATAAGTATCAAATGCTGTTGTCTGTAGTTGAAACAAACATTGCCAAAGCCAATAGGTATTGTCTATGCAAGAACTATTGGTTTTGCCAATATGTTCTAGCCATGTTGTACATCAGTGTGGCTGCTGTTCAGCATTGCTAAAAGTTAGTGGGGTAAAGGAGAGTGACGTGCAGTAGACTGTCATAAAATGGAGTAGAGTGGAGTGCTTTAGAGTGTCGTAGAATGGCATAGAGTAGAGTTGAGCTGCATGGAGTGAAGTGAAGTGGAGTAGTGTAGAGTGTTGTGGAGTGCCCTGGTGGGAGTGGAATAGAGTTGAGTGTCATAGAGTGGAATAGAGTGTCAGAGTGGAGTAGTGTCTTAGAGTGAAGTGGCATAGAGTGTTGTGGATTGAGGTGTTGAAAAGAGGGGAGTAGAGCGGAGTAGATTGTCGTACAGTGGAGTAATGAAGGAGAATGGAATGACACAGAGTGGAGTAGAGTGTTGTAGAGTGTTGCAGAGTACAGTGGACTGAGAGAGTGTCATAGAGTGGAGAGGCATGGAGTAGAGTGGTATAGAATGGAGTAGAGTGAAGTAGTTTCTCCTAGAATAGAGTGGAGTAAAGTGCCATAGAGAGAGTTGCATACAGCGTCGTAGAGTATAGTAGTGTTGTAGTGTGCCATAGAGTGGAATGGCAGTAGCATAGAGTGCAGTGGTGTAGAGTGGCTTAGAGTGGATTGGCATAGAGTGCAGTGGTGTAAAGCACAGAGATGCACTCTAGAGTGGTGTAGAGTGTAGTGGCATACACTCTGTGCCTTCAAAGACAGAGGTCAAATGTAAGGCTCTGTCTTCCAGGGATCTTAGTAAATACTTTTCTTTCTCTGACTTCTGAATGAGAGGATTTATTTGACAATCATTCTGGCTACTGGGGGTGTGCTTGAGGATGGCTGTGCGATGTTGTTATTTGTTCTAGCACACAACAAAGTTTAAATGCATGCAAAGGGAAACAGCGTTTACAAGGCTGTCAGTACAACGCAGTGCCACTACAACACGGTTAGTACAATGACCGCGTTGTTACCACGCATGCCATTACAACGCACGTCATTACAACAACGTACTGTAGGAGGCTTTAGGTTTTGGATTTTAAATCCAACACCTTCCCTACTATAGAACAGACTGGAGTTGGAATAGTACATTTTACTATTCCAAACTCCAGCTCCCCCTACAGCAAGTCATTGTAATGACTTGTGTTGTAATGGTGCACGTGGTAACAACACGGTCATTGTACTGACTACGTTATAAAGGAATGCTTTGTAAAGGCATGCAAAGTAACGTCATATATTGGCCTGCAAAGGAAGTCTGTAGAAATTTCATAATATATATGAATTTGAAAAACACAAATGAAAAACATTTTTGGGTAATTCTAAACTGCGGTGAAAACAAATATATTAAAACAATCAAAACACATCAGTACTTTAGGTGATGACATTTTCACACATTATCGTTTGTGCGCTGTATACTTTTAGCAGTAAAATCTGTGCAAATATAATGGTCATTTCAATTGAAGATGATTTGTCTGTAATGGCAGTAGCTACCACACCATGCATGCTTCACTGAAGCCTACTCCTCTCTACACTGCACCGCTCCACACCTCTCCAGTCTACTCTGCATCACTCTACACTGCGCTACTCCACTCCACGCCACTCCACACTGCGTCTCTGAACTCTACTCTGCACAACTCCAGTCTACGCCTCGCTACTCTACATCATTCTAATCTTTGCCAATGCACTCTACCCCATACTAATCTACTATGCACCACTGTACTCTTCGCCACTGCACTCTAAACCACTCCTCTCTATGCCACTCTATTCTGCAACATTGCACTCTATGCCACTGCACTATATGCCAATGCACTCTACTCCAGTGCACTCTATGCCAATCCACTCTATGCTACTCTAATTTACTCTGCACTCTGTGCCACTCTGCTCTACACCACTCTACTCTATCATGCGCATCTCAACTCTACTCTGAAACGATCTACTCTGCGCCACTCCACTCTACTCTGCACCACTCCACTCTACACCACCACACTGTACTTTGCATCACTGCACTCTACACCACTTTACTCAAAACCAATGTACTCTACACCAATCTACTCTGAACCACTGCACTCTACAACACTATACTCTACTCTGCAACACTTTACGCCACTGCACTAAATGCCACTGCACTCTACTCCACTCTGTTCTACTCTACACCACTCAACGCTACACCAATGCTCTGTACACCACTCTACTCAGCACCATTCTATGTCACTGCACTCCAAGCCAATGGATTCTATTATATACAGTCTACTCTGCAACACTGCACTCTCTGCCACTGCACACTACGCCACTGCACTCTACTCTATACCACTCTTAGTCTAAGCCAATGCACTCAATGGCACTACACTGTGCACCGCTACACTGTTTGCCATAAGTTCTGTTTCTGTGCTGTGGGTCTTTCTAAATCTTGATTGAATGCTGATGAGACGATGGTGAAGTTTGAGGTGGGTTGTGAATTTCTTAACGGCCTATTAAGTTTGTTAATGGCCTTTTCAATCATTTTGGTTAGATAGGGGAACAGGGAGATGGGTCTGAAGTTGCTCAGTTGATTATGGTCGGCTGTGGGCCTCTTGAGGAGGGCGTTGATTTTTGCAAGTTTCCATTCATCCGGGAAAGGGGCGGATGTGATGGAGGTGATGATGATGTGGGTCAGGGTAGTGCTGATTGGTGATGTTCCCAGGTTGTAGATGTGGTGGGGGCTTGGGTCCATTGGGGCCCCAAAGTAAATGGTCCACATGATTGCAGCTGTGTCGTTTCTGGTGAGGGTTGTCCATTTGGTTAGGTGGCCATTTTGGTTGGGTGTGGGTTTGTTAGCAATGAGTTCTCTGAGGTTGGGCTGATGTGCGAAGGAAAAACATCCATTACAACGTAGGCATTACATCGTAATGCCTTCACAACTCAAGTCGTTACATGACTTGCTGTAGGAGGCAGAAGGTGTTGGATTTGTTGGATTTTCAATCCAACACCTTCCCTACTGTTGCACACACTGGAGTTGGAATAGTAAATTATACTATTCCAAACTCCAGCGCCCCCCTACAGCAAGTCGTTGTAACGACTTGCGCAGTAATGGCATGCGATATAATAATGCGTCATTGTAACAATTTGCTTTGTAATGGCATGCGTTGTAAATACATGCATTGTAATGAGTGCTATTCTGTGCAAAGTTGCTGTAGATGTTTGCAATTTTTCTGTTGAAGAAGATAGATAGGTTACCACAGAGTTGTTGGGAGGCAGCAATGTTGTTGACAGTGACTGAGGGAGAGGTGAATCCTTGATGATCGCGAAGATCTCCTTGCAGCTGTTGGAGCTTTCTTCAATGTGGTCCACTAGTGCTTTTATCCTGGTGTCTCAAATTTCCTGGTGATGGCGTCTGAGTGGAGCCTTGTATATGGTTCTGTTGGAAATGTTGTGGCTGGCTTTCTATTTCCTTTCTAGCTGTTTACAGTGTCGTTTGGTGTTTCGGAGGTCTGCTGTGTACCAACTGGCCTGCTTGTTTGATCTACTATGGTTGCTGGGTTTGATGGGTGCGAGGGAGTCCGTGCAGTTCTTGATCCAGCTATTGAAGTAGTTGATGTCCTTTTTGAGGGTGTCTGTGGGGCTAGGCTGGTCAGTGCGGTGGGCGCTGAGCCAGTCTATTTCTGTGATTTAGCCCTAACTGTAGCTTGAAGCACTGAACCTTGTAGGGGTGTTGACTTGAAGTATATTGATTTGGAAGTGGATGATCGAGTGGTCGATCCACATGAGCTGTGTGATGGAGTTGTATTTGATACTGTCACTTCTGGAGAAGATGGGGTTCAGTGTGTGTCCTACATGTGTGTTTGTTCTGTGATGAGCTGGGTGAGTCCAATGTTGCTCAAGCTTTTGAGGAGTGATGTGGGGCAGGTTATTTGGGGTCTTTCAGGTGAAAGTTGAGGACAACATCCCTACACTCGAAGATGGCCGCCATATCCTCTAAAGCCGACTAAGCTTAGACTCCTGTGACGCCCGTTTCACCACGTGATTCGACGTGACGTCTAACCACCACGCATCGTGGCCGCGGGAAATGAGGAAGAGTCAAAAGCAGCTCTCACAGTATCCGGCTTCTCGGCTCGGCGCGGGGTAGATGACTTGCGTAAGTCCTTCTGGGACAAGTGAGTGAGTGGGCCGTTTTTGTGGCCACTACTTGTCGGCATTGGTGTATGGACCGAATGGGTCCATCTGGGTTGGAACCTTTGATGTCTTGAGATCATCTGGGCCCCCTGCCATGGACAATTGTGTGGTTCGGGTTACAGATGACTACGTGGGCGCACTTGCGGACGTGGGTATGCCAGGACGGGACTCCCCTTCAGTCACACCGGGGGTAGACCCACCGGCATCGCCGCGGACCGTTTTTTGCTCCACAGGGGCCAACCTGTCAACACGACTTGTGCAATAGGGGAGTGGTGATAAGTGGGACTCCTACTTCCCCCATTTGGGACCCGACTTCAGGCCATGTTCCACTACGGTGTTGGAACAGGCAACAAGAGTTATTGCATTGTCTTTTGCTTTACCTCCTACTCTGCAGTGCACCACCACATTGGTGTCTGGAGCTGAGAAGACTGAATGGAGTAAGCGCTACCACCCAGATATGTGAGCTGCGTTCTGGTCTATCGATTCCCCTTCCAGGGGTGAACCCATTTTTTTACTATTTGTCTCTCTTTTAACCACTATCTGGTTCCAGTCACTCTCTTAAAATACTCTATAGTTTTTGTTATTAAATAAGGGGTGTATTACACTACCATTATGCACATACCAGATGGACAACTGTTTTGAGGCTGAAGGGATGACATGACTCTCCTGCTAGATCGATGCATCTATTGACTCTGTTCTGCTTTTGTGTCATCCTTCTTTAGGTCAGAACTAGGATTGGCGGGACCTCGTGCTCGCAATCTTGAAGAGTGGTAGGTAGGAACTCCTCCACCCACCTCCACGTGTAGATAGTTTTGCACTTAGGTGCTGATGAAATGCAATGGATCATATTTGACTGTAATGCATGAAACATGTCAACCACACTGTAAGAGTTGAGCTCAGCTCCACTGGACTAAATGAGCCAGACAGCGGCCACTCTTCGTTTCTTTTAACAAGGTGGATAACCACCCTAATAAAAAATGTATTTGAATTATCCAACCTTTTTTAACGTCACTCACTCACGTCATGTCTACACTGTCTTTTAGGGCCCTCACACCCACAGCACCATACCGCAAGGAACAAAAGATCGCCGCCGAAGAGCCGCTTTATGGGTGCCCATCAGGAATTGCAGCACCAACCCGACAAGTAGCAAGTCCATATGATGAAGCATGACACCTAGCTTGCTGGGTGTGTGAGGACTCTAGTTCCGTAAAGGAGGATTCTCCTCCTCCGGCCTCTGTACTTCTTGTCCACCCTCGGGGAACAGCATACTCTTCGTATTACAGTAAGTTGAGGACACCAAGGAGAACATAGACTCTCGAGTCAATGGTGAGTGAGGCGACAAAGTCGGTGATGAGGTTGGTAAAGGTGACTCGTGGTTTGGGTAGGCAATAGGCGAGGGTTCCGTTCAGGGTGAATTTTTTGGAGATTTTCAGCTTGAATTTCAGGTGCTCCATACATGGGGTGGCGTTCTTTGTGGATGTTATGCATTTGATGGTATCCTTGTAGAAGATAGCAAGTCCTCTTCCTGGCTTGTGAAGGCTGTCCTTTTGGGTGATCTTATAGCCCACTGGGATTGTTGAGCGATGTCAGGAGTCGATAAGGGGTTGAGCTAAGTCACTGTGATGATGAGGGTGTTGGGTGTGCCCCTGCTCAGAAGGTCCTAATTTTCGGTTGTGTGTCTGCTGAGTGAGCGTGTGTTAAGAAGCATGCATACAAGTGTGTGTTGACATGTGGGTTTGCTGTGGCATGTTGTGTAGGAAGGGAGTGTAGGCATTGTTGGTGCTCATGTGGAGTGTGTGTTGAGGGCCTTGTTAGTATTTGCATAGGGGGTGTGGCTGGGTGGCTGCAGAAGAACTGGCAGTGGGTACAGGCGAAAGCTTCTATAGTGGTGTGAGATGCAGCGCTGCAGAAGTTGGGGACTGGTGTCTGGGGTCTGGTGACCTTAGGAGTGCTGCAGAGCAGCAATGGGTAGTGATCGGACCAGGGTTCCTGGTGCTTAATTTGTGCTCCAGACTCAGACATCGCTCCATGCGTATATCCTTGTTGCAGCTGAAATTAGGTAGGTCCCTGGAGGGTGGGGGGAGTCCAGGGTGCCATGATGTCATTTCCTATGCTGAGGTTGTGGGAAATGAAGTCCTCTTGCTTGGCATCTTCTTTTAAAGCTGGTTTTGGCATGAAAACAAGTAATCTCACTTCTTGTCCAGATGGATCATGGTGTAGGAGAGTAGGATCTGCTTCACATGGGTACCCCACTTTTTGCTGGTGTTTCACTGTTTTTTTACCTTAGTCTGGCTGTGGCCCTGCTAATCAGGACCACAGCCTAGCTGCTTCCTCTCTAAAATGGTTTCCATGTACATTAGGTACATATCTAATTGGATTCTGGAGTGCCTTATACGCCCATAGTATATGGTATACTATGTACCTAGGGCATAGGTACCTCAGAGGCCTACCAGGGGCTGCAGCATATATTATGCCACCCCTGGGAAGCCCTCCAGAATGGCACCACAGGTCTGCTACTGCAGCCTGGGTAACGGTGTGCTTGCACCCCTTACAGTGGTATATGCTACCTATATCCACACCTATATACAGACACATATAAACCTATGAGCCCCTCCTATGGCAGGCCTTGACAATCCCGAAGGCAGAGTGCTTGGTTTTATGTGAGAGGGTGCCCAAGCATGAGCTGAGCCCCTCTGAAGCTTTCAGAAGTACTTCCTTATGGCTGTTCTGTGATACAGCCATACCATATACTCTTAAGTGCATTATAACCTCGCGGTAAATGCTAACTTTGGAATGTCTCAATCAAAACATGTTGTGTTTGGTGTCAAATGCTTTGGAATACTACCCCCCCCCCCCCACTAATTCTGATGGGGGGGTAGCATTCCACCCTTCTAGAGGGAGACATGTTCACACTGGCTAATCCCGGTAGGACTTTCCTGAGCCCTGGCATCACAAAATGGATGCCTCTGCCACAGACACGGGTCTGGCCTCCAGCTGCTGACCGAAACTCCGTCAGGGGAGGCCTGGACAATAGGTTTCCTGTCGAAGGGAGGTGTGACCACCTCCCCAGACAGGCTGATGTGTATTGGGGCTGGGCGGGAGCTCTCTCTGGTGCTTTGAAGTCCTGCACTTGGGGCACACTTGGTGTCCCTGTGCATACTCCAGTTCAAACCGGTTGCAGGGGCTACCTGTCCCTGCTCTGGCGCAAAACTGGACAAAGGAAATGGGTGTAACCACCCCTCTTTCCAGGCCCACCCATAGGTGGGGCCTTGGAGTTAGTCCATCCCCTAAACTTACTATAAGTTTAGGAATCCAGTCCCTAGGACAGTAGATTACCCTGGACGAAACTCTGCAACGTACATCCTGGACCTGCAACGTTCTAGCCTGACTAGAAGACTGAAGAGATCTCCCTTGGGGTCAAGGAGTGACTCCCCTGCTTGGCAGGCACCAAAGAAGTAACTGACCGGTCTGCATTGCTGAAGCTCCCGCCGGACGCCGAAGTCTTTGCATCACCAGAGGTGGATTTTCAGACTTCCCCGTGGCTACCCTGAGTCCACAGCAAAGCTGAGGCCCATGGCTATCGTGGATGATGTGGAACTGGGACTCCTGGACACCGTGAACTTTTGCAGCAACACTCTCTTCCTGGTCCTCCTCGAAGTTGTACTTTGGGCTCCGAGTAGCCACAGCCTTGAGCATCTCCTGCACTGAAGATTGTTAGCCTCCACTCCATGAGTGACCCATGGGCCAGCTTCAAGTGCGACCGCTTGAGGCTCCTTCGCGATCATCAGCCCGTTGGCTAGCAGGTCCCCACGAAGGCAACTCCTTTTCTGCTTGGGCTCTCCTGGTTGCTCCAGATGTGCCCTGACTTACCTTTGCTGGGTGAGTCCCTCAGACCTTGCTGGTCTGCACCGCAGTCCTTTCTCTAAATTCCAGTGACTTGCCGTTGCAAAGGCTTGTTGGGTCCATCCTGGTCGCCGACACCGCAGCACTCGACAGACTTTGTGGGACAGCTCAAATCCGGCTTGTGGACTTCGTCAACGCCTCCTGGACCTCGTGGCTGAAGAGTCAAGACACCCATCAACTCACCTGAAGCACCCGACATCTGTGGGCATTGGTCCATCCTGCCCTGGGTCACTGGCAAGTGACCCAGACTCTATCCCCTCTGCTTTCAGGTTCCTTACATCCTAGATCCAGGCTTGGATCTCTTCAGACACTTCTCCTCTTCACGGCAGCAGTAGTTCTTTGCAGGCTCCCACTGAAATCGACGACGTGACCCGATACCAAAAGACACCTATGCACCCGGCTTCCGTGGGTGAGGTAACTCGAGTACTCTGGTGCTTTCGTGGGTGCTTGCCCTAGAACTTCTTAAGTCCAAAAGGGTTTGGTCCTGACTCGATTGGAAGTGTCCCTAATCTTTAAATTTCCAACCGCGACATTGCCCATAGAAGATAACGGGAACCCGCGGTTGTTTTTACACACTGCATACAGTACTCGTGGGTCCCCTGTGTCACTACCTTGGGTGATTCCTTGGGGTCCCAGTGATTCTAGAGGCTATAGGCCTAGTGTCTATTCCAGTCGTGGTTCTTATACCACTTTTTTGGTATATGGTTTGGTACGCCCCTAGGGCCCAAACGTGTATTTGTGCTATTACTGAGAATTGCTGACTTGTAAACTAAGTACTTCGAACTCCAGTCTCAGAAAGAGACTAGAGGGGTGTGTTTTATACTAAATGCATATATTTTAAATATATACCTGGTGTGGTTGTCTTTTCATTTGATCATTCAAGAGATTATAGACTGGTAAAACAAGCTGTTTTACATTCCTTCAAGACTTAGCCTGAAGGCCGCTCTCCATAGCTACCGCTAGGATAGCTTTCAATAAAGGTTGTCTTTAACCTATCACCATAAGGGGTTGTTTGGACTGATACAAGGTGCCCACTAGAACTAGTGGACAGCATATATCAGGCCACCTTCTCACACATGGGAACTCAGTGATGTCCCTTTCTTTGCAGATGAATGGTGGAAGATCAATTGATGTCACTTCCTGAGCTGATACGTGATGGAAAATGAAGGCCTCTTGCTTGGCTTCTTCTTTTTAAAAGGGTTTTGGTGGAAAACCCAGTAATGTCACTTCCTGTCCAGATGAATGATCGGAAATTCAGTGATGTCACTTCCCGTGCAGGTGTATGATGGAATATCCAGAAAATTCACTTCCTGAGCTGAAGGGTGATGGGAAATGACGTTCTCTTGCTTCGCTTCTTCTTTTAAAGATGGTTTTCGCAGAAAAAAAACAGTATGGTAATTTCCTCTCCAGATGGATAATGGGAAATTCAGTGATGTCACTTCCTGTGAAAGGTTGAGATGGGAGATCCAGTGAAGTCACTTCCTGTGCTTATGGATGGTAGTAAATTAAGTCCTCTTACTTGACTTGTTCTATTAAGTCGGTTTGGTGGGGAAACCAGTAATGTCACTTCCTGTCAGATGTATTTTATTTCTTAAACTTTTTTATTTGCTCTATTATATTACATCATCACAATCCAGGTATATTACATAGGGTAAATGTTCTATTATCACATAATCTGGTACTGTTGCATACTGTAATGAATCTCTGTAATACAAGGAATGAGGTTTAGACTTCATACTTCAACAATTTCAACAACAAACAAGGCTGAAGGTATCTCTCTCCACAAACAGGGTAAGAACTATGCAGCTTGGATCTGTACATGTGGAGTGTTGTTATCTAAGTGCGGGTGTCTAGGACTGCCTCCTCCTTTCATACCCTCCCTTTCAAGTGACACAGGAGTGACCCTCTCTTGTGTCCCCTTCTCCCTATCAGTGTATCTTGATATTCCAGGAAAGTGGATGGTATTCCTCTCCAGGCCCTAGCCATTGGTTTTCAACATATTCCACTGGCCTCCTCACAAACCAACGCCTCCTCCTCTGTCCTAGCCCAGTATTCCACTTCCCGATGCCACTCCCGTCAAATTGCCCATCATTGTTTTTTCCAATGACGGGCAATTAGTTTTTTTGCCATTGCCGGATCTATCCAGTGGTGTCTGCTTTCCTCATGGCCAGCCGTGAGAAAGCACCCAGCATACATACCTCAGGGGTGACCCCCAGTTCCCTGACCAATGTCCCCTCCAGATGATCCATAATAAGATGCCAATACTGCTGAACAATGTGGCGTCCCCAAAGCATGTGTTAGAAGGTTTCCAGAGTCTGTTTGCATTGCAGACATGGTCTAGGTCCCCCCTTAAACACTGCGTCCAATTTGCTGGGTGCTAGGTATGTTTGCTGTACTATATTTAATTAAGTTAATTTAAGTCTGGTATTCCTGGAGACCTTCTTGGAGTAGGCTAACACCCTGTCCCAGTCTTTGTCTATAATGTGATGCCCAAGGTCACCCTCCTATCGTTGTTTAGCTGCTGTCGGTTTCATCCACACCATACCATTGAGAGCCCTATACAGCTATGTACTGATATGCCTCCCACTGCCCAAGGACATAACTGACTTACGACAGCATGGTGATGTGGCTCTTGTGCCCCCTCTTTCAACAGCTGTATTAAGGCTTATTCGACTGCCCCATAAACCAAGAACTGTCCCCTTTCCAGACCATAGTCGTCTACCTTCCTGTCAAATGGCAGTAATTTCCCTTCCATTAACAATCCCCAACCGTCACCAACCCAGCCTCAGTTCATCATTCCAGTCACTGTGCCATGAAAAAAGTACAATTTTACCACTAGAAAAAACCACCAAAGGAACCCCCAGGCATACTACAACACTCCACCCAGCATTTCAATGCTACAGACAACAGAACAGGACCCTGTGGTCATCTGTTTGAGGTACTCAATAATTTCTATGTCAATGTGCCATGATTGGGTTCTCTACTTCCCTCTTCCATTCCCTCCATGTGGTTACCATCGAGCCATTGTATCTGAGACAGCAGGTAATATATTTCAAAATCTGGTACCCCTAGTCCTCCCTATGGTTCTACAACATAGTCAGGGCCACCCTCTGTCTGTTTCTATCCCAGACTAGTTCTCTGACCATCATGAACAGGTCACTAATCCAGTTCAAAATTAACAAAGAAGTTTAGGAGCCCTGGCTGAACAATCATTTTGGTGATTTCTATCCTAGCCATTATTGGGAAATCTCCAACAGCATAAATCTCTCGCTGTGAGATTTCTTGCCATTTCCTAGATATAGGAGTATGTCATACGTATACAGCGATATGACATAGGTATCATCCCAAGGCTCTATCCCCCTATGTACCCCTCTACCTGAGCCACGGCCACAAGAACTCTATGGCTATGAGCAACAACAGTGGCGATAGTGGACAACCCTGTCTCGTACCTCTGTGTACCATGTATTTTGTGGAGACATGCCCACCTGTCTTCACTTGAGCACTCAGATTAGTGTAAAGTACGGTAACCCACTTAAACCACTTCTTCCTCAATCCCTATATGCATCATGACATGTCACAAGTAATCCCAGCTCATTGTATCGAAGTCCTTTTCAAGGTCAACAGATGCTACAACAGCATTTGTGAATCTCCTGCTATCTGTCTCGTCTAGGATCATATATAATCGGTGTAAATTAAATGAGGTATTACGGGTAGGGATAAAGCCATTCTGGTCTGGGTGAATTAGCTGTTGCATTTGTTTGCAAAGTCTATTGGCTAGTACTTTACTGAGAACATTAAATTCTGTTGTTAACATACAGATAGGTCTATAGGACTGTGGTACCGTAGCTGGCTGCCCCCATTTTGGAAGTGGTATCACCATGGCTTCCAAGATGGAGGGCGGCAGTTCCCCCTTCTCTCAACTCTCCTTGTACCTTTTGGGGCATTTAGGAGCCAGGTATTTCTGTTAAAACGCGATTGGTACGTCACCCACTCCTGGTGTCTTTCACCTTGGTAAGTCTTTGATTACTTCATTAATCTTGTTAATCAATATGGGCCCTCCCTTCAATGTATCCCGTTCTTCCCTGTCCAGCATGAGGAGAGTAGCTATGTCCAAGGAAATCTCAAAGACCTAATCTGCTATTTGCGTTGATGGGCCATGTAGTGATTCGTAACATTCAACGAAAGTCTTGTTAAATAAGTCTTAAGTAAGAGTCACTTGTACTCCTACTGTCCTGATGTTTGTTAGTGGTGTACCTCTTGTCTCCGGTCTTAACAACCAGGCCAACATTCTGCTGGGCTTGCCCTCCCCCTTGTAGACTCTGGAGCTATATTCCCAGTAATTGTGGCATCTTCATTTTTTAATGAATTCTGTGTATCTTTCCTTACCCTTTCTCAGTTCCTCCGAGGCCTCGCTCTGTGTCACCGCTTCCCGCTCCAAGTTGTGTAGTTGTGCGTCTCAGCCGGTAACCACCCCTGCAACTCTCTCTGTATACCAATTGTCTGTCCCATGCAGTCCCGGGACCACCACTTTAAATGCATCACCATCTGTGTGTAGATCTTGCGTCGTATCCTCATTCTGCTCAAAGTACTTCATTATTGTTACTCTTAGGGTTTCCCTAAAGGGCTGGTCCATCAGTGCATTGGGCTGTAACTGCCAAGTGCAGACTGGAGAAACGATCTCATCCATGGAAAAGAGCAATAGCAGTGGCTTATGGTCCGCAATCGTTCTACCCAGATATTCAAACCTGATAAAGCAGTCATAAAAGGGCATGGCACAAAGTATTTTATGTAGGTGGACATGGAGGTCGTACATGCCTGCATAAAAAGAATAATCCCTATCCTCCCCGTGCTGCACTCTCCATACATCTACGAGGTTCCAGTGGACAATCCACTTAGTAAACCCCTTGGTGGTCTTCCCCGGCATAGATCCCCCAAGAGGTGGGGTTGACTTATCCAGGTGCACATCAGCCACACAATTAAAACCTCTACTCAGTAGCATATGCACAGTAGGCACCCACTCAACCTAGCCAATAGTGCATCCAAGCTTTCCAATTTTTCTTGATTAGGTGCATAGATGCTCCCCAACAAGATCTCCCTCCCATGTACTTTCCCTTGTATCAACCCTCTAGACCTGTTTCAGCTTTCTCCACTGCAAAAGGGCACCCCTGGTCTGACCCATTTGAGCACCCCCTTGCGAATGCAGAATACTCTGTTGGAAAGAACTGCCTTTGCCATCTGTGTTACAACCTTGTAGCCTCTATTCTGGTGAGGTGGATTCCCTGCAAGAAGGCTATATGAACACCCCTCCTTTGTAGATATGCATATATTTGGTGTCTCTTGCAGATACCACCCATCCCTCTCACATTCCAGGTTATTAACATGAAATCATTTCTCGTCTCTTCCATATCTGTCATGCATATTGCTCTGTGGGCTGGTGAGTCCCCTCTCGTATCAATGCATAGAGGTACAGCCTCCTTCACACACCCCAGCACCCCCTCTGCCATCAACCACTCCATTTGGCCCTACTGGCCTGGAAGAATCCCCCCACTACATAAAACAACCCATCACCCAACTGCCAGTGCAGTTGAGCAATGGCTCCCAGCCCAACTCTGAAAACAACTAACACATGCATCACAAACATCACTCATGGTGTAATACCAAGGTAATCAAAGGGGGGTTATTCAAGTTGCTCCTACTAGTCATCCGGCAGCTTCAGTCCCAACCACATAAATGATTCTCGACTAATACAAACATAGCCGTGCAGAAATTATGTTCTTCTTGAGTCCTCATCAGTACCCCCAGTTTGGGTTATACATCACCCAAAGTCTACTGGAGCAGTTCCTTTCTGTGGATCAAAGTTTAAGCTCTGAGTTAGGAAGTTCCAGCTCAGTCATCAACAAAAGAGAGAGTAACAGACTGTGTGCTGTTTGTGGTGTGATTTGAGGCAATGGGTCCTCCAATGTGGAGAGGACATCCGAGTCTGTATCCTATGTTTTCACAACTGATGTTGCTCTGCTATCCACTTATGGACTCTGTTCCAACTGATGCTTTCTGCGTCCTGGACTGCCGCTGCTTTGTCCTGTTCCGTTTGTTGTATAGTGGGTTTTCACAAACTTCTACCAGATAAATTTACAAGTTTTAGTAGGTGGTTTCAATTGAGGCCCAATGTGTCCTTCTTTGCTGCTAGGGTATAGTTTGCATCAGTCCCATGCCTCCCGTAAATCTGAAAAGAATTCCACATTTCCATCAATCAGCACCTTCGATTTGGCCGGGAACATGAGTGAATATTGTATGTCCTCCTCTCTCAGTGACCTTTTCATGGTCATGAAAGAGGCCCCCCATCTTTGGACCTCCATGGTGTAATCTGGAAACAAGGTCATCATACCATTTCCCACTTTAAACAGGCCACGTTCCCTTGCCTTTTACAGCAATACATCTTGTCTCTATAATGCAGCAGTTTCGCAACCACAGGTCTCGGGGATAAATCAAGTAGGTTTTTTTTCACCGGCCCTTTCCAGTGCAAAGAAGGTAGTTAGGGCTTGTGGGGGTACTTCTTTTTACATAGATTTTTCTAGGAACCAGTCCATGTCATCCCCCTCTGCACTTTCCAGAAGTCCATCTACCCGGACATTGTTTTAGCAGCTTCTCTGTTTCAATTCCTCCATTCTACATTCCAATATAGTGACTTGGTCCATGACTGTCCGTAATTGCTCTTAGACATTCTTGGAAGCTGGCTGGAGCTCTCCGATTGTCATTTTCACCTCTCCCATCCTCTCCACGAGATTTTGTTGGTCTGCCCTGGTCTGCCCTGAGTATGCCTACATCAACTGCTACTGCATCGATCTTGTGCTCAAGGGCTTCCATGGAGGCAGTGATGGTGGCTAGTACTTTATTCAGATGCAATTGCAATATCTCGGGAAGGACCACCTGTGCAGTCTCTATGTCTGCCGTCTCGACTGTGGGTCCGTCCTTGTCTTTGTGCTTGACTTGGGCTTCTGGGTCTTATTTTGGCGTCGCTTCACCATTACTGAAGTACAGCTAAGCGATAGCATTGTGCCAGCGGATTGGCATGCTACCGTTTCCTGCTCAGGTCACACATGTTTAGCTCCAGCATTGGCTGTCCCTTTTCATGCAAGGTCATCTTGTCTCTTCACTGAGGGTGGCCGTGCACCATACCCAGTCCATGGGCTCTTGAGTACTCCATGAAGAAAATGCGGATCGAAGTACAGATACCCGCACCAATCTTAACGTCTCACAAAATTTAAGCAGCAAGACAAGGTGCGAAAGAGCCTGGGACACAATCCCCTACGTCCCAAAACTAGGGAGACCAGGAGAGACCCAACTTGAGTACTCCCCCCACCGAGCTGGACCATCCAAGGGGCTTTATCAGCCTCCTTACTCTTCAAAGGTCATCTTCGTGCCTTATTTTCTTTCCTCCCTCTTGTTATGGTCAGATGAATCACTGTGCTCCTAGTTACAACTTCCCCAGTGTATTCACCACCTCACAGCCCTCAGCGGGGGTCACCACCACCAGCTACTTATGTCCGTTTAGCTCTCCTCTACGTGCCCTCGGCCTAGGCTCTGTTGTTTGTATCTGACCTGCCTCCCCCGAGTGGGCTGCAGGACCTTGTGTCTTCTCTGCCGGTCTGCCTGGCTTGGTCAAGTATTGTTTCTGGGACACCACCAAGAGCATCCTGCACCCTTTTCAGAACAATCATTAATGGTCTTGGATGGCCCTGGAATCTGAGGAGCACAGTTTTCAAGTACTTTCTTTATTGCCTCTGGACAGTTATTTGTACCTTGCACTGGGCCTGGTCAGCCCATCCATGCAGCTCTCAGCCCCTCCACCATTCACAGTCACTCGAATTGCAGCCTCATTCCCACTGATCCTTCCCACTAGTCAACCCCTATTGTCATCCACTGGGAGATAATACTGCTGGGCCCATACATGTAGCTACCTGCAGGTTCCTCTACTCAATTTATCAAGGCCCACTTGTTTACAGTGATCCGAGGATCTCCTCAATACTGCATGGTCTGCTGTGGCCCCTCTGAGACTCTTGAACCCACGTTCCCACTTGTGGCTGAAGGTAGGCCCACCCAGCCCACTTCTTTACCGCTGGGTCCTGCTGGTGGCCCAGGTATCCTTGGAGCATCTTCTCCCTGGCTGTCATGCCCCCAGCATCAGCTCTGCTGCTGGCCTCCGTGTTGGGGTCCAAAGAACGCATTTGTTCCCAGCTAGGGCATGGGTATTTCAGTCGCGTCCCAGCACCCACCTTCCTAATATGGGATGAGCCGGTACCAGACTGCACCTTCCTGTCTCATTATCCTGGGTGTATCTCTGGCTCCTTCAGTGTGCAGTGCAATCCCCTTCAGTTGCCCCGCACCCTCCATAGTCTGCCTACTCACCCTCTCACAGCAGCTCTGACACAGCCGCTGAGCCAGGGCACCACTCGCCTGTCTCATGCTCTTGCCTCTGGTTAACCCATGGTACTTCAGGGCAAAGGCAATGGATATTCATGCATCACAGCTTCTACTGGGTTTCTGGCTGCCATTTTGTGGGAATGCAGCGTACCAAGGTTTTGGTTCCTTCCACTCCAATTCACTGCTCCTGGGCCATTGCGAGCAGTCCCACTGGCCTCCTGCCAATCTCGGTGTCCTTAGCACCCTCAGCAATGGTCCCGGCAGCTTTTAGCCGGTTAAATGTGGGGTTTAGGGTTGTCTCCCCTGGAGCACAGCAGAGAGCGTCCAGCTTTTTTTTCTGCTAGCCATATCCCCCACTTCCTGTCCAGATGGAGGATGGGAAAGTCAGTGATGTCACATCCTGTGCAGGTACATGATGGTAGATTCAATGATGTCACTTACTGTGCTGATGGGTGGTGAGAAATTAATTCCACTTGCTTGGCTTTATCTTTTTTAAATGGTTTTGGCAGAAAAAACAATAATGTCACTTCCTGTCCAGGTGGATGATGGGAAGTTCAGTGATGTCACTTCCCGTGCAGTTGGATAATGGGAGATCCAGTGATATCACTTCCTGTGCTGACGGGTCGTGGGAAATGAAGTCCTCTTGCTTGGCTTCTTCTTTTAAAGACGGTTTAAGCAGGAAAACCAGTAATGTCACTTTCTGTCCAGATGGGTGGGAAATTCAGTGATGCCTTTTCCTGTGCAGGTGGATGATGGGAGATCCAGTCATGTCACTTCCTGCGTCAATGGGTGGTAGGGAAAAAATGAGTGTGTTGTCTTTGGTTCCATGAGAAGTGGTTTTATGTTTGT
Organism: Triturus cristatus; assembly: GCF_964204655.1. Classification (NCBI taxonomy): domain Eukaryota; kingdom Metazoa; phylum Chordata; class Amphibia; order Caudata; family Salamandridae; genus Triturus; species Triturus cristatus. The sequence continues at coordinate 698,724,116 of NC_140594.1, read as the reverse complement.
ATTGATATGTCAATTTCTAAGAAAATGTCTCATAAAAATCAAATGAATACTAATATCTGAAAATACAGTCTAGGTAGAAATAGAAAACACAATGAAACAAACACCTTTCAAAATACTGTAAAAATACATTATTAATTCCAACAGGCATGTAAAATTCATTTAGTGTTCAATAATTTCTGCGGTCGCCACTAATGCCAATGACCTGTGCAATAAGATTTCATATAATCAAAAGCCTATGTATCTGAATTCACAAGTAGCCTCCCTCTTTGCATTATATCGATTTACAAAGCATCTTATTTGAACAGACTTTATATAATTTGCCTGTCCAATTCCTAAACATTTCACCTAAAAAAGCATGCGTGAATCTCTAGGATATTCCAAGCCCCATACCTTAATTGGTTTCGTATTATAAAAAACATGGCTTCATCTAGCTGTGTTGTTTACCATCAGAGGGAAATACCTTAATAGCGCTGCAAAGCTTTGCCACCACCAGCGCAAATGTGTTCTCTTTTGCGTTCTCAGAGTGAGACAGAGCGCAAGATAGAGTGACCAAGCAGACAGTGTGATTTATGAATGGGTGGTAGCCATATGCCCAGCAAAGAAAATACCTATGCATGTTTTTGCCATGGTATGGGGTCAAAGGGCAACTTTATAGGTGCATAAATCATGTGTGTTGTTAATAAATGTGCAATATGTCATCCTTCCTATTTGGAGAATGCCCACTAAAGCATCACACACACATGTGCATACAAATATAATCATGGGAAAATCACATTCACACAATTACTATATAATCCAATACGTAACAGGTTTAATCAGAAAACAAGTTTAAAACGACTTCGACGGTTACCAAAATGGCTACAGTGTAGTAGTTTACAGTTTCCTACTGTCTCCATACACATGCCAACCTTTTGACCCACATATACCTTCTGAAAAAAGTAGGTGATGTTCGTGTTAAATTTAACAGGCGGCACACTGAGCGGGACACGTGTTGCATTTCCTCCTGATTGTAGTATTTTCTGCGAGACGTTCTTCGCGCCATCCCGCCTTTCTGTCCTCGAGCACCAGGCTTGGCAGTCTTGGGCATCAGTCCTGCGGGAGGACTCCGCCCTGCGGTGTGTCTAACTGCTGGCAAGGTCACTGAATAAAACATAAGCCTACCACTCCAAGACAAAAGAGCAAACCAAGAAGGCATGCATATCGCACCTGTTTCACTTCAACGAGCGTGTACTTTTGATATGCAGCAAATTCAGATCATTATTTCAAACAATGCACGCACTTCATTTAGTCCCCTCAGCCTGGGAAAAGCAATGATATTAAACATGCACTTTGATGTCTGCGAGAGAGACAGCAATTGCTTTGATACATGTTTTAATCACATCTGCATGCACGTGACCTTTGTCGGATAGTACTTTGGCTCTTGCAAAAAGCAGTACGTCTTCGGCAATTTGACTTTCACAACCTGTTGTGGCGTATAATCCGGTGTAGCGGATGCATTCGGTTCTCATTGAAATCCAAATGTGAGTCCCCAAATTTGGGAGCGCGTGCCAGTGACAGATAATAAAACTGTCAGACACAGCAGGTGATATGTGACACACATACTAAGGTCTCTGCGCCCATTTCACTGCACTCAGAATATTGGCAATAGTAACTGGTCCTCATCTCTGCTTATGTGACGAAATATTTTCAGAAGAAGCCCTTCAAATTCTGGAAATATGCTTATTACTATGAAAATGTTGGATAGGAGATTACCGCAAAACTTCACGGTAAATTCTGTGGTCAGATAACAGCCCTGTGCCAGGCACATAGCTCGCTCATTGGCATCATTCGCGCACTGAAGCAATCAAACCTTATCAGCAAAAAAGCTTGTGAGAGATTCTAAGCAAGTCCTTCTCAGTGCCACAGTAAAGTTATATATTTGGATGCTTTTCAGCTTCTCTTCGTAAGCCAAAACACCCAGAGAGCGCGACTTACATATAGATGTGTGTTAAAACAAGCGCAGACGCGAAAGTGAAAGCGACCGTGCTGTGTTTAATTAGTAACATGATCCACGACGAGGGAGGAAGGCAGCTGGCACCCTGTCCGCTGCTGCTTGCTCCCGAGAGCAAAACGCCGTGGGAATGAACCTTTAGAGAAGAAGTGGGACATGCACCCGCCTTTGGCCATTTGCGTGCTTTCATTATTGAAAGCCATACGCAAAGACCAATCAAATGTTTGGGAGTTGTCAGATCCACACGGAGAAGTTTCAGGTAAGTTTGGAGTGCTCACAAGAAGCCTCCTATAAGCAGCGCATGTGCGCTGCGCTAGGCTCGACCTAAAAAATCAGTGTAGCAGTCGACTGTTTATAACATGCTTTGCGAAGCAGGGCCGGCTTTAGGGCTGGTGCCCGGTGCGATATTTATTTTTGGCACCACCGTGCCCTATGACCGCCTCCTCAGATTCCCTTACTACCACCGGGCAAAAGTGCCCCTCCGTTCTCCAATCACAAGTTATTGCTAAACACAGCGCCGACTCCCCCATGAGACCTGCGCCCTCTCCACAGGTCAGCACCCAGTGTGACCGCACTGTAGTGTCCTGAGAGATGGGGCATTAGGACCCAGACGAGGGCAGAGGGCAGGAGAGGTCACCGGACACCAGTTCCGGTCAGCAAGGGTGAGGGGCAGAACACAGGAAGCAGGGGCTGAGACAAGACGTGCAGCATGCTGGCTGCCAGATATATATATATATAATAAAACGTAGAACCTGACCTGCCTGTGTGGTGATCATTGCAGCGACGCGACAACTGGCGATGAGGCGGGATCAAAATCCACGCGTCGCGGCGACTGTCGGAGCCCACCCGGTCGCGGAAAGAAATTCGGAGCCAGGAGCCCACCCTGGTCCGAAGTGCCCAGCAGAAAAAACATCGTTGCGGGAGCCCACCCCGGCGCTGCTAACAGAAGTAAAAGCAGCACCAGTTGGACTGCCCTAAAGCTGGCCCTGTTGCGAAGTAAATAAACCCTTGCCTTGGTGAAGAGACAACGTAATATTTATTTGTGCCTGGGTTGTTAGAAATAGTACCCTCAAGGCGTGTGCCAAAGCTATGAACTACAAAAATACGGTTACAAGAGATATATTTGAAAACATAAATTATTAATATTGCAGTGTTCTTGTTGTAAACCATGAACATATGCGCGAGTTAAAAGGAGCAAAGCAGAAAGAAAGGACACAAATAAACGGAATGTTTCTACCGGATGAGGACAAAACCTGCAGCCCTCTGCAGCGTACACACCATATTTTGCCACTGGAGTAGCTTTGGGAGAGTTCCAGACTGACAGTTGCTGCTGTGGCAGCCTGGAACAGTCGCCGGGAGATACCCTTGCTGACTTCTTGTAGTGGAGAATGAACATTACAACAACTTCTTCACTTCAGTCTCCTGTCGTTCATCTGTTAAATCACCACATAGTGATAGCTGCTATTTCCTCAGTCCAGCACAAACTCCACCACAAGAACTCAGTACCATATACATACTAACTGGCAGTCCCACTTTAGAGGAAAATAAGAGTGGAATCTAGGGGCAGATTTACAAGCCCCTGGCGACACATTTGCGCCGCTGTTGCGTCACTTTTGTGACTAATTGTTGTCACTTTTGTGACCCAGCGGCGGCATAAACAATGCAGCCAATTTACAACGTGACGCATCTAGGGAGATGCGTCACGTTGTAAAGCCCTGCGCCACGTTATACCTGCGTAAGGTATAATGTATGCAGGGTGGGCGTTTCCACGTAGGAAAGCCTCATAAAAGTGACGCAGTGAAATCTACAAGATTTCACTGCCCCACTTTTAGTACGCCACTGCGTCAAAACCTTACGTCTGCTTGAAGCCCCACCTGCTTGAAGCAGGCGTAAGGAGTGACGCAGTACAATAAGTATAGGCCTCAACATGCGTTGCATGAGGTGTGTCATGCTTGCAACATGACTCCAGCAATGTGTGACTTTTGGGCCAACAGATGCGTCAGAATTTCTGACTCATCTGTCAATCCTTGCGCCATGGTGCACTGTATTGTAAATACGGCACATCCATGCTGGGGCAAGGGTATCACAAGCTGGTGCAGAGAAACTGGCGCATCTCTACAGATGCGCCAGTTTCTTGTAAATTTGCCCCCTAGTGTATAAATCATCTTTAGTTAACATAACAGGGTTGTGGTATTTACACAAAGCAGTTCTGCTAATGCCTGGTCTGTGGATCTACACATATACAAGTTATGTCAGTGCAACAAATATAGAAGCACATAGAGATTCTTGATTCCATTACTTTTATCGCCATTTCTCCCACACACTAAAACTGCTCAGGAAACATATATCGTGAAAACAAGCAGCTTGTCAAATGTATTCCAAAATTATACCTTGAGTATCCAATATACGGAAGGGGACCTCTATAAAGGTGGAAGGGAAACAAATGTGGATCACCATGTTATCTATTTAGACAGAATTGTATTTCAGAAAAGTGAGAATATTATGCTCCAGTGCCTGTTTCTGGACCAAGTGTCTGACACGGGACAACTACTTGTGACAGAAGGCTGACACGGTGGCATACACCTCTTAGGTGGCATGCATCTATCTCTTAGCATAAGGTCTGATGCTACCCTCAGACCCCAGTGAAAATCCCAAAATATATGTTTGTAAGAGTGGACCTCACACACCCTCTGCTTGTTTGAGTGGTATAACCACAGAATATCTTCTGGGAGCCATGAGAATCAAATGCATGTACCTAAATCCTGTGGAACCAGACGCTCATAGAGGGGAAAAAAGGGAGGAAAGGCACTGTATTTCAAATTATTTTTCAAATCAATCTTTAAGTCAAATTTTCAGTCAGTAAAAAGAACATGTAGGACTAAGCTCATTCTGGTATGTATGTGTTTGTGTTAGGTGTCTTTCAGGCAGAGAACCAGGTATGCCAAGTCTTTGGTGGAGTATGCCTCGTTTTCGCGCATGCTTTTTTTACGCATGCCATTACAACGCAGTCATTACAACGACTGCGTTGTAAAAACGCACGCCATAACTCCACAAGTCGGAACAATGACTTGCTCTAGGGGAGGCGCTGGATGCTGGAATAGTATAATGTACTATTCCAACCCCAATCTGTGCAACAGTAGGGAAGCTGTTGGATTTTAAATCCTACACCTTCTGACCACAAGAGCAAGTTGTTCTGACTTGCGGAGTAATTCCATGCATTGTAACAACGCGCTTGTTGTAACAACGACATTGTAATGGCATGCGGTGTTCCGGTTTCGGGGTAAACGATGTTTACCGTTTGGTGTCCTGGAAAGAGACATGCAATGACATACTCCCAGAATGGAAACAGATGTAACAACCTGTGAGATAATGGTTTCTACCTGCCCTGGGATAGTATCTGGTTGCCTGACTGCATATGCTTGAATCTGTTAGTTTAGAATTTTTTTGTCAAATCTCTCTATTGATTTTCCACATTGAACAAACATAAGTTTGCAAATCTCGACACATACATTCAAGTTTCTTAGTACATTAAACGTATAGGCTTTAAACGTTTCACTATTGAGGGTGCTGTTCCTTTCTAAGTGTTACGTTCTTCCCCTATCATTCCCCCCCCCCCCCAAAAAAAATAGTTAAGTCTGCGTCACCAGATCTTCCCACGATATACTAGCATCCTCTGCTCTTGTAAACAGTTTCCTCAGCCGGTGCGCCGCTGCCCACTCTAAAAAGCTATTGAGGGGGGCATGGGGCCCATGTCTGACCTCCAATGACAGGCAACCTCTCACTTTGTCAAAAGGAGGCCTATTCCCACTTATGTTCTTCTACTTTTACGGCCTCCCCATTCGTCAGTTATTCTCAATATTGCATTCTTGGGGTCTTTGTCTGATGGTCTTATTTCACCCTTCAAATGATATTGTGGATTCATGCTCAATATTCTTTTAATAATCTGGCATTGCCGCACAATAAGCAACAATGTGTCCATCAATATCTCGCACGTAGGGCAGTTTAATCCTCAGCCTCCTCCTTCCCCTACCCTTTCTGGGGTATAATACACTCTGTGGAAATATTTAAAGTATACCAGTTGTAGGCAGGACAAGACTGCCAAGGCCTGGGTAGCCTTTTTTGCCTCTGTTAATTCTGCCTTTTTCAGTGGGCCTAAATATTCTTCACATTTCTCTCTCAGGTCCTGGAGGGATCAGAAGGATTAACTACCAGGGATTTATATATTTGGGACCACTTTTCTCCCAATAGGATCAACAGCCAACTTAGCTTCCGATGGGCTAAAATCTCTTAGTTCAGTTTTACTTATTAGCCCAGCGTGTAACGCGTGTCGCATCTGAAATGGTATAGTTGAGTGTTGGATGGGTGCAACTATTCAAATGACTTAATGTTGCTTCCTGCCCATGCATCTCAAACTGTAGAGTTCCTATCAAGACGAAATCCCTCTGGATTAGTCCCATGTTTGAGTTATTTCCCCTTCCACAAGAGACTTTGGGCTGCTAGGTAATAGTGGTGGACATCTGCTCCCCCCAAAACCCCCCTCATATGTCGCCTGCACATATTTGTCAAATGAACTCTGTTCTTTCCCAGACCATAGAAAAGTATGAATATTCATGTGCAGTGTCTTGAAAAATGACTTAGGAAACTTGGTTCAGAACTTTTCATGAGTTTAGATTTCAATTGGCGTTGTAATCTGAGGAGACGCTCAGGCCTTTGCCTTCCTAAGTCTGTCATGGCTGGTAGGGATCTTGCATCTACTCTGATAGGGCGAAACACAGCTAAAAAGAGCTCTCCACCTGAAAAGAAGGACTGGGTCCTCTGTGGACCCAAGTGCTGAACAGCCAGGCACCAGGACTCATCAAGACACTGGTGGGCAAATTTCTCCAGGACTTCAGTATCATTAAGTTAATTATCACTATGCCAGAGGACCAGGGCACGGATAGGAGTCGTTGGATCCACAGTTCTTTAATTGGCAGCAAGGTGGCAAAGTACAGTACGTCACAGCTAAAGGGCTATGAAACCCACCACTGGGCATGTTACTGGACGACAAGTGTGAGAACGCTTATTTTCTGATTGGGGCACCTTCCCTCACGCATGCTGGCGCATATCCATTGCCTGCCAACTTTGTATCTCAGATGTAGATCATTTGTTCCCATCCATAATATGGACTGGCCAAGAGGGGCATCACAGAGATGCTTTCCGGCACCGACAAGAAGACACGTTTTCAACATTTACAACTTGTCACCCAGCGCAGGTGTGGAATGCGCAGAAGGTCACTGCTACCCATGGGGAGATCAGGTGACCCTATCAAAGATAAGATGTGGAGCGAGAGCAATGACCTCACCAGTGCACGTGGGATTCAGTCCCTGGGGTACGTGAGAGTGAGGATGAGGGTAGTGTAACTGGGTATGTCCTTCCCTATGTTAGTATGAATTCTCCACTCAGTCTTATATTGCTGGTAAATCAGAAACATTTGCAAAGGCATTCGCCACACGTATGGGCATCTGAGATGCCTATGTGTAAATGCCACTGAAAGTGTGAGAACGTGCAGAGTCGTCAGGGATGTAAGAAGTTGTAAAGCTTTCCTTCCTTCATCTTGAAAATTTGCTCAAACTTTACGAACTCCTAAAAGGGAATTTGTACATAGTAAAAATATATTTTGTAGTTGCAAACTCGGATTCGAGAGTATTTGTGGGCGAACAATAGGTTTGTACTTCTGACCATAGTTATGAATACAATTATGGAGATGTGTCATCAACATGCGCCAACCATACATTGATACAACAGATGGTAGATGTACAGTACAATTTTTAACAGATCACACAGTTTGCAGTTCATAAACGAATGTGATAACTCAGTGCATGCACTGTAGACAGTACAGCATAGAAACAAAGATGACTAGTATCAGTCTATGTTTCTGCTTTGTGCTGTCCAGTGGTGGCTCCTCCGCTAAGGTGTAGGAGCGTCGCTCTACAGGAAAATTAAATTGATAATAACTTCATGTTATTATCATTATATTTTTCAGTACTGGTTCTGAAGGTGCGTGGCGGGGCTGCCCACACAGCAGGTAGAGGAGTGGTGAGCACTTTCTAAGTGTGCATGACTTTTTGGCCTGCCATCTTGGACCGGTCAAACAGTCATGCGCAGTTAGCATGTTTTCCACCCAGCAGTGTTGCACAGCTGGGTGGCAAACATGCAGTGGCTACTCTGCCTGTCTGAGCGCCGAAAAACGGTGCTCAGACCAATCACTACTCTGCTGTCATGCAGATGACAGCAGCGTCGTGATGGGTTTAGGGAAGTCTGCTTCCTGCATCGACCAAAGAGGATGGAGGAGAAGCGACGACTGGCATGTAAGTGCAATTTTATTTTTTTCTTAATCCCTCTGCCTCTCCCCTGCCTGCCCCACCACCACCACTGCCCCGTAGCAGCCACTGCTGGTGCTGTCTTGACTGCTTATGCTAAACGGCAGAGTAAAAATGTTAGCATGTGCACTGCAGACAATAGAATTGTGTTAAATGTGGCTGCATATCAACCTGTTGTATCAATGTTCACTTGCGCACATGATGATTCGTGCTTTTTTCTTTATGCAAATTCAAGGACCATAAATGGCTTCTCTCGATGGACTGGAAGTGGCGTTAATCCCCCAAGGATGTTGGTGTGCCACAGTTGAGCCTGGTCAACAAACCAAACCATTCAATAATATGTGAACCACATTAAACTCCACAAAAAAGACAGAGAATATTTTAGTTTCAAACCATGAAGGTTTACTTAAAGTTAATGGTTTACAGAGGTAAAGTTAAAGTTAGCATCAAGTAATAATCAAAGTGTGTATGTTTCGATTTATATGCAATTTAAATAAAATAAAAATCTTACAAATCAGAGGACAAACCAGCATGGGGTCCCCTCAGCAGGAAATGCAAAGAAAAGTCAGCCTCTCTCTGTGAGAGCACTCTAAGATCTCCTTACTCTGCTCTGCTATATTCTGCTCTGCACTATTCTGTTTCCATCTCTCATCTGCCCTCAAGACACATAAGCACTAACATTTTACACCCTTACAAGGAGTTCTCCTAAGAATGTCCAATCAGGTTAAAGCCCAATGATACAACTGCATACTCCTTAAGTTCTCAATGTTTCTCACAATACAAGCTTCTCTCTGCGTCCTTCAAGCTTATACTATCCGTACCTAAATAAGAAACATGGACTAGTCTGCACCTCCAAGGGTCTTCTTGAATGTGCTATTTACTAAAACATTCTACAATAATCACACAAAAAAGTCTTTACATAGGCAAGAAGGAAAAATAACATTATAGTAGACTATTAGAACTTCAGCTCAAAGAGAAATAAAATATTTATGTGTCACAAGACAAGATGGACCTCCTTCAAAGAGTGCATTGACAACAACGCACACAACAGCAAAGAGCTCTTCAACATCGTGAAGGAACTCTCCAACCCCAGCTCCAACCCCAACGACATCCCGCCATCACAAGACCTCTGCGACTCCCTAGCCACCTTCTTCCACCGCAAGATCGCAGACATCCACGACAGCTTCAGCAACCAGGTCCCCTCGACAGACACAGACACCTCAGGCTCACCGCCCCCCAGCCACATCGACATCGACCCCCTGCTTTTCTGGACCCACGTCAATGACGAAAACACCATCAAAATCATGAACACCATCCACTCCGGAGTCACCATCCGACCCCTGCCCGCATCACATCTTCAACAAAGCAGGCTCCACCATCGCACCCCATCTCCGCACAATCATCAACAGCTCCTTAGAGACCGCGACCTTCCCGGAGAGCTGGAAGCACGCCGAGATCAACGCCCTACTCAAGAAACCCAAAGCTGACCCTTAGATCCTCAAGAACTTCCGGCCCATCTCCCTCCTACCGTTCCCGGTTAAAGTCATCAAGAAGATCGTCAACAGGCAACTGACCTCCTTCCTCGAAAAGAACAACATCCTGGACCCGTCCCGATCCTGATTCCGCAGCAACCACAGCACCGAAACAGCCCTCATCGCCGCAACCGACGACATCAGGGCCATGATGGACAACAGAGAAACCGCGGGCCTCATCCTCCTGGACCTCTCAGCCACCTTCGACACTGTGTGTCACCACACTCTCCACCCACGCCTCCACAACGCAGGGATCCACAACAAAGCCCTGGACTGGACCACCTCCTTCTTCACCGGCAGAACCCAGAGTTTCCGCCTGCCCCCCTTCCGCTCTAAAGACACCAAGATCATCTGTGGCGTACTCCAAGGATCGTCCCTCAGCCAGACACTCTTCAACATCTACATGGCACCGCTCACCAACATCGCCAGATCGCACGACCTCAACATCGTCTCATACGCCGACGACACCCAGCTGATCCTCTCCCTCACCAAGGCCCCCACCCCCGCCAAATCCAACCTCCACGAAGGAATGAAGGCCATTGCCGAATGGATGACGATCAGCCACCTAAAACTGAACTCGGACAAGACGGAGGTCCTCATCATCAGATCCACCCCCTCCGGTGCCAGTCAATACACAGACAAACAATCACACACCCTGGGGATAGCCACAAACATCACACACACACAGGGTTGCCAGAACAAATGTCTGCACAAAAACAACAGACAAACACATAACCCAACAGAAACACACACAGAACCACAACAAGAACACATATTCCCTGTGCAGCTAAACTATGGAAAGGCAATGGGAGCACAGACACAACTGGAGTGCACAACCTTATCACTCAGGAGCAATGCACAGACAACATACCACAACACATACAAAAAGTGAACCATCACAGAACAACACAGGCACATCAAAGAAACAACAGATGCACAGGCAAATAAATCACATAGCAAACACAGCAGGACATCAGGGGATGCACACCAGGCAATGACAAGGCAACATATACACACAGCACTGCATGAACAACAAGCAATGTGTGCACACCAAGCATACCAGCCACACACAGACATGAGTGACATAACATCAACCCACACAACACCAATCAGCACAGCACAAAGACAACAGCACACCCAGGAAGTGAAGCAATACCACAGCCAACACACACACACATCCAACACAACACCAACAGATGCACAAGCCTGGGACAGAAAGGTGGAAACAATTTGACCAGAGGACTGGGCAGCACACACAGTTGAACTGCATATGAGCAACCATGACTGCCAAACAGCACAAGAACATCACATACAACCCATTGGTGAAATACCCGGAGTGACACATTGATCCTGGCCAAAGAACTGCACCACAAAGCACAGTGTCACAAATGAAGTGATGGGGAGGCACACACACATGTAAACCAAGGGGACAGCTGACATCAAAGTGAAGTGTACTGCATGTCAGTAGAGGACATGGCAGGAGTGTACCATACACAAAGAGAGGGAGTGAAGACTCACAATGGGTAGGCATCTGAAGCACAGGTAGGGGATGGAATGACAACACACACAACATGCCATACTGGAGGCAAAAAGGCACCATGTGACAGCAATGCATGAGAAAACACAACCACAATGGCAGTGTGGAGCAGCAGGTTTGCACAGTGAGTACAAACAGTATCAAGACACATGGATGAACATCAAAACACAACACTGATTTGCCAGTCATACACTCTGCATACTCACAAGTGACAAAAACAACAAGTAGGAGTCAGCCAGAACTGCAAGGACACACCAACACACTGCACAGTGCACAACATACAACTCACACATGTGCATACAACCACATCCACAGGGCTGAACAATCAAAACAACAGGCATACAACTCCTGGGTGACACATGTGTGTAGTTGACAATGCAGTGGCATACACACATCAACACTCCAGACAAACTCACCCCCATCACACTGCACACTTCCTGACCATCCAAGATCACACATTGAAAGTAAGCCATGGGACTAGGATGACTGGCCATCACAAGATTACCACACACATACACCACTGGGCACACATAAAGGAAGAATACACATACATGATGACCCTGGCCAGCCTGCCTGCAATACTGTGGATAGAATCCCACTCTGTGCTGGCAGTGCCCCCCAACTTGACATGTGTATAATATAGCCAACATGAACAAATAAAGAAAATGACAACTGCCTTCCATTTAAAACTGACATCATTGCCCCCACAAGTATCTGGGTCAGGAAGAACTGAAGTCCCTGTCACCCCTGTAAAAAATAGAGTAAGTGAGCCAAGACATTAGCTATGTTGAAGTGGCACACAGACCATGTGGCACAGTAAACTATATACACACAGCAAAAGAACTTTATTCAGTAAGGACACTGACAAAACAGACAACAGGAGCAACTGTCTTTATTCACATATTGCACAGATAGGCACCATGAGACGAGAAGAGCAAGGCACAAAATGCAGAGCATGTCCATGAGAAGCTGCACAGGCAAGGGCAAAACAGCAGTGAACAACACGACCAGTGGCCAGTCCAGGGTGCAGAGCATGTCCATGAGAAGCTGCACAGGCAAGGGCAAAACAGCAGTGAACAACAAGGCCAGTGGCCAGTCAGGGTGCAGAGTATGTCCATGAGAAGCTGCACAGGCAAGGGCAAAACAGCAGTGAACAACAAGGCCAGTGGCCAGTGCAAGGGGCAGAGTATGTCCATGAGAAGCTGCATAGGCAAGGGCAAAACAGCAGTGAACATCAAGGCCAGTGGCCAGTCCAGGGTGCAGAGTATGTCCACGAGAAGCTGCACAGAAAATACTTGAACACAGCAAAGACCAACAAGGCCAGTGGCAAAAACGAAGTGCAGAGTATGTCCATGAGAAGCTTCACAAGGAATACTTGAACACAGCAAAGAGCAACAAGGCCAGTGGCAAAACCAAAGTGGAGGGTATGTCCAGGAGAGGCTGCACAGGGAATGTGTGCGACTGTACCTTTCCATGGTCAGTAACACAGTCAGGGGGTAACAATGTGTAGTACAGGCCCACCTGTGTGAGAGACAGGTGTGTGAGGGTGACTACCACTCAGACTTGGCTGTCAGGCGGACTGGGAGCTGGCTGTGTCTCGGGGACTGTCGGGGCACTTGACCGGGGAGAGAGCGGCCCAGCTGAGGTAGAGCTATCAGTGGCTTGGCAAGCCGGAGGTCTGCTTGGACCAAGAGGTGTAGTGGCACGAGGAGGCAGAGTCATGCAGACCTGAGACACAGTGTGGGTGGGAGATTGTGGAGGGGTGCCTTTCCAATTCTTGGGGATTCTAAATGGCTTGCCTGACTTTGGATCAATGGGAAGTGGTGTGGACACAACAGGCACACTCAACACCAAGGCTGCAGCTGGTGCAGATGCTGGCACTCCCTCTGCGGACGTGCTCCATCCAGCTGAACGCTTCGCCTAGCTTCGCCTTTGCCCCTCCATCCCCTGTTTACCAGGTGATACCCCTACAGTGCCCTCCTCCCCCTGCTTCACTGGGCTTGGAATGGGAGTCGAGGTGGTGGGTGAAGCTGCCTTGGAGCCCTTCTTAGGTGTACCCTTGCCATGCACCTCCTTCTCAGTGGGCACAGAAACTATATGCTCCTCTTTGCGAGATGCTTTAGTGACAGGAGAGTCCTTGGCTGGGGATGCTTCTGCGGCATGTGAGCCTGATGTCTGCTTCTTTGCTTTTTGGTCCCTGGTGTCGCCAGACGGGCTTTTGTCTTTGCGCTCTGGGGTGGCTTTAGTCTTCTGTGGGGATGGTGTCTGCACCCGGGACCGCTTGGGTTGCTGCTACTGTGTGCTTCGTGTGCTGTATCGTGACTTTGAGGTCTGTAGACCGTGGTCACTATCGTCAGACGTGGCTACTGCCAGGGGAGTGGACGAAGGAACCGGAGCTGGACTGTGAGTATGTGCCTGTTGAAGGGCTGCTGTCACGGTGGAGGACAGACTGGACAGTCTGGTGCAGCCCACGCACGTCTGAAAGTATGCCCTCCATGAAAGCAACCTCCTGTGCCAATTTTTTGTCGTGGTCAATGAAGGCATTGAGGAGAGCTGTCTGGCCTACACACAGCTGGCGCAAAAGGTCCACAGACTCAGCACTGATAGCAGCAGGGGGAACAGGGGCAGCGGTGCCCGGGGTGAAGGACACTCTTCCTCTCTTACTGGTGTGAACACGGGCAGCACCAGAGGAAGTGGCTGGGAGGTTGGGCCCTGGCCGCTGTGTGGTGGAAGATGATGCAGAGTCCCCATTCCCTGTGCCCACCAACATGGATGCATTACCGCTGGCATCAGATGACGTAGAACTTTGCGTCTCAGGCTGGGATTCCTCAAGCAGACTCCTGTCCCCCTCCGAGGCGCTGGTCACATCTGTGTCACTGGGCTCCTGTGCAGCTGTTGTGCTTGTTTCACCCCCACTGGTGTCCGTCTCCTGTCCTTCCGTGACCACAGGAGATGCTGCATGAGAGAGAGAGAGATGTAGGGTAAGTTCAGTGGGAGCAACATGACAAACATATGCAAGCAAAGCATCACAGAAGATGACCAAATCTCCATGTTGCACACCAGCCTGTGCAATCACATCGTGCCAACTCACTATATTGACTCAAACAGTGCGTGGGAACTGGAAATTCAGGCATAAGTGAGCCATGTGATGACCACACAGCACAACACCCTGCTAGTGGCTCCATTCAACCATACACACAACTAGCTCTGAGAACACCTAGGGACATGATGGGGGCACACTGCTTGTTGCCACTGACAGATCTGGATGGAACAGGAGTGGACAACACAGACACAGACTACAACATGACATTCCACAATGGCCATGAGCCCATGCCACCCTCGATGTTGTACTTTGAGCCACAAAGACTGGTGCACATTGTTGTCAGATGTCTAGGCCTCCCAAATCTGAGTGCATGCAATGGACGCATTGATGAAGGCACACTCAGATCGGGCACACTGCCGTTCCCTCCCATGGGATTACCCAGGCTACCCCAATGCAGACGATACCTGAAGACCACGACTCAGAATGCAATGAGAATGCACAGCATTCCAATTACCTTTGTAAGTACAGGTAGGGCAAATGCGTAACACCGGCACCCAGCCCAGCAGCCACTTACATGCCACTGCATCACACTACCAGCATCACATAGGCCAGCTCTGGCACAGGCTCTGTACACATGCAGCTACTCCCAGCCAAAGTCACCCTCCCCGAATGCTTACCCCTGACTTGCTGTTGATGCTCCTTCAAACGTGCATCCAGCTCAGGCTGTGTCACCGCCAAGATGCGGCCCATTAGTGGTTTCATGCTGCGCCGTGCCAAACGCCCAGTGCGAGGAAGCAGCCCCAAGGTCATCTGCGCCACGTTCTTTGCTAGCCGGCTGATGTCGTCCCACCTCTTGTGGTAGTGGGTGGGCCATCGGTTTGAGATAGCCAGAGCACGCACTTTGGCCGCAATGGCCCTCCACACGGCCTTACGCTGGTGTACCTTGAGCTGCAGGCATGGGAGACAAGAGGGGGAAATGATCAGTGACACAGTGTTATGTACCTACATCTCTCAGTACGGCAGCAGGTACAAACTCATCACAAATCCAAAGATATGTCTAACAGGGACAAGAATACATCTCACATGGAACATCTGCATGGGAAAAGCTGATGTAAATGCATGCAGGTGTGAGGGGGAACACAGTCCCTGCACATCTCACACACATGCAGGATGCCAGCACTGAAACCCCTATGTAGCCTGCCCACATCTCCAGTCCATTTTTAGGTTGAGCAACACACACATCACATATCAACCTGTGTTTGGGGGTAGACTCACTGTGTCCAAGACCGCGCAGCCCTCAATGTCCCTGCCCTGTGAATAGATAACTATGTCATGGATGTCACATTTAGGGACATGATCTCACCTTTCAAAAATCCGCATCACAAGGCCAGTCATGTGCAATCTACAGTGCTGAGATGGCTCATAGCTGGAGTGCAATGAGAAAAGACTGATGTAATACTCTGTAAGTGAAGTGATGTGTCCTTGTCTTATTGGGCGGGGACAGTGCAGGCCAGCTGGGCTCACACTGAGATGGACAACAGGGGCACACACAGCCATTCAGCCAAGCAATCACTGTCCTGACTCCTGCATGAACACATTTCTGCGTCACTGTATGGCTGACAACACAACACGGGTCACTCATACATACATGTGCAGGCAGGGAAACCTGTGGCATTGGGTACACACACCTTCCCCCTGGAGACAGCATGATAGGCAGTGCATGACACAAGCCCACACTCTCAGGCGGATACATGTTTGCCCCCCTGCCCTGCCCCCCACTGTTGATTACTTACCACGACATTTGGGGCACCCTATAGCCTTGGGTACTGTGTGAGCACCTCGTCCACCAGGACCTCCAGCTCCTCGCTCGTGAAGGGACTGACACGGATCTTCTCTGTCCTTGCCATCACTGAGGACATGAGACAACTGCGGCGTAATTGGGTGGTGAGGGGTCTCTGGCAGCAGTCCCTGGAGGCAGCAGCAGGTGGGTGGTCACTGGCAGCAGTCCCTGGAGGCAGCAGCAGGTGAGGGGTCTCTGGCAGCAGTCCCTGGAAGCAGCAGCGTGGTCACTAAACACTTTAGTGGGAAGAACAGCGTTTGGAATTATCCCGGGACTACGACTCTCATAATAAACATTTGACCTATTGTATTGTGCAGCTTCTCTGAACAGTGAAACATGAAGCTAATATGCTATGTTGCATCCTTGAACATTAAGCCTTGAAAAAGCCCTGGCCCGATATTGAGCCATTGGGTGAAACACGTGTCGGCTGTTGGCTGTTCACTTCTGCTTCAAATATGACTGTTCGCCTTGTTTGAAATGTGAAGAAAGAAATAATATAGGATTCAATCCTGAATGATTGGATTACCTGAAACAGAACTTTTTCGTTTGAACAAATAAAATAATAATTTGGACTTATTAATCTATACTGATTATCTTCATTTTAAAACCAAATCAAGAAGGAGTGAATTGACTCATAACTTAATGCATGTACTCTTTTTTGAGACCATAGAGGTCCAATGTCTCAAGTCAACCTCCGCAAGCAATAAGTTATATATAAATTGGGCAATTTCCTCTGGAACTGAGATCCCTGGACCTTGGTATTCCTGCATTAGCAGCGTGGTCACTGGCAGCAGTCCCTGGAGGCAGCAGCAGGTGATGGGTCTCTGGCAGCAGTCCCTGGAGGCAGCAGCAGGTGAGGGGTCTCTGGCAGCAGTCCCTGGAGGCAGCAGCAGGTGAGGGGTCTTTGGCAGCAGTCTATGGAGGCAGCAGCAGGTGAGGGGTTTCTGGGAGCAGGCTCCGGGAGCAGTGGAAATGTGAGTCTCCATCCCACACATATATAGCCCCTGGGGTCGTTTCAAAGGTGCCAAGCTGCAGCAATTGGTGGTCCAGGTCTGCCTCTTTCAAATGCATCCAATGATCGCCTCCACGGTGGCGGAGTACGCCTACCGCGATTTTCAAGATTGCATCATGCCACCACAATCAAGGTTCCAATTGGCTGTAAGGGCATGCTCCATGGAAGTGACACACCGCAGGGGCCCGGTGTGTGCTACTGCGATGGTGCATCTTTCAAATGCATCCAATGACCACCTCTGCGGTGGCAGAGCATGCCTACCGCGATTTTCAAAACCGCAATCAAGGTTCCCATTGGCTCTAAGGGCATGCTCCATGGCCGTGTCACACCGCTGGTGCCAGGCGGTAGCTACAGCGGTTTGGGTGCCATACATCCACATGAGGCACCGCAATTTGGGCGCCGGAGCATGCAACCACCATTTGGGCATGTCTCCATGCCTATCACTACCGCACCTGTGTAAATGGGGGGTGCTGGTGACACACCGCTGGGTCCAGGCGGTAGCTACCGCGATTTGGGTGCCATACAATCGCAATGGCCATCTGACAAACATCAACAGTGCACAGTGCCCACATGGTCAATGGCACATCATTGTGCACACAATGCCAATGTTCCATTTACTCCACTGGTGACTACACATGCCATGTTTGTGTATGTGATTTTGTTGATTGGCCTGTACTCCCTCACATGTCACTTATGATATTGATGGTCATGTACGTAGGACAGTGTTGTTCTGGACTCTACAATGTGTACACATGTCAATCTGTTGAGGTGCAGTGACAATCACAGCAATGTCCGTCTCAATGAATGATGATCTTTTTTGCATGTCCTCTTATCTCTGATCATGCACACAATCGTCATTTCTGCTCCGACTGTGGTCTTTGTGTTGTGGATGTGTGCCAGGTTCAAATGACGCATGACAGTGGGTCAGGTACAGCAGCTCGGTATGAGACAGTGGGTTGATTTGTTACACATATCCTGGATGCTATACTCCCAGGTGTGCCCATGGTAAATGTGGCCATATCCCTATGTGCATTCACATTGACCGAGGTGGTGTTTGAGGTACTTGTTTTGTGTAAGTTGACAGGTGTGTCATTTGTGTAGCTGAAGGTGTCCCTACATATAAGCTGGTCTGTAACTCAATTTTGATGACAGTAATTGTTGGCGTTGTGTCATCCAGAACGTGAGATGCTGTGCCCATCTCATGATGTATTGCATTGACATGTGTACACTTTCATCTCAACTGGGAGGAGACCAAATCTGCTTCGTCACTTGACCGTGCTGGAGGACATGGAGGATGTGGCGATCATCCGGAAATGCCGCCTGGATAGAGACACCCTGAAAACCCTTTGTGATATATTGGAGCCCCAGCTGCAGCCTCGCAGAACATATCCCACAGCTTTCACCCCAACTTATAAGGTAATGGCGGCCCTGCATTTTTTTGCCACAGGATCGTTCCAGCACACGGTGGCCAGCGCAGGTGGGATGTCACAACCGATGTTCAGCATGGTGCTGCGTGATGTTCTGTGCGCCATGATGATATACAAGGACAGATATATCCATTTCCCAGGGGTCCGGAATTGGCAGCTGTGAAGGGAGATTTCTATCCCCTTGGACAAATCCCCCATGTTGTTGGTGCCATTGATTGCACCCATGTTGGGCTTGTGCCACCACAGGCACGTGAGCACATTTACAGGAATCACAAACATTACCACTCAATAAATGTGCAAGTCTTGTGCCTGGCAGATATGATCATCTCCCACGTGTGTTCCAAATTCCCAGGCTCAGCCCATGACTCCTACATACTGCACAACAGCATTGTACCCCAGCTGATGGCTAATCTGCTTCCCGAGCATGCATGGATTGTGGGTGAGTATGCCTAGTCGTATGGCGTGCTGGGTGTGTGACCTGCTGCCCTCTGCTTCAGCGACATTGCAATGTTTATTTGTGTTTGTCATACCGAGGTGACTCTGCACATCCCAACCGTCCCCGGTTGCTGAGCCCACTGCGGAATCCCAGGACCCCGGCTGAAGTCCACTACAATGATGCCCATGGGAGGACACGTCGTGTGGTGAGTCGTATTTTTGGTCTGCTTAAGTCACGTTTCCGCTGTCTGGACAAGACCGGAAGTGCACTGGCGTACTCGCCCGGGAAGGTGTGTCAGATTGTAGTGGCATGCTGTATGCTCCACAACCTAGCCATTCGCAAGGAGATTCTCCTGCTCCTGGATGATGATGAGGACCCATGGCCCCCACCTGCAAACCAACCCGTGTCCAGTGATGAGGACAATGGAGAGGACGAAGGTGTTGACCTGCGTCAACAGCTCATCACCCGCTACTTCACTTGAAGGTGGGTGACAATGTACAACGTATCCATTGTCTGATGATGTTGCTGTTGTTGTGAAGGGGTATGTGAGAATTGTGACAGCAGCCAGTTGTAGACTCAGTGGTGGTTGGCAATGTTTCTGGGACAGGTCATTTAGGAACATCTACAGGATGTGTATGTTGACACTTGTTGCCCATTGTGACGTGTGCATGTTGGATTATCTTGATGGTAGGTGTTGTGTGATGTCTGTGATGCCACACCCAGACCAGTGAATGTTGTTCTGTTGTGTTTTCTTAGGTGCCTTCAACTTCTCCTTGCCTACATACATTCCCCACTCCTGGTACATTGTGATGATGTTGAAGACTGTACACCCTGCAATAAAGACGGAGCATACACAACAACATGAGTGTAAGGATTTTTTATTTACAATGATGACGTGTGAGGGGAGTGTACATTTACATTGAGGTGGTTCTGGAACAGTGAGTTGACAGTTATGGTAAAAAAGATAATCGAGTATTCACCACATTGATGTGGTGACCCAGTCCAACAAACAGATGCCATTCACAAGGCAGTGTGGGAAGGACAGTCCAAAAAGTCAATGCAGTGGTGAAGAGGGTTGCCATCAGGCTTGGCTCCATGATTAGTGTTTGGCAGGTGCTTTGCCTCCAGATACTCCCAGGGTTTTCTTAGGACGGCCCCTTCGTCGCTTGGCAGGGGAGGCCTGCTGCAGGGCCAGTGGGGTCTGAGCACTCTCTGTGGGCGCAGGGGAGGATGATGAACTGTCATCCTGCGGCCCACCAGAGGGAGGTTGTGGTGCAGGCCTGTCCCTCAGTACCGCCACTTGCTGGCCCAAGAGGTCCACAATTTGTCCCATGCTGGTGTCAATGGACCTCATCAGCAGGATGAGCTCGCATAACAGTTCATCCGACCGGCCCGTTCGTCCCTGGGCGTGTTCATATGCGCCAAGGACTCTGGTGATGTGGTCCAGGGATTGGGTCCCAGCCTCTTGGTGTCTGTGGGTAACCCTGCCCCTCCCACCTACTCTGCTGCCATGGACCTGTTGCCTCACCACTGTGGGCATCCGCATCCTCTCCCTGTTCTCCTCAGTCAGTGGTGTGGGGTGGTCATCCTCTGGAACAGGGAGGGTGTTGCAGGCAGCACTGGTGGTGATGGTAATTGTGGTGGACGCACAGACCATAACAGCAGGGGTCTGCAGTGATGTTGTGTTAGACCTGGCACCATTGGCGTGAGTCTCCCTTCCATTTTTCCGCTGTATCTCCTCTGTTTTTGCTGGTTATAGATGCTCTGGGCGCTGTGCCACTGCCATTCAGTGCCACGGCGCGAATGCTCCCTTTGTAAAGATGACATATGAATTGGTACATCCCTGATTGGCTTATTTGGTTTACCTGTTAGTCCCTAGTAGCGTGGCCTGTGTGTGCCCAGGGCTGGTAAACCGAATGCTGCTGGTGGGCCTGCAGCACTGGTTTGTGCCACCCACAGAAGCAGCTTGTAAAGTGTGTCTCAGACCTGCCACTGCAGTGTCTGCGTGCAGTCCAGAACTGCCATCTTGGCTGTGAAGTGCACCCGCTTCCCAGCCCCTAAAACCTTCCCTTGGCATCATGTAAGCCCCCCTTATGATAGGGCGCATTGTATGTGTAAGGTAGGACATGCCCTGTTGTATGTAGCATGTCCTAGTAGTGAATTACACCCAATTTCGTTTTTCACTACTGTAAGGCTACCTGTTCTCCATAGGCCAGAATGGGAGGTCTGGGCTATTACATCCTATAGTCCTAACTGACCCACAGAACATGGTAGAAAAACGAATCTAGTATGCCTGAGCTCAGAATATTAAAATACATCTTTTAGTGAAGGGTATTTTTATATTCTGTGTTTGAAACTACCACTTTTAGAGTATAGGTACTTTCTTGCCTAAGCCTTCCAGTTTGGTCTGCTATGATGTGTATTGGCTGTCTGGTTTTGGAGGGACAGGGCAGGCTGAGTCAGACCTGGGTTGAATAGAGCGACCTGCCTTGGTGTGAGGGGAGGGGTAGCACCTGCACTTGAATAGGACTGTGCCTGGCAAGGTGAATGCTGGCTCCACCTCCCACTGTGCGTCTGAGGCAGACCCCCTCTTTCTGAAAGGAAGGATGCAGCCTGATCAACAAAGTGCTCCAGGGCTGGGCAGAACTGGTTCTGGCTGGGTTCAGAGACTTGGGACCCCTAAGAACAAAGACTTTGGGGGTATAAATATTTGTGCACAAACCCCTACAACTGGTATTGCTCCTGGATAACAAGAAGAACCTCTGTCCGTGTGGCTACAGGAATCTGCAAGAGAAGGACTGTCCTTGTGCCTTGTGTGCTGTTTCTGGGACTGGCCTGCAGCTGTTACTACTGGACTTCAAGAAGAGGAAAGGAACTTTGATTGGGCTTTTATTTCTTTTGCTACAGCAACTACCCAAGGGCTAGGAGAGAGCTAGCCTCCTGCTGGAGTCTCAGGCACATCAGACTCCACCATCAGCCTCCTGTTTCCTCCCAGCGAGGATTACTATCTGCAGGTGAGGCTCCTGTGTGTTCCAGGACCTCTATTTCTACTGTTGAGAAGAGAGCGCTGAAAATCGTCGCTAACCTCCGTTAGCGGGCCGCTGCAGCTGGTGAGCGTGAGAAAAATCGCCGCTCCGCTGTCGCCGAGCGCTCGCTAACCCCGAAGATCGTCGCAGCACCTGTCTGCGGGTCTGAAAACGCCCGCTATCCGAAATCATCGCAACAGGATCATCGCAGCACGGACGCCGAGCGTTCGCCATTTTCCCTGCATCGAATCCGGATCGTCGCTCCCTCGCGGAGCGCCATCTTGGTCAACGCAGCAAGATCGCACACGCAACAGGCCCGGTGCATCATCCTCCCTTTGCGGCAAGGATTTTATCGCATCACCGGATCAGCGTGAAGAAGTTTGTCGCTTTGTCCTGCCCGCAACCCAGCGCATCATCCTCCCTTGCGGTAAGGATTCAACGCATCGCTGGCTAGCGTGAGGAAATCTATCGCAACAACTCCTTAGCGACATTTTTGTTGCTTTGCTCCAGGAACCAGATACTTTGTGAGTAAAAGGGTCGCAGAGACCACTGCCTTGAACCAAACATCATTTTGTGCATCCTGAACTATTTTTCCTTGCAGCATTTCTAAAGTAATTATATTTTTATAGTATTGTGGATTTTTACTGTTATTGGTCTTGTGATTAAGTCTATATAAAAATACCTATTTTTCATAACTACTTGAGTGGTGTCCATTTGTAGTGTTCCTCATTATATTACTGTGTATGGTCATAAATGCTTCACACACTGCCTCTGAGATAAGCCTAGCTGCTCGTGCTACGTTACCACAGGGTTGAGCAGGGGTTGTCAAAGGGTGTAGGCTGCTTACTCTGACTTAGGAAGAAGGGTCCCTACTTGGACAGTGGCCAACCATTGCCAACTAGAGACCCCCATTTCTAACATTGGTGGTCAGCGGTGAGGATCTGGACTTGCATTTATGATTGCATACAGTAATTATAGTGTACACTACTAGTGAGTGCAGACCATAACATAACCACGTACGTTGTTGAGATTTTTTGATTCTATTTTTGATCGTTATTGCCAGTTATTGCCACAATGGGCAAGCCCAGATCCAATGCCTCTGAGGATCTCTCCTGGGAAGAAGATAAATTAGACACCTACAATGCCAAGCAGCTCAAATGTTTTTGCAAACGCTTCACGGTCCCTATCACAGGTCTCACTAAGAGGGAAGAGTATTACAAGGCGCTGAAGGCCTGGTTAGAAGCCAGGGATGCCCCTAGGAATGAGGAAGGGCCTGTGGAGGGGGGAGAGAATGCAGGAGAGCAGCTGGAAGAAATTGTAGATTTGGTAGGGGATAAAGCAGTTTCCAGCCCGGGCACTAGCGTGTCCTCAAGGGGTCTGTCTCCAGAAGAGATGGAGGACAGGGAGAGAGATAGGTGGCATAATATGGAGATGGCTAAGCTCAAGTTGGATGGTCAGAGAGACCTAGAGAATAAGAAGTTAGAAGTTGAGATAATGAAGATGAAATTTGAACATGAGAGAATTTTGAGGGAGTTGGAGATTAAGGCCAAGGGTATTGAGATCTACCCCTCTGGTGGCAGCATACCGGTAGTACATACTGAGAGTAGAGTATATATCCCTAAAGATGTTATTAAGGATTTCCATAAAAGTGAGGATATTGGGCAATGGTTTGCCGCTTATGAATTAGCTATGGTTTCCCACCGGGTCCCTGAGAAGGATTGGGGAGCGGGGTTGTGGGGACGCTTTGTGAGTGAGGGGAGGGATACCTTGTTGGACCTACCCCCAGAAAGTAGGATGATTTATGCCCACATGAAGGAAGCTTTGATTACCCGCTATGGTTTGACCCCTGAAATGTACAGGCAGAGATTTAGAACCTGCAAGAAGATAGAGGGTACCACGTGGGTTGAATATGTGTCTTTTTTTGGCAGAGCAATGGAGCGCTGGGTAAAAGGCAGCAAAGTAGAAACTTTTGAGCAACTGTATGACTTGATTGCATGGGAGCATTTTTCTAGTAACTGTTTTCCTGAGCTACGCCAGCATCTGATAGATTGCAAGCTGACTAACCCTAGGAAGCTTGCTGAGGAGGCGGACCGCTGGGTGAGCACCCGGGTTCGCAAGGGTCCAGTGGGAGACTTTGCCAAAGGTGGGCAGGGTCCCCAGCAGAGAGGTGGGGGGGACAGGGGTAAACCAAGGGAGTTCCACCGAGGGCCCCAAGATAATCCCCCAGGGAACCAGGCAGTGGTATCCCAGCCTCCCCCAGATAAGAAGCCAGTGCCTCCAACAGGTAATCCTGTTCCAAGGAGGCCCCCTACTTGTTTTAAGTGTGGCCAGGTGGGCCACAGATACTTTGACCCCCAGTGTCCCCAAAAGGATACTCCTGCACCACCCCGTGCACCGCCCCGCCAGCTTGCTAGTGTAGCCCTGGGGGAGGAGGAGATGGGTGCCCTAGGTGGGTGGGACCCCGTAGAGTTGACCCTTGTCTCACTAGGAGACTTTGAAATGGTTCCTAAGCCTGCACTGCCTGATAACACTAAAAAATACAGGCAGTGGGTAACCATCAATGGCCATAGAGTGGAGGCTCTGAGGGACACAGGAGCCAGTGTAACTTCTGTCAGCTCCCGGTTGGTGTCCAAAGAGCAGGTTGTGCCCCACACATTCTACCCAGTAGTGTCTGCAGACAACACAGAGAGCCAATGTGAGGTGGCTCAGGTTCCCTTTGAGTGGGGGGGGGGTCTCAGGAACTCTTCAGGTGGCTGTGAGGCCCGCCATGCCTGTGGACTGTCTGTTGGGCAATGATTTATAGAACTCACCATGGGCTACAGTGGAGAGGAGAGCTCACTTGCAAATGTTGGGACGGCCTGAGTGGGCATGTGCTACCACTCGGTCCATGGCAGCCAGAGAGAGTGTTGAGAAAGACCTGGAGCCTGGGAATATGGCCCAGGTCCCTGCCTTAGAGGGAGGGGGCAGGGGGCGCGGGAAACCGGCCCCCTTGGTTCCCACGGCCCAGGAGGGAGCAGACCCTGAGGGGGATGCCCTGGAGCCTACCGGGGAGCAGAGTACCGACCTGGGGGACCTGCCTGAGCTGACCCAGTGGCAGCAGGAAGGGGGGCCCACCAGGGAGGAGTTTTGTGAACAGCAGAGAACTTGCCCCTCTCTTGAGGGTATGCGGCAACAGGCTGCAGCCCAGGCAGCAGGTGATATGTCCGGGTCCCATCTGATTTATTGGGAGAACAGTCTCCTGTATAGCGAGCCTAAGGTTGCTGAGCCGGGGTCAGCCCGTGTGCTGGTGGTACCCGAGTGCTTCAGAACCTTCCTACTGGGGTTGGCTCATGACATCCCATTGGCAGGACATCTGGGGCAGACCAAGACCTTTGAAAGGCTGGTCACCCACTTTTATTGGCCCCAGATGCGCAAGAGTTCAGATACGTATTGTAGGACCTGTGAGACTTGCCAGGCAAGTGGGAAGAGTGGGGGGAAGATCAAAGCCCCACTCCAACCCTTCCCAGTTGTTAGCACCCCATTCAAGCGAGTGGGCATTGACATTGTGGGGCCTCTGGACCCCAAGACAGCCATGGGCAACAGGTACATCCTGGTCTTGGTGGACCATGCCACCCGGTACCCTGAAGCCATCCCGCTCAGGACAGTGACGGCCCCCGTGGTGGGACGTGCACTGATGGGGGATCTTCTCCCGTGTGGGGTTCCCCAGAGAGGTGGTGAGCGACAGGGGGACCAACTTCATCTCCCAGTATATGAAGTCTCTGTGGAAGGAGTGTGGGGTGACTTACAAGTTCACCACTCCTTACCACCCCCAGGGTAACGGTCTGGTTGAGAGATTCAACCGGACCTTGAAGGGCATGATCATGGGCCTAGAGGAGCCCCTGAGGCGTAAGTGGGACGTCCTCTTGCCATGCCTGTTGTTTGCATACCGTGAAGTGCCACAGAAGTCCTTAGGGTTCAGCCCCTTTGAACTGCTCTATGGCCATCCGGTAAGAGGGCCTCTGAGTTTGGTCAAGGAAGGCTGGGAGCAATCTCCCAGGAAACCTCCCCAGGATGTGTTTAGCTACATCCTGGCCTTCAGGAACCAAACTCGGCGTTTCAGAAACATTGCTGAGGCAAATCTTGAAGCCAGCCAGGAGGAGATGAAACGTTGGCACGACCAGAATGCCACTCTGGTCGAGTTTCAACCTGGTCAAAAGGTTTGGGTACTGGCCCCAGTGGAGCCCTGTGCGCTCCAAGATAAGTGGACCGGTCCATTCGAGGTGGTGGAGCGAAAAAGTCAAGTTACCTATTTGGTGGACTTTAAATCTCCCAGGAACCCCCTGCGGGTCCTGCATGTGAATCGCCTAAAGCCCCACTTTGCGAGGTCTGAAGTGGGCATGCTCCTTGCCACAGATGCAGGGATGGAGGAGGAGAGTGAGCCTCTTCCTGACCTCCTGTGTGCAGGAGAGAAGGATGGGTCAGTGGAGGGTGTGGTCCTCTCCACCACACTGACCCCAGAACAGCAGAGAGATTGCCACCAGCTGTTGGGGCAATTCCCAGATTTGTTTTCCCTGGTACCTGGGGTCACTGATTGGTGCGTCCATGAGGTTGACACAGGGGACAGTCCTCCTGTCAAGCACAAGGCTTACAGAGTGACTGACAGGGTAAGGGCCTGCATTAAGGAGGAGGTCTCCAAAATGTTTGCCCTGGGGGTGATTGAGTCCTCTAGCAGCCCTTGGTCCAGCCCCGTGGTCTTGGTACCAAAGGCTGCAGCGCCTGGTGACACTCCAGAACTTAGGTTCTGTGTGGACTACCGAGGTCTCAATTCGGTCACGAGGACCGACGCGCACCCCATCCCCAGAGCTGATGAGCTCATAGATCGGTTAGGGGCTGCCCGGTACCTCAGTACGTTTGATCTGACGTCTGGGTACTAGCAGATCGCCCTAACTGATGGGGCCAAGGAGAGGTCAGCATTCTCCACCCCAGATGGGCACTACCAGTTCCGTGTGATGCCCTTTGGAATGAAGAATGCCCCTGCCACCTTTCAGAGGTTGGTCAACCAGGTGTTGGCTGGACTGGAGGATTTCAGTGCCGCCTACCTGGATGACATTGCGGTCTTTAGTTCCTCATGGGAAGACCACTTACACCACCTCTGGGAAGTGTTGATGGCACTGCGCAGAGCAGGCCTCACAATCAAGCCAGTAAGTGCCAGATTGGGCAGGGTTCTGTGGTGTACTTAGGACACCAAGTAGGGAGTGGCCAGGTGGCCCCCCTACAGCCCAAGATTGAAACCATCCTGGCTTGGGAGTCCCCAAGGACCCAGACCCAGGTGAGGGCCTTTTTAGGACTCACGGGTTATTACAGGAGGTTTGTCAAGGGGTATGGCAACATTGTTGCCCCCTTGACTGAGCTGACTTCCAAGAAGCAGCCAAAGATTGTGAACTGGACTGACACCTGTCAGAAAGCTTTCGATGCCCTCAAGACTGCCATGTGTACAGCACCTGTACTCCAGGCGCCCAACTTTGCTAAGGAATTTATTGTCCAGACAGACGCTTCAGAGCATGGGGTGGGGGCTGTTCTGTCACAGGTGAATGAGGAGGGACTAGACCAACCGGTAGCCTTCATCAGTAGGGGGTTACTTCCACGGGAACAGAGGTGGAGTGCGATTGAGCGAGAGGCATTTGCTGTGGTCTGGGCGCTGAAGAAGCTGAGACCATACCTTTTTGGGACTCACTTCCGGGTTCAGACCGACCACAGGCCCCTCAGGTGGTTGATGCAGATGAGGGGTGAGAATCCCAAGTTGTTAAGGTGGTCCATTTCCCTACAGGGTATGGACTTTACGGTGGAACACCGCCCTGGTACAGAACACGCCAACGCTGATGGTCTGTCCAGATTTTTCCGCCTTAGTGATGAGAACCTCCCAGGGGATGGGTAGTTCTCCCCACATTTCAGCTGGAGGGGACGTGTGTTAGACCTGGCACCATTGGCGTGAGTCTCCCTTCCATTTTTCCGCTGTATCTCCTCTGTTTTTGCTGGTTATAGATGCTCTGGGCGCTGTGCCACTGCCATTCAGTGCCACGGCGCGAATGCTCCCTTTGTAAAGATGACATATGAATTGGTACATCCCTGATTGGCTTATTTGGTTTACCTGTTAGTCCCTAGTAGCGTGGCCTGTGTGTGCCCAGGGCTGGTAAACCGAATGCTGCTGGTGGGCCTGCAGCACTGGTTTGTGCCACCCACAGAAGCAGCTTGTAAAGTGTGTCTCAGACCTGCCACTGCAGTGTCTGCGTGCAGTCCAGAACTGCCATCTTGGCTGTGAAGTGCACCCGCTTCCCAGCCCCTAAAACCTTCCCTTGGCATCATGTAAGCCCCCCTTATGATAGGGCGCATTGTATGTGTAAGGTAGGACATGCCCTGTTGTATGTAGCATGTCCTAGTAGTGAATTACACCCAATTTCGTTTTTCACTACTGTAAGACTACCTGTTCTCCATAGGCCAGAATGGGAGGTCTGGGCTATTACATCCTATAGTCCTAACTGACCCACAGAACATGGTAGAAAAACGAATCTAGTATGCCTGAGCTCAGAATATTAAAATACATCTTTTAGTGAAGGTTATTTTTATATTCTGTGTTTGAAACTACCACTTTTAGAGTATAGGTACTTTCTTGCCTAAGCCTTCCAGTTTGCTCTGCTATGATGTGTATTGGCTGTCTGGTTTTGGAGGGACAGGGCAGGCTGAGTCAGACCTGGGTTGAATAGAGCGACCTGCCTTGGTGTGAGGGGAGGGGTAGCTCCTGCACTTGAATAGGACTGTGCCTGGCAAGGTGAATGCTGGCTCCACCTCCCACTGTGCGTCTGAGGCAGACCCCCTCTTTCTGAAAGGAAGGATGCAGCCTGATCAACACAGTGCTCCAGGGCTGGGCAGAACTGGTTCTGGCTGGGTTCAGAGACTTGGGACCCGAAGAACAAAGACTTTGGGGGTATAAATATTTGTGCACAAACCCCTACAACTGGTATTGCTCCTGGATAACAAGAAGAACCTCTGTCCGTGTGGCTACAGGAATCTGCAAGAGAAGGACTGTCCTTGTGCCTTGTGTGCTGTTTCTGGGACTGGCCTGCAGCTGTTACTACTGGACTTCAAGAAGAGGAAAGGAACTTTGATTGGGCTTTTATTTCTTTTGCTACAGCAACTACCCAAGGGCTAGGAGAGAGCTAGCCTCCTGCTGGAGTCTCAGGCACATCAGACTCCACCATCAGCCTCCTGTTTCCTCCCAGCGAGGATTACTATCTGCAGGTGAGGCTCCTGTGTGTTCCAGGACCTCTATTTCTACTGTTGAGAAGAGAGCGCTGAAAATCGTCGCTAACCTCCGTTAGCGGGCCGCTGCAGCTGGTGAGCGTGAGAAAAATCACCGCTCCCCTGTCGCCGAGCGCTCGCTAACCCCGAAGATCGTCGCAGCACCTGTCTGCGGGTCTGAAAACGCCCGCTATCCGAAATCATCGCAACAGGATAATCGCAGCGCGGACGCCGAGCGTTCGCCATTTTCCCCGCATCGAATCCGGATCGTCGCTCCCTCGCGGAGCGCCATCTTGGTCAACGCAGCAAGATCGCACACGCAACAGGCCCGGTGCATCATCCTCCCTTTGCGGCAAGGATTTTATCGCATCACCGGATCAGCGTGAAGAAGTTTGTCGCTTTGTCCTGCCCGCAACCCAGCGCATCATCCTCCCTTGCGGTAAGGATTCAACGCATCGCTGGCTAGCCTGAGGAAATCTATCGCAACAACTCCTTAGCGACATTTTTGTTGCTTTGCTCCAGGAACCAGATACTTTGTGAGTAAAAGGGTCGCAGAGACCACTGCCTTGAACCAAACATCATTTTGTGCATCCTGAACTATTTTTCCTTGCAGCATTTCTAAAGTAATTATATTTTTATAGTATTGTGGATTTTTACTGTTATTGGTCTTGTGATTAAGTCTATATAAAAATACCTATTTTTCATAACTACTTGAGTGGTGTGCATTTGTAGTGTTCCTCATTATATTACTGTGTATGGTCATAAATGCTTCACACACTGCCTCTGAGATAAGCCTAGCTGCTCGTGCTACGTTACCACAGGGTTGAGCAGGGGTTGTCAAAGGGTGTAGGCTGCTTACTCTGACTTAGGAAGAAGGGTCCCTACTTGGACAGTGGCCAGCCATTGCCAACTAGAGACCCCCATTTCTAAAATGTTGTTTTTGCAGCAGATGTGGTGGGGGGACGATGGGGTCCTGAGACCTGTTGCTCCCTGGCACACTAGATGGGCGGGCTCTGAGCTCATCATCCAGAGAATCCTGGGAGTCAACATCCGAGAGTCCATGTACACGGGGGAGGGGAGAATGGCTCTGCAGGTTGCTGGTGTTGTCCTCTGCAGTGAGTTTTTGGTCACCTGTGGGTCAGATGGGAAATGGTCATTGTAGTGCACCCCGCAAGCTTTGTGTTAGCTGTGTGTTATTCACTGTTTGTACACTACACAATTGACTGATCATCACATTGTTTTCTATGTGCACTACTGTGCCTCCTGACATGATGCAGTGGTACATGCATTACTTGTCCATGGTGTGAGATGTCAATGCATACCATGCGCCACGTGCATCATTTATGATTACAGGGACCTGTTGCCATCAAGGGACTGGCACAACATGTTATTTCATTGAGACTCTTTGTTGATTTGTCTGACCTGGCAGATATCACATCTGGCCATGGACTGGCCATTGTCATCTCCTGCATATCTTTATCCTGTCATGTGCATATCTTGATTTGTACTACCAAACATGCTTTCTTATTTTTCGAATGGTCCTTGTTGCTCTGGCCCCATGGCACTGCACATGTCAGTAGGTGCTGTTCTTGATTGTGGACAGACTTTCTTCTACATGTGCATTGATGTGTCACACTTTGGTAGCTGTGACAGTTTCCTTTGCTTACCTGTGTTCACACTGTGCATGGCAATGGGGTCGGTGTGCATATTTGTGCAATGAGAGGGCTGGCGCCATTTCTTTTGTGACGAATGTGTGGGTGCATGTACTGGCTAATTACCTGTTATGTGCTCACATTTGGCTTTGTTATGTGACACATCTGTGTGTGCGTGGTGGAGGCTTACATCCTGCTCAGTGGTGTCACAAGACAGAATAATTTGTCTACCTACCTGTTAGTTTATTTGAGGTGGGCCATTATATGCCACATGCTATGAGAGCTCCATCTTGCTGTACTGGGGGGCAAGGGTACATGGTGGGAGTAGTGGTGCAAGCCTCCCACCCACAAGCACCTCCCAGGGAAGATGGCTACCTACATGTAAGTTTGTTTGGTGTACTGCAATGGCTTCCAACTGCTTCTGGGTGGGAGTGAGTGCTCCATCCAGCTCAGGTGTGGGCCAGGGTGCATGGTGGGAGTAGTGGTACAGGCCTCCCACCCACAAACACCCTCACTGTGAAGATGGCTACCTACCTGTTAGTTTGATTAGGGTAATGTAATGGCTGACACATGCTTCTGGGTGGGGTGGGGGGAGGGCTCCATCTTGCTGATGCAGTGGGGCAAGGGGGCCTGATGGGAGTTGTAGTGCTGGCTGCCTGTACACATGCCCCCATGGTAATGTTGATAGCTACGTTTGGGGTGAATGGGAGTGAGTAAATGTTGGAACTGTGAGACATGTTTTTGTGAGTGTGTAGTGCAAATGAATGGAATTTGTCCTACGTGGTGTAGCTTTGTAGTTGTGCAAGACAGTACATATCAGTGTGGTGGTAGTCATTTGTTTGTACTTACCAGCCTCCACTCCCCTGGCTACTCCTGTGAGACTCTCTGGATGCAGTATGGCAAGCACCTTCTCCTCCCATGTGGTGAATGGTTTTGGTGGAATGGGAAGGCCACCGCCAGTCCTCTCAGCCAGATCACGGTTCTTGCTTCTCCTTTCTTTGACAACCCTCTTCAGATCATGCCACCGCTTCATGATCTCCTTTTTGGAACGTGGGGTGGTCCCTACTACATTGACCCTTTCG
Source organism: Triturus cristatus (assembly GCF_964204655.1). Lineage (NCBI taxonomy): Eukaryota > Metazoa > Chordata > Amphibia > Caudata > Salamandridae > Triturus > Triturus cristatus. Next base: position 698,691,905 of record NC_140594.1, on the reverse strand, counting down.
ACTATCCATGCCCACATTTGTGTCCTTGTGGCTAATGGTGTCTGTTGTTCCAGGCTACCAAACAGTTGTGGTTCCACTTTGACCATCTCATTTACCACGACTGTCAACTCACTCTCTGTGAATTTGGGCATTTTATGTGTTGACATGGTGTGTGGTGTGCAAAGTGGTTGTGGGTGCAGGGGTGTGAGTGGTGGGTGTGGTTGTGATGTGTATGGTGTGTGATGTGCATGGGGTCGGTTCTGTGACTAAATATCGAGGGACAAAATATCGACTATACAAAAAATCGACACTAAAATATCGAGGGACAGAATATCGACTCCCTATCTACAAACATGTAAGTACTAAAATATCGATTCCAAAATATAGACTGTCAAAATATAGTTAGCCAAAATATCGAATTTTTTAAATGTATTAAAAATAATGTAAAATTAATTAAATATTAAAAACAATTAAATAAAACATACATAATATAATATAAAATAGCTTAAAATGTAAACACAATATAAGTAATTTAAAAAACTGAGATTTTGTTGGATACTGAGAGCGTAAAAATTACTATTCCCACTCCAGTGAGTGCAACAGTAGGGAAAGCGTTGGATAGCGTAGAGGTAAAAATTACTATTCCCACTCCAGTGAGTGCAACAGTAGAGAGAACGTTGGATAGCGTAGGGGTAAAAATTACTATTCCAACTCCAAACAGTGCAACAGTAGGGAAAGCGTTGGATAGCGTAGAGGTAAAAATTACTATTCCCACTCCAGAGAGTGCAACAGTAGTGAAAGCGTTGGATAGCGGGAGGGTAACAATTACTATTCCCACTCCAGAGGGTGCAACACTAGGGAAAGCATTGGATAGCGCAGGGGTAAAAATTACTATTCCCACTCCAGTGAGTGCAACAGTAGGGAAAGCGTTGGATACTGAGATCGTAAAAATTACTATTCCCACTCCAGTGAGTGCAACAGTAGGGAAAGTGTTGGATAGCGTAGGGGTAAAAATTACTATTCCCACTCCAGTGAGTGCAACAGTAGGGAAAACGTTGGATAGCGTAGGGGTAAAAATTACGATTCCAACTCCAAACAGTGCAACAGTAGGGAAAGCGTTGGATAGCGTAGAGGGTAACAATTACTATTCCCACTCCAGAGAGTGCAACACTAGGGAAAGCGTTGGATAGCGCAGGGGTAAAAATTACTATTCCCACTCCAGTGAGTGCAACAGTAGGGAAAGCGTTGGATAGTGGGAGGGTAACAATTACTATTCCCACTCCAGAGAGTGCAACAGTAGGGAAAGTGTTGGATAGCGGGAGGGTAACAATTACTATTCCCACTGCAGAGAGTGCAACAGCAGGGAAAGGGTTGGATAGCGTAGGGGTAAAAATTACTATTCCCACTCCAGAGAGTGCAACAGTAGGGAAAGCGTTGGATAGCGTAGGGGTAAAAATTACTATTCCCACTCCAGTGAGTGCAACAGTAGGGAAAACGTTGGATAGCGTAGGGGTAAAAATTACTATTCCAACTCCAAACAGTGCAACAGTAGGGAAAGCGTTGGATAGCGTAGAGGTAAAAATTACTATTCCCACTCCAGAAAGTGCAAAAGTAGGGAAAGTAATGATTTAAATTAAATATAAGATGACATTAATTATCAATACTGATAAAAAGTTAATTAAAAATAATTACCAATTAATAACAATTAATTACCATTTAAAAATATTATTTTTCAATTGATAAAAATGTATTACCAATTAATAATAATTAATTACCAATTACAAATTAATTATCAATTATCAATACACATAAATAAAAAAATTAATATTTACTTTATTACAATTAATTTACTTCCCACCCAATTCCCCTACAAACCCACAACCCACTCCCATTTATAAAAAATACAATTCACATTATTATCAATTAATCAATTAATAAAAATATTTTTGCAAATAATAAAAATTATTTAGCAATTCATACAAATTATTTACCCATTAATACAAATGTATTACTTATTATTAATTAATTATCAATTAATTATCAATACACATAAATAAAAAATTAATTATTTACTTTATTACAATTAATTTACTTCCCACCCAATTCCCCTACAAACCCACAACCCGCTCCTATTAATAACAAATACAATTAACATAATTATCAATTAATCAATTAATATAAATTAATTACCAATTAATAAAAATACATTACCAATTCATAATTAATTATCAATTAATTAATTATCAAAACATATAAATATAATTAACATTTAATTAACCATAATTAAATTACTTCCCACCCTATTCCCCTATAAACCCACAACCCGCTACGGAATTAAATCACGCAATAATTAAATTACATAACATTCATTTGTTTAAATAAATTAAACATACATTACAACAATAATACATAATTTTAACACATATACTACCATACATAACACAAAAAAAAAAATCAATATTATGGTAATCTATATTTTAAACTTCGATATTATGGTATTCGATATTTTTAAGGTCTATATTTTGGTAATTGATATTTTGTACCCCAATTTCGATATTCTGACCTATCTATATTTTGTAGAGTCGATATTCTGTCCACTCTATATTTTAACTTCGATATTCTGGGCAGTCAATATTTTGGAATCGATATTTTGGGTGTTTACCCATGGGGTTAGTGGTGCAGGTGTGGTAGTGATGGAGGTAGTGGTGGTGGTGGTGATGTGTGTGTGCTGTATTCTTTTTCCTCTCCTCTCTGATCTGGTGAATGCCCTTCTCTTCTGGAGTGTTGCAAAGGATTGTGGTCAGGGAAGGGGCTGGTTTTATACTCAGCTATGTGGGTGTGTCCAGATGGGGTATTGCTGTCAGGTGTGGTGTGTGTGTTGTCCTGGGAGTTGTATTTTTCTTTTTGCCATGTGGTCGTGTCATTGGGGTGTGTTTTGTGTTTTTGGGGGGCATGGCTTGTTTGCTGTGTGCACTTTTTGGCCTTATTGTGGGTTTTTTCATTAGTCCGCCATATTTTTCACGGATCGTCCGCAGCGATGGCTTTGCTGCAGCTCTTCTGCTGGCTCTCCCATTCATCCCTGTGTGCGACCGTGGCGGTCGGAAACTGCGGTTCGTACCGCGGGACCATCGGGGATATCCTAATTTCACCTCCGGTGTCTCTGCTATACTTGCGGCGGGTTGGTGTTTTTCCACTGTGGTTCTGACCGCCGTGGACGGATTTTGGCCATCTTCGCCCACTACGGGCGGTTTTTCTTGGCCCCGTTCTGCTGCGGTCGGTGTTTTTTGGCGGTTGATACTAATTTGGCCGCCTGTTTTTCCACGGTACAGGCGGGCGGTTGTTTTCCGCTTCCATGGCGGTCGGGGTGGTTTTCCGCCCGCCATCCTAATAGGCCTATAAATTTCAAATATAGTCCTTATTCCCTAATTGTGTCTTCTCTTTCCCAACCAATTCTTTCTTCTTTCTTTACTCCTTCTTCAGCCTTCAATTCTTCCTAATACAATACTTCTATAAACATATGTTCAACCTACATGCAGTCTTAAAATTAATTGGGTTAGTTGCATTAGTTTGTGTGATAGGCCTCCTATATGAATACATGTGATCCACATACATCGCCTTTGATTATGGATTTAAAGACTTAAACATAGGTACGTCATCCAAAAGCATTTAAAAATTCGAAACATAATACTCAAAATGATCTTGAACTTAAAAAAAATCATAATTATACAGCAAGAAAGAGAAGGCAAAGTGAAAGACAAATGGTGTTCTGTGACATCAGCAGCTGTAAAACAGGAAGACACATGCAAATATAATATTCATGGGTACCCATGACTTTGGAATACTAATTTAACAATTTAAAATAAAGATTTTCTGTAAGATTTCCTGCAAAGCGATCTTTGTGTAGAATGTTAATAATAAATTTACGTTGCTCGTCTGAATAGGTCTGGTTAGATCTTATCTTAGCTGAAACATGCTCTTTAGATGAGTTCAAACTCACTAGTAAACCCAGTATTACTATAATTATTGCTAACGCCAAAACTATTAATATCATTTTGCAACCCTTCTGTTTGATTGACGGCATGATTTCTCTTGAGTTAGATCAAAAAGGAAAAACAAAAAATCTTCTTGACACTACTGTGGAAATTTGCTGCAAATCAATTTGTTTGTGTTAACTTTAGGATTGGTAACCTATAAATTTGACTGTCAGCTAAAAGGAAAGTCTAGTCTTCAGCTGGATACGTATAGGAACCTAATATCTTCGTCTGGTTAACTAAGATGCAAAATATTAATTTTCAAACATTTGGACGGATGCTGCTTAAGTTCAGTCATCAAAAAATGTCTTCAATTCTTAACTGTAAAAGCATTGTTCAAGTGGGCTTTTCAAACACATTTCAATGACTTTCAGCTTCATGAACTCCTAGGCCAGGATCACGTTTAACAAAGTAGGTCCACTCAGGAGCTGAATACCTGCAGTTTGGCCCTCTTTGTCTCTTAGTTCTTCTTACTTCTGGTTATTCACTGTCACTAGCACTCTTTTCAGTTGGCTCTAGTTCTTGCATGATCATCTCTTCAAATTTGTACTTCTTTCACAACTTTTTTCAGTCTCTCACTAGTTTTCGGCCACTTCTCTTCCCGCTGCACTCTCCCATTTAAAGTGCTTGGACTTTCTTTCATTTCATGGCGCACAGTCTTTTTCTCAGCTGCTTGATTTATTTACCACACACTGCGCTCTTGTCATGACTTGATTACCCACAGCATCCCAACTCCTAGCAGGAGTTCTGGAGGGTTGGACCCTCAATCTTGGTTCTTGTTTTTGGTTTGGAGTTTGGCATCTTCTCTTCATCCGCTTATCTCACTGTCTTGACATGGAGGTATGTATTCCGCGGGGCAATCTGCCAGACTTAACAGCAGTATTCTTCACAAGGATCAAATGAAAGGATCATTTCCAGAGTGGCTCAAGGCACATTTTCCTGGTGTATTTCTTCACCAACACCCAATTGCCTGGACTGAGGTGATGACACAGCACTTGTCTTGCAGGTGGGGTTGCCAATTCAAAATGATGAGAAAGAGAATGCACTACATCAGCCAATCTTTTGCAGTTGTCAAGAACCATGTCATCAGTAATATTCACAAGCGTAGATTGTGGCATTGACAGAATTCTCATTGGTCTCCCCATCTGCACTTCGTGAGGGAGAAGGCTAGTCTTTTGATCGGGAGTGCTTCAAAGGCTCAGCTGAACATCAGTGTCAAGCCATTTCAAAGAGTTAGAAACACATACCATTGCCATCTTGGCTTTAGGAGAGCCGTTAATCTGTTCCATTATGCCTCAAGCTTCAGGTCTGTAACTGTAGTGGAATCCCTGGTCAATTGGACGAGTCTGTTCCCCTTCATATTTCTTCTTTCCAGCCCTCCTCCGTCACTTCCCTTGTCTGCCGCGAGCCCCCATGTCCGTCTCCTTCCATCCCCTGCCTCTTTTTTCCCCTTTTTGTGTCTGTTTGCCCCAGCGCCCCCTTCCCTTCACCTTTGCCCCCCCCCCCACCAGGTGCCGGTTTAACCGCCCATGAATCTCAGCTGAGAATGGATCAAGGCCTTCCTCGAAGAAAGTCCATATGATTTGTGGGGACGCTCTGTTTGGCGGTTGTGGCTGTGGCGGCTCCAGATCCCAGCATCCCTCGCTCTCCCAGGAGGGAGTAGCTAGACGGCAGTAGCTCTCAAAAGCGCTTGAAATTTCCTGCAGCCCGGGAGGCGCGCGGGCAACGCCCGGGCAAAGCCCAGGCCAAGGGCGGGCCCGTCCTTGCCTGTCATTGCAAGGAAGAGGCAGGCTGGGCCACCTCTCTTTCTTTTGACCTATGGGCCGCAGTGTTGAACATTGAACATTGATCTCCCTCCATGGGATTCTGCCAGGACAGAATGTAAGTGAGTCTGTGACTGTGAGCTCAATGTAAAATTTCTGAGGGGTTTGGGTTTCACATGGTCCGTTAAGTGAACAATCCAAACTGTTTCGTTCTTTGAACTCTTGGTAGCCACTGACTATTAATTGACCTTCTCCCTTTAATAGCAGCCATGACTTGTTGATTATTAAATTACAGTCTCATTCCATTGGTTTTTGCATTTATTGGAAATAGTTTTTAACGATTTGGCCTGTTCGCCGCTAGGGAACATATGTCTATGAGGAAGCAACCCATGAAAGGCTCCAGTGGGGCGCATCGGTGACTATCCTAGATTCATTTTTGACCAGAGCTGCAAATTTTTTGTCCAATGAAATTGCCTTAACTGACCGAAGATTTTCGCTGGAACTGATTAGCCGGCCCTCAAGCCTGATACCATCTAACACCTCACCTCATACTGTGCATAGTGAGCCCGTATCAAAAAATTGAAGAGGGGAGCTACCCCAATGTGCAACACACAACGGGACGGGGATAAGTGGTGGAGAATTTACAAAATGTCCCTCATCAGACAAATCAGAATTGCTTATGGGCATAGACAGAGTACTGTTGTTATTAAAACAAACTATTCGGGTTTATAAAAAACACTGTGTATATCAAAAGCACTTTTAGAAAAGCTCTATAAGAGACAAAATATTTAAAAACATCATTTATTTCCAATCATAAAATAACAGATAGACAGATACCTATAACTCCCACTGTTGGGTTACAATCTATAATCCTTATAAAATGAATTGATACAATACATTTAAAACACAAAAATTAAAAGTCGACGCAGCGTTTCGGTGTTGTGTGCAATATTTCACCTTCTTCAGGACTAAAAAACTGTTTATTTCATCTAAAACAAAAGAAAAAATTATCCATTTTAAACATTTTTATGTGAAAAAGTGCAGATTAACAGAGTAAAATGACAGTGTTCCCCTATGTCTTAACAACATCCTCTGTATTGTTTTGTTCAAGAGCTACAAAGCCACCCCACAATCATATTGGGTTGCGTTTTGTGTTTCTTCTGGTATTCACACAAAGTATTCTATCTCACATGTCTATTGTAGATTTCAATATAATAAAAAACTGCATACCTCATCTTTCTTTAATTTGAGAGTGTATTAGGAAGTGGAGGATAGCCTTCCAATTTCGAATTCCTGCCAGGTTAATTTATTTTGCCTATATTATAAACAGAAATCACTTTAGGTAGAGCTATACATAACCATTTCAGTTGTTATTGACGTCATATCCTGCGAATCGGCTAATCGCGCTGTGTCTATGTAACCGTCTTTGTTCTTAGGGGCAGTGGCGGCCATTTTGTAAAAAAACGAAGACTGACGCAAGGGATAGTATAAATCAATGGAAACTAAACATTGAACGCATTTTTAGAAATTTATAATGTTGCGTATTATTGTATCGATATTCTATTCATCCTATCGTTGTTTAATAATACGTATGGAGGTATATTTATAATAACGATATATATTGTTCTTATATAACAATATTTCTCTTTACCTCATGGGTACTAGAGCCTCGGTGCGATCTAGAATTAATAATTGATTAATCATGAGCAATACATTTTATTTATTTATACATACAATGGATACATTGTATCCGTTGCTCGAAAGTGAAGAAGGCCTCCAGGCAATCAGAGCGGCCATCTTGAAATACCTAAACTGATGATTACATGAAGATTTATCTAAGAATAAAGGAGATCGTATCCTCTTCTATATTAAACCGGTTACTGTATAGCCCAGAAATTCTGGCTTATAGCGGCCCCAATTGTTATGTAAGGCATTGCAAAAGGGTGGACTACGATTTCCTCCCATTCATTCATTACTGGGCTCAAGATGGAGAAAACGAACTGGGGACATAAGGGTGAAGCTTATTTTAAAGAAATCACAGTAATCTCTCCAAGTCCTCCCTGTTGTTTAATCCATTTTTATAAGTATCAAAGCGTGACATAAAGTATTGTTCACGTTTCTTTCTTTTTAAAGCTACATCGCCGCCGCGTGTGTCACAAAATACAGTTTCTATGCCACACCATTCCAGATCTTCTATTGAATGGTCGGCCTCTAACCAATGTTCCACGAGTGGAGCTGTCATTCTTTTGGTTCTAATTGCGGATTTGTGTTCAGTGATCCTTGTTCGAATTTCACGCGACGTTTCTCCAATATATGCTTTTTTGCATGGACAGACTATCATATAGATAATGTTACGAGTTCTGCAATTTATCAAGCTTCTTATATGGTGCTTATAACCATTATGAGTTATACAACTGCCGCTTTTAATGTTACCACAACTCTTGCACGAATTACAAGGAAAAGTACCAACAGGGAATGGCATATTATCAATGGTACTTTGTTTAGGTGTCCTATTTTCTCTGTATGTATGTACTAATTTATTACGAATAGTGCAGTTTCTTCTGAAGGAAAACATTGGTCTTGTTAAATTAGTATCATTTCTATCTCTAAGTAACGGCCAATTCCTGTTGATAATGTTTTTAACCTTGTTGCTAATGCTACTAAAGTTTGTTACAAAAATTAATGGTAATTTTTGTGATTCCATGTTTTTATTCTCCTTTTCTCTGAATAACGAGTCTCGATTAAAATACTTTGCTCTTTTATAGGCCTTACGTATAAGATTTTTAGGGTATCCTCTGTCTTTAAGTTTTTGTGATAGAGCATCCGAATGTCTGTTAAAATCATTAATGTCAGTACAATTCCGGCGTATTCTTAAAAATTGTCCAAACGGGATATTATCCCTCTGGCACATGGGATGATTACTTTGGTAGTGTAACATGGTGTTACGGTCTGTTGATTTAGTAAACAGCTCTACTTTGAGTTTACCGTCCAAATGTTTTATTGTGATGTCTAAGAAGTCGCACTGTATCCTATCCATAGTGGATGTGAATTTAAGATTGACATCTCCTAAGTTTAACCATGTGATGAATTCATTAAGTGATTCGATGGTACCGCTCCAAATGAAGAAAACATCGTCGATATAACGTGACCAATATGAGATGTTTTCATAAAATGGTGCCGCCGAGTTGAAGATGTGTTTTTCTTCAAAATTGGCTACATATAAACAGGCCAGACTAGGAGCACAGGTGGCCCCCATGCTGGTCCCTTCGATTTGTTTGTATAATTCTGTACCAAATAGGAAAATATTGTTTTTCAAGATGACTTCCACACACTCAATAATAAACGATGAATGGGTTGATAAATCACCGTTTTCGTCTCTTAACAAACCCTCAAGCATTTGCACTGTGTCGTTTTGAGGTATATTTGTATAGAGGGCTTCAATATCAAGCGTCACAAGCGGAGTCCCCAGTATTCTCTCTCTTACTTGCTTCTATTTTTCTCTCTAAATCTCACCATCACGCCCCCCTGTCTACCTCTAAATCCGATTGTCTTTACTTTAGTTTCTCTCACCTTCCTATATCTACACAGTATTGACAAATATACATACAGATAAACAGTGCATTGTAATAATGTGAACACGTCGCACGTCTGTGATTGTTCAACAACTTTGAGCTATATTTTTAATTTATAGGACAACATGGTTATGGTGAAAAGGTACTCTATTTTGCTCTGGAGAAAAAATATTTCTCTAGTGTGGCCTGCAACAAAACTGTAGTCCAAATTATCTATAATACTTTAGGCCTTCGTTTCTTACTCTCGAATGTCATGACATTGAAGTTTATTTCTCAAATGTGTAAGTTTGATGTGTTAAATAAGTCTGCACAGATGCTCAAGCCCGAACATAGATGTAAAGTTATCCCTCACTAATACACACCTAATAGTAGCTACAACACACAGCTGTTGCAGGAAGCTCAACAAAGAATCCCTGCCAGCACAGCATCTCTGGGAGAGGTTCGGGATAGCTTGCAGTTTCACTCTTACCATTAAACACAGGCCTACATGCTGCCTGCAAAGTGCACTTGAGGTCTTGCTTAACCCAAGGCACAGGTCTGATTTTCGGATCTAGGTAAGTCAGTTTTTCCCATTTCGAGGGATGCCAACTCACCTCGCCAGCCCATTCCTGAGATTGCCTTAAGTTAAAGTGCCAAGCCCTGGAGGTACCAAAGTAAATATACCGAATGTGACGGCAGGAGTAGGGTCCCTATACAACCTGTCTTCCTCACAGGACTCCCTTTGCTTCAAAGACCTATGTCGAGTCATCATTAACAAATAACAACTAGCAATGTCTGGTAGCTACTCAACTGTCCAAAGCATCAGCCGATATGCAGGAATTCTACCACAGCACTGGCTAGAGCAGGAAGTTGAGGCACTTGGGGTTGGTGAGTTTAGGATTGTGGAAAGATTTGGTTCATACAGTTAAGTTCACCAAAACCACTCAACAAGCAGTGGGCTTATAAATGCTCCACTGCAACATATCACACTCTCACCACCTTCGCCGTAATGGGCAAGGCTCATTTGCTATCTTTGTCCTTAGTGTGATGTTTGGATTTTTCACAATTTTATGACTTCTTCAGTGATGTAACATTGAGGGCAGCACCAACACTCTGAAAATTGTTCCAGCATCACTGGCTTGGGTGCCTTTCTTTGACATTTTCATGCATTCTGGCCAGGGTGCCTTTGTGTGACGTTTCTATGCTTTCTGGTCTGGGTGCTTTGGTGTGATGTTTCCATGCTTTCTGGTCTGGGTGCCTTTGTGTGACGTTTCCATGCTTTCTGGCCTGGGGGCCTTTGTGTGATGTTTCTATGCTTTCTGGCCTGGGTGCCTTTGTGTGACGTTTCCATGATTTCTGGCCTGGGTGCCTTTGTGTGACATTTCCATGTTTCCTTGTCTGAGTACTTATGTGTGACATTTCCATGCTTTCTGGCCTGAGTGCTTATGTGTGACATTTCCACGGTTTATGTCCTGGAATGGATGCTTATGTGTGACACACATTTCCTTGCTTCCTGGCCTAGGTGCTTACGTCAGGTCATCATTTACGATTTACTATGCTTTGAAAATTGATACAGCTAAATATGTAATGGAAAATATGTTGTGCACCATTATGGTTTTTCTTTTTCAAAATGTTTTTGAGGGGAGAATTTGCCCCATGCAAACACCTCTGGCAGTCGTTAAGCTTGCTGCACTCACTTGCTATGCACAGTATGGGGGCTGGTCTAGCAAAACTTGCCAGGGCTGCATTGGGTTCCCAGTCTGGCCCAGAGTGTCAATTAATTAATAATTTTTGTGAATCACAGTGTGTAACTAACTCTGCACACTGCCACCTCACCGTGCTTTTGTTGTAATACTGGAAGCCTCCTATCAAAATCTTACTATGAGGAAGGCTCCCTTGCTGAAATTCATCTGACTTTTCGCAGTGTCAGTTGAGGTTGTGGGTGGGGCTAATTGAGGAAGTGGGTGGGGCAAGTGGAGGAAGTGGGTGGGGCCAGAGAAAAGTAGGTGTGTCCTCCGACAAAGATTTGGGCGCCTGCACTTCATATTTTACAAATTAAGCACTCTAGGAAAATCTCAATTTTCATTGCAAGCAACATTTTGGGATTTAGATGGGGTAAGAGTGATATCAAAAGCTCTGTTTTTCTGCCCTTGCTACAGGATCTTCCTCTGAACAAGCATTTTAAGTAATTGGGTCAAATAAAAATTAAAACGATTTTTTTCAGTTTCAATGAGCCCAAGATTAACTAATTTAGGCACCAAATGTACTAAGCAGATGACACATTACAATGCAAATATTATTTTTCCTTTTCTTCTTGATTTTTCACATTTGTAAACATGAAAAGTAATTAAAAAGTGAATTATGATCTTTGTCATCGTTCGATAGGTGATTTTCTCTTTATTTTATGAGAACATTCCTAGGAAAGTAAAATTAAAGATGGCCTCCTACAAAATGGCCGCAATACATGGCTGGCACAAAGAGGGACATCTCAGCTAGTCCCTTTTTTCTGTTTAGTCTAACGGAGTACTTGAAAACGAAGAGAGCTGAACACAGTTGCTGCAATGAATCTTGTGAGCTTATGCAGTTACATCATCTTAAATGCATTAAGTATTGCTTTTTTTTAAACTGATATCTTTATTATTTTAAGTGTATTTGAGGAATAACGTTATATAATTGTATCAAGGCGTTTCTAGGCCTCCCAGGATCAGTTATCCTCTACGAAAACGCGGGGGCCAATGTGTCCTTACGAGGCCACACGTTGAGCTGATTGAAACAGAAATGCGTAGAACATAGGAGAGACAGTGGGGTTAATACATTTAAAAAGTAGCGGAGGGGATATGAAAAGGCCCTGAGAATGGGGAACAATACTGGCCGCTTATTTATGTTTACTATTTTTAAAGTGTCAGTACACGTCTGGTTTGTTTTATATTTCCTCGCACAGAGTTCTTTATTATTTTATTTAATGATGTCCTCTACAAAGTGTTTAGTTTCTCTGAGCTGTAGTTATTTTATAACAAGTTTCACGTGGCCGTGGCTTCAGAGTCGGCAATCAGTAAGGTAGTCGAATTAAGTAGTATTTTAAATATTTTGGTGAAAGTGATGTTACGCTTATAGAATGTTTTTGGTACGTCGGGTTGCCACCATTCACAGGAACCATACCAGGTACTTCTTAATGTTTTACGATTCTGTAGGATAGTGATGGGGTTCTTAAATTAAATTATATGTAAACTTATTGTTCGAGTATAACATGGCATTCCTGCCTTTGTTTATTTATTATTCAGGAATCATTTAGGGATTTCACTTTTTAAAGAGGGTTGTTCTTCTATTTACTGAGTGAAATATGTACTGAAAATGGATATCAGCTTAGTCTGATTTTCCTTTTTTTTTTCCAGTCTTGACATGAAAATACTTGTCCCGCCATTAAAAACCGGCCAGGTGGCAACCCTAGGAAGAAAGGTTAAAAACACATTTCTGATGTCTGAGCTACATAGGAGGTTTCTCATGTTCCAAGAAAATGCCAGAGTAAATACTCTTTGATATGTTTATGGGGTTAAAGTAAAATGGCTGATTCCATAAGCACTGGAAGGCTTTTGCTGTTTCTGGTACTGATGTTACTGTGATAAAAGATGGCATGGCAAATAATGAGGCCTACGATGACAAAGGTGGCACAGGAGGACTTTGGAAAAAATTTGCTCTGGATGATCCAAGAGTTATGAACTCTGGGCCTGATTCACAAAGGTACACTTTTGTGTACGTTTACGGTTTTTGTGGTATTTCACAAACCACAAGTTAATAGTAAGTTTACGATTGAAAAGTTTCTGCAATGGGGACGGAGAACTCCGCAAATAAAAAGATAGACCCGTCGTAAACTTACTATTAACTAGTAGTTTGTGAATACCCCCCAAAAATGTAAATGGACACAATAGAGGAAGTGTACCTTTGTGGATCAGGCCCATAGTTTCTGGGAAGTTGATCAGCACTGGAAATAAAGCTATATCTTGTGTGTAAAAGATGTGTAAATGAATATTATGCCTCATAAGTATTTGTATATATCTCAAAGAACCACAGATAATCTAACACGCAGTCTAAAAGAATTTAGGTGTGCTGATGTAGGTCATGTGGTTAAATAATAACATTGTGTGATGCAAGTTATGAGGTAACGTACAAGGGAATGGCACACATAACAGGTTGTTTCACAAGTTTGGTACTACAGTTATATGTCATGAGTTGCCTGGGATTGTTGTTGAGGGTGATAGAATTGCCATTTAGATTTAGGGGTCTTGTCAGTAGGGACGACAGCAGACTGGAGCTGCACCCATACACCATAACCACTGCCATTCTGTGAAATATGTCTGCATAGGTCGAAACTGGTGGTGTCATGTGACCATAACTCTATGTCTATGCTAGTGAAGGCCCTAGATTCTGGAGAGGCAAAACTCCTGTTCCTAATACCATTCAAGATGCAGGCTTAAATATTACCATTGAGGATACAAATGTGATAGCATATTTCAGAGACGCATGGTCACTATTGCGTGGTTCAAGAAAATGAATTATCTCAATAGGAGCAAGAAATGGAATTGAGCACAGGAGTGTGGAAGATCTCAAGGTGACATATATTAATCTTCATGGCTCTGATATTTATGATGATTGATAATGTACCATTCTATTGCAAGAGGTCGAGATGAGATGATCACTACAGTAAAGGGCTTTAACTTAGGATTTACCTCATATTATAATGTATTGGGCACATACAAATGTCCAGGTAGAAGAAACCAGGCAATATTTAGATCAGGTGACTTTCCTCAGGAACGAAAGGGAACTGAGGGAGCACCTGTACTTCCTAATGTTAGCAGAGGAGATAGTTTCGTGAGGTTTTCATGGTATGCCATTTCTAATGCAGGCATTTAATTAAGGCTGTGACAGTTTGTGGATTCTTACATTACATCATTTGTGCTCCCATTACTTTTTGGTGATGGGGAATCCCTTAGTCCTTTTATTAGACTATAGATCAACACTATGGTGCCGATCACGATCCGGCAAAAACCGGGTACGAACCGTCGGACGGAGCACAATCTCCGCCCGACGCGTACCCGGTCGTCAATTTTTACAAACAAGGAATTACGATTCGCACGGGTACACCATTACCGTACGAGTCGTAAAAAAGCCCGACCGAACAAAAAACACCTACCAATGCGATCCGGGAAAGCGCCGACCTGACGTCGGGACGCTCGCAGCCAGCCATTCACGACCCAGGAATCACGATTCGCACCGACGTCACCCCGCACGGTGAATATTTTGCGGCAGCCAAAAACTGCCGGGAAATCAGGACGACGCGAACAAGGACCACCAGTACGCGACGGACAGACGACGCCGCGAACAAGGAGGACCAGTACGTGACGGACACACAGGACGACGCCACCAAGGAGGACCCGTACGCGACAGGACGACGCGATCAAGGAGGACCCGTACGCGACGGACAGACATGGACCCGAACCTACGAGTCATCCCTGCCCTCATAGCAGTACACCTCCTCTACAGGTTACGACGCAGACGCCGCAGAAGGTCAGAATAACTAAGGGAGGGGGGAAAGTGGGGTGGGGTGGGGGTGGCACGACCAGGGCAGGCCACAAAACAACCACATAAGTCACACACCACACATGGCCTGGACATACCTGACTCCCATGCCCTGGTCACCACGAGGGGGGTGGGGGCGTGTCCTGATAAGCCAGCGACCGCCACAACGGAAGTCCGTCACCACGCGAACCGGCAACACAACCAGACAGGTACGTCCCGTACCCACGCCTGAAGAGCGTGGGTACGAGTCGGACCACGCCCACACACGTCACCCCAACAATGGCGGGACGGATCGCACCCACGTGGCAAAGGCCTGGGTACGGGCCGCACAAACATCACATAGCGTGGGGACGGATATGTACGGACCCTACCCCCACCCCGTATGCAAGGAGCGTACCCCCCAGCCCAACAGTGCAAGTACGACTCGCACCCCCACCCGCGTATGCATGGAGCGTACCCCCACCCCAACAGTGTAAGTTCGACCCGTACCCTCACCCGCGTATGCATGGAGCGTACCCCCCATGCCAACAGTGTAAGTACGACTCGAACCCCCACCCACGAATGCAAGGAGCGTACCCCCCAGCCCAACAGTGTAAGTACGACCCGTACCCCCACCCGCGAATGCAAGGAGCGTACCCCCCAGCCCAACAGTGTAAGTACGACCCGTACCCCCACCCGCAAATGCAAGGAGCGTACCCCCCAGCCCAACAGTGTAAGTACGACCCGTACCCCCACCCGCGAATGCAAGGAGCGTACCCCCCAGCCCAACAGTGTAAGTACGACCCGTACCCCCACCCGCGAATGCAAGGAGCGTACCCCCCAGCCCAACAGTGTAAGTACGACCCGTACCCCCACCCGCAAATGCAAGGAGCGTACCCCCCAGCCCAACAGTGTAAGTACGACCCGTACCCCCACCCGCAAATGCAAGGAGCGTACCCCCCAGCCCAACAGTGTAAGTACGACCCGTACCCCCACCCGCGAATGCAAGGAGCGTACCCCCCAGCCCAACAGTGTAAGTACGACCCGTACCCCACCCGCGAATGCAAGGAGCGTACCCCCCATGCCAACAGTGTAAGTACGACCCGTACCCACACCCGCGGACGTACGGAGCGTACCCCCACCACACCAGTGTCAGTAGACTCGTACCCTCACCTCGCATGCATTGAGCGTACCCCCACCGTGTATGTGCCAAGCGCACATATCCTGAAATCGGAGGTGTGTGTGCAGAGTCCACCCAGCAGTGCCCTGAGACAGGAAGGGTGGGTGTGGAGTCCTCCCAGCAGTGCCCTGAGACAGGAGGGGTGGGTGCCTATCACTCCCAGCAGTGCCCTGAGACAGGAGGGGTGGGTGTGGAGTCCTCCCAGCAGTGCCCTGACACAGGAGGGGTGGGTGCAGAGTCCTCCCAGCAGTGCCCTGAGACAGGAGGGGTGGGTGTGGAGTCCTCCCAGCAGTGCCCTGACACAGGAGGGGTGGGTGTGGAGTCCTCCCAGCAGTGCCCTGAGACAGGAGGGGTGGGTGCAGAGTCCTCCCAGCAGTGCCCTGAGACAGGAGGGGTGGGTGCCTATCACTCCCAGCAGTGCCCTGAGACAGGAGGGGTGTGTGCAGAGTCCTCCCAGCAGTGCCCTGAGACAGGAGGGGTGGGTGCCCATCACTCCCAGCAGTGCCCTGAGACAGGAGGGGTGGGTGTGGAGTCCTCCCAGCAGTGCCCTGAGACAGGAGGGGTGGGTGTGGAGTCCTCCCAGCAGTGCCCTGACACAGGAGGGGTGGGTGTGGAGTCCTCCCAGCAGTGCCCTGAGACAGGAGGGGTGGGTGCAGAGTCCTCCCAGCAGTGCCCTGAGACAGGAGGGGTGGGTGCCTATCACTCCCAGCAGTGCCCTGAGACAGGAGGGGTGTGTGCAGAGTCCTCCCAGCAGTGCCCTGAGACAGGAGGGGTGGGTGCCCATCACTCCCAGCAGTGCCCTGAGACAGGAGGGGTGGGTGTGGAGTCCTCCCAGCAGTGCCCTGAGACAGGAGGGGTGGGTGTGGAGTCCTCCCAGCAGTGCCCTGAGACAGGAGGGGTGGGTGCAGAGTCCTCCCAGCAGTGCCCTGAGACAGGAGGGGTGGGTGTGGAGTCCTCCCAGCAGTGCCCTGACACAGGAGGGGTGGGTGTGGAGTCCTCCCAGCAGTGCCCTGAGACAGGAGGGGTGGGTGCAGAGTCCTCCCAGCAGTGCCCTGAGACAGGAGGGGTGGGTGCCTATCACTCCCAGCAGTGCCCTGAGACAGGAGGGGTGTGTGCAGAGTCCTCCCAGCAGTGCCCTGAGACAGGAGGGGTGGGTGCCCATCACTCCCAGCAGTGCCCTGAGACAGGAGGGGTGGGTGTGGAGTCCTCCCAGCAGTGCCCTGACACAGGAGGGGTGGGTGTGGAGTCCTCCCAGCAGTGCCCTGAGACAGGAGGGGTGGGTGCAGAGTCCTCCCAGCAGTGCCCTGAGACAGGAGGGGTGGGTGCCTATCACTCCCAGCAGTGCCCTGAGACAGGAGGGGTGTGTGCAGAGTCCTCCCAGCAGTGCCCTGAGACAGGAGGGGTGGGTGCCCATCACTCCCAGCAGTGCCCTGAGACAGGAGGGGTGTAACACATGTGTGTGAGGCCAGAATTATCCACATGCATACTGGCTACAAGGGAACATGTCCCCATGAACTCATGTCAACAGACTCCACACACAAGTACAGTGATCACCAAGGATGCCACGATTGTCGCAGGTGGAGACATGGCCCTGCATGCATGGCCAAAGTAGAAGGGCTCCGTCACACACACAGCTCATGTAGACACAGCTCTGCGCTAAACATTGGGAACACCCTGCAGGGAAGAAAGCTGGGTGGAATACACCCTGGGACAAGTGCACCATGCAGTAACTGCTTACATGAACAAAGAAAGTTAGCCAACACCTTGTGATGGCACACAGATCACAGGGTCCCACCAATGAGCAGTACACTACTACATATCCCACACACCCAAACCCTTACACACCACCCAAAACCATGTAGCAGCCCCACCAACACCAATACCAGCATAGCAGTAGTGTGATAATGAAAACAAAATTAAGCTTTATTCAGCATGAGCACAATGTCCGTGGATCGCAGGCAGTTCAATCTTCACAAAGCCCATAGGGCAGTCAATGATTCTCAGCTGGATGGGGGACACAGTGGGATGCGTGTCCCCTACCTTGCCTGCACAGTCAAATGGCATCGTCTTCCACACTGGTGAGGGCATCAGGGGGGGGGGAAGCAACAGGCACCGCAGGGACATCAGGGCAAAGGGGCGGCGTTGTGGGTGCAGGGATGGAGGACTCCACCACAGGGGGTGGGTCAGTGCCAAAGGCGGAGGCCAGGATGGCACTACACACCTTTGCAAGGTCCTCCAGGGAGTCCCCTGCACCCGAAGGGACCTCAGGCCCCAAGGAGGGGGGGGGGGTCAGAGGGATGGGTCGCAGCGCCACCGGGGGAGGGTGTAGACAGGGGGGGAGACTCAACCACCCTGACCGGGGACCTCCTTGACCGCTTGCGTGGTGGTGTAACTGTGGGGCTCAGGGACAGAGCGGCCATGAAGGAGTCCTTGGGGGAGATGTGGCCAGGAGAGCTGAGGGGAGGGGATTTGGAGGGAGTGGACTGGGTGGAATGCGGACTCCCACTATGGCTGCGTGTCACACGTTTGCCCCCCGACCCAGTGGGTGTGCCTACCTCACCCTGTGTGTGCGTGTCAGGAGGAGTGCGGTGGACCTTCCCTGCTGGTGTGGTGCCCGTGTCCGTTGATGTGGGTGCATGCCGACGTCTGGGTGTACGTGTGACAGGCATGGGAGTGGGAAGTGTGGATGGGGCAGGGGTAGGTGGGGGGAGGTCGCGCTGCAGGAGACCCACTGCTGCAGTCAGTGTGGAGTCGATGGACCTCAGCAAGTTGCGTTGGTCAGCCTGCGATGAATGAATGCCCTCCAAGAAAGCCTCGATGTTGGTGAGGGTTTTGCCGTGGGCATGGAGGACATTAAGGATCGCAGCCTGACCAACCTGCAGTTGCCGCTGGATGTCCACAGACTCTGCATTGGCGGCAGCAGTGGAGACAGGGGCAGGGGGTGCGGTGCCTGGCAGGAAGGAGACATGCTGTGACCGGGCACGCTGGGAAGGGACACGAGCAAGTGGGAGGCGGCTGGTGGAAACTGAGGGGGCGGTGCGAGGTGTTGTTCCGCTGTCAGCTGCTGGTGCAGCCTCCGCCCACTCGGAGACATCGTCCCCGGACCTGTCAGCTTCGTAGTCTGATGTGCCAGTCGACAGGTCCTCGGCCACACTCTCCTCCGCCTCTGTCCCACTCGATGTGCCAGACCCGATGTCACGGCTGGCACTGGTGCTCGGTCCCTCCGCCTGGTCTGTGTCCATGTCTCCCTCTGTGTCCCCCGACGATGCTGTGGGCAGGGTGGAGAGACAGAAATTAATCAGACACCTGTACACATCTGTCACATGAGTCCAATCTACATAGGTAACATTGCATGGCCTGAAAAGGAAGATCCCTAACATCTACTGAACAGGGTACCGATGTAGGGCATGAAACACACAGTTGGTTGAGCCACCATGCCACTGAAATACCATGGAGAGCATGAGACAATAGCTAAACACAGGAAAAGGAGTCTGACATAGCACCCAGGCCCTGGGGACAATCCAGCACTGCATCTGCACCACACAGCGTTGGCGAAAATACCGATGACCAGGGACCATATCCATGAACTTGAGACACATGCTGCATAGGTAATGCTGAAAACATGCACAACATGACTCGGTCACTGCACATTGCGTGTGTGTCCAGACACATCACACACTGCCCAGACCCAGCAAGTGGTAATCAGGATTTAACACATAGGCATTGCCCGCCCCAACAAGACCCTACACGAGGCAAATTGTTGAGACACAGGTGGCACCAACATCTCATAGTCTGGGTGATACACACAGGGGCAGGCAAAAAGCAAGATTGGACGCCAAACAGCCAAGGTGCGCCTGTACAAATAATGAGGTACCAGTGCCCATCCTCAGATGAGTATAACAAGACACACAGGCACTGGCAACTGTGAGTATGAAGAAGGACAATCAGGTCAGGCTGCACAGTGGACACCTGTACAAAATAGCACGTCTATATACATGGTGACAGGGGACAATGGCACAGAGCACAACTTACGCTGTAGACACTGACAGTGGCCACGTTTATGATGACACATACACCACTGAGGAAAAGGTGCCCCAGGGGCCAGTAGTGGGCACGCAACTACATGCTACTGAATGGTAATGACTGCAACACACGTCACCATCCCTGCACTATGTGTATCGCACACTCATGCACATCATGTCACAGGCCACTACATGGGACATGCGCGCTGTAAGGCATGACACATGAGAGACCAACTCCCATGTCTGGAGTCAGCATCAGTGCCAACTGACATGGAACCCACATGCAGTGAACTTGACAGTGCACAGGCAAGGTCCCACAACCTGTTACACACCACCCCCACACATGATGCTACAGTCATTGTTCCCGTGGACAAAGCGCCAGCCTACATTACCCTGTGAAGGAGTGACTACACACAGACCAGGGAACACATTGCAAGGAGGGGAAGTGTGGCAGGGGCACAGCGCTATACTGGGGCAAACAGGATCTGCACAGCACCTTTAAACCCTGCCAGTGAATTCATGCTACTGTGCCCTTACAAATGCCGGTGACACACAACAAACACACATGTACCTACCCCCTTCCGGCTGCTGCATCGCCTGTAAGCGCCTATCCAGGTCTGGAAAGACCACCGGCAGCACACGCCTGTGGAGGTGGCTCAGACGGCGGCGGCCGCGGTTCTTGTGGCTCTCAGGTGAGTCCCCCAGCAGGAGCCGTGCAATCCTCCGCGTCCAGCACCGGATATCCTGCCAGCGTTTCCTCACCTGGGGCAGGCTCCGCCTCCGACCATCCACACCCCTCACGGCACTGACGGCGGTCAGCCAGATCTGCTCCTTGGCAGTGGCGCCTACCTGTGAGGAGGAACAAGTGACACCACATCAATACACCAGCCACATGTCACAGAGAGACATATGGGTACAAATTAGCTGGTTACAACAAGGCATGTCATGCAGCCAACGCATTGCACCTTTGTCATATCGACATCATCCCCTGGTGAGGGAAAAAGCACTACGTGCCACAGTGGGTACACAGGTGGAATGATGGCAATGTCACAATCAATGATCAAGGCTCACACTGTGCATCACACCCACCCCTCCTGTCTCAGGGCACTGCTGTGAGTGATAGTCCCCCACCCCTCCTGTCTCAGGGCACTGCTAGGAGTGATAGGCCCCCACCCCTCCTGTCTCAGGGCACTGCTGTGAGGGATAGTCCCCCACCCCTCCTGTCTCAGGGCACTGCTGGGAGACATCAGGCACCCCCCCCCTGGGACCCCCCCGACAGTACATGGCATGTGTGTTACACCTGGACGCAATGGCAGAAGTCACAGTCACCACATAGGGACAGTCTGTGCCAGTGGCCTATGCACTCACCTGATACCCTGGTCGCCCATACAGCATGGAGTACTGTGGGAGGATCACATCCAGCAGAGCCATGTTCTCCTCCAGGGTGAATGGCTGTGTCCTCTCCACAGCCCTTGACATGGTTCCAGGGAATCAGTAGCAGCAGCTGGGTCGACGAATGCAAAGATGTGCAGGCAAGTGCTCCCTCATGGGACCTGGCTGCCTTATATGTGCCCTTCTGCCCAGTCTCATGCACAGGAGTACAGAGAGATTGGTCACTCACATTTGCATCCTATGTTTCCACCAATCCCTTCAAACCTAGCAGTCTGTGGGTTCTCTATCGGTTTCATTCTCCTGCATGATGTCAGCCCCACAAACACATTGCAACAAAGTAGACAAATTCCAACTGACTTCTGCTGTGCACCTTCCAGAACAATTTCGAATTTTGAACTTGGTCTCCATGACAACCAGCATGCATGTCGGCCTTAATACTTGTCCCCTATGTAATTTGGAGCATCACACACAGGTACGGTGCGTGTGGGGGCCCTAGGGCACCCCAAATGCATGGCAACGGCCCGTACATGCATGCCTACGCTCTCCATCACTATGGGTCTGCACGCGTATGCGTACCCGTAGTGGTACGGAACGTACACTCGCATCTACGCTCTCTATCACTATGGGTCTGCACGCGTATGCGTACCCGTAGTGGTACGGACCGTACACTCGCATCTACGCTCTCTATCACTATGGGTCTGCACGCGTATGCGTACTCGTAGTGATAGTGAGCGTAGATGTGAGTGTACGGTCCGTACCACTACGGGTACGCATACGCGTGCAGACCCATAGTGATAGTGAGCGTAGATGCGTGTGTACGGCCCTATCACTATGGGTCTGCACGCGTATGCGTACCCGTAGTGGTACGGACCGTACACTCGCATCTACGCTCTCTATCACTATGGGTCTGCACGCGTATGCGTACCCGTAGTGGTACGGACCGTACACTCGCATCTACGCTCGCCATCACGATGGGTACACATACGGCAGCACTCCCACAGTGATTTGGGAACATGCACAGGCCCTCTCAGCAGCAGTACGGCGGATTTTACACATCACTGTGGTGATAGGCGACACACATGTAGGAATAGGGCGGACATACTTGTCCATGGATGGACATACTTGTCCAGGAATGGACATCAAGGCATCGTCTGTGCATTACCACATGTGTGGGGCACAGGTGTCACAGGCTGTGATGTGGAACATGCCTCCTGAGTGGAGAAGGCACCAGATGTATGATGAGATGTGTACATGTGTACTGTGTGAGGGTGCAATGTGTGCCAGGCATGCCCTTGACTCCTTTGACATGTGTGCATGTGGGACTGCGCACTTGGGGTGAGCGTCACTGGCATGGCACGGATACCAACACACGGAAGTGTCCCATGATGCCCGGTACAGGGGTCATGACACATGACTTGTCACTACCCACAGTGCACAATGTGACTATGCCATATATGTGTCCGGGATTTACATCAGGTTGATGTTGTAGCACCCTCAAAAGCTGCAGCCGTTGCAGCAACCAACATGTGGCTGTGTGTAGATTGTCATTGCACACTGTTCCCAACACCATGCCACATGTGTTATCGGATGTGAGGTGCACATGTATGCAAGGGACACGGAGTAGCGTGACAAGGCCATGTCAGCAAACTCACAAGGAATGTGTGGTGACTCATGACATGTGCACCTTCATGGCAAGGTGTGTGGGCTGGACTAGTGTAATGTCATGTGACCTGTGGCTCAGGTGTTCCGCTGCCAGTCTCTGCAATCGGCATCACACTTCTGCTGATGTGTGGGTGTATGTCACTCCTGTCTTGCGTCGGGCAGTGCACTTGCACTGGGACACAGCTATTTCCATGGCGTGGCATGGGGAGGTTCTCAATCACCGTGTGTAGCTGGGTCTTGGAAGGAGTGTCACCTTGCATCCATACGTGTCCTGGGCATGTAGCACATGCCTGACTCCCTATGTGGCATGTGTGTATTGCCAGATTTACATGTGCTCAGTAGACATGAGTTGTTCTCGTAGTGCACTCACTCTTCCTTGTCACTTCCAAATTACTGCAGAGCGCCTCCTGTTGCCCGAAGAATTCCAGACTTGGCCACCATGCAGGAGAATGACAGGATCCGGCTCTACCGCTTCACCCAACCGTTGATTCTGGAGCTGACGGCGAGACTGGCACCACACCTGCAACCGCAGCACAGGTATCCTACGGCACTGACACCCCAGCTGAAGGTAATGGCTGCCCTACATTTCCTTGCCACGGGTACCTTCCAAAATACCATAGCTCATGTTGGTGGCATGTCCCAGAGCATGTTCAGCGGTGTGCTGCATGATTTCTTGGAGGCCATGTTGATTCACCTGGATGACTTCATCAAGTTCCCAACCCCTGAACAGATGACTGAGGTCAAGCGTGGTTTCTATGCCCTGGGAGGGATGCCCCATGTCATTGGGTCCATAGATGGGACACATGTAGGTTTGGTACCACCACACGCACGGGAGGTGGCGTACCGCAATCGGAAGCACTACCACTCCATCAATGCCCTTGTGGTGTGTCTGTCCAACATGGTGATTTCACATGTCTGTGCTCGTTTCCCAGGATCAGCACACGATGCCTACATCATGAGGCGTAGCGGGATGCCTGATATGATGATGCAGCTGCGCAACGAACGGGCATGTGTTGTTGGTGGGTACAGTCTGTCTGTCCTGTATTCTGATTGGCCGAGCAGCACTACCGCTTCGCCAGTTCTAACGATATCCATGTGCTTTCCATTTAGGGGACGCTGGCTATCCCAACATGCCTTGGCTGCTGACACCTCTCCGCAACCCCATCACGCCGGCCCAGCTCCGCTACAACACCGCCCATGGCCGGACAAGGCGAGTGATAGAGAGGACGTTTGGCATGCTGAAGAGCCGATTCCGGTGCCTCCACAAGACCGGCGGCGCACTCCCATATGCCCCGGCAAAGGTTTGCAAGATCTTCATGGTCTGCTGCATGCTGCACAACATGGCAGTTGAAAGAGCTGTGCCACTCATCCTGAATCAACATGACGAGGACCATCCACCCGTGGAGGACTAAGGGCTTGGCAATGGGGCTAGTGATGTGGAGGATGTCGAGCCGCAAGAGGACATCCGGACTCGGCTCATACGCGACTTCTTTGCTTAGTGGTGAGTACCAGTGTCTGAGTGTGCACGCCTTGGTCCCCGTGTGGCATGTGTTGTGATGCGTGTCTCCACCTGCATGTATGGCACGTGAGTCAGAGGTGTGTGTGGGTGTGTCACTGGAGTGATGGTGGCAGTGATGGTAGTATTTCCCCACTCATAATTGTGACCTAGCATGTTGTCATCCATACATGTGTCGAGTCAATGCACATGCAAGTGGCTGTGCTTTTTGTGGCTGACTTCTTGTGTGTCTCTCTTCCCCAGGTACCTGCGCATGCCGTCTTCTGGTTGCATTGTTGTGGCACTGCTATTCCTCATGGACATGGCATCGTGGGCTGACTCAGCGTTACAGGCACGGACACGTTTGGAAGTCTCCATGGGGTAAGGGATGCATCTGGGGTGTATTGGGTGTGGCAGTTGTTCACGATGTGTGCACACTGCCCCGGTCGGGGTTTGGTTCCTCTGCAGACATGTGGCATCCCCATGGGACACGACATGCAGCTGGGTACACCTGAATAGATGGGCTGCCTGGTTGTCAGTCATCAGTGATGGGATAGTGGATTGTGATGAAGGCATCAATGTGTGTGACACTGCCCTCGGACACATACGGTTAACATTGTCTTGACATGGCGTGGGACTTCCACATCAGCGGATGTATGGTGTATGGCAGTCTCTCCGTGAGCAGCTGTGGGTATTTAGCTGTTAGCCGACACTTGTGTGCCAGTTCCATGGCTATCACGCATTTGTGCTGCAGAAGGGGGGTGCCAGTGTTGGAGCCACATGTTACTCCACATGATGTGTTCATGTGTACTTCAAGTTGCCTCTGCAATCCCAAAAACATGACTATTAAAGGTGTCCCTATGCCTCCAAGGTGCCTCTTCTCAGTCAATGCTGGTGTGTTGCCACGGTGCATCCTGCATGTCTGGCATGGTATTCCCTGATTGTGGCTATGTGTCAATGTGTCGAGTGGCAAGATGCAAGCTGTGTGTGTGTGCTGAGACTGTGTATTGGGCATGATGTCCATGACTGTGTGGGTATTGTGACATGTGCCATCCCCATGCATCCAACGTTGTCCATGACCCCATTCTCTGCATCCACCGGACTCAAGCTTGCAGGACATGGTTCTGCCACCTGTCTACACATACCTGGGTGCCCCCCAGGACACGGGCCAGGATCCCTGACCTCTGCGCATGACTGTTGCTGTACTCAATGTGTCTGTCAGCACGGTTGTTCGGCCACCCCCTCAGCTGGTTCTGACCATCACGGGTGTGTATGGTGCTCCATGTCTGTCTTGCCTAAAAAACTGTGACCCATGTGTCCTGTGCCAGACTCAGGCCCCAGGGTGTGGATGGTTGAAGTGAACAGATGACTCAGGCATGTTTAGACTGTACAAGACACATGTTAGGTAATAATGCTACCAGCAGGCATCTACTCTTAATAGTGTGATTTATTATTGGGGGGGGGGTGGGGGGGGGGGGACAAAGTGAGGGGCTTTCCGGGATTAGGGAATCCAAAGTTCAGTAGGGGAGTTGGTGTCCTTGCCATTGGAAATCCTCAGAGTCCATGCCACAGTCTTTGTCAACATTGGTCAGCCAGTGACCAGCAGGGCCATGTGGCAGAGAATGTCTCTTGATGCTGTGATGCTGTTGCTCCAGTGGGCCAGGTGCCAGGCCAGGTGTCCTGGGAGATGGTGATGTAGCAGCCACCCTCACGGTCCTTTCCGTGGACGACCCGGCTTCCTGCGGGGAACCTCAGCAGCAGGCCGTGACGACGTCTGGGATGCTCCGTCGGATGTTTCCTCCTCCTCCTCATGATCCCTCCCTGTGGGTGGTGATGTTCTCCGCCTTCTGGCACAGGGAGGGTCGGCCATGGTGTCGGCCATCCGACGGAGTTCAGCGTGAATCCCCTGGGACGCCGTCACTTGCTCAGCCTGTCTGTCCTCCATCCTCCGTTGGTGTCCCTGTAGACAGGCTATTAGCTCCGCATGTTGCTGGGCCTGCTGGACCTTGATCCCCTCGAGGACGGACACAACCTGGGCCATGCCCGTGGTGTCCTGCCGGTATGAGTCCAGGATGTTACGGACATGGGAAAATACCGGATCCCCAGCCAACTGGTCAGGCTCGCGCCTCCGCCGTCCTCCACTCCCACCACCCCTGCCCACTTGCGTCTGGCCTGCACTTGTGGGCACATCGGGTCTCCGGGACCCCTGAGGGGTGGCATTGGCGTTGTCGCCTGCCTCCTCCTGGGTGCCCGGGACACCGTGTCCCTCCTGGCGAGCCTGGCTGCATTGTGGTGTTGGGGCAGGGATCCTGGGTGTCTCCTGGGATGTGGCAGGAGTGGGGGTGGTGGTTGGCACGGTTGTACCTGACGCAGGTGCTGCAGGTGGTTGGACACCAGAGGGGCCAGGTCGGTCGGGGTCGTCCGCAGAGTGGTGAGAGTGGTCGCTGCCGGTGGGATCGGTCTCCTGCAGATCCGGGTCCTGTGAGTGTTCCCCCCCAGTGTTGGGGGGTGCAGCACGACGTTGACCTGTGTGTGAGAGAGAAAATGTTAATTTGGATCCATGCAACATCCATGTTTCATCCGTTACAAAGTTGGCACATTTCCTCTTGGAATTAGGATCTGTCTTGCATTCCACTCACAGTGCACTTGTGCATGGGTGTGTCCCTTGGGCACCAATTTGGCCCCTTTAACTATGTGTGGCACAGTCTTACTTGCTGCGTCAAGTGTGACTGCAGTCAGCAGTGGAGTGTGCATGTGTGCCGAGCTATGCATTTGCGCCTTCCTTGTAGCACTGTACATGTGCACATGGAGTGGATCCACACACTTATATGATGCAGGTGGCTGTCCTTGTGCTCGTGTACAGGTTGTGACATGGCCCTGCGTTTTGCCATGATGAAGAGGGGGGGTTCTGGCACTGGCCACCCTTGTCTACATGCACGCAGTCCACCTGCTGACGAGCAGACATTCCCACACACCAAAGGACTGATTTGCTCTCCCTGTGTCTCCCTCCTTCTCTGTCCCCCTCTCCCTCCCTCTCTGTCCCCCTCTCCCTCCCTCTGTGTGTCAGCCTCCTCCCTGTGTCCATCTTCCTGTGTCTCCCTCCCTCTCTGTCCCCCTCTCCCTCCCTCTCTGTCCCCCTCTCCCTCCCTCTGTGTGTCAGCCTCCTCCCTCTGTCCATCTTCCTGTGTCTCCCTCCCTCTCAGTCCCCCTCTCCCTCCCTCTGTGTCCCCCTCTCCCTCCCTCCGTGTGTCACCCTCTGTCACCTTGGCCCAGCTTCCTGGGCACACACTGTTAGCAGATCTTTGAGTGGCCCTTGGCCTGTTGATGTGAGTTTGTTTCTGATCTCCAGGCACCCATTTTGTCTGCTGTGTGTCTGTGCGCTGCTGCTGTGGTGGTGTGTGCTGCCACTCTTTCACACTGTTGGCTGTTCATTAGCTGCTGGCATGTGCTAAACAGTGCCTTCACCCCCATGTGTTGATGCAAGGCGTCCGCCATTTGCTGGCAAGTCATTCCTGTGTTGGGACACAGTGTTTGTCTGGCTGTGACCTAGGCCATATGGGCAGAGGGCATTGTTGTCTGCTTTGGAGTCGCACTATGTGATTCTTGGTGCCCAGCCTCCCGCCATCCGGGTTACCGTGTCATGTGTTGTTGTCTTCAGTGGCCTGTGACTTGACATTGTCCAGCTGGGTGCATGGGGCATGGTGGCAGCAGTGGCATGTGCCTGCTCATGGAGTGTGGTTGAGTAATGCGATGGCTTGTGGTGGTTGCGTGGCTGTTATTAATTTTGGTTGTGGTTGCAGTTCCCCCCATGTGAGGTGCGTTGTTTGTGTACTCACCCGGGTCTCGGAGTCCTTCTACTCCTTCAACTGCCTCCACCGGCAGTATGGCCATCACCCTCTCCTCCCAGGGATGGTACTGTACGGCTCTGCGGGAGGGCCCTCCTCCGGTGGCGTTGGCCTGGTCGTGTTCCTCCTGTCTCTTGGCTCTGACCCTCCTCCGCAGATCGTACCACCTGTTCTGGCAATCCTGCTTGGTCCTCCTGGTGTCCGCAACAGCATTCACAGCATCGACGATGGTCTGCCACATGGCTGTTTTGGCTGCCTGGCTGGTGCTTCTGACCAATGTTCCAAAGATCTGTGGCTCGACTCTGAGGATTTGATCAACAAGGACCTCCAACTCTCGGTGACTGAACTTTGGATTCTTGGTAGTGGGCATGGTGAGGGGTGTGGGTGGGGATGGTGTGGGTGTGGGGGGGGTGTGGATGTTGGGGGGGGTGTGGATGGTTGTGTGTGTGTGTGAATGTGATGAGAGGGTGTTTGTGAGGGTGGTCGTGTGAAGGTGTGCAAGTGTAAGATGTGGTGTCGCTTGTAGTCTGGTTCTGTGGTGTCTGGCAGCAGTGGGTCTGTTGCAAAGGCTCATGGTTTGTGTGTGTGGGCCCTTTTCATTGGTCCATGGGTGGGTGTGGCAGTGTTTGAATTTTGGGTGGGTGTGTTATAAGGAGTGGTGGTGTATTGGGCCTCTGTTTGTTTTTGACAGTTGCAGGTCAGTGATTGTGTTATTTTAGTGGTTGTTGGCCATGTTTAGTGGCTGTGTGCCTTTCGAATGGTGTATTGTTGTGTTGTTTTGTTTTGTCCTTGTTGTGTACGTGCGTTTTGAGCGTGTGTATGGTGTGTACATGGGCCATTTGGTTGTACGATTATGTCCTTGTGTGTGGCTTTGTACGACTCGTACATGCGGTTGTGATGTTGGGGCATGGGGTGCGCTCCGTACTTAGGAGGTTGTGTTGGGGGTGCGCCAGGAACGTACTGGGGTGGGGGTAGACGGGGCTATGACACGTCCTGGGGTGGGGGTGTGGCTCGCACGTACTGGGGTGTAGGTACACGGGGGGTACGACACGTACAGGGGTGGGGGGGTGTCCATGGACGATGGTACGACACGTACTGGGGTGGGGGTTGTACATTGACGGTGGTACGACACGTACTGGGGTGGGGGTACGACTGGAACGTACTGGGGTGTGGGTGGACGGGGCTGTGACACGTCCTGGGGTGGGGGTGTGGCTCGCACGTACTGGGGTGTAGGTACACGGGGGGTACGACACGTACAGGGGTGGGGGGGTGTCCATGGACGATGGTACGACACGTACTGGGGTGGGGGGGTGTACATTGACGGTGGTACGACACGTACTGGGGTGGGGGTACGACTGGAACGTACTGGGGTGTGGGTGGACGGGGCTATGACACGTCCTGGGGTGGGGGTGTGGCTCGCACGTACTGGGGTGTAGGTACACGGGGGTACGACACGTACAGGGGTGGGGGGGTGTCCATGGACGATGGTACGACACGTACTGGGGTGGGGGGGTGTACATTGACGGTGGTACGACACGTACTGGGGTGGGGGTACGACTGGAACGTACTGGGGTGTGG
The DNA here is from genome assembly GCF_964204655.1 of Triturus cristatus. Taxonomy (NCBI): domain Eukaryota; kingdom Metazoa; phylum Chordata; class Amphibia; order Caudata; family Salamandridae; genus Triturus; species Triturus cristatus. The sequence continues at coordinate 698,661,854 of NC_140594.1, read as the reverse complement.
GTAGACGGGGGGTACGACACGTACAGGGGTGGGGGGGTGTACATGGACGATGGTACGACACGTACTGGGGTGGGGGGGTGTACATTGACGGTGGTACGACACGTACTGGGGTGGGGGTACGACTGGAACGTACTGGGGTGTGGGTAGACGGGGGTACGACACGTACAGGGGTGGGGGGGTGTCCATGGACGATGGTACGACACGTACTGGGGTGGGGGGGTGTACATTGACGGTGGTACGACACGTACTGGGGTGGGGGTACGACTGGAACGTACTGGGGTGTGGGTAGACGGGGGGTACGACACGTACAGGGGTGGGGGGGTGTCCATGGACGATGGTACGACACGTACTGGGGTGGGGGGGTGTACATTGACGGTGGTACGACACGTACTGGGGTGGGGGTACGACTGGAACGTACTGGGGTGTAGGTACACGGGGGGTACGACACGTACAGGGGTGGGGGGGTGTACATGGACGATGGTACGACACGTACTGGGGTGGGGGGGTGTACATTGACGGTGGTACGACACGTACTGGGGTGGGGGTACGACTGGAACGTACTGGGGTGTGGGTAGACGGGGCTATGACACGTCCTGGGGTGGGGGTGTGGCTCGCACGTACTGGGGTGTAGGTACACGGGGGGTACGACACGTACTGGGGTGGGGGTACGACTGGAACGTACTGGGGTGTGGGTAGACGGGGCTATGACACGTCCTGGGGTGGGGGTGTGGCTCGCACGTACTGGGGTGTAGGTACACGGGGGGTACGACACGTACTGGGGTGGGGGTACGACTGGAACGTACTGGGGTGTGGGTAGACGGGGCTATGACACGTCCTGGGGTGGGGGTGTGGCTCGCACGTACTGGGGTGTAGGTACACGGGGGGTACGACACGTACTGGGGTGGGGGTACGACTGGAACGTACTGGGGTGTGGGTAGACGGGGCTATGACACGTCCTGGGGTGGGGGTGTGGCTCGCACGTACTGGGGTGTAGGTACACGGGGGGTACGACACGTACTGGGGTGGGGGTACGACTGGAACATACTGGGGTGTGGGTAGACGGGGCTATGACACGTCCTGGGGTGGGGGTGTGGCTCGCTCGTACTGGGGTGTAGGTACACGGGGGGTACGACACGTACTGGGGTGGGGGTACGACTGGAACGTACTGGGGTGTGGGTAGACGGGGCTATGACACGTCCTGGGGTGGGGGTGTGGCTCGCACGTACTGGGGTGTAGGTACACGGGGGGTACGACACGTACTGGGGTGGGGGTACGACTGGAACGTACTGGGGTGTGGGTAGACGGGGCTATGACACGTACTGGGGTGGGGGTGTGGCTCGAACGTACTGGGGTGTAGGTACACGGGGGTACGACACGTACTGGAGTGGGGGGGTGTACATTGACGGTGGTACGACACGTACAGGGGTGGGGGGGTGTACATTGACGGTGGTACGACACGTACTGGGGTGGGGGTACGACTGGAACGTACTGGGGTGTACCTAGACGGGTGGGGGTATACATATACGGGGGGTACGTGTCGGACGTACGGGGGCTGGGGGGAGTGTTGGGCGCGTATGCGGGCACATGTCTCCATGGTTGCTGTAGGAGTTCGGTGCGGACGGTGTTTTTTCCATACGGTTGTAACCTCGGACGCACGGGATGGATCGTGATTCCTCGGTCGGACTTGGCTTTTCACGTTTGTAAGGTAAATCGTCCGAGGACGTGTCGGACACATTTTCCGACCCGAGGACGTGTGGGGAATGATTCCCAGTGCGGTTCGTATGGACTTTTTACCATGCGAATCGTGATTGCCAGTTCGTACGGCACTTGTACGATTCGTACGGTAAAAAGACCCGATACGAGTCGCACGGGGGAATTTTTTACCGGATCGTGATCGGCACCTATATGTTAATGAGATCCAGTTCGTGTTTTTTGAGTGCGAAACTCATGGTTCACCTGTTCTATTTAGAGGTGTGCGAAGCACCAGATGTTACCTACTGGAGCCTCAGCTACCTCCGCCATGAAAATCTTTGACCAATGGTTGGAGGCTAGGGAGCGATTGGTCAAGGTATCTCTGAAGGTCTGCTCTGTTTAGGACTGTCAAAATAAAAAAAATTCCTGTTCAAGAAAAACTGCCCGTCCCAAAGAGAAGTGACCCCCATGCACTTGGAAGAAGCCATTGATTCATTTTATGTTTTTCAATACAAAGGAACGGTGCCATAAATGGAGACGCCATAGTGGTGGCTCCACTGAACGCACAGAGATGCTTGTCACACAGGGGAGGATCTCTAAATCTAATGTCCAGCCTTTCGCCAGGGAAGCAGACGCCATAGCTTCCCCATAATTGAAGGGCCCTCCTCTGACTCTAAATGACCCCCAAAATGTTTTTCTCTATTCACCCATGCACTTTAATTTGTTTTGTTTTACGTTTTGGAGGTACAATTTGTATAGAACATAAAGACGTGGAAGCACATAGACAGGCTTTGGGTTTTTTCCACTACTATTGCCATGCAACAAAATACCGACGTGCACACACAATCTAATGCAACAAAATGCTTGCAGTTTGTCTATGTTGCACTACAATTAAAAATATTAGTTTTGCTAACAAAAATACTAAATGCTAATTACTAATAACCACCGGCCTTAAATATTTTGCTTTGCAACCACACCATGCACTTTCCAATAACACTAACCTTTGTTTAAAGCACTAAACAACCCTTCTTCACGTGACTGTTTTTGCACAAGCATTTTGTAATTGAGTATTACCATCCAATTAAAATTAACACCTTTGCACTACCACGTCATACATATTAAATATGTACCCATTTCAAATTGTTAAAATATATGTATAGCTATATAGATTTGGCTTATTGTATACCACAAATTTATTTAGCTGCACTTTCTTTCATAACACTTTCCCATTTTCTTTCCGAAATTTTCCTCGCTTTTAAAAAAAATATTTATCGTGCTCATGAAGAAATGCAAGTATTAAATAAGACCTCCTTTGTACAGCAAAAAACTTACAAAACATTTTAAATTGTAAGGTGTCCTGCGGAGACACATACCCCAGGGAAAGGTCAGCAAATAGTCCAAAAGGTCCAGCCTAAGTCTGATGAGTAGAAAACGATCATAATTACTATTTACAACTGAAAGATAGGGTGCCATTGTATGAACAAATTTCCGCAAGATGTATCTACGTACCCGGGGCAATTGAAGCGCAGCTTCTTCTCTGATAGAAATTCTTAGCCTCGTAAAATTATCTCGTGTCCAGTTCCGATCAGGTTTTACAATAATCTCAATGGTATTAAATACGTTGACCCTACCTAGACTCTGCAGGCTTCCTTAACATACTTAAGCCAAGGGATATGTAGGGAGGGTCAAAGGCAAAGTCATCTTTCAGTATCTCTTCTCTCCGAAGAAGAAGAGGACGGAGCATCTTGTCGGTTACGTAACCAGCTTCCAGTTCCTCATGTACTGCAAAAGTTGAAACACTCTGGGGAGCACACAATAGTCATCTTAAAATTTGTTTTCGACTGTCTGTAGCTGGTTCAGTTATTGCACCACCAGATCTCACTCTCATAGATGATCTTTGAGAATCATCTGGCTTGATAAACCTGCAGTAATGCCCTAGTGGGTATTCCACCATACCTGGATGCAAAATTAAAAACCGCAGCTTATGACCGTATAAAATCAGCTTTTTCCATATTTACCCTGGGGCTCCAGCTTAAAGATGAATCAAACATAAAACAAGCATGGACCAAGTCAATAGGTCAGGCCTTGGCAAACTATTGAAATAGTTATTTTTTTTAATTGTTTTTATTTCAGGCATATGCTTCAAAAATAAAAATAGAAACACTCTGCCACCTAAGCATTGCAACTGTATAACTGTAATAAAAACTCAAAATTTGAGGGGCGTGCCTTGGAGCATCAGGAAGATGGCGGCGTGAGCCTGCAGTTCCATTCCAGAGCGACAGCTATAGAGAAATAACTCTGTCTTCACACTGATTCCATGAACGAAGATGACATAGAGGGCCACAGACTGCTATCGTGATTAAAGTTGTATTGTTAAGGACATGTAAATCTTCAATTTGAGACCATACACATGGGCTGTGAAGGCCGCCTAATCCCACGCTACTCCCCACGTGGTCCGGGAACCGAAGAACATCGGCACAAGCACTACGGTTGTCAACGACATAGGAAACCTCACTGGTGTACAAATCAAGCAAGTAGGGTCATATGCTTCAGGCGCTAGCTCAACCGCTCTGCTCAGTTACACAAGCGACAGATTAAAAGTAATTATCGACAAGCCCTGCAGTGCTTGCCTGATCTAAAAATGGCGGATCTCTAACCAGTGTGCAACTTATTAAGGGAATGTTGTAGTCCCGATTCATTTTTGCTGATCTTTCTAATTCCGGACCATCACCAGACTTAACCCTAAGCATTATCCCAAAGAATATATAGTCACACACAAGATCGCGCCACGTGATGTTGTATTGTTACCAGACCCCTGATACAGTGGATCAACAGCCATTTGACACTCCAACATACTCTCTTGCCTCTGTGCCACTGTCCTCCCCCTCTTTTTGTGCCCCATTTTGCTTTCTGTGCCACACGTCTCCCCCGCCGCTGTGCCCCCTGCGACCCCGCCCCCTGTCTGCCCATTCGCTGCTCCCGCCTCCCAGCTGCTGCTCCCTCCCACCTCCCCATATATGCCGGACGCTGCGCCTAAGGCAAGCCCGTCTGCGCCCGTCAGTACCTGGACTGCGCGCAGCGCCAGGAACCCTGGCCCCCACACACCAAGACGCCCGCCTCTGCTACGACCCCAGCACTCTCCACGCACTCAACGCCGGACGATCTCGCACCTGCTGCCAGGCCACCGCGAAACGCACCCGAGGACCCTTCTCCTGCCGGAACTGCAGCTTCACCAGCATCCGGCCAGCCAACCCGCCCAACATGAAAACCAACTTTCTCAGATGCATCCTGCTCAACACCCGCTCCGCCCGCAAACACGCCGTTGAACTCTGGGACCTACTCGACACCAACGCCCCAGACGTCGCCTTCCTGACGGAGACCTGGCTGACTCCTCCTTGGCACCTGACTTATCCATAGCCATCCCGAAAGGCTTCAAGATCACCCGCAAGGACCGCACCAACGGAATAGGAGGAGGAATTGCCATCGTCCACAGAAACACTCTCAAAATCTCGACACACGCCGACGACACCTTCAGCACCGCCGAACACCTGCACTTCCAGATCCACACCGACCCCAACACCACCCTCAGAGGCACCCTCATCTACAGACCCCCCGGACCCCGACTGCAGTTCAGCGACTCCATCACTGACCTTGTCAGCACACACGCCCTCGCCTCCACGGACTACATCCTTCTCGGGGACCTGAACTTCCACCTTGAGAACAACAACGACGCCAACTCCTTCACTCTGATCGACAACCTCGGCAACCTCTGACTCAGACAACTAGTCACAGCACCCACACACTCCGCCGGCCACACGCTTAACCCCATCTTCTCAGCGAGCACCCACGTCTTCTTCGACCGCACCACCGAACTCCACTGGACCGACCACCGCTGCATCCACTTCACCTTCCGGAAACCCACCACACACCACCGCACCCAGCAGATGCCTCGCCGCAGCTGGGGCAAGATCACCGAGGACCAGCTAACCGCCGCCCTCGCCCAGAGCCCACCCGCAGACCCAACCGACGCCGCAGCCCGCAACTTCAAACAATGGATCAACGACTGCGCCAACACCCTCGCCCCGCTCAAGAGACCCCCGAACACCCACACCAGCAAGAGAGCCAGCTGGTTCACCGAAGACCTCCAGGCCTCCAAGCGAACCTGCCGAAAACTAGAAAAAAACTGGACCCGCGAAAGAACACCGGAAAGCTACACAGCCCACAGGAACGCCACCCGCCGACACCACCAACTCATCAGATCCGCCAAAAGGACCGCCTTCAGAGACCGCCTAGACAACAACGCACACAACAGCAAAGAGCTCTTCAGCATCATGAAGGAACTTTCCAACCCCAGCTCCAACACCAACGACATCCCACCGTCACAAAACCTGTGCGACTCGCTGGCCACCTTCTTCCATCGCAAGATCGCAGACATCCACGACAGCTTTGACACCGTCACCACCCCGGCAACAGCCGACACCCCCGCTCCCACGACCACCACCCGCCTGCTCGCCTGGACCAACACCGACGACGACACCATCGAGATCATGAACACCGTCCACTCCGGATCCCCGGAAGACCCCTACCCACACCACATTTTCAACAAAGCCAGCAGCACCATCTCACCCCACCTCCGGAAAACCATCAACATCCTCTTCGAGACAGCGACCTTCCCGGAGAGCTAGAAGCACGCAGAGATCAACGCCTTACGTCAAGAACTTCCGACCCATCTCCCTGCTCCCGTTCCCGGCAAAGGTCATCGAAAAGGCCATCAACAAACAACTGACCAGCTTCCTCGAAGAGAACAACATCCTGGACCCATCCCAGTCAGGGTTCCGCAGCAACCACAGCACCGAAACTGCCCTCATCGCCGTCACCGACGACATCAGGATCATGCTCGACAACGGAGAAACCGCGGCCCTGATCCTCCTGGACCTGTCAGCCGCTTTCGACACAGTTTGCCACCGCACACTAAGAGCACGGGTCCACGATGCCGGAATCCAAGAGAAGGCCCTGGACTGGACCACCTCCTTCCTCTCCGGGAGAACCCAGAACGTCTTCCTCCCCCTCTTCCGCTCTGAAGCCACTGAGATCATCTGCGGCATACCCCAAGGCTCATCTCTCACCCAACGTTGTTCAACGTCTTCATGGCACCACTTGCCCACGTCGCCCGACAGCACAACCTAAACATCATCTCCTACGCTGACGACACCCAGCTGATCCTCTCGCTCACCAAGGACCCCCACACCGCCAAAACCAACCTCCACGAAGGAATGAAGGCCGTCGCCGACTGGATGAGGAACAGCCGACTGAAGCTGAACTCGGACAAGACGGAGGTCCTCATCCTCAGCTCCACCCCCTCGGCCTGGGACGACTCCTGGTGGCCGACGGCACTAGGAGCACCCCCTACACCCACCAACCACGCACAACACCGAGGAGTCATCTTCGACTCCACACTCTCCATGACAAAGCAGGTCAACGCCGTCTCCTCCTCCTGCTTCAACACCCTCTGCATGCTTCGCAGGATCTTCAAATGGATCCCCACCGAAACTAGAAGGACGGTCACCCAGGCCCTCGTCAGCAGCAGACTGGACTACGGCAACGCACTCTACGCAGGAGCCCCGGCCAAACTCCTGAAACAACTCCAACGCATTCAGAACGCCTCCGCTCGCCTGATCCTGGACATCCCCCGACGCAGCCACATCACACCCCACCTGAAAGGCCTGCACTGGCTCCCCATCAACAAGAGGATAACCTTCAAGCTCCTCACCCACGCACACAAGGCACTCCACGACACCGGACCAGCGTACCTCAACAGACGACTCAGCCTCTACACCCCCGCCCGCCAGCTCCGCTCCGCAGACCATGCCCTCGCCATCATCCCCCGCATCCGAAGAGTGACCGCCGGCGGCAGATCATTCTCCCACCTCTCCGCCAAGACGTGGAACACCCTCCCCATCCGCCTACGGCACACCGAAGACCTTCTAACCTTCAGAAGACCCCTTAAGACCTGGCTCTTCGAACAGTAGCAGCATCCCCCTCCAGCGCCTTGAGACCCTTACGGGTATGTAGTGCGCTTTACAAATGCTATGATTGATTGATTGATTGCAGCATTGAACCCAAATGTTAATGAGCACATGAGCACTACATCTAACATCTCTGCATTTGACATCTGACGATATCAACACATTCCTGCAAGCGTTACCGTAGATGTTAATAACCGTACCAAAGTGGATGCATCAGTGCACTAATACCGATTTAAACGCCCGATTTAGGCTCAATCGACTCAATGATACAGGCCCCAAATGCTTGCAAGATAATATATATTTTTGGGACTCTGTTGGTGTACACTATACATTTTGTTCACATTGGTGCTCACAGTTGTACCCACCTGATGTCAACCGTTACCAAAATGGCAGTTACCAATATGGCAGATGTCACTATCAGTACCAAAGTTGATGCACTAGTGTGCTAATACACCTTAAAGAATACGCTTTCAATGTTATATATGTCAAGAGGCAGCCCCACACCTCTTGATGAGCCTCTATTCACCAACAGGTACCATCCCAGGGACAATAAAACAGCCAAACCAACAGAATATGTGATTCCTGCCAACTCCATTTAGTACTCACAAAGCAGTGGCATGGTGCCTGATGACAATCTAACAAAATGACGACAGCATAGCTACAGAAGATTGGAAACCTTATTGCTGCTATACAACAAGCACCCACTGCTGCAACATTCTCCATAAGCACAAACACAGCTAAGCATACAGAGAGATCCGGATCTGAGTGTGAAAACAGAAACTGTAGAGTCTAGTAACATATTTTTGTATCAGCACTTACGCTTAGGGGTGGGACTGGTGTCCAATGTACTACTTATACAGTTAACGGTGGGCAAGAACCTTCTAGTTCGGTTGATTGATATCATTGAATGTTATCTGTTGTCACTATATAGTAGTGGTATCACTGAATAGGCAGAGTGCCTCAGACTCCTCCCTCAAATCTGTCAACGCAACTTTCAAAGTGACACAGTGTCAGAGTAGATAGTGAGATTTTATAAGAGACAAAATACATCTTTGGTGTCCTTCAAATAGGACAGCATCTTGCTGACCAATAGTTTGAAAAACAAGTCACAAAATTGGAAAAGTATTTTCAGTATAGGTCACATACCCACACTATTAGGCGTTCTGGTGGGTAGAATCTGCAATTTGTTTTTTGGTAGAGTGTAACACTTTGAGGTGCGTTGATCTTTTGCTACCAAGAAAGCAGCCTCTTATCTGGTTATCCAAATTAGTGCAAGGACCTGGTCTGTTATTTTTAAAGAAGGCCTTTAGTCTGATATTATGGAAATATTTTGCCAATTTGCACCTGATGTTGAACATGCTGAGTTTGGGGGTTGAGACAAAACCTAATTCTTTTGCTAAAAGCCCAGCTTCTATTTCAGTTAGCTGGTGATTACTCAGATTTACCAAACAGTGTGTCAGTATGTGGTCTTGCCCATCCCCAGCTGGCTGTCCTTCACCTACTTCCATGTCACAATTTGTGGTTCATCGACCCACTGTACAGGGGCGGCTTCTTTGTTATGACGGAGGAGCTTCGCCCCCCAACTGCTGAAACCCAGAAGAGACAAAGGACAAAAATAAAATGATAATACAAATATTTATTATCATTTCTTTTTTCCTGGAGACTGTGAGCCGAAGGTGGGGCATGGCCACCCATTCTGATGCTGCAGCACCAAGGAGGATCGGGAAGTGGTGGGCACTGCCAAGTGCGCATAAATGTTTTAATAGCCCTCTGGGGCCGGCAAAACTATCATACAGACTTATCCTTTCCCCACCCGAGCTGTGTTGTTCAGCTGGGTGGAAAAACCAATACAGGATCCCAGTCTGTCTGAGAGCTGAACCGAGGCACTCAGACCAATCCAAGCGCTACTCACATGCTGGGTATAGACTTCCCCCCCATGTGAACAGAGCTTCGATTGGGAGCTGGGAACCTGTGCAGTGTGCAGCAGTTCCTGGACAGGACACAAGGATTGGGAGCAAGGCGGCGGCCGCCGGATCAGGTACGTTGTATTTTCTTTATTATTCAGATTGTTTTTGTTTGTGTTCCCCCTCAACCACTTCGCACTACTAGTGTCTACTATTGCCACTGGACCCATGCAGTATCTTTCTGTTGCCTTTTCCCCGACATCTGCTACTTAGCGTTCTCTCTCTTCTCTCCAAAAAAAATATAATTTGTGTGGTTGCGCCTATCACCCGCAACAAGATGGGTCTCTGAATGCAATTCGGAGACAACTTATTTTCAACAAGAAAATTGACCCAATTTGGCAATATGGATAGCTGAGTTATTCGGGCCTGGGCTAGACAGCCACCAAATATCAAACTCAGATTTTTTTTTAAATATAGACACCAGGGGAAATCTTAGGTGGTTTGATTTGTGTGGATCACACCGTGTTTTCGTATCCAGAATGCCCTGCAAACTTCAAACTTTGGCTACAATAATACATTTCCCCCACATTTCTGAAAGGGAAAGTTCTGGAATCTGTGGGATTCACTGAATCCTTACCACCCAGCATTCCCAGACATCTCTGGATAGCAAAAGTACCACTCTTTCGTGGCTGGGTCCATTGCCAGCTTTAGGAAAGGCCCCAAAATGTAATTTGGAGACGTGAAATATTCGCCTTGAAAATTGAGCAGCTGAGTTATTTTAACCTAGTTCCAGCCACCACAACTGGAAGACTACCACACATTTATGAAATTAAGACGCTCGGGGGGAGTTCTGAGTTGGGTGATTTGCATGGATCCCACTATGTTTTCTCGCCCATAATCCCGCACAAATGTCAAGTTTTGTCTAAAATCTGTAAGGGCGTTAATGCCACATTCTAGTAGCAGGACTGTTCTTTTTGGGCAAGGTTTTATTCAGTTGAATTACATCTCAAGCTCAGTAGGTCCAGCAATATCGTCCACAAAACCTCAAAGCACAAGTGAATATACTGTCCCTTAGCTATCGAAATTTACCCAACAGTTTGGTTCTCAAGCAGTGAAAATAGTTGTGCATTATTAAACATGTAACAATCAATCAGCTCTCTATTTATTCTGCCAATGTAGGCCCCAAAAGCACATATAAACACCCACAAGTCAAATCATATCACAGCTGTACATACAGACATATCTTGACGTAAGTATACAAACAAGTATATAAAACACGAACGTGGTGCAAGATAAAAACGATTACAGTTTCATTAATGGCATGAATACAAGGTATTCCATGTTCAAAAAGCAAGTTAAAAAGAAAAACATCTAAAAAAATTTAATGGTTGTTACAAAACAGTGTAGGGGCTCATCCTAATACCTAACAACAAAACCCTCTTGTTTAGGGTCCCCTATGTTAATAGGAAATAATTGGGGCCACCTAAAACTATTAATCTTGGTATCTCGATTACAAACCAGTATAAAAAGTTCGATATGGTGCTTGCTGTAGGCTACATCGGACAATCGTGTAAAGTGCAAATGCTTTGTTACAATACAAGATACATAAAGTGCGAACACAAGGTCATCCCCTGTCCTAGCCCTACATTGTGCTGTCTAATATGATTAAAAATGACCTCAAATCAGTAAATGACTTTTACCTAAGTCTAAGGGCCTCATCACAAAGGCGGTGGGACCGCCACCGTCAGTCCGTCGTGGCGGTCCCACCGCCATTGGACTCTGCATGACCGCCTGCCACATTATGATGGCGGGCGGATGGATGGGGGGGGCGGAGAGACCAACCGCCATGCACCCGATGGGCTCAAGGAGCCCGTCGATGCTTTGGAGGGACTTCAATCCCTACAACAGTGGCAGTGTCTACTCAGGCACCGCCGTAGGGCTTACAATGTCCTTTTCTGCCGGCCGTTTCAAGGCAGTAAACCTGCCATGAAAAGACAGGCGGAAAGGAACTTGAGAGCCCGTAGCTGGCCACCCTTCCCTCTTGGCCCTCTGGTATGGGCCGTGGGGAGCTCATATGGTGCCCCCTACATATCCAGGCACCATGTGGCAGGCACCGCATGATGCCTGCCACATAGTGCAGGGATGTGTGCAATGTGTTTATTTTGGACTGCTGACCACCATCATAATCAGGCCCCACGTGCTCTGGCAAGGAAACTTGCAAGCCCAAAGCAAACTGTGGGGGAAGACAGCATTTGTAAGTACATCAGAGCTGGTCTTACTTGTGCAAATTGATTGTTTCTTACCAGCAAAAGAATGTATCTAGACCTTAAAATCCCCCAAAACATGAAGTGTAAAATGTCTTGATCTGAGAAGTTATCACAGGAACATGGTTTTAAATCACCCAGCTTATAAAATCCTCTGGGAACAGCTAAATACCAAAGAATTAAGTTCAATCTGAACCTTGTTCATAGAAAACGATGGTGGGCATTGGTAACAAATGACAATTAAGGTTCCCCCGGTGGCATGTTTTCAGCAAAATATATTTTTTCTCACTGTAGGTTAGAGTTAACTCCCTATCCGCTCTTTCACGTTGCCAATTAGTTAGCAACCTGTTTTTTTTATATCCTGCATTATCTCCTGGCCGTAGCTGTTCAGGTTTTACAAACAGATGTATACAATCCACACTCTTCAACATCAGCTTGACATACCTAAGCCATGGTATTTCAAGTGCGCCGGCAAGTGATCTGCAGTCCTCAGTCACAGGCTGATTTAATTTAAGGGCTGGGCTAGACCAAATTCTAATCCACCGCAAAATGGGTGCCAGAGCAATGAGGTCAGTGATGTAACCTAGACCTACTACCTCACGACCTGAGAACGATGGAGTATTGACGGAAACAGACAGGAGACTACACAGGAATTTATTTTCTATCTCCTGGAGCTCCCCAACATCTTTGTACCCCCAGATATTACACCCATAGGTTGCCATTGAAAGGCACTTCTCACGGTACACCTTAACTATAGCTTGCACCGGTTTAGCCCCGAGACTCTTGACAGAGTCCATGGTTGCACTTACTGCCCTCATCAAGAAGTTCTTTTTAAGGGATTGTGCTAGCCAGGACCCTCTGTCATCAAAGAGTAGTCAGAAGTAAGGAAAGGTCGTTATTTTGGTGAGTTCAATCTCTTTAGCAATAAACTTGGACCTAGTGGCATTCTGACAGCCAAGAGTCATTGTGTGTGATATAGTTTAGTTAGAGGACAGGTCTAGAGAATACATGAAATCTATGAAGGCATTCAAAAGATGTTGTAGGCCCATTGCGGTCCACTCAATCAGGACCGTATCACCTGCTTACAGTAAGGCAGGTATGAATTTGGGGCGCACTCTAGGAAAGTCCCTACAGGCAGCTGTCAGAACCTCCCCCAGTTCAATAATGTATAGGGCAAATAGCAGGGGTGCCAGAATGCACCCCTGCCTTACCCCCTCTGTACCCCCATGAGGCAGACAGACTGCCGTTCTCATCATTCCTCACAGAGGGAGATAGGTTAGAATGGGAGCTATGTAAAAATGCCACTATCTCGAGTTCAATGCCCAAGTCCAGGAGAAGAGACCAAAGCTTGGATCTATGAACTCGGTCGAAGGTCAAAGTAGGATCCATAAACGCCTAATGCAGGCAACCCCCCCTTGTCTACAGTATATTTACCCATGATCAACTTTAGGTTGACCTACCCGTCTAGTGTCCCTCTCCCCTGTCTCAAACCGTATTGCAACTCAAATAACAAATTGGTCTTTTTTCCAACCAGAATGTAAGGTGGCCCAGACCAACCTTCCCCATAATTTTGCCAGCAGAATCTAAACGAGAAATAGAGCGATAACAGAGTGGGTCGTTCCGTGCCCCTTTTTTAAAAATAGGTCTAATGATAGCATTAGACCAAGTGGTAGGGAAGTCACATTTATACGCAGCAATAAAAACGCGAGTCAGCACCTTGGCCAGGTTTAAGGGTCAGCTCATCTAGGCTTGGCACTTTCCCCCCTGCCTGGGTGCGCTCCCACCCCATGGCAGCGATTGCTGTACATACTTCGTCTGTGCTGAAGGTCAGTGATTGAATGTCACTCCCAGGCACCCACGGGGTATCTGGGCCCTCTTGTTACGTCCACTATACATCCCCTCGAAATGGGTGACCTATATGTCATTAAAAGAACCAAACCCTTGGCACCTTGGTTCTCGTAAGAGCTCTTGTCCCTTTGATGGGAATGTTGCAGGTAAGAGCAGAAGTGGCGTGCCAGCCACTGCCCCAGTGAAAAAGGAAAGCAGAAAGTCTCTGCTTCGGAAAAATAAACAAGCTATTTTTCAAGCTAAATCATGCTTTTTTATTGATAAGATTAAGTCAACTGACAACTCCTCCAGTATGCTGTTTAAAGTCATAACAGAGATATATGAGCGACCGAGTACTCATTTGCTAAAACCTTATCAAGGTTTCTGTGAGGAGGTTGCAGCCTACTTTCAGGACAAGGTCCTTAAGATTGTTCAAGATCTTAACCCCCTTGACACTCTCGGGTATGAGTGCGCTTTACAAATATTATCCTATCCTCTCCTTGGGGGTGATAGTGCAGTCCAAAGAGAGGTCTGTTCACAATCTCTCAAAATTTAGAGCTGTTGGTTAACATGCAAGTCAGTAGTATATCCTCCCATGCCTGCTCCTTATTTCATTTTCCCCCCACAGTGTTGCTAATTTATATGCTTTCCTGTATGTTCTGATCTTTATTTCAACCCTGGGTTGTTACTTAAGGGCATCCATTAGATTTCTGTGAGTTCTGGAGCAGCTACCATCAAACCACTTTTCGTCTTTAGTGTTCCTATGTTTACCATGGGACAAGAGATTTGAGGTGAAGACATCAAGAACCTCCTCATCCTGTGAGCCACTTTCTAAACAGAGTGCAATGTCTTCTGCATTCGCTGTGTTTAGGTTTTCTAGAAATGCCCTGGTGTCACCCTGTTCCACTTCAACCTCTGGGCTTGGTCCTTAGTACCAAGGATTTTATTAGACAGGCCTTTTTTTCTTGCCATCCATGTCAAAATCCCAGGATAGGTCCAACATTATAGGGTTATGGTCAATGAAATTGTTCCAAGTTACATGCAGGGATTTGATTGCAGAAGACAGAGGGGCAGATAATATAATGAAGTCAAATGTGGAGGAGCAGCCCTTACCAGTGAAAGAAGGAGTAGCTTCGCCCTCCCCTGTCTGCTCCTGTTAGAACAGGGTTTTGGCCGCCAATAACTCCTCCAGCAGGTTATCTTGCTTGAAATGTTCAAAGTGCATTGGAACTGGAGCTGCGTTAAATGGGCCTTTCAAAAGGACAACACCTTGCTGACATAAATATATGTTAGTGTCAACCAGTATCATAACCTGGCAATAGGTGACCTTTCCCCCCCCCCCACAAAATTCCCCCAAAACACTTTCAGGGAGTGTATATGTTCTGTTACTGTTTGCCTGCCAAAAGGATTTAAAAAAATTCACCATCAGCAGAACAGCTAACATATTTGGTGAGGAATATTCCACCAGGCTGGTGGTGCAGGGGGTCTTGAGAGAGTCTAAAATAAGAAGACCGCCCTTAGCTTGCCCTGCAGGAGAAGGGACCTCAGCTTTAAAAAACACACAAAAACCTGTCTATAAAGAAAGAGTTTTCAGTGTCCCATGCTTGCTGCATGACTATGATGTGATATCCCCCTTAGCATTCCAACCACCTTGGGTCATCCCTGTTTGACTCCAGCCCGGCAATGTTCTATGTCATGTTGGAGGGTGGTTTTTAGGGTGCACTACACCACCTTAATTTGAGCATGGGTGCTCTATCTAAAATAAGGAAATACACGTGTAAGATGCAGGAACTGAGTCAGAGTGGCATCATTTATTAAGGAACAACTTGAACAATGAATGTCAAAGGCACATTGTTAAACAAAAATAGAACAGTGTAATCTAGAAGATTACAAGTTTCAGAGACACATTCCTAGATGAATAAAGTAAATCATGCAATTTTGTAAGTTTAAAAAATCACGGCAATGCGAGGAAAGGGAAAGGAAAAGAGAGAAAGCTTCAGAATGAAATAAACATCAAAACCTTGACAGGAAAAGCTTAAAATAAAATGGTTAACCGGGACCACCAACGGCGTGGAAGACACTGCAGAAGGTGGTCAACGAATGGACTGAAGAGCAGATCTTTTATGCTCTTAATGAGGAACTATTGACCGCAGACCTTTGGCCACTTCCTGGAAATATTAGGAACACAGAAGTGACACTACATTACAAAAGTTTACCATATGGTCACTTGATGTGTGAACGTAAATCATAATGAAATTGAACATTTATCGAAAATGATTCGCGTCACTTCCCGGAAACTTTTTATAAGAAAGCAGAAGAATACAAAAGGTTAGAGGTCACTTGTAATTTCTAAAGCTGTGGAAAGTCCCAGTTGGCCGAGTTGGCCCCCACTCCTTACTCTTGGCCAATTTTGTTCTTCTAAATGACAGACACATCCTGTTATTTCTACATCTTGATGTTCAGAAAGATGTACAACGAGAGGTCATAGGAGAGATACATCTGATTATACAGGAGGGCATGGGCCTTACTGCCTCCTAGATGCTCAATGCGGTGTGGACAATTTTAACACAACCCTGTCTGTGGGCTGGCAGGACAATTAAGACTCTTATGCTTCAGATGTGGACAGAATGGGCCTGGGGCACTATATGGTAAAAATTAGACCCTGCTTCATTCCCTCCTCTTGTTCATTCTTGAAAAAAATGCTTAGAGCATAACTTGCAGGCCCTCCTTCTAGTTGGTGTATCCCAGGGGTGTCAGTCACATTGGAACATTGGCACATTTGGAACATTGGCTCTCCTATGTCTTCCTTAACTCTATATACTCTCCTTCAGGTATGTCAATGAGGGATGTATATGGTGTCTGTGTAGGTGATGGTGGATCCATATTTAAATCCTATCTCAGTTAGCATCTACTAGTGGTCATTTGGGGGGCTATTGACCTGGCATTGGGTAATGGTAGCAGGCTGCATTTAGTGTAGTCCTATTGTTGTGACTTCTACTACTTCTATAAGTGCTAAGTTATCCCCATTCACTGTTCTATCCATTTCCCTATATAATTCATACCTTCCTATTTACTATCAGTATTTTTAGCAAAATGACAGAACAACTGCACGGTACAACAGAGGAACAACATCACACCGAAAACCGCTAACAAAACATTTTTAGAATGATAGACAGCCATGAAGGTATCCAGTGAAAGTGCAACCAATCAGTGGCTGTGTCTGCTATGGCACCTCCTCCAGCAATCATCTTCTTTTCTATGTTGTTCAAGTCCTTGATGGCCTTGGTAATGTAGCCATTTTCTTCATCGTTGGCAATGTGCAGCACTGACTCCCTATCTGAAGGTATACCCTCCTCTTGGTATTTCAAAGCTAGCGTGCATTCCCCTTCATCTGGAACATATGTCTTTGAAGGCTGTCCACCCAAAGTACTCTGCATGCTGCCAATGTCGGTGGAGCAAGGTATCAGACGAGAGATGGGCATGGATGTGGGAGATATTGGCTGCTGGAAGGATCAGGGAGACTTTGTGCATTGTTCTAGTGAGCACATGCTGCTCCTTCAAGGAGGCTGTTGGAGATAGAGACCTTCTCCGCAGGCCCAGTAGAAGTCCATTAGGTTGGAGGTGCCATATTGCATGTTCAAATTATAGATGGTGCTGTTGCAGCCAGAGTTACACCCAACAGGTACCATGCCATTTCCTAAAAAAACGAGAAGATGTGACTTTAATTTGTAATCTTTTTATAATTTTGGACATTTTCTCCCCACCTCAAGTAGACTTCCAGTCTATCCCATCTTCATAACTTAGTCTACCCTATGTGGCCCTATGGATTCTGAAATTGTCAGTGATAACCTCATGCATTATTGGGGTGTGGTCCCATACTGTGGTATTTACGAACACTTTAGAGATGTTGGCCTCAATGATCTGAGCTTGCTACTGTATTCTGTAGAGGAACGGGTGTAGGAGATATTCTACAGTGTGTGGTAGTATTTCCCTTAGGAAAATCAGTCTATCTGCACCTACTGCATGGGGAATGTATGAGCCACATAACAGAATTCATTATTTTTCTGTCTCCCTATTGTGGCCATCTCACTGTACCACATGTTGCCGTGAAGGGAGTCATGAGCAGCATGCTGTCTAACTGATTGGGCAGTATTTACATTATTGCATTATTGCATTATTACTTCCAACAAGGGAAGGGGATGAGGACACAGGGTGCGCATAAGTATTTGGTGTGCTGACGGTACTGGCAGAGGATGTTGAACCTTTTGCATTACTACGGGGACCATTTCCTGTACATGTGGTAGCAGATAGATTGGGAGGTGACTTGGGGTGTACAATGGTGTTGGCAACTTCAACATTTCGAGGAATACAAGCCTTTTTTATCAATACAATGAGAAATAACAGTGAACCAATTAGACAGTCCTAGTGCCACTCCGACAGTAATGTAAAATATCATAATGCAAATACATAACTTCGCATAGGACACTTCTTTGTGGCAGCTGAGTCCATAGACCACCAAACGATCATCGTCTTCTTCTTCTGGGACAGTCAATGGGAACAAGTTACCCTCCTCAGTGTTGAGGGGGTGCAGGG
Source organism: Triturus cristatus (assembly GCF_964204655.1). Lineage (NCBI taxonomy): Eukaryota > Metazoa > Chordata > Amphibia > Caudata > Salamandridae > Triturus > Triturus cristatus. Next base: position 698,643,548 of record NC_140594.1, on the reverse strand, counting down.
TTAACCCTGAAGTCTGTTTTGTTAATCTTTCCTCTTGGCAATGCGGACAGCTGTTGGTGAAGAGTCTATGACTTTAAAATGTCCTTCAAATTTTTGATCACCGTCTGACATTATTCTGGACAAAAATCTGTGTTCTAGGACGGATATGTGGGAGCTCATGTTCGATGGGGCACTTCTCCTTCCACTTGGATATCTAGGTAGAAAGGAACTTCGCAGCGCTTGTTAATGCACACAGACACTCATACATTTCATTTTTCGCAATTTCAGAATAACTTTCAGTATCAGTTTTTGGTCTGGTGGAGGGAACTGACACATTTATTGATCGGCCAGTGACAAGCTGAGGGGTTGTTAAGTGGTGATCAGAACTTGGAATGTTTCTCAGTGAAAACAGGGTGATCCACAGGCAATAAACTATTTTTGTTTTTTCTATATTATTTATTTATTTATTTTTTCTTTCTTTCCCTCACTTATGGCACTTATCTTGCTTGTTTTATTTTTAAGCAGTCCATTCAGGCATTGCTGAAATGTGTTGCTGCTTTAATATCACAGTGGACACATGGTCCAGCTTTGATCCAAATGTGTGGGAAACTTGTAGTAGGGCCTGGGGTATGATATGTTTTCCTGTTACAGCCTGCCTATAGATAAAATCTAGGGGATCTAGTTGTACTCCCCTCTTATTTATTTTTGTATTTTATTTTTTTATATGTTCACACCTGACCCACCCGTCGCACCACATGTGTTGTCTACTCCTCACCAAATATTCTCCGTCTATGACCCGTGGTTAGGTGTGAAATAGAAGTTGTGCAATTGGCACAATATTCAGAAGAAAATATATATAAATGTGCTAATATATTTGGTGAAAATATATATAAATGTGCTAATATATTTGGTGATGAATATTCCATTCATGGTGGTGGTGCAGAGGGTCTTGAGGAAATCTAAAATAATAAGACCGCCCTTAGCTTGCCCTGCAAGATAAGGGAGTGCAGCTTTAAAAGATAACGAAAACCAGTCTATAAAGAAAGAGTTTTCAGTGTCCCATGCTTGCTGCATGGCTATGATGTGATATTCACCAAAGCATTCCAACCAACTTGGGTCATCCCTTTTTGAATTCAGCCCGGCAATGTTCTATGTCCTGACTTTAAATGTAGGGGTGTGCGGACTCAAGCTTTGGATCAAACATCTTCACCATCGAAAGGACTCCGATGCCTTGGGCTAATGGGGTCAAATTTATTTTATTTGAAAGGTTTTATATATCGCTGGCTAGACCCGGAGGTATCAGAGCGCTTTACATGAGTATCAGACCATAGTTGCAGGTTACATTGTTACAAAGGTTAAACAGTTATTAGAGCATAGCTACATGGTTACATGATCGGTCGAGACAAGCAATAAGGGCATATGCGTAAGGGAAAAAGTAGGCAATGGAGCGATTCAGGGGCGAGGGGGTAGGAGCAGGAGAAGTAGACAGCGAATGAAGGAGTGAAAGAGGAGGGGGAGGATGAGAGACACAGCATGAAAGAAGAGGGGGAAGGGTGACGGGGGTACAAACCGGTAGACGAGTAAAAGCTGCGTCCTAATTCCAGTAAGCTGTGATCCCAGGGGAAGTGATATCATTCCCCCGACTCAGATGCGAGAGGCTCCCTTTACACAGTGGCCTCTCTCAGAGGGGTCTCTGAGACTCCAAGGCCTACCTATTGGATCCTTCCCCAAAAAGGGGAGAGGGAGTGCTTTGGCAAGGGACGCCATACCATGCCTCAATTCTGAGTGGCTCCTTTAGCGCTGTGGACTCTCTCAGAGGGATCACTGAGACTCCAGAGTATAAGTAGTTGGATCTTTCCCCAACAAGGGGAGAAGGAGTGCTTAGTTAAAGGGCACACGGGACAGGGGGCTACGGGGCATAGCAGGCAAGGGGAGAGATAAAGGGGGAGGGGAAAGGTGCAGGGGAAGTAGACAAAGAATAAAAGAGGGAGAGCGGTAGGTGAGGGTGAGAGAGAGCATGAAAAGAGAGGGGAGGGTGCTTTACCCGGTTGACTCTCTCAGAGGGGTCTCTAAGACTCCAAGGTCTACATACTGGATCCTTCCCCAACAAGGGGAGAGGGAGTGCTTTCGTAAAGGGTGCCATACCATGCCTCAGCTGTGCGTGGTTCCCTTGACGCTGTGGACTCTCTCAGAGGGTTCACTGAGACTCCAGAGTAAGAATAATAGATCTTACCCCAACAAGGGGAGAAGGAGAGCTTAGTCAAAGGGCAACAAGAGACAGGGGGCTAGGAGGAGGGTCGGAACTGGCAGGTCAACATAGGGGGAACAAACGGCAAAAGAAAATCGCATTAATTACAGAAAGATAACACATACAATACCCGGATAATTTAGCGATCCAGAAAAGGACAGGATCCACGAAAGGCAAGGGTCAGTGAGGACAAAGGGAGGGCGTCAGCGAGTTGAAGAGTCCCACAAAGAGGAGATACGGATATGAGAAAAGGACTTGAATACGTTGTAGAGTCACTCAGGAGATCAATGCAAACGCAAAAAGCTCAGAATCACAGAATGGTGATATCAAGTATCAAGAACTACTACATATACTAGTGGTTAGAGTTTTAACTATGCAAAATAGTAAATTCACTTAGGGTTCTATTATCACAACGTTTAGGATAAAAATGATTGTATGTTACTTATCCACAGAGTGAACAGAGAAATAAGACATCCAAGGGGGTAGAGAGAGGGAGGGGAGGGAGATAGGTTATAGGAGAGATAGGGACCTAGGGGGGGAGAAAGAGTTAGGGCCATCCAGCTGAGGAGCAATGTCTGAGGGTCGGCAGGCTGAAGTCTGACGGACCGAGGGAGAGGACAAGACTTGTGGCAGCATCAGTCAGTCGTTCTCATCTAGCATACACAATGGTGCAAAGCTATTGTCAAGTGATAGATCCTTCCCTGGAGCCTTTCTCTGAGCAACCACTTGAGGCCTTATGGTGGTGCAACCTTTGCCTTCTAGCCTAGAAGAGTGTGGGGGGTAGAAATACTGTAAAGAGACAATCCTGATCCTTGTCCTGTGTTTGAAAACTACTTTGTGTAAGTGGGTTATTGAATCTTGGGTGCCTTAAGTTAACAACAACGCAATCCCCCTCAGTGTTCTTCTACATGTTCCATCACACCCATCCAGCTCTTTTTGCCATTATGATATTGGGGACAGAAGATGCCCATTTACTAGGGTGTTGTCGCACCGGTGCTTTACCCTAAGCATGAGGTTCACCGTGGTCTTCCTCACTCCCTGCTTAATAGTTGGTACCCCTGTTAAAATACTGAGTAGGGGTGCTGATTTTGGTGGTTGATGTAATAATGTAACATCATCCGTCCGTGCTATATAAGACCCATTCGGGGAAGATGCGCTTTTTACAATATCCCTCGGACTATCAGACACTAGGAGGGTGAACTTCTGCCCAGTGATACATTTGGCCTGGGTAATTTGGGACGAACCAATCCGACTTAGACCTCTCGATGGACCCCTCATGTCATTTTAGCCCCCTATCATAGTCTGCCTGGGTCAATCCATTGCATCTCCTGTGGCAATATTAACGACTCCTGTGAGACCACCCTGAACTTTGGCTACAGAATCCACACCCTTTGGACTAGTAGAGCCTGTCTTGAGGCATAAGTGTTGGCATAGCTTTGCCTCAGTCCCCTCTAAGCGTAACATAATGGGTGCCAGCAAACCTTTTAACAATTCTTCAAACCTTGGGAACAATTTGTCAACAACCTGGGCCATTGAACAGTCAGCGTCCAGATCGGAGAGGCACTTTCCCCTTTCCGTATTAATGGTGCCCTCCTCCCCCCTTTCTTTTAACCGGTGGCTCATCAGGTGGGATATTGTCATCGACAAGAGAGTACTCCACAACTGCTTTATGGCTAGCAGTGATTCCCCTGGTGGTATGGTGACCACCACCTCGGTGTCCGTTTGGGGAAGCGGACTATGTTCTCCTCTAGTGGTCTCCAGGGAAAGTTGCCTTTCGGTCAGGGCAATTTCCTTGGAAATAACACCCAATACCCTCACCAAAAACAAATCTATGGTTTTAATAGTGTCTTCCCCCACAGTATCTGCCCCCTGCGGAGTGGAGAATGCTGACGGTGCTGGGGCTGGACCACAAGCCCCAGTAAACCTTGCGGCAAGAAGCCACCAACACTGTTTGCACCCAGAGGCACCTTCAAATTCTGCTGGGGCTCCCGCAGTGCAGGAAAGGAGAGCGCTGACGGTACTGGGAGCCAGACCACAAGCCCCGGTAAACGTTGTGGCAAAACGCCGGCGACGTTGTTTGTTTGCGCCTGGAGGTGCCTTCAAATCCCGCTGGGGCTTCTGCAGCGCAAGACAAGAGAATACTGAGGGTGCTGGTGGCAGGACCACAAGCCCTGGTAGACCTTGTAGCAAGATGCCGCCAACACTTTTTGTTTGTACCCGTAGGCGCCTTCAAATACCGCTGGGACTCCCGCAGTGCAGGACAGGAGAATGCTAATGGTGCTTGGAGCCAGCCCTGGTAAAACGTGCTGCAAGACGCCACCAACGCTGTTTATTTGCGCCCGGAGAGGTCTTCAAATCCCGAGGGGGCTCCTGCAGCACGTGACATACCCAGGTGTGCACCCAGGCCAAGACAGGGCCTGTCTTAGCCCGCGATAGCCCGACAGAGGCTGAGCTGGATAACCCCCGGTCACTTGCAAGGTGAAGGCTATTTGTACTGCATTTCCATCAAACCAGGATTACAATGGGGAAAAGGAAGATGTAACAACTCTTTATTGGCACAATTGATTAACATTAGCAAAACAGTGCATTCTTCCCAATGTAGTTCAAACCTTGAGCAACAATCTTAAAGGCTGAGAAGAGAACATCACATCTCACTCCATTCTCTCATATCTGTCTATTTGTCACCTCTACTTAGTTTTTAGTTGCATTAAAACTGCAGCAGTGCGTTCATTTTATTTAGACAAGATGAAGTCATTTTGGTTTTATTATTTCGGCCTAGGCTCCCTCCCTCCTCCCTCTCGGATCCTTCCCACGTTTTGGCACATCAAGCATAAGCTAGGCCCTGCACATGTTAGTAATAATAAAAGAAGAAAAAACACAAACACTGCCCCCAAGGGTCCTAGAGTCCATTTTCCCCAGCTACCTAGCTGGTCTTATAGCTTCTACAAAAAATCTCGACTTGCTCCTATCATGCTCTTCCTGTGAAACCTTTGGCATGTCAAATATAAACTCTTGCATGTTCCGAGTATTTTCAGGGATAAAACTGCTCATTACATGTGTAAATTACTCATAAGGGTAAGTAATCTTTTTGAATAGCCCCTGCAATTTGTGAATAACTCCCAGGCCCTTCAGTTTGATGGAGACATGCAAGTTACTCGTTTGGAATACATTTACACTCAGCTTTTGTGAGTAGCCGAAAAGTAGTAAACTTACTCAAAAGTGTAAATGACTCAAAAGTATAAATCACCTTTGTGAATCAAGCCCTAACAGGGAATCTGAGGACCACTATGTTTTTATTGACTCTTAAATCTTGAACCATCTCCAGGGGTGTCTTGGAAGGGTTTGACACAGTTGTGCTAATAGATGCCCTGTCGTAATAAATCTTGTGCCACTGGCTTAATTCCTCCCCAGTTATTTTGCTCAAGTCTGGTGAAGGTACATGTACTGTCATCAAATTAATCACCTCAGGAGTACTATACACAGTTCTTACCATTTCACATAAGAGGTCCCTCCCCAAATTACCATTCCCAATCAAATTCACTATAATACTGTGCACATACCAACATTTCCTCTATTGTCCTGACAACACATCACGGACTGCTGTACCTGGGTACTAATATGGGGCTGCAGCCCCATCACAAAAGCTGCCCCCAGGCTCAGCATTCCCCGCTGAATAGCATCTTGCATTCCACTGTGTTGCTTGTATACGTGAAACAACCTCTCATAATAAGCATGATCTTCAACACATTCACACATTGGAGCAGCACCTTTTCCTTTAAATATTACATCACCACCTTATACTTTTCCATTACTGTTGATGAGGGCTCATACTTGGGAAGCACATGCTGTGGCTCCGTCTCTGTCCACCTTACAGCCATCCTGTAAATATGAGTACTACAATAGAATTCAAAGCATCCAGGTCTGTCCCAAGAGTTTTGATAACTTTATTGTCCATTTTACGTCTGTGCACCACTTTTCAATGGCTTCCCGCAAACTTGGGATGTCTTTGGTAAAGACCAGAAATCATAACTGATCTAAGTCACATGAATTGTATTGGTTGCCCCTCTGGCCCCCGTACCTCTCTAAGCGGGTACTCAGGTTCAACACACTCAGCAATTGCATTTCTGGAATATCACTTTCATGATCGGAGCCCATCGCCTGATCCTCTGGGTCCCCTTTATTCCAATTCTTCTTCAATCCTTACTCATCTTTCCACATGCTTCTCTTTTCTAACAAATCCTAAAACCAATGCTGCAATGTTGCTATCTTTTATCCTTCCTCACTGGCACCTCATTCAATCTTAATAGAATTATCCTCTACTTCTTCAAACTCATTCCCAGCATTTCAGCTTCATCAATGATTCGGTGATACGCCTCCTTTGCCTGACTACAGGCCAGTACTATTCTACAAATTAATTTCCACTTAAATATTCCCTTGCCGGCTCTTTTTTCTGTGATTTTACATAATTCTCTAAAGACTTCTGTTTCTTCTCCAATACTTTTTTCACCAGCTTTATTGGCATATTGGGGAGGAGGAGTATCGACGTTCAACAAATCTTCAACAACACAATCTTCATCTTCCTCCTGCCCCTCAGGAGCTGAAGGTGTCATTAAAGAAGGATGTATTCACTTTCTCTATTTTCGCTTCCGCAAAGCTTCCTTTCTTATCCCTGCCAGCCCCTTGCACAGCTGTCCATTTACCTTACTCTCTTTTGCCTTATCAGTCGTTCCTTGTTTCCACTCATTAAGTTCTCCAACCTCAGCTGGTCTAGGTGGTTTCTTCCACTCATTTATGCATTTACGCAAATATTGCAAGCGTTTTACCTCAAACGAACCATATTCAAGAAAGTACCATTTCAAATTGTTTTTGGTAAGCTCATGCCGTTCTTTCAATCATAAATAAGTATGCATCCTAATTTATATCAACATTTCATGCACTGACTTTCCCTTGGGGTGTTGAGGGGTCATGCCTCGTCTAGTCTACCTTTACTGTTAGACTTACACAAGTATGGGAAATGTACCTCGTGTATACTTGAAGGGGGACTGCCCATCCTAAAACATTTCCACATTTTCAATCTCGAAGAGAGCAACCTAGCACATTTCATCTATCTTCCTTGCTTGTGAGATTACCTGGGTATGGGTAAGGTTCTCAATCACTTCTGTTTGCAACCTGAAATCACCTTTCAGACCTGAAAGGCCTACGACTCACTCATCAACCTGTAGAGGAACTACAGCTACCCAGAAGGAAGACCATGCACTTTTTCTTCACACTTCTGCATTTCTACATTCTCTCCATGGTGATGGGAAGGGAAAAGAATCCTGGCATGCTTTTCACTTCTCACAGTCACCCTAACTTCAATCTGTCCTCACTTAACCTTTTACTCTTCGTCCCCTGCTGAACGACTACTCTTCCTCTCAAAGAACTACTAGGGTTACGCAGAGGTCGGAATGTTAGGGGAATCGTCCTCTGCTTTGTGTGGTTTCTGTATCTACAAGAATCACTGCAACTTGGCTCCCGCAGATCCTCGGATCCAACAATAAGTGTGACGGCTTGGTTGTGTTTTCCTCCAAACTGTTAACACCAAGTTCTTAAGTGAAGTTCTGGAGTAAGGTTGTTCTTTGAAAGCAAATTTTATTCAGCTAAATGATATCTCGAGCTCAATAGCTCCAGCAATATCTTTCATATAAACTCAAAGCCCAGATAGATATCCTGTCCCTTAGCTATGGAAATTTACTGAACACTTTGGTTCTCAACCAATGAAAACAGTTTTGCAGTCATTAAATCTGTTACAACTGCTTCCTGGTGCACATTATAACATTAGTAAAACAGTACATTCTTCCCACTGTGGAAACAACCTTGATCTACATTTTCTAAGGCTGAGAAAAGAACATTGTATTTCACTCCCTTGTCTCCCAGTCCGTCCATTGCTTAGCGCTGCAAAATATCTTCTTAATTATTAGTTGATAAAGCCCGATGTACGTTATAGTCTGCAGCAATATGTTCATGTGCTTTAGGCAAGATGGAGTTTGTTTAGTTTCTGGATTTCGGCCTAAGTGCTCACAAGCGAAAGTTCTGTTATCGGTAGGGATTCACAAAATTCCCACCACCCAGCATTGGCACGCTTTTTCCCAAAAATCGGTAACCCACTTGTGTGGGTGAGCCTATTTCCCATTTCAATAAAGGCGCCAAGACACAACTTGGAAACAGCAACATTTCACATTGAAAAGTGACCCATTCTTCTAATATGGGTAACTGCAACATTTTGGCCTGGGCTTGGCTGCTACCAAGGGAAGCTGCCAAATCCAAACATTTTTCTGAAAACTAGACAGCCGTCGTAGTCGAAGGTGGTGTGACTTTTGTGGATCCTACCACAATTTCCTGCCAGCGTCAAACTTTGGCTAAAATCACACATTTTCCTTACATTCCTGTGAGGAAATGTACCGTAATCTGTAGGGATCCACGTGATTACCACCACGCAGTATTCCCTCGCTGCTGACAAAAACGATACTCGTGGGCGGGCTTATCAGCCACTTCAGTAAAGGCCCCAAAACACGATATGGAGATATCAAAATTTTGCTGTGATAAATGATCCATTTTGGTGATGTTGATGGAAGCAGAATTTTGGGTGGGCTGAGCTGTCACCATGGGAAATCTACCAAACACAGATATTTCTGATAAAATAAGCCCATATTAGTCCAGAATGGTATGATTTGCGAAGATCCTGTTATGTTTTCTTATCTATAATGCCCTACAAATATTAACCTTTGATTAAACACACATTTTCCAGGTTACTCCATCCGATTTTTTACAATAACTTCACACCAAAGTCGTAGTGTGCTTTCGATCTGCCCACCCCTCACCGCAGAGGCAAGTATAGGGTACACCCATCCTTATGCCCTCAGGAGTGGTAGGAAGACTGTGAGGACCATTTTGGGATGCGGACACAGACTGATGCCGGGACAGGCCATTCCAACTTCCCCTTTTTCTTTTTTTTTTAAATAAACTCTTTGGCATTGTATTGGGCCCCCCCTTCCCAGGAGGACAGATTGAGAAAAATTACTTCAATCTAGCCCCAGGTGAGGCTGTTTTAGGTGGGCCGGGCCACCCCACTCCTTTTTCTTTTTTTTCAAAAAAACCTTTGTGGCATCATTGTGAGCTCTTTGCCTCCTGGGGCAAGCAGATTGGATATTTAATCTTCTAGTTACCCCTCAGGGGAGCAGAAAGTCTGTGTTCTTATTATTTGGGGGTGGTGCAGTAGCCAACTGTCGGCGGTGCGCTCCCCTGCAAAACCAATCCAATGCATGTAGCGGGTGGAACCCTGCTTCTGGATTGCCCTTGTGTGGTGAACCCCAAACATAGATCCACCAGGGTGAGATGCTGTTGGAAAGAGAAGATTTTCTTTCCACAGATACCTCTCTTGCATGGATCACTGCTTTGGGGGGCATCCGGCGCCAACTGCTTTCATTTTCATTTGTGTGATGTAAGCACACTATGCGCGCTGATAGTTACAAAAGTAAACAAATAAGCACCAGAAGTATTTTTTCCAAAGTTTAGGACGAGACGTTCATATCCTCCACATTATAAAGGTAATGCAGAGGATGAGAATATTCTATTCACTGTGTTTATGGGGTTAAAGATCTCTTAGGAAGATAGATCCTCACCCACTTAATGTTTCATGCTTTATTGTCTTAATTGTTTAGAACTGGGCAGCATCATAGTGTGTGCGGTCTATGCGTTATTGACCTGAATCTTCTGAGCCAGTTTTTCCTTACCTACACAACAGGACCCCTTCTTGAGGATTTGTTACATCTCTGACTGACCCTTCCTGCCTTCACCATCAGGCCTAGTTAAAACTTTGAATAGATGAGCTATACAGTCTGTAATTCGGGCCTTCCTAACACAATGCTAAGCACGAGGGTCTACTAATGAACCCTTCAAATGTGGGTGTCAACATGTTTCGTCCCTCCCAATATGCTTTCTGAGATTCAGGTGCATTCCTCAGTACTTGCGATCCTGGTGATGTCTTTTTTTAATCATATCTAAATAATTTAAATATAAATGTGTTAAGTACCAAGTACAGCTGGTGAACAAAACCTACTGGAATGAAAGGATTGATGGATGGCTTTCTTATGACAGAAATAGCAGCAACATAAATAGTAACGAGCATTTGCAGGACAGCGGAGTGTCACAACATCAGCTGTTTGACACCCTTATGACAAAAGTACTAAGGACAATCATTTCTCCCAGTCATTCAAATCTTAAGCTACTTCATCATCATCTCTTAACACAACCTGTGATGTATTTCTTTTGCTGTCATTCATTTCCCCACATCAAAGCGATAACCTTTCACCTCAGGGGTCTGTTTTTGATCCAAGCAATAGCTTTGGAACAAGATCAAAGTTTATTCTAGAGTTTCAAGTTGAAGTCAAAGGTTACAGATATTGTAAGTCATAAGGTAGGAGCCACACCGGGAGCAGCATCCCAGCTGCTCAGCCCACACTGTCCAACTGACAAACACTCAACCAGGCACACGTGAACATTCTATGACATCTCATCCACTCTGGCTGAGTAGCAGGGCACATAAAACAAAGTAACAAATACATGGAAATATAAGCAGGATACCACACACCTCCCTCCTTTAAGGAAACAATAACAAACAACAATACATATAAGAAGGAAACACTCATCAAAATGGACATATAAAGAAAGAAGAAATACAAAGAGGAATCGCACACACACAATCTCTCCTTCGGAAAAGGGTGCAATACCTATGCTCCTACGGGTGCCATTATGCCCCTATGGGTGCAACACATATGTCCTAGGATTGATTGGTGCAAAGGAAATGCCCACCACCAGCAATCGTAAAGAGAGCACCAGGGTGCAAGACATGCACCCCATAAAATGTAACTGTGTCACTGTTTGGGTTCAAATGCCCAAGACCAGTAAACGTAATTGGTACTTGAGGTCTCCATCACATGTAATGCAGAATTAAAATGTAAATACTAGAAAGGTTTGAGCTTAAAGCAAATGTCCATCACCAGTAAAACATGAGCACGTGGAGTCACAACTAATGTGCCCCATCACATGAAATGTAAAATGTAAGTGCAAGAAAGGTTTGAGCAAAATGTAAATGCCCATCACAAGTAAAACATTAGCACTGTGTGGAGTCACTACTAATATGCCCCATCACATGTAATGTAAAGTAAAATGGTTTGAGCGAAAAAACATGCCCATCACCAGAAAATGCATGAAACGTTTGGGGTAGCAACATACCCCCTCAAAATAGTTTGAGCTCAACAACGTGTCCCACCACCGGAAAATGCAAGTAAAGTTTTAGCGCAACAACATGCCCCAACACCATAAGTACACCTATCAAATAAGGTTTGAGAAGTAAGGTACTTGCCTCATCACCAATACAAATTAAGATTTGTTTGGGATTCATACAAACAGACATATCCCAGAAGAAGTAAAAGCATGCAACGTATGGGTGTAAAACATAACCCTGATCTAAAATGCAGCACTGTCACAAATCCAGGTGAAACACACTCAAAGGTGTATAACAGTACATAGATGTTTACACCTTAGCATACCAAAGTTGACAAGCATTGCAAAGACAATTCTGCAGAAAATGCCAACCATAGTCGATTATAGTGAACGGCAATAAAATAATAAGAAAAGGCTGAAATAGTTAATTAGTTCTGGATTTCCACTTGCAGGGACAATTTAGCATAACATAAATAAATCAGCAGCAAATCCAGAACGGACCTTAAACATATAATGGCATGGCGTTTCAATCAACATAACATGTCATATGATAGAAACCATATCCCGGTGATCGGTTTCTCATCCGAAACATACCGCCTCGTAGTATCCTTCCAGGATGATGGTAATGCGCAGCTCTCAGTCCGTTGACAATTTGATGTTGGACTATATCCATCCCCAATCCACCATGGCCACCATACAACCATGGCAATGAGGATGATATTCCCTTCTCTATTTCAAATGTTGTAGCAGTTTCTCCCAGGCGGTAAGAATTCGTGTCCAAAATGGCTCCAGACACGCCGCTCCAACTTGAGGAAATACAATCGTTGAGGCTCTCTGATTCACGATGATATCAAGTGGCTTCGTAGAAGTTCCAATTGGCACTGCAAACACTAATGCAAAGACATAGCCTCACTTTTTGCACAGTCCTCAAGAATAAGATGAGGTAACGCCTCGCTGAACTGTTGTTCTAGTTGCTCAAGAATGGAGAGCATAATGCGCCTCCAAATTCAAAATACGTTTCTAGTAACTGGTGAGCTGGTAGCTGCAGAGCCCTCAAAAGGCTAAATTGGAATTAGGTTCCTTTGCACACAGGCTATTGTATTGCTTCCTGTTTCCCCTTAGAAGTAGTAGAGAGCGTTCCAGTATTTGTCGCGTCAGACAAGCAGCCCTATGATCCCACATGCCAGGAATGCCAAAACGCCTTGTTGTTCTAGCTGCTGCCACACCTCATGAATTCCACAACACAGCCAGCATGCAGCTCGATGGAATGCCTCGCAGATGCAAAGAGCATTCAGCCTCCCACGCGGTTCCTTAAGGCTCGAGGTAAGTAGCAGAGTTGTTTAGGTTCAAAAAGTAGACCGTGATGACAGATTTAGAAAATGCACTCACGACTCACCAGTGCATTTAAGCTTAAACTCACCAGGGTTCACGCTAAACCGTACACAGACACAGAACATCCTGATGAAATTTCGGGCTGGTCTTCACAGGTGTGCTGCACCATCCCTCTGGCAATTGAATACCGCAAGGCTGCAAACTTCCTGTGGGCCCTGAATCCACAGTGCTGAGAGAGCGCTCCCTTGCCCACCCAACTTTCCAATGTCACCGATGTCCACGTACACAAAGATGAATGCAGAGTCCATATGGCAAATATATCAGCAAGACGTAGAAATCCACCATTGTCAATAAAAGACGAAATGCAAATGCCCATCACCAGTAAAACGTAAGCACTGTGTGGAGTCACAACTAATATGCCCCATCACATGTAATGTAATTGTAAAATCGTTTGAGTGAAAAAACTTGCCCATCACCAGAAAATGCAAGGAAAGTTTTAGGTAGCAAAATACCACCTCAAAATGGTTTGAACTCAACAACATGTCCCACCACCAGAAAATGCAAGTAAAGTTTGAGCGCAACAACATGTCCCAACATCATAAAGTACACCTAGCAAATAAGGTTTGGGAAATAGGGCACTTGCCCCAGGTATTGCAAGTAGTAAGGTAGCAGCCTCATTGGGAGCAGCATACCAGCAGCTCAGCCCACACTCTCCAACTGACATTCACTCAACCAGGCACACATGAACATTCTATTTTTTTTGTTTAAATCTGTTTTTATTGATTTTAATTGTACATATTCATGAAAGGCAACTTACTGTGTTGAATGCCATCTATACATTGAACCATCTACCAATATTTGAAAGATATTATTGTTGATTGGGTATTAAACATATATACTATATATAGGGTCTGAGGGAACATTTAAAGACTAACATGGATTAAATCCCCCTATTCCTATTGATTACATAACAACCGAATAATCTGTGGTCTATAAACAACAAAATAATATAACTCTAGGTACAATTATAGAGTCACAAACCGCCACTAGTGTTAGTGTACTAGGTGCAAACAAAGGTCAAGATGCAGAGTAGAGATTCATATAGAAAGTGAAAAAGAAAGAACCCATTCAGGATTATTGGTATCCCATCATCTCACTTGAAGTTCCCAGTGTCATCATCTGGGATTCCAAACAACTCTTCTTCTTTCCTCCTAGTCACAAAGGAATAATGGATGAGTTGTATCCTCTTGTTGAGTTCCTACCAGAGGAAAAAACATAAAGGGAGATCTTTCCTTTGAAAACAGTGCAGTGCAAGAAAAAATAAGAAATGTGTAGTTAAAATAGGATAGGCAAGAGAGGCAAAAAATGTTATTCCTCTTTCTTATAATCTCAAATTGCGTTCCTACTTAAAAACAGTGCAGGAGAAAGACAGCAGTTATAACTATTCACTGTTTGTATCTATGGTCGACATTTTTCAGCCAATGGGATAACTCTCCCTGGCTTTCTTGAGGACCTCACCACAAACAATCTTTGCTACTGCAATAACCAAAATTTATACATACTGATGGGATATTACTATACCCTTATGTTCATTGTTCAGATCCTCTGTATATACATGATGTATAGGGCATCTGTAAAACAATAAAGTTACAACCTATAATCATACATCTAGTAACTTCAATGTATTGCAACTTCCATTTAGTATAGACAATGCAATGGTATAAGAAAGCCAAGAAATGCTTACCAATGCAATACGAGGACTAGACCTCACCTCTCTCGGCACCAGCTCAAGTCAAAAAGGCCCCGCTCTGTGGGGTAATCATCATGCACCAAAAAATAAAGTGGATATACACAATTACTTTCAGCCCATGCTAAAACAGTGTCCATGTGTAACATATCACATGGATCACATTGTTCATTAAAAGCATGTTTCAAAGTCTGTCTTTTTACAGCTCATGCAATTCAGACCCAGTATCATATCATGGCACCTTATAGGTAAGGCATATGGATAAACTCCAGTCAAGTATCATACTCATCTTAAATACATACATCCTTCTTATAAAAAAGAAAGCTGATAATGCTTAATTCAATCAGGTTCTTGTACTCTTCCTTATAAAGGATTCTCTCGTCATCCTTTATACAAAGTGTACTGTTTGTGTTAAAATACCTCTTGACAGCCTTGAACCACTAAGTGGCGTATCTGTATTATCTCTGATCACTGTATCTAATGACCTTATAACGATACAAAGTCTGCTAATACTGACTCACTCTCGATGTTTTTATGTTTATTTTAAAGTGTTGATTTTGAAACACAAGAAATCAGGGGCTGCTCTATATACCCTGCTTAATTCTGGTTGCTCTCATCATAACCCTAATAAAGGTTGATAGAAAGCAAACTCTAGAAAAATAATTATAGCGCGGTCCTTGGAATGTCCGTACTCTTGTTAAGGTATTGATTAAACTTTAAAGTGTCGTTTGATAGTTAGACACTAATCTTCTGCCGGTAACAAGGAACACACTCTCACAATATAGTGAGTCGCAGTCATAACAACAAACCAGATGCAAAAGGCTCCGGCTATGATCCAAGTTGGTTCTTAATATTATGTACGATATGTTATAAGATCCCCTTACCTGTCCGTCGTTACCTCCAGCTTGGACGTTGCTGGAATGGAGGTACCGGACTGGACGAAGGGCTGTCTTTTTTATACGGAACAGCACGCCAGGTGTCTTGAATTAGCGTTCTATCGGCGTATAGTGATTACGTCAGTCAGGACTACAAAATGACATCACTTACGATGGTACTTGTAGTTTTTTATATAGTATTGGCGGAGTTGTATTCAACGCTCTTATGTTTATACATTACTTATTTACAAACTGTAGATATGCCTCACAATTTCGAGTAATTTGCCATTATTAATCGATCAAAAACAGTCTATCTAACATAATAGATCTTTCCGTGGGTATGGCTTAGGGCGCAAAGACTAAACCGTCAATACCTCCTTACTAGTTTACAAGTCCAGTACCCTCGAGATCATCTCTCTAGTTAGAATGTCATTCCTATGACTCAGCGAGTGTCCTCACAGTATGCCTCCGCATTCGGTGATTAAGGACTAAAGAATGACTACAAAATGACGTCACCCTCCTCGGGAGCGATAGTTTTTTGGGGATGCAGTAAACTGCCCTTCTTATGTTAGGGACTGTAGGCCTTTTTGTAAGAAATAGTAGTTCCCCCTTATTTTTGGATGATAACACCCATCATCTAAGGTACATATCTGGAACTCCTGTCTCTGACTAGATCTCTTTATACTTTGCAACATGGATACGCTAGGGCTCGTGTCCTTAATTTAAATGTCATACTAGCTGTTTTGTCCTCTCGTTGTTCCTCATGCACCCTTTGTGTGTTTTAGGGACTAAAGACCTTCTGTAAGAAATGAAAGTTACCTTCCCATAACTAGTTACTTAATTATGGCCAACAGCTGAGATAGAATTATGGAAATTCTGTAAACGACTAGATCTCGGTATATGCCTCTCATGTCATTACGACTCTATTATCCATCAAGATAAGATCATGAGATCATAATTCATTTCAACATATAGATATGACGGATATTGAATATATTTTCTCGATATGTACAGAAAAGGGGCTGGATGATATCTGTATTTCTGATTGTTTTAACTTCATTTCTTTTGAAGAGACACCCATGGTACAGCATCGTTCAGACCTGTCGTATCGCTCGACAATTTAAATACCCATCTTTGTTCTTGTAAGAAAAGGAAGTTGGATACATCACTGATGTGTGGAGGAATGTAGGGTTTTTCCAATACCATCCACACAAAATCTTCTGCCTTATGAGCCTGTTCAACAAAATGTCTTGTCAATCTCGTCATGGTCTTCTTACACCTAAATGTGCTTTTATGTTCCAACATACGGAATTTTACCTTTCTGGTCGTCATGCCTACATATTGAAAATTGCATGGACAGGTGATCAGATATATTAAATTCTTGCTGTTGCAATTGGTGAAACTTTTTTGAATCCATGGTCTCGAAGTCCCAATATCTATGGACTTGGATTGTCTCGTTTGTGGACAGATAGCACAGTAACCACAAGGGTAGTGGCCTTGTACTGCTGGTAAGTCCCACAGTGTACTATCTGCTAGTTGTTTCAGGCCTATCGGTTGAGTGTGAACTCATTTGTCTCGCAAGTTTGTGCTTCTTTTCAAAGAGAACAACGGTAGTGGTATTTTATCTGTGCAGCTGTTAAGAATGCGCCAGTGTTTTCTGACACTTTTTTGTAGACTGTTAGTAAGAGAACTGAAAATATTTACAAAAGTTAATCGACCTAGAGGAGGTTTCTCTGTTGGAGGTTCTAACAATGCCTCCCGATTGTTGTTGGTGGCTCTTTTGTAGGCTTGTCTGATCAGTTTTTTAGGATATTTATTCTCTTTCAGTTGTTCAATGAGGTTTGTTGCTTGTTCCTCATATTTGTCCATGGTGGAGCAGTTCCTCCGGACCCGGAGAAACTGCCCATACGGCAAATTTTCCCGAAGAGACTTCGGGTGTTGACTATCGAAACGAAGCAGAGAGTTCCGAGCCATCGGTTTCCGATATAATTCACTTTGTAGACCAATTGATGTACTGAAAATAGATAGGTCTAGAAAAGCTATTCTCTCTTTGCTTCCACTGTGAATTTTAAGAAATTATTCCTCGTGTTCAGCCAGTCTTTAAATTTAATGATGGACTCCAAATCTCCACGCCAGATTACCAACACGTCGTCGATATACTGCTTCCATAAGCGGATCGACTCGAAAAATGGATTTGATATAGATAAGACGTGTTGTTGTTCAAAGGTATGGACGTATAGATTCGCCAAACTTGGCGCGAAAATACTGCCCATACTAGTCCCAGACACCCGGAGATAAATGGTATCCTCGTACTTAAAAAAGTTGTCCTTCATAGGTAGTTGGGCTAATGACATTATGAACGGGACCGGTGTTATGGAATCCAATGTTGTATTCGTCAGAATCTGGAAAATGGTGTTCAAAGTCTCATCCTGCGGTATTGACGTGTATAACGATTCGACATCGAATGACACTAGGTAGTCCTGCTCTGAGTCAAATTCGATGTCCGGCAGTAAACGTAACACGTCTTTTGTATCTTGTAGGAATGTAGGCATGGTCTTCACTATGGGTCGTAAGAAGTAATCCACAAAGGGCTCTAATATAGATCCAATGCCTGATTTTATAGGCCTTCCTGGAGGTGGTTGTTGTGGTTTATGTACCTTTGGAAGGCAATAAAAATTAGGCATGACTGAATGACTTATTTGTAAAGAAGAAGCTTCTTGTGCTGTGATCCAACCTGCTGTGATGCCTTCTTCAACAAGATCAAAGATTGACTTTTTAATCCGCTCAGTAGGATCTTCTTTTAGGGGTCGATAAAACTTTCTGTCTGACAATTGTCACATGCACTCCTCCCTATATGCCACCGTGTCTTAGATTACAATTACACCGCCTTTATCCGTGGGCTTAAATGTAATGGTACAATCTTCTACTAGGGTACGTAGTGCCATCTGTTCTCTTTTCTGTAAATTGAAAAACTGAGTTTTCTTGTTTTTACACAGGATAGCCACTTCTCTTGGACAGCTTTTTTCAAATGTGGTCGGGGGATTAAAGTTTGAACGTTTTCTGAGGCCTGTGTTCTTATCTGCAATCTGACCAACTAGAGGTTCTTTGTCACGGAAAAAGTAGAAAAGACGAATTTTACGGAAAAATTGTGCCAATTCACAATTGACCTGAAAGGCATCTCCAGGATATGTTTCAACAAAACCTAGACCTCGGTTGAGAACTAGGAGTTCGTTTTCTGTCAATTGTCTTTGACTAAGGTTCACTATTAAACTGGATTCGCACTGGTTCCTGGTTGTACATTCTTTTTCGTTTGGCTCCTGGTACCCATGTATAATGTTATGGGTTGGTTCCAGTGTACTTGGGATTGAGCATTCCTTTGTTTGCCTCTTGGTCTTACGGGGCCAAACCCTAAAAAAGACTGGTCAGGAAAGTTTTGTTGGTGTGATGGAAAATAAGGCATTGGGGACTGAAAGTGAGATGGAGGAAAACCCCAAGGTGTTGGTGGCCACCACTGTTGGAATTGTGGTGTTGGCGGTCCACCTCGCCAATTTGACCTATTGTACCTTCCTCGCCCCCTGCCTCTATAATGTTGTCTATTTTCAAAGGTGGCTTCTCCCTCACTAGAACTATCCTCCGAACTAAACCCTGAATATGAGGAGCCATAGCGTCGCCCTTTCTTATTAAATTCAGGGGGGTAATAGTTTTTACTGGTGTATGGATACACAATATCGTGCTTAAAGCGCGCTAAATCTTTTTTAAATTTATCAATCTTTGTGAGTAAGACGTTATCTTTGAATTCTTTGTTCATTTTATTTGACTCGTCTTGATTCTTCCTAAATATGGTGGCAGTAATGGTGGTTTTAATCTGTGATTCTAACAGTTGTATTTCTATAAGTATTGCATCTGCTACCCGCTTCGCTGTAGTTATTATTAGAATTAATCAATCGCGTGTACAGCGCTACGCTATTAAGGACCAATCTTTTAAAAAAGTTTTATCCTGAAGGAAGAGGCGTGGGGCGTTTGTCACAATTAATCCTGAGGGAGCACAATTGCCCCTCAGATATTCTGCCATTATTGCTCCATGAATAAGAGTACGTGAGTGGGGTTTTTGTAAAAATAGGACTTTACTCCAGTCATCTTCTATTGATGCTACTGTGCTAGTTACGCTATCAAGGATACTGGGTGTAGTGTCTAGAATAGATTGATAGACTGTGTCATCATATGCCAAACCACTACATTCTGCCATGACTGATATGGAAAAATAATTTTACACACAATATACCTATATGGCTACTGTGTTTCTCTGAGAACGACCTCCTAGTGTCGTTCCAAGCTTATCTCAATAAAAAAAAAAACGCAGCCAAAAGGCTGTACAAGAACAAATATACTATATATAGGTCTGAGACGAACGCAATTTGAGATTATAAGAAAGAGGAATAACATTTTTTGCCTCTCTTGCCTATCCTATTTTAACTACACAGTTCTTATTTTTTCTTGCACTGCACTGTTTTCAAAGGAAAGATTTCCCTTTATGTTTTTTTCCTCTGGTAAGAACTCAACAAGCGGATACAACTCGTCCATTATTCCTCTGTGACTAAGGAGGAAAGAAGAAGAGTTGTTTGGAATCCCAGATGATGACACTGGGAACTTCAAGTGAGATGATGGGATGCCAATAATCCTGAATGGGTTCTCTCTTTTTCACTTTCTATATGAATCTCTACTCTACATCTTGACCTTCTTTGTTTGAACCTAGTACGCTAGCACTAGTAGCGGTTTGTGACTCTAGAATTGTATCTAGAGTTATATTATCTTGTTGTTGATAGACCACGGATTATTCAGTTGTTATGTAATCAATGGGTATTAAACATAACATGCATACCTATGGCATCGTTAGTTCAGGGCCGAGTTTAACCCCAACAGTCAATCCATTCCACCAAGGGTAGAGGTTACAATACAATAATTGCATGGTTCCATTAATACGTTGTACAGAGTCCTTCCAAATCCATCAGCGTGGGCTTTAGAACAGATGTAATGGTCAAAAACAAACAAAACAAAACCAACAACAGCAGCATTGATCGGTGTTAGCGTAATTATCCCTCACATTGCCCCACCCTCACCCTCATCGTCCCACCTCGCGCCATCAGCCTGACAGTTGCCCCTATTCATTGGCTGCGGCTTTGTCCACCCTGGGTGTCAAGTAATATATGTGTATACACATGATATTACGGTTGTCTACTGGCGGATCACCCGTCACTCATTACGGGTTCGCATATCTCACCCTCGGGCTGTCCCTTAGGGCTGTCCTCCTCCGTCTGCTGTAAGGCCCGGAATAGTCCCTCCCACTGGGCCGCTATGGGCTCCCTCCGTAGCCCCAACATTTCTTCTCGCAGGATGGTGATTCCCTCTGCTTTGGCCCATGCTAAGAGCGAGTGCCCCCACGCACGTATATGTTGCGGATCCTGTGCCTTCCACCGCTTAGTCAGAAGCCGCTTGGCGACCACTAATCCCAAGTCAAGAAACCGAGATGTTACTTTTGTGGCCGGGGTTCTACGGAAATGGTGTAATAAGTAAACAGTCCATTCAAAGGGTATATCGCGCCTGTGCATGCGTGTAATAGCTCACTGACAGCATGCCAGTATGTATGTAATCTGTGACAGCTCCACAGCATGTGTATCAGTCCAGCCTCTGATTTGGCACAACGAGGACATGCTGCGTTCGTGCGGTGGAAATACCTGTTGATCATCTCGGGTGTAAGATATGCTCTGTGGACTATGAACAGTTGTATTTGTCTGAAGCTCATGTTTCTGGGTAAATGTACTGGGCTCTTTATTATCTTTTCCCATTCCCTGTCCTCCAGCTGTCGCCCTAGATCTATTTCCCATTTGCGGTGAAGTGGATCCAGACTTATCGCTGCATGTGTTCGGAGTGACGCCGCAAACCAGCGAACCAAATGTCTGCCTCGCCCCATAACGTGGAGGTACTGTATAGTGAGGTATTGGCTCGGCTCCGTGGTCATGTCCCCCCATCTGGCAGTTAGTGTCGCAACCAGTTAGCGGTGTCTCAGGAAGTGCCCCGGTGGCAGTCCCACGTCCTCTACTAGGGATTCATATGGTATGTGTACCATCCCTGTACAGATCTCCCAGGGTCTGTATGTCAGCTTCTCTCCATTCCGTGAGTGCAAGAGATGTGAGTACCCCAGGCCCACTAGGGGAACCCTGCAACGATATTGCCGGTGCATATGGGTCTAGCGCTGTGGTGAGATAGAGACTTCGACGGTAGCATTTGTACGCCACCGCCAGGAGGAGCGGTGCCGGTGTTGCGGCTTTAGTGGCTGGATGAAAGAGTCTGGTTATTTGCTCCAGGGAGTGAGGAGTTAGTGTGGTTGCAGTGTCTTCACGACCCCTATCTGCAAGCCAGCGGGCTACCCACTGCAGTTGTGCAGCCAAATAGTAGTGCTTGAAACAAGGCGCAGCAAGACCCCCCTGGTCGTGGGCAGGTATAATTTTGCTAGTGCCATTCTGTGTCGAGCGTTCCCCCAAAGGAAGTCCCTGAGTAGTTTAGTGAGTGTAGCAAAGAAGGATGCCGGAACATATATAGGTAGATTAGCAAAGTAATACAGGAGACGGGGGAGGATCACGATCTTGGATAGTGCTACCCTGCCAGTGACCGTTAGCGGGTTCGTGTTCCAAAAGTGTACTTCCGAATTGATTGCAGTTAAGGCTTTTTCCAGGTTGCCATCAAATAGTTCTGTCGGTTGACGGTATATCTGGATTCCCAGGTATCTGAAGGTGTCCTCCCTCCATTGCACCCTTGTACCATTTAGCGTATAACCCGGGTCTTGGCTTCCCTCCCCGAATGCATAAATACAGGGCTTGCTAACGTTTACTCTGAGTCCCGAGATGGCGGCAAAGTCACGCAGTATACATGCCAGCTGGGCTGGTATATTTTCTATGTCTCTCATGTAGACCAGGAGGTCATCTGCGTATAACAACACTTGGTGCACCGCATCACCCAGGGGTATTCCATCTCCCAGTGTTGCACGCAGTGCCGCCGCCAGGGGCTCTATCACCAACGCGAACAGGAGGGCTGACAGCGGGCACCCCTGCCTGGTACCTCTGCATATTGGTATGGCGTCAGAGATGTATGGCCCCAACCGTACCCGACCTGTGGGATTTTTGTAAAATAGGTCAACCATCTGAAGAAATCCCAGGCCCAGCTCATATCGCAACAACACTGCCAATAGATAGCTCCATTCCAAGCAATCAAATGCCTTTTCCAGGTCTAACACAAGGCATCCCGCTCTGGGCCATGTCCGCACACTGTCTGACGCCACCCTGAAAAAACTTCACAAGTTCAGTGATGTGCTTCGCTTGGGCACAAATCCATTTTGGTCGCCGTGGACCATTTCGGGACTACCAACGCCAATCGCTCCGCTAGCACTTTTGCAAATATCTTATAATCCGCGTTAAGTGGCGCCAGGGGTCTATAAGATCCCAGGGTTGTGGGGTCCCTGTCTGGTTTAAGCAAGGACACCAGGTAGGCCTCACGCATCAAGGAGGGCAGTGTGCTCTCCTCCAGAGCTGTGGTGTAAAGGGAGTGTAGGCATTGCACCAAAGACTCCCGGTAAGCCTTGGAGTATTTGGCGGGTAGGCCTTCCGGTCCAGGCGTTTTCCCAGATGCCATAGACCTAATCGCCTCCCCGAGCTCTCCAAGGTGAGGGGACTATTAAGTGCCCTCCTGGTGTGCTTCTGAGGCTGTGGCCAGCTGGACAGGTTCTAGAAATCTCTCCAGATCAAGACCTGAGCAGCATCCCCTGGATTGGTATAGTTGTGTGTAATGATCTGTCATCACCTTGTGGATCTCTCGCTGTGTATACACTAGGGTCCCCTCCCGTGTGTGTTTGGCTCTGATTGGGACGTGGTTACTCTCTAGCTTCAGCAGCCAGGCAAGCAGGCGGCCCGCCCTATCTGCTGTGGCATGTGTGCGAGCTGTGTGAGCCGTGTAATTGTGGCACCGCAATCGCTTCATAAGTTCCACGTGCTGTGCCCGAAGACTTTCCAGGCGGCCCGAGTGTCTGCCCTCTCCCTCTCCCTCGCGTTCATATTGGAGCAACTGGGATTCTAAGCGGGTGAGTGACAATGCTAGTTGTTTACGTATGTTCCATGTGGCCCCTAGACAATTACCTCTAACCGCTGTATTGAGGGCGTCCTATTCCACCAGTGCATTACTTGCTGTCCCTTCATTGAGTTCGAAATATGTAAGGTTAGCTGTCCCCAGTGATGAGCGGAATTCGGGGTCTTCTAGTGCGGGTGGTTGGAGGCGCCATGTGGGTATGGGGGGGGACGATCAGCTTCCCAACTTAGCTGGAGTCGCATAGGGTTATGATCGGAGTGTGTCTGCCCTAGGTATTCCGATTTCTCAACTAGTGGAATTAGGGATTGGGAGCCCACCACCCTATCCAGGCGTACATGTAGGTCATGCACTGCAGAATAGTAGGAATAAATACGTTAATTGGGGTGAAGGACACGCCACATATCTAGTAATGCCCAGTGTGAGAGCCAGTCCGTAAGCGCCTGCGCATTTGACACTGCTGATGTCGTCCGAAGAGGGGGAAAGGAACTGTCTATGTGTACATCGAGCACCGAATTAAAATCCCCACCCAGTAACCAGGGAAGCCCAGCGTAAGGGGTCAGCATTGATGACAGCTGCGTTAGGAACGATGGCTGGTCTACATTCGGGGCATATATCGAGCCCAGCAATATTGCTTGACCATTCAGTGTCCCACGCACTAAGGTTTATCTGCTTTCAGGATCTGTCACCACATCTGTGCAGACAAACGGGGTGCCCGCTCTCACCCAGATTAGTGTGCCCCTCGCATGCGCTGAGTATACAGTGCCATACACCTGCCCCCTCCAGCGCCTGCGTAATCTGTCCAGTTCCGGCTGAGTCCTGTGTGTTTCTTGCAACAGGGCCTCTGGAGGTAAGCGAAAAATGGAATAGTGCCGCGTGGGCGTGTGCATGCCGCGTATGTTCCATGTAATTATATTAGCTTGTGCCATTTCTGGAGTGTTTAGTCGTCGGGGGGGCACACACATGAATGTTCTATGACATCACACTCACTCTGGCTGAGCAATAGGGCGCGTAAAACAATGTAACATATACATGGCAATAAGAGCAGGATACCACACTATACTTCTCTTGGCCAGGAGTGTGAGCAATGCTGCCCTTTTTTCTCATTTTACTTTTGATCTCAAATGGTGATAAACCTAGGACGCAGGCCTGTATTGTCAATTATAATGGCAATCCCACCCATTTTTTTTATCTGTCTGATATGTATGTCAATTATTCCTCCAATATAAGGCAAGACCACATGAACTGAATGAAGTCCAACCTTTGTGTTCGATGCTTACTAGTGCCTGTACCGTTCTCAGATTTTACTCTTCTATTTATTTACAGTTACAGAAATATTTTTAATTCGTTTTTAACTGAAGAGATGAAATGTGACATTTAATGTGTATGTTACCCGCAATACCTCCCATACCTAAATAAACCACACATTCTACCCATAGCACTACTAGTACCATAATGCATTGGGATGGTTAGGGTAATTGTGTGTGGTCTCTGGATACCTGGCAACGAATCAAAACGCTCATGTCCTTTGGTCTCGTGACGTCTGACAACCAATCAGAGTACATGTGGCCTTTGAATAGAGAATCGCCCCCCTCACTCATTGCTTGGCTTCTCCAATCCGTTGGACATCCCTGCCTGTTCTGGATCCTGCGTTGTCTTCATTGGAATATTCGATTCTTGGAAATTCTTGCACGCCGTGTGCGGCATCTTCCGTACTTCAGCCTCGGAGTTATCCTGCCCGCCATTCTCGGCGCTTGTCTGCACGCCGATCGCGGCGTTTGTCTGCCCGCCACTCTCGGCGTATAACTGCACGCCCTTCTCGGCGTTCCCATGCACAACCTTGGCTGTGTTCACAAAGTATTCCAGTTACCTGCCAAAAGGAGTTCGTCTGCACACTGATTCTCTTTCCATAGCGGCATCAGAGAGAGTCCTTGTACCCGTTGTGCTACCTTCCTGAAAAAACAACGACGAACTAAAACCCTGGTTCTTTTGAATACGAGAGACTTATTTACTCGTTCTCCTTAAGATACATTTTACAAGTGAGGCAACCTGGTGTCAGTCGTGAGTCAATTCAAGGAGCGTTACAATTCTTTGTTTCAACACTACATTGCGGAAAACTACTGCAACTCAGTTAATCCTTTTTCATGGAACTTCCACGTTCGGACATCGTTCTAAAAACATTCGGTTGAAGGACCTAGCGTTTCCTCACCAGTCTTGCGAAGATTGTTCTAGAGGATGATGTCTCCCTTTCAAATATGAGCAACAAAATAAGATAGCATTAAGACTTCGGGTGACTCTTGGTTCACGTTGCTTATAATCTTGGTAAGTTGAGACCACGCACAATTCAACTGTTTAGAATCACAATTAGAATCCTTCACCTCTTGTCCCATATGTGTTTTAGATTTCTAATATTGACTGTCCTTTTTGTTCACAGTACCTTCTTGTTGCTTCATAGCTCATTGACTCCCCCTGCACTGTGCCTACTTCGTGGAAGTTTCCAAGTCTGCTCATCGCTCCCTGGGAATACTTGTAAGGTTCCTGTTATATCTCTCTTGGAGACTTCAGTATTCTCGGGGAAGGTGAGACCTAGCTTCGCTCCTGAGGATCAGAGGTGCACGACGCCTCCTTGCAGTGACAGTGTATTGTGTTGATGTTCTATTAATGTATCATATTGAAAAGGTTTGTATTAATTATTATCCCTTACACACTATAATATATCATTCCAATGTTCAACAATGAATCCGTGTTATCAGATATAGAGCCTTACTAGTTATGCGTACTACCTCTTATGGCAAAATGGTATTTGGTTGGATGTATACTTTCATACAATATGTTCTGTCTACAGACTGTGTTCTAACAGAGATATATTTATGCAACCTTTGCTATGCCTTTTATAACATGACTTGATTCGGATGGATGATAGGCAATATATGAAAAACAAATATTTAGACACATTTGAATATGTGAGACATGAACAAATACAAATAAATTAATTTTAAGATGTCTTTTATTCTCTGTTTTGCTTCACAAAGTGTAAACAGCCAACGCGTTTCGCCCCAACATGGGCTTCTTCAGGGCTGTGGTAAGATAAGACATAAAACTCTTAAAAAACAGTGATATGTGATGAAAAAGCACAATTTTATAATATCAGAAAAGCAGGAAGGAAAAAGATATGTTCAAAAGTAAAATCCAAAAGGACAAAGAGTGTACAGAGTGAGAGGAATAAACAAAAAGAAAATTGAAAAGGTGATGAAAGAAAAAAACTGAAATTAGTACTCATCACCGCATGAGTGGAGCATTAATGTGACACTACCGTGTTTCCCAAACGTAGTTTGGAAGATTTTATTTGAATCTAAAGCTCTAAGGATTGCCAAATGTGAAATTACGAACTGCCCCAGTAAAGCGGAGTGTGCGGTCATGCTAATACTAAGAACCTGGCTTACCAGTATAATGTATAAAACGGAAAATCCAATGGCGCAATTTATCCAACAAGAATAAGAAACCAACGATGAATCCTAAACACCA
This sequence comes from Triturus cristatus, assembly GCF_964204655.1. NCBI lineage: Eukaryota > Metazoa > Chordata > Amphibia > Caudata > Salamandridae > Triturus > Triturus cristatus. Next base: position 698,616,448 of record NC_140594.1, on the reverse strand, counting down.
CAGAAAAATAAGAAAACACACATGAACTGAACCCCTCAGTGGATTAAAAAAATAGCGTCACCCAAAACATTAAATGCAATGAGAAATAACGGTACACCACATACCTAGTGTATTAATTCTGAACTCATGGTAGAGCAAAAACCGAACAGAAATATAACAGGCAGTCCAAGATATGGTCCACAAATAGGTTCAAGTCTTTCCAGCGTGGTAGTTGCCAAAACCAGAAAAAATGAAATCTGTAGAGAATAGAGGGGAGAGGCTTATATTCCTTAAACTACATATCTTCCATATCTTATTTTGAAAGCGAACACTAAATGGCTGAACTTCAAAGCTCTCAAGATATCCTAAATGCAGTGAAATATAGGACAATATGAATCTCTCCCCTGAGCTACGAACAGCAAACGTCCGAACACCCAAAAGTTACGCGAGCACAAATTTCCAGACATATATTTAAAAGGAACCACAAACAAGCTAGCTGTATCACAGTAAATGCAAGAATGGACACATAAAGTAAAGCCTAAATCGAATTAGCCGAATAAATTCCAACACTAGGTTTCGAACAACTTAAAAGCACCCACCCACGAAATGCCAACCATGGCACAACATTATCAGCCAAAGGGCAGAGTATTCACTTACTTTCAAAGCGATATTCACCGCATATCGTAATCCTGCACCTGGTCCGTGGCGCGACGTCGGTAAGTCTGAACGAAAACAGCGAGAAAAAAACACTTCCCGCTCGTCGTTTAAGAACAGTTGTCAATTAACAAAATGTTCTAACGACTAGACCGCATAGTCAAACTGGGTTAAAACCTGACTTCCGGCAAGCCCTCCCACCACAGGAAGTGGAGGAGAAACGACCACTAGACCGTCAAAACAAACAAAGGCATATTCCTACCTCCGTAACGTCGAAAGTCACATATATTGATAGAAAGAGAAGAAAGATAAAAGAAAAGCGTGGTGAACAGCACACGCGTAACCTGCTAATGTGTGTAATACCCAAGTGCGTCAAAACGCTATAATAATTTAGAGCGAATAAGGAAGTTTTATTTAGATATGATCATGCGTACAAAAACTAGGTGTTGTGCTATATATGCACAAGTAGTCATACATTTATAAAAGACGAGCCTGTTTGACCTGAAATGAGGTCAATAAACCTTTTATTCATAATAAAAACATTTAAAGCCTTTCAAGCGATGTATTATCTGGGCGCTAAAGTCTATTAGATAAGGGTCTAGCTATAAAGAAAAGGATTTTTCAGTTTCAAATTCTAAGTGAATTAAGAGGAGTATAGTTCTTTCAGTATCAAAGAAAAAATAAAAATTATAAAAACACCATTACGGTAAAAAGTGTTCACTCGAGTAAACAGATGTAAGGATAGAAATAGACCATAAGATTCCCATAAGAGACAGTAATGCAACTAATACAATCTGTTATGATTAACATAAACAATGTCATAGATAGCATATAATGGCAATCGGGTTACAGAGCCTTTCCAGAACAAGAATTGCATACAACAACATATAAAAGGGTATCAAAAAGATGTCAGACAGGAGGCAAAGCATTTGAATAGAATAAGAACAAAGCGTTTAAGTAATACAACATACAGGATTACATTTGTGAAAGATTATTAACAGCTTGGAGCTAAAGAGTTCTGCTTCAGTTCATGCAGTTTCTTACATACATGTCCACAACAGATCTAGTCCATTGTGAAATATCTCCAACTGGTAATGAGAGACATAAAAAGACAGCTGTTCAGAAAGTTTACAGGAAATAATGAAGCTCCTTATCCATGTTAAAACCAAGGTTTACAGAACGTAGGGTGCAGATCCATTTGGCTTCTAGTTGTCTCAACAACAATGCCCTGTCACCACCCTGTGTATTGCTTGTTACAGTATCAATACCATGGAATCTGAAACATGCTCGGTCAACACCTACTCTGCATTCATGTGTTACAATGGCATATGAGGTGTCTCCTTTCAGGGCAGCCCTACGATGTTCTTGGATGCGGGTTTTAAGTTGTCTAGTTGTACTGCCCACATACATTTTGTCACAGCCACAGATGATAACATAGACCACATAGGTCGTAAGACAATTGATAAAGTGTTGAATCTTGTGTCTAGTATTAGTGTTATAACTAAACACTGTCATCTTGTTACAACCCTGAGGGCAGATATTGCAGGTACTGCATATGAAAAACCCCTTTGGTGTCATAAGCCATGTCCCTTTCTTTGTGGTGTTCTGTAGGGTGTAGCTCGGGCAAAGAACATCCCTAATCATCTTGCTTCTCCTACAAGTCATTGAAGGACGCTCAGAGATTATATTACCAATGCCTGGTACACCTTTCAACAGAGCCCAATGTTTCCCCAGGGATTTGAATACTTCATGATTAAGAGTAGAATAAGTCGTGATGTAAGAAAGTCTATGATTATCCTGATCCAATTTCTTTTTGTCATGTTTCAGTATGTCCTCTCTCTTGATTTTACGAACTTTATATCCGGCAGTCTCAAGAAGATGTGAATCATAGCCTCTACTTTTTAATCTTTCTGTAGTTAACTTTGATTGTGTTATGAAGTTGGCATCTTCACTACAATTTCTGCGAATACGCAATAACTCACCATAAGGAATTGCTTTCTTAGTAGATGGTGGGTGTGAGCTGGTGTAGTGCAAGATGCTAATAACAGCTGTCTCCTTTCTATGTAAGGTGCTCTGGATTGTATTGTTTTAAATATACAATTCCAAATCTAAAAAAATGATTGTAGTTTGGGACATTTCCAGAGTAAAGGAGACATTAAGGGCGTTGTCATTGAGAAAATGATAATACTCCTTCAATTCAGTGCCAGTGCCTGTCCAAATTATAATGATGTCATCAATATAGCAGCCCCAGAATTGAACGTGTTTGGTCCACTCTGAGGCCGCCCTGGACCATGCATACGTACGTTTAACCCACGCCATAAAGAGGTTCGTGCACGAAGGCACAAATTTTGAGCCCATGGCAGTCCCCTGCTCTTGTTTAAACCATGTGGTTTTGAACATGAAGTAGTTGTTATCAAGTATTAAGTTTATCATTTCCATTAACATCAAGTTTGATCATGCAGACTAGCAGAGAGATAAAAGTCTACCGCTATTTCACCAAGATTCCGTTTAATACAGGTATATAGGGATTCAACATCCAACGTGGCAAACCACATGTTTTCAACCCATTCAAGATCTGATAGTTTGTTTAGTAAGTCAGTACTATCTCTAATGTAGGATGGTAAATTGATAACTAAGGGCTGCAAGAATGTATCAACAAATTTTGCAAGAGCCTCCGTCATCGAGCCAATACCCGAAATGATCGGTTGGCACGGTGGAAATGGCATTTTCTTATGTATTTTGGGAAGAAGGTAAATACAAGGGTACCTAGGATTACTGATAGTGAAACATTTATATTCTGTGTCTGATAGAAGACCTAGATCCCTCCAATGTGTCAGTTGTAAATTAATTTTAATGGTAGCGGCAGTGCACGGATTATGTGTGAGTTTGGTATAATGTGCTGTATTATTTTCTAATTGCCTTTCTACCTCCTTCTCATAGTCGGACCTGTTCATGATGACAACATTTCCTCCTTTGTCTGCCTCCCGTATTATTATGTCCCCATTCTTGCGTAGGCGCAGGGCTTGCACGGGCACAGCTTGAGGCACTTTAGTTAGTTTCCGAAGGCTCTGGCTTTCTTTAAGTTGTATTGAATGCTATTGACTTATTGGAATGTTTTCGAGAGCATATGAAAGAACAGATGGAATCTTTGTACTAAAGACTTGCAGAAGGGATAAGAAATGCCTGCGCCCGTCTCCATATGCGGGACCACTTTTTGGGGCAGCCCCATACCGAGTACAGGCAACCCTGACGGGTGCCCCAACCAAGTAGAAATGTAGCTGATAATTTATTGTTAACTACCACTTGAGCCAAGGGCTCATGGTATAAGAGTCGTATCCATTGGACGTATTTAGGGCCAAACCCCCATCTTGGCGAGGACCGCCTATAGGTATGTCCATTCAATAGTGTCAAACGCCATGGTTGCGTCTAAGGAGACGATCACAGCTGGTTCCTGGATAGTGAGTGCTCTATCCACAACCCCTTGGACTCTGCGCAAGTTCAAAGCTTTATTTCTGTGTGGCATGAAGCCGGATTGATCGGGGTGAACTAGGTTACTAATTATTTTGATTAAGCGATTGCCGAGAAGTTTTGCCAGGATTTTAGGCTCGGCGTTTAGAAGAGAAATTGGCCTGTATGCGGCGCAATCAGTCCTGGGCTTTCCCTCTTTATGTATGGTGACTGTGGTGGCTATTCTCTGCTCCCTGGACAGTATTCCAGATTCTCTGGATTCCTCAAACATGGTTTTTAGGTAAGGCGCAAGTTTATCTGGTTGTAATTTGGATAACTCAATGGGGATATCATTAGGACCGAGGGCTTTCCCTGACTTTAAGGAACGGATTGCTTGAGCTATCTCTTCTGTTGTTAAGTCACTATCCATGAACTTTCGGTCTTCTGGGGAGCTTAATGTCTCGCAACAATTCCAGAGGGTCCTCTTCGGTGTACGCGGTGACTGTCTTGTAGACTGTCTGAAAGTGGCTGGCGAATGTGTCAACTATGTCTCGCGGTTCAGTGAGAATGACGTCTCCGTCAACCCTGAGTTCTGGGACCAACCTGCTTTCCCACTCCCTCCTGTCTAGCCACGCTATGAGTTTCCCTGCTTAATCTCCCAGGTCATAAACCCTACCCTGTCGCTTCCTACCTAGCGTCTTGGCCCTGTACGTAACAAGAGCTTTGTAGTCATGTTGTTTCAGGCTCAGTAAGTGAAGCTTCTCCGGCGTCACTCCGGATTCTAAATCTCTCTCCAACCTATACATTTCGGCCTCAGTGTCTAGGACCTCTTTTTGTTTATCTTTCTTCCTTCTAGAAATTAAGTATAAAGCCTTACCCCGGATAACAGTCTTATATGCTTCCCATAGGGACTGGGATGAGGACACGGACCCCACATTGTCGGAAAAATAATCGCTGTGGCTTTGATAAGGGCTTTACGGATTGTCAGATCTCGTAGGTACCAAGGGTTAACTGGGGCTATCCTTCCCACTTTGGACTGATTAAGGACTATTCGGATCCATACTGGTGAATGGTCAGAAATGCCCCTAGCTAGGTGCTTAATTTCGTGGATGTATGCTGCTCGTGCTGCGGATACTAAATAGTAATCCAAGCGGGAGAGACTATGGTGCGCCCCAGAATGAAAGATGTGTTGTATCTGATCAGGATGATATGTTCTCCACCCGTCGACCAGTCCCATGGTTTCGAGAAAGTCTGGCAGCCATCGGGAAGAGGGTCTCACCTGCCTTGGGGGGGTGGCGGTTTAGCGTGCCCGAGACCACTGAATTAAAATTGCCCCGAGGACCATGAGACCATCCAGAATGGTGAGCAGGACCGAGCCCAGGTCCGTGAAGGTGGTACCCTGTAGGCCTGTGGGGACATACACAGACATGAATGTAGTGGGCCGACCCTCCCATGTGCCTGAAACCCCAACATATCTACCCCTAGTGTCTGTCCATGTGGAGCTTATGGCAAGGGGGAACGTGTTCTTCACCATGACACCTACCCCCTGAGAGCCGGAGGTAAATCCTGCATGTGCAACCATCTTGTAACCCCTCTGTGCATTGCCTTGCATAGGTTTTCGATCAGGTGCGTCTCCTGGAGCAGGAGAACATCTGGGGCTTGTCGCTTGACACACTGGAGAACTACACTTCGTTTGATTTTGTCCCCAAGACCGTTAACATTCCAACTCAATATTTTAAAATTTTTGTTCCCCATTGTACCTACTATACATTTTGTGCATGCGAAAGTCCTCTGTGATGAAGCCAAATCCAAATACCGATGCTAGAAACATAACAATAAAACAATACAACTCCCCTTCCCAACAACCCCCTACCTGCTGCCCTGCACTCAGGGCGTGGAACTGCCCATATTAAACTTGCAGAGTGCCTTTCACCCTATAAAGAACTAAATGCAGAAAAGTTAAGGATGTGGCATCCCGTTTCCCTGCTCCCCCCCCTAAAGGATAAGTTTATAAAGTCCCCAAGGTGAGGCACACATCATAGTTCTAAGTGTCAGCCATCAGGAGGGGAAAGGCCCCCCTGAGGTTCGGCTGCCATGCAGCCCAATACCTGTCCCCAATCTTCGCAGAAAGCGGTCTCGAATGTGGAGTCATTATGTTCTTTCCGGTCTCATCAATCATTAACCGGAGAGGCAGCCGCTCCGTCATCATTGCGTTCGCGTGGGGCCTGTACCGTCTGGTGTTTAAGCCAGTCAGCCGCTTCTTCCGGTTGCTCGAAGAACCAGGTCCTCCCTTCAGTTTCAACTCGGAGACGCAGCGGGAATAGGATCGAGTATTTCAGTCCTCTTTCTCATAGCCTCTGCTTCACCATAATGAATGATCGCCTCTGCTTTTGTACTCGCTGTGTGAAGTCCGGGAAGAAGGAGATGTCTGCGTTTTCGTAGCTGAGGGCAGCCCCCATTCTAGCGTTTTGAAGGATTACATCCCTGTCCCCGAAATTCAGTACTCTCGCCAGGATCGGGCGCGGTGGGGCCCCCCGGTTTGGGGCGATCTCCAGGAATCCTGTGAGCCCTCTCTGTTAGACCTGTCAGCCCTTTGGGTGGTCCCTCCTCATCATTATTTATTTTGTCCCACTTTTGCCTCAAACCCTGTTATAATTTTTCCTTTTTGGGAACCACCAGACTTTTTAGTGTTGATGCAGGGTCAGGGAGCCATTTTCCCTACCCCTGGAACTTCTGTCTGAGGGCCTGAGACACAAAATGGTGGCCACCCATTGTCACCTGTGACATCATCAGAACCCACTGGAGATTTCTAGAACCTTCCGTAACATTCTGGAACCCTGTGACAGAGGGAGGCAGTTTAGAATGTTGGGAGGCCATCTCAGAGTGGCAGTTGGCAAATGACTGGGGAAGAGAGAGGACAGAGATAGAAGGAGGTCGGAGTAAGGCAGCAGAGGTGGAAACCAGTGCTTGGAGTGGGGTTCAGAAACCCACCCTTGATGCTAGTCTCTACTGACCAAGCCCAACCTAAAGCCCTGTGTGGGATCAAGATCAGAAGAACCATCTTAAAGGACTGAATATTTGGAACAGGCCTTAAAGAAGAAGAACAGCAAGCTCCTGACCTGTTCAGCAGTGTCCTCCTGGAGTCCTGACGTCGAGAAGCCTGGAGACCTGGGGCCGGAGGTAGAGAAGCGGCGCTGACAGAAAACAGACGTCGTACCCGGAGCCGCCAGAGGTCGAGTGAGGGCGCCGACGGAGGTCGTGGAGAGTCACCGGAGGTCGAGTAAGGAGTAACCCGAGGTCGAGTGAGGGCGCCAACGGAGGTCGTGGAGAGGCGCCGGAGGTCGAGTCGGGAGTCACCTGAGGTCGAGGTGAGGCGTCGAGGGGGGATTGAAGTCCGCCCACCGGAGTCGCCGGAAACTGAGGTGAAGCGCGCCGGAGGTCGGGAGTGGAGATCGCACTCCGGAGACACCAGGAAGTGGGGAGACCGAGTCCCTGCGACGCCGGAAGGCGACATCGAGACAAGGCCATCCAGCGACATCGAGCCGAGGCCGCCCAGCGACATCGAGTCGAGACCGCCCAGCGACATCGAGCCGAGGCCGCCCAGCGACATCGAGTCGAGACCGCCCAGCGACATCGAGTCGAGACCGCCCAGCGTCATCGAGTCGAGGCCGCCCAACGACATTGATCCGGAGCCGCCTCACGGCGTCGACACGGTGCCGAGCGGAGTCGATCATCGTGAAAAGGGCAGTAAGTGGTAGAGGGGGCGTCTAAGGCCCTGTGGAGCCCTAAAAGACCATTCTAGGGGCTAGAGGGGTGTTAGAACCAGCCTGGGAGTGCCAGGGGTGAACTGAGACTGGTGCAGTGACATCTGTGAGGGGCTGTGTAGTTTGGAGGGCCAGATCATTAGGTTATCCTCATTCTGCCTCAGCTTAGGTCTCAGCCTTGACCAATCTAGGTGGGACACCCCCATGCCATCCAGGTGTCCTTAAGTTGTGTATGGGCAAAGTAAGACCAAGTGACCTCATGTAAATGATTTGAACTGTAACTGTCATTGATTGTTTTACCTTATTTATTGGAAGTGCTTTATTTATTGTCATCCACTAATTTATTCCTGCACTATATTTATTGTCTGACTGTATTTATTTGCCATCTGTATTTATTGCACCCTATTTATTCCTTGCTTATTTATGACCTGAACCTATTTATTGAAATTCCAATGTAGTATTATTTATTTGACCTGCTCTTTTAAGGAAAATCTTATTGTCTTGTATTTATGTAATGAAACCTGCAACTAAGAGAAAATAAGATAAAGACATATATATTTTCAACTTGACTTGCATAATTTTTACGGTGTAGTGTCGTTTTTGGAACGGATGAACGCATGGTTATTGTGAGGGTGTGACGTACGCTTAACACGGTGCCTGACCCCCAACCGCTCGAGCCAAGCTACCATTGTGCTGGGAACCTGGTGACTGCTAACCCGGTTGCCCGGTTTCCAACATAAAATTGGTGTTCAGTGGTGGGATAGAGCTGTGCTGGCGTCTACTCGACAATAACTGTGGGTAGTCCATAGGCCTACACCGGGAGTTTTCTCCAAGCGGACTTCCTAATTTTGAGTTTTGTTTTTTCCAAATTTACTTCTGGTGGTGGGAGGAGGTATTAAAAAAGGTACCCCCCTGCATAGCTTCTGTAAACAACTGTCTTCTATCCTGAGTGGGCAAAATGGAGTTTGTATTGGAGGATGTGGAAACTTACACTGTGGCCCAACTCAGAGAGTTTTGTGAGCGAGAGGGGGTGTTTTGTCTGTCCCCAAGGTGCAAAGAAGGGTGAGCTCCAGACCAGCTTAAGGGCTTGGGGGGAGGCACGACGAGAAAGTAAGGTTGAGAAGGAGGACAGGGATGGAGAGCCTGACAGCGAGGGGGCTGGATTGTACCAACCTGAGGTGGGGAACCTAGTAGTGGGGCCCGAACACTTTCAAGGAAGGGCAGCAGTGTCTCTAGCAACGGCTTATGAGAAGCAGAATTCACTGACCGGAGGGAGAAAAGACAGCTCACATGGGATTTGGCGAAGCTGGAGAAAGAAAAGGAGGAACGGAGGATGGCTCACGAGTTGAGGCTCAGGGAGATAGATCTCCAGATGCTACGGGTCGGGGCACACCCTGTTCCTATTGGTGGCAGCGAAGAAAGAGAAATCACCAGGGAACCCAAACCCTATTTGCCAAAAGATATAGTAGCTAGTTATAGTGCGGGTGATGATATCGCCAAGTGGCTAGCAGCCTATGAGATCTCATTAAGAGTCCATGGGGTTCCAGAGAAGTATTGGGGAGGGGGATTGTATAAATACATGCCTCCGGCTGGCAGGGATACATTATTGGCCCTGGAGCAGGATGAGCAGACCCACTACCCCACCATGAAAGTGGCGCTCGTGAGGAAGTTTGGACTGACACCCGAGAAGTACAGACAGAAGTTCCGGGGTAGCCACAAACTGGGCACACAGAATTGGGTGGATTTCCTGGACTATGCAAAGAAGGCATTGGAGGGTTGGATACAAGGCAGTGAGGTGAGGGACTACGAGGGGTTGTTTGATTTGATGTTGAAGGAACACCTGCTCGAAAAATGTTTCCCTGAACTGCGTCAACACCTGGTGGATAGCAAGCTGACCAATCCCCGGAAGCTTGCTGAGGAGGCGGACATTTGGGCTAGTACCCGGGTGTCCACAAGGGGGACTGGAGGGGACTCTCAAAAGACCGGACAGGGCGCCCCCCAGAAGAAAGAGGGAGGGGAAAAGAAAACGGAGTTCTCTAAAGGCCCCCAAAATAGTTTCCAAGGGAAGGGAACGGGATTCACCCCTAGGGCTAACCCACCCAGAAACCCTAATCCTGGCCAGAGTCAGCAGCCAAGGGTTGTCCATTGCTTCGAGTGCGGTGGTGTCGGACACTATAAGGGAGATGTGAAGTGCCCGAAAAGACCACCCCCTCCCATCGGAGGAAAGGCCCCCGGAGTAGCTAGTGTAGTGCTCGGGGAGGAGATGCCTTTAGATAAGGGAAGGGAGTGGGCGGGTGTCACTTTAGTGTCCCTGGGAGAACGGGAGATGGTTCATAAGATCCAGATGCCCGCAAATACCACAAAGTATGGGCAGTGGGTCACCATCAACGGCCAAAGAGGGGAGGCTCTGAGAGACACAGGAGCCAGTATGACTATGGTACGTAGCCAACTGGTGTCTCCAGAGCAGGTGATTCCCGATGTGCTCCACCCTGCCGCGATGGCTGACGGCAGAATGGGCCACTATCCGGTGGCCGAGGTTCCATTTGAATGGGAAGGGGTTGCAGGTTCACTTCGAGTTGCCGTAAGCCCTGCCGTGCCAGTCGATTGTCTGCTGGGGAATGACATGGAGCATAATGCTTGGAAGGAGGTGGAATACCGGACTCATGCTGAGATGCTGGGTACACCTGACTGGGCCTGTGTCAGCACAAGGTCTGCGACTACCCGGAGGGGGAGTTCGTTTAGGCGGGAGCCTGGAACAAAGGCACCGCCGGCTGCCAATCAAGGGAAGAACCGAAGGCAGGAGGAGCCTGCCTCGGCATCCGCGCCCCGTGTGACGGATAGGCCACCGGAGGTGGTGGACCAGGAGTCCGCGGGAGGGGATGTTACCGAGCTGGAGAACCTACCCATCCCGGCCGAGTGGCACGTGGAGGGAGGGCCGACCAGGGAGGAATTCTGCAAGGGCCAGAGGGAGTGTCCTACCCTTGAGGGACTGAGGCGACAGGCCGAAGCCCAGGCAGCAGGGAACGTTGAGGGGAACTACAATATTTACTGGGAGGATGGCCTCCTCTACAGTGAACCCAAGGCACCCATGCACGGATCGTCACGGGCCTTGGTTGTCCCTCAACGTTACCGAGCCTTCCTTCTGGAATTGGCTCATGAGATCCCCTTGGCAGGACACCTGGGGCAAGACAAGACCTTTGCCCGGCTTGTCCCGCACTTTTATTGGCCTCAGATGAAAGTGTCGTCCGACACCTACTGCCGGACGTGTGTGTCTTGTCAAGCCAGTGGGAAAACAGGGGTGAAGCTGAAAGCTCCCCTGGAACCACTGCCTGTCGTTAGCACCCCCTTTGAAAGGGTGGGCATCGACATTGTGGGTCCGCTAGATCCGCCTACTACAGCTGGTCACAGGTTTATCCTGGTTCTGGTGGATCATGCCACACGGTACCCAGAGGCTATACCTCTGAGGACCATTACTGCACCTGTTGTGGCTAGGGCCCTGATGGGAATCTTTACCCGAGTGGGTTTTCCCAAGGAAGTTGTGTCCGACAGGGGGACCAACTTCATGTCAGCATACACGCGGGCCATGTGGAAGGAGTGTGGAGTGACCTACCGGTTCACCACTCCTTACCACCCCCAGACCAATGGTCTGGTGGAAAGGTTCAATAAAACCTTGAAAGGCATAATCAGAAGTCTGCCTGAAAGCCTGCGGAGGAAATGGGACGTCCTCCTACCCTGTCTATTGTTTTCCTACAGGGAAGTGCCACAGAAGGGAGTGGGCTTCAGCCCCTTCGAGCTTTTGTATGGGCACCCTGTGCGTGGACCTCTCAGCCTGGTGAGAGACGGATGGGAAAGAACTCCCAGAAAGCTTCCCCAGGACGTGGTGAGCTACATGCTGGCCTTCCGGAGCCAAATGGCTAAGTTGTGGAAGCAAGCTTCTGACAACTTGGAAGCCAGCCAAGCAGTGATGAAGGCGTGGTATGACCACAATGCTCACCCGGTGGAGTTGGAGCCTGGCCAGAAGGTGTGGGTGATCGAACCAGGAGAGCTTAGCGCCCTCCAGGATCGCTGGTCAGGACCCTTTGAGGTGTTGGAGAAGAAGGGTAAGGCTACCTACTTGGTGGATCTGAAGACCCCTCGCCAGCCCCTACGGGTGCTGCATGCCAACCGCCTCAAACCCCACCATGAGAGGCCCGAAGTCATCTTGCTGATGGTGACTGACGGAGCAGAGGACGTGGAAAGCGAGCCTCTCCCCGACTTATTTGCGTCTCAAGAGAAGGATGGGTTGGTGGAGGGAGTGATTCTCTCCCCGTCCCTAACTCCTGAACAGCAGGAGGACTGCCGCCAGGTCCTGGGGCAGTACTCTTCGTTGTTCTCCCTTGTTCCGGGTAGGACTCACCTGTGCGTCCATGACGTGGACACAGGAGACAGCCCACCTGTGAAGTCAAAGATCTACCGGATGACAGACAAGGTGAAGGCCAGTATTCACAGTGAAGTCACTAAGATGCTGGAGCTAGGAGTGATTGAACCTTCTAGCAGCCCCTGGTCCAGTCCGGTGGTATTAGTACCAAAAGCTGTACCACCGGGTGCCCAACCGGAACTGAGGTTCTGTGTGGACTACCGGGGACTGAATTCAGTAACGAAGACTGATGCTCATCCGATCCCGAGGGCGGATGAACTGATTGACCGGCTGGGAGCTGCCCAATATCTGAGTACCTTTGACCTTACTTCCGGGTACTGGCAGATCTCTCTGACTGATGGAGCTAAGGAAAGGTCAGCCTTCTCCACGCCCAAGGGCCACTACCAGTTCTGCGTGATGCCCTTTGGGCTCAGAAACGCACCTGCCACGTTTCAGCGTCTGGTGAACCAGATCCTCGCCGAAATGGAGAGTTTCTCTGCTGCTTATCTGGATGACATTGCCGTCTTCAGTAACAGCTGGGAGGATCACTTGCGTCACCTGCAAACTGTTCTCCAGGCCCTGAAACACGCTGGTTTAATGATCAAGGCCAGTAAATGCCAGATCGGGCAGGGGTCGGTAGTGTACCTTGGGCACTTGGTGGGTAGGGGAGCGGTGCAACCCCTCCAGGCGAAAATCGAGGCTATCATGGCCTGGGAACCCCCCAAGATTCAGACTGAGGTCCGAGCTTTTCTGGGCCTCACAGGATATTACCGCCGCTTCGTGAAGGGGTACGGGACCATTGTGGCCCCCCTCACGGAGCTTACGTCCAAGAAGCAACCTCGAAGGGTAGTCTGGACGGAGGCTTGTCAGCAGGCCTCTGTGAAACTGAAGCAAGCCATGTGCGAGGCCCCAGTCTTAAGGGCCCCAGATTTTTCCAAGGAGTTCATTGTCCAGACGGATGCATCGGAACATGGCATTGGGGCAGTGTTATCGCAACTCAATGAAGAGGGTCTGGATCAACCCGTGGTCTTCCTCTCCCGGAGACTACTTCTCAGGGAACAGAAGTGGAGTGCAATAGAGCGTGAAGCCTTTGCAGTGGTATGGGCTCTGAAGAAGTTGCGGCCATACCTGTTTGGCTCGCACTTCCTAGTTCAGACCGACCACAGACCCCTTCGGTGGCTGATGCAGATGAAGGGGGAGAATCCCAAGTTGCTAAGGTGGTCTATCTCCCTAAAGGGAATGGACTTTCAGGTGGAACATCGGCCTGGAGTGGACCACGCCAATGCAGACGGTCTCTCAAGGTATTTCCGCCTTAGTGATGAGAACTCCCAAGGGGTTGGGTAGCTCTCCCCACTTTCAGCTGGGGGGGACGCGTGTTAGACCTGTCAGCCCTTTGGGTGGTCCCTCCTCATCATTATTTATTTTGTCCCACTTTTGCCTCAAACCCTGTTATAATTTTTCCTTTTTGGGAACCACCAGACATTTTAGTGTTGATGCAGGGTCAGGGAGCCATTTTCCCTACCCCTGGAACTTCTGTCTGAGGGCCTGAGACACAAAATGGTGGCCACCCATTGTCACCTGTGACATCATCAGAACCCACTGGAGATTTCTAGAACCTTCCGTAACATTCTGGAACCCTGTGACAGAGGGAGGCAGTTTAGAATGTTGGGAGGCCATCTCAGAGTGGCAGTTGGCAACTGACTGGGGAAGAGAGAGGACAGAAATAGAAGGAGGTCGGAGTAAGGCAGCAGAGGTGGAAACCAGTGCTTGGAGTGGGGTTCAGAAACCCACCCTTGATGCTAGTCTCTACTGATCAAGCCCAACCTAAAGCCCTGTGTGGGATCAAGATCAGAAGAACCATCTTAAAGGACTGAATATTTGGAACAGGCCTTAAAGAAGAAGAACAGCAAGCTCCTGACCTGTTCAGCAGTGTCCTCCTGGAGTCCTGACATCGAGAAGCCTGGAGACCTGGGGCCGGAGGTAGAGAAGCGGCGCTGACAGAAAACAGATGTCGTACCCGGAGCCACCAGAGGTCGAGTGAGGGCGCCGACGGAGGTCGTGGAGAGTCACCGGAGGTCGAGTAAGGAGTAACCCGAGGTCGAGTGAGGGCGCCGACGGAGGTCGTGGAGAGGCGCCGGAGGTCGAGTCGGGAGTCACCTGAGGTCGAGGTGAGGCGTCGACGGGGAGTGAAGTCCGCCCACCGGAGTCGCCGGAAACTGAGGTGAAGCGCGCCGGAGGTCGGGAGTGGAGATCGCACTCCGGAGACACCAGGAAGTGGGGAGACCGACTCCCTGCGACGCCGGAAGGCGACATCGAGACGAGGCCATCCAGCGACATCGAGCCGAGGCCGCCCAGCGACATCGAGTCGAGACCGCCCAGCGACATCGAGCCGAGGCCGCCCAGCGACATCGAGTCGAGACCGCCCAGCGACATCGAGTCGAGACCGCCCAGCGCCATCGAGTCGAGGCCGCCCAACGACATCGATCCGGAGCCGCCTCACGGCGTCGACACGGTGCCGAGCGGAGCCGATCATCGTGAAAAGGGCAGTAAGTGGTAGAGGGGGCGTCTAAGGCCCTGTGGAGCCCTAAAAGACCATTCTAGGGGCTAGAGGGGTGTTAGAACCAGCCTGGGAGTGCCAGGGGTGAACTGAGACTGGTGCAGTGACATCTGTGAGGGGCTGTGTAGTTTGGAGGGCCAGATCATTAGGTTATCCTCATTCTGCCTCAGCTTAGGTCTCAGCCTTGACCAATCTAGGTGGGACACCCCCATGCCATCCAGGTGTCCTTAAGTTGTGTATGGGTAAAGTAAGACCAAGTGACCTCATGTAAATGATTTGAACTGTAACTGTCATTGATTGTTTTACCTTATTTATTGGAAGTGCTTTATTTATTGTCATCCACTAATTTATTCCTGCACTATATTTATTGTCTGACTGTATTTATTTGCCATCTGTATTTATTGCACCCTATTTATTCCTTGCTTATTTATGACCTGAACCTATTTATTGAAATTCCAATGTAGTATTATTTATTTGACCTGCTCTTTTAAGGAAAATCTTATTGTCTTGTATTTATGTAATGAAACCTGCAACTAAGAGAAAATAAGATAAAGACATATATATTTTCAACTTGACTTGCATAATTTTTACGGTGTAGTGTCGTTTTTGGAACAGATGAACGCATGGTTATTGTGAGGGTGTGACGTACGCTTAACACGGTGCCTGACCCCCAACCGCTCGAGCCAAGCTACCATTGTGCTGGGAACCTGGTGACTGCTAACCCGGTTGCCCGGTTTCCAACACTCTCGATAACAAAGAATTTGCTAAGGCCTTTCGGTTGTAGAATTAGGTCCTCTACAAAGAGATCTGGGGACTGTCCCTCTGCCTTTTCCGGTCCACCCAAGATGCGCAGGTTTTTGCGATGTAGGCGTCCTTCATAGTCATCCAGTTTGAGCTCAGTGGCCTTGCGGAATACTTGCATTTCTTGAATTTCGCCTTGAAGTTAGGCGACGTCACCCATGAGGCTAGAAGTGGTGAGCGCCACCTGTTTGACTTTCTCATTGAGTTTAGTGAGGTCGGCTTGGATCAGGTTAACCTCGATAGCGATGGTGTCCATTTTACGTTCTAAGGAAGTTTGAACATCAGTGATTGCCGTCATGATATCCTTCAGTGATAGCTCTTGGTCTTCTTTCCCCTGGTCGTTGGGCATTTCCCCCCCCCCCCCAGACTGTCGGCTTTGGAGCATATCTTTGGGGATGGTGTAGCGATCAAGTCTGTTGGATTGCGTAGACCTCGACCCCTTTGTACCTGCAGCTTTATTCTTCTCCATTGTCGTCTTGCTGTAGCGTGCTTCTGTTTCCGGTGTCAGCCGCACCTCCACGCGTCGCGAGGGTAAGGTCCTGGTCTCAACTGTTTGCCACCAGATGCCCTGCCACGCTTTCCATGGGTGGTTAAGTCATTGCTTGGTCGATCTGTAGGTGGGGAGATCTGGCTTCACCCACCAACACCCGCGCCACCCTCGCCTCCTCACGAAGCGTCAGTGGTATTTTCAAATGGGGCCGGTAACTCTCGACTGCTTATATGGTTCTCCACCTCATAGAAAATGGAGTGGGGCTCAATGCCTTTTGGGGCTGGCGCCGCAACTCAGAGATGGGTGGGAGATGAGGCTCAGTTGTGCAGGCGATCTCAGGCCTCTCTAATGGGTGTTCAATATTTCCGTGCAGTTCGTGGCCCCCATCGCTCACTGCTTGCCTGCTGCAGTATGATGGAATTGGGGAAAGGGCCAGCCAGTGCCCACCTGCCAGCCAACCAAATTTAGAAGATGGGGGTGTGTGGGGGGAAAGCCCGGTCACCTCCTCAGCGACTTTGGGGCCCCACCCTGCGCCTCACCTCACCCCCGGGGCGCTCGCTGATGATTCCGGCCGCCTCCGGCCCCGTGCCTTGCCTGCAGCTCTCGTTGCTGTTTATACGGTAATTCCCGGGGCTGCTCCCGCCATCAGTTTACTGTGTGTCCCAGGTTCCGTCCGCCAATCCGCACCCGGGTTCACAGCATCGCAGGAGACTTCTCAGGGCTGCTGCCTCACACACGACTTATTACCAATGCGTGTGGGCGCCGGCCATGTCCGTTGGTTCTCAATGCGGCTAGTTCCCTAAATTGAGTCCCCGGCTCCAGTATGACAATAGGCCCACCGCCTCCGGGAACCAGAACTGCAAATCACGGCGGTCTCCGATGACGGGAGTCGATGGAAGATGTCCCGCTTATTGTCTGCCGCGTTTCCTCACCTCGGTGCCACGAATTTCACAGCCTGATGAACCGGAGGGGGAAAAGATGCTACAGAGCTAGCCGATCAGGCGGCCATTGCGCTCCGGGTCATGACCACGCCCCCAAAAATAGCATTTTTAAAGTATTTTATGCTTGTTTTTATGTCTCGGCAAGACAGTGAATGCACTTTCTTGAAAAGATGTGTTGTGTTCTATCTGTGTGCTTTAGCCCACCCCTAGGCTTACCATTTGCTTGCTCATCCGGTGCTCTCATATCCTTTGTGCTCATTTGTCCATGGAATGCAAGCTTCATGCCTGTTCTTGTGTTTAGCCCTCCCCAGAGCAAGTACTTGTGTCCTTCCACTGCTCCCGTTTTAGGATCTACTTTTTCTTTGTGTTTGAGCACTCCACACAAGTGCTCGTGTTTTAACAAGCGCCTTGTTATCCTCCAACCCAGGCTTCTTTTCAAAATATGTGTAGATTGATAAACTGTACTAACTGCAAAGCAGCGAAATTGTATGCTGGTGTTAGCTTCTTTTTTGCAGTTTTATGTAGTACAAACTCAACCCAAAGGTATTGGAGGGTTTTACATGAGCACCAGTTGCATTACAGGCAGACACATTCATTTTTAGGGATGGAGAGATTAAGTGATCTATTTTGAATCACAGGATGTTGAGCCCCCCACCAACACGTGAAACCGCGTTCCCAGCTTCAAAGTTGGTGGCTCCAGCCGTAATGACACATCCTCACCCAAGAGAATATGAACTCCACAGATCCCCATTTTGTAGGTATCACGGATGGAAATTGTTTTCATTTCTGTTTTTATTCCCCCCTCCCCATCTTTTATTGCTGCCTCGTGCCTACTAAACGGAAGATAAATCCAGGCTGAGCAAAGCTCCTTCAGCCTTGCCTCTCCTCCTTTCAGATACAGCAGCGTTGGGAGTTAATTACGTGTGCGTGCTCAAGTGTATGTCATGGAAAAAACAGTGGCTGCCATATGCTTAGGATTTTTACATGACTTTAAGCCATGCTGAACGGCAGCCACACTGGTACCCAGCACGGCTAAAAGACACTGACATTGAGAACACCTATAGCTGTCAGATGGACGACAAGTATTGGCTTTGCCAATGCTTGTTTTCAATATGCTTGGACATACCAATTAAAAAATTATTTAGTTGAGTTTAATCAGTTTTTGTGTTATGATGTATTAATGTTTAATATCTTTAATTATTTTATTTGATACATGTCACAGCGTGAGAAAACAATGGCTAGACGGCATCATAGAAGAGGTGTGGCGCCACGGTCATGGTGACTGACTCCGGAATCTGGGGATCACGGTTCGATCCCCAGCACTGGCGGCAGATAAGCCCAGCACCATGTGACTCTGGGCAATAGCTTGCTTAATCTTCCCGACGGCCCCCAGCGCCTAGAGACCCTTACGGGTGATTGTTCGCGCTTACAAATGTGGATTATTATAGGCCAGCTTACATAACATAGTATTGTCTCAAGATCGACCCAGCAGAGCAGCACCTTCTCCCACAAGCCCTGACATTCAAACGTAGCTTAGTCATGAAGTCCTCCCCAATCGCAGACAGTATTACCATAGAGCCCAGGCCGAGGGGAAGGCCTCAGGAGAAGCAGGAGTACATCAGCCAAGTCAGGGGGTTCCTTAAAGTAGAGAGATAACATAGCAAACCGGCTGTATAGCCGAAAGGGTCTAAGCAAACATGGGCCTCACAAATGTGAAATCCCTACATCGTGTGAGGAAAAGACCCCACGCTGCGACAAAACTAAGAGACTTAGCCATAGATGCTGTAAAAGAGCAAACACACAACAAAGAAGAAAAAGAAAAGAAGAGAGTAGAAACAAAAGTCAGAGCGGAAGAAAGTCCAGAAATATTAGAGCAAGTCAATGGAGGGTGCGCCTCCCCAGGAGGGGGAGGATGGGGGGAGAGGGTCAAAAGGGTGTGTCATAGGGGGGCCGGGAAAAAGGTGAGGGGCCTACGCCCAGTGCGGGGGCTAGTGAGATCGAGGGCAGGGGGATCTATCCCTCAGCTCAAGCGGGCTCCTCCGGGGGTGCTGACCTCCGACCCCGGGAGAAAGGCTCCAGGGAGTCCTCAAACAACTGCAGAGCACGTAACCTAGGGAGTGTTCAGTTCTAGTGAAATAGCATATAAGTGGTTGCCAGATGCGATCAAATCACTTGTCTATGTGATTAAGGCGTGCCGTGACTAACTCTAGAGACAAAACACCCCACAGTCTGAGGAACCAAGTGGCAATGGAGGCGGATGGGGCCGCTTCCAATAGGAGGCAATGGACTGTCTTGCCGCTCCCAGTAGGTGAAGAATTAAATGCCAGCCTGCCAAAGTCATGGACTTCAGGGTGATGGGCCGAATGCCCAAGATCGCTATGGACGGGGTAGAAGGGATCGGGAAACCCACCACCTCCTTAATGTGGCTGAGTACCTCCTTCCAAAACAGCGCCAGGCCCGGGCAAGACCACCAGATGTGTAAGAAATCCCCTCTGTCATTCTGGCATCTCCAGCAGAGCGGAGGGGAGTTTGGGAACATCCGATGGAGATGGGTGGGGGTATAGTAGCAACATGTCATCAGTTTATATCCTGACTCGCGCGGGGCGTGCTACGGTACACCTTGGGGATGTCCTTCCACAAGCAAGCCCACTCCTCCGGGGTAACACCAGCGTCCAGGTAAGAGGCCCAAGGCGTCTGATAGCCATACGTAGCAAGCTGTTGAGAGTGCTGAAGAACAGCGTAGGTCTTGAAGATCAAACCCCTTGACCCCTCAAATCTGTGAACCAGGGTTTCAAAGGGGGTGAGCTGCCTAGTTGCTTCCCGGCTATACGTCGGGGAATTAAGCCAATGTCGCAACTGGCAGTATTGTATATGCACGCTTTCCGATAGATGAAAGAATTGTTTGCACTGATCGAATGTACAGAAAGTGGTACCCTGGAAGAAGTACTGGATAACTCGACGTCCCTCCACGGTCCAGGCGTCGAACGCCCTAGTTTGCAGAGCAGGAGAGAACGTAGGGTTACGCGTTAGGAGGGTATTGAGGGACAGAAATACTGTGAGGCCTCAAGGTACTGCCAGTCTATCCCATATCTCCAGGACCGTCCTCGTTGGCGTGGCAATGTGGGCACTACTAGGGCGGGCCTCTCGCGGGAGCCAAGCTAAGTCCCACAAGGGTCTACGGGCCACCGCCCGATCCATGTGGAACCAGTGCTTCTCGCTTTCATGGACAATCCATTCGGATATAAACCGGAGATGACAGGCCCAATAATATTCCAGCAAGTTGGGGCAGGCAAGGCCACCCGAGATCCGGGAAGCATAAGAAATTTGTGAGAGAAGCGAGGGCGGGATTTCCCTCATATGAATTTAGTGAAATCGCGCTGCAGGACCAAAATATCCGCGTGTGGTTTGGGAGTAGGCCAGTGTTCTTCAATCTGTGGGGTGAGCCCCCTGGGGGGGGCGTGACGCCATCTCAGGGGGGGCGCGCACTCCACCCTAAACTCTAACCATTGTTTTCCACGTCGCAAGTTGTTTTGCTTCCGGTATTTCTTTACCCATTTCAAATAGGGATGTTAGATTGGGCAGCTCTGGAACAGCAGCCAATCAACACATAGGAATGTCACCACTGACGTTCCACCAATGAGGAGGCAGCAGCATAGATGGCAGGAAGTGCCGCAACATTTGCGTGCAAATAACTCCTGCATACACCTACTTCTTTCTACGTTCCTGCTGTTTGCTTCGTGCTTGCTGCCTTTTCTGCCTTGATTCTGCTTTGTGTTCTGTGGAGGCTTTCCTGGTTATACCGCCGCGCAGTAAAGGAGTTTGCTGGTCTCTTGACACCTTGGAAGATCACCAACAGGTAAGTGGAATGGGCTTTTGTAATAGAATTGCGCCGCTAATATACTGCTAGGCCATTTAGTGCTGCCTAGTTTTCGATGTCTGTAGGGGAGAGGGGACTGGGGGGACGTGAAAGGGGTTCGGCAGTCACGGAGGGTTGGAGGGGAAATGGTTGGGTAACGACGTGCCCATGCTTTTTTAATTTCAAGGGAAACTTTGCCTCCCTTCTGGGAAGAGCTAACCATCCCAGGAATGGGTTAATTGCTAAAGCTGAAATGCTTCAGCTGCAGTGGGAGGTAGGGAGTCTGCTCCGCTATGAAACCGAAAGCAAACAAACAGACAGTCTACAGTGGACTGTCTGTTCCTTCGTGTTCCGTTTCATGGCAGAGGAGACTCCCTGCCTCCTACTGCAGCTGAAATGACTGTCTGTCCCGGTTTCTAAGTGCTTGGTGAAGTGGCATAACACAAAAAGATGCCCCCGCCCTGCAGAATGTGTGAGGGGGCCAGAGTTTCACATATGCTTATTGGTCTTGGGCTGAATGGGGTGCCACCTGAATGGATGAGGGGCCTGTTGCACCGCAGGATTTGCAGGGGCATGTTTTACACCCCAGGTCTGGTGAAGTTAAGCTGCTTAGTCTGCGGGTATAATGTAGGTAGGGACTGTTCCATTTTCTGGATAGGAATGGGAAGCATTGGAGTTTACCTAACTTCCAAAGTGCGTTCATGAAAGCATTGGGGCGAAAAACTGAGATGGGCAAAGGATGAGCAAGATATAGTTAGAAAGAAAATGGGGAAGGAAATGGCCAAAGGTCAGCTGAAGGACATTTTGATGTCTGCTTGTTGAGTGAGTTGATCATTTCACCCCTTAAGGTGGTGGTCAAAAGAAGAGTGTCCATACTGGCTGAGTACCAACCTATCATGGCCTGAAGCATAATCACTCAATGAATGAATGAGTACATCTCCCATCAAAACTAAAGAGTGAAAATACATGAACCTAAATCGGGTAGTGGGGATGCAGTGAAGCTGCTGAAACAACCACGTACAGCATACATTCCACCTTTACCTTGTTCTGGTTCACTCAGCAGGTGTAGTTGAAGGGCTGGAACATGGGGACAAGGTGTTTCCAAAGGGATGTTCTGTGTCATGACTACTTTTGTGGCAGTTAAGTACTTTCAGGCAATTGTTTACAGTGACCTCAGGATCAGGACAGTCGAAGCACTACTTCGACAAGTGCTCTTGGGAGGTATGTGAGGCAAAGGCTGATACAAGTATCCTGCAGGTGTTTGAAAAAACACCCAAATGTTTTTAGTCCCAGAGAAAACTAAGCCCTCAGACCAGCATATGAAAGCTTAGCTCATAATTCATATGAAATGGTGGGTGAGTGAGTAAGTGAAGGGATGGGTGGATGACTGAGTGGATTAGTGAAAGGGTGACTGGGTGAATGAAAGGGTGAATGGATGGATAATGAGAGAGAGGATGGATGGGTGAGTGGGACGATGGATGAGAGATAAGGTAAATAGATGGATGTATGGGTGGAAGGGTGGATAGATGGGTAAAAGGTTGGATGGATGTGTGAAAGGGTGGATTGATGTGTGAAAGGGTGGATGATGTGCGAGTGAATGGGTGGATGGCTGAGTGAAATGATGGATGGATGGATTGATGGGTGAAAGGGTGGATGGACAGATGAATGAAAGGGTGGATGTAAGGATGGATGAGTGAGTGAAAGGGAGGGTAGATGGACAAAAGGGTGGGTAGATGAGTGAAGGAGTGAAAGGGTGGATGGATGAGAGAAAGGATGAATGAGAGAGGATGGATGAGAAAAAGGATGTATGAGTGATAGGGTCAATGGATGGATTCATGAGTGGATGAGTAGATGGGCGGGTGGGTGGATGGAAGGATGGCTAAGAGAAAGGGGGATGGCTAAGAGAAAGGGGTTGAAGAGAGATAGGGAGGCTGGATGGCTGACTAAAAGGGTGAATGGGTGGAAGAGTGAGTGACTGGTGGATGGATGAGTAAGTGAAAGAATGGCTGGATGGATGAAAGGGTAAATGGCTGGTTGGATGGACGAGTGTACGGATGATAGGGTGAAAGGGTGTATGGAGAGATGGATGAGTGAAAGGGTGGATGGAGGGTTGGATGAGTTAAATGATGGATTGAAGGATATATGATGAATAGGTTTGCAAATGGTTGAATATGTGTGGCCATGGATGGTCACACAGATGGAAGGACATAGTGAAATGAATGAATGGTTAAAGACTGAATGATGGATGAAAGAATGATTACACCTTGTAGCCCCATTATATTAAGTACATTGACTTTCATATTTATATGAGTCATTGTCTTTATATAATATGTGTGTGAGGTAACGCACTCCGACACCCTGCCGTACATACTTGGGATGAATAGCACTATAAAAGAAATCAAATACACATGAGGGACGGTCTATGCGAAAATGAGGGGCACCATTGGAGGGTGGTAGCAAGGCCAGACTGGCTGTACCGGGAATCAGGCATTTCCCTTGGATGCAGGAAAGGTGGGGGCGGTTTTGTTACTGGGGGCTGACACTGCAAAGTTCCTTGTATATCCAGCAGTTTTTAGGCAACAATGAAAGCGCCATCACTTAAATTCAGGTGTGGTTCACCAGTGTCTGGTGACTAATGTACCTGCTGGAAGATTGAGTTTTGAGCTGTGTAATAAACCTCTGTCATTTAACCACAACCACTCACAAACCTGCAGTTAACTAAACACACTTACTGTGTTGGACATTATTTGCCGGATATGACCTGGGATCTGAGGGTGGCGGTCGATTATGTGGTGTACAAGATTTCAGAAATTTCTGTCCGGTAGTGAGGGGGCCGGACATTTAAAAAAAATCAGCTGGGGGAGGCTCAGCCTACAAAAGTTTGAAGACCTCTGGAGAAGGCAGAGATTGGAACAGATAGAGAATTTTGGGAAGAAGGGACATTTTGATGGCATTAAGTCGTCCCAGCCACGCCAGGGGAAAGCCCTCCCATCTACGCATGCATCTCCTCCCGAATAGACTTTCGAAATCTGGGCCAGTTGAACGAGGTCCACGACGCAAGTGTGGGAGTCAAGTCCAGTCCCAAATAGCAGATGGAAACTCTGCAGGTCCCGGCCCTCCAGGGTTGAAAGCGTAAGGTCACAATTAATCCGATAGCCAGAGGTGGCTTCGAAAGAACCCAGAAGCGAGGCCACTGCAGTATGGGAAGTCAATGGGGAGGACAGGGAGAGAAGAAGGTCATCAGCGAAGAGAGAAGCTTTGCGTTCTGTGCCCCCATGGGGATTCCCCGTATGTCCTGGTGACGACGTATGGCAATAGCCAGGGGCTCGACCACAAGAGCGAACAATAAGGGGGAAAGCAGACACCCCTGGCGAGTGCCGCGATGAATAGGAATGGCGGCCGTGGTGGTCTCAACGAAACAAATGCTTCTCATAAGGGGCCATTAGTTTAGAAATAAACCCCGGTCCCAGGCTGACCTTCTGGAGGACCGCCCTAAGAAAACTCCAGTCCACACGGTCAAACTGTTTCTCTGCGTCCAGGGAGACCAAGCAGGCAGGAATGTCTCTAATATCCGATTTTTCCACCAGATAGGCTATCCGGTGTATAAACCCCACTTGGTCGGTGTCAATCAGACCTGGGAGATGAGGTTCCAAGCGGTTCGCCAGAATTTTTGTGAATATTTTAGCGTCGGTATTTAACAGGGCAATGGCAATTTAAAGGGTCGGGTCCTTGCCCGGTTTGGGGATAAGTACTATTTCCACCTCATTCATCGTAGGTGACAGGCCTGAGTAGTCAGTAAAGCTATTAAAAAGATGAAGAAGATGATCGCGCAGTTGTGGGTAGATATCCCGGTAAAAAGTGACCGGCAGGCTATCAGGGCCCGGAGTTTTGCCTATCAGGAGTTGTTTTAATGCTTTAGCAAGTTCCTCATGAGTAATAGGCTCATAGAGCAATTTCGTGAAGTAGGGATCAAAGGGGTCCCAGGGGCAAGAGTCAAGAAAGGTTTAAACCGAGTCTGAAGGGCAAGGAGCCTGCGCATAAAGATCTTTATAGAAGGCCTCCAGTTTGAGGCCCTTCTCTGTTTCCGAGATGGCCCAAGAGTCCTCCGGACGTCTGAGTTTCGCAATATGGGATCGGGCAGTCTGGGCCCAAAGGCGACGCGTAAGGCACGCCCCAACCTTGTCTCCACCCGCATAAAACGTTTGTTTAAGGTTAATTACGAGCCGGTCCGCCCCATTGGTACGCTGTACGCGCAATTGACCGCGAAGGTCAGCGAGGCGCCGCTTATTGCAAAGGGAGGGACATGCATGGTCTTCACGTTCCAGTTCTTTAATATCTCTGGTAAAGTTGGACTCGACAAGTCGTGACTCCCTGACCCGGGTGATGGAGATTGAGGTAATGACCCCCCGAATAGTGGCTTTGAAGGCGTCCCAACGAACATCCTCGGGAGTATCGGACAAAGAATTGGATGCAGAGAAGGCTTCAATCTCCTTGCGGATGTCCTCCACATCCACTAGATCCAGGAGGGCCTGAGGGGGCAGCCTCCACCGAGGGAGGGGTTTTCGACGGGCGTTAGGGGATTGAAGCGTGAGTGAGACATGTGCATGATCAGAAATAGATATATCAGAAATCTCCCTGCTGCACATCTTATGTGCCAAGGGGAGCGAAAGGAAGACATAATCAATACGTTAATAGGAGCGATGCACGTGGGAAAAGAAAGAATACTCCAGAGAGTCCGGGTGCAAATGACGCCAAGCATCGATCAGCCCAAAGTCAGTAATGGCATCCCTGAATTTTGCTGACATCACCCCGGCGGCATGCTGCACCTACGCAGTATGATCCCGCTCGGGATCCCAGACCAGATTAAAGTCGCTACCAAGGATAACAGGAGTAGAAAGGGATCGAAGCAGGGCCCCAAGGTGCAAACGCAGAAAAGTGTCCTGTTTTTGATTAGGAGCGTATATATTGACAAAGGTACAAGAGCCCCGACCCCAAGCCATATGAACCGTAAGAAATCTCCCCTCCTCGTCAACCATACATCTGGGGAACGCCTCGCGCCAGTCTGGCTTAAAAAGGATGGCCACCAGCTTGTCTTGGAAGGAGAACATGCCCATATTGGGTTGGATACCTATGGTGGGACATGAGATGAGTGTCTGTGGGGAGTAAGTGAGTCTCCTGCAGGAAAACCACGTCCGGGTCATGCTGGAGCAGGTAGGGCTATATCTGGCGCCGCTTGTTAGGGGAGTTCAGCCCATGCACATTGAGGGAGAGGAGTGTAATGGTATTCGTCATAGTGTAATTAGGTAAAAATTTCACACCCCAGCTATCCTGCCAACACCCAGATCCCCCAGACCCCAAGGCCGGACAGGCGCACCCCGATGAAGCTCCAGAGATTGAAAGGGAGCGGTCCCCACGGGTCGTGCATCAGAGAGAAGAGGACTAATGATCGGGAGTGGTAACGGGAGAGATGGAAAGAGGCCAGAAGCAGAGGGCCAACCAAACCCCCATGACCAGGAAAGGTCCCACAGCACACCTCCGCAGAGTTGCAATGACACAAGCTCCACCCAAGTCCCACCCAAGGGAGAGTCGTAGAGAGAAAAAAGAGAAAGAGAGAAAGGAAAGAATAGAGAGAACAAATAGAGAATCGGCCAACTGGGCCAGATCGAAACAGAGTCTATCTGGGACAGCCCGGTATCCCGAAGGCAGGCCATTCCGGAGAAGTCACTCTCCTGTGGGACTCCGAAGTGGGGGGGCAGCAGACACGCAGGAATTTAAGAGCCTCCGCTGTCCGCGTCCTGTGCAGTGAGAAGCAAGATAAGAGGCAATCCAGCCATCAGACCTGGGGAAGGAGCGTTGCCAGGCGTAGGCCCAAAAGAAGCCATGGTAAAGATCATTATGTAGCTGGGGGGATCTAGTTCGTAAGTGATGGGGAGCCACTCAAGGAGCGAATATGGCTAATGATTTCCTTCTTTGCTTGGGATGATTCAAGTCTCTGTGAGCGGCGTCTGGATCTAGGAGGGGGGACTGTGGACCATTCCGGTCAGAGTGCGCCCACCAGGCACACACGGGTGTATGAGAGATCCTCATCGTCGGAGTCCACGGGAAGTTGAAGGAGCTGCTGTGCCTCCCGCAGGGATCGAAGGACTCGCCACGTGCCCTCCCAGGTGAACATCAGGGTGAATGGGTGGCCCTACTGGTACTTGATCTCCAGGTCTCTCAGCTTGTCTGTTATGAATTCCTTCCTCCGGCGGAGGTTAGAGGGCGCAAGGTCTTGGTAGATTTGTATAGACAATCCATTGTAAGAGACTGACTTAACCTTTTGCACTTTCCTAAGAATGGCCTCCTTATCCGCAAAGAGGTGGACCCATGTGATAATATCAGGTATAAAATCAGGGTGATTGTGAGGGCCAGGAACTTGATGCGCTCTGTCCAGCATGGGCGGTGAAGCGCCCTCACCCTCCCGGAAGGGCTGCAGGAGGTCCGCTGTATAGTCCAGGATGTTCTTCCCCTCCGTTCCCAACGGGACACCCCTGATGCGCCAGTTGTTCCTCCGGCTGCAATTTTCCAAATCATCCTGCTTCAATTGTTTTGGTCTTCCAGTTCGGTCACTTTTTTCCAGAGGTTTTCAAGGTCTTCCGTCTTGGTGTCCATCGTACGCTCGAGCCCATCAACTCTGTTGCCGATCTCAGTGACCTCCTTGCGAATGTCTTGGAGACCGGCTTTAAAGTCCTGCTGGAGGAAACCAATTTCGTCTTTTATTTCTTGCAAGAGGGATGACAAATGCCTGGGTGATTGGTACTTCGGAGCTGGAAGACCCAGAGGGTACTGAAGATGCAGGAGGATCACCCTGTGATTGCGGGGCCGATTTGGACAAGAGGGAAGTGACGGGGTTATCTCGTGCGGTCACGGAGTCAGCATCCTTGTTGGGCCGATGCTTGGGAAGCATGGCCTCGGAAACCTGGGGGCCCAAGGGCTCAGCTGCAGAGAACAGAAGCTACCCGGCTGGTGGTGGACCTCAGGGGGGGGGTGGCGGCAAAGCATCGAGGAACTAGGGACTCCCACAGCCCGCTACCGGTTGCGGCTGCCAGCTCCGGGCACAGAATGGGTGCCAAGGGCCTCCAAGCACTTATGGCCAGAGAACAAGGGGGTCGCAGTAGGCCGCACTCCTCCAAACAAAGGGTAACCTTCCAGGCGGCGTGAGGAGGTAGTGGTTACCTGCACCGGGTGGTGGGGTACCCCCACAAGCAGTCTGCCCAAACCACGAACACCAGGGGGCCCCCAGCCAGGAGTCAGTCCGGGTAAGTCACAGAGGGGTGAATTCAGTGGGGCGAAGATGAAGAGGTGGTCCATGGGCCCTCACTAAGAATCCTGCAGGGGGGCAAGGCAGCGCCCCACCCAGTGCGAGACCACCAAACAGGCAAGCACTTGCTAGGCCCCTCCAGCCGATTACACTGGCAAGGCGGGGCAGGAGAGCCAGGAGAAGCAGGCCGGGCAATGCAGGATGGGTCCCCTCAGCATGGACCCGCACTCAGACTGCGATCTAGCTGCAGTACCCAGGCCCAGGCAAGGTTGTTGGAGCAGGAGCGGGGAGGCCCCAGTTCACAGTCAGCGCCACAGCAGGCAAGCCCAGCGCTGAAAGGCCGGGTCCAATGGAGCATCCCCAGCCGCAGGCTAGCAGGTGATGCGTCTCCCCAATACCTGCACTCCAGCGGCCGCGTTCAGCTAGGCGCTCATCTCTCACGTCGCGGTGGGACTCTGCTGCCATCAGGGCCAATCAGTGAAAAGCGCAGGAAGGCCGGCAACCAAATCGACGGGCATCAGCAGCAGAGGGGGCCACCAACATCGACCCAGGGGCCGGGCCGAACCGGCGCCAGCAGCGAGGTCTAGGAACCACCGCGGAGGACGGCCTCACACAGCACCCGGAGGCAGGGGCGCCAAGTGTCCAGGCAGTGGTGGCCGCTGGCGCTACCTAAGATGGCGGCCGAAGAGAGCTGTGTCGCTGCGAGCCATGAAGCACTGCCCCGTAGGCCCACCCCGGCGACCCCCACCAAGCCAAGCAGCGTCGATCGGGTCACGCTGATGGCCGAGGCTCTGATCCGCAAAGCAGGTCCGATGGCCGCGACTACAGCGGCTGCTGGACACGATCAAAGCGGAGGCTCAGTGAGACACGTCCTACTCCATGCACGCCATAGCCATGCCCCGTGAGACGTATTTTATATAATTGTATAATACATTTGTATGTTAACTTAATGTTTTTTGGAAATATATGTTATGCTTATTTATGTTATATGTATTTAATTTATTTTGTATTAATTTAGGATAAGGAAAATTAAATTTGAGCTTTCTATAGTTCAACATTTTCCCTACTGTTGCTTACACAGGAGTGGGAATAGTAGTTCCGACCCATTTTAAATTAATAAAACCACTGATATTCTTCATTTATAGTTATCTTAAGTAACTATAACTTGTCACTTGAAGTGAATATATCTTGCACCGCGCCATGCACAGTGATGTTATCACTGATGTCATAGAAGATGGTATGAATGATGTAATATGGAAAATAATTAGCATTGCACAGCGAGGCCATAAGTTATAGTTATTCGAGATAAATATAACTGGTGAATTATACGTTATATTTTAACAAACATTTTCACCTAACTATAATGTCACTTTAACCATTGTTTTTTTCAGTGAATTTCTGTGCTTTTTTCATGTAAAGTAAGATGTCCATCGCCATGCGTGGGGTTGAGTGTAGGACCCTTGCGCCCAACTCCGGTGGGAGATGGCCATTGCATTTTTTTCGTGTGTGCCCATCTGGGTCACCCACAACCTATTTTTAAGTTAGGAGCAGTGGGGGTTGGGGTGGCGTCCAAGGCCCCTGTGGTTCTCTTTCTTCTAAAAAAAAAAGCAAATCACCCAAGGGATGGGGTCCCCGGGGCCTACATTTCTCTTAGAGAGGGTGGCCACTCCCCTCCTCCCCGATTGTAAGAAAAGCGGCTCCTGTGAGTGGGATTACTAAGCCTGAAAGCATCTCAGAGAGGTGGGCCGGACATTCCCCTCAACCATGTAATGAAAAATGGTCCCCCGGGGACTGGATTTACCCGAGTATTAAAAAGGGTTTGGGTAGGGGGGGTCCACACCCTCTCCCCAAACCTCTGGGCCTCTGGCCCACCATGGGAGGCTCATATTTAAAAAGGGCAGGAGCCCTTTTTTATCAGCCTGATGAAATAAACTACGTGTTTGTCCCAGAGTGACCAAACCCCCCCCCCCCCCCCCCCAACAGGCCTAGCGGTGCAGGGTATCCCTAACCTGCCCCACTATCTAAACTTTTGTAGGATAGGGGACCGAGTCCCAGAGTCCTAAAATGGCTGCCGCCACATCTTTGTTGATATAGTGGAAGCCAATCAGATCATATCTTTTGATCTGTTAGATCCATGAATCCTCCGCTGTGTGAATTGCACAAATGTTTTGATCCTTAATTTCTCAAAAACTACTGAACAGAATTACACCAAATTACAAAAAGCACACTTTCTGAACCAAGATCTATCTTTCTGCCAAATTTGGTGTACTTCTGTTTAGTTATATTTTGAGAAATCAAGGTAATTTGGGCTGCAGTACATAAGATTTGTTTTGGAAAGTATTGTGTTAGAAATGGGGCTCTCTAGTTGGCAAGGGCTTGCACCTTTGTCCAAATAGGGACCCTTCTTCCTAGTCAGGATAAGAGAGATACACTCCTAAAATAACGCCTGCTCACCCCCTTGGTAGCTTGGCACGAGCAGTCAGGCTTATCTTAGAGGCAGTGTGTAAAGCATTTGCACATAACCAACAGTAGTACAGTGTAAGCACTACAAAAGGACACCACACCAGGTTAGAAAAATATCCAATATTTTTATATGCTTAAGACAAGACTAAAAACAATACAAATCCACAATACAGTACTTCAAAATCTTCTGTTATCAAAATAAACTTGTAAAACAGTTCCTTGATGTCGATAGCTCCATCCGGGGCTATCACGGCGTCATGAGCAAAAAAATTCAAACAGCTACCGGGGCGTCATGGGTCAGCTACGGTGTCGGGAAGACCCGCAAACAGTACCTTTCAGAAATGCAGGGCGCCGATGACCTCTCATTGAGCTTCCGAAAGCACGGCGTCTGCAGGTGCCGGTTCCGGAGGTCGGTGCAGCAGTCGTTGGGTCCCTCAAAGTCACACGCGTTGCAGATCGAACTCCTCTTTGTTGAAGTCAGGAGCGCTGGCGTCGGCAGGCGTCGAGTGCTGTGGTGCGAAATGCAGCGGTGCGGCGTGAGGTGCCCTCAGGTCGCGGTGCGAGCAGCGGCTCGGTGGTGGCATCAGATGGCGTCGTCAGTGAGACCAGGGTCGCAGTGTGAGATGAAGGCGGTGCTCGTCACGGTGCTGGCAGGTTACGGTGCAAGCAGGGGCGTTGTCCTCGCTGAAGCACTGTCGTCGGCTGACGAACTGGAGTCGATGGCACTGGCGTCGGTAGGCCAAGGCTGCGGTGCGGGAGGAGGGCGGTGCGTCGTGTAACTTTACGAGTGGTGCCCCCAAAACACGGTGCAAGCAGCGGCGTCGAGTCCGGCGTGGAGAGACGTCGTCGGGGATACCAAGGCGTCGTCGTGAAGTGAGGCGGTGCAGAGTGCGGTGCCCACAGGTCGCGGTGCGAGCAGCGGCTCGGTGGCGGCGTCAGTAGGCTTTGCCAGTGAGACCAGGGTCGCGTTGCGACGGTGCCCTCTGCGGTGCCTTCAGGACACGGAGTCGGCAGCGGTGTCGTAGACTGCGTCGAGCTTGAAGTCTTTGCTGTTCCTGAGATTTCTTGAACAGTGGGTAAGCTCTACCTCAAGCCCTTGGAGAAACTCACAAAACTAGATTGCAGAAAGTTCAGTCCAGTCCTTTCACTGCCCAAGACAGAAGCAGCCACTGCAGGCCAAAACAGCAAAGCACACAGCAAAGTGGTAGTTCCTCCTCACAGCTTCTCCAGCTCTTCTTCTTGGCAGTCTTCTTGATCCCAAAGATCCCAAAGAGTTCTAAAGTCTTGGGGTTTGGGCCCCAATATTTATACTAGCAAATCCTTTGTCCTCTGAAGGCAGAGGGTCCTGTACCTAGTTCAACCCAGTTTTGGGTGCATTCTGCCAGTGTGCACCTTCTTCCTTTGTCAGTGTTGGCCAAGGTCCTCAGACGCACCAGAGGAGGTGGAGCCAGCATTGTGGAAGGCAGGCAAAGCCCTATTCAGACCCAGGTGCTACTCCTCCCACCCATCTACATGCAGATAGGTCTATCCAGTTGTGTGCTGACTCGCCCTGTCTCCTGGAGTCTCCCTAGCCCCTGTCACTCGCAAACCAGACAGACAATACACAAGCTAGCAGAGGCAGGCTGGATGGTCAGGTAAGAAAATACCTACTTTCTAAAAGGGGTATTTTCAAACACAGAATGTTAAAACCAACTTCACTAAAAGATGTATTTTATGATTCTGAGTTCAGGCATACTAAACTGAATTTCTACCATGTTTCCTGGGTCAGTTAGGATTATAAGATGTTATAATCAAACTGCCAATTCTGGCCTATGGGGACAGGTAGCCTTGCAATAGTGAAAAACGAAATAGGCTGTATTTTACTATTAGGTCATGCCACACACACCAGGGCACGTCCTACCTTTCACATACAATGCACCCTGCCCATGGTGGTACCTTGGGCCTACCTTAGGGGTGTCTAATATGTAGAACAGGGAATGTTTAGGGACTGGCAAGTGTGTGCACTTGCCAAGTTGACATGGCAGCCCCAGGCTGCACACAGGCTCTGCAATAGCAGGCCAGAGTTTCACTTTACGGCCTGTTTGCGTGGGTGGCACAATCCAGTGCTGCAACCCACCAACAGCATTTGATTTATGGGCCCTGGCACTCGCAGTGCACTTTACTAGGGACTGACACATAAATCAAATAGGCCAATCATGGAAACACCAATCCATAACACATTTTACTACAGAGCACTTGCACTTTACCACTGATCAGCAGTGAGAAAAGTGTGCAGAATCATTACACCAGCAAAAACAGTCAAAACCGGGAGGTCAGAATGCAAAAACTCAGGGGAAACACGCCAAAAGATGCCAAGTCTAACATATTGTGAGAAGTTGTCAAACAATAACAAAGTTATTATCAAACCAAAAATGTGGTCCTTACTATAACTACCTCCGCTGACTTATATATATTCTTGATAAAGAGCCACCACTCCCAGCTGACAAAAGATTTAATCAGCTCTCGCACCTACGCGTTTCGGTCCCGCCTGGCCTTGCTCATTGATATGGGCTTGTGTCTGCCAGTGTTATTCAAACATGATAAGTGATTAAACAAAAGATGGTGAAGGGCGAAAGGTAAATAAAGATAAGCATAGGACCAAAACACACCAGGTATTGTTGCACTTATACGGGAGCCATCTTATCCACGCCAACCGCATACCTAGCATCATAGCAAGATACGTCCATTACCAGCATTATTGGCATATCAACAAATCATATAGGGCCAACATTTACAGTATTCATAAAATGAATGTACATTTCCAAAAACAGTATAATATATTGTCCATTGCGAGTCATTAAGCCACACACTGATCAAACTCTGCCCAGAAAGTCATTAAGTCAGTCATACTGATCAATACCTCCGCTTCTAAGATCGCATTATAGTGCAATAGTGCATTGAAATGCTTTGGGTATCAATTCAGTAAGCATTATGTCTTACAATTTGATAAAGCAGCAGCTCAAAGGAGTTTTCACAGTTAACCAAAAATACAGGAAAAACGCTAGTTACACCTTCAGCGAATCTAACAATCAAACCCAGTGGGCTGGAGTCAATCAGCACCTCTCACCATCAGGGCCAATGGGGCTAAAGTTGAACAGTTTCAGCAGGCAAAAATTCAATTTACGCCCTTTTAGCTTTGCAATTTTTAGAGAATGAATTCGTCATCGCTTCTGTTACTGTATTTCTTAAAAATGTTTTTAGATGCAGGAAAACAATGATCATGTGATCTCCAAAACATTCATGTTTGATAAGGATTTTATTGTTGTAAATTATTCTTTTTTAACACTGTACTTTGATGGTTATTGTATTTTATAACCGAATAAAGTGATGATGATGATGATGATGACATGGAAGACAGAAAATATAAAGGTTTGAAAAATAAATCGAGCTACCCGTCCGGATTTCTTAACTGTCCTACTCTTCTCACACCAGGCTGTCCCATGAGTGTTTCACATTTCAAAGGTCCTGTAATAAAACAAAATTGAAACAGAAAAATTATTATTTAAAAACAGATCAATCCCCTGAATCCTTTTTTTTTTGCGTTGTAATTTTTAATTGCTGAACAAGGGAGGAACTTACATTAAAGTGTTGTATACAATCAACACTTTCAGCTGGTTCATATTACACTAGTAATTCGTACAATGTAAATGACAAAGCGTGGGACCTAGGGAAGGGATATCGGGTGGGGGTAAGGGTGGGGAGGGTTGGGGGTGTAGGGGTCATGGGAGAGCGGCAAGGTCGTAAGGGGGGTGGGGAGTGCGAGGCCGCGATGTATAGCTAGTGTTCGATCCAAACCAGCTCCCCTTTAGCTCCTAATGGGCCTTCACCATGGATCGCAGTGCAGTGGGCCCTGACATTTGTCAGGCGGTAGGGTGGGGAAATCACTGTCGCCCCTCGTGGTACATCATCTTGAAAACTGGGAGGGAAGAAAGGGGAGGTGTGTCCTGTATCTGCGTGTATTGTATGCGTTGGTGTGGGGGGAAGAAAGGGGTGCGCCTAAGAGATACAAAGGAACCGGGCTCTGGGGTGCAATATGATGCATGCCATCAATCCTGGTCTATGAGGATTGTTGTTGCCTCTGGGGGGGGAAGGTGAGCTGGTATGGGTGTGGGGGAGGGCAGGTGGGGGGAATACCCTGAATTCTTAAGAGAGAGAAGCAGGTAAATAAACACATTTAATTAATTGTTCACATTTATTCCTCTTCGTTCAAGTGATTCTAATTTCAAAATGTATTTTGCTTCTAACCATGTTCCCACCTCTGTTTTTTTGTTTTTTTTTTAAATATTATCAACCACGCAATAATGCAACTGTTCAAGGTCTCCCTGGTGTGCCTTCCAGAAATATCTCGCAACAGGGTAAGTATTGATCCTGTTTTTTATAGCCCTAAGATGCTTCAGGACTGTTTTGTGAACCTGTTGGATTGTGTTTCCTATGTGTACTTTATCACAGCTACATTGTA
The DNA here is from genome assembly GCF_964204655.1 of Triturus cristatus. Lineage (NCBI taxonomy): Eukaryota > Metazoa > Chordata > Amphibia > Caudata > Salamandridae > Triturus > Triturus cristatus. The sequence goes on along the minus strand of NC_140594.1, from coordinate 698,581,302 downwards.
ACATGTAAATAGCACATTTAGTCTTACATGTTAGGTGTCTGACAATTTTAATCTCAAGTCCATAGAGTGTGGGTACTGAGGTTGTGTTTTTACCATATCTGCAAGCTTTCCACTTGTCGCACCTAAAGAAGCCTTTCCTTGGTTTTAACTACTGAGCATTGGTACTTCTAGTGTCATTCTTCACCATCCCGTCTGTAAAGAATTTGTCTTTCCTATAAGTTATCAACGGTTTGGTGGAGATCAAAAATCCGCAATTTCTTTTTCGCTACACAAAAAATGCTGGTGTTTCTGTTTTATGCTTCTTACTGAGAAATGGTCTGTATTGTATGTCATTACAAACCTTAAGGTGTTCATCTTTTCTGTGGGTCCTTTTTTCAGAGCATTTTTTAAAAAAAACCTCTTTGTGTTTGAGTTTAGTAACCCTGGAAAGTGCTGTGCCAAGTACCCTCTTACTATACCCTCTTTCTCTGAATCTGTTCAGCATTTCTCTGCAGTTGTTGCTAAAGTTCACATCCTAATGACAGATTCTACGAGCCCTTAGGTATTCCCCAAACGGTATACTATGTTTCAGGTTTAATGGGTGACAACTAGAGAGAAGCATGCAAGGTGCTAATTTCAGAGGTGGATTTCCTAAATATATTTGTCTGAATATTTCCATTCTCAATAGTCAAGGACACATCAAAATATTCATTGAAAGTATCCCTGTTCTTACTAGTAAATGCAAGATGAAAATTGTTGTTATTGATTGCTGCAACAAAAGCCTGTGCTGCTGCCATGTGGCCAGTCAGATTTGATCAGGTCAAGCTACTTTTAGCACCTACTTGTCCATCTGTTCTGGCGAGTGAACGGAAGCTGGAAGGAACAGGGGTTTTCCGTTTACTCAGAAAGTGAATGAGCAATAAAGAGGCCTTTAAATCTTATTTTTATCTTGATATATTTGCTGTCCGTTCAAGGGCAGAGGTCAAATATCAGTTTTTCTTTTTACTAATTGTTTCTCACCCTGGAGGTTTTTATCAAGTTAGCTGTCTGACAATCATGAAACAAAAGGCTGAATTGTGTCCGTTTGTTTTTCTAACACACAACTTTAAACAGCTTGTAAATAAATGAATAATACAAGTATGTCAAAATATATCAAAATTATGAAAGAACATTTTCTTTTTGTAATTCAGAAGTGTGATGCAAACAAATAATTGAGTAGCAGCAAAACAAATCAGAACACTTTACTTGGTGATGTGCAAATGACAAATATTAGCAGAAATTCGATTTCCAAACATTTTACATTGTATAGTTTTATCAGTAAAATCACGTCAGTGGGAAATGCTGTGGGTATTTTAAATTAAATTCTGCTAATTGCAAAAAAGTGTGCTCCCATTTCATACTTTAGGTATATATTTATTAAAAGTGATAGTTTTTAAACATGATTTGAGAAACATTCCCGCCCCAGCCATGATGACAATCCGGTTAATGAACTATGAGGTAAGTCAGCGGTCATGTGTATGCTATATGTGGCTAGTTTTGTATTGTATATAGAGCAAAAGTTTAGTTTATTACATCAAACAAAAGTGTTTTATGTACAGCAGGTATGCTGAATTTGTATATTTGAAGGTGCTCTCATATATGATAAAGAAGGAAATGGCGGCTCAGTGAATTAAAATATTTGCCCTGGATCACATAATTTGAAACCATTTTATGAGTCAATAGCATTATAATTATATACCATTTCTTAGGCCAAAGAATTACATTTCCACCTTTGTCTACTTTAGAGAACCACCATTGTTGGGCAAGCTAGTTAAAAAGTATTTACCTTTCTGTTTTTTGTGTTCACCTTGATCAGTTTATTCCTCTCGTACAATTGTTTTAGATCTTTTATCAAAGGCTCAGAAAAGATACTATTTTCATGCAAAAAAGGAGGAATAAAAGAGGATTTAGCTCTAAAATGCAGGTCTGCCCCTGCCGACAAATTCCCTTCTATCAGTTGCTCAAGGGAATCACATGCTTCCCCCTTTCTCCTCTTTCCAGATCTAATAGCTGTTGAAAGAGGTCCACATCTTCAACCAGCAAATTGCTTCCAACTTCAGGGTTACTGGGTGGCTTCCCTTTCAGAGTAACACCCTTTCTTCGAAAAGTTTCATAAGCCTTAGTTTCCTAATGAACATATAGACATCCACCCTTGACTGCACATAATCAAAGTTTGATTCCTAACAAAAGGATAGTCCCAGAGTTAGTAGTTAGGTCTCTGCTTGTGACAATACAATCCCTGTCAAGTTTATTACCGTGTTTGCCTCAGCATTCATTTTTTGCTGCTCCTTGTTTTCCTAGAGCCTCCTTTACTGGCGTTTTCCTTAGCACCATCTCCTTTGTTGTCTCTTGCGCTTCCTCGGCCTCTCCCAGGCATGTGATTGTTTCTCCTGGCAATCATTAACAAGCATTTGCAATGCAATAGGTCTCGCATTACGCGAGTATGCGCTATTGACATTGCAAATAACAATGCCTTTTATTTTTGTTTTCGTTTTCGTTTCTAAAACAAATAAAAGGCATTGCCATTTACAATGCCAATAGCTTAAACTTACGTAAATGCGAGACCTATTGCATTGCAAATGCTTGTTTATCCAGCAACTTCTAGGACATAATAGCAGATAAGTTTACTAGTGGGTGATGCACTTGTTTGACAGATCTGGGTATAGTGAAGACTTATGCAGATAGCTCAAAGGGTTACTGCTTTTGTTGAAGAGATCAATCTACTACTTGCAGGCCACAAGTTACAATCTGCATGATCTAGCTTTTTGAATTATGAACCAGCATCAAGGAGCTCCATGCAAACTACAAGGCAGAAGTTTCGAACCTTTCAGGTTTTTGTCAATCTTCAGCTAGTTTAAGGTTGCTAAAAAGGATTCCCACACAGTGAAACAGTTTTCAGTAAGTGCTACGTCAGTAGTTATTAGCGAATTTACTCATATAGACAAATACATCTGGCATTCTTACAGTCCATGCATATTTTTGCATACAGGGCTTGGGGAGATCAACGCTCTTCCTCCACCCCAAACAAACGTAATCTCTAGAGCAATTTTAGGTGACAAACTGGGTATCTATGTTTACTGGGTGGCACTGGTATCAAGGCGTTAGGCTCCATCTGGCTCCTACTCCGGATGAGACTCGAACAAAAGGAGTGCTCCCCCCTTGCCCCCCCTAACGCAGGTTGCTGTTTTTAACACAAAGTAGACTAAGTGCCAGGAGCTGAACGATTAACATACCTAGGCCGAGAGTGCGTCAGATTTATTCCAGGAAGGCTAGAATGTGTTTTGTCACCGAGTCAAGCGACTGTTAATCGGCTGGTATGCTGCAAGTAACAATATCACCTCAAGAAAAACATTACATTTTGGGGGGCTTCGCAGAGGCTGCCTGTGTATGGTACAGCGCTACTGCACAATAAAGTAGGCATTAACCTTGGAATAAATCCCTGGTCAATCATCGCTTTAAATTATGCGAAATGTAGTTCTGGCTAAAATGTTTTCATTTGACAAACCGCATTCTAAGTAGCAGATTGTACCGCTTTCATTTTCTAAATGCCAGTCTCTTTCCGAAAACAGAGGACCACAGGCTGGGGTGCCGATATGCTGCAAAGGTAATGCAGCTTTTCAAGCGTTAGGGCTAAAAATGGAAGCATTGGAAGGAAGTATTTCCTACTGTGATATACAGCCGAAAATGCGACATTTCATTTTAGGATTAACTACAACATGTATATCGAGCAATAGCAATCTCGGTGGACTTAACTCCGTACAGTACGATACGCCCCCACAAAGCAATAATCTATATTAACCTGCAAGGGCCTTCGCTGTGGACCGTCAGTGATATGTTTGCGACTGAAAAACGACGTGAGGAAAAGACTATTGAAAGGCTTTTCACAAAACGGTTAAGGAAGAAACGTTATCTAGACCAGATGTGCCGGGCCATTAGTACTCATTAGCGTACTCGAGGGATTGGATACTGGGCCGGAAGTAACCCTCGGCCGGAAGAGAATTCCCACCTGACGGTCCCTGGCAGAAGAGGCGAATGCCAGAAATACTGTCTACCGACGACGAGGCTCAATCTGAGCCAGCAGCGCATCTTCTCATACAGCCAGGCTGGGGAAATCACTATACACTGTGGCCATGGGACTAGTGTCAAATACCCATTACCTGTGTCATGGAAACAATCCAATTGCCACCCTTTACACCCGACTGTCGCGATGTAAGCAACACTATAACATTCCTTTCCTGCAGAAGGACAATGCCCATACAGAATCGACAATGGTACATGCTGCTGATAGAAATGTTAATTTTAAGCACATATTAAAGTGAGTGTGTTGGGGAGACTTGGTTACATATCCAATTTTAATATAAACTGTAATTGCTGCAATGCAGATCCCGTGATGTAAAAGTCTGTAGAGGCTTTTGCACGTGATCTGATGGGCAGTAGCTGCTTCTCTGCTGTGTCAGGTCGAGCGCTTCGGGGCACATGAGTTACTTCGAACGCACTTTGTAAAGGATGATGCAGTCCGGTTACTTTGTGAACAAGGTCTGACGATATCCTACTTTTGTAGGTTTTTCAATGACCCGGACAGTGTTGTAGTGTGTCTATTTTGTAAGCAGTAGTGGTTAAACAACGAGGCATTTGTGAATCAGTGGGTTACTGAGTTCCATTCCAAACCGATCTGCCAAATGTTTCCTGGGATAGGCAAAACAAGTTGACTTGTGAGTGCCCGAAAGGCAGGAAAACAGGATCAAACATCAAAGCGGCGAAAGTGAAAGCAATCGAGCAGAGCACCAAAGGGCTGGGTGAGAAGGGAGGGGGGAATGCAAGGGTCAAAGCGGCTAAAGTGAAAGAAAGCTATAGAGAAGGGAGGGAGGAGTGGGAGCAGCTGTGCACGTGCATGTGATCGTGCACTCAAGGTTTAGGCCAGCCATGTATATCGAGCAATAGCAATCTCTGTGGACTTAACTCCGTACAGTACGATACGCCCGCACAAAGCAATAATCTATATTAACCTGCAAGGGCCTTCGCTGGGGACCGTCAGTGATATATTTGCGACTGAAAAACGACGTGAGGAAAAGACTATTGAAAGGCTTTTCACAAAACGGTTAAGGAAGAAACGTTATCTAGACCAGATGTGCCGGGCCATTAGTATTCATTAGCGTACTGGAGGGATTGGATACTGGGCCGGAAGTAACCCTCGGCCGGAAGAGAATTCCCACCTGACGGTCCCGGGCAGAAGAGGCGAATGCAAGAAATACTGTCTACCGACGACGAGGCTCAATCTGAGCCAGTAGCGCATCTTCTCATACAGCCAGGCTGGGGAAATTACTATACACTGTGGCCATGGGACTAGTGTCAAATACCCATTGCCTGTGTCATGGAAACAATCCAATCGCCACCCTTCACACCCGACTGTCGCGATGTAAGCAACACTATAACATTCCTTTCCTGCAGAAGGACAATGTCCATACAGAATCGACAATGGTACATGCTGCTGATAGAAATGGTAATTTTAAGCACATATTAAAGTGAGTGTGTTGGGGAGACTTGGTTACATATCCAATTTTAATATAAACTGTAATTGCTGCAACGCAGATCCCGTGATGTAAAAGTCTGTAGAGGCTTTTGCACGTGATCTGATGGGCAGTTGCTGCTTCTCTGCTGTGTCAGGTCGAGCGCTTCGGGGCACATGAGTTACTTCGAACGCACTTTGTAAAGGATGATGCAGTCCGGTTACTTTGTGAAAAAGGTCTGACGATATCCTACTTTTGTAGGTTTTTCAATGACCCGGACAGTGTTGTACTGTGTCTATTTTGTAAGCAGTAGTGGTTAAACAACGAGGCATTTGTGAATCAGTGGGTTACTGAGTTCCATTCCAAACCGATCTGCCAAATGTTTCCTGGGATAGACAAAACAAGTTGATTCGTGAGTGCCCGAAAGGCAGGAAAACAGGATCAAACATCAAAGCGGCGAAAGTGAAAGCAATTGAGCAGAGCATCAAAGGGCTGGGTGAGAAGGGAGGGGGGAATGCAAGGGTCAAATAGGCTAAAGTGAAAGAAAGCTATAGAGAAGGGAGGGGGGAGTGGGAGCAGCTGTGCACGTGCATGTGATCGTGCACTCAAGGTTTAGGCCAGCCAAAAGACTGTGGGTAGCACTTTGAAAATCCCACATATAAAATGTCTCTTCAAGCCTTTGGCTCAGCGAGACCTAAAAAACGAAACTCATCAGAGATCGATGGTTGATGCAGGGCATCAGTTCTTGTGCTTGTACCTGGCTGTTCTGGATCTGAGCTTATATCTGAACTGACATCAATTGAGGATACCTCTAGTATATATTTGACCCCCTTCATAGTCCAGGCAATCACGTTCAAACTTTTCCGCTTTCTTCATTTTTTTTCATCTTCATATTTATGGAGCATTTCTTGCATTTCTTTTCTGAGCTTAGCAATAGTATCAGTATCACTGTCCTTTGCTACGCTCTCTTTTAAGGTCTCAATGTCCATGAGCAGACTTTCCCTATCAATCTCTGTATATTTTAAAAGAATTTTTCAGCATTCCTTGTGAGCTAGCATTGTTGTGCTCAGCTCATTCCGTAATAAGTGCTGGGTCAGGGCTCTCATAACTCTGGGATATCGTTATTTCAAAGACCTTTTGAGACTCTTCCAACTTCCACATTCTTCTGTAATAATTTGAAGTCCCACCATTTAGAGACTTCCTATCTTGACAATTTCTCCAGAGTTGCAAATTGTGTTGTAAAAAGTTATTAAATGTTAATGGTTCTTGTCTTATTGTCTGTGTCTCTGCCCGTAAATTTAGTGAACTGCTCTTTCGCTGATTTCTCCCTTGCCTCAAATTCATCATCCGCCCTGGTGCCAAACTCATGCACATAAGCACTAGTTAAGCAATTTAGGGCCACATGCATCAACGAGAAAACTGGTCGCAAACGGGCAGATTAGCAGAATCTGCCCCTTTGCGACCGGTATTTTTGAATTTGGGATGCATCATCCCACATGCAAAAATCGCAATTTAAGGAATCTCTAAATAGCGATTCCTTAAATTGCGATTACATTTAAGGAATCCCAAATTGAGATTCCTTAAATGCAATGCATTAAAGTTAAAAAATTAGCGATTTCGCTAATAGGGGGAGCAAATTACCATGAAGTTGAACTTCATGGTAATTTGCAAAAACTTTGAAAAATGCACTAAAGGGCATTTTTCAAAGTTCCATTTTACACACACACCCATGACCTTGGGGCATGTGTGTGTGCAAGATGTACTCATATGCAGATTTCAGGGGTGCAACAGGGTGTCCTTTTGACACCCTGGCACCCTCGAAATTGCATGAGCAATTTGCGATTCTCTAATTGAGGATCGCAAATTGAGAAAGTCTTCCCATTCATTCCTATGGGCCTCTAGGCCCATAGGAATAAATGGGGAGGTATTCCTTAATTGCGACTCGCAATTTGCGAGTAGCAATTAAGGAATGTTTAGAAATCGCTATTTTATAAGCGATTTCTACATGCATAGCCTTTTGCTATTCCTTATTAGCGAATCCTTAATTTTTGCTATTAAGGAATAGCTAATGGCATTGTTGATGCATGTGCCAGATAGTCACTTAGTGGTGCTTTCTGTTGCTGTATAAGTGTAATAATACCTTGTCTGTTTTAGCTAACGTATCTTTATGCAGGGCCTTAAAGCAGTCCTGAGAGCCCAGAGTGCCATTATAGCCAGCTTAAAATTCTTCCAGCAAGCAGTAAGAAGAAGGAAACAGGCCATAAAGGAGGAGAAATGGGAGTCTTTTAGTGCTCGCCAACTAAGACTCACTGGTCTTTGGAAAGCTGTGCGATCTGTTTTATCTCCTCTATTAAAGATAAAGTAACAGTCCATATTTCCGGTGAGGCTTTGTTGGTGCACTGTGCTGGAATGTATTCTAATGACAGTGGGGACGTAGATGTGCTCCTACCACTGGTCAGGCTGGGTCAAAAGTTGGAGTTTAGCGAAGAAGAGGTTTTAAAAGCAATTTTGGACAGTAGGTGTAAGAAGGCCCCAGGTCCCGATGGTGTTCCACTTGATCTGTTTAGGGAGGACCTAGGGTTTTGGACTCCTATTCTCACTCTGATTTTAATTCTGTTAGTGGTATAGGTGTGCCCAGGTCGTGGCGCACTTCAATACTAGTCCCTGTTTTCAAAAAAGGAAATGCGCATGACGATAAATGCTACCGCCCATTATCTCTCTTAGATTCCACCATCAAAATTATTCAGAGGGTAGTTCTGGATCGCCTACTTGACTGGATTAATAAAAATAGCATAATTGCTCCAAGCTAATATGGTTGTAGAAAGGGGCTTTGGACAATTGAACAGTGCCTTAATCTTCACCTATTTGTGGCAAATTATAAGTTTGTAAAGGGTGTTTCAACACATTTGGCATTTATGGACCTGTCATGCACTTTCTACTGTGTATCTAAAGCATAGCTGTGGACCATTTTAGAGAGCATGGGTGTTGACGAGGAGCTGATCTCATTTTTAAGACCTAACAGCAACATTTAGATATGGCAGTGCAGGGGAATATACAGAATCTTAGCATTAAGCGGGGGGTGGACCAAGGTTACGTGCGTCCCCCAATTCTCTTTCTCCTATACAGGAATGATTTGAAAAAAAACCTGGTATCTTTTGGGGCAGACGTGCCCTGTGTGTGGGAAAGAAGCCTGTACCAGTGCTCTTATATGCCGACGATGCGGTGCTCCTGGCAAGGACGACCAACGGCCTTGAGAGGCTCATTTGTAGCTATATCAGCGTCACGAGAGACATGGGCTTGGAGACTAACTTGAAGAAAACCTTTACCATGGTATGCGGGCCCAGAAATATGAAAACCCGTGCTCTAAATATTGATGGTAAATCACTAGCTAGGGTATGCTCTTTTTTGTATCTGGGCTTGGATTTTAGTTAGTTAGTTAGTTAGAAGTTGCTTTATTCGATCAGTAAAATACCATAAAAGCATACTGCATCTGTTCATACAAAACACAACAACTATATAAACAAAAGAAAGAATTTATTATAAATTTAAAATTATTAGATAAATTAGTCCATCTAAAGACATTATATCACAAAGTAAGTAAAAATTCATAAGGATAAAACAGTAAAACAAAACATCCTAGTAATTCCAATTTGGCAATATGGCAGGATCACTCCAAAAAGCTTTCTTTTAGTATATTTTGGCGCTTAATCCATGCACGGCCCAAGAACTTAGCCACCCCGCAGATCAGCGGTGGAGTGTCGTCTGTTCTTAAGATTCGGAGGGCAATTAAATGTTTTGTTGTGCCAAGGTTTCTGCAGATTGGTTTTAACCATCTTGCCGTTGCCAGTTTGTATGCAGGGCAAGCAAAGAGGAAATGGGCAGTGCTTTCCTCCAGGGCAGGGCAGCATGGGCATGATTGTGGTGAAGGTTTTGAAGGATTCCATTTGGCTGTAAACGAGTTTAAGGGTAAGGAACCTAACCTAAATTGAATGTACAGGGTTCTATCTCTTGGGACTTGAATAAAGTCCATGTATGGTTCGAGACAGCTGTGTTGTTTATGTGAGAAGTACTTCTCAGTTAGTTTTCCCAGATGAGGAGTTCTTAACTCCCGATCAGCTACCCAGTTCCAGTAGAGTAATTTGAGCTCCTCTTTTGCCGGAGGGATCTGGCTTGCCCATGCCCCGGACAGCCCAAGATCAGTTAGTAATTTCTTAAGCTTCACCAGCCATTTAACTTTGTTACCTAGGTCCAGTGTGAGGACCTCTGAAATTGCTGCTGCATACCCAGAGAGCTCCTGCGTCCGCCGTAGGCGTGCCCAAAAGAACAAGGGATGGGACCTGGCAATGTCACTAAAGGGACGCCTACCCATATCACATAAAATTGGTCTCAGGGGAGTACTGGTAGGAAGTGAAACTAGTTCTCTAAGGAATTTGTATTCGGACTTGGAGATATCGTCAATGTTGTCAAACCCCCAGAGCTCGACACCATATAGAGCCGAGCTCACTGCTTTACTCTCATAGACCGCGAGAGCAGGAGCGACCGGTTTGCTTGATGATAAACTTCGTGCTTTCCTGATGGCTCCTGCTACTCGCTTATGATTTAATAACATTTTGTCCAGATGGAATCTCCAATTCATCTTATCAGAGAGTCTAACCCCCAAATAATCAAAGGTTTTAACTCTCTCTAGCTGGGATCCATCTAGGGTAAGGCTAGTTCTAAACTGTTTATAAGGGTTAAAAGCCATAAACTTCGTTTTTGCAGTATTTATTTTAAGGCCACGAATTGTGCAGAAAAGATGGAATCTATCTAGCAGCTTCTGTAGACCAACTGGAGTTTTGGAGATGAGCAATGTGTCATCGGCAAAGAGGAGGGTCGCGATTTTATCACCAGCCAGAGTGGGTGCGTCGGCAGGATCTTTCCCCAAAAAGTCAACCACCCCATTCACGTACAATGAGAATAGGGTGGGAGCCAAGACGCACCCCTGGCGGACCCCCCTGCTAACCATGATCCTGTCAGTGACTTGGCCCTGGGAGCCCCATCTTACACTAGCATAATTATCCTCGTGTAAGCCAATCAATAGATTTAGAATTTGCGGTGGGATGCCCATTTCTGCTAGAACTGACCACAGCTTCCCCCTGGGTACCAAGTCAAACGCGGTCTTAAGGTCGATAAAGGCAAGGTATAGGCTGCCCCTACCAATCACTACCACTTTCCAGTAGATGAGGAGCAGCCGAAAAACCTGATCGATAGTCCCGGTATTCCTTCTAAACCCCGCTTGATATTGAGAGATGATACTGCCATCATCTATCCAGTCCTGAATCCTGTGTAGGAGAACCCTGCCGACCACCTTCTGGATGACATCTATCAGGCTTATAGGCCTGTAGTTGGCAGGGTCCTCCTTATCCCCCTTTTTAGGTCTCGCTGAGACAGCGAAAGCTGTCTCTTTGAGATATTTTGTAAGTGGATTTTTGAAAGTGCTTCCCCGGCATAGAGCTACAGTGCACGAGGCGTGCACGCGCGCAAAGCAGCCATATGGCTTTACGTCGCTCTCCCTGCCTCTTTGACCCTTGCATTCCCCCCTCCCTTCTCATCCAGCCCTTTGATGCTCTGCTCCATTGCTTTCACTTTCACCGCTTTGGATAACATGGGATTAAGCTACTTTGCAGGCACTGGTATTAAGCACGACGCTATGTTACACTGCGGTTATTTCACGGATTGGAGACAACTTTATGTAATGGGAGCGCATGTTATTATTGCAGCTTTTTTAAAGCAGCGCTTTCCCCGCTTCCGTCGTTCCATCAAGTCTCTCTATCTCCCTCCCCCTTTCTATCTCTCTCTCTCGCCCTCCCTCCCTCAGCTCTCAATTAACAGTTTAATGCAACTCTCGGAGGTGTCCACTGAGCTCTTTTACACGCTCTGTCCTGGCGCCGACCCCTGGCACTCTCCGATGCCCTCACCCCTTTCCTTCGCTGGCAGCCCCAGTCCACATCTCCCCTCTCCTCCCAATCTGTTCCCCTGCCGTCGCCAGCGCCTGGCTCTCACCGCGAGGAGGTCTTCCCTCTTCCAAGCCCTCCAGCGCCATTAGAATTCACGTGGAGCGGCTAAAAATGCACGTCTTAACAGCGGCTAATACTTTATTTTTACACAAAGCCCTCGAGAATATGCAAATAGGAGGCTGGCCCAGCTGATATGTCACCATGCCCCTTCTCTTCTCGAGGACAGAGAGAAAGTTGTCCTTTCGAGCTGTCCCTGATGTATAATCCTGGCTGCTGCTCCCTATTTTAATTACTCTACTTAAGTGCTCAAATAATAAATATTGACTTGTTTTAACATAGCGGTTCATTCTACACTTCCGTCGGCTTGCAGCACTGTATGTAACTGGTGTCTGTATTATCGAATATAATAACCCTGGGAAGATGAGCCTGCAAGGGCCAGGATTAACCCAGTGACCTGCCGAGGACCACCTATTTATGGCTCGCTGAGCCATGCTTTTGAATGTTGTCGAATGGTAAGCAAAGGTGTCTGACATGTATTCAAACACAAATTAAGGATGCAAAGTTTGTTTAAGAATCTGTTCAATCTTTTAAATATATTTCGAACTCACCAAGCTGGTCTTCTCTACCAACAATTTCTGGTATTCTTATTAGAACAGGAGTAGCACCCGGAGTTCACCCACTGCTATCTTACCTACATAGTGCCCCGGGGGGACAACGGCCCGCCCACCCCCTCATATTTGAGGGAATCTCTGCCAAGAAAGGCCTGTCCAGTTGCTGTTCAACTATACAAATACCGCAGACCAAATACCTGCCCTTTTATGCTACAATAAAAACCGCTGGCAATAAACACATACCAGACATCCATTAAATCAACAATAAGAAACTCTCGATGCGAGACGAAAAAAGAAACGTTCCAGGCAGGAGACAGGGTTACAAATAAATGTGGCAACACTATAGCGTGTTGCGCAAAATAAATACAGTCAGGCGACAGATGCCAGAGATTAACACCCGCAAGAGGACCGAGGTACAGCACATTTAAGAGAGGGTGTGCTGCTCCATGACGTTTGAGAATGCAGAGTGCAGACACTAATGGCTGACCCTAGGACATTTGGACCTACTTACAATAATGCAAAACCAAAGGGGATGATGAATTAAACCCACATCAGTTGACTGGGGGTGAGTGCTTGCAATGTTCAACACTCCGTCCATCATCCCCTTTGGTTTTCCTACTTACAATAATCCCAGCTTCAACATTTGTCCAAGATTTGTGTGATTCAGGGAGCACCTCTTTGCCTCCCTGTGCCTTAGACTGTAAACGTGACTTATCTTAAAATAACTGCAAATTCCCAAAAATATGTCTCTTTCCACATCCTTAATTTTGAAATCTTCGCCAGGGTCCACGGTACAGCCTGTTGTAAGCAGTGCTTAATTTGAGCCAGTGGTTGTATGTAACCCATTCAATATTTCTCCAAGGTGCGTCGGGTTGAATCAGGAGAGAAGTAGCCCCTAGATGGATCTTGGAGCTCCCCACTGGACTTGTCTCAATTTAAGAAGTTGAAGGTGACAATTTCAAATACCTGTTATGTAGAAAACATTTGGTCCTACAAGAACGACAATGAGGTCTTGCCCTTAGAGGTTTTAGGAGATTCAGGCCTACATAAGTTATCAATGGGACAGATCACTCAGTCCCAGTTGCCACTCCCTCAGATCCTAACCGCCCAGCTCTTCAATTTCCTACAATTTCCACTGAACGCATGATCAAACGTATAAAAATATTCAACTACGAAGCTCCTTCGGACCCTTGCCCCACTAAAGTGTTGCACGATATAGCCGATTCTATTGCACCTTCACTGGCTTTAATGCTCAAGAAAAGTTCTAAAATCTGACTGTTTTCCTGCCAAATAGAACAAGCATTTGCAATGCAATAGGTCTTGCATTTGCAAGAGTTTCAGCTATTAGCATTGTTAATGACAATGTCTTTTATTTATGTATTTATTTTTAAAACCAACAAATAAAAGGCATTGTTATTTACAATGCCAATAGCTTAAACTCTCGCAAATGCGAGACCTATTGCATTGCAAGCCGATGAATGGAAATGTCCTTTTATGAAGCTGAGCAATGCTCTTATGCTTTATGTTTGAAACTCAACAAGTAATTATCAATAATGATGAGTGATGTAAAATGCTCTTATTTTCAGAGGAATTGTAAAATAAAAAGTACTCTGGGGACATGAGCTGAGCTGTACATGCAGGGAGCTTAGGACTTTGTGATCACGTCTTTTATTAGCACTCTGAGGCAGTCTCCTGCCTGTGATTGCCATGCAAACAACGATAAGCTAGATTTCACAAATGGAAATATAACAAGAACATGGAGAATTGTAAAGGTTATTTTGCGCATTGGAAACATTCCAACATTTTCTGCATATTAAGGAATAGATGACCTTAGAACTTAGGTAAAGTGACAACGTGTTAAACCAAACGGGAGGTAAGCTTGGTTGGAATATTTAACAAGCATTTTCAATGCAATAGGTCTCGCATTTACGCGAGTTTAAGCTAGTGGCATTGTAAATGACAATGCCTTCTATCTATGTTTTAAAAACTAAAACAAAAATAAAAGGAATTGGTATTTGCAATGTCAAGAGCTCAAACTCGCGTAAATGCGAGACCTATTGCATTGCAAATGCTTGTTGTATATTGGAACTACTTCGGCTCCTTTCCAGGAGTCTGGGACTGGTGCGCCCTTAGCAATTAGGTTGATCAAAAGCAAAATATAGTTAGCCCATCTGACTGGTTCTAATCGGAGTAAGTCTCCCGGAATGCCATCCGGTCCTGCTGCTTTAGCAGGGACGATGCGATTAATTGCATCTACAATTTCTGTGGTGTTGAAAGATATGACTTCATCAACAGAGTGTAAATAGTGGACATATTCTGCAAGCTGCTGGTTATCCGAGGAATCCTGTTGTGAGTATAGTTTAGAGAAGTGGGCATGCCATTCTAAGTTAGTGATATGGTTGGGTATTGGGACAGTACCTTTGGAATCAATAGCTTTAATCAAATTCCAAAAGACTGTAGATTCCCTTGGGTTGCAGGCATCTTTAAGTGCCTGCCAATACGATTCTTCCCAGTCACGTTTAGTATTTTTGATGGCAACATTGTATCCTTTCCTAGCTTCTCTAATTTTAGAAGGAATTTTCCTTTTAAGGGCAAGAGATAAGGCTTTCCTCTTTATTCTACAACCCTTGGTAAACCAGGAGTTGAGCCCTTTTTTTTCTGTTCTTATGATTAGGGAATTGCCTAGTCTGAAAGTAGGAACTCATCTGACTGATAGTTGCCTCATAAATAAGAGTTGCCTTAGGTATTGCTAGTGGGTTTATATCAACTGCCTCCAATTCCTTAGTTCTGATCGACAGGATTTCAGAAATAGAATGGATTTTAAAGTCTTGCCCAACAACCTTCGTCCACTTCAGGAACCTGCCAGAGTTGGAGGGGACAACATCTTTAGTGAATAAAATAGGATCAGTGCTTGGAGCTTGCTCGGGCCATGTCCAGGAATTCTTCAAGCGGCAAGACAGAAAATTATGGTCACTATCCACTGTGGAACCAACTACCATATCAGTAGATACAGTCCAAAGGCGAATATCTAGTAGAATGTAATCGATGCGTGAGGTGAGCCCTACTCTATTGAATGTGTGGGCTCCTAAGCAGTCAGAGGGAGCTCTGCCATTCAATGCCCTCAAACCAAATTCTGAAGTGATTGCATTAATTCTTCTTGATGGGTACTAAGTCTAGGGAGGGTATTCCCCATTGGAGATCTTCATCTGCTGTCCCCAAGAGGTCATCCGAACCCAAGGGTTCGAAAGTACTGTTGAAGTCTCCTGCTACCATGATTTTTGCGAGTGCGTGGCAGCTACTTAGTTTTTCCGCAAGAAGTGAGAGGATGGGCGAGGTCTTACCCCCAGTCGTCCCTCTTACGTAGACATTAAAAAGTTCAAGGGTTTCCCCTCCCTTTGGACCTTTTATAGTGAGCCACAGAATGTCTTGGGATGAAACTACATGTTGTTTTTCTGTCCACCCCAGATCGATGCTGACCCACACAATCAGGCCACCAGAAGGGCGCCCATTTCCAGCATGCACCGCTGGAGTAAAAAAAGTAGTATACCCTGATTTATGGAGTGATGTCAAACTCCAAGTTTCCTGAAAAATGCAAAGATGGTGATCTTCAACTAAACTACTCCAATGGGGCAATGATACTTTATTCCTGAGCCCTGCAATGTTCCAAGAAAGGATCTTTAAGGGAACGGCTCAGGATCAGTAGCCACCACATCAATAGCTATGTCGTTCGTAATTGTCATGGAATTGGTTATTGATTGATCGTAACCTGGAACTTCCTGTCCTGCTTGTTCTTTGTTAGAGGAAATGGCAGGAGTAGCACGGAGAGTCAATCCCCCTGGTGGTATGGAGTCTAAGGGTAGGTTCTTAGAAGTATAGGGGTAGTTAAGAGCGAACCCTTCACATCCCCTTCGGCCTGGATCAGCGGTAGATACTGCGCTATGGCTTCGAGAGATAGTCATGTGCGGTAAATCATACGGAGAGGGATAGGGGCAGTGTGACAGGGTGGTCCCGACACACACCCCATCTACGGGCAAGAATGAATGGTGGTCTGCCTCTTCCCCTTCAACCCCTCTGTTTCATCCCCATCAGGAAGAGTGGAGAGAATGCACGGACACCTGGGAGTCGGCGTTTCCAAACGAGTCTATCCCGGGCCCCTTTAAGCAGAGCAAGAGTCTACACGAAGACCGCCTTACATCAACGTCATGGGCCGCTCACTGGACAAATATCCGGAAGTTCCGAAGGAGGTGTGTCTTTCGACCAGCGCGAGGATCACGGCGGAGAGCACAACAGAGGAGGTGGCGTGTCAACGGTCTACGGAACACACGATAGCGGAGAGGACGGAAACGGGGAGCAGCTCAGAGGAGGCAGCAGCGGAAGGCGAGCCAGGAGGCCAACGACCCGGCGAATCCCTGAGCCACGTACCAAGGGGTGCGTGGCTGCTACAGGTATGGGAGTGGCTGTCAAGGGCATTTGGGAGGCGGGAGAGGGTGCAGGTGTAGACGCGGCGTTTAGAACCCAACAGAGCCGCGCGGCTTCAAGTCAGGTGCATGGGCGTTGTTTCCCTCTCTCTCTCTCCCTTTACTCCGCGCCCATCACAGACTGTTCACTCAAGTGCACGTTTAAGAAGGCACGTTTTGGTGTAATCCCTCACTCCCGGGCCCTTGGAATCCTCCACTACGTTCGTAAACCAAAAACTGACCCCGTCCCTGTCTGTCCTTTTCTCCCACACACGAGGGAAGTGCACGAGGAAGAGCCCAGCCCAGAGCACGGCAGAAGCAGACCGGCAGAAGTGGGAAAGGGACTCCGAGCTACACACGAGGAGAGAAGACATCCCCCCCCCCGCCAGAAAGAAAAGGACTGTTCCACACAGCGGGAAGACAAGGAAAACGGACCCCCTCAAAGAACTGCCCAACAGACGGCCCTTATATGTAAAACGAAACTACAGGGGAATAAAACCTTACAGCAGCAGACCTGGTCTCCGGCTCCTCACTGTCCCATCTTCACAGGCAACCAGGCAAAGTATATTTGCCCTGATAGAGATGTTTATTCTGCCTTGGATTCTGGACAGGGGTGATGGGAAGTCAATCGATTTGGCTCAATGGTAAGGAAAGACCACACTCTAAAGGTTCTTGATGGCAGACTGCTCTTTTCTCTACTATAGGTGGACAATGCCTAATCTGTATTGAGGACGACTCAGGAGAAGATGTGCGATACTCCAGCGCAACCAGATTATCCGCCAAATCTACATATGACAAGGTTAATTCAATATTGTCGAACGCCCCATTTGCAGATGGGCACCTACTTGCTCTTAATATGTCCTCCCGTATTATGGAGCGGCAGCCTCTGACATGTCGTAGCCAGTGAATAGACTCATTCACTAGCGATTCTCTACTCTCAAAACAACGTGTGGAGTTTAGTTTAGGGACATTAACCATATAGACAGTGTGCGTTGCTTTCATTTGGTCCCTATGATTAGGGGGAGGTAGGGAGGTCATTGGGACCCGCGATTTTAAGTGAGTCTGGGATTGGGAATCAGATGGTAAAATGGTACTCCTGGAATTAGAATCTTTTTTAGCTAGAGAATAATTCTCGAAAAGATACTTAGTACAGGGAGCTTGGGGTATATTGTGAGCGTCATATTTATGCTCATACACACAGTGGGGCACAGAAACCTGTACGATTCCTGGCCCTTCTCTCCCTTTCCCAATACTCGGTATTGTGATGGGGGGACACTCTAGGGAGGGTGGATGTTGGTTTGGGAGGCAGACTGGAGGAAAAGACCTGACTAGGGAGGTAAGTTCTGTAATTACGTTTTTTAAAGATTCGACCTCGGCCTTAAGAGACTGGACGGTTTTAATCAGGTTATTGTCAGGGCATTTGCAAAAACAAGTCCCATTCAGGTAAGTTTGAGGAGGCGAAATAGGAGCCGTGATTTCCACCGGTGTGGTAGTGGGAAGGTCTGCTAAGATTTCAAACCTGTTTGAACAGGGTATTGGGATACCTGGTTGGCTCGTTGTTAAACTTGGAGGATCAGCCTGTGAATCCGGGGCAATAGCTACAGTTTGTTTATGGACCAGGATCTTTGATGATTGCTCATCTAATTTATATGATGTTTTTTTAAACATTGGTGGTATGATAGTTGTCGAGGGGACTTTTGTATTGACTACTGTTGGGAGGGGAGCAGGGGGTTTCTCAATCAGAAGATCCTCACACTCTCTTACAAGAGTGTCTATCCGATCCATGACACAGTTGTCAGCAGCACTTTTGGGAATATTCCTGGCCTTTTTTATCTTCCCTACACAAGTGTTAGAGCCGCTACCACCCCCAGCCTCCTCCATAATTTTCCGCTTCCCCATTTTGACACCAACAATGTACAACAGGCCAAAAATGCAATAAGAGCTGAATTAGCTATAAATGTTTGAATATTGTTCCTAATTTTTTTTTTAATGGTTTCTAGGGAACGTACATATGTTCGTATGTCTCACAGTGATTTAGACGAGACAGTCATGTGTTCACAGTATCTCTAGAATATGATTGGCTTGCTGGTGTGAGGAAGTATGAAGGTGGGCCCAGCCCAGCCTCCTCCAGGCGATGACGGGCAAGGAAGGTCCCGCCCTTGGCCCGGGCTTCGCCCGGGCACCGCCCGCGCGCGTCCCGCGCTGCGGTGGAGGATTCGGTGCTTTAAGCGAGTCTGTCAGGTATCTCCTCCCCTTCTCGTCAAAGCCTGCAGCACCTGGAGCAGGAAGAAGGGATTCTGGGGGTTGAAGTCCACTAGACTCGAGTGGCCCAGGGCGGTATCAATTTGCCCACAGCGACAATCCTGGGACTCCCGTCCCACCAGGAAAACACAAGCAGCGATCTCCAGGGGCAGATACACACGCAGCAGGCAGTTGCTTGGATTTTGATAATGGCTGTACATGGGCTACTTGTATCAAAAATAGGATATTGCGCATTACGCATGCCGTTGGTACTTCTGCAGCGCTTGCCATGTCTATTGACAAAAAACCTATTGCCCCTATCCTTGAGATATATAAGCGGAAATGTCTGCAAATTTTAACATATGGAATGGGTATCTGGGGATGTAGGGATGCTCATGTAATCTAGACGGAAGAGAATAGATTCTGTCGCTGGCTATTAGGCATTCCTCCTTCAACCCCGCATTTCCCATTGCACCTGGAGCTATTCTTGGAGTATGTCCAAGACACTATCAATGTCGCCCGCCTGGCACTTTGGTTCAATAAAGAACTCAAGCTCAATCGGGCAGTCATCAGAGATTGCTCATCTTGTGCCCAAGGACTGGCCATAGGACATAGTAGCCAGGTAGGGTAGTGTACACTGTGCACAGTTCGAACGGGTAAAAGAACCCTCGTGGTACAATTATTCTTGTGACACAAATAAACAAGTTTAACCAGTCAGGTCCGTAACAATTGTATTTGTCGCAAATCTTTGTTTAACGTAACAAAAACAAATATAATGTGTTTAAACACATTATATTTGTTTTTGTTACGTTAAACAAAGATTTGCGACAAATACAATTGTTACAGACCTGACTGGTCAAACTTGTTTATTTGTGTCACAAGAATAATTGTACCACGAGGGTTCTTTTACCCGTTGGAACTGTGCACAGTGTACACTACCCTACCTGGCTAGTATTTCCTTTGTTTAAACTTATTTGCTTGAACTGACAGCAAGCATGTCACTGTAGCACCCAAGTCATATTCATTGCATCATACTCTGAATATACGAGAATCTGGTGTGCGCTTCCCCCCGTCACGTTAAATCAAGGATTGGCCATACCATGGGTCAAATACATTAAAGATTACTTTATGGCACTGGGTTCAGCTCATTTGTTCGAGCACCCTGAGACCATCCTGAAAAAAGGTAAAAATTGGGCTCAGGGGTGTTTCTTTAAGCATAAACAAGTTACCAGGGAATTAACGGAAATGTCCATTACTGCATCATTTAAATGGTGCCCTCTGTTGCCCCATATTTATTATATGTGACTAATGTGTATGAGAGGACACTGTTGGCAAGATTCAGGTTAGGTTCCTTTCGCTGGCTAATATGTTTTCCCTTAAGTCAGTATTCTTCTGCCTCAATTTGCACCCGTCCATGTGATGAGCAATCTAGTCAAACTATTTTACATTTTGTGTTCTTTTGTCAATTTTATCTGCCGTTTACAAGAACATTATTATTATTATCCTCTTTTACGCAGGCATAAATTCTCCAAGTGTAAAGCTGCTTTATTTTACCTGTTGCAACTCAGTGTTTACTGTGTATGCCATGCAGTTGCTAGTTTACTGAAGATTATTTTAGCTAAAAGAAGGAGTATGTTTACAAAATAATTTTTATATCCTTTTCTTTTTAAGTGTGGTTGGTTATATACTTTAAAATGGAAATTGAGTTCCTCGCATCCGTTACCTTATCTATTACTTTGTTTTAATAAAATCAATGCTTTCGGATTCAAGTAGTATGCACTGTCACTTTAGAAATGGTAAATTAATATATAACCCCCTTTTTTAATTGTGGATATTTTTAATACATGTGTTTATAATTGCATGATTTTTTTATCATTGTATGTATGTGTGTATCTTTTATGATCTGCTTCTGCGAGATCGAATAAAGACAAATTAAATTGAATTGCCTATAACTTTGGCGTCGTTTGACAAATATTCATGAAAGTTTCCGAAATAAGTGTAATCGATAGTCTGTTTTTTTGTAATTTCTTTTTTGTCCTCATACGCCATTATAAGTATCCAGAGCTGCTTTATTTAACTCTGAGGCCCCCCAGTTCATTGGCACCAGCAAGAGAGCTCTGATCTTAATGGTTTGCTCTTTACACAGAACTTCTCGTAATTGGTCAGTTCCTTTCTTCTATCTCGTTATTCCCACAAACTGACCCAAGTGGTGAAGTAATTCTATGTAGAGGCATAATCATTGGACATATATACTCCTAATTTAAAGGTTGTCCAACCACTCTATGCATGGTAACCAAAAAGCTATCTTCTTGCTATTTTTTCTCGAAGCTATATCTAGTTTCATTACGTACTTAATAGAATTTAGCCAATCTAAAAAAGTCAGGGTATTACATTTAATCCAACATTTACATATTTCTCGACGAGCAAGTAAGATGAGATAAAAGCATAACTTATTATTGTCTAAGGGTAACTTTTCATAATTCTCAAAAATGCCAAAAAATATTAGAGAAATGCTCAACTGGATGTCAAACCCAAATATGCCTTCCATACCTCTTATTACCAGATCCCAAAATTGATGTAATCTAGGGCAACTTAAAAACATGTGCTCATCATTAGCTTTTTCTTGCCGGCACTTAGGACAGCACGGAATAGCTCCCTTAGCAAACTTTGAGAGCTTAAGGGGAGACCAGTATACTCTGTGAAGAGAGAAGAGATAATTTCTTCTTAAATTGGCAGCTTGAACTGTAGAGTATAATAAATCATAAGATACTTGCCATATTGATTCTGTGGTGAAGCCCGGCAAGCACTCGCCCCACAGCTGTGATGGAAGGGAGAAATCGCCATCAGACAGGTCGATCAAAAGCCAGTAGAGATTTGTCACTTCTCTCTTATTTTGTTGTCTTGTTCTAAAAGCAGTCTCTAGGTCTTTTGTGTAGCCCACTTTCATGCCAGCTGCTTGGGACCAGCTTTTTATTTGTAGATATTTAAATTCAGATATCTGGCTGTCTGTAATTAACTTAAGATGCTCCCAAGATAATAAACAGTCGTCAGGAATGAGTTGGACCCAGCTGTCTAAACCGGCAGCTTTTAACGGTGTTGCTAATGCATCCTTGGTCGATTCAGGTGAACCTGGTGTGTCCCAAATAGGCGCCATGGCACTATAGTAGCTGATTTTTAGGACCTTTCTAATTTTGAACCAAGTGTGTGCTAAGTCTTTTAAAGATTTCAGTTGAACTTTCTTGAAGAAGCGTGGATCTCCAAATTTATATATATAAGCGTTTTCGGCTCCTTTTAGACTTTGCAGCATTTCCCTGTACATTTTCCCTATATCTGAAGTGTTAGGCTCACTCATAAGCATCTTACCTGCTCTGATTAGAAAAATACATGCATATAAAATTGTGTCTGGTGCGCACAACACTCCCTTATTTTTTTTCCTCCGAAGTTTTTTCCAGGAGATCCTTATGCCCTTAGACGCCCATATAAAAGAATTAATGTTTGCCTGGATTTTCCTCAACGTTTTTTCATTAAAAGCTAATTATATATTTTGGAATATGAATGTCAATTTTGGTAAGAGCATCATTTTGACTAAATTAATTCTTCCAATTAATGATAGAGGTAAATATGACCAGCTTTTCATAGAGTCAGATATTTCTTTGTATTAGGTATAAATGGCCGCACACTGCTCGTCACACCAGCAAGTTGCCCCATGGAACTGTGGGCGATGTAGTAGCGACGGCGAGTACGCCTATGCTACGAAGTGTAAGAATAAGTATGTGTCGCATTAGCCATCCCTGGACACGTGTTTCGAGGTAGTTGCCTCTCGTCAGCAGGGAGTAGGTAAGTGTGGAGGGGTGCCGCGTGGACTGCCTGCAATTAAAAACAGGTAAAGTACCTTTCAAGGCGCGCAGGTGCCGGTCAATGACTCGTCAGTCGGTTAGCTCAGGAGAGCCGTAATGTATTAGGTATAAATGGCCGCACACTGCTCGTCACACCAGCAAGTTGCCCCATGGAACTGTGGGCGATGTAGTAGCGACGGCGAGTACGCCTATGCTACGAAGTGTAACAATAAGTATGTGTCGCATTAGCATTCTTTATCTATTTTGCGTAAATTAGTGTCAGATATATCGTTAATATCCTGTGTGATTTTAATACCTAAATATCTTATTTCTTTTTTCAGTGATTGTGAACAGGCATTTAAATTCCAGGACCTACACTCTGTTTTGGATTGATTGATCTCATACACGGACATATTGCCGAATTGGTGTGCAAGATTATATATAATAGGGATGGCTTTCGCAAGGTTTGAGGTGTATACCATAATATCATTAGCATAAATTGACACTTATTTTCCCCAATTACCACACCTAAAAAGGAGAATATCTTGATATCTCCTGATCCTTTCAGCAAAAGGCTCTATTTAGAGATTAAAAAGCATTGGTGAAAGGGGGCATCCTTGCCTAGTTCCTCTTTGGACTGTAATGGAAGGGGAGAGATTACCATTTATCAATATTCTAACTGTGGGGGCTTGATAAATTGATGAAATTACCCTACAAAATGTCTCCCCTAAATTGCATTTGCCCAGTACTTGAGTTAGGTAAGACCAATTAACACGATCGAACGCTTTGGTTGCATCCAATGTAATAATAGCCAGGGGTGATTTATATAATGTCGCCAGATCTATAGCGCCTATCAGGTTATAAGTAAGGATCCCTGTTTTCCGTTTTTACTGATTTTTACAGATAAATACAGACAGAAAAACATTTATTTTCTTGTCTATATTTATTTTTAAATGTGGATAAAAACAGAAATTGGGTGCATTTTGAGTGATTCTAAATACACTTTGCCATGACTGTCAGGCCAACAACTGTGTGGATTGATAGGTAAGGATGTTAAAAAGGAAATGAATTTTAGTAAAGAGGCTTAAACAGCAGTAGCTATGCACAAGGCTGATACTGAAATGTGCATATTTTCATATAAATGCATTGATTTATCTTCTGCGGGTGTAAAATAAATATGGATAAATACAGACGGAAATGACCAAAAAATAAATACCATAAGACCGGGAGCCCTAGTTATAAGTTAGGTCTTGGATTCCTCTCCCTTTAACAAAACCCTTTTGATCCTGATGTAACAAACCGTTCATAGTACCATTTAATCTCTCTGCCAAAATCTTGACAAAGATTTTGTAGTCAAGATTAAGTAGAGAGATTGGTCTATATGAATCACATTGGTTTGATGGTATAGATGGCTTTAAAATCAAGGCCACGGTAGCTTCATCCCATGAGGGGTCATATTCCCACCCATTACAAAAATGTGAGAGAAAAGTTTATCCAACACTGGAGTCAAAACCTCAGTTAATGATTTATATAGCTCAGCCGGTAGACCGTCCGATCCTGGAGCTTTCCCTTTCTTTCCTGCTTCTATTGCTTTATTGATTTCAAACTGACTAATGGGTTTATTTAGATTGCTGGAGGCCTCTTCACTGATTTTTTTAGATGGAAAACAATCAAGCCAGGATCGTATTGTTTCTTCCTGTGGATTTAGTTAGATCTTCTCTATAAACCTTATCAAAGTGTTTTTGGAAAGCTCCTTCAATTTCTACCGGAGTTTGACACAGTTTACCAGTTATACTACAAACTACTGCCCCTATATTGCTTTTAGCTAGATCCTGCTTTGTTTTCCAGGCTAGGAGCTTGCCACAGCCTTCCACATATTCGAAGGGGGCCATTTTAATAGCCTCCCACCTCTTCTGTAACCTAGCATTCAGAACCGCTGCCAATTCCATTCTGAGAGATATTATTATATCAGCGGTGTTCTCTTCTGTTCTATCCCCTTGAGCTATAAGTTCAAGCTCTAGTTTCTGAATATTCTCCTCTATCTCTTTTACCTCAATTTTATGTTTCTTTTGTCTAGCAAATTGAATAGAGGTAATACATCCTCTCAAAAACGCCTTATAGGCGTCCCATACAATTTCTATGGAAGTACTGGCAATATTAGCTGAAAAATAGTTCTTAGTTTCTTCCAGCAACCTTGCAATAATTTCTTCCTCTGATAGTATAGATCTATCCAAAGTCCATCTTTTGTTTATTGGGTTATTTTGGAGTTTCAGTGTTAATGTTACTGCTGCATGATCAGATAGGTGATCCGGTAGGTGGTTTATTTCTGCTACTAAACCCCTGAGTTCCGAACTAATTAAAAAGAAATCTAACCTTGATCTGTGACCATGCTTTTTATTATGGAAGGTATATCCTCTCCTATTTCCTTTTCTTTCCCTCCAAATGTCCATCCACCCGAACTGTTTCATCGTATTTTTTAATAGAGATCTCATTTTACAATTTAATGATGTTCTACTGTTCAAGGATCTATCCATCACAGGATCAAGAATTAAATTGATGTCCCCTGCCAGAATTAAAGGATCTCGAAATAGTAGGAGCTCAGCACATAAAGCCTTCAAGGGTGTTCGATCGTCTGCGTTAGGTCCATAATAGCCTGCTACCGTGAATTTATAAGTGTGAAACCTTAAACTTACTATAGCCCATCTTCCCATCTTGTCAGTTTTAAAACCTTCAATTGATAATGCAGGATTTTTTTAAATAAGTATTGATACCCCCTTCGTTGTGATTTGTTGAGTGGTACAAATAACCTCTTTAATTTTTGGCTTTACACAAGCTGCTCATCTCTTGGGCATTTAGGTGTGTTTCTTAAAGAATGAAAATTTGTTCGGGACCATCTCTTACATATTGAAATATCCTTTCCCTCCTATGCTTTACCCTTAGCCCATTTAGGTTCCATGACAAAACCCTCCAATATAATGCTTGATCAACTGTGGGCTGTGTCATTACTCATGTAAATGTATAGTGTGCTTCTTATTAAACTTCTTATTAAACTCTATTCGGCGATTTGGACTTTTTTTTTGTTTTTTTCCCCTAATGCTCCCCACCTAGTGTCCTCCCCACTCCCTCCCACCCTCCACCAAAGTGCTCCCCTGGAGAACCCTAATTATTTCCCTTATGGCTCTACCCTGGCCTTTGAGGCTCACCTCTCTTCGGTCGGAATGAAAGATAATGTATAGCTTTTTATTTAACTGCCTTCTTAAATTTCAACTGTTATTTTGATTTTAAGGGTATCCTATCAGCTCCATAAAATGAAAAGTGAAAAGTGAAAACTAGATATACCATGTTACCCCTGGAAGTCGGAATAGAGGAAAAATTGAGTTATTCTTTTATTTTTAAGCCTCGGTCCGCTTTTTTGCATGGTAATATACTGCAGAAAAGTTTCTGCGTCCTCCACCCATCTAAAAACATGCATTCTATTATTGAACATTACTTTTAATGTAGCTGGAAATTTGAGTTATACTGTCGCACCTTGTTGTTCAAAGTAATCGATAGTCAAGAATGTGATAACTATGGCCGCGGATATTTTACGATAATTTCGCGGTTCACTACAACGATCTCGTGATTAACGGTGGATTCATGCATCAACAGGAATGCCGTGATTGGCTGGCTGAAACCTTAGGCGAGAGTTGTGGCTGACATTTTATCTAATGGGAACTGTCCCTGGGAGTTTAAAATAACAATGAAAAGAGGTTAATGGTACCCTGACCCCATGGGTGGAGTATAAGGGTGCTTGTGGGACCCCTTATGTGTACAACACCTCCCAAATTGTTTTTCGCCCCATGAGCGGTATTTGCGACTATGCCGCGACTGTCAGTGTGGCCCACCCGTGTAACGTTGCAACATATTTCGAATGTCGTCGTAAAACATATAAAAAAATACATTCACATACCCACTCAGACAATTATGCACCCACTCACAGGCCCACTCAGGGACTCATGCACCAATGCACAGACCCTCTTACAGAATCATGCACCCACTAACAGACTCACTGATACAATGAAACCAGTCAGAGACCCACTCGGAGACTCATGCACCCACTGACAGACCTACTCAGACACTGATGTACCCATTCACAGGCCCACTCACACAATGATGCACCCAATGATGCACTCAGACAATGACTTGCCCACTCACAGACTCAGGAAACCCACTAACAGACCCACTCACAGGCATGCACTCACTCACAGAGCCACTGATACACTTGCACACTCAGTCACTATCCCACTCACAAACTCATGCACTCACTCACAGACCAACTGGTACACTGACAAATCCACTCACCGGCCTACTCAGCCACTCATTCACCCACTCACAGATCCACTCAGAGACTCATGCACGAACTGATACACCCACTTGGACACTTACGCACCCAGTCACAGCCCCACCCAGACACTCATGCACTCATTCACAAACCCACTCAGAGTCTTACACACACGCACACACACCCAGACCCACTGACAGACTTATGCACTCACACACAGACCTAGTCAGACATTCATGCACCCAGTCACAGACCCACTTATACAGTCACTGACCCACTCAGAGGCCCACTCATACACTCACCCACTTAGAGACCCGCTCAGACACCTACACACCCACTCACAGACCTACTGAGCGACACACCCACCCACTCAGTTACTCACACACCCACTCACAGACCCACTCAGACACGTATTACCACACTCACAATGTGATTGGTTGTGTGGGTGTGTAAATATATGTGTGAGTGTGTTGTGGGTGCATGAGTGGGTATGTAAGTGGCTGTGTTGGTCTGTGAGTAGGTGTGTTTCTGGCTGCATAAGTGTGCACGTGGGTCTATGAGTGGCTGTGTGGTTTTGTGAGTGATTGTGTGAGTTGTTCTCAGGATCGGTAAATGGGTGTGTGAGTGGCTGCATGGATATGTGAATGGGTGTACACGTGATTTTCTGGGTCTGAACGGGTGTGTAAGGAGCTGCATGGGTGTGGAAGTGGGTATGTGTGTGGTTGTGTGAGTGTGTAAGTGTGTGGTAGATCTATAAGTGGTTCTCTGGGTCTGTAAGTGGGTGTGTGAGTAGCTGTATGAGTATGTAAATGGGTGTGTAAGGGGTTTCTGGGTATCTGACTGGGTGTGTGAGTGACTTTACGGGTGTCCGAGTGGGTGTATGAGTGGTTTTCTGGGTCTCTGAGTGGGTGTCTGCATGGCTGTATGGGTGTGAGTGGATGTGTGAGTGGTTGTGTGGGTGTGTAAGTGAGTATGTGAGTGTGTGTGTGAAAGTATCAATGCCTGGGTGTGTGAGTGGGTGTATGAGTGGCTGAATGGATGTGTGACTGGGTGTGTGACTGGTTGTGTGGGTGTGTGGGAGAGTGTGTGAGTCGGTATATGTGCTTTTTTAATTGGGGTCTGGATCTGCAGATCCCCCGCAGATTCACACGGGGCTGCACTGAGCATCGCACTGGGATCCGTGTGCCCTTGTATGCCTACAATAAAACATTTTTAAACAATAACTTGCCCCTGAGGAGTCCCTCACAGACCCCTCAATCAGTCCCATGGGGGTAAGGATACCTCTTTCCTAACCCCTTATTTCTATTTATACTTTAGTCCCACTCCCTCTGGAACTGTGACCCGATTCACAAAATGGCGGACACAACTTTTTACTCAGGTTGCGGCCAACCAATCACAGCATTGCTGTTGGCACGTGGATACGACATACATACATATTTTTCCTTAACTCCAAAACTAATTAACAGATTTACACAAAATTACAAAAAAACAACTCTTGCTCGATCAAGATCTAGCGTTCTGCCAAATTTGGTGTAATTCCGTTCAGTGGTTCGGGCAGTAGTCATGTCTAAAATCCTAATGGGAAATTGTATTGGGAAAAAGGGGTTGGGAACTCCCCTTTTTCTCACCTCTCGCTTAACTGATCACCCCAAAACTTTCCAGGCAGCAGCTGACGTGACTGGCACACTAATCTTAAAACTTTCGTGAACATTCAACAAACAGTGCCAAAGTTATTGGCAAAACAAAAATTATATATATATATATATATACACACCCCCCCCCCCCCCCCCCCCAACTCCAGTCTCCCTCCAGATCCCAAATACCAACATAGGGACCCAGAATCCGATTATATATTCTCGTTTTATTTCCAGGTAACGCGTTTCGCCTGTTTCCGTAGGCTTGTTCACACAATAAACAGCATTGTCAGAACTTCATTTTAAAATCTCATACTCCAGATCACATGGTCTGCTATTTCAATAACAATGGAAAATAGATTCTGCAACACTTCGTGATTAAAATAGACATGACAGAATCACTATGTTGGAGATTATACAATTCTCTTAAATTCGTTATTTTGCACAAATGATGCGGTTTAAAATCCTTTCAGTAATTTTCAAAATTTAGGAGTCTAACATTTCTTGTATGTTCATTGCACAGTTAATGTTCAAAATTTTCTTAACTCCTCGATTTCAATTCAAACTGGGGATTTTGGCAAGTGCCTAATTCTTCCTACAGCTTTTAAGTAAGCCACCTATTTAATGTTCGGTGGATCTGGAATCCCATATTCTGTATACACACCATGTAAATAATTATAATGTGCACACAGAACATAAGATGTCTTAAGATATTCCAATATTAAAAACATTAAAATATATATTAAAATCATACTTCAAATGTCTCAAATAATAAAAACATCCCAAAAGGGTTTTCCTGGTGGGACAGCTCAAATAAGGTGCAAGTGCATTGTTAACAAATATTACCATTCACATATGTTCCACTTATATAGTTGTAATTAATATATATAAGGGTGATGACAACTTTGCAACCATACTGTATGGCAGGATGCAAGTGCTTCTTTCGCTGCGTACTAAAAAGTGCTAGTTCCGACATGTAGTCAATACAGTACATGTGATCATAAAGTGCAAGTGCCTTGTAAATAATTAATCCATTGTTTGCCACCTCCTAATCCATGTTCTACCATGGAATAATATGAAAAAGTGCTAGTGCATATTGAAATTTAAAATTCAAACTTCAAAACTTTTTTTTTTTTTTAATTCTTACAATTTGAGATTAACTTTCACAATGACCTCCTTTCATATTCTATGATGACTCCCACCTTGGAATTAAAATTATATGTATAAATAAATGAATTAATTATAATAATATTTCTTTATATTACCATCCTGACTCCAAAAATAAAAATTATATAATTACATTCAACCATTGTGCAACTTATATGTTTGTCAATTTCATTTTAATGTGGGGAGTTTTGTTGTTAAAATGAGCCACCTGATCTGGATACTTACTAGTGGCCTAAATGTACATGTAGATCCTCGTCTGTATAATTCCTGACGGGATTCTGGTGTTAAACAGCATTATGTATTTTGATTCCAACTGTCGCAATTTTCTCTCTCTATTACCTCCTCTTCTCATTTTGGTCATCTGATCGACTGCAAAATAGGTTAGATCTTCTAGTTTGCCCTTATGAATCTCATTTATGCCGCGTGCCACAAAATAGGTTTTATCATTATTTTTGACTGCCCGCATGTGTTGGAGTATACGAACATGGACCATGTGGATAGTGCTTCCTACATATAACTTTGGACAGGAGCACTGTAAGATGTAAACTACATGATCACTCCGGCAGTTCAGAAAGCATCTGATTTTCCATGGGTTTGTCATTAATGGGGACATGACTGATTTGGCGTTTTGGGCAATTGTACAGGCTTTACACTTTTGACATTTATAAAAACCTGGATTCGCACTTACCCAGCTCTCTGGTTTTATTAACTCCGGACTGCTGTCTACCAGCTCTTGCCTCATTGATATAGCTCTTTTAAACCTGTGGCCTGCGTTTTACCCCTGTACTGAGCATTGGGTCACTTCTTATTAGGTGCCAGTGCCTACTCACACAGTCTCTCACTATTGTGTGGTAGGCACTGTACCCAGTGATCAACCTTATTTCCTCTTTGTCCTGTCTCTTCGTTTCTTCCCTTCTTTCTTTTGGTCTAAGTAGGACATCTCTTTTAATACCACTGACCTTTTGTAGAGCTTGATTGGGCACTTGATCTTGGTAACCCCTTTCCACAAATCTCCTGATTAAACTTTTCTGAGCATCCTCCAGCACCTGCCTCTTACTACAATTTCACTTTATCCTGAGGTGCTCAGAATAAGGGATTCTCATTTTTAGTCTAGTAGGATGAAAGCTATTCGCATGTAGAATTGAATTGCCTGCCGTGGTTTTTCTGAATGTGCGTGTATGTAGTATGTTGTCTCTTACATATACTTCTAGGTCTAGAAAAGTTACTTGGGACCTACTGATGGTATCTGTGAATATCAAATTAAGTGTGTTGTTATTGAGTTGACTGATAAAAACATTTTGCAGAATCCACCGCTCCTTCCCAGACCACAAAGAGGTCATCAATGAACCTTTTCCAAAAAATCACATTCTCATTCCACTCCTTGGCATGATCAACCCTGAGCACCTGCTCCTCCCACCAGCCCATGTGCAAATTAGCATAGCTGGGGGCGAAGCAGGTGCCCATACACATATACATACATGCAAAAAAAGAAGCAGAGAACTCTGGGTAGTTCTTGAGTTTAGTTAGACAGCAGCTCCATTATAGAGCACTCTCAACACCAGTGACACTCTAAATATACTCACCTCAAATGTCTGCTTTTCTATCTAAGTCTTTAGGCGTGGGATTAGCACAGTGCCATCCACGCAGAGATAGAAATGGACAAAGGCTTTTGCCATTTCTACAGCAAAGTCTTTAAGCATAGGATTAGCACAGTGCTGTCCACACTGAGCTGTAAAATGGTCAAAGGCTTTTACCACTCCAGGCACAGTATTACAGCTTAGGATTTGTAAAATACCATCCAAGCCAAACTGAAATGAAGGGAAGCGAAGGGGGCCCGTTTCTCTCTGTTGTTCGCTGATTTCCTGCATAACTGACCCTGGCGGGAGCATAGCCCCAGGGTGCTGCATCTTTCCCCTAAAAAACTTACCCCACAGCAGCCACTGAGGTCGCCATTCACCCTGGTGGGACAAGTCCCAGGGTGCAACGCTTGGAAAACCAGCCCTACTCCCACTGCCACTGGTGTTACAGGTGAGGGGGAGGAGTTTTGACCGCTCTACAAAGAGCAGCCTCTCCCTCCGCGGCGCGGGATGCGCTGGGAGCAAAGGGGGCCCGTTGCTCTCTAATGCTCGCTGATTTTCTGCATAACTGACCCTGGCAGGAGCATAAGCCCACGGTGCTACATCTTTCCCCAAAAAAACCTACCCCACAGCAGCTACAAAGGTCGTCATTCACCCTGGTGAGACTACAAGTCCCAGGGTGCAACGGTTGGAAAACCAGCCCCACTCCCACTGCCACAGATGTTACAAGTGAGGGGGAGAAGTTTTGTCCGCTCTACAAAGAGCAGCCTCTCCCTCCGTGGCGTGGGAAGCACGCGGGCCACGTCCGGGCGAAGCCCGGGCCAAGGGTGGGCCCGTCCTTGCCCGTCATCACGAGGAGGAGGCAGGGCAGGGCCACCTCTCTTGGCTTTGCTGTTAGGGATTGTTTTGGGTAAGACATTGCTGACTTTTCACAATTCTTTAGCTTAATGGTATTTTCTGACCTGCATTTCATGGCATCTGTGATCGGTTGTTCGCCCTAAAGGCATTCAGAGCAAGCTCAACTAAACGAGGATCCCAAGTTTGCCACGTGAGCACATGGGAAGAGTCTTCCTCATTACTCTCTGTATAAAATTTGGACTGGGTTGATTGACTCTTGCACATTAGACTAAATTTGTTTTGACTTCTATACCACCAAAGTCCGCAGTCACTCGTTTCATTTTCTCCCCCTTTTCTCTTAACGGGCAAATTCTATTCCGTCCGCTCCAATATTTCTGTGAGCAACTGCCCTGTATCAAGGGTGGGGTGGGCTTGGTAAAAGGGATAACAAGCATAATGGGGAAACGTACCTGTGTGGTAAAACAGTCCCACCAAAAAATGACTACCACTCCCAGGTTACCACCAACCTCGATTGGCAGAATGCTCCAAAGACCGATAGGGGCGGTAACAACAGAAATTTAACTAACTGAGAGGCGCCTCTCTTTAACTCCTGATCTTTGCCCATTGTTGCCAAACCAGAACCCATTCAAAACCCCCACTCCGCCCTAACACCCCAAACAGAAACACTGCACTTTTGCCCGCAACAGGAAGAAGTCCCTGAAATGGAAAATCGCGAGGGGTATGCCACCAATACCTTACGCAAGACCGGCAAGCGCAAGCAAGCAAGCAGGGGGGCTCCAAAGAGTAAGAAAGCCAAAGGAGGGTTTACAACCAGCTCGACTATCCCCAGCCAGAGACTGCACTGCCAGCACACAAACCGATCTAGTTTACCTCTTTTGGGTTCAGAACATGGTTGGAGACTTATTGGCCCAAATAAAAATTCTCAGGAAGGAATTGCCCCACTAGCTGAGCGCCTATATAATCTGGAGACACTGGGGAACACTAGGGCAGCAAACATAATGACCCTGTTCAGTCTGCGGTGAGGGGGACTGATTTTAGCTGCCAGGCAGCGATGACAAGCTCGACATCTGTGGATAGAGAAAGGATACTTAGGAGTCACGACTCTACTAATCCGTGTGGGGCTAGCCGATCAAACAACCAAGCTATCAAGGGAGCTAAATCAGTCAAGCCGCCACCATCTAGACCAGATCAACAGCAGGCGCAAACCTATACCGATTGTCTATTACCTATGAACCCTAAGGCCGATACCAGGGGTAACAGCTTAGCTAACACCCCTTAGGCTGGAAACAAAAATGCTATCACCCCAACAGGGACCAGTGAGCACCGTGAATGGTGTAGAGGAGCAGAGACCATAGTGGGCAGCTTAGAAGCAACGATTCAACCAACTATTAATTTACCCCCGGCTGCAACCCTATATGTGGTAGTGTTGATGGGAGTACCGGTGCTTAAAAATGGCCAGAGCGAAACCTACTTGGAACTCAGGAACAAAAGCCTGTTCTGGCTAGCAAGGCACAGGCATCTACCCTATGAAAGAGCGGGAGAAATCATTATGGTCCGCAGAGCGAGTTGGGTTGGAACCAGCCCCAGGCTGAACCAGGGAGACTGTGTAGTCATACATTTTTTAAATCCCCAGACTGTACGCTGGTTACTGACACAAGAGATGAGACCCCAGGAGCCACGTACTGAGATACAATCTGTACCACTAGACTATTTTTACCCAAGTGCTCACCAACCAGCCAGGGCCAGTACCTCCACAGACCACTCTAGACGCCCATTGAATTTTCAGGACTACAGCCACAGGCAGCCCCCTCCGAGACCCCTACTGTTTAATGTACCAGTATGGAACAGATTTGAGGGCCTTAAAGAAGTGGATTGACAAATAGAGGGGGAGGGTAAAGGCTACAGAGGGACAACTATAGGGCATTACGGCGAGGCCGAGGTGCCTAGCGCACACCAACCAGCTGTGCATAATACTCCTGGGGTAAGGGCAGACATGTGGGGTAAGGAAATTCTAAAGCAGTGGGGAGTCGGTGATCATGCAATATTACTGGAAAGGTCCCCGGATCCACTATTATCCCCAGTGTCCAATTCCTTAAAATGCACTGAGATGGGGACAAAATTATCTACTGGGACCCTGGGTAACACCACTGAGGCTGCATTAGTAGGCACACATACAAAAGGAAGCCCTGCATTCAATGATGCCAAGGCCCCACAGAACTTAAGGAGGAAGTTAAAAGTTTTATCATGGAACGTTGCAGGCCTGAAAAACAAATTATCTTGTTCGGATTGAGGACTATTTGTGGACCAATTTGATATTTGTTTTTTTCAGGAGACCTGGGCACGTCAAGATTCGCACAGGGTGCGGTTTGCGTCATTCAACATCCCAGCCACCTCAGGAGGAAGGGCTGTATAGCCAAACAGTTGGATACTTTTTCCAATGACATCCAATGTGTATTGCTTAGCTTCCCAAACATTTTGGTACTGGCTCTCACTAATATCTATTCCCGCCCTGTTAGTGTGACCAAGGAATCACCAACGTTTGATCACCTGACTTCTTTTATCCCCGCGGTTCCCCCTAATGCTTGGGTAATAGTGGGAGGATATTTTAATTGTCAATTCGAGACACTTCCCGATATGACTGACTCAACTCCTAATGAGGAGGATGCACACTGGTCCATTCCTGAACCACAAATTCCACCAATAAAGGCCTGGTCTCCACTGGCAATCCAGATAAATATATTTACTCTGACCCATTCTCTGAGAGCATGCAATGGCCACCCTCAGACACACCAGGGAACTTCACTTTTAATAGAACCGACCAAGCTTCCCTTCTTGATTACATCTTAGTGGAAACAAAGCATTGTCACAGAGTTGTTGATTTTGTAGTATAGTCTCGCCATGACAGCGACCATAATGCTTTATCACTTGTATTGGACTTACCAGACCTGGGAACTGCCTCGACCAGAAGCTCCACCGCAGATAGCAGGCTAACGTTTGCCAACAACAACATAAAGAATAACATTGTGTGAGCAAGCCCAGTATAAAGCACTCTCAACACCAGCGACACTCTAAATTTGCTTACCTCAAATGTCTGCTTTTCTATCAAAGACTTTTAGCGTAGGATTAGCACAGTGCCATCCACGCCGTGATAGAAAGGGACACAAAGGCTTTTGCCATTTCTAGAGCAAAGTCTTTAAGCATAGGATTAGCACAGTTATAGTTAGAAAATAGAATTTTTAAAAACTTAGAAATCCACCGGAAAAAAACAAAGGTTACAGGGACGTTATACCAGCACAATAAGGTGTCAGGACCGAAATTTCAAAACAGCTTTAAATGATGGATGTATTAATTACCTGAAGTGAAGTCAGAGGTCTCCTTTGTAGACACACTTTCCATTCAGTTTGAATAAATGATATTGAAACACTGCCTGTGTTCAGCCTTTTCTATCCTAATTGTAGGTGCAATAAGTGTATACGGACAAATCCAGTTTTCCCGTTTTCGAATACCCTGGTGTGCAACTCAATTTTGGAAGTTGGTTCAGAACAAACTGTCTGACATTCATTTAATTGAGGGAATCTCTGCTCCAATCCTTTGGTGTCTCCGTTTTATGGTTTAAATTTCTTT
This sequence comes from Triturus cristatus, assembly GCF_964204655.1. Classification (NCBI taxonomy): domain Eukaryota; kingdom Metazoa; phylum Chordata; class Amphibia; order Caudata; family Salamandridae; genus Triturus; species Triturus cristatus. The sequence goes on along the minus strand of NC_140594.1, from coordinate 698,545,455 downwards.
ATTGGGTTTTCAAACAGATCAGAAACAAACACCGCACATTCGAATCAGCATTTCGGGTCCCCGTCTAAGCAGGGCATCATGCAGTGTGACATAACACCCCTCCTCTCTCCACCCCCCTGGACCTGGTTACCAAAAGAATAAGGAAGAAAAATAATAGTGAGGGCTTGATTGCTCCTCTAAGGTGCAACACTAATGAAGGTCTGTGGTTGAAGGCTGCGTGACCTCAGGAAGGCGCAGCAGGTGAAGGTATTTAGGGCAGGTAAGTTCCCAGAATTTTGATGTTAATAAAGTCAGAAATTATGCCCATAGTTTAGGAAATGCCGATCCCTGGTTATAGTCAGAGCGATTGATGCGTTCCATCCCCAGTGTATACCACATACGGTGTAGCCAGCCTAGGCGCGTCTGGATGTGCTCTGTACCCCAGTGGGAGAGAATATTTTGCAAGACCCCACCCAAAGCCAAGCTGATTTGTCTACCCCGTCGGAACTTGAAGGGGAAGGTGGTAGGGTTCGGGAGACCTATAATTAAGTAGCAGGGGAATCTAAGGAGCTCTGTGTCCAAGTGAGTGTCAATGTCCATGAGCACCTGTGACCAGTAGGACCTACATTTCGGGCATTCCCACAAGATGTGTAAAAGCGTACCTGGGGATCAACATTGGTGCCAGGACTCTGGGGATTTGAACTAATTATATTTATGAATCCGGCAAAGTGTGTAATACCAGTAGGTGATGATCTTTGTAGCCGTCTCAATACTGGCCACGTTAGGCGCAGTGTGCCACACCCTGCAGTAAATGTTGCACCATTCTCTAGTCGTCAGCTCCCTGCCTATTTCTGATTTCCTTTGTTTTTGGCTGTTGGATTTGGGGACCTCCATATGTGAGTTGATCAAGCGGTATAGATCTGAGACCAGGCGCTTGTAGGGTGTCCTCGACAAGAGCCAGCTCTTGAAGGGGGTAAGTTGTCGCTATGCGCCAGTGCGGTGCCAGTGAGACTAAGTGCGGCGTATTCAGCCCTTCAATATCCAACCCCGCTAGCTGAGCTATGGCTGCCTCAGGCTGTCTCCAGATCCTAGAAGCCCCTGTTCTCTTATGTATATGCTCAAGTTATATCACTTGGTGGGACAGGCTCTCCCTCTTACCGCGTCGGATTCTATTGTCTGCTGCCACTGTAGCTATAAATTACCCTCTGACGACCGCTTTTAGAACGTCCCACAGCGTGGCAACAGAAATCTCAGAGGTATCATTAATTGCCAGATAGTCCTGGATTGTCTTAGTGATCTGAGCTATGACCTCAGGACGGTGGAGCAAGGTGTCTCTAAGCTTCCAGGTTCTAAGGGAAAGGTTTGACCGTGGTACTGCGAGGGTCACTGTCATGGTGGCGTGATCATATAACAAGCGGGGCTCAATCTCTGATGATTGAACCACCGAGGCCACTTCATGGTACCTAAAAAATAATCAAGTCTGGCATCGGTTTTGTGGGCATGGGAGTAGAAGGTGAAATCTCCGGAGTTAGGGTGTGAGGTTCTCCAAAGGTCTACTAAGCCCAAGTCGCCCAGCCAAGTCTGTCCCGCTGTCGAAAGGGCCCCTGTCTGTCTGTGGCATTGTGCCGATCTGCTCAGGTCAGCAATGAATACCAAGTTCGGGTCCCCCTCCTAGCAGCACCAGCCTATCACGTGTGCCCATGACCACAGTCACAGCTTTGCGAAGAAAAGGTTTCTTGTCCTTTGTTGGGGGATTATATGGTGCCCACTGTGATGCTACTAGTCCCTACATGCAAAGAATATGCTAGGAGCCTGCCTTTAATCGCCGCCTGTTTGAGCCTCACCTTCCTCGGGAATGTCTTGGATACCAGACTCGAAACTCCAGCCATCTTAGATGGGGGGACCAGAAGAACTGATAGGGGAATGCCTTCGAGCGAACTCTATGTTGATCTTTGGGGAGAAGATGCTTTTCCTGCAGCAGACAAATGTGTGCCCCAGAGTTTTCTAGATAGGAAAGGATAGAGCTCTGCTTCAAACAATCAATCAATCAATCAGGGGTTTGTATAGCACGCTAATCACCGGTGAGAGTCTCAAGGCTCTGGGAGGTGGGGCTCCGGGATCAGTCGAAGAGCCAGATCTTGAGGTCCTTCCTGAACGTGTGCAGGGTCGGGGAGCATCTGATGTTCACAAGGAGCTTGTTCCAGGTATTGGCTGCGATGTAGGAGAAAGCTCTCCTGCCGGTTCTGTTTCTGCGGATGTGGGGGACCTCAGCCAGGGCGAGGTCGGCGGAGCGGAGGTTCCTCTTGGGTACATGGAAGGATACTCTCTCGTTGAGGTATTTGGGTCCGATGTTGTTGAGGGATTTGTAGGCGTAGGCGAGGAGTTTGAAGGTGACCCTCGATGGGGAGCCAGTTGAGGCCTCGTAGGTGTTGGGTCATGTGCTCATGACGTGGTGTCCTGAGGACGAGTCTGGCTACGGCGTTCTGGATGGTTTGGAGTTTGTGTAGAAGGGTTCTGTTGATTCCGGCGTAGAGAGCGTTCTAATAGTCCAGTCTGCTGGTTATGAGTGCGTGGGTGACATATTTTCTGCAGTCGGTGAGGATCCATTTGAAGGTCTTACGGAGGATGCGAAGGCAGTTGAAACTAGTGAAAGCGACGGCGTTGATCTGGCGTTCATGGAGAGGGAAGAGTCAAGGATGATGCCGAGGTTCCGAGCGTGGTCTGTTGGGGTGGGTGGGTTCCCGAGGGCGGAGGGCCACCAGGTGTCTTCCCAGGCGGAGGTGCAGGGTCCGAGGATGAGGCCCTTGGTCTTCTCTGAGTTGAGCTTCAAGCAGCTGTCTTGCAGACAGGCTGCTACGTTCTTCATTCCTTCCTGAAAGCAAAGTCGGATGTCTTCGGGATTCTTTGTGAGTGAGAGGATGAGCTGGGTGTCGTTGACATAGGATACAATGCTGAGCTCATGCTGTCTGACGATGGCGGCGAGGGGGGCCATGTAGATGTTGAAGAGCGTGGGGCTGAGTGATGATCCCAGGGGTACTCTGCAGTTGATTTCTGTGGGTTCGGAGAGGAAGGGAGGGAGTCGAATCCTCTGGGCGTGGTTAAGGCGCGTGGTTAAGGCCCTTAACGTTGAGTGTTAAAATCACTAATTGATGAGGGCTTCAAGTGAAGAGTAGCTTTTGGTGAATCCCTGAACTGCGCTAGCCCAGCTCCATCTGTTCCGAAGGCGTGGGCAATCGGTTCGTGTGTGAGATGACAGAAATGAAATGTGCGTGCACGTCTTGTAACCAGGTCCAACAAATCACCATAACAAAAGCCCCTAGAGGCCAACTTTAACAAAAAGCACATATTCTCCAAAGGAAGAACTGTGTCCAGGATGGGTGTCTCCATGAAATACTAAAGGTGGGGAGGAATCTTTATGGCCCCCCTCCCTTTTCCTTGCCGGGCCCTAAACAGAAAGGGACAAGGAAGTTCAGAGAGAGCAGATGTGGGTAGTAGGAGCGTTACATATCATGTAGCCGTCAGCCCAGCTGAGTCTCCTGCCAGGGTGACCAGGACCACCTGCCTCCTCCTAGCGATAGTCTCAGGGTCTGGTCGCAGTCCAGGTAGAGGGGATCTTGAGCCTCCGGGCCCAAAAACCCACCTCTCTCATAGCCTCGTCTCCTGGGGCTGGGGTGCTCCGGGGAGGAGTCCTTAAGGCTGATCAGGCGGCATGCCTTCTCCAATGAATGGAGCTGGTAGAGCTTCCCCTCTAAGTAAAAGGCAATACAAAAGGGAGTAGGACACCTTCCCTGCTTTCAAAGATGGGAGGTTACCGGCCAGAAAGCCTTATGCTTCTGTAAGGTAGATGCTGCCAAATCTTGATGTAGGAGAGGAGAGTGACCCTGAAACTGGATGGGGTGTTTGTCCCGGGCACCCCTTAGGATTACTTCCTTGAGGATAAAATCGTGGACGCAAGTAAGAATATCTGGGGGAGGTCCGGCCAAGGCCCTCCTGGGCTCAACTCTTTGTGCATGGTCGATCTCGATCGTTACCTAGAGGCCAGCACCCAGGATGGCTCTAAACAGCTCAGATACAAAGGCAACAATGTCCGATCCCTCTGTCCCCAAGCAGTGCCCCGGATGCGAATGTTGTTACGCCAGGACCTGTTTGTTACGTCTTCAGAGTGGGTCTGGAGGTCCAGATGCTGGTCTCGGAGGCGCAGGATCTCATTAAAAAAATTAATGGTAAGATTTTCTGATGTATTTGGTTAGGCAAACTATCACAAGGGATTTTTAATTCTAAATAATTAGACAAATATACATTTAATTGATAACCAGCAAAAAACTTTATGCTGTTTTCTACTTTCAAAAAATCCAACAAAAAAATTGAACTAAAATATTGTCCATACTTAACACATAGAGTTGGAGACTGTAGCGTGGAGTGCGAAAATGACGAGTAGCAGATACTATGTAACTCACTTTGAGCGTGCATAAGGCTCGAATCCATATAGTGTCCACATTTGAAAGCTCAGTTTGTGGCTATACCAACATTCACATGCTAACTTTCATAGAGATTAGGTTTGAAAACATGCCTTGGTCTCCACCAGATAACATTCAATGTTCCCGGTCATTTTGAGTTAAGTCAAATAAACATTGAGTAATTTATATGCATTAAGCCCTTATTTTCTCATGTGCTCCAATCGAAGGGCAATGATCTTGAAGTCTATATGGACACTCTCAAAGAGGTTATGTCTATGAAAGGTAGTGGTCACCTAAAATGGCTGGGTAATGTCTAGTCTGATCCAAAGGAAATTAACATGGGTATAACACAGATTGAAAAAAATCCATTTAGTTGCATAGAATAAGCAAGAATTTCTGGGGTATTCAAGTTAAGGTCGATAACAAATCGATCTTGTGTGTTCAAGAAAATGACTAGATTTGAGCAATACCTACATTATGGGGAGCCAGAAGGTGACGAGATTGGTGAAGCGCTTTCGTGAAGGGGATCTTACTATATGCAGATTTTAGTAAGACTTGACTAACCCTTTGGGATAATGTTGCCTTTCTATTGCAGAAACCAAGGAGCATTTTATTTATTTTCCTATATATGAAGCCACACAAAAAATCTCGAATACGTTGACTAAGTAATATTGGTATAAGGCATTATGGAGCTGTCTTAACGTTATATAATCAGATACCTCACAGCTTTCAGTTTTTGCTATTCCCAAAATAGTTGTTTTCTGCATGGCAAATGTTATCCAGGACTCATAATACAGGCCTTGGTTAGTGTCACAAATTGTAGTTGGGTGTACTGACCTGTTGTGGGATGCTGAACTGTTACTCTGGTGATTGATATTGTGACTAAGGGCTTGATCTAGAGTTTCGTGGATCTGTACGGGGCGTCAAAAAGCATAGATTTACCCTTGAAGATTCATACGTCCAATTTAGTGTATGGTGAGTTGACGGACAAAAGTCTATCAACTGTTCACCAAATCCACAGAATTTTCATTCATCCATCGATAAAGTTATACTTCAAACATTATAGAAGGAGTGAGTGAAAGCAAATACTCCATCCCTAGGGTACACTTTCCGTCAACTGAAACATTGCAATTCACCCTCCACACCTGTGTTGAAGGAAAAAGACCATAAATGGCCCAAACCTTTCCAAAACAACTACAAAATCTTCTCAGACAGAAATGCCTGGGCGTTTATCTGACAACGCTGGATGAACAACAACAACATTTTCCACAGAACTGAAGGTAAGTAAAACGTTTGAATTTTTTTTAAAATGCACAGTGTTAAGTAGCATTGCAAGTAAATGTAACTTTGTGAACTCCAAAACGTTTCTAACTTTACATTAGCCAGTCTCCCTTTATGGCTAATGTCTCACACCACGCACCTATATAAAATACCTATTATTAATTTTCCTACCTACGCACCCACCACTGAAGTTACTATGTGAAAGCACTTTTTTTTTAAAAGAGTACTTGTTCACAATTACCTATAATTTTAATGCCCTATGACTAAGCCTATTTAAAAAATAAAATGCAAATTCTATTTTGTAATGGAAGTGTTTTAGATAACTCAGAACTATTCAAAGTGCAACCGTTATCACACTTTACCCACATAGCACACACGTCACAATCATATCAATCAACCATGTACCCTAAGTACAGATTTCCTCTACCCAGTTATTGATACGTTAGGTATAAAAATCTGCCACATTATATCTAGGGGTGTACACACTGATATGCTGGACATTGTAGCCTTATCCTTAACCTAGGTGTAGGAATACATAATCCATGGGATGGGCTAAATGTGAACCGCAATATCTCTACCTAGACCTCCATTTATTGTATAAACTACCATCTTTTTTAATATAGTCACACACTACCACTCTAAATGTCACTTACAGTAGAACCGCACACCAGTAAAATCACTCTCTTTAACACATGGGAATGGGACTGTGCTACATCTCCCACAATGCAACACATGGCAAATAGGAAGACCTGAGAATGGAAGTACATGTTTAACATTGCAAACATATTGGAATATGCAATTGCATATTGTATGAAAGTGTATTACTGTTAGGGGTGGAAGGTTACCCACCTCAGGGATGAATGACTCTAACTTGTCATGGTGAAACCCAATGTTGCAAAATTAATCTGAGCTCAACCCCTTGGGAGATATGGCACAAAACAGACAGGCTTACTTTAGAGCAGTCTGTAAAGTATTTTTGCAGCACCAAAACAGTAATAAAGTCAAAACATCAAACAAGAAAAATCCAGAACTGATTTAAAACAGTAGACTAAACTTTTCTAAACAAAACCTAACCAAAGAAAATCCTCCAAGGGGAACTGGAGATATCATTAGGTCTCGCCTGACCCAGCGCATGCATTGGTCTGGCGAGACTTATTGAGAGGGCTCTAAAAAGTGCTACCAGGCCAGCCTAGAGCTACAGTGCATGTGCGAGGGCGCGCGCGCCGCGCTTTACCGCGATTACTTTCACCTTCACTTTAGAGACTGCTTTGATGTTTGATCGTTATCGCGATTGCGATCACTTTCACTTTCGCGGCCTCATGGCCGCTTGGCATAGCCAAAAAGTCTCGCTTTTGGGACCTTATAAGTATTTAGTTATGCAACTGTTGCATGGCTAAACTCTTATAAGGTCCCAAAGGCGAGACATATTGGCTATGCCAATGCTTGTTTTTAATAGGTTTTATGTAAAATGACACCAAAAAGCACAAACAGCCAGTGACAGTCTATGAAAGCAGTAGACAAGAAGCTAGGTACGTTTCTGGCCGGAGGGCAGGTCTGATACACCATGCGGGTTTGTCTCAGTGAACAATTTTACCTTCTGATTTGGTCTTTTTTATGGAGCTTTGCCATGAGGTCCTGCTGACGGTGTCAGAGGTCTTGAAAGTGCAAACATTTTCAAAGTCCCAGCACTTAAGGCCCAAGATCAGTTCAGCAGAGGCCACCAGCAAGGTCCAGTTGAAGTCCATTTGGTACCGGTCAACTGAACCCTTCAATTAAATGGGCTCTTGCAGCTTGTTGTGTCACTGCAGACACACAAAAGATCAGCCACATGAGTCACGGAGTACACTTCTTTGTTCTGTGTACAAGAGGGAGCATATGCAGTATTTGAGGGTCTCTCTCAGGTCATAGACAGTAGATCAAACTCTTTTGATCTTGTGAAGGTCCAGAAAGTGTTCCGATGAGTGTTACCTGGACTGTCACATTTATGATTTGCATTAGTTTGTGCATGTGTGTAACTGCTTGACACTCCCTAACTAATAGGTAAATGTTTCTGGGGGCAGCTCTCCCCAAGTGTGAAGCACAACCTAATTGCCTTACTGCAAACAATCCCACAGTGCACTTCGCCCCTAAAGTCCTAAATAGTAGAACTCCCTCCTCCCTTGTGCAGTTATCTTGTATCCCCATGTTAGGCCTGAAGCCAACTTTTAAAGGTCAACGCTTTGGATGGTGTTGCAGTCCACACACCGCCTGTAACTTCTAGGTCCTGTGTGCATTTTGTACACCATATCCTAGGGACTTGTAGGCAAGTTAAATATGTTAATCAGGTATAAGCCAATTTTACCATGTTTAAAGGGGAAGCATAGGTACTTTATCCCTGTTTAACAGGGGTTAACTGCATTGAGTACAAACACCAACAAAAAGTAGGTCCAGAAAAAGGAAAAACATCCGAGGTGCTCATGAAGAAAACACAGATTTGCTAAACATATAACAAATCTTTAAACATTTTTTAAACAAAATATATTGTTGTGAGAGGAGTCAGTTCATGTTTTTGCAGTGACCGGCAACAGCCGAAGACGAGGAAGACGCGGAAGACGCCGATCCCGGCTCCCGGCCCCCGCTAGCGGCTAGCAGCATCGTTCCTGCCTCTGCCCGCTTCAGTCTCGGTCCCCGCTTTCATCAGCGGTCGGCGGGACCGTGTACCATGGACTGCAGACCGGATCGCGGATTGTGAGGATTGCGGTGGTAGCGGTGTGCAGCGGCCCTCCCTTGTGACTACCGTGATTCACCTGTGGCTTGTGGCCTGGGGAGTACGGTGGTAGTCAGTCCATTCTCTCTCTCTCTCTGACCCCCACCCTTAATCCTTTGCTTTTACCCTCAGTTGCAGCTCTTGCGAAGCTGTGAGCAGGGCGGTGGTGGAGGTGGGGTGAGGTGAGGGGAGAGGAGCCGCCGTGCTGCAGTTGTGACCCGGCGAACGATTCGGGAGGCGAGAGACTGCGAGACACTGCAATACAGCGAGACAGTGAGAGACTGCGGACACGCGGGTGCACAGAGGAGCGGCAGATTCAAGATATCCAGGGGGACAATTGCGAAACAGTAAGTGGGAGCCAGCAAACTTGTTTGGTGCGAGTCCAGCTGATCTGGGGCGCGTCCGGTCGACAGTCCGTCAGTGTGTGTCCTCTGGGTCCTCGGATACAGAGGCAGTTTGTCTAGAACAAGCGCAGCCGTAATTCAGCCCTGAGTGCCCCGCTAGCCCCTCTAGCCCACCTCAGTCCACCTCAGCCCCTCCATTACCCTTCATTAATCATCCGCAAGGTCCACCTGTAAAGATCACCTGCAAAAACAACAAGGGTCATCAGTCCTCAGTACCAGTTCTAGTACTGCGACAAATACACAGGAAGGACAAGGAAAAGGATAAGGAAAAATTAGATACGGCGCAGCAGGAGTCGCTCACGCCAGGCTGTCTTTCAAAAAGTTTATAGCTATCCTGACTGTTTAGGGTTCCAGAAACCCGGCCACCCAAGAGTCAGCAGGCAGGCAGGCCCATTAAAACAAAAAAGAAAACTAACAAATCAACAAATCAGCAACTAGTAAATCAACCGGAGGAAAAAAAAAATCTGTAAAATAAGCAAAACAAGCAAATAATAACAACAAAATTACAACAACAAAACTACAGCAAAAACTAAAAAACCAATGGCTCAAATCAATCCATTCAATTAACCTACTAACCAATCCTTACTTATTTTATTATTCCATTATTCAACTAACCAACTAACCTGGCCACTCGTCTAACCAATCATTAGGAACCACTAGGATGTCGCGCAGCCCCTTATATAAAAAAAAAAAATCCCCGGGATGAGATCAGGACGAGTAAGAAAAGCTCCATCAAGGTCCACCAAAAAGGTGCAAAGAAAATGGACCTCTGCGAACATCTGGTAAAATCCGCGACGGCGTCTATGCCGCTCCAAACACTTGCAAATTCAAGAACAGCCTCTGATCCAGGGCCTGTATATGCTCAACCAACTGCTAAAGAGCTAAAATTCGGCTCTAAAGAATTATCAAAACCTACAAAAATCAAGGCATCATTCAGGGACTATTTTAGACTACAGTACCGGCGATAGCATGGAAGAAAGTAACCAGCCCTTCGGGCAAACCGCAGGTACCCCCTCCGCAGGTACCCACCCCTGTAGCCACCGAGTTACTGCCATATCAAATTATGGTTCGGTCACTGATTCATGGGGCCGCCAGAGGGCCCGATAACTCAACACAAACTAGCTCTTCACTAACAACAGAATTCCTCTCCAAAGGCGCCTTAGAAACCCTTGACGACAGCCAACCACAGCAGGCTTCTTTTCAACCGCTAGTTCACCATACAGCTCAACCAGAACAAGCTTCTCCTAATGTAATCACCCTCAAAGACGTTCACCTGTCAACTTTCCAAACATTTTCAAACCCAAGCCCGTTTTCTCCATCTGTATTTAATTCCTTACTCGAATTTAAACCTGACCAGCAAATAAAGAGTCCTAAAGTCTTACTACCACAGGTCATGGCCTACCCGCAAGCTGTTTTCAGTATCCCAGACCAGCCAGAGTCGGAAACTTTCCAAGTTAAGGTGGATCAAGGGACCAAGATAATCCAACGGTTATCCTAGAAGGGTCGAATAACAACATAATCTACAACTCTTTAGACTTATCATTCTTTACCACTGAACACAATAAGTCTGTAGTGCAGGATAGATCCCCGTCGACCAACCTTAACAACCTATTGTCCCAATTATTGCAAACTTTCCAAACAACATCAGCAGCACTAACATACCACTCGGACAAAATGGACCTGCAGGTACACCTACTAAACACACTTGCGGTGTATACTGCTGGGATCGACCAAAAACTGGAGGCACTTAATGCTCTTATCACAAAAGCTCAAGCCCAAACTCAACTGGTCCAATCAGTATGCTGCTGCTCTCCCATAATCGATTCTTTATCATCTTTGCCTAAATTTCTCTCAGCAGTTCTAACGGAAATAAAGAAGCCCCCAGCGTCCGAGTCATCAGACCCCTCACCTCAGGTCCCGAGCCCGGTGCAGGGTTCATCTCACCCGAAAGTCCAATCCCGACTCCCTTCCCCGCACTCCACGGAGTCAGCGGACGGCAAATCAATCCCTATTGAACCGTCCAACAATTATAACACACATCGGCTGTCAAAACGGGAAAAGAAAAGACAACGAAAAAGCTGGACTAAACAAATAGTAGAAATTAACACCTTAAACATGAGTAACCCTCCAATGAGTAACAAAGAGCTTCCGGGAAAAGCACCCTCGACACCACTGTCGAAAGGAGAACAGTCGAGCCTGCAATTAACATCGAATCAGTTGGCCCCACAGACCGAATCTCCACATCAGACCGGTCAACAGCTAGGGCTACCTCAATTCAAGCAAAACCTGGCCTCAAACAATTACCAACAAAGCGACCAACACTTGAAGCAGGGCAACATAGTCCTGCAACTTTCCAGGTGCCAGCTCCAGAAGCCAGTTCCTCCCGTCTCCCTATTGCTGAGGACAACAAATTGCGTACACAGCGTATAGCCACAGAACCTGGTCGTAAGAACTCGTTGAATTTAGCAAGCTGCCATGAGTTGGTGGCCCCAAGCAAATGTCCTCTTACCCCATCCCCAATCACCCATCATAGGGAATCGCCCCTTTCATCGCTCACCATATCTACATCAAAAAAGTTAATCGAAGAAAAATCAAAGCAAACAAAGCCAGTGATGACCAATGAGTTCTGTGAGCACCCAAGCAACACCCAAAGCGCCAAATTGCTGCTCATTCCAGAATATACCTCCAGAGGCTCCCACGACATCCTCAATCGAGGGAATATACTAAAACTCTGTAAATCATTACCAGACCTGAGTCACCTACACTCGAGAGATATAATTGCTATTGAATTCATCCCAACTACGGCGAAGCTACGCAAGTAACACTGGCAACCACGGCAACACGGGACCTGGTTCTGACGAAAACTGACCAATTTAAATCCTGCGGTATAACAACTATAATACCAAGCGCTCCCCGCTATCCTCCAATACTGGAAAACAATCAGGCCTGTACTTCCAGCTCTCCATTGGCCCCCTTTTCAGTACTGAGGTCCGCGAGAAGCAGCTCACCAACAGGAATCCCAGAGCCTACAACCAATCAGCGAAACTTTGACGGAGTAGATTGGTTATGGTTGCCGGGGCCCTAACCAGAAACCGGACCGATTGAACCACCACTAACCACGGTCTAACAATATGCTCCTGGAACATCAACGGATTTGGGCAGGAAGAACAATCCGCCCCCACTCTGGACTTTTTAAAAGAACACAACATCCTCCTTTTACAGGAAACATGGGCAGGAGAAAGCATTCCAATAGTAGGCTACCTGGAGTTTATGACACCCGCTACCAGACAGTCCAATTTTGGCAGACTAAGTGGCGTTCTCTCGATCTATGTATCAACAAAACTATCCCAATGTATTGAACAGATTAAATTTGAGGAGGATTGGCTCTCTGGAATTATTCTGGGAAGTTCTCCTACGGATCCTCAGCTGCTCATCCTCAACGTCTACATCTCTCCCTGTACCACTAAGAAAAAACTCAAAATGGATTGATTGATCAATACCATCTGTAACTTATTTGGCAAGTACAGCAGCACACCCAGCATAATTTCAGGAGATTTTAACACCAACCTCTACTGCAATCTTGCCGAGGACACAGGACTGATTTCCCCACACTTTGCACCTCAGTCAACTCCTGCTGGAAAGAAACCCTTGACATTGGGTGAATATGTCGTAATGCAGCTCAGCAGCTTAGGATTTACCTTACTGAATGGGCACCTCTCCACTGACTTCCCGCCTGCACGGACCCGGTCAGATGGTAGAACCTTCTCGTTTCTGGACTTCACTCTAGGGAGTAGAGAAACACTGTCCCTGATCAAGAGCTATCAAATTGCACCACAAGGAGAGAGTGATCATCGGGCACAAATAATAACATTATCCAACACCACCCCATGCCATCAAGAACTTGCCCGTACTCACTCAGGCAGCTACACAGAGGACCTAAAGCGGATAAAGTGGTCGGACACCTTGGCCCCTTCTCTGATGGAAAAAAGCAGAGAGCCTTATTACATCAATCCCTAGAGTCAAATATCCATGCATGTTGTCAGTGGCTGGACTTCCCTTATAAACCATCTACTCAATGAACTGCCACTGAGGAGGGGCTCGAGAAAACAAATCCCTCAATTCTGCATCTCAAAAGCCACAAGAAAATTAAGAACTGACAGAAACCGTGCACTTCAATTATCAAGAAAGAACCCGAGCAACAAAATCAACTTCAACAACTATAAGCAAGCTCAAGCAGCTTTTAGAAACTCAACATGAAGTGAAAAACAAGCGGCCTTGGAGCAATTCTGGCTGAAGCTTTTCTATGAATGCAAAAACCCTAACTTGAAGCAGTTTTGGTCCCTCGTAAATAGGAGCACACAAAGTACAAGTGGGTATGGCAGTGCAAATATCAGTGAGGCCGTACGGAGTAAGTTTTAATCTCTCCAGTTTGGGGACATCAACATAAAAGATGCTTGTACCAAATCCCCTAGTCTGGTTAACTTTATGATCTTATCCCCTGGACTGGAGAGCCCGAGACGAACTCGCCCCGTAAAAATACCACCTGAAGAACCAGCGCATAAGCAAACAGCGAAAAAGAACGATATAACGCTAGAGCCCACGGTGACACCTGATGACTTACAAAACAAGATCTCGCACTTTATAACGAAAGCCAGAGCTGAAGGAGCCCCAGGCCTGAATGGTCTCCTCCAGGCCATGATTAAATCTGATGTCAACCTATGGTCAGAATACCTGACCCCCTTGTTTCTCTATTGCAGACTAAACAACACGGTGCCAGAGTCCTGGCGAGGAGCAATTATCCACCCAATTCATGAAAGTGGGAAGAGAAACTAACCTAAAAATTACCGAATGATTGCGCTTCTCGACATGGAATCTAAGTATTATGCTAACATTCTATTGGAAGAGCTACAGGCCTGGGCCGAAATGACCGCGCGCCTCCCTTTTAACCAGACGGGCTTCGTGGCCAACTCTGGTACCACAACCAATCTGTTAACGTTAACAGTCCTGATGGAGAAAGCAACAGTCCAGCAAACCCAGATGCACTGTTGCTTTTTAGACTTTAAAGCGGCCTTCAACCGCGTGCCCAGGGGTCTGTTATGGCAGAAATTAAAATCGTGGGGCGTACCTCTGCCTCTTCTTTACGCAATAGTTCAACTCCATACTGAAACATGGATAAGAATTTAGCTGGGTGAAGGCTCTCACGTGTCCAGGAAGATTCGAACTGAGACTGGCGTCAAACAAGGTTGTGTGTTGGCACCACTTCTTTTTAATTTGTTTATATCTGACCTATCTCCCGTACTCGACAGTGTAAATTGACATCTTCCTCAATTAGACGGAACCCGCATTAGCAATTTACTGTATGCTGATGACTTAGTATTGTTATGCCACACAAAAGTGGGTCTCCAGAGGTTACTGGACGAACTGCTACCCTATATGACAAGAAATCGCTTAGAACTGAACCTGTCAAAAACCAAAACAATATCTTTTGGGAAGCAAAAGAGGTCAACATAAAGGTGGTATTTCAACGACACAAAGCTAGAACCAACTTCCAGCTACAAATATTGGGGAATCTTTCTCGATACCAGATGTACATTTATCAAGCACAAAGAAGCACTAAAAACCAAAGCCTTGCTGCAAAACCATCAAAAAAGCTACTTGGCCCGAGCCTAACTCCCATTCCGAAAGTGATGAAGGCTTAGGTAATTAATTCCCTGGCGTATGGGCACGAGATCACTAAGGGCATAAACAGTACATTAATAAATAAACTAACAACTAAAATCTTTAAACGAGCCTTCCGGTTGTCAAGATCTGCCTCGCCAGCCCAAGTGAGATTAGAACTGGGACTACAAAATCACCATGGAGTAGAGGCAGGCGCATTTATAAATCTGTGTCGTAGACTGCGCCGTGCTCGGGATGGTTCCCTGGAGGCTCGATTATGGCAGTAAATACAGAAAAATCAGACCAGCCAAAAGTATCGGCAACTCCTGGATTGCAGTTTACAGTTATTAGGAGTAAAAGACCTCTGGGAAACAAACCCCACCCACCCGGTGTTAAAGATCGCCATTAAAAAAACTGTTAGACTGTGGTCCTTTCACTCGGACAGGGCAATACTGTCTGAAAGGAAACACGCTTGGGCTGTAATCTCCAATTTTAAACTGGGTGTTCAGCCGCACAATCTATCAAGCACATACACACTTTATTTGAAACAAAAGTTTTTAGCCTTGAGGACGGGTGACTGGCCCTTTCTGAAGAACCTACCTGAATGGCGCAGGTCAGGTAGCAGTATTGAATGCAGGTTTTGTGGGTATCACTCTGAAACAATGGAACACATCGTTTGTGTATGCCCTGCATTGCTCATGGCCAGACGGTCATTGTTGCGAGGCCAATGGATCAGGTTGGGAGTTCGATATACCGCCAAGCAATAATGTCCGCTCTAAATCCTGACAACACCAAGTTAAACATTGGGCTTACGAAATTTGTCCGCAAAACGTCAAAACTACTGGAAGCCACATCCATAACCAAACCCTCCTCATCTTAGCATGGCGGCCGAGTTAAAAGGCTCAACAATCGAATTAGAGACTCTACTATCAGAAACTCAGAGCGAGGTGCTCCAGCAGAACATTATTAGCCCATATTGATCCCCCTAATTTTTTGTAATTTAAACCCACCGTTTTTAACATTTATTATTGTCATTTTTTTATTGTTTGAACCAGTCGTGGTTTAAATTGTAAGTGGTTTTTTTAACCAATCAATAAAGAGTGTTATTATAATTTTTATTATATTGCCCAAACAATGAATGGAATTATTATGAACACAAAAGTAAAAAGATAACAAAAAACTCATCCTCTTTGTTTTTTCAAATATATATATACATAAACATTTTTTTAGAAATCAAGGTCGGGAGCTGCCCAAATAGGAAGTGTGCTATCATTGTCCAACAACTAACAAAGTAGCAAAAGCCTTCAGGCACGGTCCTTGCCATCTCAACACATGTATCTATCTCCTCCTCAGACGACTCACCATCCTCCTGGAGTTGATGTCATTCCAGGCACTTAAATCTTTGGATGAGGTGTTTTTTTTTGTATCTTTTTGGAAGGGGCAGGGCCATGTGGTTCTGGAGAGGGAGTGAGATGAGAATGGCGAGGGTGTGGGAATGGGTTTGGCGAGTAGGGGAGTGTTTGGGGATATAGGAAGGTTTAGGGGCTTTGGGTGTGGTTCGGCCAGTTGTAATAATGGACGGAGGAGGAGGGCTGGTGTCAAAAGGAGAAATTGGGCTGGGATGTGGAACTGGGTCAGGGCTTGGAATGGTGGCAAGTGATGGAATGGGATTCGGGGTTTGGATTTGGACAGATGGGGAATGCTGTCGTGGTGACTTGGGGGTAGAGGGAGGAATAGAGGTAGATGTGTCGGAAGCACTAGTGTCAGAGGAGGCACTAATAGACAGGCAGACAGGGCAAAGCGCCTGCCATCCAGGATGTCCATGACTGGTGCCAGTTGCTGATTGACACCCTAGAGGGCATAAGGCAACGCCTCGTGCCCTACAGAGAGGTTCTTCAGAACTTCAAGGGCCAGTGCTGGCAGCAAGAGGGCATGAAGAGAGGTGCCTATGGTGAAGGAGACTCTCAGTCTGTTTCTGGACTAGGTTTTGGCTCTTTTCCTTGGGTACAAGAGTGAGGGTGCTGATGGTAGTAGTGGTAGTGGTGCAAAAAGGAACAGATGAAACATCTTGGAATGGTTTGTCCACCACCATGAGGGACTGGACTTCGAGTCAGAGTCTGATGTTGTACTGGTCTCTTGCACAGCTTCGTCATCTTTAGTGCCATTGAGTCCCTCGTTTATGGTGGCTGCAGCTTTCAGCTCCCTGTGGCTCTCCGGTTGCTGCCCTGAAGTTTAGTCCGCGTCTCCCACACGAGTTCCAGAAGAAGTGGAAAGCACACCTATGCGCACGTCAGTTACCGAGTGCAGAGTCAATTACAACACTTGCACACACCAAAGAGGCCCAAACGTACCTTGTTAGAAATTGGGGGTCTCTAGTTGGCAGAGGTATGTACCTTTTCCAAGTAGGGGCCCTTCCTTCTAGTCAGGTCAAGGTGATTACACTTCTAAAATAACCCCTGCTCACCCCTTGGTAGCTTGGCACGAGTAGTCAGGCTTATCTCAGAGGCAATGTATAAAGCATTTGTACATAACACACATTAATGCAGTGAAAACACTGCAAACGGGCACCACACCAGTTTTTGAAAAATAGTCGATATTTATCTGTGTAAAACAAGACAAAATGAAAAAAATCCTACATACAGTAATTAAAAGATGAATATTGCAAAAATGGACTTGAAATACAGTTCCTTGAAGTTGATTGCTCCGTCCTGGGCTATCACTGAGTTGTGAACAAGCAAATCCAGCAGTTCAGGCTGACCGTGGCGTTACGGGCCAGCTACGGTGTTGGGAAGACCCATAAACAGTACCTTGAAAATGCAGGGCGTCATGGACCTTGTGATGAGCTTCGAAGAGGCGGTGTCCTTGGCTCCAAAGATCGATGCAGGAGTCGTCGGGCCCTTGAAGTCACAAGTGTTGCAGGTCGAAGTCAGGAGCGCCGGCAGGCGTCGGGGCTGCTGTGCGAAGTGGAGCAGTGCGGCATGCAGTGGGGCGGTGCTCGTGGTGGTGCTAGGAGGTCACAGTGCATGCAGGGGTGTTATTGCTGAAGCACTGTAGTTGGTAGACAATCTGCAGTTGATGGCGCCGGTGTCAGTGAAAACTCCAATTATAGGACCAGTGGGGCCCTAATCTCCACGCACATTTGCATTCAGGTGAGAACCTTGAAAAAAATTTTTCGGAATAGTTAATAGGCTAATATATACTTAAACTGGCTCGATCCAAACTTGTGGTGAAAAAAATAAAACAATGTCAAATCAACGTGTCCATGATTGTAGCAATTTATTCATTGCCAAAATGTTACTTGAATCTCCATCTTTTTCTTTATACAATCCAAATCCAAATTTTTCAAAAAATTACCTTTATAAATGCCCAATGCATTTCGAGCCTACTGGCTCTTCGTCGGGGGCTGAGTATCTGGTGAGAAAATAAACAATGTATATTTTCTAAATGAACATAACAATGATGTCTAAAATGTCAGTTAGCAAACATGATCGAATTCCTTGTGTAATAACAATAAAACATGCTGAAACTCAATTGGGTGAGTAAGCTAAGTGAACAAGATAATGACCAAGAGTGACCAGCACCATAAAGTGTTTGAATAAAGTTGTGTGAAAACAGAAAGAAACAGGAAAAATGAAAGGCTTGCTAAAGCTATTACCTTAACGTTCAATGAATGAAAAAAACGCTCTTCAGAACATAAAGTCCGATCTGAAAAGAAAAACCCATGGTGATGTCAGCTCAAAAACAATGTAAACAAGAAGCGCCCAAGGACGATCTAGTCAAAAGTCTTACCAACAAGGTTCAAAGTTGTCGGCCTGATTTGGAAGCCAAAAGGTAACGAGCTGTCGGTTCAAAGACCAACAGGAGAGACTGATAACGGCGGGAAAGAAGTTTGCGCGTATAAAAAAGCATACCAAAAATAAACAAGGTGACTAACAACGAGACCCAAATCAAAACAAGAGAAACTCTCGTGTGTGTCGGAACTGTACTAAAAATAGACAGGGTGACTAAAAACGAGACTGATGACGATGAAGTGGAAGCTCCACGGAAGTGGAAACTATACTAAAAAAACTATACGAGAAATGAACGGGGTACCTGGAGGCGTGAACCCTGGTCCAGATGAGGGAAACTCTCGCGAGTCTGGATACTATGCTGGAAATAGACAAAGTGGCTAAAAACGATGTAAAAGATGCCGCCATCTTGGAAGAGGGCGAAAAGAACCTAGAGATGGAAATTATAAATGTGATAAATGAGATCGTGTGTGACAAATGCAATGTATACCTGAAGAAATCAAAAGATGCATAGGTGAGGTCACTGGTCATGGTAGTGAGACCCAGGGGAAGTGGGTGATCACATTAATATGAGTATGCAGTGCTATCCTGATACAGAGAGCTGTAACATGAATACATTATAAGTAACAAGCATAATCTATTTTGTCATTGATGCCTTTATCCATTAAGGTGTCCAGTCGCTTAATCCAATAGGTCTCCCTCTGTAAGAGACTCCTGGTAAGATCTGTATCTTGACGTTGCTCAACTCTTTCTAGCACAGAGAATTTGAGTTGGGCGATACTGTGCTTTTCTTCATTCCAGTGCATAGCCAAACTGCTGTGTTTACTCAATGTTCTGATTGTGCTCTTGTGCTCAGATATCCGCACTTTGATTTTTCGTTCAGTTTTTCCCACATACAACTTGCCACATGGGCATTTAATATAGTAGATGAGTTTATTGGAATTACAGTCAGACGTGTGGTAGAGTTGAATTGTTTCTCCAGTCAGTGGATGGTTTAGTGTATTGCCGATGATGACATTATTACAATGGACACAATTATGACATTTGCTCATTCCTTTGTAAGCGATGTGTCCTTGTCTCTTCGGAGTATTAATGATTTCTTTGATGTTTTTTGCTCGTTTGTACGCGAACATGGGAGGATCTTTGAAAATATTGTTAAAATCCGGCTCGTTTTGTAACATTTCCCATCTCTTTCTGATGATATTTTTCACTTTACCAGATACTGTGGAATATTTTGATACAAACACTTGTCTCGTTGTCTGTTTCCGTGGTCGACTCAGTAAAAGACTGTCTCTATTGAATTTAGATGCGCGTTGTTTGGCTGTTTCAATCACTTCTGCCGGGTATCCCCTGGCAAGATACATCTGCTGTTGGAGTAATAGATTTTTCTCAGTGTCTTCTGTGGTGGAACAGATCCGTTTTATCCGCAAGAATTGAGACAGTGGTAAATTGTGTTTTAAGCTACTTGGATGGAAACTTTGAAAATGGAGCGCACTGTTCACATCTGTTTGTTTTTTGAAGACCTCCGTTTTTATATGATCCACTTCTTTGGTAAGGATAACATCAAGGTAAGAAATTTTTATAGGGTCGATTACATGGGTGAACTGAATGTGTTCATCAATTTGATTAAGCTGTTCAATTTTGTTTTCCAACATTTCCTGAGTATTGATCCAGAGTACAAATATGTCATCAATAAATCTACAATATAGCAATAAATTTCCAGTCCATCCGATGTCGTTGTAGATGTGGTCTGATTCATATTTAGCCATGAAGGTGTTGGCATATGCCGGCGCCCCGGCAAAGCCCATAGATGTGCCTTGTTGCTGTAAATAAAAATCATTATTCCAGTAAAAGTAACTGTGGTGTAAACAAAAGTGTAAAATGAAGACTTTGTCTGCTCTGAGTGAAGATTGGCGCAGTAGAGCCCATTCTACCGCCTCCATGCCAGCTGAGTGAGGGATCGATGTATACAAAGATTTGACATCTATGGTACAAAAGATAATGTCTTTCATGAAAGTTATTTTCTGTAGTTTTAATAGAAAATCAGTCGTATCTTTGACATACGAGTGCCATTCTTGAACCAGGGGTTGTAAAAAATAATCAATGTAATGCCCCAGAGGCTCAAAGATGGTTCCACAACCCGTTACTATTGGTCGCATTGGTGGATTGAATAGATTCTTGTGGATCTTTGGCAGCATGTACAAGGTGGGTTTCCTTGGATACTCAACTGTCAAAAATGTCTTGGTGGTTTCACTTATCCATCCCATTTCCAAAGCACGATCCAAAATACTTTCTAGCGTTTCTTTAAGCTCTATTACTGGATCTTGCTCCAGTTTCAAGTATGTTTGTGTATCAGATACATGTTCTTGTACCGCGTTGATGTAAAAGGAGCGATCCATAAGGACAATGGCGCCTCCTTTATCCGCTTTTTGGATCAGTATTTCTGTATTGTTCTGAAAAGATTTTAATGTGTTTTTTTCTTTTTGAGTCAGATTCGATTTCTTTGATTTTCTGAAATGCAATTTTTGTAAATCTTTCCTCACTAAGTTGTCAAATGAATCTATGATTTTATGCGAAACTGGTGCCTGGTATGTGGATTTGGGTTTGAATTCAAGAAACTCTTTGATTTGGGTATCTTCTTTGGCTGGTACTACATTTGCAAAAAAATGTCGTAGTCGTAATATTCTGGTAAATCTGTAAGGGGCGCCGGCATATGCCAACACCTTCATGGCTAAATATGAATCAGACCACATCTACAACGACATCGGATGGACTGGAAATTTATTGCTATATTGTAGATTTATTGATGACATATTTGTACTCTGGATCAATACTCAGGAAATGTTGGAAAACAAAATTGAACAGCTTAATCAAATTGATGAACACATTCAGTTCACCCATGTAATCGACCCTATAAAAATTTCTTACCTTGATGTTATCCTTACCAAAGAAGTGGATCATATAAAAACGGAGGTCTTCAAAAAACAAACAGATGTGAACAGTGCGCTCCATTTTCAAAGTTTCCATCCAAGTAGCTTAAAACACAATTTACCACTGTCTCAATTCTTGCGGATAAAACGGATCTGTTCCACCACAGAAGACACTGAGAAAAATCTATTACTCCAACAGCAGATGTATCTTGCCAGGGGATACCCGGCAGAAGTGATTGAAACAGCCAAACAACGCGCATCTAAATTCAATAGAGACAGTCTTTTACTGAGTCGACCACGGAAACAGACAACGAGACAAGTGTTTGTATCAAAATATTCCACAGTATCTGGTAAAGTGAAAAATATCATCAGAAAGAGATGGGAAATGTTACAAAACGAGCCGGATTTTAACAATATTTTCAAAGATCCTCCCATGTTCGCGTACAAACGAGCAAAAAACATCAAAGAAATCATTAATACTCCGAAGAGACAAGGACACATCGCTTACAAAGGAATGAGCAAATGTCATAATTGTGTCCATTGTAATAATGTCATCATCGGCAATACACTAAACCATCCACTGACTGGAGAAACAATTCAACTCTACCACACGTCTGACTGTAATTCCAATAAACTCATCTACTATATTAAATGCCCATGTGGCAAGTTGTATGTGGGAAAAACTGAACGAAAAATCAAAGTGCGGATATCTGAGCACAAGAGCACAATCAGAACATTGAGTAAACACAGCAGTTTGGCTATGCACTGGAATGAAGAAAAGCACAGTATCGCCCAACTCAAATTCTCTGTGCTAGAAAGAGTTGAGCAACGTCAAGATACAGATCTTACCAGGAGTCTCTTACAGAGGGAGACCTATTGGATTAAGCGACTGGACACCTTAATGGATAAAGGCATCAATGACAAAATAGATTATGCTTGTTACTTATAATGTATTCATGTTACAGCTCTCTGTATCAGGATAGCACTGCATACTCATATTAATGTGATCACCCACTTCCCCTGGGGCTCACTACCATGACCAGTGACCTCACCTATGCACCTTTTGATTTCTTCAGGTATACATTGCATTTGTCACACACGATCTCATTTATCACATTTATAATTTCCATCTCTAGGTTCTTTTCGCCCTCTTCCAAGATGGCGGCATCTTTTACATCGTTTTTAGCCACTTTGTCTATTTCCGTTACAACAAACAAATGATGGACGGAATGCTGACAATGCAGACATTCTCCCCCAGTCAAGAGATCTGGGTTAAATCCATCGTTCTTTTGCCCACTACGCCACCCCAGTTCAGACATGGCCATATGCAAATCAGTCTTGACCCTGTGCCTCATGGGAACAGTCCAGCCCGAACTGCCAAGCCATGTCTTCCCTGGACTGGAATCAAGCATCCTAGGACCGGTTTCTGGCTATCAGCCGTCATCAGCCAGGATAGCTTGACTCCAGTGGCGTAGTGAGCACGGGTCCCACGTCTGGGAATACCCATCCCACTTAGGGCGAAAAGCGTTACAACAAACAAATGATGGACGGAATGCTGACAATGCAGACATTCTCCCCCAGTCAAGAGATCTGGGTTAAATCCATCGTTCTTTTGCCCACTACGCCACCCCAGTTCAGACATGGCCATATGCAAATCAGTCTTGACCCTGTGCCTCATGGGAACAGTCCAGCCCGAACTGCCAAGCCATGTCTTCCCTGGACTGGAATCAAGCATCCTAGGACCGGTTTCTGGCTATCAGCCGTCATCAGCCAGGATAGCTTGACTCCAGTGGCGTAGTGAGCACGGGTCCCACGTCTGGGAATACCCATCCCACTTAGGGCGAAAAGCGTTACAACAAACAAATGATGGACGGAATGCTGACAATGCAGACATTCTCCCCCAGTCAAGAGATCTGGGTTAAATCCATCGTTCTTTTGCCCACTACGCCACCCCAGTTCAGACATGGCCATATGCAAATCAGTCTTGACCCTGTGCCTCATGGGAACAGTCCAGCCCGAACTGCCAAGCCATGTCTTCCCTGGACTGGAATCAAGCATCCTAGGACCGGTTTCTGGCTATCAGCCGTCATCAGCCAGGATAGCTTGACTCCAGTGGCGTAGTGAGCACGGGTCCCACGTCTGGGAATACCCATCCCACTTAGGGCGAAAAGCGTTACAACAAACAAATGATGGACGGAATGCTGACAATGCAGACATTCTCCCCCAGTCAAGAGATCTGGGTTAAATCCATCGTTCTTTTGCCCACTACGCCACCCCAGTTCAGACATGGCCATATGCAAATCAGTCTTGACCCTGTGCCTCATGGGAACAGTCCAGCCCGAACTGCCAAGCCATGTCTTCCCTGGACTGGAATCAAGCATCCTAGGACCGGTTTCTGGCTATCAGCCGTCATCAGCCAGGATAGCTTGACTCCAGTGGCGTAGTGAGCACGGGTCCCACGTCTGGGAATACCCATCCCACTTAGGGCGAAAAGCGTTACAACAAACAAATGATGGACGGAATGCTGACAATGCAGACATTCTCCCCCAGTCAAGAGATCTGGGTTAAATCCATCGTTCTTTTGCCCACTACGCCACCCCAGTTCAGACATGGCCATATGCAAATCAGTCTTGACCCTGTGCCTCATGGGAACAGTCCAGCCCGAACTGCCAAGCCATGTCTTCCCTGGACTGGAATCAAGCATCCTAGGACCGGTTTCTGGCTATCAGCCGTCATCAGCCAGGATAGCTTGACTCCAGTGGCGTAGTGAGCACGGGTCCCACGTCTGGGAATACCCATCCCACTTAGGGCGAAAAGCGTTACAACAAACAAATGATGGACGGAATGCTGACAATGCAGACATTCTCCCCCAGTCAAGAGATCTGGGTTAAATCCATCGTTCTTTTGCCCACTACGCCACCCCAGTTCAGACATGGCCATATGCAAATCAGTCTTGACCCTGTGCCTCATGGGAACAGTCCAGCCCGAACTGCCAAGCCATGTCTTCCCTGGACTGGAATCAAGCATCCTAGGACCGGTTTCTGGCTATCAGCCGTCATCAGCCAGGATAGCTTGACTCCAGTGGCGTAGTGAGCACGGGTCCCACGTCTGGGAATACCCATCCCACTTAGGGCGAAAAGCGTTACAACAAACAAATGATGGACGGAATGCTGACAATGCAGACATTCTGTCCATCAATTGTTATTTTTGCAATTGTCACCCCGAGTGGGAAGGGTATGCTCAGACGTGAGTCCCTTGCTCTCCATGCCACTGGAATCAAGCTATCCTGGCTGACGAGGGCTGAAAGCCCGAAACCGGTCCTAGGATGCTTGTTTCCAGTCCAGGGAGGACCTGGCTTGGCAGTTCGGGCTGGACTGTTCCCATGGGGCACAGGGTCAAGACTGAACAAAGGATGGATTTAGGCCCAGATCTCTGTACTGGGGTGAATGTATGACATTGTTCTGCATTCTGTCCATCAATTGTTATTTTTGCAATTGTCACCCCGAGTGGGAAGGGTATGCTCAGACGTGAGTCCCTTGCTCTCCATGCCACTGGAATCAAGCTATCCTGGCTGACGAGGGCTGAAAGCCCGAAACCGGTCCTAGGATGCTTGTTTCCAGTCCAGGGAGGACCTGGCTTGGCAGTTCGGGCTGGACTGTTCCCATGGGGCACAGGGTCAAGACTGATTTGCATATGGCTGGGTTCAAACTGGAATGGCATGGTGAGCAAAAAAAAGGATGGATTTAGGCCCAGATCTCTGTACTGGGGTGAATGTATGACATTGTTCTGCATTCTGTCCATCAATTGTTATTTTTGCAATTGTCACCCCGAGTGGGAAGGGTATGCTCAGACGTGAGTCCCTTGCTCTCCATGCCACTGGAATCAAGCTATCCTGGCTGACGAGGGCTGAAAGCCCGAAACCGGTCCTAGGATGCTTGTTTCCAGTCCAGGGAGGACCTGGCTTGGCAGTTCGGGCTGGACTGTTCCCATGGGGCACAGGGTCAAGACTGATTTGCATATGGCTGGGTTCAAACTGGAATGGCATGGTGAGCAAAAAAAAGGATGGATTTAGGCCCAGATCTCTGTACTGGGGTGAATGTATGACATTGTTCTGCATTCTGTCCATCAATTGTTATTTTTGCAATTGTCACCCCGAGTGGGAAGGGTATGCTCAGACGTGAGTCCCTTGCTCTCCATGCCACTGGAATCAAGCTATCCTGGCTGACGAGGGCTGAAAGCCCGAAACCGGTCCTAGGATGCTTGTTTCCAGTCCAGGGAGGACCTGGCTTGGCAGTTCGGGCTGGACTGTTCCCATGGGGCACAGGGTCAAGACTGATTTGCATATGGCTGGGTTCAAACTGGAATGGCATGGTGAGCAAAAAAAAGGATGGATTTAGGCCCAGATCTCTGTACTGGGGTGAATGTATGACATTGTTCTGCATTCTGTCCATCAATTGTTATTTTTGCAATTGTCACCCCGAGTGGGAAGGGTATGCTCAGACGTGAGTCCCTTGCTCTCCATGCCACTGGAATCAAGCTATCCTGGCTGACGAGGGCTGAAAGCCCGAAACCGGTCCTAGGATGCTTGTTTCCAGTCCAGGGAGGACCTGGCTTGGCAGTTCGGGCTGGACTGTTCCCATGGGGCACAGGGTCAAGACTGATTTGCATATGGCTGGGTTCAAACTGGAATGGCATGGTGAGCAAAAAAAAGGATGGATTTAGGCCCAGATCTCTGTACTGGGGTGAATGTATGACATTGTTCTGCATTCTGTCCATCAATTGTTATTTTTGCAATTGTCACCCCGAGTGGGAAGGGTATGCTCAGACGTGAGTCCCTTGCTCTCCATGCCACTGGAATCAAGCTATCCTGGCTGACGAGGGCTGAAAGCCCGAAACCGGTCCTAGGATGCTTGTTTCCAGTCCAGGGAGGACCTGGCTTGGCAGTTCGGGCTGGACTGTTCCCATGGGGCACAGGGTCAAGACTGATTTGCATATGGCTGGGTTCAAACTGGAATGGCATGGTGAGCAAAAAAAAAAACAAAAAAAAACAAAAAAAAAAAAGGATGGATTTAGGCCCAGATCTCTGTACTGGGGTGAATGTATGACATTGTTCTGCATTCTGTCCATCAATTGTTATTTTTGCAATTGTCACCCCGAGTGGGAAGGGTATGCTCAGACGTGAGTCCCTTGCTCTCC
Source organism: Triturus cristatus (assembly GCF_964204655.1). NCBI lineage: Eukaryota > Metazoa > Chordata > Amphibia > Caudata > Salamandridae > Triturus > Triturus cristatus. The sequence goes on along the minus strand of NC_140594.1, from coordinate 698,519,016 downwards.
ATGCCACTGGAATCAAGCTATCCTGGCTGACGAGGGCTGAAAGCCCGAAACCGGTCCTAGGATGCTTGTTTCCAGTCCAGGGAGGACCTGGCTTGGCAGTTCGGGCTGGACTGTTCCCATGGGGCACAGGGTCAAGACTGATTTGCATATGGCTGGGTTCAAACTGGAATGGCATGGTGAGCAAAAAAAAGGATGGATTTAGGCCCAGATCTCTGTACTGGGGTGAATGTATGACATTGTTCTGCATTCTGTCCATCAATTGTTATTTTTGCACTTTGTCTATTTCCAGCATAGTATCCAGACTCGCGAGAGTTTCCCTCATCTGGACCAGGGTTCACGCCTCCAGGTACCCCGTTCATTTCTCGTATAGTTTTTTTAGTATAGTTTCCACTTCCGTGGAGCTTCCACTTCATCGTCATCAGTCTCGTTTTTAGTCACCCTGTCTATTTTTAGTACAGTTCCGACACACACGAGAGTTTCTCTCGTTTTGATTTGGGTCTCGTTGTTAGTCACCTTGTTTATTTTTGGTATGCTTTTTTATACGCGCAAACTTCTTTCCCGCCGTTATCAGTCTCTCCTGTTGGTCTTTGAACCGACAGCTCGTTACCTTTTGGCTTCCAAATCAGGCCGACAACTTTGAACCTTGTTGGTAAGACTTTTGACTAGATCGTCCTTGGGCGCTTCTTGTTTACATTGTTTTTGAGCTGACATCACCATGGGTTTTTCTTTTCAGATCGGACTTTATGTTCTGAAGAGCGTTTTTTTCATTCATTGAACGTTAAGGTAATAGCTTTAGCAAGCCTTTCATTTTTCCTGTTTCTTTCTGTTTTCACACAACTTTATTCAAACACTTTATGGTGCTGGTCACTCTTGGTCATTATCTTGTTCACTTAGCTTACTCACCCAATTGAGTTTCAGCATGTTTTATTGTTATTACACAAGGAATTCGATCATGTTTGCTAACTGACGTTTTAGACATCATTGTTATGTTCATTTAGAAAATATACATTGTTTATTTTCTCACCAGATACTCAGCCCCCGACGAAGAGCCAGTAGGCTCGAAATGCATTGGGCATTTATAAAGGTCATTTTTTGAAAAATTTGGATTTGGATTGTATAAAGAAAAAGATGGAGATTCAAGTAACATTTTGGCAATGAATAAATTGCTACAATCATGGACACGTTGATTTGACATTGTTTTTTTTTCTTCACCACAAGTTTGGATCGAGCCAGTTTAAGTATATATTAGCCTATTAACTATTCCGAAAAATTTTTTTTCAAGGTTCTCACCTGAATGCAAATGTGCGTGGAGATTAGGGCCCCACTGGTCCTATAATTGGAGTTTTGTATGTTTTGGAATCCATGACTGTTGGATGCAACTCCACAGCACGCTATTAGAAAAAGATAAGAAATAAAGCAAAACTTTGTTTTTCTACACGAATCATATTCTAAGGAGTGCCTCTACCACCTACCTTGTTGGTCTAGCCGGTGTCAGTGAGCCACGGCAGCAGTGTGGGATGGGGCGGTGCGTTGAGTAACTTACGAGTGGTGCCCCCAGGTCACAGTGCAGGTAGCAGCGTCAATGACGGCATGGAGGTTGTTGTCAGCGATACAAGGGCGGCGATGTGAAGCGAGGCGGTGCGAAGTGCTGTGCCCTCAAGTCATGGTGCAGGCAGTGGCTTGGTGGCGGTGGTGCACATTGTCGCCGGTGAGACCAGGGTTGTGGTACGAAGCGGGGCAGTGCTCTCTGCGGTGCAAAAGATCACAGAGCTGGCAACGGCGTCTTCTGTTGCAGCACAAACACACAGTTCCCAGTGCTGGTAGTAGATGATCTTGAAGTGTTTGCTGCTCCTGGGACTTCTTGAACAGGGGGCACGCTCTACCTCAAGCCAATGGAGAAACTCAGGAAAATAAGTAGCAGAAAGTCAAGTTCAGTCCTTTCACTGCCCAAGACAGAAGCAGCCACTGCAGGCCAACAAACCAAAGCACACAGTCAAGTGATAGTTCCTCCTGACAGCTACTCCAGCTCTACCTTTTGGCAGGTTCCTTTGTCCAAACGAGTTCTAAAGTTCTGGGGCTAGGGCCCTAATATTTATACTACTTTTCCCTTTGAAGTTTTAGGGAGCTAAGTAAAAAAACAGTTCTGTCCGCTATAGTCTAGTTTCACTACAGGAGGTGGAGACAGTATTGTGCAGAGCAGACACAGCCTATTCAGGCGCTAGTGAAAACTCCTCCCACCACTTTATAAATGCAGGAAGGTCTGTTCAGCCTTGCTATGAGTAACTTGGGGAGAGGATGTGGTCCGTCGGCTTAAACTGCTGACTTTGGTGCAGGAAACCAGGGTTCGAGCCTCGAGGTCGCGTCCACATCCTGTGATTCTGGGCAAATCACTTAATCTCCCCGTGCCTGAATGTGTAATGTAAATACGGTGCTCATGTAAAGCGCTCCAATATCTTCGGGTCGAGTTCGCGCTATATAAATATGCACAAAAAAAAAACATGAAAGGCAGGATACACCTCAACCCCCCTAGTGACTGTCAAGAATGAATGCACATCCCCAGAAACCAGACGTTGAAACACAGACAGGCAGAGGCACACAGAATGGTTAAACAAGAAAATGCCCACTTCCACAAGTCCCGTGCTCTCCATGCCACTGGAATCAAGCTATCCTGGCTGAAGAAGGGTGAAACCCCGAAACCAGTCCTAGGATGCTTGTTTCCAGTCCAGGAAGGACCTGGCCTGGCAGTTCGGGCTGGACTGTTCCCATTGGGCACAGGGTCAAGACTGATTTGCATATGGCTGGGTCCAAACTGGAATTGCATGGTGAGCAAAAAAACGATGGATTTAGGCCCAGATCTCTGTACTGGGGTCAATGTATGACATTGTTCTGCATTCTGTCCATCAATAGTTCTTTTTGCATTTGTCACCCCGAGTGGGACGGGTATGCTCAGACGTGAGTCCCGTGCTCTCCATTCTACTGGAAGCAAGCTATCCTGGCTGAAGAGGGGTGAAACCCCAAAAACGGTCCTAGGATGCTTGTTTCCAGTCCAGGGAGGACCTGGCCTGGCAGTTCGGGCTGGACTGTTCCCATTGGGCACAGGGTCAAGACTGATTTGCATATGGCTGGGTCCAAACTGGAATGGCATGGTGAGCAAAGAAACTATGGATTTAGGCCCAGATCTCTGTAGTGGGGTGAATGTATGACATTGTTCTGCATTCTGTCCATCAATAGTTCTTTTTGCATTTGTCACCCCGAGTGGGACGGGTATGCTCAGACGTGAGTCCCGTGTTCTCCATGCCACTGGAATCGAGCTATCCTGGCTGAAGATTGGTGAAACCCCGAAACCAGTCCTAGGATGCATGTTTCCAGTCCAGGGAGGACCTGGACTGGCAGTTCGGGCTGGACTGTTCCCATTGGGCACAGGGTCAAGACTGATTTGCATATGGCTGGGTCCAAACTGGAATGGCATGGGGGGGGGGAACGATGGATTTAGGCCCAGATCTCTGTACTGGGGTGAATGTATGACATTGTTCTGCATTCTGTCCATCAAAAGTTCTTTTTGCACTTCCACAAGTGGCATTTTCAAACAGATAATTTAAAAAATACCTTTACTAAAAGATGTGTTATTAAATTCTGAGCTCAGGGAGCCTAAACATAATTTTTCTATGTTTTCCCCATTGAAACTTACACTTGTAAAATGTTAAAAGGCAGCTCCAATGATCAGCGGTATTTCACTATCAGGACATGTAAAACGTACCAACACATATCCTACCTTTCACACACACTTCACCCTGATCACAGGGGTACCTTGGGCCTACCTTAGAGATGACTTACGTGTCATAAAAGGGAAGGTTAGGGCTTGGCAAGTGGATGCACTTGCCGGGTCGACATGGCAGTTAAAAGTGCGCGCAGACATTGCAGTGGCAGTTCTGATACACCTTAGAATGGCTACTTGTGTGGGTGGGACAGCCAGTGCTGCAGGCCCACTAGTAGCATTTGATTTACAGGCCCTAGGTACACACAGTGCACTGTACTAGGGACTTACTAGTAAATCAAATATGCCAATCATGGAAAACCAATCATAACACAATGTACTTGAAGAGCATATGCACTTTAGCACTGATTAGCAGTGGTAAAGAGTCCTAAAATCAACCGAAAATTGGTCGAAAACAGTAGGCCAAAAAAGCAAAAAGTCCTGGGATAAACCTGTCAAAAATGCCAGGTCTAACATCCTTTATACCATATTGTTCATAATAAAGGGCACACAAAACAACATTGTGAGGGGCGTGATTGTGAATTCGGAATACTGGTTGCTGCTTCACAAATGTCAAGGATATTCAGTTTGCCTTAATTAAAGTGGATTGTAGTGTCTAACTCGTATATTTAGGTGGACAGGATGTTTGTCACATTTATGACAGTATAATCCAGCCAAAAACTATAAATGTGGCCCATACATTTTGCCCAGCACATTGAGACTTTTATATGCTTTGATAAACTATAGGTCTAGCTAGACATTTTATTATTATAGTTGCTTGTATAGCGCAGCTGACACCCTACGGGTAACCTGGTGCTGTGATAAGATGTTAGCTGAGTGTGAAAAGAACTGTAGCCCCTGCCCAGAAGGAATTAGCAGGGAACCGGGGAGCATAGCCATTTTTTCAAGGAGATTTCGATCTGTAAAAAGGGTTTCCATCAAATGGTTATTTAAAATTATGTTGCGATCACATGGTGCATGCTTATAGGCCATGTTCAACATTTACATTCAGACATATCTGTTCTCAGATTTAAATGACTATTGGCCTGATTTAGAGTTTAGATTACAACCTAGGCCTGTGGTTTCCAAACGTTTTCGACCTGCGGCTCCCTTGACCCATTGGCGATTGCCTGTGGCTCCCAACTGTTACTTTCTTTAAAGGGTGGGGTGGATGTAAGCCCGGCCTTGGGAGTACTTGCATTTTTCTACCTGAAAATCATTGGGATGAAGCTGATGAAGGTATTATAATCATATACGCAGGGTGTTTCATATTACTAAGGTGGCGCCTCTAATAAAATATTCCTTGTTACACTGCTTTGCCCATGCCTTTTTTAGAGTACCCTCTCAAACTTTTTTATCCCACTTACAGTGCTAGACAGCACCCCCATGGATGTAGGCCCCATTGTCAAAGTGTTTCTACGCTTGAAGAATATTTGCATGCACTCTTATTTCTACCCATGTCATATGTGCCAACACACCTGTCTCAGCAGGGTGACTCATGATTTTTTAAACCACATACAGCTTTATTTGCTGTCTCCTCCCTGAAATTGCCTCCAAATCAATGCAAGTAAAATAAATTCCTCTTATTTTTATTTTAATCACCCCTCTATCTTGTTTCCAAATGTTGGCATTATGCCGTATCTGGTGTTTTACTTCTCTGTGCTCAAGGAGAGAGCAGACCTGTCTAGAAATGTGTGTGTACTGAAAACAATTTGTACTGAAATTACCTATGATTCAAGTACAAATGTCAATACATACTCAAGGACCGATTACGATGTCAGTCGGAAAGGCTACGAATGGGATTCGGATTCTCCGAATACGATTCGGAACCTATGTTTCCGACTGAATCGGATACATTCACGACCGACAGATTACGATGCAAGGGGGCTTTCTGATTTGGTTCTGATTAGCATTCGGACAGCCCTAGTTGTTCGGAGACAAATCGAACAGCTCTATGCATACGGTTTCCGACTGAGCTATTACGATGTAAGATTCTGACAGCTGGTGCGAATAGGTCTGCCCAACATGAAACAGCTGTTGGAATCTAACTTTGCGGGCCCATAGCAGGACCCCTTCACCCGTAGGCCTTGGTTGGTGCATGTGGGGGACCAAGGGACCCTCTTTCCAACCATGCACAGTGTAGCAGGCCCATGAGGTTACTGCCACAGCATGCAAGGTTTTTCCCAACCACCCTTTTTTTCAACGGGAGCCTGTGTACTTGTTCTGAACACAGGCTCCCATTGAAGTCAATCTGAGTCCGACCGAATGATGTTCAGAAGCATCGTAATCGGTCGGACGGACTCGCAGAACCCGATTCAGTTGGACATTATCCCAGAACCAATTTGGTTGGAAGAGTTTCCGACTGACATCATAATCAGCCCCTTAGTGTGTTTAATAGACAGGACAACTGTACTTTCCTGATAACTTCCATTGATGTAAAATACATTTGGGAAAAAATGAAACTATTAGCGAGTAACAAAATAAATCAGGCATCTTCTCACTACTTTTGGAGTGTTGGAACATGGGGACCATTGAAATATGGAGGTCATCTCCCTTGACATGCCATCAATTAAGCACTACATTTACAGCTTTTGGCATGTCACTTTCAAATCATTATAAAAAATGGGGTAACCCGATTAAGTCCTTGGACCTGGGTATTGATTGAAACAGAGAACAATAGTCCTTGACCAATAATTCAAGAGGAACTTATTTTGTTTAACACAATAATCAGTTTAAACATTTCAGAGCTAGCAAATGTCAGCTCACAGTTTACATTCAACCATTTGGATTTGCAAAAATATAGAAGATGTGCAACAACCAATTTACAAAACAATTAATATTTATTCAGTTGATAAAAGACACAACATTGTTCAGAAAAATAGAAAGGGTCATAAAAGGAAGAAAGGTTGTTCCAAGGGGAACGTGTAAAGGAGTGCTCAAGGGTGTCAAAAAATTCAAAGTATAGGGGGACATAGAGTTTTAAAGACTGTTCATAGAACTGATACTGAATAAACAGTTTGTTGTAGCCTGGCCAATCACAAGATAAAGTTTGGCAATTCACATCAAAAACCAGAAGATTGTTTCTTGGTTGGAATGGGGGTGCCAGGAAATTGTGGTCCAGGTACACATGGGGGGATTTCGTCGACGTTTCGATCCGACTTGATGGCAAAGAGGGTAATTTAAACCTCAGCCATGCGAATCTTCCTCAGGACAGGGGGTGGGAGGGGGCGACCCTAAAACGTAAAGTGAAAATGAGTGTAATTATTGAGGGAGCATCGCCAAGGGTTGCCAAAAAAAATGGCATCAGTACCTGAAAAATATTAACACCTGTAGTTGCCATGATGCCAACAAGACAGCCTTACACAGTTCACTATCCCTCCCTGTGACATTGATGGAATAATCCCTTAACAGGTATTCCTTTCCTTTCAGCTCTATACATTTGGGCTGTGGCCCTAACCAATTTAGTGACCAGATCCGCTGCCTGTGCGCACTCAGCGTGACATTATTGCAGGTAAGTGGAGATGTCCTAGCTTCCTTTTACAATTCAGGTTGTCTTCTTGGCATCATGGCAACTACAAGTGTTAACATTCCCACCACAACCTATATAAGTGATGATTCACAACTACGATTGAGGTCATATACAAAATATAGTTGATGCCTCACTCCCTGGACGCTTCGGGCGCCTAACAAGGTTGATGAGGTGAGCTTTCCTCATCCCTGGATGTGCATCCTTTAAATATATATATTTTTTTGGGCAACCCTTGGAGGAGCCCCCTCAATAATTACACTAATTTTTAATTTACGTTTTAGGGTCGCCCCCTCCCACCCCCTGTCCTGAGGAAGATCCGCATGGCTGAGGTTTAAATTACCTCTCTTTGCCGGCAAGTCGGATCGAAACGTCGACGAAATCCCCCCATCTGTACCTGGACCACATTTTCCTGTCCCCCCCATTCCAACCAAGAAAAAATCTTCTGGTTTTTTATGTGAATTGCCAAACTTTATCTTGTGATTGGCCAGGCTACAACAGTATCAGTTCTATGTACAGTCTTTAAAACTCTATGTCCCCCTATACTTTTAATTTTTTGACACCCTTGAGCACTCCTTTACACGTTCCCCTTGGAACAACCTTTCTTGCTTTTACGACCCACTCAATTTTTCTGAACCATGTTGTGTCTTTTATCAATTGAATAAATATTAATTGTTTTTTAAATTGGTTGTGGCACATCTTCTATATTTTTGCAAATCCAAATGGTTGAATATAAACTGTAAGCTGACATTTGCTAGCTCTGAAATGTTTAAACTGATTATTGTGTTAAAATAAATAAGTTCCTCTTGAATTATTGTTCTCTGTAACTTTCAAATCACGAACATCATGCGTTTAAGTCTAATTAGTTTAACTGAAGCCAACAGACCCTTCAACATTAAATGCATTAAAGTGCTTGGTGCGCGGCTCCTCAGGCTAGGTTTGACTGCTCCCCAGGGAACCACTGCTCACAGTTTGGGAACCACTGGCTTAAGATTCTGAGACGTGTTACGTCTGGGGATCAACCTTCTCTGGTCCTTGTGTATCAGTCCATGGAGGTGGGACTGCAACCGACTGACTAGTACCCTACGAAGGATTTTATAACCTGGGTTTAACGTGGTTAAGGGGCAATAGGACAACACATTCGCAGGGTCGCTTGAGGGCTTGGGGATGGCAATGTGTCCCAGGCGTTTTGCCACGAGCCATGCTTTTTATGTCTTCTATAATGTCAGGTTCAGAGATGGGAGCTCCCAACACCTCCATAGAGTCTAACAGGAGTTGTGGCAGATTCACCTTACACAGGAAGAGATCCAAGGCCTCCCTTGGCAGTGTGGCACCAGGCTCATACAATGCCCGGTAACATGCTGTGAACACTTCATGAATCTCCTTTGAGAGTAAAGCAGTTCTCCCGTCGGTTCCTCTCTTTGTTCAGTTGGTTTCTCCCTGTCTTCAGAGCGCCTCAACCTCCGAGTAGCCTCCCCGTTTGGCCTCCCTCTGCATGCATAGAGGATTGATGATCCTGTTATGAATGGAATGAAGCTTTCCTGATGGCCTCAAGTATTTTTGTGCTTGTCTTGAAGGGCTGTCCAGGTCACCAGGTACGCCGGGGCCTTGTTCCCCAGACTCAGTATGTTGTCCTCTATGGCAGATGGCTCCCACAGATTGACCCAGGTAGTGTCCCTGTATGACAGTCTTAAAGGCATCCCACTCGACAGTGTGAGAACCCGCCTTGTGCGTGTTCACATCAAAGTAATCCACGATCTGCTCCCGAAGGGGATCCCAAAAGTTCGGCTCATATAAGAAGGCAGATGTAAGTCTCTACATGGGGATAGGTGCTCTACCTCCACCCGACTGGATCACCACTTGCAGTGAGTTGTGATCGACAGATTAGGCCCCAAGTACTCAGCTCGGACCACCCGAGCAGCCAAGTCAGCCGAGCCCAACACCTTATCAAGTTGGACATGCAGACCATGTACCGGTGAGTGAAACGAGTACTTGCTTCGATCCAGGTTCTGGTGCCGCCATATTTCTCTTAAGGTCCAGTGATGTGTTCAGTCTTAAAAATCCTGCACTAATGTCACCACTGGTGATTCAATAAAGGGCCTACTTTATGGCATGTTTTAGAATTCTGTAGACAGGTTACTTGGCGGGTATCCTGTCTGCATTATTAAAAGTGCATTAGATTGTAATGCACTCGTAATATAATGGATGTTGTTTCTGTCATATTGTGACAGATTTACCTGTCAGCAAAACTCAAAATCAGGTCCAAAATCCGGGGCAAAGTATAATTTAATTTACGTGGCTTCTATTCACAACATTTTATATGCAACTGTACTGAATTCTATTTAGTTGGATTTTAACTCGCTCATAGACTTAACAGATGCCTCAGCAGTCTTTTTGCGACTACATTATATTCTAGGTCACTTGGAATAAGATTGATGGGATATGCACGACACTTGGAATTGAATAACCTTCAGCAACACTATACACCGGACCATAAATGTGAGCCTTCGATTTGTGACAGAAATATAAATAATGCTTAATAACAACATGGAAAGTTATCCCGCTCCATGGTCTTCAGCTTCCCTTCCAGTTCTGCGTAGCCTACCTCCGGAATGTGCAGCCTCATGGGGGTCAGCCACTGCTGCACCCATTTCTTTTGCTGGAAGGACATCTCAGTTTACAGTAATGGCACACTTTTATTATCTGCTCAAAATGGTCTTCACTAGGTTTACATGTAAAAAAAAATGTGCTTTCTGTATTTAAATAAAGGTTTCTGTGTTGTGTTGAGGAAAAAACTAAACAAAATAAATCACTTTTTTGCATTTTCTTATCCTCTTTACAAGGGAGTGAGGAGGAGAAGGAAGAAACAAAAGCGAGAAAAAATAAGGGTGAGCCCATGAAACATGGAGAGTGCTATTTGTTTATAATTATAATCACCTGCTTATAGCATGCACTTTCTTTTTAGTACATTGTGGGTATGTCATTTTATGTTTGTAATGCTACTAATAATGACAGTTTAAGTAGGACGCACTATATATTGAACGATTTTTCTCTCTTTATAAGTTTAACTGCCACCCTGTTTAGCACTCATTTGTGCCAGGGGTCTTTAGTAGATTTGTCTGTGGAGCTTCACACGGACCTTCAATAATAGCCTTTGGTACTGAAAACTTACCGATGACTCAACAGCGACATCTAGTAAATTAATGATATATTGCTCTAGTTTGCTGTTGATAGCTGGACCCCAGGCTCTTACTTGATGTCTCTGTGGAGTCAGCCTTAAGGAAGCAGTAGCAGTAAATGTGTCTGACTTTACATGGGCATCTAGTAATGTTCTATGTTAATGCAGCTTTTATATTGTTTTGCAAAACGACCAAGGGGGTCATTTAGAATGTGTGACTACTGGCGTGGCTTCCAGACTCCTAGGGCAGAAGAGGTGCTGCCTCTGCTTGCCGTTTGACAACTCGCACACAAAAGTTAGAATACCTTCTATGTTGGTGTGTAATTCTCTCTGAAAGTAGTCCCACTGACATGACGAGAACTGTTTCAGTGGAAGGGCATGCAGACCAGGCCACCATTCATGATGGCCAGGCAGGTAAGTGTCTTTATGTTTCATGAAACAATTCTCACAGGTTTGGCCAGATGGTCTGGAGTTAGGTCAGTCCCTGTGTCCAAGTACTTCTGCGTGCAGCCTTTATAGAAGCAGGATGAAGTATATAATCAAAAGCATTTAATAGCCAATAACTTTGTTTCACGTCAGTTATTAGTTCTGTTTTTTTAGCACCATCAAATATAATAAAAACCTCAGGAACTGCCTTCAAAACACAGTTATTATGAAGTTATGGTTATGAAATAAAACTGGAAAAAAATGATATTGGCCTGTCCTAGTTACTAATACAACCAATAAATCCTATCTCCTTCCTAAAAATCATACTCACCAAATCCACAGGTTATGACCCCACAATATTTATATTAATGATGACCAAATTAAGAACCTAACATCATTAAATAACAACACACATCCAAATAAAGAAATGATGATGTATCTATTGTGATGTTATCCATAATGCCAATGGTATGGTGATATGTAATGTCATCAGTGTAATTTTTGAAGTCGTCTGACACATCATGTGTACGGTCATCAGCATCAGGGAGTTATGCTGACATTCAGCCAGTTCCTGTACCCGATCCCCGATGACAGCACAATCCATTTCCAGGCCCTACCCGTCTGTGGCCCTAACCCCTGCAGCCTGCTGCTTTTGATCATGTGCAACAGAGGTGCAATGTTATGTTTTTTCATGTTTCTCTGGTCCTGTACTGGATGTGTGCTCCAAGACCTTCATTTGTTCTGCAGGACCAAAATAAGGGACTGGGATCTGAGAATCCACCGCATGATCTCCAACACCCTCAAGATAAACTATTTATTTTTGTTTTTTGCCAAAGAGAGTTATTTATGGGCCTCCCTCACGAAGTGTTAGGTCATGGTATGTTCACCCTTCAGCCTTGAGTTTCAATTTCTTTTTTATTGATTGTGAGAAAGTGCCTCTTTCGACATGGTTAGCCCCCCACTCTTTGCCTGGAAAATGATGTGGTTTTGATTGTAAGTGTTCAAAGGTCCCCGTCAACCAAGTCCCCTGTGCCAGTGCTCCTTCCCTTAAACTGTACCACGATTGGCAATTTCAGCTTCCCTGTAAGTCCCTAATAAATGATACCCTTGGTACCTAGGGCATGGGGACTGAAGAGGGTCCCCAAGGGACCCCTCATAAGGCCATGCCACTACCACTGCAGCTTGCATACCTTGGTGCAGTAAAAAATGACAAAGTCGACATGGCTCACTGTCTGTGTGCCATGTCCAGCGGCACTGCCCAAGGTATAGGTAAATCACCCCTCTAGCATGCCTTACAAGCCCTAAGGTAGGGTACACTATATCTCAGGTGTGGGCATATCTGCATGAGAAGATAGGCACCTACAACAGTCAAGTCTATTCTGTAATATTACCAGTGCCAGTAAAGCCATTAAGAATACATAGGTTGGAAACTCGACATCTTGAGTTCCCCAGCACCATGATGGCTTCACTGAACCCAGGAGTGTTTGGTACCAAAGTACTCCTCTTAACTAACCCACACTGATGCCAGTGCTAGATTTATTAAAACATGTACTCGGAGGGCACCTAAGAGGTACCCCCTAAAAACCCACTCTGAAGAGCCTTATATGATGGGCCTCCACTTGCAACTTGAATCCTAACCACTTTCTTCCAGCTCCTCCTGAAGGGATTTTTAAGAGAATTTATGGTATAGGCAGATGCTGGACATTAATGTCACAATCTATGGAACATGCCGCATAAGGTTCCTCCTGCACTAACTGAAGATCTGTATGATGCTTTTACACAAATAATCACGCTGAATATGACATAGTTAAACCGATTGTATGTCCTTGACTGACACCACTTCACAGTTTCTTGCACAAGGGACACCAGTACCATTAGCAGATGGCATACCTTTACGGGCTTCGCCAGACTTTCCAGAATTGTCCAAGCATCATTGATGGATATGTCCTTTGATGAGGATAGCCTTTTTGGAGAAAAAACGAATGCGTCTGTAGAGCATTTAAAAAACAGAAGTACAGTTCGCTCATTGGGATTATTATCCTTGTCCCATAAGTTTCATAATCAGCGCAGGAAGTTAAGAGATTACTCTAGGGGCTTTGCTTTCTACCACTTGCTGGTGTCACAGCTCATTCAGTAACCAGTGAAGACTTTTCATAGAGGCAGCTGCAGTGCCAAAGGTCAAGGATAGTTGCATCAATCACCTTCCACCTTTTCTCTAGGCAATGGTTCCAAACCCTTTTAATTTGCCCTTGAGTGGGCATCTGGGGATTTTAGGGGGGGCAAGTGTTACCCTACTGGCACTTGATCACCTACTCACTTTCTATATGTTCCCCTAGATATAGTCAAACCACACTATTATCTTTTCCAAAGATTTGTTGCTATTGCTTGCCAAGCTACCTATCCAGCTTGTACCGAAGGCAAACTATGAGCTGGTACCTATGTTACTTCTTATTCCCCCCAAAAGGATGGGTGCTTGAGACTGATCCTAGACATCAGGTTACAGAACTTGTATCTCAAAAAGGACACGTTCTGGGTGATAACTCTTCTGAAGCTCTGCTATCCATTGACCATGAGGATTGGATGGTGTCTGTGCACCTGCAGGACTCATGTTCATTTGGCAGACCTGCACTCTTGCAGGATGTTTTTCTGGTTAGTGGTGGGTCAGACCCTTCTAGTTAATTCTACTGCCTTTTGGTGTCAACTCTGCCCTCTGGTATTTAGTAAGGGCTTTTCAGTGGCCACAGCCCATCTTCGCAGGTCAGGAATACATGTTTTCCCATACCTCAACAACAGGCTGTTTAAGGCATGTTCACTTCAGCTAATCTCGGACCACCTGCAAACAACACAGGGTCCTAGTCTCATTGTCAACCTTGACAGAGTATCATATTTCTTGGGTCTATCTTGGACATTGCCGCTTAGAAGGCCTTTCCATCGCCACAGTGAGTCGGAGATATTCAGAATATGATCTGTGTTTTGGGCAAGAACTACTGTTCCGGTTTTGACGGCTGTGTCTTAACTTTCAGTAGCATTTGCTTGCCCTTTAATGGATCCTGGACCTGTAGTGGACCCAACATTGGGGAATACTTTTGAACAAGATCCGGCTCAGAACATCCATTGGTGGATGACAGATGCCAATCAGATGTATGATTTAAGAACGCGAGTCAGTACAACGCGTGCCGTTACATCGCTGTCGATACAACAACTGCGATGTTACCACACAAGTCTTTACATCGACTTGCGCTAGATGGCGTGCTAACATTAGAAAAGTGTAATTTACTATTCCAACTCCAGTCCACTTAACAGTAGGGAAGGTGTTGGGATAGTAAACTACACTATTTGTAATGTTAGCACGCCATCTAGCGCAAGTCGATGTAAAGACTTGCGTTGTAATGGCATAGCGTGGTTACATCGCGTTCGTTTTAACATCGCGGTGTACTGACTGCGATGTTAAGGATGTTTCCAATGCCAATCGCACCCGCTCCTGAAACCTGTGCTGGGTTGCTTGTGTTCCGCTTCAGGAAGTACCTGTACTTGTAGTTCGGGCTGGACTGTTCCCATTGGAGCAGTGTAAAGACTGATTTGCAAATAGCTAGTTCTGAACTGAGATGGCATGGTGTGCAAAATAACAATTGACTTAGATGCGGCCCGAGTAATTAGCAGTGGCTGAGATTAAGTCAAGCATTTCAACCGTCATTATTTGTATTCTTTAATATGCTCTCAGAGTGGCCCTTATTAGACCTTTTGCCTCTGCCGAAAACACTCAGTGGCTAGTGTTTTGAGCTCTAGAATGGGTCTCTTGAAGTTCTGTAGGAGAAGCATTCCTCCTTTGTTTAGAACTTTGGCCTCCTGGTTGCCTTTCCACTGCTCCCTTTAATCCTGCCTCTGTTGAAGAATGCCAGGCAGGACTGAGCACAGCTCATTATGAAAGTGCCAAACTGGGCTAGGATGGTCTGGCACTCTGCCCTCCATTTTGGCTGCCTCCTTAGGATGATCTCCTGGCCCAGCAGCAGAGAAGAGTGTTGTGCATTAAGCTCCAAAATCTACACCTTCATGCATGGAGATTGACTGGAACCATCTAAGATGCTTTGGTTTTCCATCAGAAGTAGTGTATGTCTTTCTGGCTGGTTGCCGCATCACTGCCATGTCTATATATTCAGACTGTTGGGCTGAATTTGTAACCTGGTGTTAAGAGAATCAAGTTGAATCTTTACAGGGAGACTGCCTTTTGTTCTCTTGTTTTTGCCCTGGCAAGGCTTTGCTGTGGGCGTGGTTAAGGGTAATATATCAGCGCATTCAGGTGTTCCTTTCTTGCCTGTTTAGCCCTCATTATTTAAATTATGGTGATGCATTGTTTTAAAAGGCTTTCACTAATGTTAAAACCTGCTTCCTCCATTATGCCACAGTGGTATCTTAAGGTGGTCCTAACGTTTATAATGGGTGCTCTCTTCAAGCATCTCTACAGCTTTACTTTGAGGCACTTAACCTTGAAAACTATGTTTCTTATTGCAGTCACTTCTGTTTCGCTGGTGAGAAGAAAGGCGTTCCAATGTTTCGGTCATAGACATCTGCCAGGCTACCATGTGAGCATCTGTCCATTTGTTTACTAAGCACTACTACATTAATTCTCCACAGTGAGAATAGTTTTGTAGGGCCGGCTGTTGACAAGTTTAAGTGGTGGGCAGATATTGTGACCCACTGACAGGCACTACTAAATACCAGCAGAGCCCTTAGGCTCAACGCCAAAGCTATCAATCGTAATCCGTTCTAAACAGTATTTATAACGGGCCACGATTGAGAGCCCTGGAGTTGTGGACGAAGGCAGTGTGACTTTCTCACAGTGCCTGTCAATGAATCAAAATTAACTTAATTTAAAAAATAAAAAGTGTACTTACCTACTGCCTCAGTGCTCCTTTCCCTCTCAGCAGTCTGTAGCCCAAGCACAGGATCCCAGAGCCTCAGCCAACTCCCCTCTATCAATCCAAACGCTGCTCTCTTGCTGCTGATAGTGTTGAGCAGCATAAGAGAAGCTCCAGTATTGATTGGAGTGGACTGGCTCAATGCTCCTTTAGACACTGGGGGCCTGTGCCTGGTCTCCACCCAGCTGTCTAAGACAGTTCGGGTTTGAGAGGTTTAAAGTGCACATGTCAGACTGGCCGTCGCAAGACAGCTGGCCAAAGTGGCATGCGCACTTTTAACTGAAGTGCACGCTAATCATTCCCAGCTGCTAATCAACAAAAATGATCTCGCTTCAGACTCGGCTGCCAGCATGAAAAATAAAATGGTAATAAAATTATTTTATTACCATTTTATTTTTAATGTCTGCTGCACTCGCAGCGGGGGGCTACATTCCCCCACCCCAATGGAGGAACTGCCACTGCTGTGTGGTCCTACAGGATTTACTGGTTTTACCGCACTTCTGAGACCCACCTCAATGGCCAGTCATCACTTTGGTATTGATTCACAAATAGAGGAATCTGCAGATAGCAGTATCCATTCTTGGAGAATAATAAGTTATTTACATTTGGTAATGCTCTTTCTGCTGGATACTCGCTGTTACCACAGATTCCTCTAGGCCCACATCCCCTTACTGAAGATACAGTCCCAATATTTTTTACACACTGCCACTTTAAACTCTTGCCATCATGTTCCGCATCTATAGAAATGGAAAAGTGTAAGAGATAACTGATGTCAGCCGGCATGGGTGGCAGCTATATTCGGCTCTGCGTTGACATGCCGAGAGGTCAGATGGTGTCGCAACAGAGAACAATTGCGCCACCTAACGGCACACAAAGATACTATTGCAAGAGTTTCCGGATCCAGTCTGGCACATTGAGAGATTCATAAAGAAAATGCTTTACTGAAGTTAAGTAACATATTCACCACTGCAATTTATACTCTGTTAATTACAACATTAAGCTGAGTGAGACCCCGGTTTTCAATAGCCAGGATCATTAGGGAGGGTGAACCATCAATGTAGGCCACACTAACTCTCTCACGCTTACTTGTAACATTTGTAGTGAGTCTCCCCCTTTGAGATGGGGCAGTCAGGAAAATATTTAAATGGTACTATGACTTGGTAGCATGTCAGACTAGTTTCTTCAGGCACAATCGATAATGCTACAGTCACTGGGACCTGATGGAATATGGTTTAAATGTGTTTTATTATTTTCTTAGAGTAAATTGTACATATATATGTTCTTTCAATCCACAGCTGGCAAGGAGCAAAGTAACGTCAACGTGATAACTTCCTTCCGTTTATCCACACCGACACCAGTGTTCATATATTTGATTCTTAGACATGACTTAATTGATTTGTACGCGGTCACTGCATGTCCCTCTAGTCCAGTAAATGTTTGATGGTGGTAGGAGAGGATGTGGCTTAAGGCCAGAGCTGCCGACTTTGGAGCTGGGGAACCAGGCTTGAGCCTCGGCATCTGCTCAACATCCTATGATTCTGGGCAAATCACTGAATCTCCCCGTGCCTAATAAAAATGAATGTGTCCTTGTGTAATGTAACTGGTGCTCCTGTAAAGCGTTCCAATACCTTCGGGTTGAGTTCGGCTATATTAAACCACAAAAAATAAAATCCTTCTCTCCAGTTTGGATAGGATTCTCAATATTTTCAGATACTAGGGACAAGTGAGTATTCTCATTTCCGATGATAGGAATTGCAAGAATTTGATGAACAGTGTACCTAGTGGTGTAACAGAGTGATAGGTCCCTTTGAAGAATATAAAGAGGAGCCTCTTATTTTCCCATATCTCACATATATTCATTGGTCTTGGGCTAAATTGGCTCTCTTGAAGGGTTGGGAACCCGTGTACCACAAGAGCTGCAGGGGCATGCTTTAGGCCCCTTAGTGTACCCCATAGTGCTCCTCTCTGCCCTCTGTGATGGCAGCGATTGCACCCAATATTCTGGACAGAAACTGTTCATTGTGTCTGAATGTGTCAGTTTCTCCCAAACTGCTGTGATTGTGTTTTTGGCTGACATGGGGCTAGTGACATACAGTTAAACAACAGGAGAAAGAGGGTAGTTTAAGCCACTCTTTGTCCTTTTGGAACAATATTATATAAACAACAAAAGAGCGCCACTTACAAACAAAGAGCCAGGAAGAAAAAGTCACTCTAAAATATTATAAGAACCGTCACTCACCAACCTAGTTGGTGACATGCTTCATCATTGGATTCCCACCAGAGAGGCCAAGTGCCTCCCTGGTGTGCTACAACGCCTGTTTACATGTTTTTTTGTGATGTGAGTGTGCAAATAGTGAGTGCAAAAGAGTGATTTAAAAAATGCCTTGGTTTTATCAAAAGTAATTTATTGGCGGAAAACCAGGCATAGATAAAAACAGTTGTGAAGGATATATAACTACTGGTTAATTTTACAAGATATATCCTAAAGTGAAAAATGAAAGAGTGGTGAACATGTTCCTGCCTCTATCTGTTCTAAGCGAGGCATTCGTCAGGACCAAACCACCCCGGTGGTGTGCGCACGCTAAGGCGCACTCTAACCGTTGGCGATGAGAAGGACCGGAATAACTCACGGTTTTGATAATGTCTTTAGAATTTTTGAAAACCGTATGTGTCTGTAAAGACATAAAAACAGATACAAATGCCCAAGAGTGACTTCAATCATGCTGCTACTTAGTGCTATCAAGATTATAGCGTAAAGCTCTATCGCTAACTGACTTTGGTGCTGTATCAGTGTCATTAACCAATAAGCCTTTGTGCATTTTGCTTTTTATATAACCCGGGAATATGCCAGACTCTTTGTTTGATCGGCACTAGGTCATGAATAATCGTAAGCGTACTTCTTTTACTATACGCCTACTCTGGTATTACCGATGTGTTTAGAGAGGAAAAAATATATATTAAAATACATTAAAATGAACCTGACCAGGATTCCAGGGACCGAAAAGAATGTAAAAGTCGTGACACCCGTAAATAAGGCAGATTTTAGAGCTAAGGAGAAACTAGGCTTACGTGAAGCGTGTAATGGCCTCACAACATGGGTCCAAGAGGGGGGCGGTGGCTTGTAGTCACACACTTAAAAAATAAAACCAACAGTATATTATCAAGCTTAATCAAGGCTATTGTTTTACCTCAATTGATTGTAGAGCCTTGCAATACCACTCACTTCGTCAAAGCCATGCGCCCGTATGATTCCTACATACAGCCTTACCGAAAACCCCGATGATACCTTGTCGTCGGGTCGAGGAGTTTTTAAAGTGTTTATCCGGTCAGAAGACCGGAGTCAGAAGCAAACGTCACTGGTCATGTGACAACACAACATCAATGGGTGCGTTTCCATTCAGATGCTCAGAACAACTTGTACGCGTTTCCAATCAGACGCTCTGAACGACTGGTACGCTAACCATCAGGAAGTATTGAATGTTGTTGTAAAAGGAAAATAACTTTATTGGTCATTCACAATCACTGCAAATGATCGCTAGGAGGTGTTTGGTGCCCCATTCATTAAGAAAGCCTAAACAATGAGACTGATGCGCTAACCATCAAGAGGTATTTTAACATGGTTGTTAAAGAAAAGGAACGTTATTGGTCAATCACAATCACTGCAAATGATCATAGAGAGTGTGGTGTCACATTCATTAAGAAAGCCAAAAACTGTGAGATTAACCATACATGTGCCTGGTTAGAAATGTATATACCTAATCCTAAAAAGGTTCAAGGCATACATCCACCGCGTTGCGATCATTTTATGTTTGTTCAATAACCAAGACTCTTAAATTACCATGGGTCAACAATCACTTCAAATAAAATGTCAGCGACGCATAACTGAACCCCAGGGAATATTATCATTGAGCCCATTTACGTGTGTAGCAAGTTGATAAACCCACCGCTGCTCTTTCTCAAATAATACCTGGGATGATTTGTTCCCTGGTTTTATGTGTTCGATGACGGTCCAGTGTAAATCATTGGTAGTGTGATTTGAATTAAGGAGATGTTCAGTCAGCTTAGTAGTGGTCTTCCTACACCGGATATTACTTCGGTGTTCACACACTCGTTTTATTTTCCATGTGGTCATACCTACATACCGCAATCCGCACGGGCATGTAATAAGGTAGACCACATTGGTCGTGTTACAGTTTGTATGTGACTGTTGCGTCCATGTGTTGTCAATTTCCAAATCAAGTGTTTTAGTAGCTGTAGTAAAGTGGCAAACACTGTACGAGCCACAAGGGAAATGTCCCGTGACACTGGGCAGGCCCCAAGCATTAAGTACTGAGGGATCCCTCTCATTACCGGTTGTTTTAGGGCGTGTGTGTACTAAAGCGTCCATAATGCTTCTCGCCTTTTTGAAAGAAAACAAAGGTTTCTCCCATCTTCGGTTATTGCTTTCTAGAATACGCCCATGTTTCCTTATAGATTTTGTAATGGCATTGGAAGCAACACTATAGGTGGTTACACACGTAAGTGGAAAATCTTCAGTGTGTTTAATAATGTCCTCAAGTAATGCTTCCCTCGGTTGATTTCTGGTCCTTTTGCAAATCCTTTTCAGGATCTTCTCAGGATAACCCCGTTTACGGAGTTTGTTAGTAAATTCAACAGACTGAGAGCGATAATCCTCCACCTTACTACAATTACTACTTATGCGTAGATACTGTCCATAGGGTAAATGGGGCCTCGGATGGAAACTGGAAAAAGACAGTAAGTTGTTCTTGGCTATAGGCTTGTAGTAGGTTCTGGTCGTTAAGTGCCCTTCAGTCTTTGAAATTACCTCATCCAAAAAGATAATTTCATCTTTATGGTAGGAATGCTTGAATCTTAAATTAATATCACAAGTGTTAATCCACATAAGGAATTATTTCAATAAGCTTTCTGGTCCCTGCCAGATGATAAACACATCATATATATACATATCTTTTCCAGAAAGATAAATTGGACGCGTAGGGATTGTCTGTGGTCAGGATGTGTTTACATTCGAAATCACACACATAAAGTCTGGCTACGCTAGGGGCAAAAACAATGCCCATTGATGTACCTATTCTCTGTAGGAACAGATACCCCTTGTATTCGAAAAAAAATTGTTTGAGTGCCATAGTGGCACACTCAATGACGAACTGTCTGGGGGTGTGTGCATCAGTTAATAGCAAGGGTCTACATAGGTCATGATCCCCGGGTCCTGAGGCTAGACAGCATGGACACTGTACTCATCTCCAGTAACGAGAGACCCTGCAGGAGTCTGAAAAACAGAAGTGGCAATAGGAAAGAGTCTCACAACCTTACCTTCACCCCTAGCGCACATACTGGAAAACTTGGATTCAATACTGGAAGCAGGAGTTTCTGGAAAATATAAAGAATGCATGGAAGCGTGGTTATTTTCATTGCTTCAATTCTCCCATTCTTGGATAGCCCTGACATGCACCTGGTTTGCAACTCCTTTCGAATGATGTCTATAAGTGGATTAAAATGTATTCGACCTGTTGGTCCAGTGACGGCTGCTTGAACACCCAGATAAGCAATTTGCTGTATTGGGACACTAGAGTCTGACTTGTTATGTTAATATTTTTCACTTGTTTCAGTGAAATCAAGATGGTTAGTAGTCAGGATTTAGTTACAATTATTTTGAAGTCAGAGCCACTGCCATAAGTGTCAAGTTCTATTATAACCACTAGTATAAATCCTAATAGATTTGTTATTGTTATCATGCTCCCACCCACATACAGAGCTAACTTGTGCTCGTGTTGCCCATTTTCACCCCTTGGATATTCCATTTACGCAGTCTATCAGCCAGGTGTTCCTTGAAAGGGCAAAAAGTAAGGGGGGATACTGTGCATCACTGCCTCAAGCACTCTCTATTTTGTTTTGGACGAACGAGCTTCTATTGGCCCTGACCAAGGCTGTCAGGTTTTGTAGCAACTATAGAACCCACTTCTGAATTTGCCCCCTTGGGTGAGCACTCCCAATCCTATCTAAGAACGCCAAATAAACCTGATCTAACACCTTTTCAGCATCTAGCGAGACCACTAATGTCTTTTTAGTCATCTGAATTTTGTTTGATTAGATGTGCCAGTTTTATAATGCTGAACCGCAACTTCTGCCTGGCATGAATCCTGTCTGGTATGGGTCCACCAGTTCTGGAATCATTCTGCCCTATCTACTGGCTGGTATTTCTGTAAATAATTTGGTGTCAATATTTAGAATGATGTATGTTGGTCTATATGACCTAAACACCTTGTCTGTCCTTTCCCGGTTTATGGATAATAATTGAGCTCATGTCCTGTGGCATTGTCTCAGAGACTCCA
Organism: Triturus cristatus; assembly: GCF_964204655.1. Classification (NCBI taxonomy): domain Eukaryota; kingdom Metazoa; phylum Chordata; class Amphibia; order Caudata; family Salamandridae; genus Triturus; species Triturus cristatus. Next base: position 698,496,863 of record NC_140594.1, on the reverse strand, counting down.
GCTTGGTCTGAGAATGTGTTGTAAATACAGGTCAGCATGAGAGCTGACTGTTAGCAAAATGACTTATAAAAGAGAGGGGTGAAGCACGTGGGCTGAGGGATTGATTTAGTTTATGTTTGCTAATTGCCGTGCTAATTTCAGTGCTCCTCCAGACTCTTGAGGTGTAAAGCTCTGTGTTGAATTCTGTAACTGTTTTCGGTATGTCATAGAATTTGTAGCATATTTGACCCATTTTAATTTGATCGGTGTGATCCTACCCTCTATTATTTTCGCTCTAAGTTTGCAGGCTAATATTTGCAGCTCCCTTCCTGCTTTATTACATCCACCACTGACAGTGTTCAGTCTAAGAATGTCCAATAAACATGCCCAAATGCCTTTTTGGCATTGAGCAGGACTAGTAATGCCCTCTTCCTAGACCTGTTGAATTTTGTTGGTTACATGTGCCAGTTTTTTAATGCTGGCCCTGCAGCTTCTGCTTGGCATGAATACAATCTGGTATGGGTCCACCAGTTCTGGAATCATACTGCTCATTTTACTTCCTGGTATTTCTGTAAATAAATTGGTGTCAATATTAAATAAGGGCATTGATCTATATGTACTGCACACTTGTTTGCCCAGTACTGGTTTAGGTTTTCTAATCCAGATCATGTCCTGTGACATTCTCTCAAAGACTCCAGTTTGTTCTAAGAATATGTTGTGATGTGGGGTCAGTAATAGAGCAGAGTGTTAACAAAAGGTTTTACAAACTAGAGGAGTGAAGCACCTGGACAAGAGATTAAATGAGTTTAAATGTGTTTATTGCCAGGATAATTTCATCTATTTGTATGGGCTTCTCCAGACTCTCAAGGTGTACAGCTCTGTGTTGAATGTTCTGAAAGTTTCCTGTATGTAATAGCATTTGTAATATATTTGACCCTTTTTAGGCGCTGCTCTGTGAGGCATGCTGTAATCTAGACTGTGGCTTGATGCACCTCCCATCTTTTCAATTAGTTCCTGTTCGTTCCCTTCAATCAATCAATATGAACTTTATTCGGATAAAAGCAACATATCCATAAAAGTACAGTTAAAATATCATACAGAATTAATAAAAGGAAAAAGATTTCCAAACATTTAAAACAATCGAATTAACCGGGGTGCATAGAATTGCGAATACGCACCGCCGTTTTTAAAAAGGATCCCACTCGAAAACATAATTCATCATCATTTATAGCTAGCACCATCCCATAAGCTATCTCATAATCAGTAACATGTCGAGTTTTAAAATATGGGATCAACATTTTTTTAGTGGAGGATGAGTAATAGGAGCAAAAGAATAGGAAGTGTAACATTGATTGCTTATGCGTGTTATCGCAAGGGCAGTGTAAAGAGTCAAGTTTGGCAGTAAAGCCAATAGGAAATGACAACAAATATTTCATTGTGTCTGTCCTTAGTCTGAAGAATAAACCCCTTTCCCAGCGGCCAACAGGTTTTAAAAGATGTCTAGGCATAGCTGGGATTACATTCTCAATTTGCATGTATCTGGCAACTGAAGTTTTGTTACACTCAGTTGCTAACATTATTTCTTTGTATGAGGCGTAGAGAGTTTTTTCCAGGGTTTTAATACTGGTGGAGCTGTGATCTAAGGGGTTTAAGAAAAGATGTTCCATATTCAAGCTGCTTAAGCTTTTATAGACTCCTGCCAGCCATGGTATATCCATCCCTTTATCGCATTTTAGACAATCTAAGATTATTTCCCTTGTCAATTGAGCAGCCGGATTCTTCCAGATTCTCAGCCAAAACAGAGTCGGGCGAGCCTTAATAAAGTCCTCTATGTAGGGTAGATGAAGTTCACTATGGCCAACATACGTAGAGGAAAAAAATGGCGCGCCCAAAACTTTACAACAAAATCTGTTCTCTTCACGCTGGATAGGCGTGCTTATTGTATTCCCCCAAACCTCCGCCCCATATGTGGCAATTGGTGTACATTGTAATCTATAAATTTTGACAATGGAGGGCACTACCTCTATGTTTTTTGGCTTAGGTAGCCTAAGTATAGTGTTGATCGAGTTAATAAACTTCCTTCTGCAGTGAGCTACATGATCGTTCCATAGTCCATTCGATGCAAATATCAACCCAAGATACGGGAAAGTGCAAGTGCTTAGTAATTGATTAGAATCTGTAACAAGTGAAAAATTAGAATATTTCTACGACCCACATGACATTAAAAACGATTTTTTTAAATTAGTACATAAATCCAAGGTCGCCATAAACTTCACAAAGCCCTGAACCAGGACGCGTAATGCTTTAGGGGTGCGCCCCATTAGACCTGCATGGTCAGCATATAACAGGGCGGGGATTTTATTTCCTTTAATGATTGGAACGTCTTTAGTTGAGATCAACAAGGATTCTGTCAGATCATTAATGTACAAGATAAATAAGAGGGGGGCCATGACGCAGCCCTGTCTGACCCCGCTTCCATGGCTTTGGTGATCTCACCATTCCTACTACTGCGCACCCTAGCTTTTAGGTCTCTATGCAAATATGCCAATAAGGAGACTAATGAATCGTCTAGACCAAGATTTAAAAGGATTGTCCACAGCCGAGATCTATTTACAAAGTCAAAGGCCGACGTGTGGTCCATAAATGCCAGGTATACAGGTGTTTTCTTGGCTATATTGTATTTACTAATAATCAGGTTGAGGTTAAGGCAATGTTCCACAGTGCCGACCTTACTCCTAAACCCCAGCTGACATGGATGTAAAACCTGGTATTCCTCAGCCCATGACTTGATCCTATTGAATAACACCCTCCCCAAAATTTTCAGAGTGTTGTCAATCAATGATATTGGCCTGTAACAACTCGGGTTTGACCGGTCCCCCTTCTTAAAAATTGGGACTATTGTACTATAAGACCATGTTTCAGGAGTGGATACGTTCGTCAGATTATTAAAAACATTTACAAATAGTGGTGCCCAAAAGTCAGGATAACTTTTGATAAGATTAATTGGGAGACCATCCGGTCCAGGGGCTTTGCCCCCCAGGCTTTGAGCAGTAGCCTCCTCGACTTCAGATGATAATTCAATCTGAATCTCGGTAATATATATATACTCCTTCTTAGGTTCACAGGGGTCCGGGCGGCATAGATCTTACTAAAATGAGCCTCCCAAGACTCACTAGAAATATTACAACTAATCGGTGAAGCTGTGATTCCCACGGATTTCATGTCTTTAACAACCCCCCAAAAGTTCTTGCCATTTTTCAATTCATTTGCCCGCACAAGATTAGCCCAGTGATCATTACGAGCTCCTCCTTCCTACATGTGATAGCCTTTTTATAGTTTCTCCTAAGTAACGACACAAGGGAGCTAACTCTAGGTTTGCTTACAAGTGCCTTTCGCAGTGCTCTGTTGGCAGCAGAACAATCTGCATTAAACCAGCCTAGGTCGGGTTTAGTGTTCTTATTTGGTTTAGACAGTATGTTTTTAATACCAGAACAGAGCTCTGAGAAGGCATCAACTACCTCTGTGTTTCATACACTGGATGTCAGACAGGTGTTGACCAGACTCGGGTAGAGTTTTATCATCGTTTCAAATAATACATTATTATCAATGCCGCGCCACACAAGTCTACGGTTATCACTTGTTGTCATTAAATCACTTGCCCCATTCGTACAATCATACGTTGGGCGACATGTAAAGCTTAGGATAATGCTGATGGGGTTATGATCTCCGTGTACTGTTGGAATTACTTCGGCCCTTAGCACATTACTTTCAAGGGGAGCGGTTATGAAAATATAATCAATAGTGGAGGTTGATCCTCGACTTCTATAAGTCGGTACTATACATCCGTCAGTAAGAGGCGCGGCTGCAATCTCCATGAAGTTAAGAAAATTGTGCGAGCTTAGGAGGTTCATTAACTGCTCTCCTCTTTTACTCAATGAGCCATTGGAAGTGGGCCGAACGGCCTGATAAATATCTCTTGGGATTTTAACATTAAAATCACCGCCTAAACAGATACCCTTAATTTGGGCACCACAATTGTCTGTTTGTAATTTTAAAATAAAATTAAATAACTCAGAAAAGTTCATATTGGGGACAGTTTTAAAATCATTATTATAAAAATTAATCAGATAAAGTGAAACCCCCCCGAGTATAGCGGGCTACTTGAAATGTATCGCTATTTGTATACAAAATTCTGGCCCGACCACCTGCTTTAATGTTTATCCAAGTAGAAAGGCCACCAACAGGCCTAACTGATATGGGGATGGGAGACAAGATGTTAAAACATTCAAAGCCCTCCATAAACAACTCCTGGGTCACCCACGTTTCTTGGAACATTACAATATCCTGACTACTTATTAGCCCCTTCCAGTCTGGTAAATTTAACTTAGATGCCAGGCCGGCAACATTCCAACTCAATATTTTAAGCGTTGGGCCACCGTTCTTTGTAGTTGATATATCAGGTGTACTAGACTTAGAACATTTTTGAGTCGATACTAGTGCTGGTACATCAATTAATACTTCACTCATTGTAGGAGTAGGCAGTCAATCTTGACAGTCCAAACCTGATAATGGTGTGAATCTGTTGGATGTCAAGATTGAATTATGCAAGTTAGGGCGAGATGCCTCAAATGTGGGTTTGTAAAAATAGCCTAAGGGTAGTGCCCATATGCTGGTACTATGATTTGTCTGCTCCATCTGTGGTGATAATATAGTTTTTGCCACGGATTGCCTGCGAAAATTGATGATTATACAATCCCCCTTAATAGATTTGGGGAATATGCCCAACCAGCCCACTCGTCGTACCATGATAATGTTCTCAATTAGAGATGGCCTAAATCTCCTATGTTTGGAGAGCCAGTCAACACACTTGCAGCGTAATTGTTCCCAAGATTCTGTCTGATCTTTCCTTAGGGGGGGAACGCCTGCTAACATCACGACATATCGACAAGCCTCCGGGGGTAGATTTAACACCACACTGTTACCCTCAGTATGAACCATAGAGATTGGGTCAGTATCATCTTCTTGTTGTGTGTTGTCCCTACTGTTTCTATAATGTGAAAAGGTGGGAGCATTAGTGACAATTGTCGTATTGTCTGTCAAGTTATCATCGTTGGTTCGCGTAATGTGTTCCAAAGGCCTTTTTGGCCCCGTAATACCCTTCGTATCAAGACATGTACAAATTCTGTTACATGTCGCACAGTCATTAGTGCCCAAATTTAAATTAGATGAAACGTTAGTATTTTGATGGGAGGTAGAGATATTAACAATGGGTGCATTTTGTGCTTGCTTTCTGACGCTGGTAAAATTGGCTTGGGAGACAATATTCATGACTTGAGGTACAGGCTGTGCATACTGAATGGGCTGAATAACAGAAATACGATCTTTTAGGAAAGAAAGATATCGAGAACAGGCTTAACACAATCAGTAATAATATAATTAGGAAGCTGAAAATCATTCTCAGTCGAGTTCCAATTGAATGAAAAGGCGATTCAGTCGGAGGAGCGTGCACAGATGCCTCAACAGATGTTCGATAAGAAGATGAACAAATCCACGAAGCATGGTCGAATTGGTTGTTTTCTCTTCGCACTCACTGTCTTTCCTAATATCCTTTTACATTTTGCCCCTAGTGGAGGATCATTAGCTATTGGCAAATTTGACTCGGGTAAATCTGGTGTGATTACATCACAAACCTCTTCGCGAGCCAAGGCAGGAGCATTAGAGTCGCTTATACTTAAATCAATGGTTTCGACAATCGGTCCCAAAGATTGAGCAGATTGCCCTAAACCAAGGGAGAGGCGTCTTTCAGTGAGCTCGATTTCATTGCTCACAATGCTGACGGCCCTTTCCAGCATGCTTTCAATGCTTGTTGTGGCCGATTTAGCAGCTGGCGGTATGGTACGCCTCCCCATGGTTACTATAGTAATACTGTAAAGCAGCACAAACAATATAGGTAGATGTCAATAGCCTTTTGCTCACCTGTGGGACAACCTCGGTAATATCCAAGTGAAAGAGTGGTGGCCCAGTCCAGTCTCCTCCGGGCACTTTGCCCAGGCAAGCCTGCGCGCGTCCCGCGCTGCGGGAAGCGCTCACTGCTTTTGAGGGCCTCCGGCGCCCTCTGGTGACGTCCGGTGCATCATCAGCGCAATGCCCCCTGGGATGGGCGATGTTGGAGGCAGGCAGGCGGAAGGTAAATGGCAGCCGTTCCCCTCACGGCGAGTGAAGATGAAGGATTAGCGCGTCCCGCGCTGCGGGAAGCGCTCGCTGCTTTTGAGGGCCTCCGGCGCCCTCTGGTGACGTCCGGTGCGTCCTCGGCGCAATGCCCCCTGGGATGGGCAGTCCGATTGCAGAGACATTCCCCTCACGGCTGGAAATGGAGCGATGTTGGAGGCAGGCAGGCGGAAGGTAAATGGCAGCCGTTCCCCTCACGGCGAGTGAAGATGAAGGATTAGCGCGTCCCCTTCATAAATGCATGCTTTTGGTTGGGCAGCATTCTTAATTAGTCCCGCCTTTTTGCATTTCGTACCCTCCCAGGAGACTGCCCCTGTAACACATGCTCTTACGCTTTTCTTTGTATAGGTTCCGATGTGTGCACTTTTTTTCTTGTTTGCCTCAGCTTGTGTATTAGCGAAGTGCCCGCTTCACGGACGCTGTGCTTCATGTTTCGTTCGGCATTTGCATAGCGGGTTTAATTATTCTTTTACTTTGGAGGCCATATGCCTTTTAAGGACGTGCCCACTTTCATTTTCACCATTGCATCTTGTTTCTTGCTCATGGCAGCCTTCTCGCCCTGTGCCGTCTCTCACTTCACCCCACCCCACCTACTCTCTGAGATTACAGCCTGTATATTCAGGGAGTTGCCCAAAATCACAGGATGTTGAGCCGTCGTCGAGACTCTAACTCCTGAGTCAGCAGCTCTGACCGCACACCCTTCACAGTGTGTTTGATGCCATTTCATTGCTGTTTTTTAAGAGTTGCCAGATGGAGTCATTTATAAGCTCAAATGCTGTTCAAGTCACATTGTGTGCTGCCTCTCCCCACCCCCTCAACGCTTTTATTTTCAAGATTGCGTCTTTTTTCCCACTCGCCTTGTGCCGTCTCTCCCTACCCATTCACGCCTCACCCACCACCTCTATGAGATTGCTGCTTGTATTTTAAGTGATTTGCCCACAATCACAGTACACTGCTTTAATTTTAACCATTGCATCTTGTTTCCTGCTCGTGGCAGTCTGCTCGCCCTGTGCCGTCTCTCTCTACCCCTTCACCTCACCCCCACCACCCCTCCGAGATCGCTGCTTGTATTTTAACTGATTTGCTCGAAATGACAGGACACTGCTTTAATTTTCACCATTGCTTCTTGTTTCCTGCTCGTGGTAGCCTGCTCGCCCTGTGCTGTCTCTCCATACCCCTTCACTCCTTCACCCCGCCCTCACCGTCCCTCCGAAGTCGCTGCTTGTATTTTAAGTGATTTTCCCCAAATCACAGGACACCGCTTGCTCATCAGCGGCTTGGCACCCTGAAAGCTCCGGGGCGCACAACATGCTGCATTACTAAATCCTTATAAGGTCCCAAAGGCGAGACCTATTGCATTGTAAATGCTTGTTAGGTCTGGCGTTAGACAAGACCTTTTGATTTTACAAAAAAATTATATATATGCAAAATACCTACTTAAATGGGCTTTCATCTACTTCCCTTCAGCCACTGGCCTGTTGTTGTGTCATTCACATTTTTCTTCTACCCACTGTAGCACACAGCATGGGGTAATGGATCAATCTACTTCAGCCACTGGTTAACTTCAGTTTGAGTGACTGAATTTTTCTCTTGTGCAATGAGCACATCCGCACACAAGGTAGTTCTATTCAGTGCCAATGTTTTTGTTTTTACTTTATAATTAGTTTAGTGTTGTCGAGGTGAAACTAGAACCATGCTACCACAGCACTGGCCACATTTCATGCTTTATTAGCTCCTGTTAAGGCTGTTATAAATTCCTTTTGAAGTCTCCTTTGTTAATTTGTATTTAACAGCATTACAGATTGCGTCCATTTGAAAGTGTTCTGTGTTAACTTATTCTCTTTTTGCTATGCATGCACTATTCAAACCTAAAGCTTCAATTTTATACATGTGAATTCATATGCGGACAATTCTTCAGAACACGTTTATTCTGGACTCCATGTCATTGGGTGACCAGACGTCCCGGTTTTCCCCAGACGGTCCCTGTTTTCGGAGCAGTGTCCCCGTGTCCCGACACTTTGCTTCTAATTACAGAAATGTCCCCGTTTTTGTGCTGTGCCCGGGTTAAACGGAGAAATGTCCCGGTTTTTAAATAGTGTCTCGCACTGAAACACTATTTAAAAACCAGGACATTTCTCTGCTTACTTAGCACAGGTGCTGAGACGGGTCTCCATTGGGATGTCCATTTTTGCCCTCAGGATGAAAAAACAATCTTACTGCGGCAGCAATACCACCCTTCACTGCCTTCAAAGAGACCCGTTATAGTTCTTCCACAGTCTCATCATCCCAGAACTGAAGCATTTTCAATGTTATGTACAACGAAGCCCAAGTTTGTTGCTTATTTATCTTATGCAGCTAAGAACAACTGACAATGCGAATAGTCCTGGATTGTTGTAGGTGTAATGTTACATGGATAGCTGCCAAGGTTTCAGATTTCTATGTGTGACATTTTCATAATTTCAGAGTAATTATGAGTGACATTTTAACAACTATGAGTGGCACTTTCCTGCGAGCAAAATCAAGAAAGATATTAAAACGAGGGAAACTTATAAATATCAGATATGACACCCATTTGAGCAACAAGAAACTCTACGTGAGCTGCTGCAAAGCGTAAGAAATAATGGTTAAACAACTTCAATGTATACTCATGTCTAAGTAAATATACTTAGAATCGTATAAATATCAGGAAACTCCGTTGCAACATATTAAATCAAGGCTCTCTCTGCACACTAAGTCAGAAGCTGTTTTTTATTTTTTTTATGTTGTTTGTTTTTTGAGGCTTGTACCTTCAGCCTTTGCTTACTTATACTGGACCCTCTGGTTCCTCCCTCGTAATTAATGATGCTGCACAGAGAGCATCACTCAGTCCAGGGCCTCTCTCCAAGGTGTGACCCAGCCCAAACAGGATGTGCGAGGCCCTGCTAACAACACTCTGGTGGCTACTGTTGTTGGATAGGCCAGCAGAGAAACAACATAAAGATTGCCAGCCTTTGTGGTGGCCCTCCTCCTTCCCTGCAAACTAAAGTCAGGAGAACATCAGGACTCGAGGCCACCCTCTGACGTCACATGAGGGACCCTGTGTCACTCTCCAAGGTGGGTCCCAGACCAAAAAAGATGTGCGAGGCCCTAACAACACTCTGGTGGCTACTGTTGTTGGATAGGCCAGCAGAGAAACAACATAAAGATTGCCAGCCTTTGCGGTGCCCCCTCCTTCCCAGCAACTAAAGTCAGTAGAACATCAGGACTCTTGGCCACTCTCTGATGTCATGTGAGTGACCCAGCCCAACAGGGAATCTATGTCAGATAGGCCCCAACAACATAAAATACACTTCAGGCGGTGCCAGTCTTGCAACATATTTTACCGTTTTGAGTAACACCGCAGGCGCTGCAGCTGCCTGATCGCGCGCTGCCATTGGCACCCAGGCTTAAAACTTATACTTACTTGGGCTGTAAACCACTCTGCCAAGGCTGGCCAGGCTGCAGATACTGTCAGGCTCAGGCTGCGAGCCACTGCGTGCCCTGGCAATTCGGGTTTGCTGCTCAATCTGCGCCTCCAGGCCGTGTTGTCCAGGCTGTGCAGTGAGTCACACTTTACAATCCACAGGGGGCATGAGTGTCACCAAGTAAGGATATCACACCGTGCAATTAGCGGGTCATCTGCGTGACGGTCACTGAAACCTCGACGTCTCTCTCGGCTTAGTCTGTGTCACACATATGATTTGTCTGTAATTCATCATCTGTGTCTATGGAGGCGGCTGTCATTTTAGTCCCTTTTCCATGTCTATAACAGCTGTAAAATAGTCCTACTTTTATGTCGACCGTTACTGCAAACTGTAGTCCTACTTCTATGTCTATGAACTGTCCCCGTTTTTAGGTCTCGCCTGAGACAGCGCTTTAGCGCTGTTCTGGCGAGACTTATAGTAAGCACTTTTGGAAGTGCAAACGAGTGCTTTCAGGCCGCCAACTACTGTGCATGTGTGCCGGGCGCGCGCACCATTTGGCAGCCTGAAAGCACTCGTTGTCTTTCACTTTCGCCGCTTTGATGTTTTATCGTGATCGTGATCACTTTCACATTCGCGGCCGTACGGCCGCTTCCCTTCCTACTTTAATGCACTGTTGATTGGATAATAATGTACAACAAGATCTCATCTAAAGTGTAAGACCATCTAATAAGGTGTAAATAAATATCGGCCTTGCATTTATTAGTGTATGGTGTTGATGCAGACTTCAAATAGATGATTGTCTAAACTTGATCGTCTTGTCAGTTCTAAACTTTTAAAGGGCCCAGTTGATTTCAAGTCTTTGCATAGTTCTGCTTGATGTGAGCCTCTTTTCCTCGGCTTCCCTAGATTGCTGGATTGTCTCCCTTGTCAGTCAAACATGGGCATAGGTGGCGGATCTGGGTACGTGGCGGGGGTGCCGTGCGTGTGTGTTTTGAGTGGTCAGTTATTTGAGACGGGAGGGGGCAGGGAGGAGGGGGCAGCAGCTTGCAAGGGTTGATCTGCAATGCAAATTATGCAGCCTGCCAAACAATGGGGAAGGGAGCAGGGCCATTTCTGGGGTCGGCCTCAAAATCAAATTTGTGCTTTCTTAAAAGGGACCCTTCCAGACGTCCCCGTGAGCACAGAATTAGCTGGAGGGTAGGCATGGGGGTGGTGTGGGTGACTTTTCTTGCCCCGGGGGTCATCTGTGATTTCCCAGGAGAGCAGGACAAGAAAATCAATGCAGCTATTAAAATTCAGGGAATAGGTGTCTGTTCGCTTGCCAGGTTTTACGAACCGGGGATGCTTTTGTTCTGCGCTTAGTCTGCTGGGGGCTTGCTGTGGAGTTCCACTTTTACCTCTTACTCCTGTAGATGGACAAACACCGCCATTTTAAGATCTGTAAGTTCTGTAATGGGGATTTTCATTGTTCAGTTACAATCAGAGCTGTTTCTAACTTATGGCTGTCACACGCGAGTGAACGGGGCTATCTTAACCATGACCCGTTTAAAAATAATAACATTCTAAGGAACACAATCATTGTGCTACAGTGGTGTTTGGGTTTTCAAAAATAGAGGAAATCCAAGATTGTGCGTTTAAACAATCGAATGAGGCTGGTGTGTGGAATCGACCACTTTGAAGACATTCTTCGTACACCCAACAGAATCCACGCGTCGTAAAGCATGCCCGCCCCCACTCCCCCTTCCCACTCCCTCCTCGTCAGCTTCAGTGCGCTCTTGTTTTTTATGTTGTAGAGTGCATGTGCAGACTGCTCGTGTTGCACTGTCTGCGCTCGCCCATACACCTCCCACTCCGTTTGTTCCACCCCCTCCCTAGTTAGTACATTCCGAGTTTTACAGCCACTCTTGTACGTGGAAGTACACAAAACAGCTTAATTTGATCTGTTGGGAGGGGCAGGCTGGAAAGGGCAGTGGGGGTGAAAGACATTTGTCAGAGTTCTAGCCTGGCTTGTAGTCGCTGTCGGAAGTCAAGGATGGACAGGACACGTCAACGCTTTTCCTCCACACCCAGCACGGCATCTGTGCAAACAGCTAATAGACACACAAGAATATACAAACGACATGGTCAAACTCAGGGCTTTAAGTGGGATGAATAAACTGGAGGGTCTCTCAAAGGGGCGTGGCCGATGTAATTAAGGGCGTGAACGCACTCCAATATCTTAGGGTAGAGTTCACGTTATATAAAACTGCAGAAGAAAAGAAAAACTGAGCTTTTAATGGAGTGTTTTCAACTTTGCAGTCAGCCTCGCCATCATACTACTTCAAAGGGTCAGCTTTCTTATCTTTATGGGGCCATGTGTTTCAAACACATGGCCCCATAAAGACAACAAAGCTTTAACAACGGACGAAAGTGAAAGTGGGCCGTGGACATTAGATTTAAATGCTAAAAACTCTAACTTTCACAAATGCGAGACTGCTGCACGCCACACACTGCTGCACGCCACACTGCTGCACACTGCTGCATGCCGCACACTGCTGCACGCCGCATACTGCTGCACGCCACACACTGCTGCACGCCGTACAATGCTGTATGCTGCACACTGCTGCACGCCACACACTGCTGCACGCCACACACTGCTGCACGCCACACTGCTGCACACTGCTGCATGCCGCACACTGCTGCACGCCGCATACTGCTGCACGCCACACACTGCTGCACGCCACACACTGCTGCACGCCGTACAATGCTGCATGCCGCACACTGCTGCACGCCACACACTGCTGCACGCCACACACTGCTGCACGCCGTACAATGCTGCATGCCGCACACTGCTGCACGCCGCACACTGCTGCACACCGCACACTGCTGCACGCCACACACTGCTGCACGCCACACACTGCTGCACGCTGCACAATGCTGCACTCCGCACAATGCTGCACGCCGCACAATGCTGCACGCCGCACAATGCTGCACGCCGCACACTGCTGCACGCCGCACACTGCTGCACATTGCTGCATTACTCACTGCTGCATGCTGCACGACACTGCTGCACGCCGCACACTGCTGCACGCCGCACACTGCTGCATGCCGCACACCGCTGCAAGCCGCTGCACGCCACACACTGCTGCACACCACACGCTACTGCATGCCGCACACTGCTGCACGCCGCACACTGCTGCACTCCACACACTGCTTTTATGCGAGTTTATGCTACTGACATTGTAAATGACAATGCCTTTTATTTGTTTTAAAACCAAAACATAAATAAAAGGCATTGTAATTTTACAATGCCAATAGCTCAAAATCTTATAAATGCGAGACCTATTGCATTGCAAATGTTTGTTTGTTTTGAGAATCTGGTCATCCTACCATGTCACCAACGGTCTTTAATAAACTTTGCCCAGGAAGACAGTCCGCCTTTATCATGTTTAATGTGCAGCACTTGTACTTAATTTTAATTTATTTCCTTCTTTCTTTGTTTCTTTGCTTCTTGCTTCTTGCTTCTTTCTCTGTTTCTTTGTTTCCTTATTCCCTCTTTCTTTGCTTCTTACCTTCTTTTATCCGCTGTTTATCTCTTACCTTCTTTCTTTTCTTTCTCTTTTATTTCCTTCTTCAGTTCTTTCTTTCTCTCTAGCCTTCTTTCTTTCTTTTTTACCATCCTTCATTCCTGCTTTCCTTACTTGTTTTTGTCCTGTCTTTGCTTTCCTTATACTTTCTTTCCTTTTTTCTTTCCGTCTTTCCCTCTCTCCAGCCTTCTTTCTTTCCTGCTTTCTTTCTTTCTTTCTTTCTTTCTTTCTTTCTTTCTTTCTTTCTTTCTTTCTTTCTTTCTTTCTTTCCTTCTTTTTTCCTTTCTTTCCTTTCCTTTATCTTTCTTTCCTTTTTTCTTTCCTTCTTTCCCTCTTCCTTTACATCTTTCCTTCCTTCTTTCTTTACTTTTTCCCTCCTGCTTTCCTTCCGTGCTTTCTTTCATACTTTTTTCTGGCTTTCTTTTCTGCTTTTTTTCTTTCTTACTTTGGTTCTCTCTTGCCTTCCTTCTTTCTTTCTTTCTTTCGTTCTTTCTATCTTTCTTTCGTTCTTTCTTTCTTTCTCTCTTTCTTTCTTTCTTTCCCTTCACGCACACCTTCTTTCTTTCTTACCTACTTTTTGTCCTTCCGTTTTTGCTTTCCTTTTTCTTTCTTTCTGTTTTTCTTTCCATCTTTCTTTCTTTCCTTCCTTCTTTGCGTCTTTCCTTCCTTTTTTCTTTCCACCTATCTTGTCTTTTTCCATGCTTCTTTCCTTTTTTTTCTGCTAGTCTTTCTTTCTTTCTTCTTTCTTTCCTTATTTCTTTCTTCCTTTCCCTTTTTACCATCTTTCATTCTTTTTCTTCCTTTCCTTCCTTTTTGCTGTGTTCCTTTCTTTGCTTTCCTTTATCTTTCCTTGTTTTTTGTTAGTTTGTTTGTTTCACATGACATGCACGTGTTAGAGTTTACCTAAATTTTGACTCAGTCGTGCTCATGCCTTTAGTCATTTTTCTAGGTTCATTCCTGGGTCGTGCTCCACCTCAGTCCCACAGTGGAGACTTCTCCCTTACCTCTGGCCCCTCGGATCGCCTTGTGGTGTTCGGTCCAGCGTTCTCCTCTCCACTACTTGTGGAATTGATTTCCTCACCACCAGTGCACCATCTGCTAAATAAAAGCACAACACATTGGGAAGCCAACAGTCTAGGTTGTATTTAATGCTAAAAATAGGAAACAGCACAGTAATTTATTAAATTACATTTGTCATGCCAGCTGACAGAGCTCTCACCCAAAGTGTCCCCTTGGATCATGCATTGCTTAAATACTTGAAATTAAAAGTACAGGTTTTATGTTTTCTGTCAATACAAGTCTACGGAACATAATCACATGACAGTAACATGTTACTTTCATGCAAAAATTAGCAGGTGGCAGCATCTTCTCCCGGAGGAAGTGTGAGCATCCCTTCAGGAGTCGATATGGTTCATGAATACAATTCTGAGTTCATTATTCTCCTCAATCCTGCTTTTTGTTCCCAGCCCTGAAAACCAGGTTATGCTTTGAGGGAATGTGCAAATGTACTATCCTAAGTAAAATAAAATGTCTCTGTTCTACCTTTGCCATGAAACTTAGCAAGCCTATTTGAGTATAAACGACACTTCAGATCAATAAGAAACAACATCCAGATTTAGTTTTTAAATATATTGGTAAACACAGTGATATTCAGATTTATAAATATAAAAAAAATTATGTCGAACTACATAAGAATATATGATTATGTTTTCACACCTTTACAGGCTGTATCCCTCAGGGTTCCTTTCTTATTATCCTACCCACCTCTTTTATTGGATGTCTCTTTAAAATGACTCACCAGCACGGGTATCTGCTGCATGTCATTTTGTTGGGCCTTGATAATCTTTATTAATGGTGTTGAAAATTCACCCAGGGAGTTACTGTCCTTGGTGGTCTCCTCCACTGTCTCATCTGTGGAGGTACTGCTTTGCATAAATTCAATCTAGTGTGCGCTCCCCCTCCATGTCTCGTCCTTTAGACCAGAAGGTTAATTATTTCTCTCTCTCTCTCTCTCTCCCCCCCCTCCCTCAGTACCTTACTAGCACTATGGTTGCGAAGGCCTTCAGCCACCAGGTCTTTTGCCTCTGTGGTCACCTGTAGTGAATCTTCTGGTCGTGCATGCAGAGGGATGATGTCCGGCCAGCTCTACCATCCCTGCATACAGTCTACTGCAATTTGCAAGCATCATCCCTCCTGTGCCACCTCGGATTCTGCCAGTGTTGGAGCTAGGCAGTCTGCTTGGTTTCTATCATATGTAATGGCTCTGGCTAACTTTGGTTTCAATCCCACCCTCCCTCCATAGGTCTCAGACACCCTGGGGACTGCTATTTTCTGCCTCACATGTATCAGCCTCACTGTTGCTCTTCCTTTACATTCCTCTGCCTTCCTGTTGTGTCCACCCCCAAAGGCTTTGATATCCAACTCCTACTTTTGTCAATCATCCCGAGGTGGCTCGATATTATTGGATGCCTTCGAAAGAACGAGCAGGTCAGGCCAGAGAGCTAGAAAAGACACTCTCTTCCTGCCATCTGTGGCACACGCAAGACTGTAAGAGTAATGACAACTCTTATCACTATGTAAAATTCACAAATTCTAACTCTGATACCTAGAGGTAGGTCTCTCTTCAGATCTCTGTTTCGTAGCAGATTTCACAGTTGGTTCCGGTGCCCTGAATCTTCCAAGGCATTGGCAATGCTTTAGAAGATCAAAGCCTTTAAGGAGGACTTGTTACAAATATTTACCACTCTTAACAGCTCCATTTGGTATGCTTTCAGTCCCCAAAGATCCACGTCTGATTCCCCTGGACCTGTTACAAACTCCTTACCAGCTCTAGGACAGTCTTTCTCTCCCGGCTCCATATCCAGCATCCCTCCTTCTCTATATGATGCCAGTACCACTGGCACCAAAGGACCATCAAATGTTGGTTCCGATGTCTGACCATGAAATGATTTTAGCATGATCCTGACTGTTGTTGCGCCCCAAAATTACCAAACCACAACCAGTCACCATACAGCCTGATTCTGATCCTACGCCTCTACTATATCTGATGTGCCATTAGAGGTTTTTTTTGTTTGTTTTTTATACCGAGTTTTATATAGCGCGAACTTGACCCAAAGGTATTGGGTATCAGTGCGCTTTACACGAGCACCAGTTACGTTACATGAGGACACATTCATTTTTGTTAGGCACGTGGAGATTCAGTGATTTGCCCAGAATCACAGGATGTTCAGTGTCATTGCCGAGACTCGAACCTGGTTCCCCAGATTTGAGGTCGACTGCCCTAGCCATTAGGCCAACTCCTCTCCCCAATATCCTTTTGGATCTGATAGTGACCAGAGCTTGCCATAACCCAGAGATGATGGTGGGGATGAGGGTAATTTACCCACTCATTTTGATGATTACACCTTTTACATGAACTTTAAAGAGGCCAGTGGGCTTGAGGCATCCCCTGATACAGGGTTAAACCCAGCATTTGCACCTCCAGCCAAGGAGAGCGCATCATTTACTGTGGTAATTCAATGAGCAGCTTATGTCTTGGGTCTACCACTGCCCTCTATTGCAGTAAAGACAAAAATTCATTTAGAAATCTTGCAGGCCGGGCCAGGCACATCTGAGTCCTTGCTCCCTTTCAGTGAAGCCCTCACTGACACCTTAATGGGCAACTGGTAGAACCTCGATTCTTGGCCACTGGTGAATAGGCCGGTGGCTAGACACCATAGACCGGTGCCTAGCGATCCTGTCTTCCTAACTAAACATCTTTCTTCATAGAGCCTTGTTGTTCAGGCTTCATCCAGCAGGTTGAACCCCAGTTAATTCCCCACTACTCCGCCGGGTAGGGAGTATAGAGGATTGATGCATTCAGAAAACAAATGTTCTTTTCAGCTAGCCTAGCATTAGTCTGTGCCATTTGTTTATTGGACCGGTATACGCATACCCTCTGGAACAAGGCCAGTGAGATCTTGCGGCTGTCCCAGAAGTCCTTTGGGCCTCACTCCCTTCGCTTCTTATGTGGCCATTAAGTGTGGTCAAGATGCAGCCAAAGATGTTATCTTGCTGGCCTTAATACTACTGATTATCTGGGAACGGCCGTCGGCACCAGTGTGATGCTCTGCTGCCATGCATGCATGCGCTCCAAAGGATTCTGTGGAGACGTACAGGCCTCTCTCATGAATATTCCTTTTAACAGCTCGTGCCTGTTCGGGAAAAAGCTGATTCTGTCTTGGAATATTTTGGGGTATTTTGACCTCTGCCAAATAGTTTCCCCACCAATTTAAGAAATTCCGAGGCCATTCTAGGGTGCTGGCATATATGCAGCATCAGTCTCTTCAGCCTCTGCTGCATTCACCTCAATCCTTTCAAGAGTAGGGATGTTGATCTTGTAGGCAACGTGCAGGCCACCAAGGGGACCAGTCCTCCCAGTCCCCTTCCTCTGCAACAACAACCACCAAGCTGGTTTAGCTTGCCATCAGTGGCATATGATCACCCAGTGAGATGCAGGATCCAGCATTTTCTCCCAGGGTGGCGATCCACGTCCAACAAATGTGTCCATCAAATTATTCAGCATGGCCTTACCCTGCCCAAGATTTTCTGCCTAATCTTCCACTCTCTCCAGAGCGAATCTCAGAGGACCACCTGTCTATTCTCTTGAAGGTGATGAAAGTTTTATTTTCCCAAAGGAGACATCAAGAGGGTTCTATACTCAGGAATAGTGGAAGATTTCTACTCTTGCTATTTCCTTGTGCCGGGGAAGGATGAGGACTTTTGGCCCATCTTACATCTTTGTTCTCTAAATCCCCTTCTGTGGAAGGACAAGTTCAAAATGCTAACGCTGGCCTGTAGGAAAGTGGGTTTCAGTTGCAGTAACCCCCGCCCTTTTTGCCTGATTTCTCATGTACTTTGAATGTGCCCTGGGTCCCTGCCAATCAGCTTCTCAGGGCCTGTGCTCTTTCCCAAAACTGTACCTTTGTTTCCACAGTTGGCACACCTCTGGCCCACATGTAAGTCTTTTGTAAAACGTACCATTGGTACCAAGGGCCTTGTGACCAGAGACGGTCTCTAAAGGCTGCATCATGTATTGTGCCACCCTCAGAGACCCCTCACTTAACACATACACACTGACATTGTAGACTGTGTGTTTTGGTGCAGGCAAAACTTAAGAGTCAACATAGTACACCTCCCTGTGTGCCATGCCCACCAACCATAGGTAAGTCACCCCACCAGCAGGATCTAACCGCCCTAAGGCAGGGTTCACTATACCACTGGGGAGGGCACAGCTGCAATGGCGATGTGCCTCTAGAGTGTCGGTGCCATTCAAGGACATAGTAAGTGCAGTCAAACCATATTGAGCACTTGGGCTGGGAGTTGTCATTACAAACTGCATAGCTCCTCAATGGTTTTACTGAATACTAAGGAGTTTGTTATAAAACTCCTCAGCATAATAAACCCACACAAATGCCAGTGTTGGATTTATTACAAAATGCACTCCGATGGCATCTTAGAGATGCCCCCTCATATCGACCAACTCCCTCATGTCCAGCTGACTGGTCTGCACCAGCCTGCCCCGCACGAACATGTTTCCGACTCCCTGAGATGAGAGTCCTTGCGCTCTTGTGTGTCTGAGACAAAGGCTGCTTGAGGTGCAGGTGATTTATACCTACCCCCAAGCACGAACAGCATTCAAGGCGGTAAACCCGGCCCCTAGACCAAGCCCCATTTTTGGCAGCAAGGTTGGCAGGAAAATTAGTAGTCAGGAGAGGTGTGTCCCTTCTCCGCCAGCACCATCCCTAAGGTGCCCTCGAAACGAGGTCTCCTCCTTCGTAGGAAATCCTCCCTCTTGAATGGAAGGATTTTACCCAATTAGGTTAGGGGGATGCCCACTCCCCAAAGGAAGGGAACATTCTGAGGGTGTAGTCACCCTAAAGGCAAGTAGCCCATTGGCTACCATCTGCCTGTATCTGTAACACACCCAAATTCAGTATTTAGGTGCACCCCTTAACCTTGATCCTCAGATTCGCCGGACCAGAAAACAAGATGGAGAGAGCACCGCTGCCGGACCTGGAAATGAAACCGTGCCGACAGAAATCGGCAAGAACCCCGCCACCTATACCAGTTCGACAACTGTACTTGCTGTCCTTCCAGAAACCCCGCAAAGTCTCCAAGAAATCCTGCAAATCTTTCAGCTTTCACCAAATTGCCAAGAACATTCCTTTGGGCTAGAGACTCCAGTAACTGGCATTCGCTGGTACAGGAACTGCAGCAGTTAAGGACCGGCACTTCTGTCGACGCGACTCACTGCTGCAAAAGTACCCCAAGACCGCAGTGGTAGAGGACTGACATTTGTGTCTACGCAACTTTGCCCTGCCAGAAGAAAGCACTGCAGCTGGGTGGCTTCCACAACCTAGAGGGATCCTCTTGGCCCAACGACCCAGGCTGTTCACAGACCCGTTCCCAAGAGCCTGTACCCTTCTGCAACTGGCCCTGTCGGCCCCCTCCAGCACCACTTGCACGGCCGATGCCTCTCCGTGACGGGCCGACGACAGCAGAACACCTCTATCCCCTGCGAATCTCCATCCCTACGACCGCGAATGCTGGGTTGGCGGTGCTTCCATTTGATCTACAGTAACTTGCTGATGATGACCGTAATGGTGTTGGTGGTCTACTGAATCCTATAAATCTTCATTGCTCTCTTCTGACTGTGAGGGTAAGTATCATTGTCGGTATTGACTGCTGCGGTGTAGATACTGAATCCTGCACCTCTTTGGGTGCTCCCAGTCTCTATTGACTAACATTGGACTCAGTAACCTCTACACCCGGCCGTCCCAGTGCCACTGGTGGTGCAGTACCTACCTTACTCTGAACTTTGCCCAGTGTTGATCTAAACCCCCTAAGCTTGGAAAAGTAAGTTGTGTACTTACCTGCTAAATGCATAACACTGCCTTCCTTAGGATTGCATTGCATTCTAACTATTGCATACAACTATCTATCTTTTTTCAAGTACCCATTAATACTGGTTCTAATTGACAATACAAAAGTATTTCCAAGATTGTAAAGCATTTCTACTGCCTTGCAAAACTATTCCTACTGCTATTTAAAAAGTATTACTACTTTGAAAACTGTGGTTTATCTGCCACTGAGCACTTCGTGGCTCTAGAAATAAAATAACCAAATAACGTTTTATACAAAACGATTGGTCTGGATTCAGTCTTTGAGTGTGTGCTATCATTTCTTGCCTGGGTGTGTATAATAAATGCTTAACACAGCCCCCTGATGAGCCTAACTGCTAGACTACACTACCACAAATAGAGCTTTTAGTATTATCTACTTAAGCCTCTTTAAGCCTCTCCCACTGGACACTGTGCACACTATACCTTACTTTGGTATAGTATAAACAGAGCCAGCTTCCTACATGGCCCAGATTCTGCCTGCCTTGGACCTGATTGACTGTATACTGTCCTCGTACCCGAAGGACATGTATTTGCTTTTACTCATCTTGCAGTCCCACAGATGTTACTTGCACTTCAAGGTAGGCCGGAAGCATTTACAGTCTGCTGCACCCCCCTTTGACTTCACTAGTGCCCCTTTGGTGTACACAAAAGTGACAGTGGTGGTTAAAACCTATCTTTTGCGGTTGGGTGCACCAGTTGTCTGCTTCCTCAATGACTGGCTGTACAAGGTGGGCTCACCACAGTCAGTTATAGACCACCTCCAGACTACAGAAAACCTCCTGACATATTTTAATCTGGTTAAGGATCAACAAGTGAAGTTGCACCTGACCTCTTCGCAGAGGCTTCTTTTCATTGGACTGTCCTTGATACAGTACAGTTCAGGACCTTCCCTTTGTTGCATCCTTGTCCTGGATCTTGGTAATAACAGCTCTGAGGCTTCGTGGCCATTTTGCCTCCTGTATACTCCTTGTCGATTACAGCTGATGGCATATGCTGGCACTGCAATTGTATCTGAAGTCTCAGTGGACACTGCTTCAAGGAAGCCTAACAGATGACATTCAGATTTCGGAGAAGACTGCTAATGATCTCCAGTGGTGGCTGCTCGACCGCAGTCGGTCCAGCAGTCCCCTCTCACCCCCCCATCCTGAGGTGACCGTGGTGAGGGGTGTGTCACTGATCGGTTAGGGAAGTCATCAGTTGGAGGTGGAAATCAGAGGACTTTGTTCTCTTGTAGAAACCCAGCTCCTTTTAAATCTGTTGTTGTTGCAGGCCATTCTTCTGTCATTGAGGGCTTTATTGCCAATCATCCAGGGGAAGCTGGTGCAGGTTCTCATGAACAATACCACCACCATCTGGTACCTCAACGAGCAGGGAGGAGTGGGATCCTGGACCGTCTGCCAAGAGGCTCTGCACCTCTAGAGTTGGCTAGAGTGTCTGCTTTTTCCTGATCATGAGCAACCTGGCCTTGAAGATCAGGGTGGATTTACTCAGTGGCAGCATTTGGCAGATCATAAGTGGCATGAACATTCCAAGGTGGCACAGGGCATCATCCAAAAGTGGGGAGAACCCTGGATAGATCTCTACACCACCAATGAAAATGTGCAGTGTCAAAGGTTTTGTGCTTTGGAGTTTCCACGGTGACTCGCTACAAAAGACAGTGCAGCAGGACTGGAACACAGGATTTCTGTACATCTTCCTGCCTCTGCCTCTCATGCCCTGATATCGAAAAAGATCACACTCGACTGGGCCCAAGTCAACCTAGTAGTTCCGGATAGGGCCAGCAGAGTGGTACCCAGAACGTCTGAGCATATGTATCGGTCCACTTCGGGAGGTTGTCTGTTGCAGCAGCAGGGCTGGGACTTTCACCCGACCTGTGCAATCTGCACCTCTATGCGCAAAAATTGAGCAGTGGCAGCTAACTGCAGTTGATCTGCTACCTGAAGTGTTGTATGTCATTCTTGCCTTCAGGCACCATTCCATGAAGTCCATTAATGTTGGGACAAATTTGTGGCATGTTGTGGCGCCTGCAAGACAGACGCTTTACAAGCTAAACTGTTGGATGTTTTATTGTTTGTTTTGTGTTTGGCCCAGCAAGGCCTATCATTAGGCAATATTAAAGGATATTTGTTCGCCCTTTCAGCCTTTTTGCTTTTGCTTGACCAACCATCCTTGTTTAAATCACCTGTTGTGATGCAGTTTTATTAAAGCTTTAATAAACATGTTCCTTGCCAAACCATTTGTGATGCCACAGTGGGACCTTAACTTGGTTTTTGATATTTATTTGTATGCCCTTTAAGCAGCTGTACAGCTGCTTGTTGTGTCTTTTGTCTCAAAAGATTTTCTTTCTCATTGTGAGCTCCTCAGTGTGAGTGAGCTTCAGGCACAATCATTGCGGCCACCCTACACCGAAATTGGTACTGACTTATGCAATCTTCCTGCTTAAAAATGTTACTCCCTTCCTAAGAGCTCACTCCACCAAAGCCAATTCTGCTACCCCTGCTTTGGCACACAGAGTGCCTGGTCTTGATATCTTAGATAGTTGAACATGGGTGTCAGTGCACATTTTCACGAACCACTATTGCCTGGACAACCTGGTCAGAAGAGTGAGACATTTTGCCTATTTGACCCTGCAGGACCTTTTGAACTTAGCCTACTCCATGGATTCTTCACCTTGAGGAGGTGCTGCTTTGGTATTTATTCTAAAGTGATTGACTCTGTTGTTAGAAGTGTTCTTCAGAAGAACAAGTTACTTACCTTTGGTAACACTCTCTTTGAAGGACAGTCTAAATGCAGATTCCATATTGCTCTCCCTCCGCCCCATTCTGTGGAGCTTCCTTGCATTAATATCTACAAACGTGCCAAGATATAAATCTGCATACTGATATTATAAATTTTTCATGCTCTGTGCTTGTGAGTACAGAAAGAGACAATGAAGAAACTGGCAGGAGTCTGCAGGGGTGGAGCTTATATCTTCATCACTTCTGGGGCAGTATGAAGTTACCATGGAAGTACATGGTGCCCCCTAGCGGTGCCCAGGAGCATTGCTGGTGAAAACTTTCCAGATACAGTCTGGCGCCTGTGGAGTATTCTAAGGTGAGGAATCTGCAGTTAGACAGAGTATCCACCAGAAAGATTGTTTCAACAAATGTAAGTAACTTGTTCTTTAAAGTGCTTGTCTCTCAGTTTTATGTTTTCCAATCAGTACATTTGTCTTGATGTTTCATCATTCATCACGTGTTAAATGACATAATTGATTATATCAGTGATAGCACCATAGTAATGTACTGCAGAGAAATACTGAGTGTGCCCATATGGGTCAATAACATTTAAATAGCGTGCGCCCTGGTGCTCTATTTACAAATCAATAAAGTGTGCTGTCAAAGGAGTTCTTATGTTAAATAAGGTAAATTCACAGCACACCTGATGAGGATTGGAGAGGTATGTCTGAAAGTAGGTTGTGGCTTACAGCCAAAGCCTGTTCTAATAAATCGGTGAGAAAGGTCAAAGCTGTTGCTGTCAGTAGATTAACAACCAGTGGATATCTTGGCATGTGCCCATGTTAATTAATTGTAAAACAGTGGTATAAACACATTCTATAAGCTGTGCATGTTTATTTCCAGACCACCACTAAAGATGTTGAGGAACTGCAGAATATTGATTAATGTTGAATGTAGGGGTGTCCCACTGAGAGGTTGTGTATCTTATACTAGTGTTGTAAGCATGGCTCTAAGGTTGTATGCCTTTATGCCCATCTCAGGAATGTGTATATTGTATTTTACTAAACCACAGAGCATAGTAAATATGGCCTGTTATAAGGTGACTTTACAATGGCAAGTGTATACCTGTCACACTCTTGACTAAAAATTGTAGCTCATGTGAAGTCTTTAAGAGGGTAATCATATTACGATGAAAAGAAATTTGCCCGCAGGTGTAGCGTGTTAAATTATTTTAAGTCAACAACCCTATAGAAAGCTGACACAATGACTGGATGATGTAATCATTAATATCATCATGGATGTCATTTGAGATGTCATAAGTGATTTAATTTGTCATGATGTCATTTAACATGTTATGAGTGATGTTATGTGGATCTGTAAACCAGTAATTAGCTAAACCAAACTCTCTATCTCTCTCTCTCTCTCTCTCTCTCTCTATATATATATATATATATATATATATATATATATATATATATATATATTCACTGAAAAAACCATAGGTTTCAGGGGCGTTATAGTTAGCTGGACTTTTCATTCGTACAAAACCATTGCAATTACCCCGTTATAGTTAGTTCAGCTAAATATAACTCGCGCGCCCGCAATGTACTGCTGATGACGTCACATATTACATCACTCATGACATGGTCAGTGAAATCACTCGTGACATCACTGATGACATCTCAAATGACATCACTGATGACATCATCCAGTGAATGTGTGTTTTTCTGAAAATTACATATGTTTTATATATGTATATCTCAAGGTCGATGGAAGAATAAATGGGTATATAAGTGTCTAAATGGATGATTTGTTTTTGAAAAATTGATTGTATAACTGACTGATTAAGTTTATATTAGTGAATACATGGCTTAGTGAGTAATGTTTAAATATGTAAATATCTGTATCTGTCTCTCACTTTGTGTATAAGTGACTGCATGGGTTGGTGAGTAGCTACATGAGTGTCTATATAGGTTATTAGTTGGTTTTTTGAGTATCAGTATGAGCGTCTGAGTGTCTGTATGGTTAGGTGGGGGGTATTACGTAGTGCATAGGTGCATGAATGAGTGACTCACTGTTTGTATGTGTTGAAGACAGCATGTGTGCAGGACTGTATGGGTGGATGAGTGTGTGCATGGGTGTGTTAGTGAGTGAATGACTGTCTCAATAGTGTCTTTATGAGTAACTACATATGTTTAAAACTAGTATATGTGACTATTGGTGTATATAAGTGAGTATATGTGAGAGTGAGAGATTGGAAGAGTTCCTGTATGAATAAGTATGTGTTTCTATAAGTGATTGTTTAAAAGACTAAGTATGTGTAAGTTTATGTAGAAGTAAGTGTGGTGGTGTGTGTGTATAACTGTATATGTAAGTAAATGGATGTTTGATTGATGTGTGTGAGTAACTCTATGGATGAGTGCGTTGTGTAACAGGATGTATAGGTGTATGAGTACATATGATGAGTGAGTACATGTATGAGTGACTGTATAAGACTGTTGGTGAATGAGTGGATGTGTATGTGGATCTTAGAATTACTGAATAGGTTGTTGTAACTGGTATTGGTATGTCCATTGTTTTGAAAATTTTAGTTTCTATTTTTGAATGTGTGTATCAAAGGTTATATTAGGGGGAGAGGAGGTCTGCCACTCGATCACAAGGATGATTTCATCAGTGATGTCATCGGTGAAGTCATTTGAGATGTCATCAGTGATGTCATGAGTGATATCACTGACCATGTCATGAGTGATGTAATATGTGACGTGATCAGCAGTGCATTGCGGGCATGCGAGTTATAGTTAGCTTAACTAACTATAACGGGGAAATTTCAATGGTTTTGGAGTGAAAAGTCCAGCTAACTATAACGCCCCTGAAACCTATGGTTTTTTCAGTGAATTTTTAAGGTTTTTTAAATGCTAATTCCTAACTATAACGTGCCTGAAACCTTCAGTATTTTCAGTGAATTTCAAAGGTTTTTTAAATGCTAATTTCTAACTATGCCTACAGAGATAGGACATGTGAAGAAAGAAGAAAAAACGCACAGAAAGAAAAAAAAGAAATGCAGAAAGAAGCAACAGAAGTCCTCAAAGATGAAGAAAAGTGCAGGAAGAAGGATAACGTGCAGAAAGAACAAACAGAAGAGCAGAAAGAAGCCTTGTTGCAAAATCATCCTGTACCCTCAACTTTTTCAGACGGATACTGGTGGTAACTGAGTCTGACTAACCAGTCCTAGAGCCAGTGCTATGTTAAAAGACACTCAGAATACAGTGAAAACACCTAAATACACTAGGGAACACTATGAGTTGGGGTCCCCCTGTGATTAGCATGACCTCCTCTGTGATCCCCTAGTATATATTAGGGCAGGGGATTAAAACTACCTCTTAAAACGCGCAACAGGGCGTGTTTGCACACGTCACCTCAGGCCCTGTCCCCTCTCTGCCCCACTGTGTAAACACGCCCTGTTTCCGTTTTGAGTTGGGAGATTAAGTTCCCTTGAATCCTGAGGGTCCCTAGGGGCAAAATAGCCCACTAGGTACGTCCAGTAAGCGCCATTGCAGAGAGGTGTAAAAAGGGGCACGGCCTGCACCACCTCTCTGCAACGCAGAGCAGTGCCGCTTACTGGAAGCACCTGGTGGGCTAGTTGGCCCCCAGGGTCCCTCAGGATTGAAAGGGAATTATTTCACCAACTTAAAATGCGCCACAGGGTGTGTTTGCACACGTTACCTCAGGCCCCGTCCCCTCCCTTCACCACTGTGTAAACGCGCCCTGTGGCCGTTTTAAGTTGAGAGATTAAGCCCTCTTGAATCCTAAGAGTCCCTAGGGTCAAACTAGCCCACTAGGTACCTCCTGTAAGCGCCACAGAGCTGTGTTGCATAGAAGTGTAAAAAGGGGCGTGGCCTCAGAACACCTGTCTGCAACACAGCTCCATGGCGCATACTGGAGATACCTGTTGGGCTAGTTGGCCCTCAGGGACCCTCAGTATTGAAGGGGAATTAATTCCCCAACTTACAACTGGCCAGGGGGCGCGTTTGCAGAGTGCTGGAAGGAGGCGGCGTGGCCTCCGGCGCGATGCCGGTCTTTTATTTATTTTATTTTTTTAAGAAGGAGGGCTGTGTGGCCCCCCCTTCTTTTTTTAATTTATTGGCCCTGGGGACCCCATCCTCCAGGGCCTGCACCCTAATTTTTTATGTTGAAAAAAATAAATTTGGAAGGGGGCCGTGTGGCCCCCCTCCCAAGGCCTTAATCAGCCCTGGGGACCCCAACCCCCGGGTCATGGCTTTTTAAAAAAAAATCTTTAGGAGTGGGGCTGCGTTGCCCTCCTCCTCAGGCCACTTATGGCCCCGGGGACCCCATCCCCCGGGGCCGGCCTTTGTTTTTTATTATTTAAAAAAATATATATATTTATAGAAACACCTAGGACATGCTGGACAAACCGTATGTACCTATCACCATGACGATTTGCGTGATATTCATTAAAAGGCGACTATGCATACAATGAATCCACGTGGAATGTATTTACACCGCTAGTGAAGCTCTGACGTGTCTGACGCCCTACCGTGCCTAATCCCGGCGCCCCCGCCGGTGGGTACTCTCCAAGTAGACACCCTTGTTGTTTATTTATACAAACATGGGTAGCTATTGACGGGCACATTTAATACACACACACACCAAGCCATTCAAAGGGGATTCGACAAAAATTCGATCAAACTATGCAAGAAACCCCCCTCACGGTTAATAAAACACACATCCACCGCCGGATGTGTAATACTTTTTATTTTACTCTCTGGAAAGGAGACAAACCTCACTTGAGAGTCACAGCGTGCTCCTGGCTGAGCCCAATGCTGTGTTACAACCACCAGTGCCCGCCGAGTGCCACACACCTCTGTGTTGTATTCCACCAGCTAGTGCGTATGCTATGACACTCTCTAGCCCATGTGCACTGTAACACCACCCCGTGAATATGTCATGCCACACTTGCCTTCGCACGGGTTATATTGCCCTATCTAACGTGCCTTCCTCGATGTCTATGTTATAACGCACAGCGCTATGCCATACATATTACAATCTGGGATCCATATCTTTGTCACAGTGCATATGCAACGTTACACTCCCCAGCACATATTTTATATTACAACTTTAGAGACTAGTTAGGTTACACAACACTGCCCTGTGCATATTACACTCCAAGGCGCATATCGCATAGCATGCGCTAGTGCCTGTGCTATCTCGCGCTCTCCAATGAATCTGTCATTGCGCACAATGTATTGCATATTATATTTCACGCCCCGGTTCATCTTATATCACACTTTTTGGTGCACAGTTTATACCATATACGATATCTAGTTTTCATTTTCAATCGTGCTCTCAGGACTGTTCTATATAACACTGCGTCCACCTACCCTTTTCACGGGCATTACATTTTGCGATGGGGGGTGGAGGGTCAGGGGCTGTTTCTGCCAAGTGAGCCCGGAATCACAGTGACAAACGTCCTCTTCTTCCTGAATAAAAGTGAGATTATGCTGCATACTTGTTCATATTTTAAGTAGTTCGCACAAACACACATTTTAAAAACAATAAAGTTCCTAATACCCACCTTCTCTGAACAGTTAGCTTGCTGCCCCATCCACCTCCTCCCTATCCTCTGTTGTCTGAATCCATGGACTAGCCTCCTCCCTCCTGCCATGCATGGTCTGATGTGCTGCCACTGCCCTCCATTTAGCATGATGTACCAGTCCACTCCTCCTGCCTTCCATTGCCCAATTCTATGGCCCATCATTGACCTCCTGCTTAGCTTGCTGCCCCTATTCTCCTTCCCCCTGCCCTCCGATGTCTTTGTGCATGCCCCTGCTCCATCCTGTTTTCCCACCATGTTCCATGGACCTGCCACTCCTATCTACTCTGAGTGTTCTGTTGAGCTGCCACTCCCCTGCCACCTGCCTAGCATTGTCAGATGACTGTAACCTGTCCCTGCCACCTCCAACCTGCCTGTCCACATGCCATGCCCCTATCCCCTTCCTCCTGTCCTCCATGGTCCTTTTTACTGCCACACCCTTCTGCCCTCCCTGGTCTGTTGTGCTGCAACTGCTCCTCCTGCCTGCCCCGCGCGGTCTGTTGTGAGGCCCCTTCCTCTGAACTCTCTTGTTTGTGCCCAGGTCCTCACCCTCCCTTCTATCCTCCATGGTCCTTTGTGCATGCCCCTGCACCCTCCTTCTTGCCCATCATAGCCAATGTGCTGCCACTAACCCTCCCGCTTGCCATGCATGGTCTTCTGTGCTGCCATGGCCCCTCCCACCTTCCCTGTGTGGTCAGCTAGCTGCCCCTGACCCCCTCCCACCTTCCCTCCATGGTCTGTGTGTATGCCATCATAGTCTCACTGTTGCTCTCCATGGTGTGTCTTGTTTCTAGTGCCCATCCTGCCTGACCTCCATTGTCATCTTGCTGCTCCTGCCCTGCCCCCAGCCCTCTGTTTCCATGTGCAGACCCCTATTCCCTCCCTCCTGGCTTGTCTGTTCCATTGTAATGCCCCTGATCCGTCCGTCCTGCCCTTTATGGTCTGTTATGCTGCAGCTTTCTCTCCTGTCTGTCCATTATGGTCAGCTAGCTACCATTGCCTCTTTCCCCTCTGTTCTCTGTTGTCCATGTGCATGGTCCTGTCCCCTCCCTATTACTTTCTATGGATTGTTGTGCTGAACTCCCGTCCCGCATGCCCTGTGTGGTGTATTGTGCTGCTGCAATCCCTGATGCCTGCCCTGTAGGGTCAGTTTGGTGCACCTCTCCATGTCCCTCCTGTCCTCTGTTATCCGAGTCCATGTCCCTACCCCAATTCCTCCGGCCTACCATGATCCAATGTACCATACTTGCGAGCATTTTGAACTTGGTAAGAGGAAGATTTTGAAAAAAAAACTGGGGTATTGATTTTCCCCTTTGAGTTACATTGAAAAAGAGGAGATTGTAGACAGGAGACAGATCAAATAAAGCCCATTTGATCTTAAAAACATTGGACGTTTCCTGGCTAAAACGGGTCTGTTGGCATGTATGGTTGTACTACCACTGTGTAATGAGGACGACGAAGGAACCCGGAAGTGGGAATGGACGGGACATCCAAATGCCGAGCCGGAAGCAGGCAGCGGTCTAGGCTCAGACTCTGCTGGAGGGGCGGAGCGACGGACGGAAGAGACCGCACCGATTCAAAAGGAAGAAGGATATGAGGTGGGCCCGTTCACAACCGGAGAGGAGAAGGAGAGAAGGCAGGAGGACGACGAAAAGAACCAGGAGAAAGGCGAGCTGCAACGGGAAGAACGACTGGAGGAAGGAGACGATACGAGAGGCGGAGATCCACCGACGGTGAAACAAATATTCAAGGCGACCAAACCCGGCGGGCTGAAAGGAGGAGAAGACGCCCCGGGTCCCAGCGCCGCGGTCCGTGTAACGGGCCGTGGCTTGAGGCAAGTGACCCTTCAGGGACCTTTCGGGTGGGGGCGGTGGAGGTACTAGGGAGGGGAACGCACTAGAACGGGGTGACACCCTATCGTACTCCCTCACTACCCTACCCACACATAGGTTTTCCGGTGATGGTAGCACGAAATACTGTACGTTGCTTCAAGACCTAATTCAGGCCCATGTTTTTGTTTTGTTTTCCGATCCTTTCACCCCTTACTGAGTGCATCGAGAAGAGGGAACAGAAACCTGACCGACCAGGATCCTTCAGGGACAAGCCGGTTGTTCAACGAAGACTTGGATGACTGTGAAAGGACTTTATGTTTATCAGTACTGGTTTATCGGCCCCATCCGTCCTTCTGGACCTCAACTGGCGTGTTAATGAAATAAAGTAGACCAAAAGCTCAAACTGACCGAAGAGAGTTTCCTTTGGGTAGGCCCCCATTCCCGCTAGGGACTCACACGCTCACAGATTGGTTTCAGAAGTGGGATCTCAAGAGTGTTGACAATGACACAGCCCGTGCCTATGACAGTGGAAAGCATCATCAACCAGCTGGCCGAGGGACAGAGACACCTCCAACTGGCTCTAGAGGAACAAGCACAAGCCGCCCGGACAGACAGGGAAGTCTTACATAGCGCCTTAAGGGATCAGGCAGTAATACTCACCTCCAACCAACAAGTGCAAGACACAGCGATACTGAGACTAACAGACGCTATAGTCAGTACAAGAGTGCGACCAAACGTGCCTGGGTCAGTCTTACAAAAATTTCAAGAAGGAGATGACCCTGATTATTTTTTTGTTAATTTCGAGAGGGTAGCCACTACTGCAGCATGGCCACAGAAACGGTGGAGCCAATATATTGCTCCTCTCCTGGCGGGGGAATTGCAAGCCGCTTATCAGGCAGCCAAACCCGCCGGAACAACAGCGTATGAGGACGTGAAAAAAGCCATTTTGGAACGACTAGGCTGTGATCAGGAATATTATAGAGCCAAATTCAGGAAAGAAAGGTGGAGTGCCGGAGATAATCCACGGGCTCTATATTACAGAGTCAGAGACATGGGAAGCCGATGGTTAACACCCCACTTATCCACGGTAGAAGAAGTGGCAGAAAAAGTGTACCTAGAACAGTTTCTCGATGCCCTTCCCATAACCACCCGCACATGGGTAAAACAACATCCACACCTTACAACAGACATAGCAGTCGACCTAGCCTGTGCTTTTCATCGATCACCGGAGTTTAAAAGCGGGGTAGCTAAACCCGCCTCTTTACCACCAAGACCTAGTCCCAGACCCGAGTTAAAACCTCATACACAGCTTAGGCCGACACCACCCATTCCAAGCACAAGTAGTCAAGGTCCCCAGTGCTATCATTGCTCTGAATGGGGGCATATAGCACGACAATGCCCCCATAAAACCCCAACTGCGGAGCCCATGGAGGTTGGGTATTCTAGAGGAAGGATATATGTGTGTGGTCAGGGACCTCCTCGATACACGAAAGACATACTACTGAATGGGAAAAAACGACAAGCACTGTTTGATACAGGGTGTCATGTTTCAGTAGTTGATAGATCGCTAGTTCCCCAAACCCAAATACAAGGAACAGAACAGGTACAAGTTACGTGTGTACATGGGGATACGAAAGCATATCCAGTCGCGGAGGTGCTACTAGATGTAACCAATGATCCTCAAATAAGGAGAGTAGGGGTCATTCCAGATTTACCTGAGGCCATTATTATCGGTACAGACCACCCCAAATTTGAACAGTACCTAAATGAGACAAAACAAAGCGCCACAGCTTGGTTAAAAGAGGCGCCGTTTCGAGAAAGCGACCTGGAGAATGGGTCCGGTAAAGAGCGGAAAAGCAAAATGGAAAGAAGGAAAGCAAAACATTTGTACATAGAGACACACAACGCACAACATGTTTTTCCTGTCTCCAGTCCAGACTCCATGGAGGTCAACCCGATTAGCTTCCGCTCAGCACAGAGGGATGACAACACCCTGGTACATGCCTGGAAACAGGTACAAGAGCAAGACACGGATAAGGTAGGACCGTATTTCACTCTTACAAAAGGGTTGCTGTATCGTGTTGTAAAGGAGGGGGACCAGGTTAAAACACAACTCTTAGTGCCTCTCTCCTTTCGTGCACATGTCCTGCAGTTGGCTCACAATCACATAGGGGGTGGTCACTACGGGAAAGAGAACACACTGAAATATCTTTTGAGCAGATTCTACTGGCCAGGGGTGTATAGGGACGTGGCGAAGCATTGTACCTCTTGTGTAAGGTGTCAATATTCCAACCCCGAAGGGGTCAAAAAAGCCCCTCTGTGTCCCTTACCAATAATCGATGTTCCCTTTAAGCGCGTTGGCATGGATTTGGTAGGCCCACTCACCCCCTCAGCTAGAGGACATAGATATATCTTAGTCATCATAGACTATGCCAGCAGATATCCAGAGGCTTTTCCTCTGTCCTCAATGACATCCCCTGCTGTGGCTAGAGCCATGATTTCCTTCTTTTCTCGGGTAGGTTTTCCTTCCGAAATATTGACGGACCAAGGTACTCCTTTTATGTCACGTCTAATGTCTCAAGTATGTAAGGTACTGGGTATCCATCAAATCCGCACCTCGGTATACCACCCACAAACGGATGGCCTTGTGGAACGCTATAATAAAACTATCAAAAGTATGCTACGCAAGGCCATCTCAGAAACGGGGAGGGACTGGGACCAACAATTACCCCTGGTTCTCTTTGCGATTAGAACACATGAGCAAAAATCTACAGGGTTCTCCCCATATGAGGTGTTATTCGGAAGAAAACCTCGAACCCTCTTAGACATGGCTGCAGAACAGTGAAAGGCAGAGGATGAAGAGGGTCAACCCCTACCCAAGTACGCAGCCGATCTAAAATCTGCTGTAACCAAAATCTGGGGTTTGGTACACGAGAACATGGAAAAAGCCCAAGACTCTCAAAAGGCGTATTATGACAGACATAGCCGATTAAGAGAGTTCGCTCCCGGAGACAAAGTTCTTCTATTGCTCCCAACTACCGAGAACAAGTTGCTATCCAAGTGGCAGGGGCCCTACATCATAGAGAGGAAGGTTACCCCAGTTACCTACAGCATTCTACAACCCCTCAGGGTTGGGGGTAAACAGATCTACCATGTTAATTTGCTTAAACAATGGGTAGAACCCACAGAGCCCGATAAGCCAGGACCATCGATACTCACGATAAACACAGAGAGACCCCTAGAAATTTCCACGGCTAACACACAGAAAGATCTAAGAGAGAAAGCTCCTGTGGGTCATATTCTATCCGCTGTCCAGCAGACACACTTAGACTCCCTGCTTGACGATTTCCCTGATCTTTTTTCTTCCACCCCTGGACTGACGTCTTTAACCCACCACGACATAGTATCATTGGATAATAGCGTTGTAAAGTTGAAACCTTATCGAATCCCTGAGGCGAGAAGAGAAGCCGTAGAAAAAGAAGTTAAAGACATGTTACAGGCCAAAATCATAGAACCTTCCACAAGCAACTGGTGTTCACCTATAGTTTTAGTACCAAAGCCAGACGGAAGCCTGCGTTTCTGTATGGACTTCCGTCAAGTAAACAGTGTCACTAAATTCGACTCCTATCCAATGCCCCGCATTGATGAATTAATAGAGAAAGTAGGAAATGCCCGGTTTTTAACAACTCTTGACCTGACGAAGGGTTACTGGCAGATTCCCCTAACACCTCAAGCCAAAGAGAAAACTGCTTTTGCCACCCCTTCTGGGCTCTATCAATTCAGGGTGCTCCCTTTCGGCCTCCATGGGGCCCCAGCGACGTTTCAACGTCTTATGGACCGACTACTGAAACCCCATACCACATATGCAGCTGCATATCTGGACGACATTGTCGTTTTCAGCCATACCTGGGAAGACCATCTTAAACACCTCGCAGCCGTCTTCTTAGCCATTCAAGAAGCTGGTCTCAAAATCAACCCAAAAAAATCCCTTCTAGTCACAGACACCATACAATACCTAGGATACACTCTAAAAGGGGGACATCTAAAACCACAGCTGACGAAAATAGAAGCCATAAAATCCCTACCGACTCCCGAAACCAAACGAGACATTCGATCCTTTCTTGGGTTCATAGGGTACTATAGGAGATTCGTGCCCAATTTCTCTTCCCTAGCAAGCCCGCTCACAGATTTACTTACCAAAACATATTCATCTCGGATACGATCCTGGACTGAAAAGCACGAACACAGCTTTCAAGCACTTAAAGATGCCATCTGCAGAGCTCCGGTGTTACATTGCCCGGACTTCCATAAGCCCTTTGTCCTCCAGACAGATGCTTCCGGTCTGGGGCTGGGTGCTGTATTACAGCAACCTGACTCTGAGGGGGAGCTTAAACCTATCCTCTACATCAGCAGAAAATTGTTTCCTAGAGAAGTACACTATTCCACGATAGAAAAAGAGTGCCTGGCTATAAAATGGGCCATTGAAGCACTCCAATACTATCTGTTGGGACGCCGTTTCACAATACTCGCTGATCATGCCCCGTTAACATGGCTCGTAAAACATAAGGACTCAAATCAACGCATACTCAGATGGTTCATGTCCCTACAACCTTTCTCTTTTCAGACATTGCATATTCCGGGGGCCCGACAAGGATGTGCAGACTACTTATCCAGGAATCCCTCAACTGAATGGCCCCATCGTCCATTCCTAGAGGGAGAGATATGTAATGAGGACGACGAAGGAACCCGGAAGTGGGAATGGACGGGACATCCAAATGCCGAGCCGGAAGCAGGCAGCGGTCTAGGCTCAGACTCTGCTGGAGGGGCGGAGCGACGGACGGAAGAGACCGCACCGATTCAAAAGGAAGAAGGATATGAGGTGGGCCCGTTCACAACCGGAGAGGAGAAGGAGAGAAGGCAGGAGGACGACGAAAAGAACCAGGAGAAAGGCGAGCTGCAACGGGAAGAACGACTGGAGGAAGGAGGCGATACGAGAGGCGGAGATCCCCCGACGGTGAAACAAATATTCAAGGCGACCAAACCCGGCGGGCTGAAAGGAGGAGAAGACGCCCCGGGTCCCAGCGCCGCGGTCCGTGTAACGGGCCGTGGCTTGAGGCAAGTGACCCTTCAGGGACCTTTCGGGTGGGGGCGGTGGAGGTACTAGGGAGGGGAACGCACTAGAACGGGGTGACACCCTATCGTACTCCCTCACTACCCTACCCACACATAGGTTTTCCGGTGATGGTAGCACGAAATACTGTACGTTGCTTCAAGACCTAATTCAGGCCCATGTTTTTGTTTTGTTTTCCGATCCTTTCACCCCTTACCGAGTGCATCGAGAAGAGGGAACAGAAACCTGACCGACCAGGATCCTTCAGGGACAAGCCGGCTGTTCAACGAAGACTTGGATGACTTTGAAAGGACTTTATGTTTATCAGTACTGGTTTATCGGCCCAATCCGTCCTTCTGGACCTCAACTGGCGTGTTAATGAAATAAAGTAGACCAAAAGCTCAAACTGACCGAAGAGAGTTTCCTTTGGGTAGGCCCCCATTCCCGCTAGGGACTCACACGCTCACACACTGCCTCTTCCTTCTGCCCACAATGGTCTATTATATTGCCACAGTCTCTCTTGCCAGTCCTGTATTGTTGGTTTGTTGCCCCTGCCCCCCTTTCCACTTCCCTCCATAGTCTGTTGTGCTGCCACTGCCCTTCCTGCCTGCCCAGTGTGGTCAAATTGTTGCCGCTGCACTCTCCTACCTGCCTTCCATTTTCAGAGACTGTGCCCCTGGCCTCTGCCTCTCAACAGTATCCCAATGAACTACTAGATTGCTAACATTCTATATTTATTACAAAAGTGTGGAACGCCTGACGTCATCTTGATGTAATCAAAACTGTAATACCTAGAGCATTTTCTTTAGAAATTACATATATGAGAGGGTCTTATTTGCATCAAAATTATGGTTAGTGCTCTAAAAAACTAAAATGAGGACATATTTTCTGCGTTCTCAAATAGTGACAAAGAACTTTTACATTATTTATAATCTTTATGTTTTTTTATCCAGTTGACCACTTGATAACATGTTGCACTTAGGGGAGAGGATGTGGTGTTACTTCCAGAGCTGCAGACTTTGCAATTGGGGAACCAGGTTAAAGTTTCTGCTTCAGCTCAACATTCTGTGATTCTGGTCAAATCACTTAATCTCCCCATGTCTACAACCAAAATGAATTTGATCTTGTGTGATGTAACCAATGCTCATGTAAAGCACTCCAATACCTGACAAGTCTGCACTATATAAAGCTGCAAATACACAAAAAATAAGTGTTTGCGCACTTCTGTCATTGGGCTACATGTGGGCTACATCTGGGTGATATTTGTGCTGCATTTGGGCTCTTTTGTCTCTGGTGGCCATCTTGGGAGATTTATTTGTTATGAAGTTTCCTAATTTCCTCATTTACTGCAGTCTCCTCAGTAGAAAATGCTTTCAGTTTTTTACTTTGATTCCATCAAGAAGGTATTCAGATATGTCACACATTTGCCATAAATTCTGAATGTTAGCACTCTAGTTGCTCATTAGATCACTGTAGTAAAGCTACTGCTCACCACGGAAGTCTGCTGCTGGTATTAAAAGTGCATGTTTCAGTCTGCATATCAGAATTTTTTAATGAAATAGAAGAGGATTTGAGAAGTCACTCAAAATGTGCCCTAATTTTTCTTTCTTCAGCAGTAATCATAATTTCTATGGCAAAATGAACCCCCTCATTGTGTTCCTTTTTAAATTAAATGCTTTAAGTGTTACCAGTTTATTCCAATCAAGATGGCTTCAGGTGTGTCATTCTTTTGTCATAAGTAAGACAGTAAGCGCTCTAGTTGTTCTTAAGAACACTCTGGGACATTCTGTCATTGGGCTATACTTGGGCTACATCTGGGTGAAATTTGGGCTACATTTGGGCTCTTTTGTCTCTGGTGGCCATCTTGGGAGATTTATTTGTTATGAAGTTTCCTAATTTCCTCATTTACTACAGTCTCCTAAGTAGAAAATACTTTCAGTTTTTTACTTTCGTTCCATCAAGAAGACATTCAGATGTGTCACACATTTGCCGTACATTCTGAATGTTAGCACTCTAGTTGCTCATTAGATCACTGTAGTAAAGCTACTGCTCACCAGGGAAGGCTGCTGCTGGTATTCAAAGTGCATGTTTCAGTCTGCATGTCAGAATTTTTTTATGAAATAGAAGAGGATTTGAGAAGTCAAAATGTGCCCTAATTTTTTCTTCCTGCAGCACTAATCATAATCTCTATGGCAAAATGAACCCCCTCATTTTGTTCCTTTGTAAAATAAATGTTTTAAGTGTTACCACTTTATTCCAATCAAGATGGCTGCAGGTGTGCCATACTTTTGTCATAAGTAAGACTGTTAGCGCTCTAGTTGTTCGTTAGAACACTCTGGGACATTCTGTCATTGGGATATACTTGGGCTACATCTGGGTGATATTTGTGCTACATTTGTGCTATTTTGTCTCTGGAGGCCATTTTGGGAGACTTATTTGTTATGAAGTTTCCTAATTTCTTCATTTACTGCAGTCTCCTCAGTAGGAAATAGTTACAGTTTTGTAATTTGATTCCATCAAGAAGGCATTCAGATGTGTCACACATTTGCCATAAATTCAGAATGTTAGCACTCTAGTTGCTTATTAGATCACTGTAGTTAAGCTACTGCTCACCAGGGAAGTCTGCTGCTGGTTTTGAAAGTGCATGTTTCAGTCTGCATGTCAGATTCTTTTAATGAAATAGAAGAGGAGTTGAGAAGTCACTCAAAATGTGCCCTAATTTTTCTTTCTGCAGCACTAATCATACTTTCTATGGCAAAATGAACCCCCTCATTTTGTTCCATTTTTAAATTAAATGTTTTAAGAGTTACCTCTT
Organism: Triturus cristatus; assembly: GCF_964204655.1. NCBI lineage: Eukaryota > Metazoa > Chordata > Amphibia > Caudata > Salamandridae > Triturus > Triturus cristatus. The sequence continues at coordinate 698,458,618 of NC_140594.1, read as the reverse complement.
TATTCCAATCAAGAGGGCTTCAGGTGTGCAATACGTTTGTCATAAGTAGGACTGTTAGCGCTCTAGTTGTTCTTTAGAACACTCTGGGAAGCTGCAGTAGAACACAAAGGAATTAACTGACAGTCTCTGCCCTTGTTGGATGTACATGTTTTACTGAGAATGTCAGACTTTATTCTCACATGACTGAGAAAGATAATGTGAATTTATAGAAAATATGCTCTCAGTTTAGCTTATAGATCACCTTTCAAACCTCTGTGGGAAAAGCATGAGAAAATAGTTTTCTCTCAAACATGATTCATGATATCACAGCAGAAGGCTTTTTCACATGGTAAAATCACCTTAGAACACACCACAATTCCTAAAATGAGTATGGTACCATCAACAAATGATTTATAATGTAACTAAAGTCTTAAAACCTTCTATTAACTGCAATGCTTTTGAATGAGGTGCTATCATGTATATTGGTCCCAAGATGGCTGCCAACACTTCTTGGATGAAGTACTGACAGCCAATCAGATCTCATGATGAGATGTGTGGTTAGGCTCCGCCCAGATATATCTACCTTTTTAACTCTAATTTTCTCAGGAAGTACTGAACGGATTTACACCATTTAAGCATAAGGCACGAGTCTGAACTGAGGACTACCTCTTTGCCAAATTTGGTGTAATTCCGTTCTGCAGTTCGGGCTGTGGCTGCGTCAACTCGTCCTATGGGAATATGCATGGGGAAAACGCGTTTTGGGAACTCCCATTTTTCTCGGCCCCCGCTTGACGAATCACCATGAAAGTTCCAGGATAGGAGCGGACCTCAGCTGGCCAAAAGTTTGGAGAATTTCACGAAGATTCGTCAACCTGCGTCAAAGTTATTCCAAATAGAATGTTGCGGATTTCCTATGGAAAATAGGTCCTAACTATAACTACCTACTAGCGACTGCCAGTGTTTAATATATATATATATATATATATATATATATATATATATATATATATATAATATATATATATATATTACCTACTGGCAGTCGCCAGTAGGTAGTTAATCCGCAACATTCTATTTTGAATAACTTTGGCGCCGGTCGACGAATCCTCGCGAATTTTTCAAAATAGGTGGGGCGCTACGCTCCGCTCCTACCCTGAAAGTCTCGGGGGGGATTCGTCAAGCGGGGGCTGAGATAAAAGGGGGGTCCCAAAACGCGTTTTTCCCATGCCTTTTTCCATAGGACCTTTAGACAGGGCTACAGCCCGAACGGCTGAACAGAATTACTAGAAATTTGGCAGAGAGGTAGTCCTCAGGTCAAGGAAGTGCCTTTTGTAGGTTTGGTGTAAATCTGTTCAGTAGATTCTGAGAAAATAGCCTTTAAATCAATATATATATATCTGAGCCAGCTTACGGTGCGCTTACGGTACGCTTACCGTACGCGTACGGTGGCGTGCGCGAGCGCGATTCTGATTGGCTCTTAGATCTTAGTAAACATTCGAATCGGCCGAAACCAGGAAGCGGCGGCCGCCATTTTCTCTCTCGCACTGAGAGTGATGTTTAAAATATAAAGCACAAAAACATGTAAAGGGGCTATTTAGACAGCTCCCACACACATAGCCATGTTGAGGGAGTCCCCAAAGATCCCCCAAGGCCAAAAACGGATTTTTTTTTTTTTCGGTAATTTCGCCGATTACGCTTACCGTACGCGTACGGTAAAAAATTCTAAAAAAAAACAAATTATCCACACTCTCCCCACCCCGTGTGCAATTGGTGCCTGAAGGGCACCAATTGTGCATGGCTTATTAGAGATGAGATAAACTAAAATTTAAAAAAAAAAATAATAAAAAAAAAAATTATCCACACTCTCTCCACCCCGTGTGCAAATTGTGCCCGAAGGGCACCATTTGTGCATGGCTTATAACATATACGAAAAATTAAAATATTACCTTTCAAAACGAAGTGCATCATATGTCCTCCATGTGCGCACGGTGCGCGAAGCGCATCGTGCGTACATGGCCCATCTAGCGTAACGTGGGCACGCGGTGCGCGTAGCGCACCGCGTGCCCACCGTGCGTGCACGGCACTAACTGCGTAAAGTGGGCGCACGGTGCGCGAAGCGCACCGTGCGCGCACGGAACGAACTGGGTTAAGTGGGCGCGCACGCCACGAATGGCGTAAAGTAACTTAGCATTTAAAAAACCGTACAAATTCACTGAAAAAACCATAGGTTTCACACACGTTATAGTTAGGAATTAGCATTTAAAAAACCTTGCAAATTCACTGAAAAAACCATAGGTTTCACACATGTTATAGTTAGCGGAAATTTTACTGATAAAAAACCAATGAAATTCCCCCGTTATAGTTAGTGCAGGCAACTATAACTCACGCGACCGCAATCTTCTGCTGGTGACATATGTGTCTTTATGAAAAAAAAATATTTGTAATATATGTATAGCTAAAAATGTATGGAAGAAGACATGGGCAAATAAGTGTCTAAATACAGTATTAGCATCAGCAGAGGATTGCGGTCGCGTGAGATATAGTTGCCTGCACTAACTATAACGGGGGAATTTCATTGGTTTTTTATCAGTAAAATTTCCGCTAACTATAACATGTGTGAAACCTATGGTTTTTTCAGTGAATTTGCAAGGTTTTTTAAATGCTAATTCCTAACTATAACGTGTGTGAAACCTATGGTTTTTTCAGTGAATATATATATATATATATATATATATATATATATATATATATATATATATATATATATATATATATATATATATTATCTACTGGCGGTCGCCAGCAGATAGTTATAGTTAGGACCGTGTTTCCATAGGAAATCTCAAAATTCTATTTTGAATAACTTTAGCGCCGGTTGACGAATCCTCGCGAAATTTTCAAAACTAATGGGGCGCTCCGCTCAGCTCCTACCCTGAAAGTCTCGGGGTGATTCGTGAAGTGGGGGCTGAGAAAAAAGGGGGGTCCCAAAACGCGTTTTCCCCATGCATTTTTCCATAGGACCTTTAGTCTCAGCTACAGCCCGAACGGCTGAACAGAATTACTTGAAATTTGGCAGAGAGGTAGCCATAAGGTCAAGGAAGTGCCTTTTGCAGGTCTGGTGTAAATCTGTTCAGTATTTCCTGAGAAAATAGCATTTAAAAGCATATCAATATCTATACGCGCGCAGGGTGCACGCACTGTGCAAGCCCTGTGCACGCACCCTGCCGTGCGCGAGCGTAATTCTGATTGGTTGTTAGATGTCAGTAAACATTCGAATCGGTCGAAATCAGGAAGTGTCGGCCGCCATTTTGTCTGTCGCACTGAAAAGGAAAGGTGGAGAACGTGAATAGGGGGCAGAGTAGGGAGTTCTTCACCCTCAAGCCATTGTCAGGGAGTCACAGTAGGACCACGAAGGGCAAAAAAAATGATTTTAATTCATCGCGAGGTGCGCGCACTCTGCGCGCACCCGAAAAAAAACATTAAAAAAAATAGAAATAAAAATCAAGTTTAAGTGTTTAGGTATTAGGTGGCTCTAAAAAGAGCCCTTGTGTTCATTGAGTGTTTTTTGGTACGTACAAGTAAGTACCGATGCAGAGTCTAAAGTTCAAGAGGAAGACTCTGTTCCCTTCATCATTGAAATGTACACCGTCTCCTCTATAATTGTCTTGCATGTTGTAACGCAAGTTGTTGTGGTATATAGAACCCATACCATAGTCTCTGAGGAAAGCAGAAACAGACTTATTGACGTGCTTTCTTGCTTTGTCAATCTGCGGACAAAATTGGTTTGTCCAGTTCCACTTTTCCCTTTGGCATATATTAGAATATACAAAGGCAGTTTGTGGAAAAAGTGACATCAATTGCAGAAAGGTGTCCTTAATAAGCATTTCCAGACCTACCCCAGTTAAATTGCCTAGGTCATTTCCACCACAGTGCACAATAATAAGGTTAGGCTGTGGGAGATGTAGAAAGGTTTTCCCCAAAGGCATTAATCGGTGCCACTTTAATCCTCTCTGACCAATCCATTTAATGTCTACATTTGGCAAAGCAAGGTCTTTTACAATACTTCTTTTTTCTGCAAATGTTTCACTCCAGAAGACATAGCTATGACCTACAATCCACACTGTGAACATCTTTCAAGGAGAACAGGATGCACTCAGGAGGTGTCTTTCAGTAGAATGGCAATATGAAAAGAAAGACAGTTGAAAAATGGAGGCATACATACTTTTTTTTAATAAAAAGAACTCATTGGCTGATTCAAACCATTTTACAGTTAAAACTAGGCTGTATGTTTACATTTTTAAAAGCATGTTTTGGATTGGTACAGAAAAATGTGTTCCCACTGAACATTACTTTGGATTTGCTGTTAGGTTTGAAAAGTCAAGCACTCTTGCTCTTTGGATTTGAAACATTGTGTGCTGAACTTCTGACCTCTCTGCTCACACCAGTGTTCCATGACCTGTTGCTATGGTAGCAGGCAGAAGTCATGTTGGGGGAAGGGATGATTTGGAAAGGGGTTGAAAGTTGCAACCAATAGAAATGTGTGATTCCATTTGAAAAAATGTGGGAAGGACTGTGATTCTACATTAACATGTATATGTGTGAAAAAAGAGAGGGAAATATTGCCATTTACTGGTTGTGGTGAGAGGAGAGAGGTGTACAGCTCTGAGATTCTGGCTCTGATAATCTGCTGTTTGAGTGACACATTTCTTTCTCAACTAACTAATTTTAAAGGTGAGTTATGAGTTTGAGAGGGGATGTATGTGGTGATTTTTGATATAAATATTAGAATTGCCATTCTTCTTTTAAAGTTGTGTTTTACATTTTGTGTTTTAGGAGATATTTAACTGTGTTGAACTTGTAAGATATTATGGAGTATGTCTTCACTGTAAGTTAAGGTGTAGTGGTATCACTGAGGAATACTGTTTTGTGCCTAGAATCACATCATGAGCCTGTCTGCACACAGGATTTGTTGTCAGAGATTTAATTTGTGTTGCTCTTGTTCTGTTAGCCTTGCACTCGCAGAAAAGGGGCAGTTTGTTTTCTTAAAGTGTGATGGTTAGCATTCAGCAGAAATCAGTTACTCACAAATGAGAGGCAAATGCAAACACATTTGAAAATAGCATGGTACATTTTCCTACCACTTTAAAAGTTGTGTTTTACATTTTATGTTAAGGAAGATATTTAAGTGCCTTGAACATGTTAGATATTATGGAGTATGTCTTCACTATAAGTTAAGGTGTACTGGTATCACCGAGGAATACTGTTTTCTGCCTAGAATCACACCATGAGACAGTCTGCACACAGGAATTGTTATCAGAGATTTAATTCGTGTTGGTCTTGCTCTATTACCCTTGCACTCGCAGGAAAGGGGCAGCTTGTTTTTTGTAACACATGGTCATGGTGTCAAGGAGCTGTTAGGACATGTGCTCTTTTCTGCTTGTCTAAAATATAAGAAAAAAGTGTCAGGCTGTCACAGTAATTATCACTTACTCCACCACAGTACTAAATGTGCTTTCAAATTGCCAAACAAAATATCGCTTTGTGGTTAGAATCACACCATGAGTCTGTGTGCACACAGGAATTGTTGTCAGAGATTTAATTTGCGTTGCTGTTGTTTTGTAAAACTTGCACTGTTAAGAAAGGGCAGTTTCTTTTCTTCATCTGTGTTGGTTAGCACTCAGCAGAAATCACAATCTCAAAAATGAGAGGCAAATGCAAACACATTTGAAAACAGCATGGTACATTTTCCTACCACTTTAAAAGTTGTGTTTTACATTTTATAATAATAATTTAAGTGCCTTGAACTTGAAAGATATTATGGAGTATGTCTTCACCATAAGTTAAGGTGTACTGGTATGACCCAGGAATACTGTTTTCTGCCTAGAATCACACCATGAGACAACATGCACACAGGAATTGTTGTGAGAGATTTAATTTGTGTTCCTGCTGTTCTATAAAACTTGCACTTTCAGGAAAGGACCTGGTATCACCCAGGAATGCTGTGTTGTGCCTAGAATCACACCATGAGACAGTGTGCACACAGGAATTGTTGTCAGAGATTTAATTTGTGTTGCTGTTCTCTAAAACTTGCACTCACAGGAAAAGGGCAGCTTGTTTTCTTCAACTGTGATGGTTAGCACTCAGCAGAAATCACTATCTCACAAATGAGAGGCAAATGCTAACACATTTGAAAACCACAGGGTAGAGTTTCCTTCCACTCCTGCAATGGGTGAGGTAGTTCCTACATGTTCAAAACTCCAATTAACCTTTACCAAACATGTACTCTTACACACATATCTGTAGTCTTCATGCAGTTGAAAAAGTCTCCATGCAGATCTCTCTTGCAACCGACAATTCACAGTCTCCAGAAACACACTCTTTGCACACATGCAGCAGCTTCTCCTACACTCCCATGCATAATACTCAGCTCTGTGTTGTGTTTCAGATAGCAGTGTATAATGCAAACACATTCAACGTCACCAAGGCTCATTTCATTTGCTCTACTCTAATCACTCACCCTGTAACACATGCTGATGGTCTCAAGTAGCTGTTAGGACATGTGCTCTTTTTTGCCTCTCTAAAATATAAGGGAAATGTGTGAGGCTGTCTCAGTAATTATCACTTGCTCCATCCACAGTACTAAATGTGCTTTCAAATTGCCAAAGGAAATATCGTTTTCTGCCTAGAATCACACCATGAGTCTGTGTGGATACAGGAATTGTTGTCAGAGATTTTATTTGTGTTGCTGTTGTTCTGTAAAATTTGCACTTTCAGGAAAAGGCCAGCTTGTTTTGTTCAAATGTGTTGGTTAGCACTCAGCAGAAATCACTATCAGAAAAATGAGAGGCAAATGGTAACATATTTCAAATTAACTAGGTAGATTTTCCATCAAATCTTGTAATGGGTGAGGTAGTTCCTAAATGTACAAAACTCCAATTTACCTTTATCAAACATGTACTCTTAAACACATATCTGCAGTCTTCATGCAGTTGAAAAAGTCTCCATGCAGATCTCTCTTGCAACTGACAATACACAGTCTCCAGAAACACACTCTTTGCACACATGCAGCAGCTTCTCCTACACTCCCATGCTTACTATTCAGCACTGTGTGGTGTTTCAGATAGCAGTGTGTAATGCAAACACATTCAACGTCATCAAGGCACATTTCCTTTGCTGTAGTCTAATCAGTCACCCTGTAACACATGGTCATGGTCTCAAGAAGCTGTTAGGACATGTGCTCTTTTTGGCTTGTCTAAAATATAAGGGAAATGTGTCAGGCTGTCACAGTAATTATCACTTGCTCCATCGACAGTACTAAATGTGCTTTCAAATTGCCAAAGGAAATATCGTTTTCTGCCTAGAATCACACCATGAGTCTGTGTGCACACAGGAATTGTTGTCAGAGATTTAATTTGTGTTGCTGTAGTTCTTTAAAACTTGCACTTTCAGGAAAGGGCCAGCTTGTTTTCTTGAAAATTGTTGGTTAGCACTCAGCAGAAATCACTATCTCAAAAATGAGAGGCAAATGCTAACACATTTCAAGAAAACAAGGTAGATTTACCATCAAATCTTGCAATGGCGGAGGTAGTTCCTAAATGGTCAAAACTCAAATTAACCCTTACCACACATCTACTCTTATACGCATGTCTGCACTCTTCATGCAGTTGTGCAAGTTTCCATGCAGATCTCTCTTGCAACTGACAATACACAGTCTCCAGAAACACACTTTTTGCACACACGCAGCAGCTTCTCGTACACTCCCGTGCGTACTACTCAGCTGTATGTGGTGTTTCAGATAGCAGTGTGTAACGCAAACAGATTCAATGTCACTAAGGCTCATTTCCTTTGCTCTAGTCTAATCACTCACCCTGTAAGACATGGTCATGGTCTCAAATAGGTGTAAGGACATGTGCTCTTTTCTGCTTCTCTAAAATATAAGAAAAATGTGTCAGGCTGTCACAGTAATTATCATTTGCTCCTCAACAGTAGTAAATGTGCTTTCAAATTGCCAATCAAATATCGTTTTCTGCCTAGAATCACACCATGAGTCTGTGTGCACACAGGAATTGTTGTCAGAGATTTAATTTATGTTTCTCTTGTTTTGTAAGACTTGGACTCGTAGGAAAGGATCAGCTCATGTGATAGGATTTGAAAAGCTGAAAAAAAAATTGTAATGAATTAAAATTACATAAAGGTATTTTTTTTTAGTTTTTTGCAGGTATTGCTGAGCAACAGTGAAAAAATTTAAAGATGCCTATAAAGTCAAGAAAGAGAAAAGAAAAGCAACAACAACTATATTTGAAGACAACTGGTAAAAAAAAAATAGGAGGAGAAGCTCGTGTTGGAAAACAGAAAAAGTCTTCTGGTAAGCAGACTAAAGAATTTTTAAAAAATATCTTCAAAAAAAAAAAGTGATCGAAAGATAAATTCAAGCAGTGTTTCAAGTACAAAACAACAACAGAGTCGACAGCAAAAACAAAATGCTAATGTAGACTCAGAAGTAAGAAAGAGTGACATAACACGGAAACTAGATTTTAAAAACATTCGTCGAAAAATGTTTCAGAGAAGAGTGATGTTAAATTTGCTAAAGGATGTGAAAAAATATAAGAAGAAAACCAAATTTTATAAGAAAAAGAAATTAATTGAAAGTATTGTTACCAAGGCATTAGAAATAAAAAAAAACTATTCATTTTAATTTTGAACAGGATGCGTAGATTAGATAAATTAGTCAATGCAATGAAGTCACAAAGCAAAAGGAAAAGAGAAGTAAAAAAAAAAACTTTTGTAAAGTGTTCTTAGGAGAATGGAAGCATAGTTCAAGTACTGAACCATTTTTTAATGAAGAGAGTTATCTTCAAAGTAATAGTTTGTTGCATGCAGTTGACACCAATGGTAGAGCATATGAAGTTAAGGATGGTTGTGTAATGGAAAAGGAGAAAATGGTTTCAAGAAATGAGGAAGAAGTGATGGCTGATGAGGTTATGGGGAGACGTCCTAAAGCCCCAGTGTACACTTGGAATTGTAGTAGTATTTGTACTGTGCGTCAGGAATCTATTGATAAATTACGTGACTTTCTAAGAGAATATAGTAAAAAGAGTGTTAAACAGAAAATTAAGGTGCTTCAAAGACTAGATCCATGCAGAGTGAGAGACAATACTGGTTTGCAAGGACATTCTCTGGCTTGTCTATCTAGGAAAGTGTGTCAAAGTGTTTTTCACCATTTTAGGATGCTGGCTGTTCATCATATTGAAATGAGAAAGTTTGTGAGAACCTTGTATTTTGCTAAAAGTCCAGCACTAAAGTTAAATGAGTTGAATAATGCTCTGTTCCGTGGATCTGTATCAGATGTAGTGAAGGTTACTGATGAGATTCAGTTTTGTTACTTTGGTCCAGAAGAAGAAAGTTCAGAAAATGACACATTTATTGATGAAAATGTGGAAGAGAATGTAGAACTTACTGTTAGTAAAAATTTTGAAGATGAAATGACAAAATTTACTATCATCTCTAATGAAAGACCAAATTTTACTTGTATTTGTTGCCGGAGAAGCCATTATAAAATTCAAACAAGGAATGTTGATCTGTATAAAAAAAGTGAAAATGAAGATAATTATAAGTGGAAAGATTTTGCAACATATATATTTCTGGAAAATTGTTTTGAATTGGGTGAAGATCAGCGTATTTGTAAATACTGTTATAACAAGTTAGAAGAAAATAGAATGCCAGCAAGAGCTGTACATAATAAATTAGAATTGGTTGATATTCCTCCAGAACTTTCTGATTTAAATACGTATGAGTCTATACTCATTCAATGTGTCCATCCGTTTCAGACCATAGTGCGTATGGAGCCAAAAACAGGTAAATTACCTCCTTCGGATTTACAAAGAGGTTTAAAAGGAAGAGTTGTCTATTTGCCATTGGATTTGAAAAAAAATATGGAAACAATTGATGCAGATACTTTGGAAACTGAACCATTAGTTATTCTGGTTAATGGTGTACCTACAAAGAATAAGAAAATTTGTCAGGAGCTGGTGGATGTACGAAAAGTACAAAGAGCAAATTTGTATTTGAAAAAAATAATAAATGGTATGAAGCCATTTATATGGATGAAGATGAAGAAGAAATACTAGAAGACACAGGAATACCAACTGGGCATTCTCTGGCTTGTCTATCTAGGAAAGTGTGTCAAAGTGTTTTTCACCATTTTAGGATGCTGGCTGTTCATCATATTGAAATGAGAAAGTTTGTGAGAACCTTGTATTTTGCTAAAAGTCCAGCACTAAAGTTAAATGAGTTGAATAATGCTCTGTTCCGTGGATCTGTATCAGATGTAGTGAAGGTTACTGATGAGATTCAGTTTTGTTACTTTGGTCCAGAAGAAGAAAGTTCAGAAAATGACACATTTATTGATGAAAATGTGGAAGAGAATGTAGAACTTACTGTTAGTAAAAATTTTGAAGATGAAATGACAAAATTTACTATCATCTCTAATGAAAGACCAAATTTTACTTGTATTTGTTGCCGGAGAAGCCATTATAAAATTCAAACAAGGAATGTTGATCTGTATAAAAAAAGTGAAAATGAAGATAATTATAAGTGGAAAGATTTTGCAACATATATATTTCTGGAAAATTGTTTTGAATTGGGTGAAGATCAGCGTATTTGTAAATACTGTTATAACAAGTTAGAAGAAAATAGAATGCCAGCAGAGCTGTACATAATAAATTAGAATTGGTTGATATTCCTCCAGAACTTTCTGATTTAAATACGTATGAGTCTATACTCATTCAATGTGTCCATCCGTTTCAGACCATAGTGCGTATGGAGCCAAAAACAGGTAAATTACCTCCTTCGGATTTACAAAGAGGTTTAAAAGGAAGAGTTGTCTATTTGCCATTGGATTTGAAAAAAAATATGGAAACAATTGATGCAGATACTTTGGAAACTGAACCATTAGTTATTCTGGTTAATGGTGTACCTACAAAGAATAAGAAAATTTGTCAGGAGCTGGTGGATGTACGAAAAGTACAAAGAGCAAATTTGTATTTGAAAAAAATAATAAATGGTATGAAGCCATTTATATGGATGAAGATGAAGAAGAAATACTAGAAGACACAGGAATACCAACTGGGCAAATTGAAAAAGTGGATAAGTCAAAAGAAGAAGACATTTGTGAACATTTCAGCATACATCCTCTTCATTCTAAAGAAGTTATGGGAAACGCTATTGATCTGTTTCAGATGAAGAAAGCAAAAGGAACTCCTGTGAGTGTATGGGAGGAGAGCTTGGAAGCTCGTTGTTTTCCCCAACTGTTTCCTACACGAGAAGGTGGACGATATGATGAACGTCCAGTACAGATTCCTGCTTCGGAGTATCGGACTACAAGATTATATGCAGAAGATCCCAGATTTCGTCAAAGTATTCCTTATTTGTTCCATCTTTTATTTGAAAGTGACTTGTCTGCACTATCTTATGCAGTAAATCACATTTTGAAAACTGGAGTACATCTACATAATGTGTCAGCAAAGGACTTTCTCAACAAAGTGCAACAGCGAGATGATCATTTGGAATCTCAATTGATCAATTTGATGGCTTGTCAGCGTGGAACTAATGAATATTGGTACCGACGCCATGGAGAATTGAAGTGTATGTTACGGAATTTAGGAACTCCTACATGGTTCCTTACCCTGAGCTGTGCTGAGTACGCTTGGGATGATTTACTGGATTTTCTGCGAGAGGCAAATTCAAACATTAAAAACATACAATACAAGACAGCAGGAGAATTGTGCTCATTGGATCCGGTTAATGTTTGCAGATATTTTAATCATAGATTTGAGGCTATGATGTCCTTCATCTGCAATAAAAAAAATCCACCTCTTGGAGAAGTTGTGGATTTCTTTTGGAGAAAAGAGCACCAAGCAAGAGGTGCTCCTCATATTCATATGCTGTTGTGGATCAAGGATGCCCCAAAATTTGGAACAGATGCTGATGAAGCAGTTTTATCTTTCATTGAAGGATATGCAACATGTGCTATACCTAAAAGCACAGAAGAGAAAAACTTAAAAGAGAAAGTTTTACGTTTCCAAAGTCATCGATGTGGAAAATACTGTCGACGAAAGTACAAGAGTAAAGATAAATTCTACACAAAATGTCGATTTGGATTTCCACGACCTGTTCTTTCAAAAGGAAGAGTAAACAGTTTTATGTCAGCTGTGCGACATACTATTACAAGAAAAACGCCTAAGAATACCTACAACCTAAGAAGAAAAGAAGAGTCAAAATATATAAATGACTACAATCCAGTCATTTTATCCATGTGGAATGCTAACATGGATATACAGTATGTGGCTGACAATTCTATTGCTGTTGCTCGGTATGTCACATCTTACATCACTAAATCTGAGAAAACGGAATTGAAGGAAATGTGGGAAGAGATTTCTCACGAGAAGACTGTCAGTAAGAAGCTATACAGTTTCAGTTTAAAGATGTTATCGCATCGAGAAATTGGATCCTACGAATGCTCAGATAGGTTATCATCTGCAAGTGTGTACTCCAAATCCAGAAGAATAATTTGGGTAAGTTTAGGCCTTGCAGGAATGCGAAATCGGGTACTGAAATCTATTCGAGAAATTGAATATTTAGCAGAGTTTGAACCAGAACGTACAGACATTTTAGGAACAAACATGTTGGATACATATTACCCACAAAGAAGTCATCACCTTGAGGACATGTGTCTTTATGAAGTGCTGCAGAACTTCATTTTTAAACGGAATGCCACAGAAGATATCAACAATGGAAAATATAAAGTCAGTGGTGAGGAAGGATGTTTGGTGAAGCAAACAAAAAGAAGTTTGATAAATCACCGGAAGCTGAGTTGCGACACTCCTGACAAAAAGGAATTTTACTACTTGGCACTTTTGCAGCTGTTTAAACCATGGCGTTCCGAGGACGAACTACTTGGAGAATTCCAGAGGTATGAAGATTCCTTCAATGCTAGCAAAGACAGCATAGAATGCAGTACTTTCACAACTTATGTTCAAATGTTAAATGAAGAAATTGAGCAAGAAGCAACAATTGCAGCTGAAGTAGCTAGAGACAGTTCTCAAGAAAGTCAAAGTTCTGGGACATTCAGTCAAGATCCTCTAGGACAACCAATCGTAGAAAAGGAAGCAGCAATAGCCATGAATGAAGTGGAAACAGCTATGAATCAAGCTCAGGAAGATTTAGTAGACTTAACATATTTGGAGCAGCAACTGAATGAAGAACAAAAACAAATTTATGAAGAAGTCAGGAAAAATAATTGATCACGGATTACTACATGAAAATAAAGAGTGCTCATGCACATCTTTTGAACCAATGAGAATGTATGTAAGTGGACAAGCAGGAACTGGAAAAAGTTTCTTAATTAATGTAATTAGAAGCTACCTACAGAAGAAAATGGATTCCATTTTGTCTTGTGTTCTTACTGCTCCAACTGGGTTAGCAGCGTATAACATAAAAGGAGTTACCTTACATCGTTTGCTAATGTTACCAGTAGAGCATGAGAACAAAATACAGTACCACAAACTAGCAGGAGAAGCATGCTTGGAAGTTTCAAGAGTATTGAAGAAATTGAAAGTACTCATTATTGATGAGGTAAGTATGGTATCAAACTTAATGCTTGCCTTTGTGCATTTAAGAATGCAGCAAATTCTGAAGACAGAGTATGACGTGTTATTTGGAGGAAAACACGTCATAGTTTTTGGGGATCTTTTGCAACTTACTCCAGTTAAAGGACAACCGGTATTCCATACACTTACACATGAAGACACGAAAAAGTCGTTAGGAAGTATAGGCAATGTAAATATTTGGACATTTTTTGAGTATAAGGAACTCATTACCAATATGAGGCAAGCTAATGATGAGGACTATGCAAGTATTCTGAAAGATATAAGAATTGAACTACTCACAGAACATGGCAGAAAAGTATTACAGAGTCGATTGCTGACTAATTTGTTTACAACAGAAGAAATAGTTCCAGAGAAAATATACAAGAAAATTGCTGAAAAAAATACTGTAATCTGCTTAATGCCAACACTACATGAATGCTCTGTATTCAATCAAGAACTTTTGAAATTGGAAAATGAAGAGATCATAAAACTGGAAGCTGTGGATAAAATTTAACATGAACGAATAACTATTATATTGACAGGCAAATTGGCTTCTAAATTGGATTCTCTGGAGAAAAACATTTCAAAAACAGCTGGTTTGGAAAAGAATCTTTATGTGTGTATGAACTGTAGAGTAATTTTAAGACGTAATTTGGATGTAGAAAAAGGTTTAGTGAATGGAGCTATGGGTAAAGTTGTGGGTTTTGTAAAGTACCAGAAAAAAGATGGAATTGAATTCTTAAAAATAAAATTTGATCAGATTGAAGAGGTTAAAGTCATTAGTCGTTGTTCAGTTCGTTTTTTGCTAGTGAAAGACTTATATGTACGTAGGAAGCAGTTTCCGATTTCTCTAGCATATGCTGTAACTATTCACAAGTCTCAAGGATTAACTGTTGATAGTGCTTTTGTAAACATTGGATCTACTGTGTTCAAAGAAGGTATGGCATATGTTGCTTTGTCACGCGTGAAAAAATTATCTGGTTTATTCATGATAGACTTTGATGACTCAAAAGTAAGTGCTGATGCAAACTGTGTAAAGGAGTATAATAGATTAAGAAGAAGCTATGCTCCTCATTTAGGTCAGTATCCTGTGTTTGAAAAACGTGTTGTTTGTCGGAAAAGGAGATTTGAGAATATCTCTAATGAGGATGTACAGAAGAGAAAACAAAAAGACAGTGATGTGACTGCAAGCAAAAAGAAAAAGGACAGTGTGGAAGAGGTTGTTGGTTGTCATTTTGAAAATAGCTCTGGTGTCAACTGCTATGCAAATGTAGTGCTGAATGTTGTATTTTATCTTGAAAGTTTGCAAGAGCAGATAATACTAAATCATGAAAAAAGATTCTGTTCTTTGCTGAGTCTCCTTTATGAGAAGCTGAGTAATGATAAAAATAAAATAGAAAGTGCTTCTGATGTTAGAAATCTTTTAGATGTATGTTCTGGATGTACACAGTTTACACAAAATGTCCAGCAAGATGCACAGGAATTCTTGATGTATATCCTGATGGTACTGGAAGATGACGGAGTAGAAGTAGAACATTTATTTGGTGTCTCTTATAAATGGGAACATTGTTGTGATAACTGTATGAACACAAGCAGTAGTAATGTTGATTCTGAAAGGTTCATATATTTACCATTACCAGAAAGTAAAACAGTGACTTTTAGTAAATTAGTTAAAGATGCTAATCACAACATGGAATGTTCTAAATGTAAATCTGAAATGTTGTCAACGTTATTTTTAAGGAAATATGGACAGTATGTAATTTTAATGGTACAACGTTGTAGAGCTGATGGAACAAAATTGGAAACTTTACTAAAGAAGTTTGTTGGTAATCAATTATCCATATCTGGAAAAACTTTTGCAGCAGTTGCAATAATTTTTCATGACGGTCCTTCTATAACTTCTGGTCATTACACAGTTTATCTTAAATGTGAAAAAGGATGGACACTGTGTAATGATTCTCAATTGATTTTCAAGCAACGTTTGCCTTATGATTTACCCAATTGTTACTTAATTTTTCTGAAACCCAAATTTTAAATACTAAAATCAGCATCGGAAGAAAGCAATATTTAAATTTTAAAGGATTAAAATTGGATATTTCACTCAAAAAGGATTTTAAACTTACCATTTGGCCTCAAGGAAAGGTAAAACAAACAATTGTGGACTTCTTTGACAGATATTATTTTGGAAAATGTTCTTTTGCAACAAGGTTTACAGATGTTATTTCTTGAAAATTGTTAATGTACTTAAAAGGTATTTTTGACATTTCTATTAAGGTATGTTTTAGTGAGGATACATTTGGGGCTTTTTTAAACAATCTTTCAGATTGTTTTTTTTTTTGCCCGCTGTTAAATGATGAAAACAATTGATTTCACTATTTTCAGTGAAAATCAAAACATTCTGAAAACAGCAAAAAAAGGGCAAAAAATTGCTTTGCTAAATATGAAAAAACATGTACTGTTTAATAAAATGTATTGTTGAATATTAATACTTTTTTCTTTTTTTCAGAACTAGAAAGAAAATTTAGAAAATGTAATTCAGTTTCCTTGCAAATAAAAAAAACATTTATTTCTAAATAAGTTACTTTGATGGTCAGGTAAGTTTAACATATCTGTATGTGTCACTGCTTTCGTTTCATGCTTCCTTTTCTTCACCTCTCCTTACTCTGCTTTTCTCATTTCTCTTCTCACTCTCTCTTCCTGCTGTACTACTCTTTTGTAACTCCCTCACTCCTTCTCTACTACTCCCCTACCTTTACTACCTCCATCACTAATTTTTCATCCATGTTTCTTTCTCTGTATCCATATGTCTTAGTCTTTTTAACTGCCTTACTCCTTCTCAGTTGTTTGCTTTCTGTCTCTGTATCTGTCACTCTCTGTTTGTCTGTTTTACCCTTAATTTCCTTAACATCTCTGGGGCAGATTTACAAGCCACCTGCGCCACCACTACGTCACTTTTCTTGACGTACTAGTGGCGCAGGGTGCTCCTCCATATTTACAAGGAGAGGATAAGCGACTCTGTGTGTCTTTTCCTCTCCTTGTAAATACAGCCAATTCAAACGCAGCACTAAAATGAGCTATTATCTTTTTTGATAGGTTTAGGGTACCTATACGTAAGTACTGATGCAGAGTTTAAAGTTTAATAGGAAGACTCTCTTCCCTTCATCTGTGAAATGTACACCATCTCTTTTTTAATTACTTTGCCACTCCCCTCTCTTTGTCAGGGAGTCCCTGAAAGTTTACTAAAGTAAAAAAAAATGATTTAAAAAAAAAAAAAACCTCAGTTGGTGCGCGCACCCCCCAAAAAAAATTGACAAATAGATTCAAAAAACAAGTTTTTGTGTTTAGATTTTAGGTGGCTCTAAAAAGAGCCCTTGAGTTAATGTAGGGACAGAGGAAGAGAAAAACGAAAAAAAAAATAACAAAACTATGGCCTAGTGCAAGGGTGCTCCTCAAATTTTCTCTGAATGAGATCAACACTGCTCTCACCCATAGTAATAAGAGTAGCACAATCCATGCAACGTGTACTCATCCTCCCAAAATAAGGACGAATATCCAGAGGTGTGTAAGAAGGTGAAGGCACCATCGCAGAAGAAGTGCTCGGCTGAGCTGCCGAAGATGTGCTCGGCTGAGCTGCTGCAGATGTCGTCGGCTGAGCAGGTGGAGGGTTTGCTCCAGAAGCTTGACGAAAAGTCACAGGATGCATTTTCTCAACGTGCCTCATCATTGTGTGAATACTAAAAGAGTACTTCTTATTAGCATTCCCACGTGACAAGATGCGGTGACAAAGTATGCAGGTGACCTTTGGTGCATTCACCTTCTTTTGTCCCTCAGGAAAAGTGAAAAACTGCCATATAAAGGAGTCTTTCTGCTTCCTCTGCCTCTGTCTCTCAAGAGTGTCCTGCTCACTCTCAGAAGGTGGCTGGTGCTCTGCCATTGTCTCACAAAAACAGAGTAGCTCCTTCTCCAAGGGAATCAGAACTAATAATGAGGGGAGTGGGTGTAGTTTTGGAAGAATCTGGAACTGAAAGTACTTTGAACCAATGAAAAGTGATGTTTCTTGATCACATGACTTGCCATGAGGGGATTGGGTGTGGTGTTGAAACAATCTGAAACTGAAAGTAATGAAAACCAATTAAAAGTGTTGTTTTATTAATCACATAACCCGAGGTGCGCGCACGGAGCAAGCTCAGAGCGCGCACCGTGCAATTACGCATGCGCGAACGCGTACGCATGCATGCGCATAAGTATTATGCGCGTACGTAACGCGCATACGCAGCACGTGCGCATGCGCGAATGTCAGCGCGCGTACTCTACGCGTATACGCGAGTGTAGCGCGTGGAGCACGTACGACGCATGCGTACGTACGCATGCGTACTGGGTGCGCGCTGCGAGCGCGTACTAAAACGTACGTATGCGTACGTATATAACGTATGCATGCGTACACAGAAAACGTACGGATGCGTACTAGGTGCGCGCTGCGAGCGCGCACTAAAACGTATGTATGCGTACGTAGATAACGTATGCCTGCATACATGAAAAACGTACGCAAACGTACTAGGTTCGCGCTCAGTCCGCGCACCCTAAAAATTTATAGAAAAAAAAAAAAAGAAATAAAGTGGACATAAGTTAATAGAAGATATTAACTATGCAGTTCAACTTTATCCAAATTCAAAGTAAAAAAAAAAATGATCCACACAAAATTAAAGGATACAGATAATTTATAAATGTATATATAGGGAAATTTTTGTAAAAGAAATATTTAAAAAATATATTAAAAAATTCTAAAATTAGCATTTAAAAAACCTTTGAAATTCACTGAAAAAACCATAGGTTTCACACACGTTATAGTTAGGAATTAGCATTTAAAAAACCTTACACATTCACTGAAAAAACCATAGGTTTCACACATGTTATAGTTAGCTGGACATTTTACTCGTAAAAAACGAATGAAATTCCCCCGTTATAGTTAGTTCAGCTAACTATAACTCGCGCGCCCGCAATCCACTGCTGATGACGTCACATATTACATCACTCATGACATGGTCAGTGACATCACTCATGACATCACTGATGACATCTCAAATGACATCACTGATGACATCCTCCATGTGAAAAATTACCACATCTTCTCACACCCTAATATAACCTTTGATACACCGAGTTCCATTCTCAAAACCATATATACTGCAATACCAATCATTACATACCCACTTATTAACTCTTAGGTCTTCATATACCTCCACTCACTCACCTGTACAGTCACTCATACTTACAGTCACTCCGTACAAAACTATCATATACATTTATACACTTATATAGACACTCACACACTAACAAGTATCCATAGAGCTACTCTTACACCTACTCAGTCATGCAAATAATCACACTCCCATTTACTCACCTATGCAGTTATACACACTCAAGTTCACTTACTCATAAAAATAGTATCACATTCTTACACTCTTATAGAATCATTGATACAAGCACACACTCATCCATACAGTCACTCTCACAATCACACACTCTCACATCTACCCACTTATATACTCTTACACGCATATATACTGCCTTTCACATATGTAGTTAGTCACAAATGTACCACTGAGATATAGATTCAACCCCTAACACACCCATACATACACTCACTCAACCATACTGTCCATCACAGATGCACTCTTAAAACCATGCACTCATAGAATCACCCAGTCACACATCTATGCATAGAGTCACACACACCCTACCCACACAAACACTCAGGAACCCATACAGATACTGAGACAAGCAATCAATAACTCATATAGACACTCATATAGATATTCACAAAACCATGCAGCCTCTTATACACCAACATACAGATACATACAAACATTTACACAGTTCATCACTAGTCTGCAGTAAGATACATTTAATGGCTAACTTATAGAATCATGTTATGCACCACAGAAAATCATCCATTTACACACTTGTACACCCACTCATTCTTCAACAGGCCTTTCCCTATATATTTTAAACATATTAAATTTTTTCAGAAACACATACTCAATGGATGATGTCATCAGTGATGTCATTTGAGATGTCATCAGTGATGTCATGAGTGATGTCACTGACCATGTCATGAGTGATGTAATATGTGACGTCATCAGCAGTGGATTGCGGGCGCGCGAGTTATAGTTAGCTGAACTAACTATAACGGGGGAATTTCATTGGTTTTTTACGAGTAAAATGTCCAGCTAACTATAACATGTGTGAAACCTATGGTTTTTTCAGTGAATATGTATATATATATATATATATATATATATATATTATCTACTGGCGGTCGCCAGTAGATAATTATAGTTAGGACCGTGTTTCCATAGGAAATCCGCAACATTCTATTTGGAATAACTTTGGCGCCGGTTGACGAATCCTCGCGAAATTTTCAAAATAGGTGGGGCGCTCCGCTCCTACCCTGAAAGTCTCGGGGGGATTCGTCAAGCGGGGGCTGAGAAAAAAGGGGGTCCCAAAACGCGTTTTCCCCATGCAATTTTCCATAGGGACCTTTAGTCAAAGGTACAGCCCGAACGGCTGAACAGAATTACATGAAATTTGGCAAAGAGGTAGTCCTCAGGTCAGGCATGTGCCTTTTGCATGTATGGTGTCAATCTGTTCAGTAGTTCCTGAGAAAATCAAAAGTAAAATCACATACATATCTGGGCGGAGCCTAACCACACATCTCATCGTGAGATCTGATTGGCTGTCAGTACTTCATCCAAGAAGTGTTGGCAGCCATCTTGGGACCAATATACATGATAGCACCTCATTAAAAAGCATTGCAGTTAATAGAAGTTTTTAAGACTTTAGTTACATTATAAATCATTTGTTGATGGTACCATACTCATTTTAGGAATTGTGGTGTGTTCTAAGGTGATTTTATCATGTGAAAAAGCCTTCTGCTGTGATATCACGAACCATGTTTGAGAGAAAACTATTTCCTCATACTTTTCCCACAGAGGTTTGGAAGGTGATCTATAAGCTAAACTGAGAGCATATGTTCTGTAAATTCACATTATCTTTCTCAGTCATGTAAGAATGAAGTCTGACATTCTCAGTAAAACATGTACATCCAACAAGGGCAGAGACTGTCAGTTGATTACTTTGTGTTCTACTGAAGCTTCCCAGAGTGTTCTAAAGAACAACTAGAGCGTTAACAGTCTTACTTATGGCAAAAGTATGACACACCTGAAGCCATCTTGATTGGAATAAAGTGGTAACACTTAAAACATTTAATTTACAAAGGAACAAAATGAGGGGGTTCATTTTGCCATATAAATTATGATTAGTGCTGCAGAAAGAAAAACTAGGGCACATTTTGACTTCTGAAATCCTCTTTTATTTCATAAAAACATTCTGACATGCAGACTGAAACATGCACTTTGAATACCAGCAGCAGACTTGCCTGGTGAGCAGTAGCTTTACTACAGTGATCTAATGAGCAACTAGAGTGCTAACATTCAGAATTTATGGAAAATGTTTGACACATCTGAATGCCTTCTTGATGGAATCAAAGTAAACAACTGAAAGTATTTCCTACTGAGGAGACTGAAGTAAATGAGGAAATTAGAAAACTTCATAACAAATAAATCTCCCAAGATGGCCACCAGAGACAAAAGAGCCCAAATGTAGCCCAAATATCACCCAGATGTAGCCCAAGTATAGCCCAATGACAGAATGTCCCAGAGTGTTCTTAAGAACAACTAGAGCGCTTACTGTCTTACTTGTGACAAAAGTATGGCACACCTGAAGCCATCTTGATTGGAATAAACTGGTAACACTTAAAACATTTAATTTAAAAAGGAACAAAATGAGGGGGTTCATTTTGCCATAGAAATTATGATTAGTGCTGAAGAAAGAAAAATTAGGGCACATTTTGAGTGACTTCTCAAATCCTCTTCTATTTCATTAAAAAATTCTGATATGCAGACTGAAACATGCACTTCTAATACTAGCAGCAGACTTCCGTGGTGAGCAGTAGCTTTACTACAGTGATCTAATGAGCAACTAGAGTGCTAACATTCAGAATTTATGGCAAATGTGTGACATATCTGAATACCTTCTTGATGGAATCAAAGTAAAAAACTGAAAGCATTTCCTACTGAGGAGACTGCAGTAAATGAGGAAATTAGGAAACTTCATAACAAATAAATCTCCTAAAATGGCCACCAGAGACAAAAGAGCCCAAATGTAGCCCAAATATCACCCAGATGTAGCCCAAATGTAGCCCAATGACAGAAGTGTGCAAAACACTTATTTTTTGTGTATTTGCAGTTTTATATAGTGCAGACTTGTCAGGTATTGGAGTGCTTTACATGAACATTGGTTACATCACACAAGATCAAATTCATTTTGGTTGTAGACATGGGGAGATTAAGTGATTTGACCAGAATCACAGAATGTTGAGCTGAAGCAGAAACTCCAACCTGGTTCCCCAGTTGCAAAGTCTGCAGCTCTGGAAGTAACACCACACCCTCTCCCCTTGGATGCAACATTTAATCAAGTGGTCAACTGGATAAAAAAACTAAGGTTACAAATAATTTAAAAGTTATTTGTCGCTATTTGGAAACTCAGAAAATATGTCCTCATTTTATTTTTTTAGAGCACTAACCATAATTTTGATGCAAATAAGACCCTCTCATATATGTAATTTCTAAAGGAAATGCTCTAGACATTACAGTTTTGATTACATCAAGATGACGTCAGGCATTCCACACTTTTGTAATAAATATAGAATGTTAGCAATCTAGTTGTTCATTGGGATACTGTTGAGAGGCAGAGGCCAGGGGCACGGACTCTGAAAATTGAAGGCAGGTAGGAGAGTGCAGAGGCAACAATTTGACCACACTAGGCAGGCAGGAAGGGCAGTGGCAGCACAACAGACTATGGAGGGCAGTGGAAAGGAGGCAGGGGCAACAAACCAACAATACAGGACTGGCAAGAGAGGCTGTGGCAATATAATAGACCATTGTGGGCAGAAGGAAGAGGCAGTGGTCATACAACCATACATGCCAACAGACCCGTTTCAGCCTGGAAACGTCCAATGTTGTTACGCTCAAATGGGCTTTACTTGATCTGTTTCCTGTCTACAATCTTTTCTTTTTCAATGTAACTCAAAGGGGAAAATCAATACCCCAGTTTTATTTCAAAATCTCCCTCTTACCAAGTTCAAAATCTTCGCAAGTATGGTATATTGGATCATGGTAGGCAGGAGGAATTGGGGTAGGGACATGGACTCGGATAACAGAGGACAGGAGGGACATTGAGAGGTGCACCAAACTGACCCTACAGGGCAGGCATCAGGGATTGCAGCAGCACAATACACCACACAGGGCATGCAGGACGGGAGTGCAGCACAACAATCCATAGAAAGCAATAGTGAGGGGA
Organism: Triturus cristatus; assembly: GCF_964204655.1. Taxonomy (NCBI): domain Eukaryota; kingdom Metazoa; phylum Chordata; class Amphibia; order Caudata; family Salamandridae; genus Triturus; species Triturus cristatus. The sequence continues at coordinate 698,435,573 of NC_140594.1, read as the reverse complement.
CAGGACCATGCACATGGACAACAGACAACAGAGGGGAAAGAGGCAATGGTAGTTAGCTGACCATAATGGACAGACAGGAGAGAAAGCTGCAGCATAACAGACCATAATGGGCAGGAGGGACGGATCAGGGGCATTACAATGGAACCGACAAGCCAGGAGGGAGGGAATAGGGGTCTGCACATGGAAACATAGGGCTGGGGGCAAGGGGGCAGGACAGGAGCAGCAAGATGACCATGGTGGTCAGGCAGAATGGGCACTAGAAACAAGACACACCATGGAGAGCAACAGTGAGACTATGATGGCATACACACAGACCATGGAGGGAAGGTGGGAGGGGGTCAGGAGCAGCTAGCTGACCACACAGGGAAGGTGGGAGGGGCCATGGCAGCACAGAAGACCATGCATGGTAAGCGGGAGGGTTAGTGGTAGCACAATGGCTATGATGGGCAAGAAGGAGGGTGCAGGGGCATGCACAAAGGACCATGGAGGATAGAAGGGAGGGTCAGGACCTGGGCACAGACAAGAGAGTTCAGGGGAAGGGGCCTCACAACAGACCGCGCGGGGCAGGCAGGAGGAGCAGTTGCAGCACAACAGACCAGGGAGGGCAGAAGGGTGTGGCAGTAAAATCGACCATGGAGGACAGGAGGAAGGGGATAGGGGCATGGCATGTGGACAGGCAGGGTGGAGGTGGCAGGGACAGGTTACAGTCATCTGACAATGCTAGGCAGGTGGTAGGGGAGTGGCAGCTCAACAGAACACTCAGAGTAGATAGGAGTGGCAGGTCCATGGAACATGGTGGTCAAAAAGGATGGAGCAGGGGCATGCACAAAGACATCGGCGGGCAGGGGGAAGGAGAATAGGGGCAGCAAGCAAAGCACAGAGGCTAAGCAGGAGGTGAATGATGGGCCATAGAATTGGGCAATGGAGGGCAGGATGAGTGGACTGGTACATCATGCTAAATGCAGGGCAGTGGCAGCACATCAGACCATGCATGGCAGGAGGGAGGAGGCTAGTCCATGGATTCAGACAACAGAGGATAGGGAGGAGTTGGATGGGGCAGCAAGCTAACTGTTCATAGAAGGTGGGTATTAGGAACTTTATTGTTTTTAAAATGTGTGTCTGTGCGAACTACTTAAAATATGAACAAGTTTGCAGCATAATCTCACTTTTATTCAGGAAGAAGAGGACGTTTGGGACTGTGACTCCGGGCTCACTTGACAGAAACATCCCCTGACCCTCCACCCCCCATCGCAAAATGTAATGCCCGTGAAAAGGGTAGGTGGACGCAGTGTTATATAGAACATAGTCCTGAGAGCACGATTGAAAATGAAAACTAGATATAGTATATGGTATAAACTATGCACCAAAAAGTGTGATATAAGATGAACCGGGCGTGAAATATAATATGCAATACATTGTGCGCAATGACAGATTCATTGGAGAGCGCGAGATAGCACAGGCACTAGCGCTTGCTATGTGATATGCGCCTTGGAGTGTAATATGCAGAGGGCAGTGTTGTGTAACCTAAGTAGTCTCTAAAGTTGTAATATAAAATATGTGCTGGTTAGTGTAACATTGCATATGCACTGTGACAAAGATATGGATCCCAGATTGTAATATGTATGGCATAGCGCTGTGCTTTATAACATAGGCATCAAGGAAGGCACGTTAGATGGGGCAATATAACCCGTGCGAAGGCAAGTGTGGCATGACATATTCACGGGGTGGTGTTACAGTGCACATGGGCTAGAGAGTGTCATAGCATACGCACTAGCTGGTGGAATACAACACAGAGGTGTGTGGCACTCGGCGGGCACTGGTGGGTGTAACACAGCATTGGGCTCAGCCAGGAGCACGCTGTGACTCTCAAGTGAGGTTTGTCTCCTTTCCAGAGAGTAAAATAAAAAGTATTACACATCCGGTGGTGGATGTGTGTTTTATTAACCGTGAGGGGGTTTCTTGCATAGTTTGGTCGAATTTTTGTCGAATCCCCTTTGAATGGCTTGGTGTGCATGTGTATTAAATGTGCCCGTCAATAGCTACCCATGTTTGTATAAATAAACGACAAGGGTGTCTACTTGGAGAGTACCCACCAGCGGGGGCGCCGGGATTAGGCACGGTAGGGCGTCAGACACGTCAGAGCTTCACTAGCGGTGTGAATACATTCTACGTGGATTCATTGTATGCATAGTCGCCTTTTAATGAATATCACGCAAATCGTCAGGGTGATAGGTACATACGGTTTGTCCAGCATGTCCTAGGCCGGCCCCGTGGGATGGGGTCCCCGGGGCCATAAGTGGCCTGAGGAGGGGGGCAACATCGCCCCCCTCCTAAAGAATAAAAAAATTAAAAAAGGCCATGACCTGGGGGTTGGGGTCCCCGGGGCCGATTAAGGCCTTGGGAGGGCCAAATTATTATTTTTCATCAAAACAAATTAGGGTGCAGGCCCTGGGGGATGGGGTCCCCAGGGCTAATAAATTAGAAAAAGAAAGGGGGCCACACAGCCCTCCTTCTTAAAAATAAATAAATAAAAGACCGGCATCGCGCCGGAGGCCACGCCCCCTCCTTGCAGCACTCTGCAAACGCGCCCCCTGGCCAGTTGTAAGTTGAGGAATTAATTCCCCTTCAATACTGAGGGTCCCTGAGGGCCAACTAGCCCAACAGGTATCTCCAGTATGTGCCAGGGAACTGCGTTGCAGACAGGTGTCTTGAGGGAACGCCCCTTTTTACACCTCCATGCAACGCAGCTCTGTGGCGCTTACTGGAGGTACCTAGTGGGCTAGTTTGACCCTAGGGACCCTTAGGATTCAAGGGGACTTAATATCTCAACTCAGAACGCCCACAGGCCCTGTGGCGCGTTTTTAAGTTTGGGAAATAATTCCCTTTCAATCCTGAGGGACCCTGGGGTCCAACTAGCCCACCAGGTGCTTCCAGTAAGCACCACTGCTCTGCGTTGCAGAGTGGTGGTGCAGGCCGCGCCACTTTTTACACCTCTCTGCAACGCAGCTCTGTGGCGCTTACTGGAGGTACCTAGTGGTCTAGTTGGACCCTAGGGACCCTCAGGATTCAAGGGGACTTAATCTCCCAACTTAAAACGGCTACAGGGCGTGTTTACACAGTGGGGAAGGGAGGGGACGGGGCATGAGGTGACGTGTTCAAACACGCCCTGTGGTGCGTTTTAAGAGGTAGTTTTAATCCCCTGCCCTATCATATACTAGGGGCTTACAGAGGAGGTCATGCTAATCACAGGGGGACCCCAACACATAGTGTGCCCTAGTGTATGTAGGTATTTTCACTGTATTCTGAGTGTCTTTTAACATAGCACTGGCTCTAGGACTGGTTAGTCAGACTCAGTTACCACCAGTATCTGTCTGAAAAAGTTGAGGGTACAGGATGATTTTGCAACAAGGCTTGTTTCTGCTCTTCTGTTTGGTCTTTCTGCACGTTATACTTCTTCCTGCACTTTTCTTCGTCTTTGAGGACTTCTGGTGCTTCTTTCTGCATTTCTTTTTTTCTTTCTGTGCGTTTTTCCTTCTTTCTTCACATGTCCTATCTCTGTAGGCATAGCTAGAAATTAGCATTTAAAAAACCTTTGAAATTCACTGAAAAAAACATAGGTTTCAGGCACGTTATAGCTAGGAATTAGCATTTAAAAAACCTTCGAAATTCACTGAAAAATCCATAGGTTTCAGGGGCGTTATAGTTAGCTGGACTTTTCACTCGTACAAAACCATAGAAATTCCCCCGTTAAAGTTAGTTCAGCTAACTATAACTCGCGCGCCCGCAATGCACTGCTGATGACGTCCCATATTACATCACTCATGACATGGTCAGTGACATCACTCATGACATCACTGATGACATCACTGATGACATCATCCTTGTGATAGAGTGGCAGACCTCCTCTCCCCCTAATATAACCTTTGATACACACATTCAAAAATAGAAATTAAAATTTTCAAAACAATGGACATACCAATACCAGTTACAACAACCTATACAGTAATTGTAAAATCCACATCCACATCCACTCATTCACCAACAGTCCTATACAGTCACTCATACATGTACTCACTCATCATATGTACTCATACACCTATACATCCTGTTACACAACGCCACTCATCCATAAAGTTACTCACACACATAGTCACTCATGCTAATAAAGAATCAAACATCCGTTTACCTGCATATACAGTTATACACACACCACCACACTTACTTCTACAGAAACTTACACATACTTAGTCTTTTTAACAATCACTTATAGAAACACATACGTATTCATACAGGAACTCTTTCAATCTCTCACTCTCACATATACTCACTTATATACACCAATAGTCACATATACTAGTTTAAAACATATGTAGTTACTCATAGAGACACTATTGAGACAGTCATTCACTCACTAACACACCCATGCACACACTCATCCACCCATACAGTCCTGCACACATGCTGTCTTCAACACATACAAACAGTGAGTCACTCATTCATGCACCTATGCACTACGTAATACCCCCCACCGAACCATACAGACATCAGACACTTATACTGATACTCAAAAAACCAACTAATAACCTATATAGACACTCATGTAGCTACTCACCAACCTATGCAGCCACTTATACACAAAGTGAGAGACTGATACAGATATTTACATATTTAAACATTACTCACTAAGCCATGTATTCACTAAGATACACTTAATCAGTCAGTTATACAATCAATTTTTCAAAAACAAATCATCCATTTAGACACTTATATACCCATTTATTCTTCCATCGACCTTGAGATATACATATATAAAACATATGTAATTTTCAGAAAAACACACATTCACTGGATGATGTCATCAGTGATGTCATTTGAGATGTCATCAGAGATGTCATGAGTGATGTCACTGACCATGTCATGAGTGATGTAATATGTGACGTCATCAGCAGTGCATTGCGTGCACGCGAGTTATAGTTAGCTGAACTAACTATAACGGGGGAATTTCTATGGTTTTGTACGAGTGAAAAGTCCAGCTAACTATAACGCCCCTGAAACATATGGTTTTTTCAGTGATATATATATATATATATATATATATATGAATGAGAAGAAAAGGTTGCCCCTAGTTGAGCCGCACTCCCACAAGGTAAGTAAAGATCAGGGGAAGCCAAGTTGTGCCCATTGCGTCCAACAGTCCTGACGCGTTTCGAGCATGCGCTCTTCATCAAAGGACACCTGCAAAGAACCACCAGCATACGTTATTCCAGTATCTTCCCTTTATTTCAAATTTCAAGCAAACTCAGGTGAGTATTTCGCTAAGCATTTTGGGTCTGGAAGTCCATTTAAATATTAACCTCAGTGGGCTGCTGGCAGGTTGCAGTTGTGGCTAAAACAATCCGGTGCACACACAAGCACTTCCCCCAGTGCTGACAATCACCTTCTGCTCCGTTTGGCACTGTACAAATTCACAGCACGGATCCGCCCTCTCAGCGGCGGTGTCGGCTCGCGACCAGGCGGGCCGCAAATATGAGAAGAAAAGGTTGCCCCTAGTTGAGCCGCACACCCACAAGGTAAGTAAAGATCAGGGGAATCCAAGTTGTGCCCATTGCGTCCAACAGTCCTGACGCGTTTCGAGCATGCGCTCTTCATCAAAGGACACCTGCAAAGAACCACCAGCATACGTTATTCCAGTATCTTCCCTTTATTTCAAATTTCAAGCAAACTCAGGTGAGTATTTTGCTAAGCATTTTGGGTCTGGAAGTCCATTTAAATATTAACCTCAGTGGGCTGCTGGCAGGCTGCAGTTGTGGCTAAAACAATCCGGTGCACACACAAGCACTTCCCCCAGTGCTGACAATCACCTTCTCCTCCGTTTGGCACTGTACAAATTCACAGCACGGATCCGCCCTCTCAGCGGCGGTGTCGGCTCGCGACCAGGCGGGCCGCAAATATGAGAAGAAAAGGTTGCCCCTAGTTGAGCCGCACTCCCACAAGGTAAGTAAAGATCAGGGGAAGCCAAGTTGTGCCCATTGTGTCCAACAGTCCTGACGCGTTTCGAGCATGCGCTCTTCATCAAAGGACACCTGCAAAGAACCACCAGCATACGTTATTCCAGTATCTTCCCTTTATTTCAAATTTCAAGCAAACTCAGGTGAGTATTTCGCTAAGCATTTTGGGTCTGGAAGTCCATTTAAATGTTAACCTCAGTGGGCTGCTGGCAGGTTGCAGTTGTGGCTAAAACAATCCGGTGCACACACAAGCACTTCCCCCAGTGCTGACAATCACCTTCTGCTCCGTTTGGCACTGTACAAATTAACAGCACGGATCCGCCCTCTCAGCGGCGGTGTCGGCTCGCGACCAGGCGGGCCACAAATATGAGAAGAAAAGGTTGCCCCTAGTTGAGCTGCACTCCCACAAGGTAAGTAAAGATCAGGGGAAGCCAAGTTTTGCCCATTGCGTCCAACAGTCCTGACGCGTTTCGAGCATGCGCTCTTCATCAAAGGACACCTGCAAAGAACCACCAGCATACGTTATTCCAGTATCTTCCCTTTATTTCAAATTTCAAGCAAACTCAGGTGAGTATTTCGCTAAGCATTTTGGGTCTGGAAGTCCATTTAAATATTAACCTCAGTGGGCTGCTGGCAGGTTGCAGTTGTGGCTAAAACAATCCGGTGCACACACAAGCACTTCCCCCAGTGCTGACAATCACCTTCTGCTCCGTTTGGCACTGTACAAATTCACAGCACGGATCCGCCCTCTCAGCGGCGGTGTCGGCTCGCGGCCAGGCGGGCCGCAAATATGAGAAGAAAAGGTTGCCCCTAGTTGAACCGCACTCCCACAAGGTATGTAAAGATCAGGGGAAGCCAAGTTGTGCCCATTGCGTCCAACAGTCCTGACGCATTTCGAGCATGCGCTCTTCATCGAAGGACACCTGCAAAGAACCACCAGCATACGTTATTCCAGTATCTTCCCTTTATTTCAAATTTCAAGCAAACTCAGGTGAGTATTTCGCTAAGCATTTTGGGTCTGGACGTCCATTTAAATATTAACCTCAGTGGGCTGCTGGCAGGTTGCAGTTGTGGCTAAAACAATCCGGTGCACACACAAGCACTTCCCCCAGTGCTGACAATCACCTTCTGCTCCGTTTGGCACTGTACAAATTAACAGCACGGATCCGCCCTCTCAGCGGCGGTGTCGGCTCGCGACCAGGCGGGCCACAAATATGAGAAGAAAAGGTTGCCCCTAGTTGAGCCGCACTCCCACAAGGTAAGTAAAGATCAGGGGAAGCCAAGTTTTGCCCATTGCGTCCAACAGTCCTGACGCGTTTCGAGCATGCGCTCTTCATCAAAGGACACCTGCAAAGAACCACCAGCATACGTTATTCCAGTATCTTCCCTTTATTTCAAATTTCAAGCAAACTCAGGTGAGTATTTCGCTAAGCATTTTGGGTCTGGAAGTCCATTTAAATATTAACCTCAGTGGGCTGCTGGCAGGTTGCAGTTGTGGCTAAAACAATCCGGTGCACACACAAGCACTTCCCCCAGTGCTGACAATCACCTTTTGCTCCGTTTGGCACTGTACAAATTCACAGCAAGGATCCGCCCTCTCAGCGGCGGTGTCGGCTCGCGACCAGGCGGGCCGCAAATATGAGAAGAAAAGGTTGCCCCTAGTTGAGCCGCACTCCCACAAGGTAAGTAAAGATCAGGGGAAGCCAAGTTGTGCCCATTTCGTCCAACAGTCCTGACGCATTTCGAGCATGCGCTCTTCATCATAGGACACCTGCAAAGAACCACCAGCATACGTTATTCCAGTATCTTCCCTTTATTTCAAATTTCAAGCAAACTCAGGTGAGTATTTCGCTAAGCATTTTGGGTCTGGAAGTCCATTTAAATATTAACCTCAGTGGGCTGCTGGCAGGTTGCAGTTGTGGCTAAAACAATCCGGTGCACACACAAGCACTTCCCCCAGTGCTGACAATCCCCTTCTGCTCCGTTTGGCACTGTACAAATTAACAGCACGGATCCGCCCTCTCAGCGGCGGTGTCGGCTCGCGACCAGGCGGGCCACAAATATGAGAAGAAAAGGTTGCCCCTAGTTGAGCCGCACTCCCACAAGGTAAGTAAAGATCAGGGGAAGCCAAGTTTTGCCCATTGCGTCCAACAGTCCTGACGCGTTTCGAGCATGCGCTCTTCATCAAAGGACACCTGCAAAGAACCACCAGCATACGTTATTCCAGTATCTTCCCTTTATTTCAAATTTCAAGTAAACTCAGGTGAGTATTTCGCTAAGCATTTTGGGTCTGGAAGTCCATTTAAATATTAACCTCAGTGGGCTGCTGGCAGGTTGCAGTTGTGGCTAAAACAATCCGGTGCACACACAAGCACTTCCCCCAATGCTGACAATCACCGTCTGCTCCGTTTGGCACTGTACAAATTCACAGCACGGATCCGCCCTCTCAGCGGCGGTGTCGGCTCGCGACCAGGCGGGCCGCAAAAATGAGAAGAAAAGGTTGCCCCTAGTTGAGCCGCACTCCCACAAGGTAAGTAAAGATCAGGGGAAGCCAAGTTGTGCCCATTGCGTCCAACAGTCCTGACGCATTTCGAGCATGCGCTCTTCATCAAAGGACACCTGCAAAGAACCACCAGCATACGTTATTCCAGTATCTTCCCTTTATTTCAAATTTCAAGCAAACTCAGGTGAGTATTTCGCTAAGCATTTTGGGTCTGGAAGTCCATTTAAATATTAACCTCAGTGGGCTGCTGGCAGGTTGCAGTTGTGGCTAAAACAATCCGGTGCACACACAAGCACTTCCCCCAGTGCTGACAATCACCTTCTGCTCCGTTTGGCACTGTACAAATTCACAGCACGGATCCGTCCTCTCAGCGGCGGTGTCGGCTCGCGACCAGGCGGGCCGCAAATATGAGAAGAAAAGGTTGCCCCTAGTTGAGCCGCACTCCCACAAGGTAAGTAAAGATCAGGATATATTTATGATTCTGGTTCAAAGCCTCAAAACCATGGAAATTTGTCAGTTATGATATTCAATGAATGACAATTAATGTCACCAACTACGTTTAACTCTATTTTACCACCTTTTTTCCACTGCCTATGATATGTTTGTACATGGTGACCGAAGTTATTGATGGTTTGTGTTGGGTGGATTGAATACTATAACTGGAGAATTTCTGTGGTTAAGTACATTTGGACCAGAACCATAATTCACCTTTTAACTGTGATTTTTCATGGAATGTATTTATTTATTTAAATAACATTTGATTCCCAATTCTCAGCGCACAAACTCATAGTGGATGCCCTTTTTTCTCCCCCCTGGCTCTGCCCTCTCTCTTTGGTTCACAACTTCTCCATCTTTTGTCTGTCTCGGTCTTTCTCTGTATCTGCCCCACACCCCTCTGTTTTGCATATGTTTTTTAACCTTTGGAAAGCCTCAAATCAACTCTGACTACCTTTTTTTTTGTTGTTTTTTTACAAAATCGCACTCAAATCCACGACTTAAAATGGCTGCACCAGTCAACATGCTCCATAGAACTTACCTCACCCCACACCAATTCAATGTAGTGTATGGGAGTGACACCCACGCCTGTGGTAGATGTTCACAGGGGATGATGACTTTGACCACATGGTTTGGGCCTGTCCTGAGCTTAACGGCTATTGGCCTAAGATAGTTGACATACTTAACAAGATGTTATCTCGGAACCTGGCGTGCTGTCCGGAGATTTGCCTATTGGGCCTTTCCCCGAGAACTAAAGCCAAAAGACTTACTAATAGATTTATAGATTTGGCCTTTCTCTTAGCCAAACGGCGACTAGCGTTGGGATGGAAGGCAAAACAACCCCCTCAAGTGATACAATGGGAACAGGATGTCACCTACTGGGCTAGAGCGGTTGAGAAGGCCTTGATTAAGGAGGATAGGGTCACGAAGCGGTGTGAAAGCACGGGACACACGACATTTACCCAATTGACATCACATTCCAGCTTGACTGACTCAGATGGGCGGGAACAGACTCACACACCACAGGGTTGAATAACGGTTGCGCAAAATACACTGATGACAGGATTCTCGGGGAGCGAGAGGGGCCTGGCTTTCAGGCACCGGACCATGACTACGACACACACCCACCCCGTCCATGAACTGGATAGAGTTCTTGCTAGTTCATTACCTGGCAGTCTAGGTCTCCCTTCTACCCTTGTCCCCCCCCCCGACCTTCAAGTAGTGACGATCAAACGATAGCAGATCTCTGAGCTAGTTGCAGACCCTTGGTGGTTTTTCCTTAGTTGTAGTTACATGTTTAGTTTTATTTTGAGAGAAGACAAGGAATTTGCTCCATTGGTTTCCTTTATCTATTCAGGTGGCTTCTAATTTATTTTGCATAACCATTGAACGATATGCCTATACCACAGATTTCTGTTTTCTCCATGCCTACGAGTCCTGGCGGAACAGTATGGACAATAACCTAACCACTGCCCAGTGTCTATTTCGCCATAGTGAGAGATTAAACTATTCCTCAGCCATCACCGGGAGGGATTGTTATGTCGGAGATAACTTGCACTGAAATATAACTGTTACGGCATCAATTGTTCTGGTCCGAAAGGATATGAACAATGTAAAGGGCAGTATAACTGGCAAGAACATTATGTAATATGTTGATCTCACTATGGATATGTAACTGCGTTGAGTGTTATTTTTCTGGAGTGTCATATAAATGCCAATAAAAAAGATTTAAAAAAAGAAATGGCCGCACCAGCCGTTGTGTTTTGAGATGTGAATCATGCACAGTTTTCTTAATTTTTTCCTAGTGTGTTTGTTGAATATTTCACGCCTCTGAGTCTCCCTAACTACTGTCCTAGGATCAGACACTTTTTACACTTCATCCCCTTTCCTGTCAATTTTTTTTTACATACAGCAAAAGTTGAGATTCAAAATCGATTTGCAATTTTCAAGGTGGGAAAAAAAAGTTCTACAGAGACCTTCACCAACCAATAACATTTGCAAGACCGGGTTTAGGGTGGTGCGACCAGTGTGGGCGCACTGGGAGCTGACTGTGAAGGGGGGCGCTGACCTCAATGGGGTCTGAGTTTTTTTTTGATAAACAAATTTTTGTTTTACACATAAATAGCAGAATCAAGAAGGACATACATTAATTTGACTAACTTCGCATCAACAGGACCTGTCAAGTAAGCATTGATAAACTTTTGCAGGAGCATTCCCCCCAATCCTCTCCCCTCCAAACCCACCCGACGTAGTCCTCCCCCTAAATCACACCCCCAAGCTATTTTCCCCATATTCTGCGGAACTTTTTGGGGCATCCCCGGGCCGCGTACAATGTCCGTTCTTGAGCAGCACACCAGTCCACCCCTCTCCTCCATTTAGCCCCAGTGGGCGGGTCCATCTGCTTCCAGGCGGCCGCGATATCTCTTTTGGCCACCACCAAAGCCGTAGTTAGGAAGAATTTCTCATTACGGGAGCCACCCAGCCCGTCCGTGATCCCCAACAGCGCTAAACGCGGGTCATGGGGAGCCTCCCACCCCAGGACTTCGGTTAGTTCAGTTTCAATCTCGTCCCAGAAGCTGTCTAGGCGGGGGCAAGACCAGACCATATGAAAGAAGTCCGCCGGCTCCCCCCCGCACTGAGCGCATGAAGCCGCCTGGCACAGGCCCGCCTGAAACAGTCGCTCTGGGGTGAGGTAAGCCATGTGTAAATAGTAAAGCTGAATGAGTCGCAACCTGGCCGATGTGGTGATCGTCCTGGGAGCCATAAGGGCGTCTCGCCAGTCGTGTTCATCCAGGGCACCCACCCAGGCCTCCCAACGCTGCTTCAGCCCGTACCAATCCACCGGGGTGTTGTTGACTAGGGACCGATAAATACGGGATATGCCCCCCCTCCCCAAACATCCCAACATCACCTGAGCTTCAGGCAGGCTATGGGCGGGGAGTCTGGAGTCCAGAGGTACATGAGACTGGAGCGCGTGGCGCAGCTGGAGATACCTATAAAATTGCGAGGGATGCAAAGAAAACCGACTCCGGAGCTCGTGGAAGGAGCACATGTGGCCCCCCCCGCCAGACATCTCCCAAGCAGGAGATCCCCAAAAGATCCCAGGGACGGAATCCACTGAGCCCCGACACCTCCCGCAGCCAGGCGCCATGCCAGAGCGGCATAACCAAAGTTAGCACCTTAGACCAGTGGGTATGCCGCAAGGCGGCCCGCCATGCCAGAAAGGGGGCCCGCATGACCTCCGGCAACGATCGAGGGATCGTCGCTCCATAGAGCATGCCCTGAATAGAGGGGAACCCAATGAGCCGCACCTCCAGTCTATAAGCCGGGTCATCCCAGCCTCCCGAGAACCAGTCATGGACCACCAGCAACCGCATCGCGAGATAGTACAGGTAAAGATTTGTCATACTCAGGCCACCGTCGTAAGAGGGAACCCGGCAGCGGTCTAAAGCCAATCGTGGCCTGCCCCCACCCCAGAGAAATCTAGTCGTGGTCTTGTCTAGGTCCCGAAACCAAGGGCGGGAAAAAACACAGGGCGTGTTTTGCAGCATGTATAAATGGGGTCTGAGTTTAGCATTAACTTGCGAATTAAAAGCACCTGCTGCAGAGTTCTTTGTGCGTCCAGTTTTCAGACAGTAATAAAAATGTCAAGCTAACTCTGCTGATTATTGTTCCTGCTAGAGAGAGAGATCGGAGTTTTGTCTACTAGCAGTTTTAACTCGCCATAAAGTAGCTAGAGGGCTAATATGCCTGCTGCGATGAACAGCTATGGATAGCTGAGTGGATTAGTAAAGCCAGCCTTAACAAGCTCTTTAAAACAAATTAAATGTATGTGAGAGAGGGTCTTATGGAGAGATTAGGGGCACTTTTGCCAGGCGGTATTGAGGAAATCTGAGGAGGAGGTCATGAGAGGGGCGCCAAAAAATATTGTTGAACCAGGTGCCACCAGTGCTGAAGCCGGCCCTGAACATTTCTCAGCAAAATCATTTGTAACTGACAGCGATTTGCGAACGACTAAATCGCAACTTTAAACTGCAAAGATATACAAAAATATTAACCTTTTTAAGCCAACCCGGTACCTTTTTCAAACGCTGATCTCTCAAAATACACTTATCGAATTTACACCAAATCAACAAAGAACCCTTTCTGACTAAAGTTCTTCATTCATGCCAATTGTTGTGTACAATTATTCAGTGGAATTTGCGGTAGGCACAAGCCCACTATCCTATGAGAGATAAAATAGGAAAACACTTCTATTTTTACACCCCACCCCCTTTCAGTTTTTCCACTGAATGGCCAAAAATGCCTTTTGCGTATGGTGCAGGCATCTGAGGTTACAGAGATGTTTCTAGGTTGCAAACCAAAGAAAAGTGGTTTTCCAGATGCCTGTTGAGTTTTCCACTTAGTACACCTCATTTCATCTGCCATGAATAACTGTGTATTGGGTATCTACAAGACAAGATAAAATTGGCCCCAGTATTGTTATGAGTCTCATTTGGGACCAATCCCATGGCCTCTCTGAACAGGGAAGTCATCTCAGAATGTCTAAAGGTAGATTCTATACACAGGATACCCTGGACAGGATCGGACTGGCCAATAAGGCAGTCAGACAGTGCTGAGCCAAACAGACAATCAGACAGTGCCCTGTAAGCTGGACTGATAGGTCAGTGTGTGGGTCGGTTTCTTAGCTGCGTTCATGGACCAAATGTTAACTGTCCTGGCCTCTTTACAGAAGTATGAAGACGGATAGCAAGTCTTGGTTCTGGGGCAATCAGCTGGGGCGGGGACTTCAACGTCCTGCTTCATACTAAGATAGATAGATCAGATGCCTCTCACCACACCCTCCCCATTGCGGCAGCACAGCTTCACAGCCTAATGCAAGATTTTAACTTAGTTCATGTCTGGAGGCACCTAAACAGGGTCCGTAAGGAGGGGACATGTGTCACAATGGCTCACGGAGCGTGGTCGCACATGTGTCACATCGGCTCACGGAGCCTGGTCGCACATAGACTACTGGCTGACCACTTGCAACATTCTCACTTGGACAGTCAGTGCAGCGCAACTCTCCCGCACATAGTCAGATCATGCTCTTGTACTTTTAGAGATCGGTTTTCCACTGGTGTTTGCCCCCCCGGTGCACTTTGGGACCAGGTGTTTTCTGCCGAGATTCACACTAATATAGATTATTTCATAACAATTGAAGGGCCGGTAAGCTCCCCACAGACTCTTTGTGAGGCCTTTAAAATTGTGTTAAGAGGGGCCTGCATTGCAAAACAGGTGAGTATACTGAGGGCAATAAGGACAAGGCTAGCTCAACTCAAACAGGACCTACGCACACTCAAACCTCAATACTACAATTCTCAATCACCTTAGCGTCAATATGCGAAAAACTCACAGAGTATAATCAGAAGGCAGCTCGCGAGCTACATTATCTGTGCCACGAACCTACGGCGCGACAGTATGATGAGGGGGACCGAGCTGATAGTACCCTAGCCTATATGCTTTCCACTCCCAGGACCCATGATTATGTAGTGGAACTACTAGATGAAAAGTTGGTTAGTCAAACCTCCCCAACATCTATACTTAACACGATGACTTCCTTCTACTCCCTATTATACCAGACTAATGCTGAGTTGCTCACGGGAGGACTAAATGAGAACCTCAATCCGATTCAGCTCTTGTGACTTGAAGGTGCACATCGCCTTTATTTAGACTCGCCCTTCACGTAGGAAGAAATTTTACAAGTTATATGCAGCCTCCCAGACGATAAAGCGTCTGGTCTTGACTAACTAACGACTTCCTTCTAAAAACAATCTACCCTGCTAACTCCCCACTCACTAGCCATGTACCAGGCATCTCTAGAAGCCCATGTGTTGCCCTGTCACCCAAAGCGGTTTTGTTTACCATACTAAAGCCAAGTAAACCAGCACACTCATGCAATTCTTATAGTCTATTCTCAGTGCTAAATGTGCACAACAAAATATTGGCCAGGCTCATTGCCAAACGACTTCTGCCTCTTTTTCCTGATACAGTCCGTCCTGACCAGTCGGGCTCAATGGCACATAATCTCTACAAGCTTTTCGCGATCATGCAAAGTGTGGAGCCTAGCTTGGCAGCAATTGCCGCTCTATTAGAAGCCACTAAGGTGTTCCATTAGTTAATTGACCTTTCTATTTGCCCTCCTCTGGCACTTAGGTTTAAGTCCTCTCTTTAGTCGTCTCATACATTTTTTATATACCTCTCCGACTGCAAGATTGCACATAAATGGAATGCTATCAAATCCGTTCCCTATTACGCGTGGTATCAGTCAGGACTGTCACATATCTCTAGTTTTATTTGCCATTGCTGTCGAGCCCCTTGCAGCTGGATTGCGCCACAATCATTGCCATAGAGGGCTTAACTTCAGAATGAGGAGGATATTAGTTTTCATGTATGCAGATGATGTGGCATTGTACATCTGCGAACCCCAAACCAATTTGGACATTGTTATCTGTCTGGTCATTCTCTTCGGAAAGGCTGCCGGGCATCAAAATTATTTGGGCTAAATTTCCCCCATCACGAACAATACACCACAGTTTGAATTGGAGTTCTCCTTGACATGGGCAATGGAGCTGGTTAGGTACCTGGGCATATGGCTCAGTCGAGACACAGATGAAGTGTGGAGTGCTAATTGTGGTAGAATAACGTCCTGGCTTGAGGATAGAATTCCAGTATGGAACTGCATTCCCTTAATATTAATGGGGAGATTACCGATAGGCAAAATGGTGGTTTTGCCGAAATTTGTATATTTATTCATAAACCTCCCACTGCCAGTCCCTGCATATTTTTCCACTGTCAAAGATCACAAACTTAATCTCACTTGCATGGGCCGGTAAACAGCATAGAATTACGTGGGAGATTCTTATGCTTACTTTGTGCCAGGGCGGGCTCGATGCATCTGACCAAGCTTTATATACACTGTGTGCCCATCCCAATATGTCAATTTCTGGCTCTATTCTACCAAGTTTCAACCACACATGGCTGTAGAGGCCAACTTAACTTTCCATACTCCTCTGTCCACTGCACTACACCAATCATACAAGCACTCATGCACTGAGGTCACCACGGTCGATGGCATAAAATGGGCATGGGACAGACTGAGACGTCGTGCCAAGCTTCAAAGCATATTCACTCCATCCGTTCCTATAGCTAACAGCCCAATGATACCAGCACTGCTGGACACGGTTGCAAAGTCCAGAGCGCACAAGTGGAAACTGTTCACATATGCAGACTTATACCCTGAAGGCCAATTCCTTACCTCTCCTACACGGTCCAATACCCCTCAACCTACGGGGATGGACAAACTTGTATACCATCAGCTGTGAGCCGCATGCCACACAAAACACAGTACATTCCCCGAGCCTCCACCCACGTTGGATGCCCTGGAACATTTGCTAACCAATGCCTCACACCATAAGCTGGTCACACGTCTTTATACCATTATGAAAGACAAAGCGCCAATATGTACTCTCTACTCTAAAGCCCATGCCTAGTGGATGATGGACACAGACACGCCCATAACAACTGAGCAGTGGGCGTATTGCTGCGAACAAACAGCGGCTCTATCACCTAACTATAGATTACGTCTTTTACATTTTGAAT
This sequence comes from Triturus cristatus, assembly GCF_964204655.1. Lineage (NCBI taxonomy): Eukaryota > Metazoa > Chordata > Amphibia > Caudata > Salamandridae > Triturus > Triturus cristatus. The sequence continues at coordinate 698,418,926 of NC_140594.1, read as the reverse complement.
TTCTCCATAGATTATACCGCACACACATATAATTGCACCACATGGGCTTAAGGGGAAAGCGAACTGTGAGGGATCTTTCCTACAGCTCACTTGGGAATGTCCTAAAATTGCACATTACTGGCATACAGTACACAATACCCTTCAACAGATCATCGGTCAACCCATGCCGCAGACACCAGTGGTGAGCCTCTTGGGATATGTTAAAGACATGCCGCTGGAACACAGCTGCTATGCTCCTGCCATTAGCCAAACACTGGGGGAGAAAGGTCATGCCCCGGGCTGTTCTCTGGCTGAAAGATGCGGGTTACTGTCATGAACAACTAGCTGCCTAATGGGAATCTGATCTAAAGATATATGTGAACCACATTTAGAGTTCCTGAGATTGGGGATCTTCTCACTCCACATACTTAAGCAGGCAGTTCTCAGGAGATATGATTTAGTGGAGGCATTGGGATGAGTAGTTTAGCATCAGTTTGCAATGCACATAGTGTTACTTTGATCTGGTGTCAAGTGTAACAAATCCCTTCTTGGAGTAACTCTGAAAATTGCCCTTTATAGGCATTAAACCTGATCTGTGTAATGTTACTGATAAACAGTGTAGCTCGCGATATGAAATCTGGTGTGACGCTATGATGTTAACTGAACATGACTTCTCTGCTTCCTTCTCCCTCCTCCCTCCTCCCCCTTCCCAGTTACTTGCCTGCTGTATTTGTTTGAGGCTGCTGCCTTGTATTGTATTCCAATATGAAATGCCAGTAAAGAGAATAAAAAAAACACTCAGACACTCATACACCTACTCACAGACCCACTCAGACACTCACAGACCCACTCACATACCTATTCACACACTCACAGATCCATACAGACACACGCACACACACACACACACACACAGATCCACACAGACACTCACATACCTACTCACAGACCCCCTCACAGACCCACTCACAGTCCCACTCACATACCTACTCAAAGACCCACACAGCCACTCATACACTCGCCGACCCATACAGCCACATGCACATCCACTCTTAAACCTTATAGGTTACAGTGAGGAACAACAATTTAAATACCTTAGAAAATCACATAAAAACACAAATGTTACAGGGACGTTATAGGTAGGCTCAAATTTCACTCGTACAAAACCATAGAAATTTAGCAGTTATAGTTACCTGAGCTAACTAAAACTTACGCCCCTGCAGTGGACTGTTTATGACCTCATATCTTACATCACTCATGACATGGTCAGTGACATCACTCATGACATTACTGATGACATTGCAAATGACATCATCCACAAAATCACTCATACCCCAATACAATCTCTCATACACCAACTCACACACCCACACAACCACGCACATACCTATTCTCAGACCCATACAAGTACTCACACAACCACTCACTTATTCTTACAGCCACTCACACACCTATTTACTTACTCATACAGCCGCTCTCGCAACCACTCACACTGACTCAGCCATGCAATGACTCAAACATCGACTCATATACCAAAAGAGCTACTCACACAGCCACACACTCACCTATACAGCTAAACTTGTCCAAACGTATTCTCCTTTGGATCCACTGACACACCCATACACCTACTCATAATCCCAATAGCTCAGCACTACAGCCACTACATTGGCAGGAGTGTCAAAGAAACAGGGTTTGTCGTCCACTAGCACCCTCAGCCTTGCCTGGTATAGCATGGCGTACTTTAGGCCGAGTGTGCAGAGCTGCTTCTTAGCATCTACAAATTTACGCCGGGCTTCTTGAACAGTGACCGTGTGATCTGTATAGAAGGAGAGCATGGAGCCTTGAAATTGTACCAGGGCCTTTTCACGGGCCGGATGGAGGACCGTGTCGAGGTCCCAGTAGTTAAGCGAGCGGCTGATTATAGGCAATGGCGTTGCACCAGGAGGATCTTTAGAGACGTCACTCCATAAGGTAGCAGGTTTCAAACCCTTTATTCGCAAGAAGCTGCGCAATACAACTGTTCCAAAAAAAAGTCCCGACGCGTTTCGCAGCTCACGCTGCTTCTTCATGGGACAGCAATCAACGAATGACTGGAACCTGCAGCCATTATTTGCCCACAACGCATGCACTCTCCGGTGAGTTGCATGCTGGTAGTTGCAGTATACTTTTCCCCCTTCGGTGGAGTCCGTCATTCAAACTTTAATGTTTTTTTGCCTTATTTATGTTTCACAGCCCTCCAGTGGGTTACAGGCGTAGTGCTCAGCTTCAATTAGCAGCTTCCTTGTGCCGCATGCAGGCTGTCAGATGGCAGCCAAGCAGCCCCGCTTCCATATTTCACGGCGGGTGGTTCATCTCCCGCGGATGAGGCGTACCGCGTACAACATTAATCCATGGTGCCTCGGATCTTTAGAGACGTCACTCCATAAGGTAGCAGGTTTCAAACCCTTTATTCGCAAAAAGCTGCACAATACAACTGTTCCAAAAAAAAGTCCCGACGCGTTTCGCAGCTCACGCTGCTTCTTCATGGGACAGCAATCAACGAATGACTGGAACCTGCAGCCATTATTTGCCCACAGCGCATGCACTCTCCGGTGAGTTGCATGCTGGTAGTTGCAGTATACTTTTCCCCCTTCGGTGGAGTCCGAAATTCAAACTTTAATGTTTTTTTGCCTTATTTATGTTTCACAGCCCTCCAGTGGGTTACAGGCGTAGTGCTCAGCTTCAATTAGCAGCTTCCTTGTACCGCATGCAGGCTGTCAGATGGCAGCCAAGCAGCCCCGCTTCCATATTTCACGGCGGGTGGTTCATCTCCCGCGGAAGAGGCGTACCGCGTACAACATTAATCCATGGTGCCTCGGATCTTTAGAGACGTCACTCTTAAGGTAGCAGGTTTCAAACCCTTTATTCGCAAGAAGCTGCGCAATACAACTGTTCCAAAAAAAAGTCCCGACGCGTTTCGCAGCTCACGCTGCTTCTTCATGGGACAGCAATCAACGAATGACTGGAACCTGCAGCCATTATTTGCCCACAACGCATGCACTCTCCGGTGAGTTGCATGCTGGTAGTTGCAGTATACTTTTCCCCCTTCGGTGGAGTCCGTCATTCAAACTTTAATGTTTTTTTGCCTTATTTATGTTTCACAGCCCTCCAGTGGGTTACAGGCGTAGTGCTCAGCTTCAATTAGCAGCTTCCTTGTGCCGCATGCAGGCTGTCAGATGGCAGCCAAGCAGCCCCGCTTCCATATTTCACGGCGGGTGGTTCATCTCCCGCGGATGAGGCGTACCGCGTACAACATTAATCCATGGTGCCTCGGATCTTTAGAGACGTCACTCCATAAGGTAGCAGGTTTCAAACCCTTTATTCGCAAAAAGCTGCACAATACAACTGTTCCAAAAAAAAGTCCTGACGCGTTTCGCAGCTCACGCTGCTTCTTCATGGGACAGCAATCAACGAATGACTTGAACCTGCAGCCATTATTTGCCCACAGCGCATGCACTCTCCGGTGAGTTGCATGCTGGTAGTTGCAGTATACTTTTCCCCCTTCGGTGGAGTCCGAAATTCAAACTTTAATGTTTTTTTGCCTTATTTATGTTTCACAGCCCTCCAGTGGGTTACAGGCGTAGTGCTCAGCTTCAATTAGCAGCTTCCTTGTACCGCATGCAGGCTGTCAGATGGCAGCCAAGCAGCCCCGCTTCCATATTTCACGGCGGGTGGTTCATCTCCCGCGGAAGAGGCGTACCGCGTACAACATTAATCCATGGTGCCTCGGATCTTTAGAGACGTCACTCTTAAGGTAGCAGGTTTCAAACCCTTTATTCGCAAGAAGCTGCGCAATACAACTGTTCCAAAAAAAAGTCCCGACGCGTTTCGCAGCTCACGCTGCTTCTTCATGGGACAGCAATGAACGAATGACTGGAACCTGCAGCCATTATTTGCCCACAGCGCATGCACTCTCCGGTGAGTTGCATGCTGGTAGTTGCAGTAAACTTTTCCCCCTTCGGTGGAGTCCGTCATTCAAACTTCAATGTTTTTTTGCCTTATTTATGTTTCACAGCCCTCCAGTGGGTTACAGGCGTAGTGCTCAGCTTCAATAAGCAGCTTCCTTGTGCCGCATGCAGGCTGTCAGATGGCAGCCAAGCAGCCCCGCTTCCATATATCACGGCGGGTGGTTCATCTCCCGCGGATGAGGCGTACCGCGTACAACATTAATCCATGGTGCCTCGGATCTTTAGAGACGTCACTCCATAAGGTAGCAGATTTCAAACCCTTTATTCGCAAGAAGCTGCGCAATACAACTGTTCCAAGAAAAAGTCCCGACGCGTTTCGCAGCTCACGCTGCTTCTTCATGGGACAGCAATCAACGAATGACTGGAACCTGCAGCCATTATTTGCCCACAGCGCATGCACTCTCCGGTGAGTTGCATGCTGGTAGTTGCAGTATACTTTTCGCCCTTCGGTGGAGTCCGTCATTCAAACTTTAATTTTTTTTGCCTTATTTATGTTTCACAGCCCTCCAGTGGGTTACAGGCGTAGTGCTCAGCTTCAATTAGCAGCTTCCTTGTGCCGCATGCAGGCTGTCAGATGGCAGCCAAGCAGCCCCGCTTCCATATTTCACGGCGGGTGGTTCATCTCCCGCGGATGAGGCGTACCGCGTACAACATTAATCCATGGTGCCTCGGATCTTTAGAGACGTCACTCCATAAGGTAGCAGGTTTCAAACCCTTTATTCGCAAGAAGCTGCGCAATACAACTGTTCCAAAAAAAAGTCCCGACGCGTTTAGCAGCTCACGCTGCTTCTTCATGGGACAGCAATCAACGAATGAGTGGAACCTGCAGCCATTATTTGCCCACAGCGCATGCCCTCTCCGGTGATTTGCATGCTGGTAGTTACAGTATACTTTTCCCCCTTCGGTGGAGTCCGTCATTCAAACTTTAATGTTTTTTTGCCTTATTTATGTTTCACAGCCCTCCAGTGGGTTACAGGTTTAGTGCTCAGCTTCAATTAGCAGCTTCCTTGTGCCGCATGCAGGCTGTCAGATGGCAGCCAAGCAGCCCCGCTTCCATTTTTCACGGCGGGTGGTTCGTCTCCCGCAGATGAGGCGTACCGCGTACAACATTAATCCATGGTGCCTCGGATCTTTAGAGACTTCACTCCATAAGGTAGCAGGTTTCAAACCCTTTATTTGCAAATCCGAGGCACCATGGAATAATGTTGTACGCGGTACGCCTCATCCGCGGGAGATGAACCACCCGCTGTGAAATATGGAAGCGGGGCTGCTTGGCTGCCATCTGACAGCCTGCATGCGGCACAAGGAAGCTGCTAATTGAAGCTGAGCACTACGCCTGTAACCCACTAGAGGGCTGTGAAACATTAATAAGGCAAAAAAATATTAAAGTTTGAATGACGGACTCCACCGAAGGGGGAAAAGTATACTGCAACTACCAGCATGCAACTCACCGGAGAGTGCAAGCGCTGTGGGCAGATAATGGCTGCAGGTTCCAGTCATTCGTTGATTGCTGTCCCATGAAGAAGCAGCGTGAGCTGCAAAACGCGTCAGGACTTTTTTTTGGAACAGTTGTATTGCGCAGCTTCTTGCGAATAAAGGGTTTGAAACCTGCTACCTTATGGAGAGACGTCTCTAAATATCCGAGGCACCATGGATTAATATATATATATATATATATATATATATATTACCTACTGGCGGTCGCCAGTAGGTAGTTATAGTTAGGACCACGTTTCCATAGGAAAACCTCAACATTCTATTTTGAATAACTTTGGCGCCGGTCGATGAATCCTCGCGAATTTCTCAAAATAGGTGGGGCGCTACGCTCCGCTCCTACCCTGAAAGTCTCGGGGGGATCCGTCAAGCGGGGGCTGAGATAAAAGGGGGGTCCCAAAACGCGTTTTTCCCATGCATTTTTCCATAGGACCTTTAGAACGAGCTACAGCCCGAACGGCTGAACAGAATTACTCAAAATTTGGCAGAGAGGTAGTCCCTAGGTCAAGGAAGTGCCTTTTGTAGGTTTGGTGTAAATCTGTTCAGTAGATTCTGAGAAAATAGCCTTTAAATCAATATATATATCTGAGCCAGCTTACGGTACGCTTACCGTACGCTTACGGTAAGCGTACGGTGGCGTGCGCGAGCGCGATTCTGATTGGCTCTTAGATCTTAGTAAACATTCGAATCAGCCGAAACCAGGAAGCGGCGGCCGCCATTTTCTGTTTCACTCTGAAAAAAAAAAGAGTGAAAAGAAGAAAAGGGGGCAATGAGGAGAGTTACAGACCCCCTAACATTTGTAAGGGGGTCAAAGAAGGACAGAAAAGTACAAAAAAAACATTAATTGATTTTTTAAAAAAACACGGGGTACGCTTACGGTAAGCGTACGGTGGCGTGCGCGAGCGCGATTCTGATTGGCTCTTAGATCTTAGTAAACATTCGAATCGGACGAAACCAGGAAGCGGCGGCCGCCATTTTCTGTTTCACTCTGAAAAAAAAAAGAGTGAAAAGAAGAAAAGGGGGCAATGAGGAGAGTTACAGACCCCCTAACATTTGTAAGGGGGTCAAAGAAGGACAGAAAAGTACAAAAAAAACATTAATTGATTTTAAAAAAAATCACGGGGTACGCTTACGGTAAGCGTACGGTAAAAAAAAATAAAAAAAAATAAATGAAAATCAGATTTAAGAGTTTAGAAATTAGGGAGCTCTAAAAAGAGCTGTTGTGTTTATGGAGTCATTTTTTTAGTGGTACCTACAAGTAAGTACCGATGCAGAGTCTAAGGTTCAAGAGGAAGACTCTGTTCCCTTCATCATTGAAGTGCACACCATCTCCTCTATAAATGTCTTGCATGTTGTAACGCAAGTTGTTGTGGTAAATGGCACCCATACCATAGTCACGGAGGAAAGCAGAAACAGATTTGTTGACGTGCTTTCTTGCTTTGTCAATCTGTGGACAGAAATGATTGGACCAGTTCCATTTTTGCCTTTGGCATATGTTGGAAAACACAAAGGCAGTTTTAGGGAAAAGTGTAAACAGTTGTGCAAAGGTGTCCTTCATAAGCATTTCCAGACCTACCCCAGTCAAAGTGCCTAGGTCATTGCCACCACAGTGCACTATTATGAGGTCAGGGTGTTGGATTTGAATGAAGGATTTCACCAATGGCATCAATTGGTGCCACTTTAACCCTCTCTGACCAATCCATTTAATGTCTACATTTGGCAAAGCAAGGTCTCTCACCATATCTGTTTTCTCTGCAAACTTTTCACTCCAGAAGACATAGCTGTGCCCTACAATCCACACTGTGAACATCTTCAAAGGAGAACTGGATGCACTCAGGAGGTGTCTTTCAGTAGAATGGCAATATGAAAAGAAAGACAGTTTGGAAATGGAGGCATACATATTTTTTTAAAACAAAAAGAACTGATTGGCTGTTTCATACCATTCCAGAATAAAAACTAGGCTGTATGTGAAAATTAATAGAAACATGTTTTTTATTGGTACAAAAAAATGTGTAACCAAAGAACAGTACTTTGGATTTGCTGTTAGGTTTGAAAAGTCAAGCACTCTTGCTCTGTGGAATTGAAACATTGTGTGTCGAACTTCTGACCTAACTGCACACAGCAGTGTTCCATGAGCTGTTGCTATGGTAGCAGGCAGAAGTCAAGTTGGGGGAAGGGTACTAGGCAGAAGTCAAGTTGGGGGAAGGGTACTGTTGGAAAAGGGTTGGTTTTCAACCAATAGAAATGTGTGATTACATGTGAAAAAAAAGGGGGAAGCACTGAGATTTGAAACTTACATGTATATGTGTGCAAAAATAGAGGGAAAGTTTGCCATTATCTGGTTCTGCTGAGAGGAGAGAGGTGAACACAACAGAGATCCTGGCTCTGATAATCTGCTGTTTGAGTGCCACATTTCTTTCACAACTAACTAATTTAAAAGGTGAGTTTACAGTTTGAGAGGGGATGTATGTGGTAACTTAAGAAATGAATAATAGAAATGGGAATTGTTTTTGTTGTAGTTACATAATGTGTCAGTCTGTAAAAGTGATTTCAAATTGAAAAAAGAGATATACACTTGCCCCCGAAAAAAAAAGAGCAGTAAGTGTGCTTTCAAATTGGCAAAGAAATTTCGTTTTGGCACTAATGTGAAAACATGACTCTGTGTGCATAGAAGAATTATAGGCAGAAATGTATTGCGTCTTGCTCTGGTGATTTCACAGTTGCAGTAGATGGAAAAGAGGAGCGAATTTTTGGGGGAAGAAGCAGAGGTTTAGCACACACCCATGTGCTTGCCATGTATAGTCATGCACAGTAATTAGAAGCGAGTGGGGTTTTCAGGTTTAAGTCTGTAATGCAAATACATTCAGCATCACTAAGGCTGGTTGCCCCTGCTGGAGTGTAGGCAGTCACAGAGAATACACACGGTGGTGGTCTGAAAAAAAAACAGCTTGGACATGTGCATTTAAATAAATTTAAAAAAAAAGGTTTCAGAATGTGTCAGTCTGTAAAAGTGATTTCAAAGTGTAAAAAGAGATTTTCACTTGGCCCGAAAAAAAAAGAGCAGTAAGTGTGCTTTCAAATTGGCAAAGAAATTTCGTTTTGGCACTAATGTGAAAACATGACTCTGTGTGCATAGAAGAATTATAGGCAGAAATGTATTGCGTCTTGCTCTGGTGATTTCACAGTTGCAGTAGATGGAAAAGAGGAGCGAATTTTTGGGGGAAGAAGCAGAGGTTTAGCACACACCCATGTGCTTGCCATGTATAGTCATGCACAGTAATTAGAAGCGAGTGGGGTTTTCAGGTTTAAGTCTGTAATGCAAATACATTCAGCATCACTAAGGCTGGTTGCCCCTGCTGGAGTGTAGGCAGTCACAGAGAATACACACGGTGGTGGTCTGAAAAAAAAACAACTTGGACATGTGCATTTAAATAAATTTAAAAAAAAAGGTTTCAGAATGTGTCAGTCTGTAAAAGTGATTTCAAAGTGTAAAAAGAGATTTTCACTTGGCCCGAAAAAAAAAGAGCAGTAAGTGTGCTTTCAAATTGGCAAAGAAATTTCGTTTTGGCACTAATGTGAAAACATGACTCTGTGTGCATAGAGGAATTATAGGCAGAAATGTATTGCGTCTTGCTCTGGTGATTTCACAGTTGCAGTAGATGGAAAAGAGGAGCGAATTTTTGGGGGAAGAAGCAGAGGTTTAGCACACACCCATGTGCTTGCCATGTATAGTCATGCACAGTAATTAGAAGCGAGTGGGGTTTTCAGGTTTAAGTCTGTAATGCAAATACATTCAGCATCACTAAGGCTGGTTGCCCCTGCTGGAGTGTAGGCAGTCACAGAGAATACACACGGTGGTGGTCTGAAAAAAAAACAGCTTGGACATGTGCATTTAAATAAATTTAAAAAAAAAGGTTTCAGAATGTGTCAGTCTGTAAAAGTGATTTCAAAGTGTAAAAAGAGATTTTCACTTGGCCCGAAAAAAAAAGAGCAGTAAGTGTGCTTTCAAATTGGCAAATAAATTTCGTTTTGGCACTAATGTGAAAACATGACTCTGTGTGCATAGAAGAATTATAGGCAGAAATGTATTGCGTCTTGCTCTGGTGATTTCACAGTTGCAGTAGATGGAAAAGAGGAGCGAATTTTTGGGGGAAGAAGCAGAGGTTTAGCACACACCCATGTGCTTGCCATGTATAGTCATGCACAGTAATTAGAAGCGAGTGGGGTTTTCAGGTTTAAGTCTGTAATGCAAATACATTCAGCATCACTAAGGCTGGTTGCCCCTGCTGGAGTGTAGGCAGTCACAGAGAATACACACGGTGGTGGTCTGAAAAAAAAACAGCTTGGACATGTGCATTTAAATAAATTAAAAAAAAAAGGTTTCAGAATGTGTCAGTCTGTAAAAGTGATTTCAAAGTGTAAAAAGAGATTTTCACTTGGCCCGAAAAAAAAAGAGCAGTAAGTGTGCTTTCAAATTGGCAAAGAAATTTCGTTTTGGCACTAATGTGAAAACATGACTCTGTGTGCATAGAGGAATTATAGGCAGAAATGTATTGCGTCTTGCTCTGGTGATTTCACAGTTGCAGTAGATGGAAAAGAGGAGCGAATTTTTGGGGGAAGAAGCAGAGGTTTAGCACACACCCATGTGCTTGCCATGTATAGTCATGCACAGTAATTAGAAGCGAGTGGGGTTTTCAGGTTTAAGTCTGTAATGCAAATACATTCAGCATCACTAAGGCTGGTTGCCCCTGCTGGAGTGTAGGCAGTCACAGAGAATACACACGGTGGTGGTCTGAAAAAAAAACAACTTGGACATGTGCATTTAAATAAATTTTAAAAAAAAGGTTTCAGAATGTGTCAGTCTGTAAAAGTGATTTCAAAGTGTAAAAAGAGATTTTCACTTGGCCCGAAAAAAAAAGAGCAGTAAGTGTGCTTTCAAATTGGCAAAGAAATTTCGTTTTGGCACTAATGTGAAAACATGACTCTGTGTGCATAGAAGAATTATAGGCAGAAATGTATTGCGTCTTGCTCTGGTGATTTCACAGTTGCAGTAGATGGAAAAGAGGAGCGAATTTTTGGGGGAAGAAGCAGAGGTTTAGCACACACCCATGTGCTTGCCATGTATAGTCATGCACAGTAATTAGAAGCGAGTGGGGTTTTCAGGTTTAAGTCTGTAATGCAAATACATTCAGCATCACTAAGGCTGGTTGCCCCTGCTGGAGTGTAGGCAGTCACAGAGAATACACACGGTGGTGGTCTGAAAAAAAAACAGCTTGGACATGTGCATTTAAATAAATTTTAAAAAAAAGGTTTCAGAATGTGTCAGTCTGTAAAAGTGATTTCAAAGTGTAAAAAGAGATTTTCACTTGGCCCGAAAAAAAAAGAGCAGTAAGTGTGCTTTCAAATTGGCAAAGAAATTTCGTTTTGGCACTAATGTGAAAACATGACTCTGTGTGCATAGAAGAATTATAGGCAGAAATGTATTGCGTCTTGCTCTGGTGATTTCACAGTTGCAGTAGATGGAAAAGAGGAGCGAATTTTTGGGGGAAGAAGCAGAGGTTTAGCACACACCCATGTGCTTGCCATGTATAGTCATGCACAGTAATTAGAAGCGAGTGGGGTTTTCAGGTTTAAGTCTGTAATGCAAATACATTCAGCATCACTAAGGCTGGTTGCCCCTGCTGGAGTGTAGGCAGTCACAGAGAATACACACGGTGGTGGTCTGAAAAAAAACAGCTTGGACATGTGCATTTAAATATATTTAAAAAAAAGGTTTCAGAATGTGTCAGTCTGTAAAAGTGATTTCAAAGTGTAAAAAGAGATTTTCACTTGGCCCGAAAAAAAAAGAGCAGTAAGTGTGCTTTCAAATTGGCAAAGAAATTTCGTTTTGGCACTAATGTGAAAACATGACTCTGTGTGCATAGAAGAATTATAGGCAGAAATGTATTGCGTCTTGCTCTGGTGATTTCACAGTTGCAGTAGATGGAAAAGAGGAGCGAATTTTTGGGGGAAGAAGCAGAGGTTTAGCACACACCCATGTGCTTGCCATGTATAGTCATGCACAGTAATTAGAAGCGAGTGGGGTTTTCAGGTTTAAGTCTGTAATGCAAATACATTCAGCATCACTAAGGCTGGTTGCCCCTGCTGGAGTGTAGGCAGTCACAGAGAATACACACGGTGGTGGTCTGAAAAAAAAACAGCTTGGACATGTGCATTTAAATAAATTTAAAAAAAAAGGTTTCAGAATGTGTCAGTCTGTAAAAGTGATTTCAAAGTGTAAAAAGAGATTTTCACTTGGCCCGAAAAAAAAAGAGCAGTAAGTGTGCTTTCAAATTGGCAAAGAAATTTCGTTTTGGCACTAATGTGAAAACATGACTCTGTGTGCATAGAAGAATTATAGGCAGAAATGTATTGCGTCTTGCTCTGGTGATTTCACAGTTGCAGTAGATGGAAAAGAGGAGCGAATTTTTGGGGGAAGAAGCAGAGGTTTAGCACACACCCATGTGCTTGCCATGTATAGTCATGCACAGTAATTAGAAGCGAGTGGGGTTTTCAGGTTTAAGTCTGTAATGCAAATACATTCAGCATCACTAAGGCTGGTTGCCCCTGCTGGAGTGTAGGCAGTCACAGAGAATACACACGGTGGTGGTCTGAAAAAAAAACAGCTTGGTTTCATAATGTGACAGTTTGTTATACAGATTTTCACTTGCCCAAAAAAAAAGAGGAGTTTGTGTGCATTCAAATTGGCAAAGAAATTTCGTTTTGTGACTATTGTGAAAAGAAATGTAGTAATATATTTAAATACAATAAAGGATTTTTTTTTTTGTTTTTTTGCAGGTATTGCTGAAGAACAGTGAACAAAATTTAAGATGCCTACAAAATCTCGAGTTCAAAAAACGCTAAAAAAAAAACTATATTTGAAGACAACTGGAGGACCAAAGTTAGTAGAAGATGCTGATGTAGGGAAAAAGAAAAAATCTTCTGGTAAGCAAAAAAAACAATTTATAAACAAATTATTCAAAACAAAGAAAAATGTACAAAATGTCTGTTGTCGGAAAAATGTAAAAAAACCTACAGAACAGCAAAAAATTGAGGATTTAGTTAATGCAAATATACCTTCTGCAATTGAAAAGTTTAACATAAACAGAAAAACAGCATTTAAAGAGATACGTAGAAAAATGTTTCAGAGAAGAGTTATGTCCAATTTGATAAAGGATATAAAGAAATATAAGCAAAAGGCTAAATATTACAAGAGAAAAAAAGAAATTGAAGCCATTGCAGCAAAAGCATTAGAATTAAAAAGGAAACTATTCATATTAATTTTGAATAGGATGCGTACATTAGATAAAATGGTTAATGTACTGAAATCACAAAGCAAAAGCAAAAGAGTAGTGAACAGAACAAATTTTTGTAAAGTGTTTTTAGGAAAGTGGATGCATAGCTCAAGTAGTGAACCTTTTTTTAATGAAGAGAGCTATTTTCAAAGTAATAGTTTGCTGCATGCAGTTGACACCAGAGGTCGTTCATACGAAGTAAAAAATGGTTGCATAATGGAGAAGGAGATAATGGTTCCAAGAGATGAGGTACAAGTGATGGCAGATGAGGCAATGGGGAGACGTCCTAAAGCCCCAGTGTACACTTGGAATTGTAGTAGTATTTGCACTGTGCGTCAGGAATCTATTGACAGATTTCGAGAGTTTCTAAGAGAATATAGTAAAAAAAGTGTAAAACAAAAGATTAAGGTGCTTCAAAGTCTGGATCCATGCAGAGTGAGAGAGAATACTGGTTTGCAGGGTCATTCTCTTGCTTGTCTATCTAGAAAAGTGTGCAATAGTGTTTTCCATCATTTTAGGATGCTGGCTGTTCATCATACTGAAATGAGAAAGTTTGTGAGACGGTTGTATTTTGCCAAAAGTCCAGCAATAAAGTTAAATGAATTGAATAGGGCTCTGTTCCGAGGAACGGTATCAGATGTAGAGAAGGTTGTTGATGAAATTCAGTTTTGTTACTTTGGTCCTGAACAAAACAGTGCAGAGAAGGACACAGTAAATGAGGCAGAAGTGGAAGAGAATGTAGAACCTTGTGTAAGTAAGACATTTAATGATCACATAACAAAATTTGCAATAGTCTCTAATGAAAGACCAAATGTTACTTGTATTTGTTGCCGCAGAACTCATTATAGAAAACAAACTAGGAATGTTGATCTCTACAGAAAGAGTGAAAATGAAGATAATTATAAGTGGATGGATTTTGCAACATATATATTTCTTGAAAATTGTTTTGAATTGGGTGAAGATCAGCGTATTTGTAAATACTGCTACAACAAGTTAGAGGAAAATAGAATGCCGACCAGAGCTGTACATAATAATTTAGAATTGGATGCTATTCCTGCTGAACTTTCTGAATTAAATACATATGAGTCTATACTCATTCAATGTGTTCATCCGTTCCAGACCATAGTACGTATGGAGCCCAAAACTGGTAAATTACCTCCTTCAGATTTACTGAGAGGTTTAAAAGGTAGAGTGGTGTATTTGCCCTTGGATTTGAAAAAAAATATGGAAACTATTGATGCGGATACTTTGGAAACTGAACCATTAATTATTCTGGTTAATGGTGTACCTACAAAGAATAAGAAGATTTGGCAGGAGCTGGTAGATGTGCGGAAAGTACAAAGAGCAAATTTGTATTTGAAAAAAAATAACAAATGGTATGAATCAATTTATATAGTAGAAGAAGAAGAAGAAGAAGATTTACAAGGAGATACAGAAACACCAAGTGGACAAATTGAAAAAGTGGACAAGTCAAAGGAAGAAGAAATTTATGAACATTTTAGCATACATCCTCTCCATTCGAAAGAAGTTATGGGAGACAATATTGATCTCTTTCAGATGAAGAAAGCAAAAGGAAATCCCGTGAGTGTATGGGAGGAGAGCTTGGAAGCTCGATGTTTTCCCCAGCTGTTTCCTAAAGGAAAAGGAGGACGATACGATGAACGTCCAGAACAGATTCCAGCTTCAGAGTATCGGACTACAAGACTATATGCTGAAGATCCCAGATTTCGACAAAGTATCCCTTATTTGTTCCATCTTTTATTTGAAAGCGACTTGTCTGCACTGTCTTATGCAGTAAATCACATTTTAAAAAGTGGAGTACATTTACAAAATGTGTCTGCTAAGGATTTTATGGAGAAAGTGCAGCACCGAGATGATCATTTGGAAACACAACTGATCAATCTGATGGCTTGTCAGCGTGGGACAAATGAATATTGGTACCGACGCCATGGTGAACTAAAATGCATGTTACGCAATTTAGGAACACCAACATGGTTCCTTACCCTAAGCTGCGCCGAGTACGCTTGGGATGATTTACTGGATTTTCTACGAGAGGCCAATTCAAACATTGAAAACATCGAATACAAGACAGCAGGAGAACTGTGCTCATTGGATCCGGTTAATGTTTGCAGATATTTCAATCATAGATTTGAGGCTATGATGTCCTTCATCTGCAATAAAAAAAATCCACCCCTTGGAGAAGTAGTGGATTTCTTTTGGAGAAAAGAGTACCAGGCAAGAGGTGCTCCTCATATTCATATGCTGCTGTGGATCAAGGATGCCCCAAAGTTTGGAACAGATACTGATGAAGCAGTGTTATCTTACATTGAAGAATATGCAACATGTGCTATACCTAAAAGCACAGAAGAAAAAAAGTTAAAGGAGCAAGTTCTACGTTTCCAAAGTCATCGGTGTGGAAAATACTGTCGACGGAAATACAAGAGCAAAGAAAAATACTACACTAAATGTCGATTTGGATTTCCTAGACCTGTTCTTACAAATGGAAGAGTCAACAGTTTTATGTCAGCTGTGAGACATACTATCACAAGAAAATCACCTAAGAATACCTACAACCTTAAAAGAAAAGAAGAATCAAAAAATATAAATGACTACAACCCAGTCATTTTATCCATGTGGAACGCTAACATGGATATACAGTATGTTGCTGACAATTCCATTGCTGTTGCTCGATATGTAACGTCTTACATTACGAAATCAGAAAAAACAGAATTGAAGGAAATGTGGGAAGAGATTTCTCACGAGAAGACTGTCAGTAAGAAGCTGTACAGTTTCAGTTTGAAGATGTTATCGCATCGAGAAATTGGATCCTACGAATGTTCAGATAGATTATCTTCTGCAAGTCTCTACTCGAAGTCAAGAAGAATAATTTGGGCAAGTTTAGGCCTTGCAGCAATGAGAAATCGGGTACTGAAATCTGTTGGAGAAATTGAATATTTGGCACAGTTCGAACCTGAAAGTACAGATATATTGAAAACAAACATGTTGGACACATATTATCCCAAGAGAAGTCATCATCTGGAGAACATGTGTCTCTATGAAGTGCTGCAGAACTACATTTATTCACGGAAAGCTGTAGAAGACATCAATAATGGAAAATATAAAGTCGTTGGTGAAGAAGGATGTTTGGTGAAGCAAACCAAAGGAAGTTTGATAAATCACCGGAAGCTGAGTTGCGACACTACCGACAAGAAAGAATTTTACTACTTGGCTCTTTTACAGTTGTTTAAACCATGGCGTTCAGAGGATGAACTACTGGGAGAATTCCAGAGCTATGAAGATTCTTTTAATGCTTGCAAAGACAGCATACAATGCAGTACATTCTCAACTTATCTGCAAATGTTAAATGAAGAAATTGAACAGGAAACTACAATTGCAGCAGAAATAGCTAGAGACAGTTCTCAGGACAGCCAAAGTTCAGGAACATACAGTCAAGATCCCCTAGGACAACCAATCGTTGAAAATGAAGCATCAATAGCCATGAATGAAGTGGAAACGGCTATGAATCAAGCTCAAGAAGAATTTATAGACTTAGAAAATTTGGAAAGACAACTGAATCAAGAGCAGCAACAAATTTATGAAGAGATCAAAAACAAAATTGATCACGGATTTCTACATGAAAAAAAAGAGTGCTCATGCACATCATTTCATCCAATCAGGATGTATGTAAGCGGACAAGCTGGCACTGGAAAAAGTTTCCTAATTAAAGTCATCAGAAGCTACCTAAAGCAAAAAACGGATTCTACTTTGTCTTGTGTGGTTACTGCTCCAACTGGGTTAGCAGCATATAACATAAAAGGAATCACCTTACATCGTTTGCTAATGTTACCAGTGGAGCATGAGAACAAAATACAATTCAACAAGCTAACTGGAGAAGCATGCTTGGAAGTTTCAAGAGTATTGAAGAAGATGCAAGTTCTCATTATTGATGAGGTGAGCATGGTATCAAACTTAATGCTTGCCTTTGTGCATTTAAGAATGCAGCAAATTTTGAAGACAGACTATGACGTGTTATTTGGTGGAAAACACGTCATAGTTTTTGGGGATCTTTTGCAACTTACTCCGGTTAAAGGACAACCAGTGTTTAATACTGTGACACATGAAGACACGAAGAAGTCATTGGGAAGCATTGGAAATACAAATATTTGGTCCTTCTTTGAGTACAAGGAACTTACAACTAATATGAGGCAAGCAAACGATGAAGAATATGGAAGTATTCTGAAAGATATCAGGATTGGACTACTCACAGAAGTTGGGAAAAAAGCATTACAGAGTCGGCTGTTACATAACTTATTTCCAAATGAAGAAATAGTTGCAGAGAAAATATACAAGAATATTGCAGAAAACAAAAGTGTCATCTGCTTAATGCCAACTCTACGTGAATGCTCAATATTTAATGAGGAGCTTTTGAAATTGGAAAAGGAAGAGATCAGGAAATTGGAAGCAGTGGACAAAATTGAGGATGGAAGAATTACTGTCACAGTAACAGGCAAACTGAAAAATAAATTGGACTCACTAGAGAAGAACATCTCCAAAACAGCAGGATTAGAAAAAAATCTATATGTTTGCATGAACTGTAGAGTGTTTTTAAGGAGAAATTTGGATGTTGAAAAAGGCTTAGTAAATGGAGCGATGGGAAGAGTTGTGGGTTTTATTAATTATCAGAAAAAAGATGGAATTGAATGGTTAAAAATAAAATTTGATCAGATAGAGGAAGTTAAAGACATTTGTCGTTGTTCAGTTCGTTTCATGCTTGTGAAAGACTTATATGTACGTAGGAAGCAGTTTCCGTTTTCACTAGCATATGCTGTAACTATTCACAAGTCTCAAGGATTGACTGTAGATTGTGCATTTGTGAACATTGGATCTAGTGTGTTCAAAGAAGGTATGGCATATGTTGCTTTGTCACGAGTCAAAACATTATCAGGTTTATTCATGATAGACTTCGATGACTCAAAAGTTAGTGCTGATACAAACTGTGTAAAGGAGTATAATAGATTAAGAAGAAGCTATGCTCCTCATTTAGGTCAGTATCCTGTGTTGGAGAAACGTGTAGTTTCTCGTAAAAGGAGAAATGAGAATATCTGTAATGAAGATGTAGAGAGGAGGAAAAAAAAGAGGAGTGATGTAATTGCAAGCAGAAAGAATAAGGAAAATGAAGAACAGGTTGTAGGATGTCATTTTGAAAATAGCTCTGGTGTCAACTGCTACGCAAATGTAGTGCTGAACGTTGCATTTTATCTGGAAAGTTTGCAAGAGCAGATAATAATAAATCAGGGAAAAAGATTCTGTTCAGAGCTCAGTCTCCTTTTTCAAAAGCTGAGTAAAGATAAAACTCAAATAGAAAGTGCTACTGATATTAGAAAACATTTAGATGTATGTTCAGGACGAACACAGTTTTCTCAAAATGAACAGCAAGATGCTCACGAATTTTTGATGTATTTTCTTCAGGTAGTGGAAGAAGAAGGAGTTCCCATTGACATTTTTTTTGGTCTCTCTTATAAATGGGAACATAGTTGTGATAATTGTTATAATATAAGTGGTTCTATTGTTGATAATGAAAGGTTTATTTATTTGACATTGCCAGAGAGTAAAACAGTCACTTTTGCAAACTTAGTTAAAGATGCTAATCATAGCATGAAATGTGGTGAGTGTAATTCTGACATGTTATCAACATTAATTTTAAGGGAATACGGACAGTATGTAATTTTAATGATGCAACGATGTAGAGCTGATGGATCAAAATTGGATACTTTAATAAAGAAGTTTACAGGACAGCAATTATCAATTTCAGGAAAAACTTTTGTAACTGTTGCAATAATTTTCCATGATGGACCTACTGTTACTTCTGGACATTACACAGTTTATCTAAAATGTGAAAAAGGATGGACACTGTGTAATGATTCCCAATTGATTTTCAAACAACGTTTGCCTTTTGATTTAGCAAATTCCTATCTAATCTTCCTGAAACCTAAATTTTAGAGAGACTTGGCAAGATCTGGACAAAATAATTTTACCATTTTACAGGATTACCATTGCAATTTTGTAGAAAAAAGATTTTTAAAATTATCATTTGGCCTAAAGGAAAGATAACCAATTGTAATGTGGACTTTTTAAATTTTTAATGCAATTTTGAAAAACCAATAATTTAGAGCTTATCGGTAACTTCTGCACATTTTAAATTTTGGAATGTTATTGGACTGCCATTGGAAATTTTTTCAAAAATGATTTAAAAAATTACTATTTGGCCATGTGGAAAAGTAAGCAATTCTATTGTGGACTAAATAAATTATTCAAAAAATTTTCGTGAACCAAAATGTTACAGAGAATCGGTGAGATCTGGACAGATTAAACTTTAGAATTTTAATGGTTTTCCCTTGGAAATTTATTCCAGGGAAAGAATAAAAAATACTATTTGGCCTAAAGGAAATAAAATCAGATGTATTTTGGAGTTATTTGAGATATAATATTGTGAATGTACTTCTGAAACAAAAATATCAGACGGTATTTTAAAGAAAAAAGTATTGTTTTTAGATGACATTTTTTTAGACTAATATGCATTTCTGTAATGATAAGTTTAAATGAGAAGAGATTCTGGGCTTTTTTAATACAATCTTTGAGATTGTTAATTTTTTTTGCCCGCTGTAAAATGATGAATGCAATTGCTTTCACAATTTATAGTGAAATGCAATATATTCTGAAAACAGCAAAAATAAGGCAAAAATTATTTTTTGGTAAAAAATGTAAATATGTGTACTGTATTATAAATTGTTATAAAAATATTAATACTTTTTTCTTTTTTTCCAGATCGATATAGAAAATTTTCGAAAACTACAACCATTTTAAAAACTATTTTTAAAAAAAACTAATGAATAAATATTTCTTTGAGTGAGTATGGTAAGTCAATAGTAATAATTGTAGTCTCTCAAAGACCTTGTAATGTGATAAATTATTTTTAGTGTTTTTTTTTAAAAAAAAAAAAAAATTACGCGTACCGTACGCGTACGGTAAAAAAAAAATAAAAAAAGTTTTTAAAAACATGTAAAAAAAAGATGAAAGATAAGGTTGGCTCTTAAAAGAACCGTTGTGTTCATGCAGGGACAGAGGAAAGAAAGATTGGGAATATTAGACAGTACGACAAGTGTGCTGATCTATTTTACTGTTCACCAGGGAAACACTGGTCTCCCTATAAGTAATTAGATCGTGACAAGTGGCGCACCGTACTTCAACCCTCGCAAACCGAGGATTAATTTCCAGAGGGCCAGCAAAAGGAGATTCTCCCCCCACAGATGAAGGGCTCACCTGACCTGCAGAAGAAGGAGTCAGCCCTGCAGATGATGGTCCAGGCTGAGCTGCTGTGGATGTACTGGCTCGTCTTTCTGAAGAGTTACCTCCAAAAAGATGACCATGTGTCCTTCTGTGTACATCCTGGAGGTGCCTCATCATGGTGTGATTCCCAAAGGAATACTTCCTGTCAGGATTACCTCTAGAAAGTACACGCTTACACAGCTTGCAAAGTAACTAAGGGTGCATTCACCTTTTGCTGGCCTTCTGGAAAAGTAAAATAATCCCAAACATAAGAAGGCTTTACTTTCCTCGCTCTCTGCCTCAAGACAGTGCTGCTGGTGCTAGCCTCACTCTCAGAAGGGCTCTGCTGTTCTGCCATCGTATCCCAAAGACAAACCAGCTCCTTCTTCCAAGGGATCACAAGCAGAAATGAGGGGAATGGGTGTGGTGTAGGAGAGTTCTAGAACTGAAAGTAGTTTCCACCAATCAAAAGTTGTGTTTCATGATCACATGACCTACCGTACGCTTACGGTACGCTTACGGTACGCTTACGGCAAAAAGTACGCGTGCGCGTAAAAAAGACACGCGCTTGCGCGCATGCGCATAACAGTCATTTCCCGGCACTTCCGCGTAACGTGCGCGTGTTGCGTAAGCGCGCACGCGTCCCACGCGCAGTACGCGCGGCTACGCAAAGTACGTAACTATGCGCAAGCAGCGTAGATAGATTACGGACGTTGCGTAAACCGTACGCTTACCGTGAGCTTACGGTACGCGTACTATAAAAAAAAAAAAAAAAAAAAAAAAATCTGGAAATAAATTTTACATGTTTATTTTAAAAAATATATATAAAAAAAATATTTAAGGATTTTAAAAATTTAAGCATAGTCTTTATAAAAGATAAGAAAATTAAATTAAAAATATGTTTGAAAAAAATGAAGAATATAAAAAAAAAATAGCATTTAAAAAACCTTGCAAATTCACTGAAAAAACCATGGGTTTCACACACGTTATAGTTAGGAATTAGCATTTAAAAAACCTTGCAAATTCACTGAAAAAACCATGGGTTTCACACACGTTATAGTTAGGAATTAGCATTTAAAAAACCTTAGAAATTCACTGAAAAAACCATAGGTTTCACACACGTTATAGTTAGGAATTAGCATTTAAAAAACCTTAGAAATTCAGTGAAAAAACCATAGGTTTCACACATGTTATAGTTAGCTGGACATTTTACTCGTAAAAAACCAATGAAATTGCCCCGTTATAGTTAGTTCAGCTAACTATAACTCGCGCGCCCGCAATGCACTGCTGATGACGTCACATATTACATCACTCATGACATGGTCAGTGACATCACTCATGACATCACTGATGACATCTCAAATGACATCACTGATGACCTCACTGATGACATCATCCAGTGAATGTGTGTTTTTCTGAAAATTAAATATGTTTTATATATGTATATCTCAAGGTCAATGGAAGAATAAATGGGTATATAAGTGTCTAAATGGATGATTTGTTTTTGAAAAATTGATTGTGTAACTGACTGATTAAGTGTATCTCTCACTTTGTGTATAAGTGGCTGCATGGGTTGGTGAGTAGCTACATGGGTGTCTATATAGGTTATTAGTTGTTTTTTTGAGTATCAGTCTGAGTGTCTGTATGGTACGGTGGGGGGTATTACGTAGTGCATAGATGCATGAATGAGTGACTCACTGTTTGTATGTGTTGAAGACAGCATGTGTGCAGGACTGTATGGGTGGATGAGTGTGTGTATGGGTGTGTTAGTGAGTGAATGACTGTCTCAATAGTGTCTTCAGGAGTAACTACATATGTTTTAAACTAGTATATGTGACTATTGGTGTATATATGTGAGTATATGTGAGAGGGAGAGATTGAAAGAGTTCCTGTATGAATAAGTATGTGTTTCTATAAGTGATTGTTTAAAAGACTAAGTATGTGTAAGTTTCCGTAGAAGTAAGTATGGTGGTGTGTGTATTACTGTATATGCAAGTAAATGTATGTTTTATTCTTTATTAGCATGAGTGACTATGTGTGTGAGTAACTCTATGGATGAGTGGCATTGTGTAACAGGATGTATAGATGTATGAGTACATATGATGAGTGAGTACATGTATGAGTGACTGTATAGGACTGTTGGTGAATGAGTGGATGTGTATGTGGATCTTAGAATTACTGAAGAGGTTGTTGTAACTGGTATTGGTATGTCCATTGTTTTGAAATTTTTAGTCTCTATTTTTGAATGTGTGTATCAAAGCTTATATTAAGGTGAGAGGAGGTCTGCCACTCTATCACAAGGATGATGTCATCAGTGAGGTCATCAGTGATGTCATTTGAGATGTCATCAGTGATGTCATGAGTGATGTCACTGACCATGTCATGAGTGATGTAATATGTGACGTCATCAGCAGTGCATTGCGGGCGCGCGAGTTATAGTTAGCTGAACTAACTATAACGGGGCAATTTCATTGGTTTTTTACGA
This sequence comes from Triturus cristatus, assembly GCF_964204655.1. NCBI lineage: Eukaryota > Metazoa > Chordata > Amphibia > Caudata > Salamandridae > Triturus > Triturus cristatus. The sequence goes on along the minus strand of NC_140594.1, from coordinate 698,396,301 downwards.
GTAAAATGTCCAGCTAACTATAACATGTGTGAAACCTATGGTTTTTTCACTGAATTTCTAAGGTTTTTTAAATGCTAATTCCTAACTATAACGTGTGTGAAACCTATGGTTTTTTCAGTGAATTTCTAAGGTTTTTTAAATGCTAATTCCTAACTATAACGTGTGTGAAACCCATGGTTTTTTCAGTGAATATATATATATATATCACCAGATTCCGTAGAACAGCTTCGAAGCAAATACGGACACGGACCAGGTAATTCGTGCAGAAATTTATTCGGTGCAGTATGTCGCCATAACGTTTCGGCTCGTCTGAGCCTTGATCACATGACAATGTGACTGAGCTAGACCACATTATTTAAAGTGACAGTGCTGATTAGTAAGGGTTCAAAGTTCAAGCATGTGAGAGGTTTATGGGAATAGAGGTAGAAGAAATACACAATCATGAGAAAGTATGTAAACAGTGCATTCACAAATATTTCACATTATGTCTTAAAAACGGAAATAAATTGCATACAATGATTAAAAAATACAATTGTTTAACAATCAAATTATTTTAAATAAATAATTAAAAAACAATTGTGCAAATTGGCAAATAGTGCAAATTTGAATACCCGTAAAATAGAACAAACTATTCCTTGTAAAAAGCGGTCAAATGTCACCTGTTATAATACTGACAGCTAGGGTATGTATTAGTTGGTTAAATCCAAATATAAATCATGTCTATTCCGTTCAAAGTGCGTTTATGGGTTAAATCCCAAGTCGATATTGTGTCACAATACACCTCGTTTACATACTAATTGTCCTCACACGTGCAAATAAAATGTAAGTTGCACTAAGTAATATCACCCATTTGATATTAAATGGTATATCTACTCCCTACGGCTGTTTGTTAGGTATTATAATACCATGATTAAGATGCCATTACTCTTATATTTTATCTTAGCTTGTAAATAGATAGAACCCTTGTGTTACGTGAAAAAATATCTAAAAGTTTCGTGAGATCTTGTTCTCTTAAGTGGATAGGGGGACTGACTAACCCAGCAATACTGAGATAGTTCAACTTCACCTCTAGTTTGTACAGATAGGTATTTGGAAATATAAAAACAGTGTTATTCAACATGTATTCATTAGCACAACGGAACCAATAGTGTCATTGTTAGAGTCGAAGATAATTATCATGCGGGATGCTTTGACAGAAGTGTTGTATACATGTTAAAAAAATATGAATATATGGTCCAATCCTGGACTTAATATAGTTAATACTGTAGGTGGTAAAAAGAAGCGGATGTTGAAGGAATGGACAAACGCACATGTGTATAGTTAGTAAAAACACACATAAAAATATATAAAAAAATATACATAAAAAATATATTTTCTATAGGTATACTTAATTAAAATTTATTGAATATAAATAAAACAATAAATTTTTAAGAAAGTTAAAAGATCCCCGAAGGGATCCACTATCAAAATTGAAAAAACCACCTCTGAGTTAAAGTAAACATGTATGTAAATCCTCTGTGATGTTAAGGCCTCCTGGGTGCTTGGTGTCCAGTTGTAATATGTATCTGGTTTCTAATTTACGTAACTTGGACTCACGGTCACCCCCTCTTCTGCTGGCATTAACCGCATCAACGACATAATACTTGAGACTCTGATTGTCACTATTGTGATATTCTTTAAAGTGCCTGGCGACGGGGTATGTTTTGTCCTGATTTGCTATTGCCCGGAGATGTTGCAATATGCGTTTGTGAACTGCATGTTTCGTACTGCCCACATACTGCAGCCCACAGGGACATAGTAAAACGTATATCGCAAATTCAGTCTTGCAAGTAAGAACCTTGCTGATTTGATGCTTTTTGTCACTAAAAGCATCCCTATATTCCTTCATGTTAATACCATGAGTACAGGATTTGCACGTTTTACATTTGAAAAAACCATGATTGGTTTGTAACCATGTGATTTTTTCAATAATCTCCGGGTTGGTATCAACTAGTCTGTCTCTCATCGAAGGGGCCTTACTAAAAGTAAGAGATGCTTTACGTGGTAGACTAGGGCCAATCACTGGATCGCTCAGGACAATGGGCCAGTTGCTATTGATGATTTTATATAACTCGCTGTGCTGTTTACTGTATCCAGTGATTATTCTAAATGAGTTGTCAGGGGACTTAGTTGAATCTAGATTAACTGATTCAATGGCTTTGTTTGAAAGGTCAGCCTGCGTATAAGCATTGAGCAATTCCTGTCTGTTTACTTTCATGGACCTGCTTATTGATGAATCAATAGTATGCTCAGAGTATCCCCGTTCTAAAAATCTGTTTTTGCTGGCCTGTTGGGCAATCCTTAATTCGTATTCATTGCTACATACCCGTCTAATCCGCAGCATTTCCCCATAGGGGATACTGGCTATGAGGTGCACTGGGTGAGCACTGCCTGCATGGAGGATCGTATTCCCTGCAGTGCTCTTCCTGAATAATCTCGATTCAATCACATTATTGGCGATGTAAATCTCTGTATCCAGAAAGGTAACAGACGATTGGCTCATGCTAGCTGTACAGTTTAAATTGAGTTCATTATTGTTGATCTCAGTGACAAAAGCCTCTGCCTGTTCTTTAGTACCTCTCCACACAACAAATAAATCATCAATGAAACGCAACCAAGTTATTACATTATCCTCAAAGGTTTTCTTGTGTTTCACTTTGAGGACCAGTTCCTCCCAAGCGCCCATATGCAAACAGGCATAGCTTGGAGAGAAACTGGCCCCCATAGCTACACCTTGCAGTTGTCGATAAAGCAGGTTATTGTACATAAAGATGTTATTCTGGAGGCAGTAACTTAGCATTTGAATTAACATATCACTGTGGTCTTTAAGTTGTACCGATCTGTGAGATAAATAATGCTGGATTGCTGCCAAGCCATCAGTGTGCCTGATACTCGTATAAAGTGAAACCACATCGAGTGCGAGCATCCAATAACCTTCCACCCAGGTAATCTGCTGGATCTTCAATAAGAAGTCTCCTGTATCCTGTACAAATGAGTCCAACGATTTGACATAGACTTGCAAGAAATAGTCAATATAGACCGAAGTTTTTTCCATTGGTCCACCTCTGGCGGAGATAATCGGTCTGCCAGGGAGCTTCTCCTTGTTCTTATGGATTTTAGGAATGAAATATAACATAGGAATTGTTGGAAATGCGTTATTGAGGAATTTGAATTCATCTTCCGAAAGTAGACGTTTGCTTTTCCATTTCACTAGTTTTTGATGATACTCATTGAGTGTATTTTTCATGGTTGCTTGGTTGATACGTTCGTAGCAAAGTCTGTCATTTAGCTGCAGATAAGCTTCTTTGTCATAGTCATTTCTTGTCATTAGGACAATATTGCCTCCTTTGTCACTACTTCTAATGATGATTCCTTTGTCTTTGTTTAATTTAGACACCGGTGCCTCGTATTGTTGGTTTTGTCTATCATACTTGTTTTTTTGATTACAAGTTCGTTTATGTAATTTCTTCAACTGTGTTGTCACATTTTCATGAAAGATATCAATTGTATCGCGGGCATCAAAGGATTAAATGTTGACGATGGTCTGAATGTAGTGAATGGACCTTTATCACTGAGGATTGGTGTGTTCGTATTGACTTGGTTAGCAGATTGTGAAGGGGGACATCGGTCCGCTCCCTCCATTGTCCATAGCTCAAGCAATTCGGTGGCAAGTGATGAACCACTTGGCTCTACTTCCTCCGTCATGTTCGATTCAAGGGATGTGAGGTTTTTATTGGTTTTCATTTTATGGAACTTGCGTAGTTTGAGCTTTCTCACCGCTCTATACACATCCAGTCTTGTGGTGGTATAATCGAAATTCCTATGGGGTGCATAGGAAAGGCCAAATTTCAGTATATTTTCCTCATTTACTGAAAGTTGAAGTTCGGTAAGGTTGATGATGGTAGAATTACTGCTTATTGTAGGTTCTTTGGTGCCCATTGGCCCCTGCCCCTCCTTTTGTTCTGGTAGGGAGCGCCTCTTCCTCGCCCTGTACCTCTTGCGCCGCTTGTAGTTTGCATATTGTCGCTGTAATTTCTTTGGGTCCTGGGTCGAAGGGACTGCATTCGCTCGTGGCATAAAAAACCTATTTCATCCCCTGGTGAGGGTTTGGCAGATTGATCTACTGATCCAATGTCACGAAGTTCAGACTCCGATTCGCTGCTTACTGCTGAACTTAGGTCCGATGTCGTCGTGTCCAACTTGTCTTTGTTTCTGTTGGGTGCTCTGTTTTTGCTGTGAGCCTTTGTCGTCGGTCCTCTTAATGCATCGTACTTTTTGGAAAATGTGAAAATTTGGCCCAACTCATAGTCATTACGATCTCGTTGGAACTTAAAAGCCTTGCGTTCCATTATTTTAGTTTCCTCCTTCTACAGCCTCACCGTCATCTCATTGGTTAGTTTAGTTTTTTCATCAGTTTCTCCATTTTTTTCCAATTCTTCATAGATTTCCTCTATCTCTTTAAGGAGTTGTGCTCTGTCAATGTCAGCATACTTGATTAGAATTAAAACCAGGTGCCTTGATGCTTCTAAATTACTTTCTGCCCATTCCCGCATCAGATCTGGGTTGGGATTCTCGTAGCTTGGGGCAGTAAGTATTCTCAATCCTCTCGGAATGCGATTGACATCAATATATCCTTGAAGGGATTTAGATTCCCACCACTTGCTTTGCTCATTTTTAAGTTTTTTCTCAAGTATTTTAAATTTATCTTTCAAAGTATTGCTGGTGTTTGTCAGTACACCCTGTTTTCCACGAATATTGCTAGGTAGCGGGAGGCTGTCAGAAAAGATATTGGTAGCAGCCGCCTCCCGGTCTTTCACATTGTCAGCAGACATACTTGAAATGCACTAGTTCCCAATGATGGGCATTCACAAACGATATTTTGAATTTTATCCCAGTTCGTTTGAAGCCCGCACATGAAAACTCTCATCCCCTGAATACCTGACTTTTATGCTCGCCGTGCAGTCAGGAATCTCCTTGGCTCGTATCGTGTCCTCCAACACAGGTACCGCCGGGGCAAAATCCTCTCGTAGCTCAATGGCGTCTAGCGTGCAGGTTCAGGGGGGTCAAACGCTGTATTCCTTCCGGAATATAGGATCTCCTGGTAAACCGGAAGAGTGTTTCGCAGTCAGCGTTGTCCAATTCTCTGAGAGGGTCTCGTGAAATGGCCGCGCGAATCCTTCGGCCAAATATATCACCAGATTCCGTAGAACAGCTTCGAAGCAAATATGGACACGGACCAGGTAATTCGTGCAGAAATTTATTCGGTGCAGTATGTCGCCATAACGTTTCGGCTCGTCCGAGCCTTGATCACATGACAATGTGACTGAGCTAGACCACATTAATTATATTATTATATATATATTTTCACCAAAGTGCCCCAAAGCATTAGAAGGTCACTCGACACCACTCTCACCATCAGGCATAAATCACAGCTTACCTTAATGCTCCAGTAATTATTCATTTTCTCTGGCGCGTTTCGAGGTTAACAACCTCTTCTTCCTGGGCTGCTAAACAAACACAGCATCACTGGCTCTCAATTTCCGGCATTATTTATTTTCATGGCCCCCAGTGGGCGTTTGCTAAGTGCAAAGTTCCTTTATTGCATGATGGGACACGTAGTCCCTATTATGAGCAAATTATTCTCCTATAGTAGGTGTGATGCACAGTTCGTAATTTAAAAGCTTTTTATGTCCTTGGTAGGATCGGGCATTTCAAGCGAGTTATCTTCACAGTTAGAGTGGTGTGCTGTCACAATGTCAAACAATTTGACTCTTCAGCCTCTCTGCATCCGAGATGGTGCTCCTTCTCACGGCAGGGCTGTCGTGTGTATATATTTTCACCAAAGTGCCCCAAAGCATTCGAAGGTCACTCGACACCACTCTCACCATCAGGCATTAATCACAGTTTGCCTTCATGCTCCAGTAAATATTCATTTTCGCCGACGCGTTTCGATGTTAACAACCTCTTCTTCCTGGGCTGCTAAACAAACACGGCATCACTGGCTCTCAATTTCCGGCATTATTTATTTTCATGGCCCCCAGTGGGCGTTTGCTAAGTGCAAAGTTCCTTTATTGCATGATGGGACACTTAGTCCCTATTATGAGCAAATTATTCTCCTATAGTAGGTGTGATGCACAGTTCGTAATTTAAAAGCTTTTTATGTCCTTGGTAGGATCGGGGCATTTCAGGCGAGTTATCTTCACAGTTAGAGTGGTGTGCTGTCACAATGTCAAACAATTTGACTCTTCAGCCTCTCTGCATCTGAGATGGTGCTCCTTCTCACGGCAGGGCTGCCGTGTGTATATATTTTCACCAAAGTGCCCCAAAGCATTAGAAGGTCACTCGACACCACTCTCACCATCAGGCATTAATCACAGCTTGCCTTCATGCTCCAGTAATTATTCATTTTCGCCGACGCATTTCGAGGTTAACAACCTCTTCTTCCTGGGCTACTAAACAAACACGGCATCACTGGCTCTCAATTTCCGGCATTATTTATTTTCATGGCCCCCAGTGGGCGTTTGCTAAGTGCAAAGTTCCTTTATTGCATGATGGAACACGTAGTCCCTATTATGAGCAAATTATTCTCCTATAGTAGGTGTAATGCACAGTTCGTAATTTAAAAGCTTTTTATGTCCTTGGTAGGATCGGGGCATTTTAGGCGAGTTATCTTCACAGTTAGAGTGGTGTGCTGTCACGATGTCAAACAATTTGACTCTTCAGCCTCTCTGCAACCGAGATGGTGCTCCTTCTCACGGCAGGGCTGCCATGTGTATTTATTTTCACCAAAGTGCCCCAAAGCATTAGAAGGTCACTCGACACCACTCTCATCATCAGGCATTAATCACAGCATGCCTTCGTGCTCCAGTAATTATTCATTTTCGCCGACGCGTTTCGAGGTTAACAACCTCTTCTTCCTGGGCTGCTAAACAAACACAGCATTACTTGCTCTCAATTTCCGGCATTATTTATTTCCATGGCCCCCAGTGGGCGTTTGCTAAGTGTAAACTTCCTTTATTGTATAATGGGACACGTAGTCCCTATTATGAGCAAATTATTCTCCTATAGTAGGTGTGATGCACAGTTCGTAATTTAAAAGCTTTTTATGTCCTTGGTAGGATCGGGGCATTTCAGGCGAGTTATCTTCACAGTTAGAGTGGTGTGCTGTCACGATGTCAAACAATTTGATTTTTCAGCCTCTCTGCATCCGAGATGGTGCTCCTTCTCACGACAGGGCTGCCGTGTGTATATATTTTCACCAAAGTGCCCCAAAGCATTAGAAGGTCACTCGACACCACTCTCACCATCAGGCATTAATCACAGTTTGCCTTCATGCTCCAGAAAATATTCATTTTCGCCGACGCGTTTCGAGGTTAACAACCTCTTCTTCCTGGGCTGCTAAACAAACACGGCATCACTGGCTCTCAATTTCCGGCATTATTTATTTTCATGGCCCCCAGTGGGCGTTTGCTAAGTGCAAAGTTCCTTTATTGCATGATGGGACACGTAGTCCCTATTATGAGCAAATTATTCTCCTATAGTAGGTGTGATGCACAGTTCGTAATTTAAAAGCTTTTCATGTCCTTGGTAGGATCGGGGCATTTCAGGCGAGTTATCTTCACAGTTAGAGTGGTGTGCTGTCACAATGTCAAACAATTTGACTCGTCAGCCTCTCTGCATCCGAGATGGTGCTCCTTCTCACGGCAGGGCTGCCGTGTGTATATATTTTCACCAAAGTGCCCCAAAGCATTAGAAGGTCACTCGACACCACTCTCACCATCAGGCATTAATCACAGCTTGCCTTCATGCTCCAGTAATTATTCATTTTCGCCGACGCGTTTCGAGGTTAACAACCTCTTCTTCCTGGGCTACTAAACAAACACGGCATCACTGGCTCTCAATTTCCGGCATTATTTATTTTCATGGCCCCCAGTGGGCGTTTGCTAAGTGCAAAGTTCCTTTATTGCATGATGGAACACGTAGTCCCTATTATGAGCAAATTATTCTCCTATAGTAGGTGTGATGCACAGTTCGTAATTTAAAAGCTTTTTATGTCCTTGGTAGGATCGGGGCATTTTAGGCGAGTTATCTTCACAGTTAGAGTGGTGTGCTGTCACGATGTCAAACAATTTGACTCTTCAGCCTCTCTGCAACCGAGATGGTGCTGCTTCTCACGGCAGGGCTGCCATGTGTATTTATTTTCACCAAAGTGCCCCAAAGCATTAGAAGGTCACTCGACACCACTCTCACCATCAGGCATGAATCACAGCTTGCCTTCATGCTCCAGTAATTATTCATTTTCGCCGACGCGTTTCGAGGTTAACAACCTCTTCTTCCTGGGCTGCTAAACAAACATGGCATCACTGGCTCTCAATTTCCGGCATTATTTATTTTTCATGGCCCCCAGTGGGCGTTTGCTAAGTGCAAAGTTCCTTTATTGCATGATGGGACACGTAGTCCCTATTATGAGCAAATTATTCTCCTATAGTAGGTGTGATGCACAGTTCGTAATTTAAAAGCTTTTTATGTCCTTGGTAGGATCGGGGCATTTCAGGCGAGTCATCTTCACAGTTAGAGTGGTGTGCTGTCACGATGTCAAACAATTTTACTCTCCAGCCTCTCTGCATCCAAGATGGTGCTCCTTCTCACGGCAGGGCTGCCGTGTGTATATATTTTCACCAAAGTGCCCCAAAGCATTAGAAGGTCACTCGACACCACTCTCACCATCAGGCATTAATCACAGCGTGCCTTCATGCTCCAGTAATTATTCATTTTCGCCGACGCGTTTCGAGGCTAACAACCTCTTCTTCCTGGGCTGCTAAACAAACACGGCATCACTGGCTCTCAATTTCCGGCATTATTTATTTTCATGGCCCCCAGTGGGCGTTTGCTAAGTGCAAAGTTCCTTTATTGCATGATGGGACACGTAGTCCCTATTATGAGCATATTATTCTCCTATAGTAGGTGTGATGCACAGTTCGTTATTTAAAAGCTTTTTATGTCCTTGGTAGGATCGGGCATTTCAGGCGAGTTATCTTCACAGTTAGAGTGGTGTGCTGTCATGATGTCAAACAATTTGACTCTTCAGCCTCTCTGCATCCGAGATGGTGCTCCTTCTCACGGCAGGGCTGCCGTGTGTATATATTTTCACCAAAGTGCCCCAAAGCATTAGAAGCTCACTCGACACCACTCTCACCATCAGGCATTAATCACAGCTTGCCTTCATGCTCCAGTAATTATTCATTTTCTCCGACGCGTTTCGAGGTTAACAACCTCTTCTTCCTGGGCTGCTAAACAAACACAGCATCACTTGCTCTCAATTTCTGGCATTATTTATTTTCATGGCCCCCAGTGGGCGTTTGCTAAGTGCAAACTTCCTTTATTGCATAATGGGACACGTAGTCCCTATTATGAGCAAATTATTCTCCTATAGTAGGTGTGATGCACAGTTCGTAATTTAAAAGCTTTTTATGTCCTTGGTAGGATCGGGGCATTTCAGGCGAGTTATCTTCACAGTTAGAGTGGTGTGCTGTCACGATGTCAAACAATTTGACTCTTCAGCCTCTCTGCATCCGAGATGGTGCTCCTTCTCACGGCAGTGCTGCTGTGTGTATATATTTTCACCAAAGTGCCCCAAAGCATTAGAAGATGCGACTACGTGTCCCATCATGCAGTAAAGGAACTTTTCACTTAGCAAACGCCCACTGGGGGCCATGAAAATAAATAATGCCGGAAATTGAGAGCCAGTGATGCCGTGTTTGTTTAGCAGCCCAGGAAGAAGAGGTTGTTAACCTCGAAACGCGTCAGCGTAAATGAATAATTACTGGAGCATGAAGACAAGCTGTGATTAATGCCTGATGGGGAGAGTGGTGTCGAGTGACCTTCTAATGCTTTGGGGCACTTTGGTAAAAATATATATAGTATAAATATATATATATATCTTCAAAGCAAAATCTCCAAACTTTCTTCGTGGCGAAAAGAGAGAGACGGACCCAAACGGCTGAGGCAGGAAAATGTTTATTGTTCTTTCCCTCTGCGATGTGTTTGGAGCAGCACGCTGTGCCCTTGATCACATATATATATATATATTACCTACTGGCGGTCGCCAGTTGGTAGTTATAGTTAGGACCTTGTTTCTATTCAAAAACGCGTTTTTTGTTTTCCCAATAACTTTGGCGCCGGTTGACAAATCTTAGCGAAATTTTCAAAACTCGGGGGGCGCTCCGGTCAGCTCCTATCTTAAAAGTTTCGGGGTGATTCGGCAAGCGGGGCCGAAAAAAGAAGGAGGGTCCCAAAACAAGTTTTCCCCATGTTAATTCCCATAGGAAACTTTAGACACGGCTACAGCCCGAACTGCTGAATGGAATTACACCAAATTTGGCAAAAAGGTAGCCCTTGGTTCAGAAAGAGACCTTTTTTTTAAATGGTGTAAATCCATTCAGTAGTTGCTGAGAAAATCCAAAAATAAAAGTTTCAATAAATAGAGGCACGGAGGACCCGCGGACCCTCCCGACCACGAGCTTCACGCTAATTGACTGTCAACACTCCAAACCAGGAAGTGTTGGCAGCCATCTTGTGACTCGGTAGAACTGAGTCACAAACAAACAGAAAAACAAATGTGAAAAACAAGAAAAGGGGGCAGGATAGAAACACCCTGACACCTAGGCCTGCTCAGGGGTCCCACAAAGACCCCCAGGGCCAAAAAAGCATTTCTTTTTTTTTTTAAATCGGTGAGAGTCACCCACCCAGCGTGAATTTCAGCCGGGAAAAAAAAAAATCATTCTGTGCTGCATGGGATATTTTTGAAGGACTGCAGCTCCTCTGTTGCCTGCGGCATCATTCTAACCATGTGCTTGTAGGATGGGGGAGGGGGAGACTGAGCAGGAGTGAGGGAACAGAGTAATTTTTATAGTAAACAGGACCTGTGAGCAGTATTCAACACAACATCGCTATCAATCACTCACGCTCCAAACACATTGTAGAATATAATAACAGCAAGCCCCCCGCCTCCCTCCACCCAGTGACTTCTGCATGTCAGGAGGATTTTCTGATGGAATAAGACTGCTGAGGAATCAAAATGAACAATGCCGATAAAAGCAGGCAATCACCTTCTGCGCCGCATCTTTCTAAAGGTAGGAGCGCACTGTAGGGTGAGTGCTGGGTGTTCGTACCACGAGCAAGTGATATAAGGCAGCTGATGGGGTAAGTGCTGCGTTGCTGTTCATAGGATCTGTTTACAGAACGTTCATTTATTCCAATGGTTTGTGTAAAGGAGCAATTTGTCGGTATGCACCACCATGCATAAACGATTCCTTTTTAGCCACTTGACCTCTACATTCCTCTTTGTGCCTAGCACCCAGAAGATTCCAAAGTGCATGTGATACAGTAAAAAATACAATCTAGTGTATGCGATATAAAGCACTTTCATTGGGGGCCACCCCTAGCTGTACATCTAGTGTGCACTGTCCGTTGTTTGGAGGCTCCGGTGGACTGTGTCCCACAGCTTGGTTGATGTTATTCAGCTATCGGTGTATGCCTTTGTTGATGCTCTGTTTTGCTTTTGACTACGATAATACAGTACAGGCTCACGATGCCTGTGCTGTAACGTAAAATCCCCCCCGCCATAGCACACACAGCAGAATGTGAAGAGGAGCCTCAGAGTCCCCCATATCCCTCAGAAATTCATTGACGTCGGGTGGAATGGGGCCCCGTGAATGGTTGGGTGCCTGTGAAGGTCTGACCCCCACCCCCCTGCGCTGCATTTTGCACCTGCACAAGGCTACTATCCTGATTGTTTTATGCCCCAGCAGACTTCTTCCATAAAAGCACAAGACGGCACTCCGTCACGGACACCCATAGAAGTGCCCCATACCACATCCAGGGAATATATCAAGGGATTTCCACGCTCCTGGCAAAATTGCATTTTGCAGTCGGAGCTCATCCCTGTCACCTAATAAAATAGACATTTTGTCGTACTTTGTCTCCACTTAGTGATAAGACTGCTTCCATACCTTGCCTTATTGAAGTGCCTCACCCGCATATCCTGATATTCTACTGCTACTGAAAGTGACAAAGAAGCACACGCTTAATGTGCCCTGGAAGACAGCATCTTAAAGCTATGCTCTACCGAAGACCGCCCAACACTAATAGAAATGCTCCTTACTGACTTGCACAGAATGTGAGGATGGCCCCTTCCAGATCCTTAGTTGGGCAGCTGCACTTGTGACATCTGTGGCCCGCAGCTCCCTCTAAGGGCTAGAAGACTTGTCACTCCCCTGGCTTCGGGCAGGCTGGCAGGGCTGTGGCTCCTACCTACATCATGGACTCTGGATCTACTACCTCCCTCCAATCAGTAGAGATGGACACAAGTCTAAATAAAGAAGTGGGGGGTGGGGGACTACCCAAGTTAGGCAGTATGCAAGTGAAAGCATGACGCGTGCCATCACAGCGCATGATGTAACGGCGCCTGACATTGCACGTGACATCACAGGAAGCGACATAACAAGAAGTGACATCAGATATTAAGACCTTACACATATATTTATCAGGTATATCACGAGTAAATTTAAGCACATTAAGAGATTTAAAAAATTAGATTTGGCATTGGGGTTGTGCCAAAAAAGTGGCGAAATCCTGACGCAAAATCTGGGCCTTAACTAATACATTATTTTTTTTTAAACCCTGTCACAAAGATATTGGCAACAAGGAGAAGCATGGCAGTAGATCTGTTCTGCTTAATTGGTTGCACAGCCTGCATATTAAAATGTTTGATTGGGTTAAGGCATCTGCAGCACAGGTGCCCAGTAAATCTCAGGGAATAGTAATAATGGTAAGATAACTATGGAGATTAACGCTTTTGTTAGAGCGATGTGTGTTTTGTGAAGTCCCAGATTTGAACCAAAGTAGTATAGAAGGTTAATGTGTCTCCTGCTATGCAGATCAGGTACATCAGATGACAGGTTTTTATTTTATGTAGATAGGTAAGTGGGTTACTGCTCTTAAGACAGAGATCCTTTTATTACTTGCAGTTCATAAATTGTAATCCTTCTACTATAGTACAGTGAGTTATGAAGGATAGTTGACTCCAACACCTTGTAACCCTGTCTCATGTCACCCATCTTGTACTTTGATTTACACACTTACATGATTTATTGTGAATGTATAATGTGTATTTCGTAAAAGGCTCGGACACCCTGCATTGGGTTGTGTAATGCCATAAAATAAATAAAATAGTGCTATTGAAATTATAATTTGTGTAAATACTGGAATAGCCCAACAAATCTGACATTCTTACAGTGAATTCACTTAAATACAAGGACTGAACAAAGTCAAAAGCATGCCTTTCTTAAGTACCTGTGAAGAGATAGCAAGCTGTGTTTTTGTTTCCCCTCCAATGCATTTACTTTTAAGTGTGAGGTTCGAGGCCTCCTCCAGTCAACATATTCAACCGATAGGAGGCCTGATGGCCCCTAAAATTCGACCTTTATCTTCTGCCCTACTGGAGGTGAAAAAAAAGCCCCCTCGCTGCCTGCACGTTGCTGCTGGGAATGGAAAGCAGACAACATACAGGCACTGTTGAACATGTCCCGGTGTCTGAAAATTACACTGGGACACGTTTAACATACTTCTGTAGGGCCCAACTTCTTGGCAGGGTGGATGGCGTCCACCCCCGGAAAATAGGAGGTGGACACCGTGTACCTGCGTGCACCCTGACTTGTGCCCTGCAGGAGAGTCTGCACGGCACACTGGAGCAAGATCCATGCACTCCAGTTCCAATGCAGACCCAATCCACAGGGCCTGCAACATGCCTACTATAGGAGAGTCCCTGGCTGCAGTTCTACAGTTCTGGGAAAATCCTTGCTTAAGAAGGAACCAGGAAGTAATCACAGTCACCTGGGACTGTGCATCAACAGAGAAGTAGGACTGGTTCCCTGCTCTGGATTGTGATCTGAAGTCAGGTGGTGAGACATCAAAATAGAACAGAGGAGGACCACCACACCCTGGTGTCAGGTGGTATGCTAACCTCACTATTACCTGCTGGGAGGCAAAGTGAAGCTCATGTATGGTGCTCAACCAGCTAGGAAGGCTTCCCAAACCTGGCACCGACTGTTGCTGCTACGTTCATCCCTAAAGAGAGTAATATATACATCTATCTATATAGATATATAGATATATAGATATATATTCACTTAAAAACCTTAGGTTTCAGGCACGTTATAGTTAGAAATTAGCATTTAAAAAACCTTTGAAATTCACATATTGCATCACTCATGACCTGGTCAGTGACATCACTGATGACATCACTGATGACATCTCAAATGACATCACTGATGACATCACTGGTGACATCATCCAGTGACTGTGTGTTTCTGTAAAGTTTAAATATGTTTATTATATATAGGGAAAGGCGTATTGAAGAATGAGTGGGTGTATAAGTGTCTGAATGGATGATTTAGTAGGTGTGTGACTGAGTCTATAAGTGAGTGATTAAACAAATCTGTAACGGTTTTGCCGCAAGAGCCCAAGAGAAAAAGCCTTAATGATGCTTTAAATCGGTTTTTATTGCCTTTACTCAAATGAAAGGGGTTTTCCTTCAGAGTCCCGGATGGATATCTCTCAGGGTCCGCCTTGCTTCAGACGTCCTCTTCCTCCGTCCTGAGTCTCCAATAAGCATGGTCTCAAAGTCACCAAAAAGAAAGAAAACAGAGAAGCACTACTGTTAGTGCGGGAGCGGGAACCGACAGTGAGGAAAAGGAGTGAGGGATTCAATCACCACCTAGGTTGCACGGTGTGGGGGGGAATAACCGTCACCAAGCAGGTAGGAAAAGAGTGGAGTGTACGTCCGACCGGTCACGATTTCACAGACTCGGTGTAGTACGGCTCCCCTCTACGAAAGTTGGCACGGATGCTCCCACCCGACACCCGGATCCCCGTAGACGATCACGCACCTGTTGGAGCCACGACCCTCCTGGGCCGTGGCGGGGTGATACGTCCTCCTTGCAGTCATGGTACCCCTTCGGCGGGCGCGCCTCCGGTTCCTTGGTCCTCTGCTCCGGCAACGATCATCCTCCGATTCCTTAAAGGGCCAGCTACACGTTTGGGCATGCTCTTCCGCATCCTCTGAACCAGGCAGCTGCAGGGGAGAAAAGAGACCACTAGGTGGAGCCGTGTCGAATCTCAGGTCCAGGTATCGTGAAGTCCGACAGTATCTTACTGAATGCATGGGTTAGTGACTAAACTGTGTGAATGTCTGTATCTGTCTGTCTGTTGGTGTGTAAGCGGCTGCATGGGTTTGTGAATAGCTACATGAGTGTCTATACGAGTTATTTATTGGTTGTATGAGTATCTGTATGGGTGCCTGAGTGATTGTGTGAGTGGGGTGTGTGTGAATAGATGTTTGAGTGGGTGATTCACTGGGTGCATGGTTACAAGATTGCATCTGTGATGGACTGTATGGGTGGGTGAGTGTGTGTATTGGTGTGTTAGTGAGTGAATGTATATCTCAGTGGTACATGTGTGAGTAACTACATATGTGAAAGAAAGTATATATGTGTGTTAGAGTATTTAAATGGCTATAAGTGAGAGTGTGTGATTGTGAGAGTGGCTGTATGGATGAGTGTGTGCTTGTATCAGTGATTGCATAAGAGCGTAGAATGTGCTAGTATTTGAGTAAGTGAGCTGTGTGTGTATAACTGTATAGGTGAGTAAATGGGAGTGTGATTAATTATTTGCATGACTGACTAGGTGTGTGAGTACCTCTGGATGAGTGGCGGTGTGTGAGTGTCTATATAGGTGTATGAGTGCATATGATAGTCCTCTACTGAGTGACCGTAAGTATGAGTGATTGTACGGGTGAGTGAGTGGATGTGTGTGTAGACCTAAGAATAAGTGAGTGGGTATGCAGTTATTGGTGTTGGAGTGTCTATGGTTTTGAGAATGGCAGTCTTTAATTTAGAGTGGGTGTATCAAAGGTTATATTAGGGTGGAAGAAGATGCATCAAATTATCACATGGATCATGTCATCAGTGATGTCATTTGAGATGTCATCAGTGATGTCACTGACCATGTCATGAGTGATGTAATATTTGACGTCATCAGCAGTGCATTGCGGGAGCACGAGTTATAGTTAGCTGAACTAACTATAACGGGGAAATTTCTCTGGTTTTGTACGAGTGAAATGTCCAATTAACCATAACTTTCCCTAAAACCTATGGTTTCTTCAGTGAATATATATATTACCTACTGGCGGTCACCAGTAGGTAGTTATAGTTAGGACCTATTATACATAGGAAATCCGCAACATTCTATTTAGAATAACTGTGGCGCCGGTTAACGAATCTTCGCAAAATTTTCAAAACTTGTGGCTCGTTCCGGTCCGCTCCTATCCTCAAAGTCTCGGAGTGATTTGTCAAGCGGGGGCCGAGAAAAAAGGGGGGTCCCAAAACATGTTTTCCCCATGCAATATTCCATGGGGACCTTTAGTCGCAGCTACAGCCCGAACTGCTGAACGGAATTACACCAAATTTGGCAGAAAGGAAGACCTTGGTTCAGAGGCGTGCCTTTTGCTTCAATGGTGTAAATCCGTTCAGTAGTTCCTGAGAAAATCAAAAGTAAAATCGCATATATATCTGGCCGGAGCCTAAACACACATCTCATCGTGAGATCTGATTGGCTGTCAGCACTTCATCCAAGAAGTGTTGGCAGCCATCTTGGGACCAATTTACATGATAGCACCTCATTAAAAAGCATTGCAGTTAATAGGAGGTTTTGAGAATTTAGTTACATTATAAATCATTTGTTGATGGTACCATACTAATTTTAGGAATTGTGGTATGTTCTAAGGTGATTTTACCATGTGAAAAAGCCTTCTGCTGGGATATCACAAATCATGTTTGAGAGAAAACTATTTTCTCATGCTTTTCCCACAGAGGTTTGGAAGGTGATCTATAAGCTAAACTGAGAGCATATTTTCTGTAAATTCACATTATCTTTCTCAGTCATGTGAGAATGTAGTCTGACATTCTCAGTAAAACATGTACATCCAACAAGGGCAGAGACTGTCAGTTGATTACTTTGTGTTCTACTGCAGCTTCCCAGAGTGTTCCAAAGAACAACTAGAGCGCTAACAGTCCTACTTATGATAAACTTATGGCACACCTGAAGCCATCTTGATTGGAATAAAGTGGTAACACTTAAAAAATTTAATTTGAAAAGGAACAAAAAGAGGGGGTTCATTTTGCCATAGGAATTATGATTAGTGCTGCAGAAAGAAAAATGAGGGCACATTTTGATTTCTCAAATCCTCTTCTATTTCATTAAAAAATTTGAAATGCAGACTGAAACATGCACTTTGAATACCAGCAGAAGACTTCTCTGGTGAGCAGTAGCTTTACTACAGTGATCTAATGAGCAACTAGAGTGCTACCATTCAAAATGTATGGCAAATGTGTGACACATCTGAATGCCTTCTTGATGGAACCAAAGTAAACAAGCATTGAAAATGCAATGGGTCTCGCCCTCGTTTAAGTTAAAGCAATTCTGTTTGGATTTTTAGATTTGCTTTTATTAGTGTTTTTCAAACTTTCATGTACATAACTTGCATATGCATCCATATATGTATATGTATGCATGCATTTATATTTGTGTTTATATACATATGCAGATTATATAAATGTTTATATATGTATGTTTATATATACACACATACATATATATAAATGCATATGCATATATATGCATATATATGTGCATATGTGTGCGTGTAGAGAGACGTAGAGAGGAAGAGGTGTAGAGGTAGAGGTAGAGAGGTAGAGAGTAGTATAGAGAGAGGTAGAGAGTAGAGGAGGAGTAATAGAGAGTAGAGAGTGAGTAGTAGAGAGTAGTAGAGAGTAGTAGAGAAAGTAGCAGAGAGTGAGTAGTAGAGAGTATTAGAGTGAGTAGTAGAGAATGAGTAGTAGAGAGTAGTAGAGAGTGAGTAGTAGAGAGTAGTAGAGAGTGGGTAATAGAGAGTGAGTAGTAGAGAGTAGTAGAGAGTGAGTAGTAGAGTGAGTAGTAGAGAGTAGTAGAGAGTGAGTAGTAGAGAGTGAGTATTAGAGAGAGAGTAGTAGAGAGTGAGTAGTAGAGAGAGAGTAGTAGAAAGGGAGTAGTAGAGAGGGAGTAGTAGAGAGTGAGTAGTAGAGAGTGAGTAGTAGAGAGTAGTAGAGAGAGAGTAGTAGAGACAGAGTAGTAGAGAGTGAGTAGTAGTGAGTAGTATAGAGAGAGGAGTAGAGAGTGAGTAGTAGAGAGTAGTGGAGTAGGAGAGAGTGAGTAGTAGAGAGTAGTAGAGAGTGAGTAGTAGAGTAAGTAGTAGAGAGTGAGTAGTAGAGAGTAGTGGAGTAGTAGAGAGTGAGTAGTAGAGAGAAGTAGAGAGTGAGTAGGAGAGTGAGTAGTAGAGAGTGAGTAGTAGAGAGTAGTAGAGGGCGAGTAGAAGAGAGCAAGTAGTAGAGTGAGTAGTAGAGAGTAGTAGAGAGTGTGAGAAAGTGCCATCTTTCTTGCATGGTATGCCCCCACTTTTTGCTGAATTGCTGAATGTACTTTGACTGAGTGTGCCCTGGACTCCTGCCAATCAGGTGCCCAGGGCCTATGTTCCTTCACTAAAACAAACAAAACCCAAATTGGCAAACCCTGGCCACATGTCAGCCCCTGGTAAATGGTACCCTAGGTACCCAGGGCCTTGTGACCAGGGAAGGCCTCTAAGGGCTGCAGCACTCCTTGTGCCACCCTTAGAGGCCCTGTACCCTTACACACACTCACTGCCTTTGCAGGCTCAGTGTTTGGGTGCAAGACAAAAACAAAGTCGACATGACACACATCCCTGTGTGCCATGCCCATCACCTACACTGCCATGGCATACATCAGCCACCCCTCTAGCTGGGTGCCTTATGCCAATGGTGTGGGCACAGGAGCAGGAGCCCTGTGCCCCTACAGTGCCCATGTCCATTCCTGAGCTGGGTTCATTTTGCCATAGAAATTATGATTAGTGCTGCAGAAAGAAAAATGAGGGCACATTTTGATTTCTCAAATCCTCTTCTATTTCATTAAAAAATTCGAAATGCAGACTGAAACATGCACTTTGAATACCAGCAGCAGACTTCTCTGGTGAGCAGTAGCTTTACTACAGTGATCTAATGAGCAACTAGAGTGCTACCATTCAAAATGTATGGCAAATGTGTGACACATCTGAATGCCTTCTTGATGGAACCAAAGTAAACAAGCATTGAAAATGCAATGGGTCTCGCCCTCGTTTAAGTTAAAGCAATTCTGTTTGGCTTTTTAGATTTGCTTTTATTAGTGTTTTTCAAACTTTCATGTACATAACTTGCATATGCATCCATATATGTATATGTATGCATGCATTTATATTTGTGTTTATATACATATGCAGATTATATATATGTTTATATATGTATGTTTATATATACACACATACATATATATAAATGCATATGCATATATATGCATATATATGTGCATATGTGTGCGTGTAGAGAGACGTAGAGAGGAAGAGGTGTAGAGGTAGAGGTAGAGAGGTAGAGAGTAGTATAGAGAGAGGTAGAGAGTAGAGGAGGAGTAATAGAGAGTAGAGAGTGAGTAGTAGAGAGTAGTAGAGAGTAGTAGAGAAAGTAGCAGAGAGTGAGTAGTAGAGAGTAGTAGAGTGAGTAGTAGAGAATGAGTAGTAGAGGGTAGTAGAGAGTGAGTAGTAGAGAGTAGTAGAGAGTGGGTAATAGAGAGTGAGTAGTAGAGAGTAGTAGAGAGTAGTAGAGAGTGAGTAGTAGAGTGAGTAGTAGAGAGTAGTAGAGAGTGAGTAGTAGAGAGTGAGTAATAGAGAGAGAGTAGTAGAGAGTGAGTAGTAGAGAGAGAGTAGTAGAAAGGGAGTAGTAGAGAGTGAGTAGTAGAGAGTGAGTAGTAGAGAGTGAGTAGTAGAGAGTAGTAGAGAGAGAGTAGTAGAGAGAGAGTAGTAGAGATTGAGTAGTAGTGAGTAGTATACAGAGAGGAGTAGAGAGTGAGTAGTAGAGAGTAGTGGAGTAGTAGAGAGTGAGTAGTAGAGAGTGAGTAGTAGAATAAGTAGTAGAGAGTGAGTAGTAGAGAGTAGTGGAGTAGTAGAGAGTGAGTAGTAGAGTTAGTAGTAGAGAGTAGTAGAGAGTGAGTAGTAGAGAGTAGTAGAGGGCGAGTAGTAGAGAGCAAGTAGTAGAGTGAGTAGTAGAGAGTAGTAGAGAGTGTGAGAAAGTGCCATCTTTCTTGCATGGTATGCCCCCACTTTTTGCTGAATTGCTGAATGTACTTTGACTGAGTGTGCCCTGGACTCCTGCCAATCAGGTGCCCAGGGCCTATGTTCCTTCCCTAAAACAAACAAAACCCAAATTGGCAAACCCTGGCCACATGTCAGCCCCTGGTAAATGGTACCCTAGGTACCCAGGGCCTTGTGACCAGGGAAGGCCTCTAAGGGCTGCAGCACTCCTTGTGCCACCCTTAGAGGCCATGTACCCTTACACACACACACTGCCTTTGCAGGCTCAGTGTTTGGGTGC
Organism: Triturus cristatus; assembly: GCF_964204655.1. Lineage (NCBI taxonomy): Eukaryota > Metazoa > Chordata > Amphibia > Caudata > Salamandridae > Triturus > Triturus cristatus. The sequence goes on along the minus strand of NC_140594.1, from coordinate 698,375,695 downwards.
AAGACAAAAACAAAGTCGACATGACACACATCCCTGTGTGCCATGCCCATCACTTACACTGCCATGGCATACATCAGCCACCCCTCTAGCTGGGTGCCTTATGCCAATGGTGTGGGCACAGGAGCAGGAGCCCGGTGCCCCTACAGTGCCCAGGTCCATTCCTGAGCGCTGTAAGTGCAGTGCTGCCATTTAAGAGTACATGGTGCTGAGAGCTCGTCAAACACGAGCTTCACAGCACCATAATGGCAACACTAAAGACTGAGAAGTTTGGTATCAAACTTCTCAGCACATTAAACCCACACTGATGCCAGTGTGGGATTTAATGTACCAAGCACCCCAGAGGGCATCTTAGAGGTGCCCCCTTAAACCTAACCTACAATCCACGTCTGCTCTGAGGCTTCCTAGGCTGCCACCCAGCAGACATGTTGCTGGAACACTGGGTAGGAGAGCCCCTGCTCTCCTGGGCCTGCAACAGTGCACATCCTTGGCGAGGTGCTAAATCTTCTCCCCCAGGATGGGCAGGGGGAAGCTTCAAAGGCATGCCGCCTCTGTGAGCTTCCCCAGGCCACTGCAACCCCCCACTCTGGCGGGAAGCTTTGGCCGGAAACCCCAAATAAGGACAGGGGATGTGCCAGCCTGCCAACCCCACCCCTCAGGTGGGGGAGGCGAGGTGAAGCACATCTCCAGGCTCTCACCATCTTGAAGATGGGGAACCCTACCCTATCAGGACTAGGCTACTGCCCCCCTCCCACAGGAGAGAGGCAGGATAGGGGGTGTACACACCCCAGGACAGGGACCCGTTGGTCCCTGCCCTTCACCTACCTGTAACACCCCTAAATCTAGTATTTAGGGGCACCCTGACCCTTCCTTCCCCAGATTCCATATTCAAAACTACAAAGAAGAGCAAGAAGAAAGAAGACCTGCCCTGCAGCTGCTATAAAGAGGAAGACACCAACTGCTTTGGCCCCAGCCCTACCGGCCTGTCGACCCTCGAACCTACTCCTGCTCCAACTCGGCATCTCTTGTGGCCAGCAACCTCACAAACCCCGGAGGACCTGGCTACCTTTTGGCTCTAAGCCCCTGGGACTCCCATGAGTAGAGGCTCTACTCAAAACCTACCTCTAATCCCTGACAGCAGCCTGGAACCGCGAACCCAGCACACTCTGTACCAGCCAAGCCTGGCCAGTGCCGGAGAGAACAAAGACCACGAGGACGACCCCACGGCGACTGTGACCCCGAGTCCGGCACCCAAGGACCTCCCTCGACACTCCTGAAGAAGCCTGCAGCCTCAGAACAAGGTGCCCCCCCACCGCGATCAACAGAGGGTAAGATTTCCCACCACCAAAAGGCACCCCTGCACGCGGTTCCCCGCGGCCCCCTGTGCCCAATCCAGGGGTACCTACCTATCCTCCAACTACCCAACTTACCTCTCGAAGTGGTGGTGGCACCTGAAGAATCCTCGTCCCCGAGGTTGCATTCTTTGTCTAAACCGGAGATTTCCCATTGAAATCAATTGAGTGCCCGAAGGCTCAAAAGCACCCTGCACCCAGCCGCCCCAGTGGCCCTGGCAGTGAAAACTCTACACCTACCTACTTCCCCACATGCCCTGAGTAAGTGACCAGGAGCCCAGCTCCCACAGCCGCGTGGCTTGCCAGTCAGCAGCCACCAACCAAGGCCCCCCTATCCCTCATAGGATAACATTGGGCCTAACTCTCTCTGCACCCGGCCGCCCTAGAGTCGCTGAGGGTGAACCAACTGTACCTACCTGACCCTGGGGGACCCCTGAGTCTATGCCCAGAACCTCAACTCTGCCAGTCGAGTACTTACCCTTAAACCGATAACTCCATTTTCCTCATAGGGTAACATTGACTGGGTTTTTCCTGAAATTTCTTCTAAGTGTGCACTTTTCAAATCTTAACATATTCACCAAAAATCAGCCGAGTAACGAAAACGAAATTACTCACCTGTTCTTAGGTGAGCTCCCAGTGCTGGATCTTGGTGCCCAGCACTGACTCTGAAAAATACTTACAACTGTACTTACCCGTAACCCAATTTTCTTCCATAGGAAATCATTGACTGTTTTTCTGTGAAATTTCTTCTAAGTGTCAATTTCTGCAATCTTTAAATATTCTTCAAAAATTGTATAATATCTGAAAACGTAATTACTTACCTGTTTTGGATAAAGGTCCCAGTACTGAGTCTAGGCACCCAGTACTGGATTACAAAAGTAACAAGAACATACTGTACCTGCAACTTGAATTTTCTTCCATAGGCAATCATTGACTGTTTTCTTTGAAATATTTTCTAAGTGTCAACTTTTAAAATAGCTAAATATTGTTTAAAAATCATTATAGTAATTAAGTCGACTTTCATCACTTGATTCTGAGTACTGACCCAGGACTGAATCTAGGATCCAGTCCTGGAATTCCAAACGTAATCTAAAAAGTAATCTGTTGCAAATAACTTGAATGTTCCATTTTTACTGGCCCCAGATGCACCAAAAGGTGAAGGAGTTTGTCAGCTCCTGTGTTACCTGTCAAGCCAGTGGCAAGACAGGTGGCCACCCAAAGGCCCCCCTCATCCCACTACCAGTGGTGGGGGTCCCCTTTGAAAGGGTAGGAGTGGACATTGTGGGTCCATTTGAACCTCCCACAGCCTCAGGGAACAAATGTATTCTAGTGGTAGTGGATCATGCCACTAGGTACCCTGAAGCAATTCCACTTAGGACTACTACAGCTCCTGCAGTAGCCAAGGCCCTCCTGGGTGTCTTCACCAGAGTGGGGTTTCCTAAGGAGGTGGTTTCAGACAGAGGTTCCAACTTCATGTCTGCTTACCTAACACACATGTGGAAGGAGTGTGGATGCAGAATAAGTTTACTACACCCTACCACCCACAAACCAATGTTCTTGTCGAGAGATTCAACAAGACATTGAAAGGTATGATCATGGGTCTCCCTGAAAAACTCAAGAGGAGATGGGATGTCCTGTTACCATGCCTGCTTTTCGCTTACAGGGAGGTACCACAGAAGGGAGTAGGTTTCTCACCCTTTGAACTTTTGTTTGGTCATCCTGTAAGGGGACCACTTTGTCTTGTAAAAGAGGGCTGGGAGAGGCCTCTTCAAGAGGCCAAACAAGACATAGTGAACTATGTGCTTGGCCTAAGGTCCAGAATGGCTGAGTACATGGAAAAAGCATCCAAGAACCTTGAGTCCAGCCAGGAGCTCCAGAAGCACTGGTATGACCAAAAAGCTGCACTGGTTGAATTTCAACCTGGGCAACAGGTGTGGGTTTTGGAGCCAGTGGCACCAAGGGCTCTCCAAGATAAATGGAGTGGCCCTTACCCTATCCTAGAAAGAAAGAGTGAGGTCACCTATCTAGTTGACCTGGGCACTAGCAGGACACCCAAGAGGGTCATCCATGTGAATCGCCTCAAGCTCTACAATGACAGGGCTGACATCACCATGCTGATGGTGACTGATGAGGAGCAGGAAGCAGAGAGTGAACCTCTCCCTGACCTCCTCTCCTACAGCCCAAAAGATGGGTCAGTAGATGGTGTAATCTTCTCAGACACCCTCTCTGCCCAACAGCAGACTGACTGCAAGCAAGTCTTGCAGCAGTATGCTAGCCTCTTTTCCCTTACCCCTGATCTGACAAACTGGTGTACCCATGATGTGGACACTGGTGACAGTGCACCTGTCAAAAACAAAATCTATCGACAGTCAGAACAAGTCAAGGAGAGCATCGAAGCGGAGGTCAGCAAGATGCTGGAGTTAGGGGTCATTGAACCCTCTGAGAGCCCCTGGGCCAGCCCAGTGGTTCTGGTCCCCAAACCTCATCAACAAGGTGAAAAGAGAGAGATGAGGTTCTGTGTGGACTATAGAGGGCTCAACACTGTCACCAAGACAGATGCTCACCCTATCCCAAGAGCAGATGAGCTGATAGATAAATTAGGGGCTGCCCAATTCCTCAGTACCTTTGACTTAACTGCAGGGTACTGGCAGATTGGCATGGCGCTAGGAGCAAAAGAAAAGACAGCATTCTCCACCCCTGATGGGCATTATCAGTTTACTGTGATGCCCTTTGGGTTAAAGAATGCCCCTGCCACTTTCCAGAGGCTGGTGAACCATGTCCTGGCTGGGCTGGAATCCTTTAGTGCAGCTTATCTTGATGATATTGCCGTCTTTACCTCCACCTGGCAGGATCACCTGATCCACCTTAGAAAAGTTTTAGAGGCTCTGCACAATGCAGGTCTCACTATCAAGGCATCCAAATGCCAGATAGGGCAGGGCACTGTGGTGTACTTGGGCCACCTTGTAGGCGGAGGCCAGGTACAGCCCTTACAACCGAAGATCCAGGCCATCATGGACTGGATAGCTCCAACAACCCAGACCCAAGTCAGGGCATTCCTTGGCTTGACTGGATACTACAGGAGGTTTGTGAAGGGGTATGGGTCCATTGTGACCCCCCTCACAGAACTCACCTCCAAGAAGATGCCCAAGAAGGTTAACTGGACAGTTAGTTGCCAAAAGGCTTTTGAAACACTAAAAGAAGCAATGTGCTCAGCACCAATTCTAAAAGCTCCAGATTATGCCATGCAGTTCATAGTGCAGACTGATGCCTCTGAGCTAGGGATAGGAGCGGTCCTATCCCAGACCAATGATGAAGGCCAAGACCAACCTGTTGCTTTTATAAGCAGGAGGCTACTCCCCAGAGAGCAGCGTTGGAGTGCCATTGAGAGGGAGGCCTTTGCTGTGGTTTGGTCCCTGAAGAAGTTGAGGCCATACCTGTTTGGTACTCACTTCCTGGTTCAAACTGACCACAGACCTCTCAGATGGCTAATGCAGATGAAAGGGGAAAATCCAAAACTACTAAGGTGGTCCATCTCCCTACAGGGAATGGACTTTGAAGTGGAACACAGACCAGGGACTGCCCATGCCAATGCAGATGGACTTTCCAGGTTCTTCCACTTAGACAATGAAGACTCCATAGGGCAAGGTTAGTCTCATCACCTTTCGTATGGGGGGGGGGGGTTGTGTGAGAAAGTGTCATCTTTCTTGCATGGTATGCCCCCACTTTTTGCTGAATTGCTGAATGTACTTTGACTGAGTGTGCCCTGGACTCCTGCCAATCAGGTGCCCAGGGCCTTTGTTCCTTCCCTAAAACAGACAAAACCCAACTTGGCAAACCCTGGCCACATGTCAGCCCCTGGTAATTGGTACCCTAGGTACCCAGGGCCTTGTGACCAGGGAAGGCCTCTAAGGGCTGCAGCACTCCTTGTGCCACCCTTAGAGGCCCTGTACCCTTACACACACACACACACTGCCTTTGCAGGCTGAGTGTTTGGGTGCAAGACAAAAACAAAGTCGACATGACACACATCCCTGTGTGCCATGCCCATCACCTACACTGCCATGGCATACATCAGCCACCCCTCTAGCTGGGTGCCTTATGCCAATGGTGTGGGCAAAGGAGCAGGAGCCCTGTGCCCCTACAGTGCCCAGGTCCATTCCTGAGCGCTGTAAGTACAGTGCTGCCATTTAAGAGTACATGGTGCTGAGAGCTCGTCAAACACGAGCTCCACAGCACCATAATGGCAACACTAAAGACTGAGACGTTTGGTATCAAACTTCTCAGCACATTAAACCCACACTGATGCCAGTGTGGGATTTAATGTACCAAGCACCCCAGAGGGCATCTAAGAGGTGCCCCCTTAAACCTAACCTACAATCCACGTCTGCTCTGAGGCTGCCTAGGCTGCCACCCAGCAGACATGTTGCTGGACCCCTGGGTAGGAGAGCCCCTGCTCTCCTGGGCCTGCAACAATGCACATCATGGGCGAGGTGCTAAATCTCCTCCCCCAGGAGAGGCAGGGGGAAACTTCAAAGGCATGCCGCCTCTGTGAGCTTCCCCAGGCCACTGCAACCCCCCACTCTGGCAGAAAGCTTTGGCCGGAAACCCCAAATAAGGACAGGGGATGTGCCAGCCTGCCAACCCCACCCCTCAGGTGGGGGAGGCGAGGTGAAGCACATCTCCGGGCTCTCGCCATCTTGAAGATGGGGAGCCCTACCCTATCATGACTAGGCTACTGCCCCCCTCCCACAGGAGAGAGGCTGGATAGGGGGTGTACCCTCCCCAGGACAGGGTCCCATTGGTCCCTGCCATTCACCTACCTGTAACGCCCCTAAATCTAGTATTTAGGGGCACCCTGAACCTTCCTTCCCCAGATTCCAGATTCAAAACTACAAAGAAGAGCAAGAAGAAAAAAGACCTGCCCTGCAGCTGCTAAAAAGAGGAAGACACCAACTGCTTTGGCCCCAGCCCTACCGGCCTGTCGACCCTCGAACCTACTCCTGCTCCAACCCGGCATCTCTTGTGGCCAGCAACCTCACAATCCCCGGAGGACCTGGCTACCTTTTGGCTCTAAGCCCCTGGGGCTCCCATGAGTAGAGGCTCTACTCAAAACCTACCTCTAATCCCTGGCAGCAGCCCGGAACCGCAAACCCAGCACACTCTGCACCAGCCAAGCCTGGCCAGTGCCGGAGTGAACAAAGACCACGAGGATGACCCCACGGCGACTGTGACCCCGAGTCCGGCACCCAAAGACCTCCCTCGACACTCCTGAAGAAGCCTGCAGCCTCAGAACAAGGTGCCCCCCCTACCGCAATCAACAGAGGGTAAGATTTCCCGACACCAAAAGGCACCCCTGCACGCGGCGCCCCGCTGCCCCCTGTGCCCAATCCCGGGGTACCTACCTATCCTCCAACTACCCAACTTACCTCTCGAAGTGGTGGTGGCACCTGAAGAATCCTCGTCCCCGAGCTTGCAGTCTTTTTCTAAACCGGAGATTTCCCATTGAAATCTATTGAGCGCCCGAAGGCTCAAAAGCACCCTGCAACCAGCCGACCGAGTGGCCCTGGCAGTGAAAACTCTACACCTACCTACTTCCCCACTTGCCCTGAGTAAGTGACCAGGAGCCCAGCTCCCACAGCCGCATGGCTTGCCAGTCAGCAGCCACCAACCAAGGCCCCCCTATCCCTCATAGGATAACATTGGGCCTAACTCTCTCTGCACCCGGCTGCCCTAGAGTTGCTGAGGGTGAACCAACTGTACCTACCTGACCCTGGGGGGCCCCTGAGTCTATGCCCAGAACCTCAACTCTGCCAGTCGAGTACTTACCCTTAAATCGATAACTCCATTTTCCTCATAGGGTAACATTGACTGGCTTTTTCCTGAAATTTCTTCTAAGTGTGGACTTTTCAAATCTTCACATATTCACCAAAAATCAGCCGAGTAACTAAAACAAAATTACTCACCTGCTCGTAGGTGAGCTCCCAGTGCTGGATCTTGGTGCCCAGCACTGACTCTGAAAAATACTTACAACTGTACTTACCCGTAACCCAATTTTCTTCCATAGGAAATCATTGACTGTTTTTCTGTGAAATTTCTTCTAAGTGTCAATTTCTGCAATCTTTAAATATTCTTCAAAAATCGTATAATATCTGAAAACGTAATTACTTACCTGTTTTGGATAAAGGTTCCAGTACTGAGTCTAGGCACCCAGTACTGGATTACAAAAGTAACGAGAACATACTGTACCTGCAACTTGAATTTTCTTCCATAGGGAATCATTGACTGTTTTCTTTGAAATATTTTCTAAGTGTCAACTTTTAAAATAGCTAAATATTGTTTAAAAATCATTATAGTAATTAAGTCGACTTTCATCACTTGATTCTGAGTACTGACCCAGGACTGAATCTAGGATCCAGTCCTGGAATTCCAAACGTAATCTAAAAAGTAATCTGTTGCAAATAACTTGAATGTTCCATTGAGCTCAATGCATTGCTGTGTTTAAAATAGAGTTGCCTATTGCAACCACTTGTAACTGTTTACAAAAGACAATTGCATATTGCAAAAGTATTTATATGAAACATCTCATTCTGAGAAATTATATTTTAAATCCAAGTGTTGGTTCTAAAATAAAACAAGCATATATTTTTTATATATAAACCATGGGCCTACAGTTCAGTTATTGAGTGTGTGAGACCATTTGCTGACTGAGTGTGTACAACAAATGCTTTACACTGTCCTCTGATACTGCCTTACTGCTCGACCAAGCTACCACTTTAGAGAGTAAGGTTATATATAACTTTAGCCTCTGTCAAACCCTGGGGGACTGTGGACTCTGAACACCCTGTACCTATTAAGGAACAGTATATACAGAGACACTTTCTCACAGAGAGTGAGTAGTAGAGAGTAGTAGAGAGTGAGTAGTAGAGAAAGAGTAGTAGAGAGTAGTAGAGAGCGAGTAGTAGAGTAGTAGAGAGTGAGTGGTAGAGAGTAGTAGAGTGAGTAGTAGAGAGTAGTAGAGAGTGAGTAGTAGAGAGAATAGTACAGAGTAGTAGAGTAGTAGAGAGTGAGTAGTAGAGAGTGAGTAGTAGTGAGTAGTAGAGAGAGTAGTAGAGAGTGAGTAGTAGAGTAGTAGAGTGTGAGTGGTAGAGAGTAGTAGAGTGAGTAGTAGAGAGTGAATAGTAGAGAGTAGTAGAGAGTGAATAGTAGAGAGTAGTAGAGAGTGAGTAGGAGAGAGAGAGTAGTAGTGAGTCGTAGAGAGTGAGTAGTAGAGAGTAGTAGAGAGGGCGTAGTTGAGAGTGAGTAGTAGAGAGTAGTCAGTCAGTGTCAGTCAGTCAATCAGTGTCAGTCAGTGTCAGTCAATCAGTGTCAGTCAGTCAGTCAGTGTCAGTCAGTCAGTTTCAGTCAATCAATGTCAGTCATTGTCAGTCAGTCAGTTTCAGTCAATCAATGTCAGTCAGTGTCAGTCAGTCAGTGTCAGTCAGTCAGTTTCAGTCAGTCTCTGGCTCTAAAGCTGCTCTGCTAACCTGGTTCTCTCCCTCTAAAGCAGCTCTGCTGACCTGGTTTCTCTGGCTCTACAGCAGGTCTGCTGACCTGGTTCTCTGGCTCTGGAGCAGCTCTGCTGACCTAGTTCTTAGGCTACAGAGCAGCTCTGCTGATCTGGTTCTCTGGCTCTACAACAGCTCTGCTGACCTGGTTCTCTGGCTCTAAAGCAGCTCTGCAGACCCGGTGTTATGACTCTAAAGCAGTTCTGCTGACATGGTTCTCTGTCTCTAGAGCAGCTCTACTGACCTGGATCGCTCCCTCTAGAGCAGCTCTGCTGACCTGGTTCTCTCCCTCTAAAGCAGCTCTACCGACCTGGTTTCTCTGGCTCTACAGCAGCTATGCTGACCTGGTTCTCTGGCTCTAGAGCAGCTCTGCTGAACTGGTTCTTTGGCTCTAGAGCAGCTCTGCTGACCTGGTTCTCTGACTCTAAAGCAGCTCTGCTGACCTGGTTCTATGGCTCTAAAGAAGCAGCTCTGCTGACTTGGTTCTCTGGCTCTAGAACAGCTCTGCTGACCTGGTTCTCTGGCTCTAAAGCAGCTCTGCTGGCCTCGTTCTCTGACTCTAAAGCAGCTCTGCTGACCTGGTTCTCTCCCTCTAAAGCAGCTCTCCTGACCTGGTTTCTCTGGCTCTACAGCAGCTCTGCTGACCTGGTTCTCTGGCTCTAGAGCAGCTCTGCTGACCTAGTTCTTAGGCTCTAGAGCAGCTCTGCTGACCTGGTTCTCTGGCTCTAAAGCAGCTCTGCTGACCCGGTTCTATGGCTCTAGAGCAGCTCTGCTGACCTGGTCCCTTGACTCTAAAGCAGCTCTGCTGACCTGGTTCTCTCCCTCTAAAGCAGCTCTGCTGACCTGGTTCTCTCGCTCTAAAGCAGCTCTACTGACCTGGTTTCTCTGGCTCTACAGCAGCTCTGCTAACCTGGTTCTCTGGCTCTAGAGCAGCTCTGCTGACCCTGTTCTTAGGCTCTAGAGCAGCTCTGCTGACCTGGTTCTCTGGCTCTAAAGCAGCTCTGCTGACCTGGTTCTATGGTTCTAATGCAGCTCTGCTGACCTGGTTCTCTGGCTCTAGAGCAGCTCTGCTGACCTGGTTCTCTGGCTCTAAAGCAGCTCTGCTGACCTGGTACTCTCCCTCTAAATCAGCTCTACTGACCTGGTTCTCTGCCTCTAGAGCAGCTCTGCTGACCTGGTTCTATGGCTCTAAAGCAGCTCTGCTGACTTGGTTTCTCTGGCTCTAGAGCAGCTCTGCTGACCTGGTTCTCTGGCTCTAAAGCAGCTCTGCTGACCTGGTTCTCTCCCTCTAAAGCAGCTCTGCTCACCTGGTTCTCTGCCTCTAGAGCAGCTCTGCTCACCTGGTTCTCTGCCTCTAAAGCAGCTGTGCTGACCTGGTTTGAAGTACTGGGTTTTTCAGAACCAACCCAGCGGTGCCAGGGGACACACCCGAAGACTTCGAGTTCTTCCTGTTTCAGACCACAGAAACACAGAGTCTTCTAGGTGAAGTCAAAGATCGTATTTATTGGCTGCAGACCAATCACAGGTATCCGAGAAGTACAACACGATGTATGTTCTCAGGAGACTGCCCCAAACCAAAAACCAGTCTTTTCTTATATACAGAATATTACGCTCTGGGCAACACCGCCCCTATTTTACAAGTGGTCGTTCACATATTTTCGCTTCAAAGAAAGACCACAGTCATGATGATAATCCCACATTTCAGCTCGGTCCGCAAAAAATTATTTACCCAGCGAGTCTCAGAACCCTCATCAGATATCAGCAGACCCCAATAAAACGGACACCTCCTACTCGTAAAACAAGCCATAAAGTAGGAAACAGAGTCAGGTGTGAAAGAGATTAGTCAGGGTTCGTGTGGGAAGAACGACTTTATGGTGTGTCCAGCCCTGGGGCTAATCTCATTTGGCCGCAGTAAAAGGAACCGGCCGAACAAGACTGACCTCGGGCCGTGGAGTCGGGTTTGCACGGGTCAACAAGAAGGCACAGAAGGTGTGCGTGTCCCTTAGGCCTAAGTATGGCCTTAAACAACTGCCTATGTGAGGGCAACCACAGAATGGTTACCGTTCCAAAATGGAACCCGAGGGTTCGATATATAGTATAGTATACACGGTGATTTCATCGGTGAAACATGACGAAAACACTCATACATACCGCATTAGTCATTTGCGGTTCGCTGATACCAAAATCGGCAGGGTAGGGCCATGCTACCAACATGGTTCCGAAATTTACAGTACCACAGACCCTCCTTTTGCCCTTACATAGGCAATAACTATACTTATACTAATCTGAGTCCAGGTCCATATTCATAAAGTCATGAAGATGTTGCTGTAGCATCATCCTATTGCTTAGTTCGTCCCTTGATACAGGGTTCCTTGCACATGATGTAACACAGAGGCTACACATTACAGGAGCACACGGTATACATAGACAGAACAGGAAAAGAATGGCTAAGATCGTCCCAGTGACTATTAGAATCTTCCATCCCCAAGCTGATATCAGTTCCCAGAACCACCCCATCATCGACCAATCTCCTTTATCTACATGAATGGATTCGGAAATCTTATGCAGTTTGGAAATGGCCTGATAGACTGTCGGAGCGGTATCTGGTATGAAAATACAGCAGCTTGATTGGATAACCTTACATACCCCACCGCGGTCTGCAAGTATGACATCTAGAACCATACGGTTCTGCAACGTCATGAGGCGATCCGCTTGGAGCTCATCTGTCAAGTTACCAAGGGCACCAGCCGTTACATTAACAGTTGTTTCAACTACACGAGTCAGTTGTCTCAGGTTCCTACTATTGACCATTGGTCCCCAAAACGTCAGGAAACCCAGGAAAAAGTCTCCCGCTTCCTGACCGGCAGTATCCTCCTTATTAACAACGCCTCTCACAACTCTGGTCTTGTGATAATCAGAGGCGGCAGTAAATGTCGGCGGTAGCAAATTTGCAATATAACACGCGCCCGAGAAATCAGGGGGCAACCATGTATATGCTCGGTCACTACAAACAAAGTATGTACCCTTGGCAGCCAAAAACGCACGGGAAAACTGTGATGGGAAAATGTACGTTTCAGCACAGTCACTCTTCCCTAATTGAGCTCTTGGATTCTGACCATTACCTTGTAAACAGAACCGACCTATGTGGGGTACGACCCAAATCGGAGATGAACTTTTACGCTGTTTCTCGCCCAGACTAATGCTATACCCCGTCGCGTTCCAACCCACATAAGCTCGCAACTCATCCTTGGGAATAGATGAATATGCATCGATATCTCTACTCATATCAGCAACTCCTCTCATCAAGGCTTTATTGTTCGTGCTGGGTCTAATGGAACGCGGTGGTCGCGGGGAGTAGGTTTCAAGCGCAAAAAGAAACATAGTCTGGAATGCCCATGATGACCCATTATAGCTAAACGGCAGCACTAGATATGGGATACCCTTACTAATGGTATGCGGCATCAAACCACACACCCAGCAATTTGTCATATTCATAACTAGTTGGTGCTGGTGCAGAAGTTGAATAAACGAATTGTTTACGAACTCAGAACGTCTAGCTTGTTCGTGTTCAGGCAGAGGGTGGAAAGAGTGTGAGGAAACAGTAGGAGGAGGTATGGGCTGTATAGTGGGTGCAAACGGCACTTGAAAGGACAATAATACATAACCTGCCGAAAACATCATCATGCTAAATAGGACAAACAGACATAATGTTACAAAGCGTTTGCTATTCATTACTTTACATATTCTGCTCTTAAAATTTATTTCCTCAGCGGGTCTCTTCATCTCGAAAAACTCCATCCTCTAATCGTGCTGTTCGCGGCGGATGAGTGTCTTCTGCTAAGGAGTACACCTGTCAGTCCAGGGAACGCCCTAGACCAACCAGACCGTTGACCTAACGTCTCCGGCTTGTACCCCAAAGTCTTGGCACCGCGACCCTGCAGCTGAACCCGGATGGCGGTTCGAAAAAGCAAAAATAAGAAAGTTTCTCAGATGGAAGAGAGAGTTGCACTTCTTAAAAAAAAATATAAAAGAAAAAGAAATTTTATTTGTCCATAGTTCTCGGCCTCAAATTGTAGCGACTTCTTGCAGGTTCTGTTTGGTCTTGAAACAAGAGTTCAGTCTCTGTAGTGTCCAATCGAATTGACAGTGGCACAGTTTCTTGCAAGATGTCATCGCTTTCCTTCTCAGAAAGCGTTCCTTTTACTCGTGCATCGCTAAACGGCAGAAAACGAGGCACAGTCTCAGTCTCTGAGTCAGCGATCCCTTTCTGGACCCACTGGTCGTAAGGCAAAGGCAAAGGGACTCTCTTGCAATGAACGCCGTGTATCCATTTCTTTTTCCCTTTCACTCGGACAGCTGATCTCGTCGAGAGAAGGACGAGATGGGGGCCGGTCCAACGGGGCTCATCATTCTTTGTCCTCTTGAAGTTTTTGACCAGCACCCATGATCCAGGATTGATAGGATGTCCTGGAGTTTCAGAGACCTGAGGCAGAGTATCATGCACCTGTTGGTGTAAAACACGCAATTTAGCCGTCAATTCATACAAATAATCAAGCAGTACTGGATGTTCGATCTCACTGAATTTGGTAGGCCTTGGCACTCCCCATATATTGGCCGGGCGGCCAAACACGATTTTCCCACTCGTGAATGCACAGTCATTCTTGTTGATAGAAGTGCTAAGGGCAGAGCGTCAGGCCATTTAAGACCAGAACTCGCTTGGATCTTGGCTAATTTGAGCTTCAATGTGCCATTGTAACACTCTACTAGTCCAGCTGATTGGGGGTGATTTGCAGCGTGGAATTTCTGCTTTATACCTAGTCCTTCACATACATTCTTCATCACTTGTCCCACAAATTCACTCCCATTATCACTCCATACCATTCTTGGCATTCCAAACCTAGGGAAAAATTCCTTGACAAGGGCTTTAGCTGTGGATAAGGCAGTATTGTCTTTTAGGGGATATGCTTCTATCCACCTTGAAAAAGCGCAGACAACAACAAGTACATATTTCAAATTGTTGCACCTTTCCATGTGGATGAAATCTAGCTGCAAAACCTCAAACGGATACGTTGGAGGCGCAAAATGACCAAATGGGGTTCCCCTACCAGGATTGTATTTCAAACATACCATGAAAGTTTTGACCACGTTCTCTGCACACTTGGGAATTCCAGCATTCTGCCATACTGGAGCTAACAACTTACAAATCCCTTTCACACTGATATGCGCCATTCCATGTGCCATCGTGACCACTGGGAGCACATATGCATCGGGTAACAACCATCGCCGGTGTTCTGACAAATCAATCCAACAACCTTTTTCATCCAATTTACCCTTACTTTCTTTCCACATGCTCAATTCTTTCTCGGTGGCTTCAGCTTGAAGGGACTTCACACTCTCTATCGTGTCTTCACACATTCCAACATCGCCAACCCATCTTGCAGGGCCTGCAACATACATTCGATTCGTCACATCTTTTGCTGTTTCTTTCGCGATTTCGTCAGCAAATGCATTACCACGACCAACATCATCAATAACCTTCTTGTGTGCACTTCATTTCACAATCGCAACTTGTAATGGCAAGGTCAACGACTCAAGGAGATCATTCACCAACTGACATTCTGAATCTTAGTTCCATGCGAAGTCAGGAACCCACGTTCTTTCCACAAGCGCCCAAAGCTATGGGCCACGCCAAAGGCATATTGACTGTCAGTATATATGTTCACTTTCATTCCTTTCGACAACACGCATGCTCTTGTAAGTGCAATTAATTCTGCTGCTTGAGCCGAATTATGTGGTATACGTGCAGTTTCAACAATCGTGTGCAAAGTCGTGACAGCATATGCAGCAGTCGTATCACCATTCGGAAGCTTGAAGCATGAGCCATCCACCCATAAGGTACCATCACACTCAACCAGGGGAGTATCTTTAAGATCCACTCTCCCTTTTGTTTCTTCTTCTGTCCTGAACAGACAATCATGCTGTTCAATCTCATCCGTGTCTGCTGAAATCGGTAATAATGTAGCTGGATTCAGCGTATTGGACCTCTTTATGTGCACATGACTCGCTAGTAGTGTCAACTCATAACCTGACAATCGAGCACTAGTTAAGTGCTGTGTCTCTGTCCTGTTTAATAACGTGTCTACTGTGTGTGGAACCATCACGATCAACGTGTTATTCATTACTAACCCAGCAGACTGTCGAATAGACACAGCTGCTGCCGCTGTGGTTCTCAAGCAACTTGGCAATGCCTTAGCTACTGGATCCAAAGTCGTCGAAAAATACGCGCATGGTCGCTGTCTGTCTCCAAAAGACTGTGTCAGCACTGACAACACACAACCTTCTTTCTCGTAAACATACAATGTAAAATTGTTTACTGTAGTCGGGGGTACCCAAAACAGGAGCCGAGCATAATGCCTTACGTAATTCCGAAAAACTTTTCTGACACTCTTCAGACCATGGGACGGGATTCGGTGTATCTTTACAGGTCAAAGCTACCAAAGGTTTTGCCAGCAAAGAAAAACTCGGGATCCACTGCCTACAGTATGAATTAATACCCAAGAAAGAACGCACTTCTCTCTGTGTTCTTGGCACGCCCAATTGTACAATGGCCTGAATTCTTTCTGGGGTCAGTTTCCTTCTCTCCTTCAGATGACCTAAGTAGGTCACTTCTTGTCGACAATATTGCAGTTTTGAGAGAGACACTTTGTGATGAAAGGCAGACAAATGACGCAACACTGACAATGTAGCTTCTTTACAAATCTCCTCAGTATCCGTGGCGATTAGTAAATCATCAACATACTGAATAAGGGTAGCACCACTAGGTAGAACAATTGTATCAAGCTGCGTTTTTAAAGCCTGACTGTATATTGATGGACTTTCACAGTAGCCCTGTGGAGCGCGTTTAAAGCGGAAGCTGCGACCTCCTAAACTAAAACCAAAAATATCCCTGCTTTCCTCTGCAATCGGAATGCTAAAGAAAGCATTCTTTAAATCAATCACTGAGAACCAAGCAGCGGAAACTGGGATCATCGTTAACAAGGCAGTAATATCAGGGACAACTGGAAACTGTGGCACAACTGTCTTATTGACCTCTCTAAGATCGATCACAAATCTGTAAACAGGTGGCTGAGAAGGGTCAGTACGTTTTAAAACAGGCAGAACCGGACTATTGCAAACGTTGCCTCTTGTCTCTTCAATTACATCCTTTTCGATCAAGTCATAAATGATCGCTAACAACGCTTTCTCACCTTCATTAGAGATCTTGTACTGGGGAATGCGTGGCAATTTAACATTGGGTTTCAAAGTGACCACTTATGGCGGTATTTCCAAAAGACCCACATCGTTAGGACCAGTAGCCCAAAGGACATCCGGAAGAGACGACAATTCGGCTGGCAGTTTATTCTTCGACACATACATTGGAGAAATCACTTCCCTACCCAGTGTAAGTTGTACTCCCGAGGGGGAACAATATAATGTCGCGTGTAATCTCTTTAACAAATCCAATCCTAACAGGTTTTCACCACATCCTGTCGTTAGGATAAGGGGTGCTTTCAGCTCACAAGGTCCAACAGAAAGGGGCATAGGACTAGAGATCGGGTTCCTAACCGGGGCGCCAGAAAAACCTACTGAAACATTCATTTCGCCAGACAAAGGCGCGCCAGGGAGTTTTGAGTGCATAATTGAACTCTTTGCAGCACCAGTATCCAACAGAAAAGGGTCTGATACACCCGCTGTAGTCACCTTGACATACGGTCCACTGTGGTCCACTGGCACTGAAACAACTCCCTCTCTCTGTCTATGGCTGTCCTAGTAATCATTACCTTCCGCACTTTCATCTTCTGCATAATAGTCGTTATTATAGTACTGAGCTGTCCCACCAGTTACATTGGCTTGCTGATCAAAACTATTCATCGTAGTTTGAGGCGGAAGAGGACGCGCGTTCTGGGGAACGTTCCCACGCCCTCTAAATCTAGGAGCTTGCTGGCCACCTCTACCTCTCACGCCATAAGCATTATTCGTGCGCTGCAACAATATAGGGCAACTATACTTAAAATGACCTTCTTGTTTACAATACGAACACTGATTGGGACCCACAGGAACACGCTGTTGGGAATACCCGAACCTTTGCGAGTTACTCTGAAACTGTTGGGGTTGTTGATAGTTACTCTGACCTTGCTTATAGTTATTCTGATCTCCACGTGGCGGGTAAGCCTGCTGTAAAAGAACCTTCGTCTTTAATTCTTTTGATTTCTTGTCTGCTCTATCCTTCTCATCTTTATCCCTATTTTCGTAATACTGTGCAGTAGCCAGTATTTGCGCTGATGAGGAAACAGCCCACAAACTCTCTGAATCTTTTAATTTCTTACACAACTCGGGAAGCAAATTATGCACAAATTTATCAACAAATAACCGTTGACCACCTTCCGTACTCATGTCTTGACCACTGTGGTCGATAAATGTTTCTTCAAACCTGGTGAAGAAATCAGACACTGTTTCGTCTTTCTTTTGTTTGCATGCGGATAATTTATCCCAATTCACACGCATCGCTGGCATTAAAGTCTTCATATAGGTAATAATTCTACCAGGGAGTTCTGCTACTAAGGGCTCAGGTTTCGCACCACCAACTTGTCTAGTGTCTGTAGCAGTGATATTAGCCCATGTGCCACCTACGAATCAACCCCCATAAAGGCTGCGGAACAACATTCCCGAACAACATATCTACGTCAGCTAGATTCATGACACACGATTCCGCAGTTTGTGATAACTCCTTGTAATATCCTGCGGGGTTTTTACGGGGGTCAGGCAATGTCTGCTTAAGGGCTAAAACTTCTGATCGCTTCCAAGGAACATGTACCCAAACACGCTGAAAATGAGCTGGCATAGCAGCGATACCTAGAGCGGCATCAGCTGCAACAGCGTCCTTCCATACTGGAGGGACTTCTCTCATAGGGTATTGTTTAACCTTCCTATCAGAGGAGTCATGTTCAAACAGCGACTGAGAAGGACCCTCGATCCTAAAAGACAATAATGTCGCAACTGCTTTCTCAACCTCGGGACCCACAATCGTACCTTTTCCAAATTCAAACCGTACATGACACAATTCCTGCGGGCTTAAGTCTGAACCATGATCTTCCAATTCCTCACAGAGGAATTCACACATTTTCTCAAAAACGTATCTCTGTTTTGGTGCTTCCCATTGGTGAAAAACATTTACAACAGACTCTACATCATATCTTGAAGGATAAACAATCCATTTACGTGCCATGCGGTCTAATACTTCTTTCTCTCCAGAACCAGGCAGCTGACTACGCAACTGCTTATGCTGTGAACCAGGGGTCGTACTAGATGACCCAAAGAGAGGCGATATAAAATTAGTGACCGCACTAGCTATTCGTTGTCGTGTAGAAGGAGAAGTTGAGGCAAGAACAGGGGGAAAGACAGAGGGAAGAAAAACCGGTGCAGATACAGGTACAGGGGTCGTATCAGGAAGAGCGCCGAGGGAGGCAGCTGATGTACTAGGAAAAGTCGCAGGAAGCGCAAAAGAGACAGGCAGCGAAACCGGCGGCCCTTGAGAGGGCTGCGCCGTGGGCATAGGAGCCGGGTGAGGAGGAGCTGGCGGCTGCGGGAAAGCTTGCGGCAAATTAACTGGCGGCCGTACATTTAAAGGCTGCGGAGGCGCTGTAGCACTCTGCGCATACGGGGGTGGCGAATTCAGCAAATGTGACATTAGGGGATCTTTCTCCTTTTCTTTTGACGCATCTTGCTGAAGGGGCGGCAAAGCTGGGTAGCATTTATCAATCACTAGTTTACGTTGCCTGTGCAGCTGCTAATTCATTTGTTCTTCTTCATTATCTTTAAACTGTAAGGCTGCTTGCATTATCAACATACCTTTCTCTCTTTTATTTTTCTTCGCTAATTTAATTTCTTTCTGTTTGGCTTCCTTTCGCCATAGGCGGAAAGAATCAAACATCGCCGGCCGGACTTTCTTGTTAAATAATTTTACTTCTAAGTTATCTAGGATTTCTGTGTCAAAACTACCATTTTGGGGCCATTTTAAAACACCATCCTTCCTGGTGTATCGGATCCATACTTCATTATATGCAATGGGGCCCACGCCATGTTTCACATAAAGCTCATACGTTGGAGTTCCAATTGGAGGAACCGGACACGAATCCTCTAATCGGGAGTCCCTATTACAACCCAAACAAAACAAATTTCCAAATATCCTAGAACCAGGCATCGTCACTCACTAGTCTTGTTTCAAACTTCAAAGGATTATCGAATACGATAGTCTCGTGAATACACGAGTCCTTTGGCTTTGGCACTTGCAAGTTCCAAATCAAAGCGATCCCAAAGGGATACCAAACTAAGAACCAAACTAAGGACTGGGAGACGCTCCACTTATACTTAACTGAGGTATCGATGACGTCACCAGAAGACTCGTTAAATCGTTTCGCTCTACCAAATCATCAAGGGTCCAAAACAGGGCGATAGTCAGGGCAGCAGTCCTTTGTAGCCGTCGGGACGCGGAGAACCTCGTAGTAAAGACTTTCGGACCACGTCGACATGCAGGGGTCGATGAAGTGGCGGCCTTCCTCCAGAATTTTCACACGAAGCTCCTCACGAACCTCTGGCTTGGACCGGTACCGCTGAAATCGCCCCACGTTGGGCGCCAACTGAAGTACGGGGTTTTTCAGAACCAACCCAGCGGTGCCAGGGGACACACCCAAAGACTTCGAGTTCTTCCTGTTTCAGACCACAGAAACACAGAGTCTTCTAGGTGAAGTCAAAGATCGTATTTATTGGCTGCAGACCAATCACAGGTATCCGAGAAGTACAACACGATGTATGTTCTCAGGAGACTGCCGCAAACCAAAAACCAGTCTTTTCTAATATACAGAATATTACGCTCTGGGCAACACCGCCCCTATTTTACAAGTGGTCGTTCACATATTTTAGCTTCAAAGAAAGAGCACAGTCATGATGATAATCCCACATTTCAGCTCGATCAGCACATAATTATTTACCCAGCGAGGCTCAGAACCCTCATCAGATATCAGCAGACCCCAATAAAACGGACACATCCTACTCGTAAAACAAGCCATAAAGTAGGAAACTGAGTCAGGTGTGAAAGAGATTAGTCAGGGTTCGTGTGGGAAGAACGACTTTATGGTGTGTCCAGCCCTGGTGCTAATCTCATTTGGCCGCAGTAAAAGGAACCGGCCGAACAAGACTGACCTCGGGCCGTGGAGTCCGGTTTGCACGGGTCAACAAGAAGGCACAGAAGGTGTGCGTGTCCTTTAGGCCTAAGTATGGCCTTAAACAACTGCCTATGTGAGGGCAACCACAGAATGGTTACCGTTCTAAAATGGAACCCGAGGGTTCGATATATAGTATCGTATACACAGTGATTTCATCGGTGAAACATGACGAAAACACTCATACATACCGCATTAGTCATTTGCGGTTCGCTGATACCAAAATTGGCAGGGTAGGGCCATGCTACCAACATGGTTCCTGAAATTTACAGTACCACAGACCCTCCTTTTGCCCTTACATAGGCAATAACTATACTTATACTAATCTGAGTCCAGGTCCATATTCATAAAGTCATGAAGATGTTGCTGTAGCATCATCCTATTGCTTAGTTCGTCCCTTGATACAGGGTTCCTTGCACATGATGTAACACAGAGGCTACACATTACAGGAGCACACGGTATACATAGACAGAACAGGAAAAGATTGGCTAAGATCGTCCCAGTGACTATTAGAATCTTCCATCCCCAAGCTGATATCAGTTCCCAGAACCACCCCATCATCGAACAATCTCCTTTATCCACATGAATGGATTCGTAAATCTTATGCAGTTTAGAAATGGCCTGATAGACTGTCCAACATGGTTCCGAAATTTACAGTACCACAGGTTCTATGGCTCTAAAGCAGTTCTGCTGACCTGGTTCTCTCCCTCTAAAGCAGCTCTGCTGCCCTGGTTTCTCTGGCTCTACAGCAGCTCTGCTGACCTGGTTCTCGGCCTCTAGAGCAGCTCTGCTGACCTGGGTCTCTGGCTCTAGAGCAGCTCTGCTGACCTGCCTCTTAGGCTCTAGAGCAGCTCTGCTGACCGGGTTCTCTGGCTCTACAACAGCTCTGCTGACCTGGTTCTCTGCACTCACGATGCACACACCCGACTTTCGTGAAAATATATTTGAAAATAATATAAGTTTATTATAAGTACAAATATATAATTTTTATGAATATCTTAGATAATCTCTTGCCCTAATATGTATATTAAAGACACATACATATCATATTGGAACATAACAATTTTTCGCGGGAGTCGCGCACCCAGCGCGCCCCAGCACTTATATGATGTCACGCGGGACCCGCAACCGCGCAAGCATCTCGTACCGTAATGCGCATGTGTCGCGAATGCGCGGGAGCAGGAGTCGCGGACTGGTCGCATACCAATCGCGCACATCACGTAATAATAAATGTATATGATGTAACTGAAAAACATGCAGCCGTCGCACACCGTACGCGGATCCTTCACGACTTTTCTAAAATGGCGTCTAGAATTCTTGCACTCACCGTGATGTGTACGCTATGAGTGCGCGACTCCGAAAAAAAAAATTAATGTTTTTTTATAAGAAAATAATATAAATATATTAAAATAAAAAATGAAAACAAGAAAATGTATCAATATTTCAGTTTTAATTCTTAAAAAAATTTGCTTTTTGTAATTTTCAGAAAATTATATAATGTTATTTAATTAATACAATATTTATAAATAAACAGTTAAAAACTGTAGAAAATCAGTACAAAAAAATAGGTATAACTACTATCACAGTGAAAAATTGGCATTTCAAAAACCTTTGAAATTCACTGAAAAAAAACATAGGTTTCAGAGACGTTATAGTTAGAAATTAGCATTTAAAAAACCTTAGAAATTCACAGAAAAAAACATAGGTTTCAGGGGTGTTATAGTTAGCTGGCCATTTCACTCGTACAAAACCATAGAAATTCCTCCGTTATAGTTAGTTCTGCTAACTATAACTCACGCGCCCACAATGCACTGCTGATGATGTCACATATTGCATCATTCATGACATGGTCAGTGACATCACTGATGACATCTCAAATGACATCACTGATGACATCATCCACTTGACAATCTGATACACCTCATCATACACTAGTATAACTTTTCATCACTCACTGTAAAATAGTACCATATTTGAAACCATTGACACACCAATACCAGTTACTACATACCCACTCACTGATTCCTAAGTCTACACACACAACTACCCATTCAACAACAGAATCATTTATACATGCAGTCACTAATTAATAGAACACTATCAAATGCACTTATACACATATAGAGACATTGACACATCAGCAGTCATCTTAGTCGGTTATGCAGTCATCCTACTCACTCATGAAAAAAATTAATCACACTTACATTTACTCACTTACACAATTATCCAACAACACCTCAATTATTAAAACACATAGTAACTCATAGTTAATATGTTAAAAAATCACCATTACAATTATACACTCATTCATATAGTTACTCTCAAAATCACTGACTCTTACACATACTTATTTATTTACACCAACTCTCACATACAATGCCTTTTATTTTTTTACTTTGTTGAAGATGTACAACTAAAACATATTCGCATACCAACACACAAATAAATACACTCAGTCACCCAAACAACTGTTTCCACATGCACTCTTAAACCTATACACCTAGTCAATCAACCATTCACACATCTATGCATAGAGTTACACACACCCCATCCAACCACACACAAACTCAGTGTCCCATACAAATACTCACCCAACTAATCAATAACTAATATACACACTCATGTAGTTAGTGACCAACTGATGCAGTATGTTATACAACAACAGAGACAGTGCTGCACACATTCACATAGTTTAGTTACTAATCCATGTATTAAGTGAGACACTTTTAATTACTCACTTAAACAGACAGGCAGACAGCTACTAAATCCTCCATCCAGACAGTTATATATCCACTCAATCTTCAATACAGATTGGTGTATATATAACACATATTTAAATTTCAGACTAAACCACATTCACTGGATGATGTCATCAGTGATGTCATCAGTGATGTCATTTGAGATGTCATCAGTGATGTCATCAGTGATGTCATTGACCATGTCAAATGATGCAACATGTGACATCATCAGCAGTGCATTGCGGGCGCGCAAGTTATAGTTAGCAGAACTAACTATAACGGAGACATTTCTATGGTTTTGTAGGAGTGAAATGGCCAGCTAACTATAAAACCCCTGAAACCTATGTTTTTTTCTGTGAATTTATATATATATATAAAATGATTTTTTTAAACGAAAAAACAAAGGTTAAAGGGACGTTGTAGTTAGATGAATACCTCAGTGACAACATTAACGTTTTTAACACAAAAGAACACAGAAACTCACCAGCTACAGTTAGCAGAGCTAACCAAAACTTGCACCCCGCCATGCACTGCTTATGACCTCATATATTACATCACACATGACATGTTCTATAACATCATTTATGGCATCACTGATGACACTGACTGACCCTTCCCCAAGCCTTCTTGGGTCCCAGGACCCCACTCCCCAGTGCCAAAATCTAAGGGGAGGGGGACATGCAGCCCCCATCCCTGAGATTTAATAGGCCCCGGGGACCATATTCACTGGGGTCAGGTACAATAAAAAAAGGGGAGGGGCCGCGTGACCCCATCTCCCGAACCCTAGTAAGCCTGGGGATCCTATCCCCGGAGTCAATTTTTAAAAAAAACGTGGATGTGGGTCAGGTGGCCGCCTCCCCTGAGCCTTATTAGGCTCCGATGGCCTCATCTACCAGGCTGGCCATGACTGTGGGTCTCCAGGGACACAGTAGGTGAGCTGGCTCTGGGGAATAGGGTCCCCTGGGCCTTAAAAGGCTTGGGGGGAAATGTGCAGTGCCTCTCCTTTTAAATTCAAAGTACAGCCTAGAGGGATGGGTCCCCAGGGACTTTCTAAGTCTCAGGGAGGGGGGCAGTCCCTCCCAATCCTCTTTATTTTTTAATGCAGCCGGAGGGATTGAGTCCCCAGTGCTCCATAGGCTTGGGGAGGGGTTTCGCATGCCCCCTCTCCTTAATAAATGTATTGGGCTGGTGGGGGTGGGGTTCGCGAGGCTGAAAATGGCTCGGGGAGGGAGTACGCACCCCCCTCTTCCCAATAAGATACCTGGCCCTGGGGGATGGGGTCTCTGGGGGCCAAAATGGGCTCAGGGAGGGGGGCCCTACTCACTTCCCACTCCTCATATATGTATAGATATATTGATATTAAAAAAATGGCTCCCGCCTTTTTAGTTTTTCTTTTCTTTTTTGCCCACGATCCTGCAGGACTCTTGTAGATTCCTGCAAAAATTGTTGAATTTGTTTTGTATTTTGGCCCTGGGGATCCCTGTGGCTCCCCAACTACAGGACCTACGGGGGCAGGGCATCTCTAACCTGCCCCTTATGTTATTTCTTTTTTAAACTTCAGACAGGGGACTAAGTCCTTGAGACCTGTAATGTCTGCCAGCCACATTTTTCTCATTTTGTTGAGAGGCATCAGAGCACTCGAGCAGCTTGTTTCCCATGGAAGTGAAGTGAAACAGGGAAAAAAAAGCTCCCTGTCCAGATATGCAAATATTTTTGGAACTTAATTTCTCCATAAATACTGAGTGGATTGACACCAAATAAAAAAGAAAAACACAATCTGCGAACCAAGATCTAGCTTTCTGCCAAATTTAGGGCAATTCCATTTAGCTGTTTTAGTGAAAATGCTTCTGACAAAAGTCAATGAAAAATGCATGGTGTTTTTGCATTTTGGGACCCCCCCCCCCTTCTTTGTCGGCCTCCACTTGAGGCACGAAAGAACACCTTTTTAGAAAGTTGTGTGGATATTCGTCAAACGGTGCCAAAATTATAAGCAAAAAAAAAATGGCAAGTGGTGACTGCCGCTGGGCAATATATATATTTATATATATATATCAATCAATCAACATTTGTAGAGCGCACTACATACCCGTGAGGGTCTCAGGGCGCTGGGCGGGGGGGGCGCTACTGGTCGAACAGCCAGGTCTTGAGCAAGCCTCCTGAAGGTCAGCAGGTCTTGGGTCTGTCGTAGGTTCAGTGGGAGAGTGTTCCAGGTCTTGGCGGAGAGGTGGGGGAAGGACCTCCCGCTGGTGGTTGTTCTACGGATGTGCGGGACGGTGGCGAGTGCGAGGTCGGCGGAGCGGAGTTGACGGTTGGGGGTGTAGAAGGAAATTCGTTTGTTGAGGTAGGCTGGGCCGGTGTTGTGGAGTGCCTTGTGTGCGTGGGTGAGGAGCTTGAAGGTGATCCTCTTGTTAACGGGTAACCAGTGCAGGTTTTTCAGGTGGGGGTGATGTGGCCGTGGCGTGGTACGTCGAGGATCAGTCGTGCCGAGGCGTTTTGGATGCGTTGCAGTCATTTGATGAGCTTGGTCGGGGCTCCCGCGTAGAAGGCGTTTCCGTAGTCGAGTCTGCTGCTGACGAAGGCCTGGGTGACTCTTCTTCTTGTATCTGTCGGGAACCACCTGTAGATCTTGCGTGCGTGGTCGGTGTCGAGGCTGTCTCCAGTGCCGGCGGCCACCAGGAGTCGTCCCAGGCTGAAGGGTTGGATGAGGACCTCCGTTTTGTCCGTGTTCAGCTTCAGTCGGCTGGTCTTCATCCAGTTGGCGACGGCCTTCATTCCTTCGTGGAGGTTGGCTTTGGCGGTGATGGGGTCCTTGGTGAGGGAGAGGATCAGTTGGGTGTCGTCGGCGTAGGAGATTATGTTGAGGTCATGCTGTCGGGCGACGTGTGTGAGCGGGGCCATGTAAATGTTGAACAGTGTCGGGCTGAGGGAGGAACCCTGGGGTACGCCCGCAGATGATCTCGGAGGCTTCGGATCAGAATGGGGGGAGGCGGATGCTCTGGGTTCTGCCGGAGAGGAAGGAGGTGGTCCATTCCAGGGCTTTGTCTCGGATCCCTATGGCGTGGAGGCGTGCGCATAGTGTGCGGTGGCAGACGGTGTTGAAGGCGGCGTAGAGGTCCAGGAGGATGAGGCCTGCGGTCTCACTGTTGTCCAGCAGTATCCTGATGTCGTCGGTGGCGGCGGTCTCGGTGCTGTGGTTGCTGAGGAACCCTGACTGGGAAGGGTCCAGGATTCTGTTTTCTTCGAGGTATCGGGTTAGCTGTCTGTTGACGATCTTCTCGATGACCTTGGCCGGGAACGGGAGCAGAGATATGGGCTAGAAGTTCTTGAGGTCTCTAGGGTCTGCCTTGGGTTTTTTGAGAAGGGCGTTGATCTCGGCGTGTTTCCAGCTCTCTGGGAAGGTCGCGGTCTCGAGGGAGAGATTGATGACGTTGCGCAGGTGGGGTGCGATGGAGCTTCTGGCTTTGTTGAAGATGTGGTGCAGAAATGGGTCTGACGGGGAGCCGGAGTGGATTGTGCTCATGGTCTTGATGGTGTCATCGATGCTCACGCTGGTCCAGGCTAGCAGGAGGTCGTGGTCGATGGTGTGCGGAGAGACTGTTTTGTTGCTGTCTGTTGGGGCTGTCTGGGTGTTGAAACTGTCGTGGATGTCTGCTATCTTGCGGTGGAAAAAAGTGGCGAGGGAGTCGCACAGGGCTTGCGACGGCGGGATGTCGTTGGTGTTGGAGCTGGGGTTGGAGAGTTCCTTCACGATGTTGAAGAGCTCCTTGCTATTGTGTGCATTGTTGTCGAGGCGGTCTTTGAAGGAGGTCCTCTTGGCAGTCCTGATGAGGTGATGGCGGTTGCAGGTGGCGTCCTTGTGGGCTGCGTTGCTGTCCGGAGTCTATTCGTTGTGCCATTTCTTCTCTATCTTCCGGCAGGCTCTCTTGGAGGCTAGGAGTTCTGGGGTGAACCAGCTGGCCCTCTTGTTGGTGTCTCTGTGGGGGGTTTCTTCAGCGGGCGAGGGTGTTAGCACAGTCGTCGATCCAGCGTCTGAGGTTGCAGGCAGCGTCGTCGGTGTTGGAGGGTTAGGTGGGTGGCTGAGAGCGAGGTTTGCGTGTAGTTGGTCTACGGTGATTTTTCTCCAGCAGCGGCAAGAGATCTTTTGTGTGCGGTGGTGTATGGTGGGTTTCTGGAAGGAGAAGTGGATGCAGCGGTGGTCGGTCCAGAGGAGTTCGGTGGTGTGGCTGAAGGCGACGTGGGGGCTTGCGGAGAAGATGGGGTCAAGCGCGTGGCCTGCGGAGTAGGTAGGCGTTGTGACGAGTTGCCTCAATCCTAGGTTGGCGAGGTTATCGGTCAGGGTTGTCGAGTTGCTGTCGTTCTCCAGGTGAAAGTTCAGGTCTCCGAGGAGGATGTAGTCAGTGGAGGTCAGGGTGTGCGTGCTGATGAAGTCGGCGGTGGAGTCGCTGAACTGGGGTCGAGGTCCGGGGAATCTGTAGATGAGGGTGCCTCTGAGTGTGGAGTTGGGGTCTGTGTGAATCTGGAAATGCATGTGTTCGGCGGTGCTGAGAGTGTCGTCGGTGCTGGTCGAAACCCTGATGATGTTCTTGTGGACGATGGCGATTCCTCCTCCAACTCCGTTGGTGCCGTCTCTGCGGGTGATCTTGTAGCCGTCTGGGATGGCTATGGCGATGTCGGGTGCGGAGGAGTCGTTCATCCAGGTCTCTGTTAGGAAGGCGATGTCCGGGGATGATGTGTCGAGCAGGTCCCAGAGCTCGACGGCGTGTTTGCGTGCGGAGTGGGTGTTCAGTAGTATGCATCGGAGGTGGTTGAGGTCTTTCTTGGCGGGTTGTTTGGCGGCCCTAAAGCTGGTGTAGCTGCAGTTCCGGCAGGTGAAGGGACCGTGTGTGCGTTTCGGGGCGGCCTTGAAGCAGGTGTGGGTCCGTCTGGGGTTGAGAGCGTGGAGTGTGCTGGCATTGTAGCAGCGGTGGTAGTCGTGGTGGGTGCGGGGACCAGGGGTTCTGGCGCTGGGCGCGGTCCAGGTGCGGAGGGGCGCAGACGGGCTTGCTTTAGGCGCGCCTTCGGCAAAAAACGGGCACAAATCAAGGGCAGCGAGGGGGAGACAGAAAAACAGGCACAAATCAAGGGCAGCGAGGGTGAAAACAGAATGCAAAAGGGCACAATCAAGGGCAGCGAGGGGGAGACAGAAGGCAAAAGGGCACAAATCAGGGCAGAGAGGGGGAGACAGAAGGCAAAAGGGCACAAATCAGGGCAGTGAGGGGGAGACTATGCACAATGTTCTCTCTCTCGGATTTCTGCAAATTATTGAAAACTTGGCTGTTTTAACTTTCTGTGATAGAAAAGGCATGACATGTATGGGGAGTAGCATAGCGCTGGGAAACCCTTTTGGGTAGCCATGCACTTCACAAGTCTTTATTATAATAATTATAACAATAATAATAATGAGGCCGTGCACTTCAAATTTTGGTGGCCTGTCCCTGCTGGTGCACCTTTGGGCCCCGCAGGTTTAGGAGGGTTTTCCACTGTTCTTCTGCCAGCCGGTTCGCCTCCGAGGCCAGTCAGATCCAGATCAGCGCCAGTTTAGCAACCTTCCCCGGGGCAGGCTCCATTGCTGACGACGGTGGCGCAGTCCCCAAACTCATCCCTGGTTTTGACACAAAATCTGGACACCACCCCCGAAACTGGCTTGGTCTCTTCTCCTACTGTGGCTACGGAGGAGAAAGCCTCATTTGCCATGGTGGTCAATTTCAATAGAGCTCTACTGCCAGGACGTGCCAGTACACTTGAAAAGAAATGCGGTGCAGTATAGCCCAAAGGGGGGTCAACGCGAGCATGTTCGCAATTACAGACCCCCACTGGGGACGTATCGATACACTGCCGGCAAAAATACTGACCCGGGAGACCGAGTGTAACCTTTGGCAGCAAGGTCAAGGCTCTGCGGCTTCAGAAAAGCAGTCTCCTGCTGTAGAGAGGAAATGAGACACGCTCCTGGGAGCCAGCAAAGCACGCAGAACAGTGCCCTCTAGCGGGTGCAGCACATACCACGTTCTGGGAAACGGGCCCTGGCCATGTGAGGAGCGCTATAGCAGTCCCGCGATGCTGCCCGTAGGTGGAACACGTACATTAATTTGCCAAACATCACAATATTGAGCGTAACCTAAAAACACTGAAGAGAACAAAAAAATCCCCCCCCAGAGAACCAAGAAGAGCACTTAACTGGCTGCTGAGCTGCGAAGAAAGAGGGAGTCCAGGCAGGTAGGAAGGCCT
Organism: Triturus cristatus; assembly: GCF_964204655.1. Classification (NCBI taxonomy): domain Eukaryota; kingdom Metazoa; phylum Chordata; class Amphibia; order Caudata; family Salamandridae; genus Triturus; species Triturus cristatus. The sequence continues at coordinate 698,346,542 of NC_140594.1, read as the reverse complement.
GTATGGGACCCTTTGTCATGGACGGTAAAGAAGGACTCCTAATTTGTTGATGTTTCCCTAGTGTCCATTGGAAAGATTTTTTTCTGGATTAACCCCTTCGATGCTGCGCAGATTCCGCCGCTGTGCTGACGGAATCTTGCGCGGGTGTGGTCATGACGGAATGGTTCCGTCATGAGCACAGCTCAACCGTGGGTCATGACGGAACCATTCCGTCATGAGCACCGAAGGGGTTATTAAAATGGCTGCTGTTTTGAGAAAAATGTATTAAAGTGAAGGAAGAAAAGCATAATCTCCGTGTCTGTGACAGGACAAACCACGAGGAAAGGCAGTAAGTTGGTAGCAAAGAGAGTTTTATTATCAGTTTGCCAAGTGCCACCGGGTCCTCTGGTGGATATGGTTCTAAGGTTCGGCTCGGGTCTCTTCTTCTTTCCGGCTCACTCTTCATCTCTTCGTTTGAGCCCGACGGCTCTTCATTTGCCCTACCTTGGGTCAGCCTACCCTCGGGGCAAAAAAGAAAAGGAAAGGCAATCAGTTATCAGGCCGCCCACTAGAATGTTAATTACGTCACTAATATTTCCCGGTAGTAGGGTTATGGGGCAGGCGGAAGTCACTGAACTGCCTTCTAAGGCAATCTAACAATAAAGAAGGGGGGGAGAAAGTAAAGTAAGACACAACAATAGGGAGTATGGCACAAAACCGGGTACTTCTGTCTAAGCGAAGGGAATCTCTGTCCTCCCTCCAAGACCCTGTACGAGCTACTTCACAGCCCCGTGAGAAATGTGTGTGTGAAAAACCACCCGCCCAATAATCGGCCAGTTATTTTGACCACTTGCCTGAGGCTGAGGCTCGATGACAGAGCCACGGCTGCCTCCTCCGGAGCGCCTTCCCCTGGGATAGCCAACACCGCTGGTCCACTCCGCGCCTCCTCATCACTGGTTCGGTTCCCCTCACTTGTCTCTGCCGGGTTTCCCTGTCCCACTCCCGGATGAACGTCTCTTCCTCGACTGCTGAACGCCTCCTTCTCTTCACCTTGCGAACCTTTATGTACTTCCGGGTTTGGCTGAGGTCCTGGGTTCTGCCCCTCCACAGACGTCGAACACACGTTTGCGGTACCCCTGGGGCACCTGTAGTCCCCTTCAAAGGGCGCCCTGTCACAGTGTCCTTAATAGAATTGAAACTTACCTTCCGTTGTTAGGCAAAATTTCATTCCTATGGGGTTGACACTATATCCCTAATTAATGTATTTCCTGTACACTAACTTTGAAAAGATTCTTATCAAATTTACGCCTAGCTGGAATCTTAATCAGGCCGAGTAGACCATTTACCAAATTACAGCACTCCTTACTAAATGCAAACCGCAAAACCAAGGTGCCCAAGATGAACAGTCAGTACCTTGCAAAACACTGTGGGGCAGATTTACGAGCCCCTTGCGCCTCATTTACGGCACAGTTGCGTCACTTTTGTGAAGCAGCGGCGGCGCAAATCCTGCGCCATGGTGCGGGGTACTTACAATGTGGCGCATCCGGGAGATGCGTCACGTTGTAAAGCCCTGCGCCACATGTAGGCGTTCCTGCGCAGGGGGGGTGTTCTGGCACAGGAACGCCTCCTAAAAGTGGCTGAGTGAAATCTACAAGATTTCACTCAGTCACTTTTCGGCCCATGCTGCGTCAAAACTCTGCGCCTGCCTGAAGCAGGCGTAAGGATTGACGCAGCATTAACAAGGTAGGACCCCCCAGGGCATAGCTGGAGCTGCGTCGCGCTTGAGACGCAACTCCAGCAGTGCGCCATTTTTACGGCACAGATGCGTCACACATCTGTGCCGTTTTTGCCCCATGGTGCGCCGCATTGTAAATGCGGCGCATCCATGGCGGCGAAGCTGTGGCGCACAATAACTGGCGCGTCCCTGTTGATATGCAAGGATGCGCCAGTTATTGTAAATATGCCGCTGTGTATTTTTTAATTAACTGTGAGTCTTAAACTTGAAGATTGAAATGAAAAAAAATCAAAGAAAGAAGAAAGGGAGGAGGATTTTATATAGGAAGGAGGAGCCCACATACATCCAAAGCAAGGAGTAAGGGAGTCAGAATGCAGGGTTGGTTAGCCACTGGGCATTTACCTCCATCATTCTGCTTTGTGCCGACTGGAATAGTTGATGATTTGTTGTGCAAGGGCTCCTCGGGTAGAAACATGATGGTTTCACCAAACAGTGGCGTAGCTAGAGCTTCTGGCGCCCGGGGCTATCCCTCAGATTGCCACCCATGGCCAGTAGCAAGGGGCGGGCGGGGCTGGAGAAAAAGGACGGCGAGCAGCGGGGGTGGATTGGCAGGGTTTAAGTTACGACACCACTCTCTACTCCACTGCAGGTGAAAGCAAAGGTCAAAGCTGAGTTTGCTGCGTGCGTCCACCCACTATTTTCTCAAGGTGAACACCATTCACCCTGCCAAGAAGTTGGGCCACACAGAAATATGCTGAACTTGTCCTGGTATTATTTTCAGACTCCTGTACAAGTTACACTAATTATGAGATCCTCCGCTGGCTTCTTGTGAGGCATAAAAGACCCTATTGATTGTACACCGTTCTATCTTCTCTTTCTCTCCTCTTTGTATCAGGGATACACTTTAATAATACAGCCAAATATTAACTTTGCACGCCACAAATAAAAATGTGCTGAATGTCCTCAGGAATAAAATAGCTTCCTTTTGGGACAGGGCCTTCTAATTTGCATTGGCTAGAGAATGACCTTCTCCTATTGTGCATAAAAAAAAACGTAAGACTTGTATGTAATCTGTATTTTATCATTTTGATCTATAATTCTCTAAGATTTTCCTTGTTTTTATTACACTGTTTTTTCTATTAAGTTGTTCTATAGTGCCAGGAATCCAAGGTATACATGCTTGTATTAATAAACCATAGCAGCATAACATCAAATGTGAACTGAGCTCTCGGAGAGCTGTCAGCTGCTATTTGCTCTCCCAATTCTCAGCTCGCAGTTTTGAACTGAGCACAAAGAGAACTGTGAACAGTTCACAGCTCACTGAGTGCTCAGTTCACAATTGCAATAAGCGTTTTGAAAGAGCTATGGGTTGTTCTCAGCTGAGGGAATCCTGAGGTGGTCATGAGGGAGAGCCCAAGAAGTGTCACTTGCATGATACTCCCACCTCAGAAACCTCCAATTCCCATCAAAGAGACATTTCAAAGAAATATACTCTATTTTGAGAGCGATAACATTTAGAAAGGGATTTGGAAAGAAAATAATGTGTATTAATGAGCCCTTGTAAGACTAAGGAGAGATAAAGGAGAGCCCTGAAGCAGGCCTGGCATATAAGTAACAATCGGGCGTGCAGAGGCCCACCCGAATGTATCCTTGGCCCACCCGAATAAATATTCCTGTAACAGGGCCTGTTGGGAAGAAGCACTGTGCGGCAACACGTATGTCATGGGTTCAAATACCGGTAAGGTGGGCAAATCGTTTGAATCTGGGCAGAAGTAACTATCATTCAAGCGCCTTGGGACAATTTTCTGTTTGTGCGCGATATGACGACAGAACATTTACGGTCACCCAAAAGGTGACTAAACATGGAGCCGAAAAACAATTTCATCCACACACTTTTGCGAACAGTCCCCTCTAACCCAGGATAAAAGAGTATCGCGCACCACAAGGAGAAGCCCTTGCGTATTCCCGCCATTCTACGTTCCACTCCATCCGTTCAGTGGAGAATGGTTTGATTTCTCACAAAAAGTATGCACCGTTATCGCCATTGGCTAAATCTGTGACTTGAGCAACACCTCTAGGCTATGTTCAAATTATGACTACGACTGCCATGATTCCAAGCACAAGTTCAAGTGATATGGTCAAATGCTATGTGGCCACACTTCCAGCTTGTCTTGCCTTTTTGGCCGCATTCTAGGAATTGTAGTTGCGTTTTAAACATTGAAAGTATGTGCCAAAAATATTATCTTAATAGCCAAAACTGGTTGGCGGTGTTGCACATGACAGGCACTAGTTGGTACATATACATTTGTACTCTAATAATTTAAAATTTATAACGCCGTACATAACAAGTGTTATTAGTGCACTAGTCAATAAGGAACTCGATTTATCGACCCAGAAGTAAATATAGTGTGGACCCCGACGTGATTAATACTAATCAGCTGCTGATAATACAGACGAGCAGAGAATTGTAGCGCGCTGCAATGATGCATTTTACTCAGATAATGTGCGGAGGGCCTGCATTTGTGCAAACATTGATCAGATCAAATGCTCCTTTGGACAAGTTTTGCTGTTTGCTTTTAAGGGAATGGCTCAAGGGGGTTGCTCGTGTCAATATTATATCAACTGATGAACCAGGGTAAAAAGGGATAACGAATAAATTCCAAGATGCAACCTATGTTCATAAACCATTTTATGCGAAGGTTTTTCAGAAATAAAAACAGAACACAAAATAACAAAACAAAAACTGATTATAAAATTATAGGAAAGAAGGAGAGAAAATATATTGGTTACATTTCTTGTTACGCAAACAAGGCAAATCAGAGAAAATTCAGTATGCCCCACATGCAAAAACCTGTGCGTGCTATGGACTGCTATAACGCCTGGTTGCTCAAACGCTTGAACGCCATTGGCGACGAGGCAGTCACCCACTCTGCTGTTCACATACAGTGGAAGAGCTGCGCGCTCAACAGACATCCAATGAAAGCACTTCTTACCCAGTAACACTGTGGTTAAGGGAAAGGAAACAGACCGGACATCCGACCCGTGTGAAATGCAGACAGTGTCTGCAACAGATCTGCATTTCCCGGCACGAGACTCCTCCACTCAGAAGAGAGCGCACGTGGTGGTGTGCGGCATGCGCGATAGTGTGCATCACCGCTGCAGCACGGGGCTGGCCAAAAATTATGCCCAGGGCCGTCATTGGTAGCGCTTGATGCTCGCTACAAGATTGATGGCCCTGGGACCACATAAACAGGACGCCGGCGCTGCACCACCACTAAGTTAGGTGGAGGTGGTGCAGAATTTTGTGTGGTGCGGCATTTGGGTGCAAGCAGGTGCGCTTGTACTTACAGTTACACGTGTGGTGTACTGGCTGCTCAGCGACAGCACCAGTGCCACGCAGCTGCCGCTGGCCACCACGAAAATAGTGCTACGCCACTGATTTCACTGCGCCACTTCTACAACTTGACTGCATCACAATCCTTCCGTCTGCTTCAAGCAGGCGTAAGGACTGACGCAGGGCCTTTCACGTGGGACTCGCCCATGGGCAAGGGCACATTGCTAGAGTTGCCTCAAGTTTCTGGCACACTCCAGCAATACGTCATTACTGTGCCAACAGATACGTCAGGATTCCTGACGTATCTGTTGACTCCCTGGGACATGGAGCTCCATACAGTAAATACGACGCATCCACGGTGTTGCAAGGAGGGCGCAATGAAAAGTGTTGCATCGCTGTTTTTAACCAGCGATGCCACACTTTTCATAAACAAGGCCCTAAATTATTATCAATGGTTGTTTACAAAATGTACCTAGAAATGCTGCCTTTGTCACAGCTTTCCCCAAAGGAGTGCTTAGGGGGAGCACACAATACCACGTCTAATTACATTCATGTGTGTTTACTTTTCAGCAGTTTTATTGGAGAGCATTTAACACATATTTACTGAAAGTAGCAGTGTCCCTTGCTCACTGTGCTTTAAAATGTGCCATTTCCAATATATTATTACAAACAGTTGTAAATATAGAATAATAACAGTTAAAAAAAATACTGCAAAATGTGCAACATTCTTTTAAATCTCACCATATTATGTCTTTCATTAAAAGATATTGTGAGGGATCGAAACCCATGCCCATCACGGAGACCCAAGTGTTGTTATTGGGGATCGTGCCCCCCCAAAACACCTACCTCCGGCTACGGGCTGTTTCTGCACTATATTCCCCTCTGTCTGCACCATCTCCATCTCCATCTCTGCCTGCACCATCTCACCATTTGCATGCACCATCTCGCCCTCTGCCTGCACCATCTCGCCCTCTGCCTGCACCATATAACTCTGTCTGCACCATCTCACCCTCTGCCTGCGCCATCTCACCCTCTGCCTGCGCCATCTTACCCCCTGTCCGCACCATCTCTCTTTGCCTGCAGAAATCTCCCCCTCTGCCTGCACCATATAACTCTCTGACTGCATCATCTCATTGCACCTTTGCCTGCACCATCTCCCCCTCTGCCTTCACCACCTCCCCTCTGCCTGCACCATCTCACTCTCTGCCTGCACCATCCCACTCTCTGCCTGCACCATCTCTCCCTCTGCCTGCACCATCTCTCCCTCTGCCTGCACCATCTCACTCTCTGCCTGCACCATCTCACCCTCTGCCTGCACCATCTCACCCTCTGTCTGCGTCACATCACCCTCTGTCTGCACCACATCATCCTCTGCCTGCACCATCTCCCCTTTGCTTGCACCATCTTCCCCTCTGCTGGCAGCATCTCCCGCTTGCCTGCGCCACATTACCCTCTGCCTGCATCATCTCACTCTTGGCCTGTACCATCTCTCCCTCTGCTGGCACCATTTCACCCTCTTCCTGCACCAAGTCCCCCTTCCCTGCACCATCTCGCCCTCTGAGGGCACCGTGTCACCCTCTGTCTGCACCAACCCCCCTGTGCCTGCACCATCTCACCCTCTGCACATCTTCCCCTCTGTCTGCACCATTGAACCCTCTGTCTGCACCATCTCTCCCTCTGCCTGCACCATCTAACCCTCTGCACATCTAGCCTCTGCCTGCACCATGTTCCCCTCTGCCTGTCCTGTCTCGCCCTCTGCCTGCACCATCTCACCCCCTGCACATCTCCCCCTCTGCGTGCACCATCTCCCCCTCTGCCTGCACCGCCTCCCCTTGTGTCTGCTTCTCTTGTAACCCTTTCCTTATTCCCTTCTATCCACCCCCACCGATGCTTTCTGTCTCCCAGTTCACAGCTCTTCTCAATGTGACGGAAAATAAACTCTGGTGAAATGTGCTTTGAATTCGTGCACGCGACACTAAATGAAAAGTTTAAATAAACAGAGAAGACACACTCACCCTCACCTTCACTCTGCCTTCGAACACACCGCAGGGACTGGGGAGGGCTGGTCAGGCTGGGAGCAGGAAGAGTCTAAAACGAGGGGGTTTATGGAGAAGGGAAAGATAGGCATGTACCTTTGCTTGCAGTAGACACCGCGGGGCTGGCCACAAATTGTACCCAGTGCCGTCATTGGTAGCGCTTTACGCTCGCTACAAGATTGACGGCCCTGGGACCCACATAAACAGTAAGCCGGGCCCGGCGCCGCACCACCACTATGTTAGGTGGAGCAGCATTTTGTGTGGTGCGGCATTTGGGTGCAAGCAGGTGCGTTTGCACGTACAGTAACACGTGTGGTGTACTGGCTGCTCAGTGACAGCACCAGTGCCACGCAGCTGCCGCTGGCCGCCCCGAAAATAGTGCTGCCTGGGGCAGACCGCCCCCACCGCCCCCCCCCCCCCTAGCTACGCCATTGTCACCAACTCTGAATAGAGCAGGCAGACTGTCAGTTTAGTGCTTGTCGAATACGGAGTACCCCATATGCCACACCCAGAATAACCTCCTACACCTTTCATGTCAATTTTCTTGCGGAATCTGTTTGGACCTGCAGGGGAGAGGTTAAAAAGTTTGCACTAAGCATTACATTTCCCATAGGAATCACTTTTTTCTGCTACAGCAGAAACTGCTGCATGGATATCTCCAAAATTTAGCATGAAAGTAGAACTTTACTCAGTAGACAGACTTTTCTAGTTTGGAGTAAATCCATTCTATAGTTTTTTAGGTAGTCGTATTATAAAAATGTGTTTGATGGGCTTCCGAAGTCTAATCAGTTAAAATATCAAGAATGTTAGTTTGTGGACAGGTCTGCAGACCTAAGTTTTGAAAAAGAAACACATCATTTTGCATCATCCATGTGCAGTGAGTTCAGTGGCATGTGCTCATTCCCATGCGGCCAGAGCCCACTGTTTGTGCCAGAAGGTAGCATATATGATGATCAGAGGCTCAGTAGCTGTTGTGCTAAATTACATGCACTGTGGCTTCCATATAATGTGGCGGGACTCTTGCCCTATACCCGAAAAACTGCTGTGCACAACTGAAATGTGAATGTGTATTCTGTGGCAAAGCCAAAAGGCATGCACAGCTGAGTCTGTGGCACAAGATCTGCACCTAGAGCTTGCTGTGCATGGTCAATAACCGTCAGCATTGTCGCTTTCGGAGGGATGCTGACTTAGAGACCCCCAGGACCAAGGCTTCAAGAATTAAAACAGGTGCTAGAACCATTTATAGCAGAGAACTGGTTGACTATCATGGGGGACTTTAATTTTCACCTAGAGGAGAGAGGTAACCAAGATTCTAATGCTCTTTTAGAGATTTTCTCTAGCATCGGTCTGCAGCAACTAATAATGGCTCTAACTCACAAAGCGGGACACACATTGGACAGAATCTTCTCCAATGATCTAAGAATTACCTGTCAAAATACCATACCTATTTGTTGGTCCGATCATAGTGTAGTGTCTTTCGATTTTTCCCTCCCATCTATAGCTGTTGACCATAGAACTCCTCACCCCCGAACACATCTAGAAGCTGGAAAGGAGTCTCGGCTGAGGCCCTAGCAAACACTTTAAATAATATTCCCTGCATAATCCAAGAGGATCCCGATCTTGGGGCTGCGGCCTTTGCGACTTGGCTGGAATCTGCAGCTGATATACTGGCCCCTTTGAAGACACATACCCGTAAAAAATTTCGTCCCTCGGCCCCTTGGTATAATGATAGACTCACTGTTAAAACAAGCCTGTCGTCGTTCTGAGTGAGCCTGGAGAAAAACCCTAGAGGAACAAGAAAGAATGCTATACAAATCAAGTATTAAGGAATACAAGCTTGTACTGGTGGAAAAAAAATCCAAATATTTTACATATAAAATTGAAAATTCATCTTCCACTAAAGAATTATTAAAGCTATTACAACAGCTCTCGACCTCTCAACTCACAGCAGAACCAGAGATCTCACAAGCTATTTGCGATCAACTGGCCACTTTCTTTCAATCTAAAATTATGGACATTTACAACGGCTTTGATCCAAACGCTGTACCGTCCACTAAAACATCTGTATCCAGCAGGCTTACCTATGGGGCGCCATCAAATCCCTGTATTGAGAACAGAGGTCTCTCAAAATCTCTGATCTTTCGCCTCTACTTGTTGTACAATATCTCCTGAGAACACATGCAGGATCACCCATGGATGCTTGTCCACCAGCAGTTTTCCATATGGCAGCGAACCCCATAGCAGAGCCCCTTTGTAAGCTCACAAATAATTTGATTATATCCAAAACATATCCGCTTAGCTAGAAACAAGCCATTATTAGGCCTCTCCAAAAAAAAACTAATTGAGATCCTGGGGACTGTGAGAATTATCTTCCCATATCCCTGTTTCCAGTTCCTGCAAAAATCCTGGAGCTGCATCTCAATAATCAGCTGATGGAAACTGCTGAACAACAATTATGGCTTAATGATTCTCAGCTCGGATTCAGGAAACACCATGGGACGGAAACGGCTCTAATATCTGCCACTGATTACATCAGGTGCACTGTGGATGAGGACAGGGGATGGTGCTGATTCTCTTGGATCTGTCAGAAGCATTTGATACCATCTCACCTATATTGCTGCAGGACAGACTCCAGAGCTTGGTGTCTCTCATCAAGCACTAGCCCCCCTCCTGTCTTCATTTTTGACAGGTAGATCTCAAAGTGTAAAATTACAGCATTTTCACTCGGATTCCTTCGTTCTACCTTGTGCGGCAGGGATCTTCTCCTAAGCCCCACACTTTTTAATCTATATGTGGCACCTCTGGCAATCGTGATTCACTCATTTGGATTGGAGGTAGTGTCATATGCTGATGACAAACAGATCATGGTGACTATCCCCCAAAGGCTCAAGTTCAATGTCAGAAAACATCCTCGGGTGCATGACTAAAGTGGTAGTGTGGATGTCTGGTAACTTCTTGAAGCTTAATGCGGAGAAAACAGAAGTGATGATATTCGGATCAGGGACACTAAAGCGGAACAACAAGTGTTGGCTCCAATCCTTAGGATGCTGTCCAGTCCCGAGCAAGAAGGCTAAGAACCTTGGAGTTCTGATGGATACAGAACTTAATTTTAATATTCAAACAAACCGTACCGTCTCTACATGTACCTGGATCATAAGGATGCTCAAAAAAATCTTCCCTCTTACTCAACGACCAGCACGAATACAGGTATCACTGGCCTTGTTAATGTCCAGACTCGATAACTGTAATTCACTATACTTGGAAGCCACTAAGAATGTGCAGTACAAACTTCAGGTGCGGCAGAATGCATTGGCGAGACTTGTTCTGGACATTCCCAGAAAACAATCTGCCAGGAAGGGACTAGAATACCTACACTGGCTTCCTATCAAAAAACGTATCAGCTTTAAGTCACTCTGCATGTACAAAAGTCACTCGGTCTTCGTTACCCATCAAGATTAAAGACGATGTTCAGCTGGCCCTCCGCCAGTGCTTCAAATTTGACTGTTGGTACCAAGAACCAAAAAGAGGAAATGGGGGGACAGAGCATTCTTGGTGGCAGCTAGCAAAATGTGGAACTCCCTTCCTCTCGCCCTTAGGGCCATTTCACTTCTTCTACCATTCAGAAAAGCTCTTAAAACCTGGCTTTTCTCGGCCTAGCATCTTTCTGGGGCAATTTCTTTTTCATTCTTCTTCTGGACGCCGGTCTTCAGCGCCTTGATGCCTTAGGATGATTGTTGCGTTTTACAAATTGCAAATCAAATCAAAATCAAATCACCAGAGTTGGTGAGCTGAAGGTCACATATAGTGATTTGGTGAAACAGGGATGGGGCAAGAGCTGATCACAGGTCAGCCTCAGTAACCAGAAACTGCAAACCAACTAACCTTATCAAAGTATTTTCAGTGCAAAAAAACATAAACTCCCACTTGTAAAAAATGCATTAATGGACCATGTATGGGGAATATTTGGTTGCCTCTCTCTTCCGGAGATGTACATTTGAAGATTCAGGCTTTTATTAGATGCTATGGAGTGCCTCGACTTTTAATACTTTGATTTTATAGCTTCCGCTATGTTTCCACCCGTTAGTATAATCGGGCTATGAACTCATAGTCCCTTTATAAACTGGAAAAAGGAACACATTTTTATGGAATCTGATTACTGCATAAAACAATGTTAGTTCAGACCGCATGTTGAGACGAAATAACCCTTGCACACAGATATCTCCCTTTGAAAGTGTAATACCACTAGTCTATAGCGAATTTCAAGATGTAAAAGCAGCTAACAAACTTCCACCACATCGCATGTATGATTTTGCTATTGACTTGAAGCCACAGTCTACAATCCCCATTGAATCTGCACTCTGACACCAAAGGAAAAAACTTATCAAAGGAATTTAAATACCATTCATTCTCTACAACAGTGGTGTTAATCTTTTTCATTCCCAAACGTGATGGTGTATCTTTTCCCTGGATGGACTATGGAGAACTCAATAGATCCCGTTCAGAAACCGGCATGCGCGTCTTTCCCGAGTCTGTTATAAAAGACTGCCACTGTGGACTCATCAGTCCATTTTGCTTCAGTGCAAAGCTGTTGAAAGTAACTGATATACAGCACTAATTCCTGATGTGCCTTGCAAAGAGTAAGTTATCCTGAATGAGCTGACTGTTCGGTTTGTCTTTGATCAAAAACTTGTTCAAAGTGATTAAAGAACTGTTGTAAATAGGAAGTTCATGGCTATTCTTTCTCTTGGCCATCTTTAACGGTATTCTGTTCCACATCAAAGAAGTGAACTCCTGCAGCACCTTTTCCAGTACTTTACCTACAACGTTTAAGCATTTGAATTATCTGCATCATTCCACCGTTGCACACCATTATACAAAATATTTGAATACCATTGATCTGCCTTACAGCAAATACTGAAATTTACAACTATTAGAAATGGTGAAATTATATTGTTGCGAGCAATATAAAGGCAAGACATTATTGGTATTATTATTCTTATTATTTATTATTATTATTTTGATTAATATTTAATGGTTGCCCTGGTGACATTTTTCAGATGTTATTTCTAGGGTTTTCTCCTTATAATGCAAGTGTTATCAAAGGGCCTTGATATCCATATGCCATCTTGAACACTCTGGAACCTATTCACAAAGTTAAATTTGGTTGTTACTGTATAGTAAATTCAGTCATAAACCTATGTTGATGACCAAGTTTCTTATTCATACCTGCCAGGAATTCACAAAGAGATTCTTGACAGGAGTTAAGGGATTTATAAGGGCAGAAATCTCCACCACGTGTGCGGAGATCCAAGCACTCCACTTAGGAGGGAAGAATTGGGTGTTCCAAGACATGGGTGCCAATTACGACCCGGTAAAAAAATGGCCCGTACGACTCGTATCCGGTCGTTTTACCGTACGAATCGTACAAGTGCCGTACAAACTGCCAATTACGATTCGCATGGGAAAAAGACCATACGAATCGCATTGGGAATAATTCCCCACACGTCCTCGGGTCGGAAAATGTGTCCGACACGTCCCCGGACGATTTACCGTACAAATGTGAAAAGTGAAGTCCGACCGCGGAATCACGATCCATCCCGTGCGTCCGATGTTACAACCGTATGGAAAAAACACAGTCCGCACCGAACTCCCATAGCAACCATGGCGACATGTGCCCGCATACACGCCGAACACCCCCCCAGCCCCCGTACGTTCGAGTCGTACCCCCGTGTATGTACACCCGTGTACGTGTCGTACCCCCCGTGTATGTACACCCGTGTACGTTAGAGTCGTACCCCCACCCGTGTATGTACACCCGTGTACGTGTCGTACCCCCCGTGTATGTACACCCGTGTACGTTCGAGTCGTACCCCCACCCGTGTATGTACACCCGTGTACGTGTCGTACCCCCGTGTATGTACACCCGTGTACGTTAGAGTCGTACCCCCACCCGTGTATGTACACCCGTGTACGTGTCGTACCCCCCGTGTATGTACACCCGTGTACGTGTCACACCCCCTGTGTATGTACACCCGTGTACGTTCGAGTCATACCCCCACCCATGTATGTACACCCGTGTACGTGTCGTACCCCCGTGTATGTACACCCGTGTATGTGTCGCACCCCCCCGTGTATGTACACCCGTGTACATTCGAGTCGTACCCCCACCCGTGTATGTACACCCGTGTACGTGTCGTACCCCCGTGTATGTACACCCGTGTACGTTCGAGTCGTACCCCCACCCATGTATGTACACCCGTGTACGTGTCGTACCCCCGTGTATGTACACCCGTGTACGTGTCGCACCCCCCATGTATGTACACCCGTGTACGTTCGAGTCGTACCCCCACCCGTGTATGTACACCCGTGTACGTGTCGTACCCCCGTGTATGTACACCCGTGTACGTTCGAGTCGTACCCCCACCCATGTATGTACACCCATGTACGCGTCGTACCCCCGTGTATGTACACCCGTGTACGTTCGAGTCGTACCCCCACCCGTGTATGTACACCCGTGTATGTGTCGTACCCCCCGTGTATGTACACCCGTGTACGTGTCGCACCCCCCGTGTATGTACACCCGTGTACGTTTGAGTCGTACCCCCACCCGTGTATGTACACCCGTGTACGTGTCGTACCCCCCGTATATGTACACCCGTGTACGTTAGAGTCGTACCCCCACCCGTGTATGTACACCCGTGTACGTGTCGCACCCCCCGTGTATGTACACCCGTGTTCGTTCGAGTCGTACCCCCCGTGTATGTACACCCGTGTACGTTCGAGTCATACCCCCACCCGTGTATGTACACCCGTGTACGTGTCGTACCCCCATGTATGTACACCCGTGTACGTGTCGCACCCCCTGTGTATGTACACCCGTGTATGTTCGAGTCGTACCCCCCGTGTATGTACACCCGTGTACGTTCGAGTCGTACCCCCACCCGTGTATGTACACCCGTGTACGTTCGAGTCGTACCCCCACCCGTGTATGTACACCCGTGTACGTGTCGCACCCCCGTGTATGTACACCCGTGTACGTTAGAGTCGTACCCCCACCCGTGTATGTACACCCGTGTACGTGTCGTACCCCCCATGTATGTACGAACCGTACCCTCACCCGCAGACGTATGGAGCGTACCCCAGGCCCCAACACCTTCACACAACATCGTGCATGTACGAGTCGTACAAAGCCAGACACAAGGACAGCACTGTACAACAAAATGCCCGAAGTACACACCGTACACACGTTAAAAACGCACGTACACAACCAGGACAAAGTAAAACAACACAAGAATACACCATTTGAATGGCACAAAGCCACTAAACATGTCCAACAAGCTCAAAAACAACACAATCACTGACCTGCAACTGCCAAAATCCAAAACAGAGGCCCAAAACACAACCACTCCTTATAACACACCCACCCAAAGTTCAAACACAGCCACACCCACCAATGGACCAATAAAAAGTGCCCACACACACAAACCATGAGCCTTTGCAACAGACTCACTGCTGCCAGACCCCACAGACAACCTACAGCACCATACTAGAAGCATTACCACACCTTACACTTGCACACCTTCACACACACACCTTCACAAACACCCCCACATCACATTCACACACACACACACCTGCACAACCACACCACAAACCCACAACCATCCACACCCCCCCCACCATCCACACCCACACCCCTCACCCCTCACCATGCCCACTAACAAGAATCCAAAGTTCACTAGCCGAGAGTTGGAGGTCCTTGTCGATGAAATCCTCAGAGTTGAGCCACACCTCTTTGGAACATTGGTCAGACAGACCAGCATTTCAGAAAAAACAGCCATGTGGCAGACCATCGTCGATGCTGTGAATGCTGTTGCGGACACCAGAAGGACCAGGCATGTATGCCAAGCCAGGTGGTACGATCTGCGGAGGAGGGCCCGAGCCAAAATGACGGACGAACACAACCAGGCCAACGTCACTGGAGGAGGGCCGCCCCGCAGACGCGTACAATACCATCCCTGGGAGGAGAGGGTGATGGCCATACTGCCGGTGGTGGCAGTGGACGGATTAGACGGACTCCGAGACCCGGGTGAGTACACAAACAACTCACCTCACATGGGGGGGAACGTCATCCACAACCAAACTCACAAACAGGCACGCAACCACCCCAAGATATCGCATGACTCAACCACACTCCATGAACACGCACATGCCACTGGCGCCACCATGCCCCATGCACCCAGCTGGATAATGTCAAGTCACAGGCCACAGAAAACACCAACACATGACACGGTAAGCCAGATGGCGGGAGTGTGGGCCCAAAAAATCACATAGTGCAAATCAGAAGCAAATCAGAAGCAGACAACAATGCCCCCTGCCCATATGGCCTAGGTCACAGCCAGACAAACAGTGTGTCCCCACACAGGAAAGACTCGCCTGCAAATGGCGGCACGTTCTTGCACATGACAGCAGCTAATGAACAGCCAACACTGTGAAAGAGTGGCAGCACACACCACCACAGCAGCAGTGCAGACAGACACACTACACCCAATAGGTGCCTGGAGATCAGAAACAAACTCACATCAACAATCCAAGGGCCATTCAAAGATCTGCTAACAGTGTGTGCCCAGGAAGCTGGGCTGAGGTGACAGAGGGTGACACACAGAGGGAGGGAGAGGGGGACAGAGAGGGAGGGAGACAGAGGTGGACACAGGGAGACAGACAGAGGGAGGGAGGAGGGTGACAGAGGGAGGGAGAAAGGGAGACAGAGGGAGACGGACAGAGGGAGGAGGTTGACAGAGGGAGATGGACAGAGGGAGGAGGCTGACAGAGGGAGGGAGAAAGGGAGACAGAGGGAGTCGGACAGAGGGAGGAGGCAGACACACGGAGGGAGGGAGAGGGGGACAGAGAGGGAGGGAGACACAGGGAGACGGACAGAGGGAGGAGGCTGACACACAGAGGGAGGGAGAGGGGGACAGAGAGGGAGTGAGAAAGGGACACACAGGGAGAGCAAATCAGCCTTGTGGGGTGTAGGAATGTCTGCTCGTCAGCAGGTGGACTGCGTGCATGTAGACAAGGGTGGCCAGTGCCAGAACCCCCCCTCTTCTCCATGGCTAAACACAGGGCCATGTCACAACCTGTGCACGAGCACAACGACAGCTACCTGCATTATCTAAGTGTGTGGAACCACTCCATGTGCCCACGTACAGTGCAACACGGAAGGCGCCAATGCATGGCTCGCCACACCTGCCCACTCCACTGCTGACTGCAGTCACAATTGACGCAGCAAGTAAGACTGTGCCACACATAGGTAAAGTCGCAAAAGCTGTGGCCAAGGGACATACCCATGTACAAGTGCACTGTGAGTGGAATGCAAGACATATCCAAATTCCCAGAGGAAATGTGCCAACTTAGAAACCAATGAAACATGGATGTTGCATGGAACAAAATTAACATTGTCTCTCTCACACACAGGTCAACGTCGTGGATCACCCCCCAACACTGGGGGGGAAGACTCACAGGACCCGGCTCGGCGGGATGACGGAGCCACCGGCAGCGACGACTCTCACCACTCTGTGGACGAACCCGACCCCGACCAACCTGGCCCCTCTGGTGTCCAACGACCTGCAGCACCAGCATCAGGTACAACTGGGCCAACCACCACCCCCACTCCTGCCACATCCCAGGAGACACCCAGGATCCCTGCCCCAACACCACAATGCAGCCAGGCTGGCCAGGAGGGACACGGTGTCCCGGGCACTCAGGAGGAGGCAGGCGACAACGCCAATGCCACCCCTCAGGGGTCCCGGAGACCCGATGTGCCCACAAGGGCAGGCCAGGTGCAAGTGGGCAGGGGTGGTGGGAGTGGAGGACGGCGGAGGCGCGAGCCTGACCTGTTGGCTGGGGAACCGGTATATTCCCATGTCCGTAACATCCTGGACACATACCGGCATGACACCACGGGCATGGCCCAGGTTGTGTCCATCCTCGAGGAGATCAAGACCCAGCAGGCCCAGCAACATGCGGAGCAACATGCCTGTCTACTGCGACACCAACGGCGGATGGAGGACAGACAGGCTGAGCTCGTGACGGTGTTCACGGGAATTCACAGTACACTCCGTCGGATGGCCGACAACATGGGCAACCCTCCCTGTGTCATCAGGCGTAGTACATCACCACCCACAGGGAGGGATCAGGAGGAGGAGGAGGAGACATCCGACGGAGCATCCCAAACATCGTCACGGCCTGCTTCTGAGGGTCCCCGCACCTGGCCCACTGGAGCAACAGCAGCACAGCAGCAAAAGACATTCTCTGCCACATGGACTTGCTGGTCACTGTCTGACCAATGTTGACAAAGACTGTGGCATGGACTCTGAGGAGTTCAAATGGCAAGGACACCAACTCCCCTAGTGAACTTTGGATTCCACACACCCGGAAAGCCCCTCATGTCATACCCCCCCCCGTACCCCAACCAAAATAAAAAGTCACACCATGAAGAGAAGATGCCTACTTATTGCATTATTACCTTACATGTGTCTTGTAAAGTATAACCATGCTTGAGTTCCCGTTTGACAAAAACCATCAACACCCTGGGGCCTGAGCCTGGCACAGGACACACATGGGTCACATTGTATTAGGCAAGACAGATATGGAGCACCATACACACCCGTGATGGGCCCAACCAGCTGAGGGGGTGGCCGCACAACCGTGCCGACAGACATATTGAGTACAGCGACAGCCATGCGCATAGGTCAGGGATCATGTGGAGTGTCCTGGGGGGCACCCAGGTATGTGTGGACAGGTGGCAGAACCATGTCCTGCAAGCTTGAGTCAGGTGGATGCAGAGAATGGTGGCCTGGCCAACGTTGGATGCATGGGGATGGCACGTGTCACAATACCCACACAGTCATGGACATCATGCACAATACACAGTCTAATCCCACACAAACAGCTTGCATCTTGCTACTCTACACATAGACACATAGCCACTATCACGGAAAACCATGCCAGACATGCCGTATGCCCCGTTGCAACACACCAGCATTGACTGAGAAGAGGCACCTTGGAGGCATAGGGACACCTTTATTAGTCATGTTTTCGGGATTGCAGAGGCAACTCGGAGTACACATGAACGGGTCATGTGGAGTAACATGTGGGTCCAACACTGGCACCCCCCTTCTGCAGCACAAATGCGTGATAGCCATGGAACTGGCACACAAGTGTCGGCTAACAGCTAAACACCCCCTGCTGCTCACGGAGAGACTGCCATACACCATTGATCCGCTGATGTGGAAGTCCAACACCATGTCAAGCCAATGCAAACCGTATGTGTCCGAGGGCAGTGTAACACACATTGATGCCATCATCACATTCCAGAATCCCATCACTGATGACTGTCAACAAGGCCGACCATCTATTCAGGTGTACCCAGCTGCATGTCATGTGTACCATGGTGATGCGACATGTCTGCAGAGGAACCAAACATCGACAGGGGCAGTGTGCACACATCAGAAACAACAGCCACACCCAATACACCCCTGATGCATCCCTTACCCTAAGGAGACTTCCAAACTTGTCCGTGCGTGTAACGCTGAGTCAGCACACGATGACGTGTCCATGAGGAATAGCAGTGCCACAACAATGCAACCAGCAGACGGCATGCGCAAGTACCTGGGGATGAGAGACACACAAGAAGTCAGCCACAAAAAGCACAGACACTTGCATGTGCATGTACTCGACACATGTAAGGATGACAACATGCCAGGTCACAATTATGACTGGGGAAATACACTCATCACTGGCACCATCACTCCAGTGTCACATCCACACACACCTCTGACTCACGTGGCATACATGCAGATGGACACACACATCGCAACACATGCCACACGTGGACCAATGCGTGCACACACAGACACTGGTACTCATCACTAAGCAAAGAAGTCGCGTATGAGCCGAGTCCGGATGTCCTCTTGCGGAACCACATCCTCCACATCACTAGCCCCATTGCCAAGACCTTCGTCCTCCACGAGTGGATGGTCCTGATCATCTTGATCCAGGATGAGTGGCACAGCTTTCTCAACTGCCATGTTGTGCAGCATGCAGCAGACCATGAAGATTTTGCAGACCTTCGCCGGGGCATATGGGAGGGCGCCACCGGTCTTGTGGAGGCACCGGAATCGGCTCTTCAGGAGGCCAAATGTCCTCTCGATCACTCGCCTTGTCCGGCCATGGGCGGTGTTGTAGCGGAGCTGGGCCGGCGTGATGGGGTTGCGGAGAGGTGTGATCAGCCATGGCATGTTGGGATAGCCAGCGCCCCCTACATGGAAAGCACATGGACATAAGTAGGACAGGAGAAGCGGTCGTGCTGGAAGTCTACGCAATATACAGGACAGACAGAGTGTACCCACCAACAACACATGCTCGTTCGTTGCGCAGCTGCGTCATCATTTCAGGCACCCTGCTACGCCTCATGATGTAGGCATCGTGTGCTGATCCTGGAAAACGAGCACAGACATGGGAAATCACCATGTTGGACAGACACACCACAAGGGCATTGATGGAGTGGTAGTTTTTGCGATTCCTGTACGCTACCTCCTGTGCCTGTGGTGGTACCAAAGCCACATGTGTCCCATCTATGGACCCAATGACATGGGGCATCCCTCCCAGGGCATAGAATCCACGCTTGACCCCAGTCAACATTTCAGGGGTTGGGAAATGGATGAATTCATCCAGGTGAAGCAACATGGCCTCTAAGAAAAAACACGGCGGGCTTAGTTTCTCTTACTTAGCACCACACACATGGAATTCCCTTCCTACTGAACTCAGACTTGAAATATCCTATCCTCACTTTAGATCTCTCCTCAAAACTCTCTTATTCGTTCAAGCCTACCAGTAACCTCTCGATCTAGTACGATATTGCAATAGCGCCATGAAACCTTTGGTGTACGTGCGCTCTAGAAGTTCATTTAACATAACATAACATAACAAGAAATCATGCAGCACACGGCAGAACATGCTCTGGGATATGCCACCAACATGAGCTATGGTATTTTGAAAGGTACGCGTGGCAAGAAAATGTAGGGCTGCCCTTACCTTCAGCTTGGGTGTCAGTGCCGTAGGATACCTGTGCAGCGGTTGCAGGTGTGGTGCCAGTCTCGCCGTCAACTCCAGAATCAACCGTTGGGGGAAGCGGTAGCACCGGATATAGTCATTCTCCCGCATGTCAGCCAAGTCTGGAATTGTTCGGGGAAGAGGCGGCGCCCTGCAGTAATTTGGAAGTGACAAGGAAGAGTGAGTGCACTACAACAACAATTTATATGTACTGAGCACATGTTCATCTGTCAATACACATATGCAACATACGGAGTCAGGTATGTGCCACATGCCCTGAACACGTATGGCTGGCAGGTGACACTCCTACCAAGACCCAGCTACACACGGAGATTGTGAACCTCCACATGCCATGGCATGGGATTAGCTGTGTCCCAGTGTAAGTGAACAGCCAGACGCACCACAGGAGTGACATGCATCCACACATCAGCAGAAGTAGGATGTCGATTGCGGAGACTGGTAGCGGAACACTAGAGCCACAGGTCACATGACAGTACACTAGGACAGCCCACACACTTTGCCATGAAGGTGTACATGTCATGACTCACCACACATTCATAGAGAGGATGCAGACAGGTCCTTGTTCCGCTACTCCGTGTCCCATGCATACATACGCACCTCACATCCGATACCACATGTGGCCTGGTGTGCGGAACAGTGTGCCATGTCCATCGACACACAGACACATGTTGGTTGCTGCAACAGCTGATGCTTTTGAGGGAGCTCCAACATCAATCTAATGGGAACCCCCCACACATACATGACATAGTCACATTGTGCACCGTGGGTAGTGACATGTCTGGTGTGGTAACCCCTGTAGCGGGCCTCAGGGGACACTTGCGTGTGTTGTTGACCGTGCCATGCCAGTGACGCTCATCCCAAGTGTGCATTACGACATGCACTCATGTCAAAGGAGTCAAGGGCATGCCTGGCACACATTGCACCGTCACACATTACATGTGTACACATCTCATCATACATCTGGTGCCTTCTCGACTCATGAGTAATGTGCCACATCACAGCCTTTCACACCTGTGCCCCACACATGTAGTACTGCCCAGACAATGCCTTGATGTCCATCCATGGACAAGTATGTCAGCCCTATTCCTTCCTGTGTGCTGGCTGACACCACTGTGATGTGTGAAAGGCACTGTACTTTCGCTAAGAGGGCCTGTGTACATTCCTGTATCACTATGGGAGTGCTGCCGTATGTGTACCCATAGTGATAGTGAGCGTACAGGCGTGTGTACGGTCCGTACCACCATGAGTACTCATACGCGAGAACACCCATAGTGATAGTGAGCGTACGCACGCGTGTACGGCCCGTCTCACTATGGGCGTTCTCGCGTATGCGTACTCATGGTGGTACGGACCGTACACACGCCTGTACGCTCACTATCACTATGAGTACGCATACGCGAGAACACCCATAGTGAGACGGGCCGTACACGCGTGCGTACGCTCACTATCACTATGGGTGTTCTCGCGTATGCGTACTCATGGTGGTACGGACCGTACACACGCCTGTACGCTCACTATCACTATGAGTACGCATACGCGAGAACACCCATAGTGAGACGGGCCGTACACGCTTACGCTCACTATCACTATGGGTGTTCTCGCGTATGCGTACTCATAGTGATAGTGAGCGTACAGGCGTGTGTACGGTCCGTACCACCATGAGTACGCATACGCGAGAACACCCATAGTGGTACGGACCATACACACGCCTGTACGGGCCGTTGCTATGCATTTGGGGTGCCCTAGGGCCCCGGAACGCACCGTACCTGTGTGTGAAGCTCCAAATTACATAGGGGACACATGAGGGACAAGTATAAATGCCTACATGCATGCTGGTTGTCATGGAGACCAAGTTTAAAGTTTGAATTTTTTCCGGTAGGTGCACAGCAGAAGTCAGTTGGAATGAATCTACTTTGTTGCAATGTGGTTCTGGAGTTGACATCATGCTCAAGAAAAAAACACAATAAGAACCCACTGACTGTGCTAGGTTTGAAGGGATTGGAGGAAACATAGGATGCAAATGTGAGTGACCAATCACTCTGTACTCCTGTGCATGAAACAGGCCAGCAAGGCAGATATAAGGCAGCCAGGTCCCATGAGGGAGCACTTGCCTGCACATCTTTGTATTCCGCGACCCAGCTGCTGCTACTGATTCCCTGGAACCATGTCAAGGTCTGTGGAGAGGTCACAGCCTTTCACCCTGGAGGAGAACCTGGCTTTGCTGGATGTGATCCTCCCACAGTACCCCATGCTGTATGGGCGACCAGGGTATCAGGTGAGTGCAGAGTCCACTGGCACAGACTGTGTCCCTTTTTTGTGACTGTGACTTCTGGCATTGTGTCCAGGTGTGGCACACATGCTATGTACTGTAGGGGGGGTCCCGGGGGGGGGGGGGAATGCCTGAAGTCTCCCAGCCAGTGCATGCTGTGGTGCATGTCTGCCGTCCTCACTTGCATTGTGTTTACTGTGACAATCACTGCATGGTGCATGCCACATTCTGCCTGTCTTGTCCTCCTGGGAATGTAGCCTCTACAGTCCTCATGTGATTATGTGGTCAGCCCAGTGTGACAGGTGACTGTACCCACAGATGTGTGTTAGTTCTGTGTACCTGTGCTGAGAGTGTCCACATGATGTGTTCGTACCCTGGACATCGGTGTGTGTGTAAGTCCCCTGTCATGTGGGTGGGTGCATATGTGGGGTGTGGCACCCGGGCTGCATGAGGGATGGATATACCCTGCCCATCTGATGTGAGCAGGGAGCAGTGCTGTGTGTCTGACGTGCAGAGCCAGCCCCACACCTGTGCGCCCCCCCGGCTAGTGGCACATGTGCAGAGTGAATTTTGTCGCAGCATTTGGCAATGGCAGGTGAATGTCCTGTGCCTGTGTGTGTCTGTGTACTCTGCTGCTGTAGCGTCAGTGGCCTGTGACTGCTTAGAGGTGCTGCACATTATCCTGGTGTACCTTGTGATGCACAGTGTGAGCCTGGATCATTGATTGTGTCGTTGAGCTCATTCCACCTGTGTACTTTCAATGGCACGTACTGCTTTTGCCCTTCCCCAGAGGATCATGTCCCTATGACAAAGGTGCAATGCGTTGGATGCATACTATGCCTTGTTGTAAACAGCACATTTGTTCTAATATGTCTCTCTGTGACATGTGCCTGGTGTATTGATGTAGTGTCACTTGTTCATCCTCACAGGTAGGCGCCTCTGCCAAGAAGCAGATATGGCTGACCGCCGTCAGTGCCGTGAGGAGTGCGGATGGTCGCAAGCGGCGCCTGTCCCAGGTGAGGAAACGCTGGCAGGATATCCGGTTCTGGACGCGGAGGATCGCACGGGTCATGCTGGTGGACTCACCTGAGACCCATAAGAACCGGGGGCGCCGCCGTCTGACCCACATCCACAAGCGTGTGCTGACGGTGGTATTTCCAGACTTGGAGAGGCGCTTACAGGAGAAGCAGCAGCAGGAAGGGGGTAGGTACATGTGTGTTTGTTGTGTGTCATCAGCATTTGTAAGTGCACAGTTGCATGGATTCACTGCCAGGGTTTAAAGGTGCTGTGCAGATCCAGTTACCCACAGTATAGCGTTGCTCTCCTGCCTCCCTTCCCCTCCTTGCAATGTGTTCCCTGGTCTGTGTGTAGTCACTCCTTCACAAGGTAATGTAGGCTGGCGCTTTCTCCACGTGAACTATGCCTGTAGCATCATGTGTGGGGGTGGTGTGTAACAGGTTTTGGGACCTTGCCTGTGCCCTGTCCAGTTCAGTACATGTGGGTTCCATGTCAGTTGGCACTGATGCTGAGTCCAGACATGGGAGTTAGTCTCTCAAGTGTCATGCCTTACAGCGCGCATGTCCTATGTTGTGGCCTGTGACATGATGTGCATGAGTGTGCGATACGCATAGTGCAGGGATGGTGGCGTGTGTTGCAGTCATTCCCATTCAGGACCATGGAGTTGTGTGGCCACTACTGTCCCCTGGGGCATATTTTCATAGGTGTCATGTGTGTCATCACAAAACGTGGACACTCTCAGTGTCTACAGCATAGGTTGTGCTCTGTGCCATTGTCCCCTGGCACCATGTATATTGACGTAAAATGTGGTACAAGTGTCCACTGTACAGCCTGACCTGATTTTCCTTGTTCATACTCATGGTGGCCAGTGCCTGTGTGTCTTGTTACAATCATCTGATGATGACCATTTGTACATGATTACTTGGACAGGCGCACCTTGGGTACTTTGCGTCCAATCTTGCATTTATGCAGCCCCTGTGTATTTCACCCAGACTAAGAGATGTAAGTGCTTCCTGTGTCTCAACAAATTGTCTCATGTAGGGGGTGGTTGGTGCGGGCAAAGCCTACATGTCAAAACCTGAAATCTCCTTGCTAGGTCTGGCCAGTGTGTGATGTTTGTCTGGACATACACTCAAGGTGCAGTGAGCCAGTCATGGTGGGCATGTTTTCAGTATTACCTATGCAGCATGTGCCTCAAGTTCATGGATATGGTCCCTGCTCATCCCTATTTTCGGCAACGCTGTGTGGTGCAGATGCAGTGCTGGATTGTCCGCAGGGCCTGGCTCCTATGTCAAACTCCATTTCATGTCATTTGCAATTGTTTCATGCTCTCCATGGATTTTCAGTGGCATGGTGAGTCAACCAACTGTGTGTTGCATGCCCTACATCTGTACCTTGTTTTGTAGATGTTACTGATCTTTCTTTTCAGGCTATGCACTGTAACCTATGTAGATTGGACTCATGTGACATATGTATACAGGTGTGTGATTAATTGCTGTCTCTTCACCTTGCCCACAGCATCGTCGGGGGACACGGAGGGAGACATGAGCACAGACGGAGCGGAGGGACTGAGCACCAGTGCCAGCGTTGACATCGTGGCTGGCACATTGAGTGGTACTGAGGCAGAGTAGAGTGAGGCCGAGGACCTGTCCACTGGCACGACTGAATATGAAGCTGACGGGTCCGAGGATGATCTCTCCGAGTGGGCGGAGGCTGCACCACCAGCTGACAGCGGCACAACATCGCACCCCGCCCCCTCCATTGCCATCAGCCGCCTCCCACTTGCTCGTGTCCCTTCCCAGCGTGCCCGGTCACCACATGTCTCCTTCCTGCCAGGCACCGCACCCCCTGCCCCTGTCTCCACTGCTGCCGCCAATGCCGAGTCTGTGGACATCCAGCGGCAGTTGCAGATTGGTCAGGCTGCGATCCTTAATGTCCTCCATGGCCACAGCCAAGTGCTGCACAACATGGAGGCATACTTGGAGGGCATATTTTCATCGCAGGCTGACCAACGCCAGTTGCTGAGGTCCATAGACTCGACACTGACTGCAGCAGTGGGTCTCCTGCAGTGCTACGTCCCACCCACTACCCCTGCCCCATCCACACTTCCCACTCCCATGCCTGTCCCACGTACACCCAGACGTCAGCATGCACCCACCACAACAGACACAGGCACCACACCAGCAGGGAAGGTCATACGCACACCTCCTGGCACACACACACAGGGTGAAGTAGGCACACCCACTGGGTCGGGGGGCAAACGTAAGTCATGCAGCCAGAGTGGGAGTCCGCATTCCACCCAATCCACTCCCTCCAAATCCCCTCCCTTCAGCTCTCCTGGCCACATGTCCAGCAAGGACTCCTTCATGGCCGCTCTGTCCCTGAGCCCCACTGTGACACCACCCCGCAAGCGGTCAAGGGAGTCCCCGGTCAGGGTGGTTGAGTCCCCCCCCCTGTCCGCAGCCTCCCCCAGTGGCGCTGCGACCCATCCCTCCGCCCCCCCCCTCCTTGGGGCCTGTGGTTCCTTCAGGTGCAGGGGAGACGCTGGAGGACCTTGCTAAGGTGTGCAGCGACATCCTGGCCTCCACCTTTGGCCCTGCCCCACCCCCTGTGGTGGAGTCCTCCATCCCTGCACCCACGACGCCTACCCTTCGCCCTCCTGTCCCTGCGGTGCCTGGTCCTTCCCCCCCACATGATGCCCTCCCCGCTGTGGAAGACGAAAGAGTCTGACTATGCAGGCAAGCTAGGGGACACGCGTCCCACTGTGTCCCCCATCCAGCTGTGACTCATGGACTGCCCTATGGGCTTTGTAAATATTGAAATTTATCCACACACACATTATTTGGAAATGCTGAATAAAGCCTTTTTTTCCCCTTACAACACTACTGCTTTTGGGGTGTTGCTGTTAGTGGGGCTGCTACATGATTTTGGGTGGTGATCATGTGTTGGGTGTGTGGGAAATGTAGTAGTGTGCTGGTCATAGGGGGGACCCTGGTATCTGTGTGCCATCACACGGTGTTATCTAGGTTTCTCTGTTCATGTAAGCAGTTACTGCATGGTGAAATAGTCCCAAGGTGTATTCCTTCCTCTGTGTACCCTGCCATCTTCCCTGCAGGGCGTTCCCAATATTTAGCGCTGAGCTGTGTGTACATTAGCTGGGTGTGTGACAGACTCCTTCAACTTTGCACATGCATGCTGAGCGATGTCTCCACCTGCATCATTCGTGGCATCCTTGGTAGTCACTGTACTTGTGTATGTAGACTATTGACATGACTTCATGTGGACATGTTTTCTTTTCGGCGCCATGCATGTGTATACTCCCAGCCTCGCACACATGTGGTACATGTACTGCAGGGTCTTTGTGCACCTGACTGAAATTTGTGGGCATTGTATCTGTGGCTACTCCACCCTTTGCGTTCCATGGGCACTGCTGGGAGGACTCTGCACCCACCCCTCCTGTGTCTGGGCACTGCTGGGAGTGATAGGCACCCACCCCTCCTGTGTCTGGGCACTGCTGGGGGGACTCTACACCCACCCCTCCTGCGTCTGGGCACTGCTGGGAGGACTCTGCACACACCCCTTCTGCATCTGGGCACTGCTGGGAGTGTTAGGCACCCACCCCTCCTGTCTCTGGGCACTGCTGGGAGTGTTAGGCACCCACCCCTCCTGTGTCTGGGCACTGCTGGGAGGACTCTGCACCCACCCCACCTGTGTCTGGGCACTGCTGGGAGGACTCTGCACACACCCCTCCTGCGTCTGGGCACTGCTGGGGGGACTCTACACCCACCCCTCCTGCGTCTGGGCACTGCTGGGAGGACTCTGCACACACCCCTCCTGTGTCTGGGCACTGCTGGGAGGACTCTGCACCCACCCCTCCTGTGTCTGGGCACTGCTGGGAGTGTTATGCACCCACCCCTCCTGTCTCTGGGCACTGCTGGGAGTGTTAGGCACCCAACCCTCCTGTGTCTAAGCACTGCTGGGAGGACTCTGCACCCACCCCACCTGTGTCTGGGCACTGCTGGGAGGACTCTGCACCCACCCCTCCTGTGTCTGGGCACTGCTGGGAGTGATAGGCACCCACCCCTCCTGTGTCTGGGCACTGCTGGGGGGACTCTGCACACACCCCTCCTGTGTCTGGGCACTGCTGGGAGGACTCTGCACCCACCCCTCCTGTGTCTGGGCACTGCTGGGAGTGTTAGGCACCCACCCCTCCTGTCTCTGGGCACTGCTGGGAGGACTCTGCACCCACCCCTCCTGTGTCTGGGCACTGCTGGGAGGACTCTGCACCCACCCCACCTGTGTCTGGGCACTGCTGGGAGGACTCTGCACCCACCCCTCCTGTGTCTGGGCACTGCTGGGAGTGATAGGCACCCACCCCTCCTGTGTCTGGGCACTGCTGGGGGGACTCTACACCCACCCCTCCTGCGTCTGGGCACTGCTGGGAGGACTCTGCACACACCCCTCCTGCGTCTGGGCACTGCTGGGAGTGATAGGCACCCACCCCTCCTGTGTCTGGGCACTGCTGGGAGTGTTAGGCACACACCCCTCCTGTGTCTGGGCACTGCTGGGAGGACTCTGCACCCACCCCACCTGTGTCTGGGCACTGCTGGGAGTGTTAGGCACACACCCCTCCTGTGTCTGGGCACTGCTGGGAGTGTTAGGCACCCATCCCTCCTGTGTCTGGGCACTGCTGGGAGTGTTAGGCACACACCCCTCCTGTGTCTGGGCACTGCTGGGAGTGTTAGGCACCCACCCCTCCTGTGTCTGGGCACTGCTGGGAGGACTCTGCACACACCCCTCCTGTGTCTGGGCACTGCTGGGAGGACTCTGCACACACCCCTCCTGCGTCTGGGCACTACTGGGAGGACTCTGCACACACCCCTCCTATTTCAGGATATGTACGCTTAGAACATACACGTGTGTGGGTTCGCTCCATGCATACGAGGTGGGGGTACGTGTCGTACATACACGGTTGGGGTGGGGGTACGCTCCATGCATACGGGGTGGGGTTACGGTCCGTACGTACACTATTGGCATGGGGGTACGCTCCATACGTACGCGGGTGAGGGTACGGGTCGTACTTACACTGTTGGGGTGGGGGGTACGCTCCATACATACGGGGGTGGGGTACGGGTCGTACTTACACTGTTGGGGTGGGGGGTACGCTCCATGCGTACGCGGGTGAGGGTAGGGGTCATACTTACACTGTTGGGGTGGGGGTACGCTCCATACATACGCGGGTGAGGGTACGGGTCATATTTACACTGTTGGGGTGGGGGGTACGCACCATACGTACGCGGGTGGGGTACGGGTCGTACTTACACTGTTGGGGTGGGGGGTACGCTCCATGCATACGCGGGTGAGGGTAGGGGTCGTACTTACACTGTTGGGGTGGGGGGTACGCTCCATACGTACGCGGGTGAGGGTATGGGTCATACTTACACTGTTGGGTTGGGGGGTACACTCCATACGTACGCGGGTGAGGGTACGGGTCGTACTTACACTGTTGGGGTGGGGGGTACGCTCCATACGTACGCGGGTGGGGTACGGGTCGTACTTACACTGTTGGGATGGGGGTACGCTCCATACGTACGCGGGTGGGGTACGGGTCGTACTTACACTGTAGGGGTGGGGGGTACGCTCCATGCATACGCGGGTGAGGGTAGGGGTCGTACTTACACTGTTGGGGTGGGGGGTACGCTCCATACGTACGCGGGTGAGGGTACGGGTCGTACTTACACTGTTGGGGTGGGGGGTACGCTCCATACGTACGCGGGTGGGGTACGGGTCGTACTTACACTGTTGGGGTGGGGGGTACGCTCCATGCATACGGGGGTGGGGGTACGGTTCGTACATATGCGTCCCCACGCTATGTGATGCTTGTGCGGGCCGTACCCAGGCTTTTGCCACGTGGGTACAGCCGTCCCGCCATTGTTGGGATGACGTAGGTGTGGGCGTGGTACGACTCGTACCCACGCTCTTAAGGCGTGGGTACGGGACGTACCTGTATTGTCGTCTGCGTCGTAACCTGTAGAGGAGGTCGACTGCTATGAGGGCCGGGATGACACGTAGGTTCGGGTCCATGTCTGTCCGTCGCGTACAGGTACTCCTTGTTCGCGTCGTCCTGATTTCCCGGCAGTTTTTGGCTGCCGGAAAATATTCACCATGCGGGATGACGTCGGTGCGAATCGTGATTCCTGGTTCGTGAATGGCAGGCTGCGTGCGTCCCGACGTCACGTCGGCGCTTTCCCGGATCGCATTTGTATGTTTATTTTCGTCGGTCGGGGTTTTGTACGATTCGTACGGAAAAGGTGTTTCCGTGCGAATCGTAATTCCATGTTTGTATATTTTGACGACCGGGTACGCGTCGGACGGAGAATATGCTCCGTCCGACGGTTCGTACCCGATCGTGATCGGCACCATAGTGTCCCTTGGCAGTTTGGGAACTCCCACAAACATATAGGACCTAATTCATGAACTGCATTTTGTGGTACATAACTTTGTACTACGTAGTACTAATTATTATTTACAAAATGCAATTCACAAATCTAAGAGTGGATATTGCCACCTCCACCTCTCCTATCTTTTCTATGGGAGATCCTCACACGTGTAAGTTTACTTCTGAGTAGTAAGTGCGGGAACAACCGGGTTATTGGCTGGAAATACTTAGTACTAAATGGGAGACGTTTAGAGAGGCTCAAAGGGGGCATGGTAGGCTAAGGAGGTGTTTAGGAGGCACAAATATCTACCCACAAAAGAGTAGGCCAATTGATATTCACAAACTGCACTTCTAAAGTTACTACAGCGAAAAAGGACCAAAAACAGTTGGAAATGTACACCAGTCTGACGTGGAGTAAGTCCAGCACCACACATGGGCAACCACTGGCACTGCAACACCCTCCCATTTAAAATAATGGAGGCATGGCCTTAAAACCCCAAAGGAAATAATGTTAAAATTAATTTATACATTTCAACATCTTAAAAATATGTATAAACTTAATCAAATGTTAAAAAATGTGTATCTAAATAAAACATAAAGGATATATCATTATAAAATATTTTAATAACCTTTCTTAAATTTTGAAAAATATGTAACAATATATTTTTAAACAATTACATTAATTTGAATTGTTTAAATAAAGTGTTTGTAATTTTTAATAATTAATAAATAAATATAAACATTTTACATTAGGTGCAATTCTTAAAAATATATATTAAAAAACAAATGTATTTTAATATCATTTAATTGAATATTCATTTAATTATTAACAGTACTGTAGCATGTTTTTAAATGTTATTCTTCATTTAAAAGAAATAAATATAATTCATTAGCATTATTATTTAACACAGATTTATCTTTACATTAAAAAACAAATTAATAAGCACTTTATATGTTCCTGATACTTTACTATAGGGAGATCTCCACTCTGGTAGTTGAGAACTCTGCCTACATGTGAAACGTTACTAGTAGTAACTTTACACTCATAAATTTACATGTCAGTCTAAACTTTCTAGTACATTTATAAACTCAGGCATAGTGAATAGTTAAAAGTAATACATTTATTAAGTACATTTACATATATAGATTTACGTACGTCTAGTTTACCTTTGTGAATAGGCCACATAGTTTGTGGACATTTCCAAAGTCCGATTTCACCCCTTTCCACCCTAGAAGCCTTCGGTGATCAGAGATTTAGTCCAATATGGGGCTGAAGTATCTCTCCTGCCATATTGGGTGGGGATATAGCGCTAAGCTGATACTCCACTAGGAAAAATATTTTACACGCTTAGAAAAAAAAAGGAAAATGTGTGCCTTTGCACAGATGATCCTGTTTGCTGCGCTCTGACCTCTCTGTGATAAAGTCCTTGGGCACAGTGGGAATAGGAGCCTACTGGAATGGGCATCTGATGTTCCCAGGGGTATAGCTGTAAATACTCTGGTGAGGCTTTCCAAATGCAGTGGTGGCCAGCATGGCTGGTGGGTGGCGGGGCAGGGGGTGGTGTAGTGGGGGGAAAGGTCACACGACTTGCGCAAGGAGGTTGGAAATGCGCAATATAAAAAATAAAAAAACGTACCTTGCTGTTGGGTCTCACGTCTCTGCTACTGCTCTCCCTCTCTTGAAACAGGAAGCACACCCAGGCCCCACTGACCAATAGCAATGTTGCAATACAGCATTGTGATTGGTAAGCATCCAGGCTCCCCTGACCAATCACAACGCTGCAATGCAGCGTTGTGATTGGTCTGAGTGCCGTGACACAGCGCTCAGCCAGGGGCTGCAGGGGTGGGCATGTTCTCCATGCAGGCAGTAATGCAGCCTGCATGGAGAACAGGGAAAGCGCACATGACTGGTTTGGGTGGCCGAAAGGGATGACCAAACAGTCACCAAGAGCAGAGCAACAGCGCACACCCGCCCACCAAGCAGCACGAAGCATAAAATGATAATGACTCAAAGTGATTATCATTTTATGTTTTGTACTTTGCACTGCTCGAAAGCAGTGGGGCGACGCTCCTCCGCCATAGCTGAGGAGCCGCCATTGTCCAAACGAACTACTGTGGATACCGGTGATTGGGGAAAAGTCGTAAAAGTATGTTCTGTCAACAGAGGAAATCCTCGCCCGTAGTTTTACAAGTTTTTTTGTGAATAGGCCCAAGAATATTCGTGTACTGTACTTGTTGTCTTAAAAGAAATTAATTGCCATTTGATGTGTTCTCCCTCTTCTCTTTTGTTTTCATTAGGCATGTTATTATTTTCTCGGGAAAGTTGCCATGAAAACATTGGCAGCTGGGCTCCTCTTGTCTGCTATTTACATGTGCTGTTATACATTCTGGAAGAGCAAATGGCTGGACCATGAAATCAATCGCTGGAAGTCATACCTGCAAGAAACCAGAACAAGAGGCACTGCAAACTTTTTCAAAATTCTGGAAACCTGGCATACTTCTGGCATCTTTTTTGTGGAGACTTCAGAAAGATTGGAGCCTTCAGCACTTGAGATGTGCTCCTTAGAGTCAGCTGCTCGGACGTATTACAGTAAACCTGTGTTTTTCCTTATGAAAGGGCTCAGTCACATAAATAGATGGAATGCAAGTTCCAAGGCCCTTACTCTACTGTCATCCTTCAAAAACATCAAAATTCTTCCTTTGAGGTTTGAAGATGTGTTCCAGCACACTCCAATGTTTGACTGGTATCAGAAGGTATGTCGTTCTCTCACAAAGTCACATTACACTTTAGCTACCTTGTTGGCATGTGGTCAGTATATATTAACTCGCCCTTCACCCATTCACTAACGTTCTGCCTGAAGTACCTAAACTGCATCATGAATGATTGATCCACTTTCTTTGCATAATTTACCAGTGTTTTTTATTGTAAAATCACTGCTCCCTTATTCTTGATAATAATGCGATTAGAGGTTATGTGAAACGTGCAGGCTGTAAAATCGTTTTGTTGGTGTAGCCTTTCAAAAATATATTTAGCATTTAGTAATTGTTCATTGTGGAGAAAAGTCCTTTCTTTCTTCAAGTCAGGTTGCAATTGGTATAGTATGCATTTACCGTGGAGAAAGGGAATCAGCATATTTGAAAGCATAGTTACTTGTTTGTTTTTTACTTGTCAAAGTCCTTCCTTACTTGAAGTGTTCAGCCTCCTAAAACAGATGTCCCTAATACAAATAACTGAAGGAAAATACTTTTCTTTCTCATTGATCAGTCCTTCTTACCTACCAATTACTGTCCTTAGTGCTGCCTTCTCCTCCATATCTTTCCTCCAAATTTTCAAATTTCTTGTTCTTGCTCTGTCAACACAGAGCCCTATACCCTGTAGTTAGGTAATTAAAAAAAAAATGTCTTTCTCCTTTACTGAATACGTTTAATTGCATTATGCGGACATACGGATTGTTGATGGCTAGCACAAACTTGTTGTGTATGGTCTCAGCACTTGAGGACTCTTGCTTTGCTTTTTAAGCCGAGCCTACCAGACAGCATAAGCAGTCAGGTTGCGAAAGTCATATTGTAGGCTTATCAAAAACATACAGAGGCTTGCAGCCCGCCCATTGATTACCATTGATTGGCTTTACTGTCACTCTTATTTGCTTTCTTTAAATTCAAAGCCTTTGCTTGTTTTTAGCCTGTCAATCTTGTGTTTGTCCCAGTGCTTAATTTGTGCCCTTGTATGCCGGTGCACTTATTTAACACCTGCCCATACATATTTATGACAATCCATCACATGGTAGCTCTGTCAGTCTATTTTTTATAAATTACCACAAGCATAGTGTTTAACATTCAATTTAAGTTAAAAAAAATAAATACCAAGATGCTCAGGCAATTCTTTTGGCGTTGGGTCCTTTAGTATAGTCCAAAGTGTCATATTTGTAGGGCTGTAATAGTGAGTATGTGCCATTGCTATTTGGCAGCACTGGCAGGGACCATAGGTGGTGAAAGCTGCAGTGGCTTCTTGAGAAATATATTAAGCCCAGGCACTTAGTATTTTACAAATTAATCACTCGTTTGTCCCTCCGTTAGAGCATGGCCTCTTTACCATTTCTCTGATTGTCCGGCTTTGTCCTTCCACTGCTTAATTTTAAGAAACAATTTTTTTTATTTGCTTAAGCACTCCATAAGAGTGCATGTGTTTTCTAGCTTTCTCTTTCTGTCCCTCATATGCTTCCCACAAATGCCCCTGCGCTCATTCCTTCTTTCTCGTGCACTTTTACTCCCACCCCACACTCTCTGTTGAGAGGGTAATGTCCCCAGCATGATATACAGTCTTGTCCACTGCCCTGCATGCCTGAACTGCATATCAGGGAGCCCGGTTTCTTATTTTTGGTTATGCCACACACTAATGCCTTGTTTGTACATTGACCTATAGTCGGTCTTTTGACAATCATAGGTGTTAGACCTAGTTCTGAACTGGGAGGGGCGTACGAAGTGCATCCTACTAGTGACTACCGCCCCTGTTATGGGTTTCATGCATGGAGCGCCAGAGGTGGCAGCAGACTGTGCTAATAAATTCTAGTGAGAGGCTTTTTATCAGTCATACATGAATACAACTTACAAGCCCATTCATCTAAAATGCCGCTACTCATTATGAACCCAGAATCCTTAACGCAAACATACGGTGTGTTGTACGTGTGCATGTGTGCTAGACATGATAGGGTGCTGTGCATGAGTGATACAAGCCTGCAAGTTCCATTTTGGAAGCCAACAGCCTGGAATCAGAGTTCAAGAAAGAGGAGAGGTTGCTTTCTCCAGACAACATATGCATATTGGTGGAATCTCCTAGATGGGAGAGTGGAACACCAGACACTATGGTGAGGAATGAGGAGACAGACTTTCCATAGAAGTGCCAGGGCCCTTCTTGATACTTTGGGCTGTTATTGACTGACTGCAGTTACTATTAGGTAGCTGGCAGGAGTTACAGGGTAAGGCCTGTTGTTAGGGAAAGGAGCCCTTTGCAGGGACACTGATTCTTGTCTCTCTTCCTGATCACAGTGAGGAGGGGTCATAAATAGCTGGGTGCAGCCTTCTCTCACCTCATTTTACTTCTATGGTGGACACTCTACCCGGAGACTGTCCTGCTGGGCAGAGCATCCTTGCAGACAAAGGACAGGCCTGGAAGGTGGCCTGACCAGGACACATGAACAGGAAAAAAAGGAGCTTAAGACCCATCAATGTCTTTATTTTGGGCTCCTCTATTGAAGAGGGGGTACTTTGCAAAGTACTTAGGGACTACTACGACACCAAGGGTTGGTGTCACACTGACAACTAAATCCCCAGATGTGAGGGAACAACGTCTGGAGTCCAGTCGAAGAAGGAATGAAAAATTTCCTAGCTAACTTAACAGTAGGTTTCAATTCTATTAAGGACACGGAGGCAATGATTAGGCTTTACTTTCTCCGACTTTTCTTCCAGCAGCCTTGTTAAAAAAGAATGTAACATCAAACAAACCACACTTCCTATGAAACAACGGGAAATCAAAGAGAAAACAGTCCAGCCAATCAGGATGCCTGTGCTGGTATAACGGTCCCTGCAAATGCTCCTTCTTCCTCTTTCTTCCTGCGACCCAGCATCTCCATGTAAAGATTACTCCTGTTTGTTGGGTTCTGATCCTGGAAAGATGCATAAAGAGAATTTGAGATACTCTCCGATATCGTTCAATCTCTCATTACAATAACAATACTTCATGAACAAGTGCTAAATAGCCTTTTAGAACACAATGCCAAACTTGACAATCAGAGTACATAAGGTCAAAATACCTGTAGAAAATCTCATTTGTCAAAACTCTGAGTTGTAATTCGTGTCTCGGGTGGGTGCCAAAGTAGGCAGAATAGGAGGGCTAATCCTCCCCTCCGTGTCCTTAATAGAATTGAAACTTTCAGTTACGTTATCTATGACATTTTTTATTCTATTGCAGGACCCGGAGGCGAGGATTAGGCTAGTTTAAAGCTGATCCACCATTACGGTTGTCAGAGAAGACATAGGCTTGAAGTAAAACCTTTTGAAGGTAGAGTTGGATGACCAATCCGCTGCATGGAGGATATCTTCTAGTCTTGCTCCCAGGGAGAAGGCCCTAGAAGCCATGGCTCCTCTGACTGAGTGGGCGCCAAAAAGAGAGGTGTTAATTCTTGCTTCCTGCATCATCCATTTGATCCATCTGACAATCGTAGGGGATTGTCAGATCCCCTACGCTCTGTGTGGTTTGGTTAAAGCAATCAACAGCTGTCTTTCCTCGTGGGGACGAAGCTCATCCGTGACCGCTCCATACACTTTTTAGGCTCGGACCACACACAATTTTGGTACTTTCCGATATTCTGGATAAGACATCACTCTGGAGTATCATTTTGTTCTGCGATAATCATGAAAGGTTACTCCCTCTGGAGTAAAAATCCTACCTGTAATGTCAAGAGCCCGTACATCAGGTACCCTGTGACATGATATGAGGCAAACTAGCATCGCCAGTTTCTCTGACAATTGTTTTCTAGACAAATACCTATTGGCAGGCCAAGAGGTGAATAGGTTCAGGACCTTATTCACATCCCATAACACCGAATATCTAGGTTACGGTGCTAGAGATAATCTAATACCACGTAAGAGTTTGCAGACCAACAGGTGTTCCCTTATCAGATGACCTTCTATGGGGAGATGTCCTGCTGAGATTGCTGACCTGAAGGTACTGACAGACCTGTAGGATAAAACCCTATGAGGCCATGCTTGCTAAGAAATTCTGGATGTGCACAACCTCTGCCCCCACAGAATCCACTTGTCGTTGGATACACCAGCATACCCATCTAGACCAGGCCGATCTATAACGTCTAGTGGGGCTATCTGCCCAAGCCTTGGCGAGGAGATATGCAGCCTCTGCTGAAATTCCCAGGACTTTCCATCGTTCCTGGTAATCCTCCATGCCATTAGACGAAGGGAGCCCGCCAGTATCAGGGGATGAGTATTGCCCTGGGAATCCCTCGGGAGATCTGGATCTAGAGGTAGAGGGATTGGAAAATCCCAGGAAAGTTCAATCATCACTGGATACCAGGCATGCGATCTCCATATTGGAGTTATCACAACCAATTCCGCCCCTGTCTGCTTACTTGGGCTTTTTAATCGCCTGATCATCGTGAATGGAGGAAACACATATGCTTGTTCCAGGCTCCAGTCCTGAAGGAAGGCATCCATCGCCACTACAAGGGGATCCGGTCTCCAGCTGCAGAACCTTTTCAGCTGAAATTCCAGGCGGACGCAAAGAGATCCATCGAGAATGGGCCCCAGCGACTCTGAAGCCGATTGAAGACTGAGGTATTCAGTTTCCACAGACTGACGACCCCCCAAGGGTGAGAGTGCCAATCCGCTATGTGATTGGCTTGGCCCGGGAGACGCTCTTCCGTCAGAGATATGTGGTTGGACAAGCAATACTCCCACAGGGTCCGGGTCAGATCCGACAGGGCTTTTGATTGAGTGCCGCGGAGGTGATTGACATCGCGAACCGCTGCTACGTTGTCCATTTTTAGTAGGACCGAGCATTGCACTCTGTCCGACTTCCAGCACCTGGGGGCGAAGGATCCTGCCATCAACTCTAGGCAGATGGTATGAGGGGCCTGTTCATCGGAAGACCATATTCCTCCGGTGGAGAGTTTGCCGCAGCGACCGCCCCATCCCGAACCGCTGGCGTCGGATTTGATCACCAGATCGGGTTGGGAGCGAAAGATCGCTCTGCCATTCCTTGCCTCCATATGAGAGATCCACCATGTGATTTCGTACTTCGCCTCCGGCGAAAGCGGGACCAGTTTGGAGTAGGAGAGGCCTTTCCGGAGGTACATTATCTTTAGGCGCTGCAGTGCCCGATAGTGGAGGGGCCCTGGGAATATTGCCTGAATGGAAGCCGAAAGCAGCCTCTCTATGCGGGCCAGCTAGCGCAGAGAGACCAGGGGCTTTGCGAAGGTCCTCCGTAACTCGTGTCTGATCTTGGAACATTTTTGAGGAGGGAGGCTGAAGGTTGCCTCCACCTAATTGATCAGGAATCCCAGAAACTGAATGGATTGGGGTCAATGTGGACTTGTGTGTGTTGATTACAAAGCCTAGCGACTCCAGTAGATCTATGGCCATCTGCAGTTGGAAGGATAGAGTCCATGGGCACTGGTTCAAGAAAAGGATGTGCTCTAGATTGACAAGGAGCTGCACGACACGTGCCCGAAGGAACTCTGCTACGGGTCTCATCAGCTTGGTGAAATTGCAGGAAACGCCTGTGGGGCGGGAAAACCGTCACTGTCAGATAAGCGTCCTTCAAGTCCAAGCGGACCATCCAGTCTGACCTCCTCATAAGGTCCCCGAGGAAGTGGATGCCTTCCATTTTGAAGTGACGGTAGAGGAGCCATCCATTGAATTCCTTGAAGTTGCTCACTGGACGTTGGCCTCCGTCCCTCTTTTCCACTAAAAAGAGATTGCTTAGGAACCCGTTGGGATATCTGGGCATAGAGACAATCGCTCCCTTCTCTAAAAGACTCGCTACCTCCAAGTCTATCAACGCATGTTGATCCTGTGAAAAAAACAGGTCTGGGGCACTGGACCTGATAGGGGGTCCCATAGAACTCTAAGTGAAACCCCCGAACCATTTGGAGGACCCAAGCGTCTGAAGACAGGGATTCCCAATTCTGTCAGAATGCCACCAAACAGCCCCCAAGTTGGAGACCTTCCACGCATTGAGTTCTCACCTTGTCAATTGTTGTAATTGTTGTGGCCCCTGTGGCCACCTCTGGCGCCTCTGCGACAGGCGTAGGTCCTGGTCTGATAGACGGTTCCAAATTTACTGAAGTCCCGGTACTGTCTCCGCCGAGTGTCTCCTCCTCTGGAGGCTTGCTGCTGAAAGCTGCCAAACGAGCGCCCCTTTCCTCTGCCGCATTGGTAAAAACACGGGGGTTAAAAATTATTTTAATAGATGTCTGGCCTTTATCTACGGAATGTAATATGTTAACGAATTTCCCTAGCTCCCGAATAAACGAGTCTCCAAAAAGGTTGCCATGGGCTACGGTGCCTGCCTCTGATGTGGAAAGGTGCCCTAGCTTTGGGTCAATATTAATTAGCAGGGATCTGCGTCACTAAGTAGAGCTCGCAAAGTTGGCCTCCCTGGAGGTGCATTATCTTTAGGCGCTGCAGTGCCCGATAGTGGAGGGGCCCTGGTAATATCCCCTGAATGGAAGCCGAAAGCAGCCCCTCTATGCGGGCCAGCTGGTGCAGAGAGACCTGGGGCTTTGCCAAGGTCCTCCGTAACTCGTGTCTGATCTTGGACAATTTTTGAGGAGGGAGGCTGAGGGTTGCCTCCACCGAATTGATCAGGAATCCCAGAAATTGAACGGATTGGGGTCAATGTGGACTTGTTGTGTTGATTACAAAGCCTAGCGACTCCAGTAGATCTATGGCCATCTGCAGTTGTAAGGATAGAGTCCATGGGCACTGGTTCAAGAGAATGATGTCCTCTAGAAAGACAAGGAGCCGCACGCCCTGTGCCCGAAGGAACTCTGCTACGGGTCTCA
This sequence comes from Triturus cristatus, assembly GCF_964204655.1. Lineage (NCBI taxonomy): Eukaryota > Metazoa > Chordata > Amphibia > Caudata > Salamandridae > Triturus > Triturus cristatus. Next base: position 698,307,021 of record NC_140594.1, on the reverse strand, counting down.
TCAGCTTGGTGAAACACCAAGAAGCGTTCGAGAGTCTGAAAGGAAGGCAAGTGAACTCGAATACTTGAGAGTTCCATTGGAATTGCAGGAAACGCCTGTGGGGCAGGAAAACCGGCACTGTCAGATAGGCGTCCTTCAAGTCCAAGCAGACCATCCAGTCCGACCTCCTCATAAGGTCCCTGAGGAAGTGGATACCAACCCCTTTTGTACCGCTTTGTTCGCCATAAGTTGGCAGGGTATGCTCAGACGTTGAGTCCCTTGCTCACTTTGCCACTGGATTCAAGCAAGCCTGGCTGAAGACGGCTGAAATGCCAGAAACCGGTCCTAGGAAGCTTGTTTCCGGTCCAGGGAAGGCATGGCTTGGCAGTTCGGGCTGGACTGTTCCCATGAGGCACAGGGTCAGACTGATTTGCATATGCCCATGTCTGAACTGGGGTGGTAGAGTGGGCTAAAGAACGGTGATGGATTAAACCCAGATCTCTTGACTGGGTGTGAGTGTTTGATTGGTTCTGATGCTCCGTCCATCACCACCCCCTTTTGTACCGCTTTGTTCGCCATAAATTGGCAGGGTATGCTCAGACGTTGAGTCCCTTGCTCACTTTGCCACTGGATTCAAGCAAGCCTGGTTGAAGACGGCTGAAATGCCAGAAACCGGTCCTAGGAAGCTTGTTTCCGGTCCAGGGAAGGCATTGCTTGGCAGTTCGGGCTGGACTGTTCCCATGAGGCACAGGGTCAGACTGATTTGCATATGCCCATGTCTGAACTGGGGTGGTAAAGTGGGCTAAAGAACGGTGATGGATTAAACCCAGATCTCTTGACTGGGTGTGAGTGTTTGATTGGTTCTGATGCTCCGTCCATCACCACCCCCTTTTGTACCGCTTTGTGCGCCATAAGTTGGCAGGGTATGCTCAGACGTTGAGTCCCTTGCTCACTTTGCCACTGGATTCAAGCAAGCCTGGCTGAAGACGGCTGAAATGCCAGAAACCGGTCCTAGGAAGCTTGTTTCCGGTCCAGGGAATGCATGGCTTGGCAGTTCGGGCTGGACTGTTCCTATGAGGCACAGGGTCAGACTGATTTGCATATGCCCATGTCTGAACTGTGGTGGTAGAGTGGGCTAAAGAACGGTGATGGATTAAACCCAGATCTCTTGACTGGGTGTGAGTGTTTGATTGGTTCTGATGCTCCGTTCATCACCACCCCCTTTTGTACCGCTTTGTTCGCCATAAGTTGGCAGGGTATGCTCAGACGTTGAGTCCCTTGCTCACTTTGCCACTGGATTCAAGCAAGCCTGGCTGAAGACGGCTGAAATGCCAGAAACCGGTCCTAGGAAGCTTGTTTCCGGTCCAGGGAAGGCATGGCTTGGCAGTTTGGGCTGGACTGTTCCCATGAGGCACAGGGTCAGACTGATTTGCATATGCCCATGTCTGAACTGGGGTGGTAGAGTGGGCTAAAGAACGGTGATGGATTAAACCCAGATCTCTTGACTGGGTGTGAGTGTTTGATTGGTTCTGATGCTCCGTCCATCACCACCCCCTTTTGTACCGCTTTGTTCGCCATAAGTTGGCAGGGTATGCTCAGACGTTGAGTCCCTTGCTCACTTTGCCACTGGATTCAAGCAAGCCTGGCTGAAGACGGCTGAAATGCCAGAAACCGGTCCTAGGAAGCTTGTTTCCGGTCCAGGGAAGGCATGGCTTGGCAGTTCGGGCTGGACTGTTCCCACGAGGCACAGGGTCAGACTGATTTGCATATGCCCATGTCTGAACTGGGGTGGTAGAGTGGGCTAAAGAACGGTGATGGATTAAACCCAGATCTCTTGACTGGGTGTGAGTGTTTGATTGGTTCTGATGCTCCGTCCATCACCACCCCCTTTTGTACCGCTTTGTTCGCCATAAGTTGGCAGGGTATGCTCAGACGTTGAGTCCCTTGCTCACTTTGCCACTGGATTCAAGCAAGCCTGGCTGAAGACGGCTGAAATGCCAGAAACCGGTCCTAGGAAGCTTGTTTCCGGTCCAGGGAAGGCATGGCTTGGCAGTTCGGCCTGGACTGTTCCCATGAGGCACAGGGTCAGACTGATTTGCATATGCCCATGTCTGAACTGGGGTGGTAGAGTGGGCTAAAGAACGGTGATGGGTTAAACCCAGATCTCTTGACTGGGTGTGAGTGTTTGATTGGTTCTGATGCTCCGTCCATCACCACCCCCTTTTGTACCGCTTTGTTCGCCATAAGTTGGCAGGGTATGCTCAGACGTTGAGTCCCTTGCTCACTTTGCCACTGGATTCAAGCAAGCCTGGCTGAAGACGGCTGAAATGCCAGAAACCGGTCCTAGGAAGCTTGTTTCCGGTCCAGGGAAGGCATGGCTTGGCAGTTTGGGCTGGACTGTTCCCATGAGGCACAGGGTCAGACTGATTTGCATATGCCCATGTCTGAACTGGGGTGGTAGAGTGGGCTAAAGAACGGTGATGGATTAAACCCAGATATCTTGACTGGGTGTGAGTGTTTGATTGGTTCTGATGCTCCGTCCATCACCACCCCCTTTTGTACCGCTTTGTTCGCCATAAGTTGGCAGGGTATGCTCAGACGTTGAGTCCCTTGCTCACTTTGCCACTGGATTCATGCAAGCCTGGCTGAAGACGGCTGAAATGCCAGAAACCGGTCCTAGGAAGCTTGTTTCCAGTCCAGGGAAGGCATGGCTTGGCAGTTCGGGCTGGACTGTTCAAATGAGGCACAGGGTCAGACTGATTTGCATATGCCCATGTCTGAACTGGGGTGGTAGAGTGGGCTAAAGAACGGTGATGGATTAAACCCAGATCTCTTGACTGGGTGTGAGTGTTTGATTGGTTCTGATGCTCCGTCCATCACCACCCCCTTTTGTACCGCTTTGTTCGCCATAAGTAGGCAGGGTATGCTCAGACGTTGAGTCCCTTGCTCACTTTGCCACTGGATTCAAGCAAGCCTGGCTGAAGACGGCTGAAATGCCAGAAACTGGTCCTAGGAAGCTTGTTTCCTTTCCAGGGCAGGCATGGCTTGGCAGTTCGGGCTGGACTGTTCCCATGAGGCACAGGGTCAGACTGATTTGCATATGCCCATGTCTGAACTGGGGTGGTAGAGTGGGCTAAAGAACGGTGATGGATTAAACCCAGATCTCTTGACTGGGTGTGAGTGTTTGATTCGTTCTGATGCTCCGTCCATCACCACCCCCTTTTGTTCCATTTTGAAGTAACAGTAGAGGCGCCATCCATTGAACTCCTTTAAGTTACTCACTGGACGTTCTCCTCCGTCCCTCTTTTCCACTAAAAAGAGATTGTTGAGGAACGCGTTGGGATATCTGGATGTAGGGACATAGTTCCCTTCTCTAAAAGACTCACTACCTCCAAGTCTATCAACACATGTTGATCCTGAAAGAAATCACAGAGGTTTGGGGCCCTGGACCTGATAGAGGTTCCCATAGATCTCTATGTGAAAACCCCGAACCATTTGGAGGACCCAAGCGTCTGAAGACAGGGATTCCCAATTCTGTCAGAATGACGCCAAACGGCCCCCAAGTTGGAGACCTTCCACGCATTGAGTTCTCACCTTGTCAATTGTTGTAATTGTTGTGGCCCTTGTGGCCACCTCTGGTGCCTCTGAGACAGGCATAGGTCCTGGTCTGATAGAAGGTTCCAAATTTACTGAAGTCCTGGTACTGTCCCCACCGAGTGTCCCCTCCTCTGGAGGCTTGCTGCTGAAAGTGGCCATACGAGCACCCCCTTCCTCGGCCGCATTGGTAAAAACACGGGGGTTAAAAATTATTTTAATAGATGTCTGGGCTTTATCTACGGAATTGAATATGTTAACGAATTTCTCTAGCTCCCGAATAAACGGGTCTCCAAATAGGTTGCCCTGAACTACAGTGCCTGCCTCCGATGTGGAAAGGTGCCCTAGCTTTGGGTCAATATTAATTAGCAGGGATCTGCGTCACTAAGTAGAGATCTCAAAGTTGGCGTTACCCAGAAAAATTGTTGTGCGCTGGGCCCAGCTAGATAAGGCTTTGAGGCCGATCAGGGAACCGGAGGCTTTGGCTTCCTCCGCCATATCCATTATTTTGGCCAAAGGTCCTGCCACGTCCAATAATTTATCTTGACAATAGTGCCAGAACCTGTCAATGTCCTTCTTGGGGTCGCAGACGAATTTAGCAAGAAAAGGTGACCATCTTTGCGTCTATCTCCAGGGTAATGCCAACCTTCCCTTCCAAAAACGGCTGAGGGCATTCTGCTTTGAGGCGGGTCCTCACCTCCTTGTCTAGGGGCTTTCTAAGCCTGCTGGCCATATAAGACGCTACCTTTGGAGCTGGGAACCATTCTGCAGATCACGGGTGCAACAGATCATCCGGGTCCAACAGGCCAGCTGCTGTGACCGTGTTTGAACCGGATGTGTCTGAATCCGGTTGGGGTGACCGGTTAGGACTCCAAGGTCTGGAGTGGTCTCCGTCTGCATCTGACGTGTTTGGGGAGTCATCCTTGTCACCTGGGTTACCCTGGGGGAGGGATACTGGGGTTGCCTCAGACACACCTTGACCTGAAGGTTCCTGGATAGGCTGGGCATCCATAAACGCCACCTTTAGCCGTTCAAAAGCGTCCAGATCTACCCCTGAACCCTCTGTGCGCTTGCACTTCTCTGCATTAGAAGTAGTAGGGATCCCTGGAGGTAAAAGGGCTTGAGATTCTGTAAATGCCTACTGCTCGTAGTAGGAAGTGGCAGGCTCTTCCAATGGTAAAGTGAGTTAATGTGTGCTTATATCATATTAACAATTGAATCCGTGCTGTGATCCTCTCTCAACCTTAAAACGCTGCTGTGAAGCAAATAACATACCACGTTTACAGGCTTAGCGACACCTTTATATTTTGCCAGCCTAATGTTTAAAAAAAAATCGGAATAAAAATCCATACTTTTTCATACAGGGGCTTTCGTTCAGCCCTCTTCATCTACTGGCCTGTTTCAGTGCCCCTGGCGTTCACATTCTGCTTCTGCCCAACACAATGCAGGGCATGGAGTATTGGGACTGCCCGCTTTTTCAGCTGGCTTTTTTTACTATATGTGACAGTGGCATTTTGCTTGTGTACATTTGCACATCCATCTGAAAAATTAACCCACTCCTGTACCAGGGACGGTAGGCTACACTTTGCTTTATTTCATTATTCAATATATTAGCTTGATTTACATACACTTACCACCTTCAGACCATTGCACATTTTTTTACTTTTTCCCTTTTAATGCATACTGCATATCTTTACAGCATCAGTAAATAGCATCTGCAAAGTGAACAGGTACAAAAGGTGAGACCTCTTGGCTTTGCCAGTACTGGTTATCACTTTTTTGCCAGTTGCCATGATAGCAACTTTCCGCCCACTGCTTCTTCATTGTTATAACAGGGTTTCAAAGTGGACCAGGATTGATTCATTGAAGTTCTTGCTCAAGGAAGAGTTTATAAAGTGTTCTCATACCATGGACCGTTGCTGCGGAGTAAGGAAGATGCTGCCCTAAGTGCCCTGCATCACAAGTGACGCACATTTCCACGCCGGTTCCCTCATCACCACATTGAAATGTATTGTCGCGCATTTAGAGCTCCTCTCTGCCCCTCGGCAATGCTTGTGGCTTTCTTAACATGACGGTGTGATACCCCGTGTCAGCTGTGAGTCTGCAACTGTCAGAGCCTCCCAGGTAAGAAAATGAGAGGTTGTCATTGATATACTGACACCTTGTCATGATACATTTGGTGGTGGCTGGGATTTTGGCACAGCTTTTCCCTCCTCACTTTATTTCTACTGGACGCTGGCTGTAGGAAGTCATAAACATTTCAGACCCCTTTGGCCTTTGTGCACATGAGGAACCTCTGTTCTGCCCCTTTGCTGCCTCTTACGATCCTATGATCCCTTGTTTAAACTCTTCCTTCAGCAGTCATAAAAGCCTAATACTTTGAAAGGAGACTTGTAATGTACGCTCTATTAGCCTAGATGTTTATTATAGAAGGAGCAAAATGATATCCCAGTTAAATAAAACACAAGCAAGTTTTCATACAGCGCATATTATGAGCTCACATAGTTGAAGGCACTGGAATTTGCGCTCATGGTGAAAAAGGAGGGACAGTGAAATTAAATATTTGCTTAGGATCACACAGTTTGGTGAAATTGGGAACCTGGGATTTCACATTGTGCAATATAGCCACTAAGCAGGGCTTTCCAGAGCTTCATATTGTTCTAAAGGGGGTAATTTACGCTGTTTATCTGTTTAAATTTACTTCATAGTTTAGTTTACATGTGTTAACGTGTCATTTGACCTGTCACACATTTGACAATCGAATGTCCCTCATACCACACTGAAGCCATGGAAATGTCACACATGAGCAGTCTGAAAACTTGGCAGCTATGAAGATGTCTTCAATAAACGTTGCTATTTGTAAACGATATGAGTATGGGGTATTACAGCTTCTTGCGGGAAGAAGCAGAACTCTGATAAATGTAACTTAAAATCATTCTTTGAATATCCATCACCCCTGTTACATTCTATGGAACTTTGAGTTCAATTACATTCAGGTAATACATTTACACCCTTATGCATCAACCCAAAATCCAGTCGGTAAAATACCGATTCCGTAATAGCTCCCGGTATTAAGGAAAAAATACCCAATCCCAATGCATCAACCCAAAAGCAGAAATCGCTATTTAAGGAATCCTTAAATAGCGATTCTTTAAATAGGGATTCCTTAAATACCGATTCCTTAAATAGCGATTGCATTTAAGGAATCCCAAAGTGAGATTCCTTAAATGCAATGCATCAAAGTTAAAAAATTCGCGAATTCGCTAATAGGGGGAGCAAATTACCATGAAGATGAACTGCATGGTAATTTGCAAAAACTTTGAAAAATGCACTTTTGTGCATTTTTCAAAGTTTCATGTTGCGCACACACATGCCCTTAGAGCATGTGTGTGTGCAACATATGTGCACATATCATTTTCAGGGGTGCAACAGGGTGTCCTTTTGACACCCTGGCACCCTTGAAAGTGCTCCCGCTATTAGCGATTCGGTAATACCGAATCGCTAATTCAGACTGGCTTTACATTCATTCCTATGGGCCTCCAAGCCCATAGGAATGAATGGGTAGGTATTCCTTATTACCGATTCGGTATTACCGATTCGGTAATAAGGAATATTAAGGAATCGCTATTTGAATAGCGATTCCTACATGCATAGCCTTTTGCTATTCCTTATTAGCGATTCCTTATTTTTCGCTAATAAGGAATCGCAAATGGCATTGTTGATGCATAGGCCCCTTAGTTTATTATGGCTATCTTCAATGGCTTCTGGTGGTTCATTAACAACAAGAAATTGTTTTTGGTTAAAATTGTGAAAATTGTAAGAAAGCCAGAGAGCTCTTTCTTTCCTGGGTTAAAAACTGGTTTGTCCCTTTCTAAATTAGTTGGTTTGGAGGATAAAAATATTCTTCAACCTTTCTGTATACAGCATGATCAGACCTAGTCATTTAATCAGAGCAGAAATTCTCAAGGGTGTCAAGAGATTCATCATCTATTTTTGTGGCCAAGCCTGGTGGGGCTGACCTGTTTGGGACATGGTTAGTTGGAGTAGTAATAGCAACAGGCTCCAACATCATATCAGTTTCAATTGGAGGGCATATTCAAGTATTCCATGGGCTTTTGGTTTCAGTCATCTGAGAAGAATGAATGCTAAAAGTGGAAATAATAGTTATTTTATAGATTTACATCATTCTATTGCAGAGTTGGTTTCCTCCATGATTCCTCTTCTACAGGAACGGGTGCGTCGCCAAAAACCTCTAAAAGCAATAGAATTCTTGTTGAAGCTATAATTCCAGTCCCTTCAGAACAAAGGAAACAAATGTTCTATTTCAGTCTTTTCTTAGTACCCAAACCAGACACAAGATTTTGTTGAATTTCTTTTGGACCTGAAGGGAGAGAACAAAGTAGTATAGTATGTACCGTTAAAGTGAATGACATTACTGTCAATGATACCTTGAATTGCTCCTGAGAACTATCTGGTAATATGTCTATAGGCCACCTACTTTTCATCTGTCATTTGAACGCTTTCTACGGTTTGCAGTAGAAAATCACTTTTATTAAATTCTATTTCCTTTTCTTCATTTCTGCTTTTCCTCTGCCCCAAGGGATTCACCAAGATTATGGCTCCAGTTGTAGTACCTTTACAGTCATAAGGAGTGCAATATTTCCTTATCTTGATAACTGGTTAATCTCTGCGCCTTCTTTTTCAATAATTGTTAGAACTGGGATTTCTGGTTGGCTAAGGCTTGCGCCAAAGTCAGGCAGAAACCACCACTCTAGTCAGGGCAAGGAAGTTACACGCCAAAGATAACCGCTGCTCACCCCCTTGGTAGCTTGGCACGAGCAGTCAGGCTTACCTCTGAGGCAAGGTGTAAAGCGTTTGCGCGCGCACCCAGCAACAACACCCAAGGCCCACCACAAAGGAAACTCCACACAAGGTATTCTATAAAAATAGCCTTTGTATTATACACAACACATTAGATAAAAACACACACTTTACAATGTGCCAACAGGCACGGGCAGAATTTACAAGGGATTATATGTACAGGGGACAGGGCCACATGGACCACTGTCAGGAATCAGCACTTTTAGAATATAGAATTACTATAGCACAAAATACACATATAACACACAACCAGTAACTACTGGTAACCAGAAAGTACCACCTACGCAACCCTAACCACTTTAGGAGAATGTCACGCAGGGAACTAGGACCTCACTAGCACCACCTGTACTAGGAGAAAACAAACAACCACCTAAGTATCACAATACCTGTAGGGGTACACGCACATTACACATGATGCATAAAACATTTAGAGGTGTAGAACATGGCACATGACGCGTAAACTCATTCAGAGGTGCCGGGCAGGTAAACACATGATGCATAAAACATTCAGAGGTGCTAGGAAAGAAAACACATGATGCATAAAACATTCAGAGGTGCAAGGAAGGAAAACACATGATGCATAAAACATTCAGAGGTGCTAGGAAAGAAAACACATGATGCATAAAACATTCAGAGGTGCAAGGAAGGAAAACACATGATGCATAAAACATTCAGCGGTGTAAAACAAGGCACATGACGCATAAAATACATTCAGAGGTGCAGGTTAGGAACCTTAGCGAGAAACTCACATGCGCCACCACCTGTGGCAGTCCCTAGGCCAACTGGCCTTGTCGGGGCTAGGACGCCCTGTCCAGATAAGGCTGCGCCAGCTGCGCAAACCAAAAGCGTAGAGTTCCCAACCTAAACGTTGCAGCTGCCCACTAAGTGCTGGGCAGCTGGGAAAAGGGAGCGTGGGCACCACTGTGCCCTTTGAACACAAATCACCGTCACGTGGGGCCCCTCTGGGCTCTAAGAAAACCCTTGTGGCCCCCTGAGCCTCGCAGGCTCTGATCAATAAATGCCCCCTGAGCCTCGCAGGCTCCGATCAATACTGCGCCCCTTCGTTGGAGCCCTTCCTGACTCTTAACAATGTTGCCCCCAATGTCGAATTGGAGCCCCACTTACCGGGACTCCTGCAGGGCGTCTCGCTCCGTGGTGGCTGACTGCCCGGGGCTGGGATGCGGCTCCTCTAACCGCGGCGGGGGAAGGCACCGGCACTGTGCCTCGAGCCCCCCTCCGTTTGAATCTTGAACTCGCAGGGCTCCCTCTGACACACGGGAGCCCTGCCAACGATGGCAGCACTCCTCCGCTACTCGCCGGCCACCACGTGGCTCTCCCTCGCTCTCGGGGGCCCCGGGTGAGAAAGACAATTTCCCCAGCAGCGTCGGCGCTTCCTGCTTCCGGGTACACGCAGCCGGCCGCGCCTCCAGTCAGGCAGTGTCCCTGGCTTCCGGGCCGGCCGTCCTGCTTTCCCCTGGCCGCGGGGGTGATTACCTTTTGGCAACTGCTCCGTGCGGGGTGGGCTCCCGCCACAAAAAGCGATGATCAGTGGGGTAGGCACCCGCAGTCCAACTCGCGCACTGCAGGAAAACACGCGGGGTAGGCACCCGCGTTCAGTACGAGCGAAGTCGCGGGGTGGGCTCCCGCTATCAAGCGCCCTCGATACACGGCGATTCACACCAGGACATCAGCGGGGTGGGCACCCGCCATCAAGCGCCCTCGATACACGGCGCTCAATGGGATTTGCAGCGCTCTCTGCGTCCACTACGGATAAAGCGCTCCCAGCGCTAGGGAACCCCTAAAGCGCTCCCAGGCTCTAGAGGAAAAGCGCCCCAGGCGCTATGGAGACAAAATAAAGCGCTCCCTGCACTATGAGCAGGGTCCAGCAATAAAGTCTTCAAAAGGCAGGGGGGGCAAAGACTGGGCCCAGGGGCCAGCTCACAGGGCCCTCCAGCAGGGAGGCAGTCCCCAGTGGCGGTCTCTCCTGGCGCCCAGCAGCAGCAGGCCCCCCTCAAGTTGGATCCTGGAAGAGAACACGTTGTAAGGGGACACAGCCCCTTTTTATACAGTAAAACCCTTTATCTTCAATGTGCAGGGAAGGGGCGAACCAGTTACAACTGGTCCCTGAGCACCATGTTTTGCTTAGCCCCTCTCCCTATTCCGTGGACAGGCCAGAGTCATCAGTCGCACCACAGGGGGCGGAGCCAGCATTGTGTGGGGAAAACCCTGCCCTATTCAGGACCCAGGTGTACTCCTCCCACCCATCTAGCTGCTGATCTCCCCATTCACCACTGGGGGACTCATCCTGACTCTGGGGAATCCCTAGCCCGTCACATGACCTCCACCAGCCAATCGCCAGACAAGCCACACATTTCATACTGCACACCGAAGTGCCCACTTCTAGAAGTGGCACTTCCACACTAGGTACATGCACGCCGCACACATCATCGCGCAGCATTCACTCACACGAGTCCGCACATACCAAACTTGAGCCTGCACGCCCCACGCATCAGGAACTACCAGGACACATACATTCCCCCATGCATTCCTATGGGAGGGCAGGCCAACCTCACTACACGCATGCACTTTACCCTGGGACACAGCGGTAAAGTGCGCAGAAACCCGAAAATCACTACACCAAGTCACCAATTAAAAGCAAAAAGTTTCGGGGTGAACCTGCCAGAAGGGCCGGGTCCAACACAACCCCCTTCCAGCCAAAACGCAGGGCAGACCAATCACCACCGTGATGGTCTTCCCTGCTTTGGGCGATAAAACACGGACGCAGGCCCGCAACGGCAGGGACACTCTCCGGTTTTACGCCACTCTGAACCCATGGAATTCCTTCTAAAAGAACTCGGCGGACCAACTGGGCTACCCCACTGGTACTCCTCAGCTGTCCGCGGTCAGGACCAGGCCCTAGGCCATCTAGGCGCCGCTGGTCCTTGCCTAACCACAGAGTGGGGGGTAGTAACCCCTGGCACGTAGCAGCCATTCTCCACTCTACCCCTCATCAGGGCAGTTCTAAACATCCACTGATCTTCCAGCCCAGGGTCTGAACCCTCAAGCTGACCAACAGTCACGGGCGAGGCTCTCCTCCCCCTACCTTTCCTTCTAGGGTTCCGTCCTCTCCTCCTCTGGGAGGCACCCTCAGAAATCAACTTTCCCACCAGCTCAGGACCTCTCCCTGAGAACTGGTCTCCCAACCTAGGGTTTAACCCCTCAGGTTGCACCGGGGTCAGAGGTGGGCTCTCCCACCCTCTGCACCCCCTTCCAGAGTCCTGCTCCCTACCAACTGGGGCGGTACCTCTGGAAGAAGAACCGGTCAGGACACTGGTTACAGTCGTCCTACCCTTCAGGTCAGGCTGATCCTGAACCTGGCCTCCCAACCTCTGGTCTAGAACCTTTGGTGGAGTACTTGCCTGGCACTCCAGGACTTCTGGGGACTCACACAGTATCCCCCCAAGAGTAACATATGCCTCATATGTTGCATGACAGTCTGCCTGGCGCAGATCTCCCGTCCCCTGTCCACCTGACAGTGCGCGAAGATCCCCCAGGACAGACGTGTGGTCGCCATGGTCACTTCTAGGCGACTCAGCCCTCCCGGCTGGTCCCTGACCCACTGGCTCCTCTACCGGGGAACACAGCCCCATGCCACTCCTCTCACTGGACTTCTGTACCCTCCCTACTGGAGCGGTACTGCCTGACACCAGAACCACTGGAGCTCTACTTACAGAGACTCCAGGTTCTCCATACACTGGGCGATCCTCCTCAAGTGGCCTAACAGGACAGCCTAGGCCCCCAACCTGGTGTTCCCTGAAGAAACCATCCAGGCTCTGAGACTGGGTTTCGGGCCTCTGGGGACTCAAAGTCACCCACTCACTCCCACTCCACTGAGATAGGCCGTGAGCCCCTACACCCCTCTCACTACTCTGGGACCTAGCTGGGCTACTCTGAACCTCTACCCCCATCCAAGACGGGAAGATCCCTGAGCCACTGCTGTTGGAAGCACTCTCCCATACCTCATCAGAACCTTGGGCCCTTTCCCAACGGTCCGCTTCTCTTGCAAGGTCCCCTGGACTAGCAAACCCATACTCCAACAGGTGTTGGCGCAACTCGGGACAACAACTCGTGAACACCTGCTCTTTGAGAATCATATTAAACAGATTCCTAGAATCACGTTTCCTGTTAACCCACTCCCACTTGCACAGTGCATCATCACATTCATCCACAAAATCCCCCCAATCCTGGTGAGGCAGCTTCCTACTGCCCCTGAACTTCAACCTATACTCCTCTTCTTGGGAAACAGGTACCATACTCGGGGAATCGGGAATGGGACTCTCTGCACTGGCCTCTCTATCGCTGCCACCACTGGACTCTACCCACACTGGTGAATCCAGAAAACCACTGCGCTCTGGGGACAACTTACCCTCCAGAGCTAATCTCTCCCTGGCGAAGGCCCTCTCAGCCTCCGCCATCTGTTTTTGAGCTAAGACCCTCCACCCCCAGCTGCGCCATCGTCCTGGCATGCTCTAACCTGAGCTTCTCCATGGCCAGCTGATGCTCCCTCTCTTCCCTCCTATCTATCCACTCCTCTGGGGACAGGGAAAGGGATGGGGTGCTGCTCCCGACACTGGACCCAGCAAGGGACTCCCTATCTATGGGGTCTTCACTTTCTACTGGCGTCCCTGTCAGGTAATCTTCCTCCTCTTCTGAATCTTCAGGGCTCCCCACAGACCCACCACCCTCTCGGCGTGCGGCCCGGGCCCTATCTTCCTCGCTGCGCTCTCGCTCCCACTCATCCTTTTGCCAGAGGATCAGGTTGTCCCTCAGTTTGGACTGGGTATCTGACTCACCCACCTCTATGTCCCTCTCCTCACAGAACCTTACCAACTCCAACCTACTGTATCTAAACAGACCACAGAAATTAAAAGCCGGCTCCATTTTGGCGGACGTTCTCGAGAAGAGTTTAACACAAGGAACCTGAGTGTCTGAGCTAACACAGGAGTACATAATTCACAAAGGACACCTTTAGGAGAAGAAATACTGGAACTCAAAAACAATAATCCCTAAAATGTGATTTATCTAATGCAGAGTTTTGTGGTGTAGCCAGTCGCTGCTGCGGTACAGCGCAAACGCACGTCCAAATCCCACCGCTGATCACCAATGTTAGAACTGGGATTTCTGGTTGGCTAAGGCTTGCGCCAAAGTCAGGCAGAAACCACCACTCTAGTCAGGGCAAGGAAGTTACACGCCAAAGATAACCGCTGCTCACCCCCTTGGTAGCTTGGCACGAGCAGTCAGGCTTACCTCTGAGGCAAGGTGTAAAGCGTTTGCGCGCGCACCCAGCAACAACACCCAAGGCCCACCACAAAGGAAACTCCACACAAGGTATTCTATAAAAATAGCCTTTGTATTATACACAACACATTAGATAAAAACACACACTTTACAATGTGCCAACAGGCACGGGCAGAATTTACAAGGGATTATATGTACAGGGGACAGGGCCACATGGACCACTGTCAGGAATCAGCACTTTTAGAATATAGAATTACTGTAGCACAAAATACACATATAACACACAACCAGTAACTACTGGTAACCAGAAAGTACCACCTATGCAACCCTAACCACTTTAGGAGAATGTCACGCAGGGAACTAGGACCTCACTAGCACCACCTGTACTAGGAGAAAACAAACAACCACCTAAGTATCACAATACCTCTAGGGGTACACGCACATTACACATGATGCATAAAACATTTAGAGGTGTAGAACATGGCACATGACGCGTAAACTCATTCAGAGGTACCGGGCAGGTAAACACATGATGCATAAAACATTCAGAGGTGCTAGGAAAGAAAACACATGATGCATAAAACATTCAGAGGTGCAAGGAAGGAAAACACATGATGCATAAAACATTCAGCGGTGTAAAACAAGGCACATGACGCATAAAATACATTCAGAGGTGCAGGTTAGGAACCTTAGCGAGAAACTCACATGCGCCACCACCTGTGGCAGTCCCTAGGCCAACTGGCCTTGTCGGGGCTAGGACGCCCTGTCCAGATAAGGCTGCGCCAGCTGCGCAAACCAAAAGCGTAGAGTTCCCAACCTAAACGTTGCAGCTGGGCAGCTGGGAAAAGGGAGCGTGGGCACCACTGTGCCCTTTAAACACAAATCACCGTCACGTGGGGCCCCTCTGGGCTCTAAGAAAACCCTTGTGGCCCCCTGAGCATCGCAGGCTCTGATCAATAAATGCCCCCTGAGCCTCGCAGGCTCCGATCAATACTGCGCCCCTTCGTTGGAGCCCTTCCTGACTCTTAACAATGTTGCCTCCAATGTCGAATTGGAGCCCCACTTACCGGGACTCCTGCAGGGCGTCTCGCTCCGTGGTGGCTGACTGCCCGGGGCTGGGATGCGGCTCCTCTAACCGCGGCGGGGGCAGGCACCGGCACTGTGCCTCGAGCCCCCCTCCGTTTGAATCTTGAACTCGCAGGGCTCCCTCTGACACACGGGAGCCCTGCCAACGATGGCAGCACTCCTCCGCTGCTCGCCGGCCACCACAGGGCTCTCCCTCGCTCTCGGGGGCCCCGGGTGAGAAAGACAATTTCCCCAGCAGCGTCGGCGCTTCCTGCTTCCGGGTACACGCAGCCGGCCCCGCCTCCAGTCAGGCAGTGTCCCTGGCTTCTGGGCCGGCCGTCCTGCTTTCCCCGGCTAGCGGGGGTGATTACCTTTTGGCAACTCCTCCGTGCGGGGTGGGCTCCCGCCACAGAAAGCGATGATCAGCGGGGTAGGCACCCGCAGTCCAACTTGTGCACTGCAGGAAAACACGCGGGGTAGGCACCCGCGTTCAGTACGAGCGAAGTCGCGGGGTGGGCTCCCGCTATCAAGCGCCCTCGATACACGGCGATTCACTCCAGGACATCAGCGGGGTGGGCACCCGCCATCAAGCGCCCTCGATACACGGCGCTCAATGGGATTTGCAGCGCTCGCTGCGTCCACTACGGATAAAGCGCTCCCAGCGCTAGGGAACCCCTAAAGCGCTCCCAGGCTCTAGAGGAAAAGCGCCCCAGGCGCTATGGAGACAAAATAAATCGCTCCCTGCACTATGAGCAGGGTCCAGCAATAAAGTCTTCAAAAGGCAGGGGGGGCAAAGACTGGGCCCAGGGGCCAGCTCACAGGGCCCTCCAGCAGGGAGGCAGTCCCCAGTGGCGGTCTCTCCTGGCGCCCAGCAGCAGCAGGCCCCCCTCAAGTTGGATCCTGGAAGAGAACACGTTGTAAGGGGACACAGCCCCTTTTTATACAGTAAAACCCTTTGTCTTCAATGTGCAGGGAAGGGGCGAACCAGTTACAACTGGTCCCTGAGCACTTTGTTTTGCTCAGCCCCTCTCCCTATTCAGTGGACAGGCCAGAGTCATCTGTCGCACCACAGGGGGCGGAGCCAGCATTGTGTGGGGAAAACCCTGCCCTATTCAGGACCCAGGTGTACTCCTCCCACCCATCTAGCTGCTGATCTCCCCATTCACCACTGGGTGACTCATCCTGACTCTGGGGAATCCCTAGCCCGTCACATGACCTCCACCAGCCAATCGCCAGACAAGCCACACATTTCATACTGCACACCGAAGTGCCCACTTCTAGAAGTGGCACTTCCACACTAGGTACATGCACGCTGCACACATCATCGCGCAGCATTCACTCACACGAGTCCGCACATACCAAACTTGAGCCTGCACGCCCCACGCATCAGGAACTACCAGGACACATACATTCCCCCATGCATTCCTATGGGAGGGCAGGCCAACCTCACTACACGCATGCACTTTACCCTGGGACACAGCGGTAAAGTGCGCAGAAACCCGAAAATCACTACACCAAGTCACCAATAAAAAGCAAAAAGTTTCGGGGTGAACCTGCCAGAAGGGCCGGGTCCAACAATAATGGAATGTGATGTGCAGAAGGTCTGCAATAGTCTGAAATAGCTGCGGTTTCTTTTGAGTGTAAAAAAATCTCACATTTTTCAAACTCTGGGACCGTTCATAGGTGTCATCTTGCAGATCAATGCAGGATTAGTAAAATCCCAAAAATCTCTAGTGAGATATACTTTGTTATACGCATATCTCAGGTGATGGAGAACTTTCTCTACACCGAGCAGGTCCACTGTTATGTTTATAAACTGGGGTCTAAAAATATGAACCTAAGTTTAGAAAGTGTGGAGTATCTGGAATAAATTTTATGTAGCACGTACCTTATGGTTTGGGTGCCCTTAGATTGTGCCAGGCATGATATAAGTGAGCATTAATATAGTAGCTCACTTGTCAGGGTCGGACTGGTACTGTGTTTGGTCCCCTAAGATTGTCAGTATATATAAAGCAATATTGTGTACTTGAAAAAAGAAGTGAAAACATCATCATCATCATGTGGTATATTCTTCTGGTTTCGAGAGTCACCTGTATGTGCCTCACCTGTGCAGCATATGTAGCCCTTGTGCTATGTCATCACTCATTAAAAATAATGACAAAGGAGCAGGAACACCATGCATTTATCACTCGCGCTGTGTTTAATCTCCCATACCAAATAGAGAAAATAAATGGATAAAGGATCAAGGAGCAACAGTGTCTGTATGGGTCTGTTTTATATTGCTGTGTCTGTATGGATCATCAGCGAAGTGATTGTAGTCTTCGAACTGTCTGAGCATTCATTAAAAATAGCAAATGTCCAAGAACGCGTAGCAGAAATCCATTTAATTTAATTTAATTTAATTTAGATATTATTTTAAATTTATAAAACGACCGAATCACCCCCGAAGGGGTATCTCTCCACTGGGGCACTACAAGAGCAGAACCAGCATGGGATTAAACAAAAAGTTTGGGGAGCGATGAGGAGAGATTTCTCTCCGGAGCAAAAGGTCCTACACGGCTGGTAGGGAACAAGTTTATCAGCTAGGTAGCTGGGTCCTTTGCCACCTAAGGCTTTGTATACAATGCAGCATATGTTAAACTTGATTCTCTGGCGAATGGGCAGCCACTGAAGCTGTTGCAAGAGGAGGAGGGAGGCCATTCTGGGGGGCATATTTGTGACAAGCCGTGCCGCTGTGTTCTGGACTACCTGAAGTTTGTTCAGTAATGATTCATTAACTATGGCCAAAAGTGTATTGCAATAGTCCAGATGCCTGACAACCAGTACCTGAACCAAGGTTTTATGCACAGAGAGTGGGAGAATGGGGAATACTCTATGGAAAAGACTCACCACGTGAAAGCAGGTACTAGAAGTAGCCACTATTTGGCCTTTCACAGACATGACCTAATCGAAATGCACACCCAAGTTTTTTTACCACCATCTTAGGAATAGGGACAGGGCCCAGTTCCTCTGGCCACCACCCTGAGGACCAGAGTGTATTGGCATTACCAAAGAGCATAACCTCAGTCTTTCCAGCGTTTAGCTGGAGAGAGTTTTCCATCATCCATGAGGAGATTGCGTTCATGCCATCCAAAAAACAAGATTTTGTGGTCGAAGAGCTTTTGTTAATAGATAGGAGAAGTTGTGTATCATCCGCATACGAAATGGGGATTAAAACAAATTCTCTAATATTCTTCGCAAAGGGAGGCCACATATATATTGAACAACGTAGGGCTCAAACAAGATCGCTGTGGCACTCCCTTGGAGAGGTCCAAAATACGGGACCAGAAAGGTCCATAATTAATGATCTGTGTGTGGTGAGTTAAAAAGCTTGTAAACCATTGTAAGGCTCGTCCACAAATTCCAGTCTCCAACAATCTTTTTAGCAGAGTTCGATGGGACACTGTATCATAAGCTGCAGATAAATCCAATAGCACTAACAACACAGCTTGGTTACTATCAAGAGAACATTTAAAGTGATCTGTTACTGCTACCAGTGCCGACTTCGTGCTAAACATAGGTCTGAAACCTGACTGTGAAGGGTCTAGACAGCCAGTAGACTCTATGTATTTTGTAATTTTTTTATTGATATATCCTTCCAATGATTTGCTCATCAACGGAAGAAGGGAAATAGGATGTTAGTTGGACGAAACAGATGACGGAAGATTAGCCTTTTTACGAATTGGGATTACCTGAGCTGACTTCTACTAAAGGGGAAGTTGGCCTTCCCCCAGAGAAAGATATAGTATAGGGCAGCTGGATAGAGCAAGCTGAGTGGATAGCAGTGCAGCAATCTTAGCTGGTATAATATCAAGAGGTGACCCAGACTTAGTAGATTTCAGCAATTACTCCATGGTGTCCTCTTGTAAGGGGGTAAAACTTCCTAAATAGTGAATGTTATTATTATTTATGGGGGGAGGAAGGTTGATTCTTTCAGAATGCCATTATAATGACGGACCAAAATAATGCCTCCATTGTACTGGAACCACATAGCCCTACCAACTGAGGTGGTTGCACTTACTTCCAAACAATAGTGTTCAGCCAGTATCTGATCCTAGGCTGGCAATCGAAGTGCTACAGCGTATCAAAATGCTCCACAGCGGGATGTGCAGGACAATACAGCCACACGTCCTTGCTAGAAACTGTACTATGATAGAGCACCACTTCCCCAACTGCCATTTTGGAGTGTGCTGAGTCTATATGCCTGACTTTAGAGGATCCATGCTCAAGATAGTCTGACTGATGAGTACAATTGGTATTATTGTGTCTTAGAGAAAAACATATAGGATGCACGTAAAGTATATAAAATCTGTACTTATTTTCTCCAAGAACCCAAATTTGTCAGTGTCTAACGCAAGCCCTTTCAGTAAGAAAATAACAAGGTCTAATGATGGATTGGTTCTATCTCATTATGTATTGCTGAACCTATATTCAGTAACAGTAGTAGTTCACTACAATATTGCATGTAATCATACATTAGTTCATGCACAGGTACTCACAGTGTGTATGTGGGGTTGAAACTTAGTTCATGTGGCCACAGAAACATGTCAAATCTGAGACCAATCATCTTATCAGAGTAATAATGCTGCAGCATTCCTCAATTCACTGTCATCATTCAGTCCCAGTTCTGTGGTTTTAAGATGTTCTACCCACCTGCATTTGTTCCTTATTAGTATTGTGCTGATTGCTGACTGCCTGACATTTTATTTAATCTTCGTGGTGTTTGAGCTTCATGTTGTTTTTTACCAGGGGAATCCCTTCAACATTTGCAGAGAATCCTGCTGCAATGCTGGTAATTTCCTTGCTTAACCATTTGGGTTATTCAGTCTAAAAACATTCTACTGCACAGACACATAATCACATATATCATGCTTTAGTGTTACAGTTGGAGTGTGACAGTAACCAGTAGTTTATAGTGCCTACTTTTAGAAACTTGGTAATGTATGAAAAATGACATGCTTGACAATTCCCACACCTTCAGTGGCCAATTATTGGTGCTAAGCCCTGGTGTTGTGTAATACTTTCTATGTTGGGTAGTTCCTTATGTTCACTGACCACATTGTTCCTTATAATCCTATGTGATTGAATGCAAATAAAAACATGTTGTTTTTTAAGTGTTCTAGCGAATTCCAAAATCTTTTGACTATTTTCTGGATCGGTGCTAACCGGACAGATCAAGTCACCTTTATTCTGGCAACTTCAGCACATCACAATAATTGCCCTACATCTCAGTAGAATACATATCTAATTGATCTCAGTATTACTTAGGTTTCTAGTAAATTTGAGGTCAGTGCTTTGGTCATTCAGCCAATCAGTAAATACTTTGAATTCATTCATAGGTCCATGCCAGACCATGAACACATCATCTATAGCTCCACCATAGGTTCATGATAGTTGTGTGAGGGTTACCTGACCCATAATTGTCTGGTCCTCAAATTCTGCAACTAACAGATTTGCTATGTCTGGGGAGAAGCACATCCCTATAGCGACACCTTTTGTCTGGAGATAGAATTCATTCTTTATTAGCATTTATTAAAAATTCACAGAAAAAAACATAGGGCCTGATTCACAGAACTAACTTAAGACAAAATCATAAACTTACTACCATTTTGGTATTCACAGAAGGCACTCACTCATTTTGGTATTCAGAGAAGGCATTTACTCATCAATGAGTAAGTGCCTTCTCTGAATACCAAAATGAGTAAGTGCCTTCTGTGAATACCAAAATGAGTATATGGTAGTAAGTTTAGGATTTTGTCTTAAGTTTGTTCTGTGAATCGGGCCCATAGGTTTCAGGGGTGTTATAGTTAGCTGGCCATTTCACTCCTACAAAACCATAGAAATTCCTCCGTTGTAGTTAGTTCTGCTAACTATAACTTGCGCGCCTGCAATGCACTGCTGATGATGTCACATATTGCATCATTCATGACATGGTCAGTGACATCACTGATGACATCACTGATGACATCTCAAATGACATCACTGATGACATCTTCCAGTGAATGTGGTTTAGTTTGAAATTTAAATATGTATTATATATATATACCAATCTGTATTGAAGATTGAGTGGATATATAACTGTCTGGATAGAGGATTTAGTAGCTGTCTGACTGTCTGTTTAAGTGAGTAATTAAAAGTGTCTCACTTAATACATGGATTAGTAACTAAACTATGTGAATGTGTGCATCACTGTCTCTGTTGTTGTTTAAAATGCTGCATCAGTTGGTCACTAACTACGTGAGTGTGTATATTAGTTATTGATTAGTTGAGTGAGTATTTGTATGGGACACTGAGTTTGTGTGTGGTTGGATGGGGTGTGTGTAACTATGCATAGATGTGTGAATGGTTGATTGACTACGTGCATAGGTTTATGAGTGCATGTGGAAACAGTTGTTTGGGTGACTGAGTGTATTTATGTGTGTGTTGGTGAGCGAATATATGTTCTAGTTGTACATCTTCAACAAAGTAAAAAACATAAAAGGCATTGTATGTGAGAGTTGGTGTATATAAATAAGTATGTGTAAGAGGCAGTGATTGTGAGAGTAACTATATGAATGAGTGTATAATTGTAATGGTGATTTCTTTTAACTATGAGTTACTATGTGTTTCAATAAATGAGGTGTTCCATAATTGCGTAAGTGAGTAAATGTAAGTGTGATGAATTTTATCCATGAGTGAGTAGCATGACTGCATAACTGACTAAGATGACTGCTGATGTGTCAATATCTATATATGTGTATACGTGCATTTGAGTGTTCTATTAATTAGTGAGTGCATGTATAAATGATTCTGTTGTTGAATGGGTAGTTGTGTGTGTAGACTTAGGAATCAGTCAGTGGGTATGTAGCAACTGGTATTGGTGTGTCAATGGTTTCAAATATGGTACTCTGTATTTTACAGTGAGTGATGAAAGGTTATACTAGTGTATGATGAGGTGTATCAGATTCTCACGTGGATGATGTCATCAGTGATATCATTTGAGACGTCATCAGTGATGTCACTGACCATGTCATGAATGATGCAATATGTGACATCATCAGCAGTGCATTGCGGGCGCGCAAGCTATAGTTAGCAGAGCTAACTATAACGGAGGATTTTCTATGGTTTTGTACGAGTGAAATGGCCAGCTAACTTTAACACCCCTGAAACCTATGTTTTTTTCTGTGAATTTCTAAGGTTTTTTAAATGCTAATTTCTAACTATAACGTCTCTGAAACCTATTTTTTTTCAGTGAATTTCAAAGGTTTTTTTAAATACTAATTTCTAAGTGTGATAGTAGTTATACCTATTTTTTTGTAGTGATTTGCTACAGTTTTTTAACTGTCAAAATATTTTATTCATTAAATAACATTATATATTTTTCTGAAAATTACAAAAAAAACATTTAAAAAAATTCAAACTGAAATATTGATTAATTTTTTTGTTTTAATTTTTTATTTTAAAGCGTACACATCACGGTGGGTGCGTGGATTCTAGCCGCTATTTTAGAAAAGTCGTGAAGGATCCGCGTACGGTGTGTGACGGCTGCGTGTTTTTCAGTTACATCAAATACATTTAATATTACGTGAGGTGCGCGATTGGTATGTGACCAGTCCGCGACTCCTGCGCATTCGCGACACATGCGCTTTACGGTACGAGATGCTTGCGCGGTGGCGGGTGCCGCGTGATGTCATATATGTGCTGGGGAGCGTTGGGTGCGCAACTCCCGCAAAAAAATTTTATGTTCTAAAATGATATGTATGTGTCTTTAATATACATATTAGAGCAAGAGATTATCTAAGATAGTCATAAAAATAACATATTTGTACTTATAATAAACTTATATTATTTTTAAATATATTTTCGCGAAGTCAGGTGCGTGCATCGTGAGTGCAGAGAACCAGGTCAGCAGAGGTGCTGTAGAACCAGAGAAACCAGGTCAGCAGAGCCGTTGTAAAGCCAGAGAACCAGGTCAGCAGAGCTGCTCTAGAGCCTAAGAAGCAGGTCAGCAGAGCTGATCTAGAACCAGAAACCTAGGTCAGCAAAGCTGCTCTAGAGACAGAGACCCAGGTCAGCAGAGCTGCACTAGAGGCCGAGAACCAGGTCAGCAGAGCTGCTGTAGAGCCACAGAAACCAGGTCAGCAGAGCTGCTTTAGAGGGAGAGAACCAGGTCAGCAGAACTGCTTTAGAGCCAGAGAACCAGGTCAGCAGAGCTGCTCTAGAGCCAGAGAACCAGGTCAGCAGAGCTGCTTTAGAGCCATAGAACCAGGTCAGCAGAGCTGCTCTAGAGGCAGAGAACCAGGTCAGCAGAAATGCTTTAGAGCCAGAGAACCAGGTCAGCAGAGCTCTTTAGAGGGAGAGAACCAAGTCAGCCGAGCTGCTTTAGAGCCAGAAAACCAGGTCAGCAGAGCTGCTGTAGAGCCAGAGAACCAGGACGCAGAGCTGCTTTCGAGCCATAGAACCAGGTCAGCAGAGCTGCTTTAGAGCCAAAGAACCAGATCAGCAGAGCTGCTCTAGAGGCAGAGAACCAGGTCAGCAGAGCTGCTCTAGAGCTATAGAACAAGGTCAGCAGAGCTGCTCTAGAGGCAGAGAACCAGGTCAGCAGAGCTGCTCTAGAGCCAGAGAAGCAGGTCAGCAGAGATTATTTAGAGGGAGAGAACCAGGTCAGCAGAGCTGCTTTAGAGCCAGAGAACCAGGTCAGCAGAGCTACTCTAGAGCCCGAGAACTAGGTCAGCAGAGCTGCTATAGAGCCAGAGACCAAGGTCAGCAGAAATGCTTTAGAGGGAGAGAACCAGGTCAGCAGAGCTGCTTTAGAGCCTGAGAACTAGGCCAGCAGAGCTGCTTTAGAGCCAGAGAACCAGGTCAGCAGAGCTGCTTTAGAGCCAGAGAACCAGGTCAGCAGAGCTGCTGTAGAGCCAGAGAACCAAGTCAGCAGAGCTGCTTTAGAGCCATAGAACCAGGTCAGCAGAGCTGCTTTAGAGCCAGAGAACCAGGTCAGCAGAGCTTCTCTAGAACCTAAGAACCAGGTCAGCAGAGCTTCTCTAGAGCCAGAGAACCAGGTCAGCAGAGCCGCTGTAGAGCCAGAGAAACCAGTTCAGCAGAGCTGCTTTAGAGGGAGAGAACCAGGTCAGCAGAGCTGCTCCAGAGGGAGAGAACCAGGTCAACAGAGCTGCTCTCGAGCCAGAGAACCATGTCAGCAAAACTGCTTTATAGCCATAGAACCGGGTCAGCAGAGCTGCTTTAGAGCCAGAGAACCAGGTCAGCAGAGCTGCTGTAGAGCCAGAGAACCAGATCAGCAGAGCTGCTCTGTAGCCTAAGAACTAGGTCAGCAGAGTGCTCTAGAGCCAGAGAATCAGGTCAGCAGACCTGCTGTAGAGCCAGAGAAACCAGGTCAGCAGATATGCTTTAGAGGGAGAGAACAAGGTCAGCAGAGCTGCTTTAGAGCCAGAGAACCAGGTCAGCAGAGCTGCTCTAACTGACACTGACTGACTGACACTGACAGATTGACACTGATTGACTGACACTGACACTGATTGACTGACACTGACACTGACTGACACTGACATTGACTGACACTGATTGACTGACACTGACTGAGTGACAATGACTGACTCTGACTGACTGACAATGACTGACACTGATTGACTGACACTGACTGGACTGACTGACTGACTGACACTGACCGACACTGATTGACTGACACTGATTCACTGACACTGACTGACACACACTGACTGACTACTCTACTACTCTCTCTCTACTACTCTCTCTCTACTACTCACTCTCTACTACTCTACTACTCTCTACTACTCACTCTCTAATACTCTACTACTCACTCTCCCAATACTCTCTACTACTCACTCTCTACTA
Source organism: Triturus cristatus (assembly GCF_964204655.1). NCBI lineage: Eukaryota > Metazoa > Chordata > Amphibia > Caudata > Salamandridae > Triturus > Triturus cristatus. The sequence goes on along the minus strand of NC_140594.1, from coordinate 698,282,316 downwards.
CTCACTCTACTACTCTCTACTACCCTCTACCACTCACTCTCTACTACTCTACCACTCACTCTCTACTACTCTCTACTACTCTCTCTCTACTACTCACTTTCTACTACTCTCTACTACTCACTTCACTACTCGCTCTCTAGTACTCTCTCTACTACTCTCTCTGTAGTACTCACTCTCTACTACTCACTGTACTACTCACTCTCTACTATTCACTTTCTACTACTCGCTCTCTACTACTCTCTACTACTCACTCTCTACTTCTTGCTCTATTACTCACTTTCTACTACTCTCTACTACTCACTCTACTACTCTCTATTACTCTTTACCACTCACTCTCTACTACTCTACTACTCACTCTCTACTACTCTCTCTCTACTACTCACTCTCTACTGCTCACTCTGCTACTCTCTACTACTCTCTCTCTACTGCTCACTACTACTCTCTACTACTCACTCTCTACTACTCGCTCTCTACTACTCCCTACTTCTCACTCTCCACTACTCACTCTCTACTACTCGCTCTCAACTACTCTCTACTTCTCACTCTATTACTCACTCTCTACTACTCTACTACTCTCTACTATTCTCTCTACTGCTCACTCTCTACTACTCACTATCTACTACACACTCTACTACTTGCTCTCTACTACTCACTCTCTACTACTCTCTACTACTCACTCTACTACTCACTCTCTACTACTCTCTACTACTCACTTTCTACTACTCCACTACTCTCTTCTACTCACTCTCTACTACTCTCTACTACTCTCTCTACTACTCACTCTACTACTCTCTACTACTCACTCTCTACTACTCTACTACTCACTCTCTACTCTCTCTACTACTCGCTCTCTACTACTCTCTACTACTCTCTCTACTACTCTCTACTAATCTCTACTACTCACTCTACTACTCACTCTCTACTACTCCCTCTCACCTACTCTCTACTATTCACTCTCTCTCTACTATTCTCTACTACTCACTCTCTACTACTCTCTGCTACTCACTCTCTACTACTCACTCTCTACTACTCTCTACTCCTCACCCTAATACTCACTCTCTACTACTCATTCTCTACTACTCACTCTACTACTCTACTACTCACTCTCTGCTACTCTCTCTGTACTACTCTCTACTACTCTCTACTACTCACTCTCTACTACTCGCTCTCTGCTACTCTCTACTACTCACTCCCTACTACTTACTCTCTACTACTCACTTTGTACTACTCTCTACTACTCTCTATTACTCTTTACCACTCACTCTCTACTACTCTACTACTCACTCTCTACTACTCTCTCTCTACTACTCACTCTCTACTGCTCACTCTACTACTCTCTACTACTCACTCTCTACTACTCTCTCTCTACTACTCTCTCCACTACTCTCTCTACTGCTCACTCTCTACTACTCTCTACTACTCGCTCTCTACTACTCGCTCTCAACTACTCTCTACTACTCACTCTTTAGAGCCAGAGAACTGGGTCAGCAGAGCTGTTGTAGAGCCAGAGTCCCAGGTCAGCAGAGCTGCTCTAGAGCCTAAGAACTAGGTCAGCAGAGCTGCTCTAGATCCAGAGAACCAGGTCAGCAGAGCTGCTGTAGAGACGGAGAAACCAGGTCAGCAGAGCTGCTTTAGAGGGAGAGAACGAGGTCAGCAGAGTTGCTTTAGAACCAGAGAACTAGGCCAGCAGAGCTGCTTTAGATCCAGAGAACCAGGTCAACAGAGCTGCTTTAGAGCCAGAGAACCAGGTCAGCAGAGCTGCTCTAGAGCCAGAGAACCAAGTCAGCAGAGCTGCTTTAGAGCCATAGGACCAGGTCAGCAGAGCTGCTTTAGAGCTAGAGAACCAGGTCAGCAGAGCTGCTCTAGAACCTAAGAACCAGGTCAGCAGAGCTGCTCTAGAGCCAGAGAACCAGGTCAGCAGAGCCGCTGTAGAGCCAGAGAAACCAGGTCAGTAGAGCTGCTTTAGAGGGAGAGAACCAGGTCAGCAGAGCTGCTTGAGAGGGAGAGAACCAGGTCAACAGAGTTGCTCTAGAGCCAGAGAACCATGTCAGCAGAACTGCTTTAGAGCCATAGAACCGGGTCAGCAGAGCTGCTTCAGAGCCAGAGAACCAGGTCAGCAGAGGTGCTGTAGAGCCAGAGAACCAGATCAGCAGAGCTGCTCTGTAGCCTAAGAACTAGGTCAGCAGAGCTGCTCTAGAGCCAGAGAATCAGGTCAGCAGACCTGCTGTAGAGCCAGAGAAACCAGGCCAGCAGATATGCTTTAGAGGGAGAGAACAAGGTCAGCAGAGCTGCTTTAGAGCCAGAGAACCAGGTCAGCAGAGCTGCTCTAGCTGACACTGACTGACTGACACTGACAGATTGACACTGACTGACACTGATTGACTGACACTGACTGACACTGATTGACTGACACTGACTGACACTGAGACTGACTGATACTGATTGACTGACACTGACTGACACTGACTGACTGACACTGACCGACACTGATTGACTGACACTGACACTGATTGACTGACACTGACTGACACTGACACTGACTGACACTGACTGACTACTCTCTACTACTCTACTACTCACTCTCTACTACTCTCTCTCTACTACTCTATCTCTACTACTCACTCTCTACTACTCACTCTCTACTACTCTCTACTACTCTCTACTACTCACTCTCTACTACTCACTCTCTACTACTCTACTTCTCTCTACTACTCTCTACTACTCACTCTCTACTACTCACTCTCTAATACTCACTCTCTACTACTCACTCTCTACTACTCTACTTCTCACTCGCTACTAATCTCTACTACTCACTCTCTGCTACTCACTCTCTACTACTCTCTACTACTCACTACTACTCTATACTATTACACTCTACTGCTCACTCTCTACTACTCTCTACTACTCACTCTCTACTACTCACTCTACTACTCTCACTACCCTCTACCACTCACTCTCTACTACTCTGCCACTCACTCTCTACTACTCTCTCTCTACTACTCACTTTCTACTACTCTCTACTACTCTCTACTACACACTTCACTACTCGCTCTCTAGTACTCTCTCTCTCTGTAGTACTCACTCTCTACTACTCACTCTACTACTCACTCTCTACTATTCACTCTCTACTACTCGCTCTCTACTACTCACTCTCTACTTCTCGCTCTCTACTACTCTCTACTACTCACTCCCTACTACTCACTCTCTACTACTCTCTGTACTACTCACTTTCTACTACTCTCTACTACTCACGCTACTATTCTCTATTACTCTTTACCACTCACTCTCTACTACTCTACTACTCACTCTATACTACTCTCTCTCTACTACTCACTCTCTACTGCTCACTCTGCTACTCTCTACTGCTCTCTCTCTACTGCTCACTACTACTCTCTACTACTCACTCTCTACTACTCACTCTCTACTACTCCCTACTTCTCACTCTCCACTACTCACTCTCTACTACTCGCTCTCAACTACTCTCTACTACTCACTCTATTACTCACTCTCTACTACTCTCTCTACTGCTCACTCTCTACTATCTCTACTACTCACTCTCTACTACTCTCTACTACTCACTATCTACTACACACTCTCTACTACTTGCTCTCTACTACTCACTCTCTACTACTCTCTACTACTCACTCTACTACTCACTCTCTACTACTCTCTACTACTCACTTCCTACTACTCCACTACTCTCTTCTACTCACTCTCTACTGCTCTACTACTCTCTACTACTCTCTCTCTACTACTCACTCTACTACTCTCTACTACTCACTCTCTACTACTCACCCTCTACTCTCTCTACTACTCACTCTCTACTTCTCTCTACTACTCTCTCTACTACTCTCTACTAATCTCTACTACTCACTCTACTACTCACTCTCTACTACTCCCTCTCACCTACTCTCTACTATTCACTCTCTCCTACTCTCTCTCTACTATTCTCTACTTTTCACTCTCCACTACTCACTCTCTACTACTCGCTCTCAACTACTCTCTACTACTCACTCTATTACTCACTCTCTACTACTCTCTACTAATCTCTCTACTGCTCACTCTCTACTACTCTCTCTACTACTCACTCTCTACTACTCTCTACTACTCACTATCTACTACACACTCTCTACTACTTGCTCTCTACTACTCACTCTCTACTACTCTCTACTACTCACTCTACTACTCACTCTCTACTACTCTCTACTACTCACTTCCTACTACTCCACTACTCTCTTCTACTCACTCTCTACTGCTCTACTACTCTCTACTACTCTCTCTCTACTACTCACTCTACTACTCTCTACTACTCACTCTCTACTACTCACCCTCTACTCTCTCTACTACTCGCTCTCTACTTCTCTCTACTACTCTCTCTACTACTCTCTACTAATCTCTACTACTCACTCTACTACTCACTCTCTACTACTCCCTCTCACCTACTCTCTACTATTCACTCTCTCCTACTCTCTCTCTACTATTCTCTACTACTCGCTCTCTACTACTCTCTGCTACTCACTCTCTACTACTCACTCTCTACTCCTCACCCTAATACTCACTCTCTACTACTCATTCTCTACTACTCACTCCACTACTCAACTACTCACTCTCTGCTACTCTCTCTGTACTACTCTGTACTACTCTCTACTACTCACTCTCTACTCTCTATTACTCACTCTCCACTCTCTACCTCACTCTATCTCTCTCTCTACTACTCTCTACCTCTCTACCTCTACCTCTCTACCTCTACCTCTCTACCGCTACATCTCTACCTCTCTCTACACGCACACATAAGCAAATATATATGTGCATATATATGCATATGCATTTATATATGTATGTGTATATATATACATACATATATACACATATATATAATCTGCATATCTATATAAATACCAATATAAATGCATGCATACATATACATATATGCATACATATGCATGTTATGTACATGAAAGTTTGAAAAACACTAATACAAGCAAAGCTAAAAAGCCACCTAATTACAAACAGAATTGCTTTAACTTAAACAAGGGCGAGACCTATTGCATTTTCAATGCTTGTTTACTTGTTTCCATGAAGAAGGCATTCAGATGTATCACACGTTTGCCATAAATTCTGAATTTTAGCACTCTAGTTGCTCATTAGATTACTGTAGTAAAACTACTGCTCACCAGGGAAGTCTGCTGCTGGTATTCAAAGTGCATGTTTCAGTCTTCATGTCAGAATTTTTTAATGAAATAGAAGAGGATTTGAGAAGTCAAAATGTGCCCTAATTTTTCTTTCTGCAGCATTAATCATAATTTCTATGGCAAAATGAACCACCTCATTTTGTTTCTTTGCAAATTAAATGTTTTAAGTGTTACCACTTTATTCCAATCAAGATGGCTTCAGGTGTGCCATACTTTTGTCATAGGTAAGACTGTTAGCGCTCTAGTTGTTATTTAGAACATTCTGGGACATTTTGTCATTGGGCTATACTTGGGCTACATTTGGGTGATATTTGTGCTACATTTGGGCTCTTTTGTCTGTGGTGGCCAACTTGGGAGACTTATTTGTTATGAAGTTTCCCAATGGACTCATTTACTACATTCTCCTCAGTAGGAAATACTTTCAGTTTTTTACTTTGATTCCATCAAGAAGGCATTCAGATGTGTCACACATTTGCCATAGATTTGAAATGTTGGGACTCTAGTTGCTTATTAGATCACTGTAGTAAAGCTACTGCTCACCAAGGAAGTCTGCTGCTGGTATTGAAAGTGCATGTTTCAGTCTGCATGTCAGAATTGTTTAGTGAAATATAAGAGGATTTGAGAAGTCAATCAAAATGTGCCCTAATTTATCTTTTTCAGCACTAATCATAATTTCTATGGCAAAATGAACCCCCTCATTGTGTTCCTTTTAAATTAAACTACTGACTCTCTGCTACTCACTCGCTACTGCTTTCTACTATTCACTCTCTACTACTCTCTACTACTCTCTACTACTACTCTCTGCTACTCACTCTCTACTACTCTCTACTACTCACTCTACTACTCTCTACCACTCACTCTCTACTACTCACTCTCTACTACTCACTCTATACTACTCTCTACTACTCTCTCTCGACTACTTTCTACTACGCACTCTACTACTCTCTCTCTACTACTCACTCTCTACAATTGACTCTCTACTACTCACTCTCTACTACTCACGCTCTACTACTCTCTACTACTCACTCTCCACTACTCACTCTCTACTACTCACTCTCTAGTACTCACTCTCTACTACTCTCTCTACTACTCTAGTACTCTCTACTACTCTATCTCTACTAGTCTCTACTATGCACTCTACTACTCTCTACTACTCACTCTCTACTACTCTCTCTCTACTACTCACTCTCTACAATTGACTCTCTACTACTCACTCTACTACTCACGCTCTACTACTCTCTACTACTCACTCTCCACTACTCACTCTCTACTACTCGCTCTCTACTACTCTCTACTACTCACTCTCTACTACTCACTCTCTACTACTCTCTACTATTACTCTCTACTCCTACTCTCTACTACTCTCTACCACTCACTCTCTACTACTCACTCTCTACTACTCTCTACTACTCACTCTCTATTACTCACTCTCTACTACTCTCTACTACTCACTCTCTACTACTCGCTCTCTCTACTACTCACTCTCCACTACTCAGTCTCTACTACTCTCTCTCTACTACTCTCTGATACTCACTCTACTACTCACTCTCTGCTACTTGCTCTCTACTACTCTACTACTCATTATCTACTACTCTCTACTACTCCCTCTACTACTCACTCTCTACTACTCAGTCTTCACTACTCCACTACCCTCTACTACTCACTCTCTACTACTCACTCTCTACTACTCTACTACTCACACTCTACTACTCTCTACTACTTGCTTTCTACTACTTGCTCTCTAATACTCTACTACTCACTCTACTACTCACTCTACACTACTCCCTACTACTCACTCTCTACTACTCACTCTCTACTACTCAGTCTCCTCTACTCCACTACCCTCTACTACTCGCTCTCTACTACTCACTCTCTACTACTCTACTACTCCCTACTACTCTCTCTCTACTACTCACTCTTTACTACTCCCTCTCTACTACTCTCTACTACTCACTACTACACACTCTCTACTACTCACTCTCTACTACTCCCGACTACTCACTCTACTACTCACTCTACTACTCTCTACTACTCACTATCCACTACCTTCTACTACCCACTCTCTACTACTCACTCTCCACTACTCCCTACTACTCTCTCTCTACAACTCTCTCTCTCTACTACGCTCTCTCTACTACTCTCTACTACTCACTCTGCTACTCTCTCTAGTACTCACTCTCTACTACTCACTCTCTGCTACTCTCTCTCTACTACTCTCTATTACTCTACTACTCACTCTCTACTACTCACTCTCTATTACTCACTCTCTACTACTCACTCTACTACTCACATTCTACTACTCTCTCTCTGCTACTCACTCTCTATTACTCACTCTCTACTACTCTCTACTACTCACTCTACTGCTTTCTACTCCTCTCTACTACTCACTCTCTACTACCCACTCTCTACTACTCTCTACTACTCACTCTACTACTCTCTACTACTCACTCTACTACTCACTCTCTGCTACTCTCTCTACTACTCTCTACTACTCACTATCTACTACTCATCCTCTACTCTCTACCTCTCTCTCTACTACTCTCTACCTCTACCTCTCTACCTCTACCTCTCTACCTCTCTCTACACGCACACATATGCACATATATATGTATGCAGATATATGCATATGCATTTATATATATGTATGTGTATATTATCTACTGGCGGTCGCCAGTAGATAGTTATAGTTAGGACCGAGTTTCCATAGGAAATCTGAAAATTCTATTTTGAATAACTTTGGCGCCGGTTGACGAATGCTCGCGAAATTTTCAAAAATAATGGGGTGCTCCGCTCAGCTCCTACCCTGAAAGTCTCGGGGTGATTCGTCAAGCGGGGGCTGAGAAAAAAGGGGGTCCCAAAACGCGTTTTTCTCATGCATTTTCCCATAGGACCTTTAGTCGAAGGTACAGCCCGAACGGCTGAACAGAATTACTTGAACTTTGGCAAAGAGGTAGTCCTCAGGTGAGGGATGTGCCTTTTGCATATATGGAGTCAATCTGTTCAATAGTTCCTGAGAAAATTGCAGTTAAAAGTACATAAATATCTATAGGCGCGCACCCTAACGTGCGCGAGCGTAATTCTGATTGGTGGTTACATGTCAGTCAACGTTCAAATCGGTCGAAATCAGGAAGTGTCGCCGCCATTTTGTGTGTTTTGTGTGTGACAGTGAAAAAGAAAGGTGGAGAACATGAAAAGGGGGCAGGGTAGAGAGTTCCTGACCCCCTAGTCTTTGTCAGGGGGTCCCTGAAGGGCCCCGAAGGGTGAAAAAAACATTTGATTTTTTTTCCAAAAAATCGCGGGGTGCGCGCACCGTGAGCGCACGTCGAAAAACCAATATAATAAAACATACATAACTTAGCATTTAAAAAACCTTACAAATTCACTTAAAAAACCATAGGTTTCACACACGTTATAGTTAGGAATTAGCATTTAAAAAACCTTGCAAATTCACTTAAAAAACCATAGGTTTCACACATGTTATAGTTAGCTGGACATTTCACTCGTAAAAATGCTAATTCCTAACTATAACGTGTGTGAAACCTATGGTTTTTTAAGTGAATATATATATACATACTTATATAAACATATATATAATCTGCATATCTGTATAAATACAAATATAAATGCATGCATACATATATGCATACATATGCATGTTATGTATATGAAAGTTTGAAAAACACTAATAAAAGCAAAGCTAAAAAGCCACCTAATTACAAACAGAATTGCTTTAACTTAAACGAGGGCGAGACCTATTACATTTTCAATGCTTGTTTACTTTGGTTCCATTAAGAAGGCATTCAGATGTGTCACACATTTGCCATGAATTACGAATGTTAGCACTCTAGTTGCTTATTAGATCATTGTAGTAAAGCTACTGCTCACGAGGAAAGTCGCTGCTGGTATTGAAAGTGCATGTTTCAGTCCGCATGTCACAATTTTTTAATGAAATAGAAGAGGATTTGAGAAGTCACTCAAAATATGCCCTAATTTTTCTTTTTTCAGCAATAATCATAATTTCTATGACAAAATGAACCCCCTCATTGTGTTCCTTTTAAATTAGACTACTCACTCTCTACTACTCACTCGCCACTACTCTACTACTCACTCTCTACTACTCACGCTCTACTACTCTCTACTACTACTCACTACTACTCACTCTCTACTACTCTCTACTACTCACTCTACTATTCTCTACTACTCCCTACCACTCACTCTCTACTACTCTACTACTCACTCTCTACTACTCTCTACTACTACTCTATGGTGTCCCTCAGGGCTTGGTGCTGAGCCCCCTGCTTTTTAACCTATACGTAACCCCGCTCGCCCAGATCGCCGAAGCAGCAGGTCTAAACATGTTTACCTACGCCGACGATTCACAGATCGTATTTTCACTCTCCAATGTGACATCATCAGCACATCAGCAGTGAATTGCGGGCGCGCGAGTTATAGTTAGCTGAACTAACTATAATGGGGGAATTTCAATGGTTTTGTACGAGTGAAAAGTCCAGCTAACTATAACGCCCCTGAAACCTATGGTTTTTTCAGTGAATTTCTAAGGTTTTTTAATTGCTGATTCCTAACTATAACGTGCCTGAAACCTATGGTTTTTTCAGTGAATTTCAAAGGTTTTTTAAATGCTAATTTCTCACTATGCCTACAGAGAGAGGACATGTGAAGAAAGAAGAAAAAACGCACAGAAAGAAAAAAAAAATGCAGAAAGAAGCAACAGAAGTCCTCAAAGATGCAGAAAAGTGCAGGAAGAAGGATAACGTGCAGAAATAACAAACAGAAGAGCAGAAAGAAGCCTTGTTGCAAAATCTTCCTGTACCCTCAACTTTTTCAGACGGATACTGGTGGTAACTGAGTCTGACTAACCAGTCCTAGAGCCAGTGCTATGTTAAAAGACACTCAGAATACAGTGAAAACACCTACATACACTAGGGAACACTATGCGTTGGGGTCCCCCTGTGATTAGCATGACCTCCTCTGTAAGCCCCTGGTAGATAATAGGGCAGCGGATTAAAACTACCTCTTAAAACGCGCCACAGGGCGTGTTTGCACACATCACGTCAGGCCCCGTCCCCTCCCTTCCCCACTGTGTAAACACGTCCTGTGGCCGTTTTAAGTTGGGAGATTAAGTTCCCTTGAATCCTGAGGGTCCCTAGGGTCCAACTAGACCACTAGGTACCTCCAGTAAGCGCCACAGAGCTGCGTTGCAGAGAGATGTAAAAAGTGGCATGGCCTGAACCACCTCTCTGCAACGTAGCACCTGGTGGGCTAGTTAGCCCCCAGGGGCCCTCAGGATTGAAGGGGAATTATTTCCCCAACTTAAATCGCGCCATAGGGCATGTTTGCACACGTCACCTCAGGCCCCGTCCCCTCTCTTCCCCACTGTGTAAACATGCCCTGTGGCTGTTTTAAATTGGGAGATTAAGTCCCCTTGAATCCTGAGGGTCCCTAGGGGCAAAATAGCCCACTAGGTACGTCCAGTAAGCGCCGTTGCAGAGAGGTGTAAAAAGGGGCATGGTCTGCACCACCTCTCTGCAACGCAGAGCAGTGGCGCTTACTGGAAGCACCAGGTGGGCTAGTTGGCCCCCAGGGTCCCTCAGGATTGAAAGGGAATTATTTCCCCAACTTAAAACGCGCCACAGGGTGTGTTTGCACACGTTACCTAGGGTCAAACTAGCCCACTAGGTACCTCCACTAAGCGCCACAGAGCTGCGTTGCATAGAGGTGTAAAAAGGGGCGTGGCCTCAGAACACCTGTCTGCAACGCAGCTCCCTGGCGCATACTGGAGATACCTGTTGGGCTAGTTGGCCCTCAGGGACCCTCAGTATTGAAGGGGAATTAATTCCCCAACTTACAACTGGCCAGGGGGCGCGTTTGCAGAGGGCTGCAAGGAGGGGGCGTGGCCTCCGGCGCGATGCCGGTCTTTTATTTATTTTATTTTTTCAAGAAGGAGGGCTGTGTGGCCCCCCTTCTTTTTCTAATTTATTGGCCCTGGGGACCCCTTCCCCCAGGTCCTGCACCCTAATTTTTTTTGTTGAAAAAAATTAATTTGGAAGGGGGCCACGTGGGCCCCCTCCCAAGGCCTTAATCGGCCCCGGGGATCCCAACCCCCGGGTCATGGCCTTTTAAAAAAAAAATCTTTTGGAGGTGGGCTGCGTTGCCCCCCTCCTCAGGCCACTTATGGCCCCAGGGACCCCATCCCCCGGGGCCGGCGTTTGTTTTTTATTTTTAAAATATACATATATATTTATAGAAACACCTAGGACATGCTGGACAAACCGTATGTACCTATCACCATGACGATTTGCGTGATATTCATTAAAAGGCGACTATGCATACAATGAATCCACGTGGAATGTATTTACACCACTAGTGAAGCTCTGACGTGTCTGACACCCTACCGTGCCTAATCCCAGCGGCCCCGCCAGTGGGTACTCTCCAAGTAGACACCCTTGTTGTTTATTTATACAAACATGGGTAGCTATTGACGGGCACATTTAATACACACGTACACCAAGCCATTCAAAGGGGATTCGACAAAAATTCTACCAAACTATGTAAGAAACCCCCCTCACGGTTAATAAAACACACATCCACCGCCGGATGTGTAATACTTTTTATTTTACTCTCTGGAAAGGAGACGAACCTCACTTGAGAGTCACAGCGTGCTCCTGGCTGAGCCCAATGCTGTGTTACACCCACAAGTGCCCGCTGAGTGCCACACACCTCTGTGTTGTATTCCACCAGCTAGTGCGTATGCTATGACACTCTCTAGCCCACGTGCACTGTAACACCACCCCGTGAATATGTCATGCCACACTTGCCTTTGCACGGGTTATATTACCCCATCTAACGTGCCTTCCTCGATGCCTATGTTATAACGCACAGCGCTATGCCATACATATTACAATCTGGGATCCATATCTTTGTCACAGTGCATATGCAACGTTACACTCCCCAGCACATATTTTATATTACAACTTTAGAGACTAGTTAGGTTACACAACACTGCCCTGTGCATATTACACTCCAAGCGCATATCGCATAGCACGCGCTAGTGCCTGTGCTATCTCCCGCTCTCCAATGAATCTGTCATTGCGCACAATGTATTGCATATTATATTTCACGCCCCGGTTTATCTTATATCACACTTTTTGGTGCATAGTTTATACCATATACTATATCTAGTTTTCATTTTCAATCGTGCTCTCAGGACTATGTTCTATATAACACTGCGTCCACTTACCCTTTTCACGGGCATTACATTTTGCGATGGGGGGTAGAGGGTCAGGGGGTGTTTCTGCCAAGTGAGCCCGGAGTCACAGTCACAAACGTCCTCTTCTTCCTGAATAAAAGTGAGATTATGCTGCATACTTGTTCATATTTTAAGTAGTTCGCACAGACACACATTTTAAAACAAAAAAAGTTCCTAATACCCACCTTCTCTGAACAGTTAGCTTGCTGCCCCATCCACCTCCTCCCTATCCTCTGTTGTCTGAATCCATGGACTAGCCTCCTCCCTCCTGCCATGCATGGTCTGATGTGCTGCCACTGCCCTCCAATTAGCATGATGTACCAGTCCACTCCTCCTGCCCTCCATTGCCCAATTCTATGGCCCATCATTGACCTCCTACTTAGCCTCTGTGCTTAGCTTGCTGCCCCTATTCTCCTTCCCCCTGCTCTCAGATGTCTTTGTGCATGCCCCTGCTCCATCCTTTTTGCCCACCATGTTCCATGGACCTGCCACTCCTATCTACTCTGAGTGTTCTGTTGAGCTGCCACTCCCCTCTCACCTGCCTAGCATTGTTAGATGACTGTCACCTGTCCCTGCCACCTCCACCCTGCGTGTCCACATTCCATGCCCCTATCCCCTTCCTCCTGTCCTCCATGGTCCATTTTACTGCCACACCCTTCTGCCCTCCCTGGTCTGTTGTGCTGCAACTGCTTCTCCTGCCTGCCCCGCGCGATCTGTTGTGAGGCCCCTTCCCCTGAACTCTCTTGTCTGTGCCCAGGTCCTGACCATCCCTTCTATCCTCCATGGTCCTTTGTGCATGCCCCTGCACCCTCCTTCTTGCTCATCATAGCCATTGTGCTGCGACTAACCCCCCGCTTGCCATGCATGGTCTTCTGTGCTGCCATGGCCCCTCCCACCTTCCCTCCATGGTCTGTGTGTATGCCATCATAGTCTCACTGTTGCTCTCCATGGTGTGTCTTGTTTCTAGTGTCCATCCTGCCTGACCTCCATGGTCATCTTGCTGCTCCTGCCCTGCCCCCTTGCCCCCAGCCCTCTGTTTCCATGTGCAGACCCCTATTCCCTCCCTCCTGGCTTGTCTGTTCCATTGTAATGCCCCTGATCCGTCCCTCCTGCCCTTTATGGTCTGTTATGCTGCAGCTTTCTCTCCAGTCTGTCCATTATGGTCAGCTAGCTACCATTGCCTCTTTCACCTCTGTTCTCTGTTGTCCATGTGCATGGTCCTGTCCCCTCCCTATTGCTTTCTATGGATTGTTGTGCTGCACTCCCGTCCCGCATGCCTTGTGTGGTGTATTGTGCTGCTGCAAACCCTGATGCCTGCCCTGTAGGGTCAGTTTGGTGCGCCTCTCCATGTCCCTCCTGTCCTCTGTTATCCGAGTCCATGTCCCTACCCCAATTCCTCCTGCCTACCATTATCCAATGTACCATACTTGCGAACATTTTGAACTTGGTAAGAGGGAGATTTTGAAAAAAAACTGGGGTATTGATTTTCCCCTTTCAGGTACATTGAAAAAGAGGAGATTGTAGACAAGAGACAGATCAAATAAAGCCCATTTGAGCTTAAAAACATTGCCCCTGCCCCCCTTTCCACTGCCCTCCATAGTCTGTTGTGCTGCCACTGCCCTTCCTGCCTGCCCAGTGTGGTCAAATTGTTGCCTCTGCACTCTCCTACCTGCCTTCAATTTTCAGAGTCCGTGCCCCTGACCTCTGCCTCTCAACAGTATCCCAATGAACAACTAGATTGCTAACATTCTATATTTATTACAAAAGTGTGGAACGCCTGACGTCATCTTGATGTAATCAAAACTGTAATACCTAGAGCATTTCCTTTAGAAATTACATATATGAGAGGGTCTTATTTGCATCAAGGTTATGGTTAGTGCTCTAAAAAACTAAAATGAGGACATCATTTCTGATTTTTCAAATAGCGACAAAGAACCTTTAAATTATTTGTAATCTTTATGTTTTTTTATCCAGTTGACCACTTGATTAAATGTTGCACTTAGGGGGAGAGGATGTGGTGTTACTTCCAGAGCTGCAGACTTTGCAACTGGGGAACCAGGTTGGAGTTTCTGCTTCAGCTCAACATTCTGTGATTCTGGTCAAATCACTTAATCTCCCCATGTCTACAACCAAAATGAATTTGATCTTGTGTGATGTAACCAATGCTCATGTAAAGCACTCCAATACCTGACAAGTCTGCACTATATAAAACTACAAATACACACTTTTGTCATTGGGCTACATCTGGGTGATATTTGTGCTGCATTTGGGCTCTTTTGTCTCTGGTGGCCATCTTGGGAGATTTATTTGTTATGAAGTTTCCTAATTTCCTCATTTACTGCAGTCTCCTCAGTAGGAAATGCTTTCAGTTTTTTACTTTGATTCCATCAAGAAGGTATTCAGATATGTCACACATTTGCCATAAGTTCTGAATGTTAGCACTCTAGTTGCTCATTAGATCACTGTAGTAAAGCTACTGCTCACCACAGAAGTCTGCTGCTGGTATTAAAAGTGCATGTTTCAGTCTGCATATCAGAATTTTTTAATGAAATAGAAGAGGATTTGAGAAGTCACTCAAAATGTGCCCTAATTTTTCTTTCTTCAGCACTAATCATAATTTCTATGGCAAAATGAACCCCCTCATTGTGTTCCTTTTTAAATTAAATGTTTTAAGTGTTACCAGTTTATTCCAATCAAGATGGCTTCAGGTGTGCCATACTTTTGTCATAAGTAAGACAGTAAGCGCTCTATTTGTTCTTAAGAACACTCTGGGACATTCTGTCATTGGGCTATACTTGGGATACATCTGGGTGATATTTGGGCTCTTTTGTCTCTGGTGGCCATCTTGGGAGATTTATTTGTTATGAAGTTTCCTAATTTCCTCATTTACTGCAGTCTCCTCATTGGGAAATACTTTCAGTTTTTTACTTTGGTTCCATCAAGAATACATTCAGATGTGTCACACATTTGCCATAAATTCTGAATGTTAGCACTCTAGTTGCTCATTAGATCACTGTAGTAAAGCTACTGTTCCCCAGGGAAGTCTGCTGCTGGTATTCAAAGTGCATGTTTCAGTCTGCATGTCAGAATTTTTTTATGAAATATAAGAGGATTTGAGAAGTCAAAATGTGCCCTAATTTTTCTTTCTGCAGCACTAATCATAATTTCTATGGCAAAATGAACCCCCTCAATTTGTTCCTTTGAAAATTAAATGTTTTAAGTGTTACCACTTTATTCCAATCAAGATGGCTTCAGGTGTACAATACGTTTGTCATAAGTAGGACTGTTAGCGCTCTAGTTGTTCTTTAGAACACTCTGGGAAGCTGCAGTAGAACGCAAAGGAATCAACTGAAAGTCTCTGCCCTTGTTGGATGTACATGTTTTACTGAGAATGTCAGACTTCATTCTCACATGACAGAGAAAAATAATGTGAATTTACAGAAAATATGCTCTCAGTTTAGCTTATAGATCACCTTCCAAACCTTTGTGGGAAAAGCATGAGAAAATAGTTTTCTCTCTAACATGATTCATGATATCACAGCAGAAGGCGTTTTCACATGTTAAAATCACCTTAGAACACACCACAATTCCTAAAATGAGTATGGTACCATCAACAAATGATTTATAATGTAACTAAAGTCTTAAAAACTTCTATTAACTGCAATGCTTTTTAATGAGGTGCTATCATGTATATTGGTCCCAAGATGGCTGCCAACACTTCTTGGATGAAGTACTGACAGCCAATCAGATCTCACGATGAGATGTGTGGTTAGGCTCCGCCCAGATATATCTATCTTTTTAACTCTAATTTTCTCAGGAACTACTGAACGGATTTACACCATTTAAGCAAAAGGCATGAGTCTGAACTGAGGACTACCTCTTTGCTAAATTTGGTGTAATTCCGTTCAGCAGTTCGGGCTGTAGCTGCGTCAACAGGTCGTATGGGAAAATGCATGGGGAAAACGCGTTTTGGGACCCCTCTTTTATCGGCCCCCGCTTGACGAATCACCGTGAAATTTTCAGGATAGGAGTAGGCTGGAGCTGGCCAAAAGTTTGGAAAATTTCACGACGATTCGTCAATTGGCGCCAACGTTATTCCAAATAGAATGTTGCGGATTTCCTATGGGAAATAGGTCCTAACTATAACTATCTACTGGCGACTGCCGGTAGGTAATATAAATGCATATGCATATATATATATGCATATATATATGTGCATATGTGTGCGTATGTGTGCGTGTAGAGAGAGGTAGAGAGAGGTGTAGAGGTAGAGAGTAGTAGATCGAGAGGTAGAGAGTAGAGAGTGAGTAGTAGAGAGTAGAGAGTGAGTAATAGAGAGTACAGAGTGAGTAGTAGAGAGTAGGAGAGAGTAGTAGAGAGAGTAGCAGAGAGTGAGTAGTAGAGAGTGAGTAGTAGAGAGTGAGTGGTAGAGAGTAGTAGAGAGTGAGTATTAGAGAGTAAGTAGTAGAGAGTGAGTAGTAGAGAGTAGTAGAGTGAGTAGTAGAGAGTAGTAGAGAGTGAGCAGTAGAGAGTAGTAGAGAGTGAGTAGTAGAGAGTGAGTAGTAGAGAGTGAGTTGCAGAGAGAGTATTAGAGAGTAGTAGAGAGTGTGTAGTATAGTGAGTAGTAGACAATAGTAGAGAGAGTGGTAGAGAGTGAGTAGTCGAGAGTAGTAGAGAGTGAGTAGTAGAGAGTGAATAGTAGAGAGTAGTAGAGAGCGATTAGTAGAGAGTGAGTAGTACAGAGTAGTAGAGAGTGAGTAGTAGAGAGTTAGTAGAGAGTAGTAGAGATTGAGTAGTAGAGAGTGAGTAGTAGAGAGTAGTAGAGTGAGTAGTAGAGTGAGTAGTAGAGAGTGAGTAGTAGAGTGAGTACTAGAGAGTAGTAGAGAGCGAGTAGTAGAAAGCAAGTAGTAGAGAGTGCAGTAGAGAGTGAGTAGTAAAGAGAAGTAGAGAGTGAGTAGTAGAGAGTGAGTAGTAGAGTAGTAGAGAGTGAGTAGTAGAGAGTGAGTAGTAGAGAGTAGTAGAGAGCGAGTAGTAGAGAGTGAGTAGTGGAGAGTGAGTAGTAGAGTAGTAGAGAGCGAGTAGTAGAGAGTCAGTAGTAGAGAGTGAATAGTAGAGAGTGAGTAGTAGAGAGAGTAGTAGAGAGAGAGTAGTAGAGTGAGTAGTAGAGAGTGAGTAGTAGAGAGTAGTATAGAGTGAGTAGTAGAGTAGTAGAGAGTGAGTGGGAGAGAGTAGTAGAGTGAGTAGTAGAGAGTAGTAGTAGAGAGTAGTAGAGAGTGAGTAGTATAGAGTAGTAGAGAGTGAGTAGTAGAGAGAGTAGTAGAGCGTGAGTAGTAAAGTAGTAGAGATTGAGTGGTAGAGAATAGTAGAGTAGTAGTGTGAGTAGTAGAGAGTGAATAGTAAGGAGTAGTAGAGAGTGAGTAGTAGTGTAGTAGAGAGTGAGTAGTAGAGAGTAGCAGAAAGTGAGTAGTGAGTGAGTAGTAGAGAGTTGTAGAGAGTGAGTAGTAGAGAGTGAGTAGTAGAGAGTGAGTAGTGAAGTAGTAGAGAGTGAGTAGTGGAGTAGTAGAGAGTGAGTAGTAGAGTAGTAGAGAGTGAGTAGTAGAGAGTGAGTAGTAGAGAGTAGTAGAGAGCGAGTAGTAGAGAGTGAGTAGTGGAGAGTGAGTAGTAGAGTAGTAGTGAGCGAGTAGTAGAGAGTCAGTAGTAGAGAGTGAATAGTAGAGAGTGAGTAGTAGAGAGTGAGTAGTAGAGTAGTAGAGAGTGAGTGGTAGAGAGTAGTAGAGAGTAGTAGTAGAGAGTAGTAGAGTTAGTAGTAGAGAGTGAGTAGTAGAGAGTAGTAGAGAGTGAGTAGTAGAGAGTGAGTAGTAAAGTAGTAGAGATTGAGTGGTAGAGAGTAGTAGAGTAGTAGTGTGAGTAGTAGAGAGTGAGTAGTAGAGAGTGGATAGTAAGGAGTAGTAGAGAGTGAGTAGTAGAGTGTAGTAGAGAGTGAGTAGTAGAGAGTAGTAGAAAGTGAGTAGTGAGTGAGTAGTAGAGAGTTGTAGAGAGTGAGTAGTGGAGAGAGAAAAGTAGAGAGTGAGTAGTAGAGAGTAGTCAGTCAGTGTCTGTCAGTCAGTTTCAGTCAGTCAGTCAGTGTCAGTCAATCAGTGTCAGTCAATCAGTGTCAGTCAATGTCAGTCAGTTTCAGTCAATCAGTGTCAGTCAGTGTCAGTCAATCAGTGTCAGTCAGTATCAGTCAGTCAGTGTCAGCTAGAGCAGCTCTGCTGACCTGGTTCTCTGGCTCTAAAGTAGCTCTGCTGACCTTGTTTCTCTGGCTCTATGACAGCTCTGCTGACCTGGTTCTCTGGCTCTAAAGCAGCTCTGCTGACCCGGTTCTATGGCTCTAAAGCAGTTCTGCTGACATGGTTCTCTCGCTCTAGAGCAGCTCTGCTGACCTGGTTCTCTCCCTCTAGAGCAGCTCTACTGACCTGGGTTCTCTGGCTCTATAGTAGCTCTGCTGACCTAGAGCAGCTCTACTGACCTGGATTCTCTGGCTCTACAGTAGCTTTGCTGACCTGGTTCTCTGGCTCTAGAGCAGCTCTGCTGACCTGGTTCTTAGGCTCTAGAGCAGCTCTGCTGACCTGGCTCTCTGGCTCCAAAGCAGCTCTGCTGACCTGGTTCTATGGCTCTAAAGCAGCTCTGCTGACTTGGTTCTATGGCTCTAAAGCAGTTCTGCTGACCTGGTTCTCTGGCTCTAGAGCAGTTCTGCTGACCTGGTCCCTTGGCTCTAAAGCAGCTCTGCTGGCCTGGTTCTCTCCCTCTAAAGCAGCTCTGCTGACCTGGTTCTCTCGCTCTAAAGTAGCTCTAATGACCTGGTTTCTCTGGCTCTAGAGCAGCTCTGCTGACCTGGTTCTCTGGCTCTAAAGCAGCTCTGCTGACCTGGTTCTCTCCCTCTAAATCAGCTCTATTGACTTGGTTCTCTGCCTCTAGAGCAGCTCTGTTGACCTGGTTCTATGGCTCTAAAGCAGATCTGCTGACCTGGTTCTGTGGCTCTAGAGCAGCTCTGCTGACCTGGTTCTCTGGCTCTAAAGCAGCTCTGCTGACCTGGTTCTCTGCCTCTAGAGCAGCTCTGCTGACCTGGTTCATTCCCTCTAAATCAGCTCTACTTAGCTGGTTCTCTGCCTCTAGAGCAGCTCTGCTGACCTGGTTCTATGGCTCTAAAGCAGATCTGCTGACCTGGTTCTGTGGCTCTAGAGCAGCTCTGCTGACCTGGTTCTCTGGCTTTAAAGCAGCTCTGCTGACCTGGTTCTCTCCCTCTAAAGCAGCTCTGCTGACCTGGTTCTCTGGCTCTAAAGCAGCTCTGCTGACCTGGTTCTCTCCCTCTAAAGAGTTCTGCTGACCTGGTTCTCTGGCTCTAAAGCAGTTCTGCTGACCTTGTTCTCTGCCTCTAGAGCAGCTTTGCTGACCTGGTTCTATGGCTCTAAAGCAGCTCTGCTGACCTGGTTGTCTGGCTCTAGAGCAGCTCTGCTGACCTGGTTCTCTGGCTCTAAAGCAGTTCTGCTGACCTGGTTCTCTCCCTCTAAAGCAGCTCTGCTGACCTGGTTTCTCTGGCTCTAGAGCAGCTCTGCTGACCTGGGTCTCTGGCTCTAGAGCAGCTCTGCTGAACTGGGTCTCTGGTTCTAGAGCAGCTCTGCTGACCTGCTTCTTAGGCTCTAGAGCAGCTCTGCTGACCTGGTTGTCTGGCTCTACAACGGCTCTGCTGACCTGGTTCTCTGCACTCACGATGCACGCACCCGACTTCGCGAAAATATATTTAAAAATAATATGTTTATTATAAGTACAAATATATTATTTTTATGACTATCTTAGATAATCTCTTGCCCTAATATGTATATTAAAGACACATACATATCATTTTGAAAAATAAAAAAATTTTTGGCGGGAGTCGCGCCCCAGCACGTATATGACGTCACGCGGGACCCGCAACCGCGCAAGCATCTCGTACCGTAATGATCATATGTCGCGAATGCGCGTGAACAGGCGTTGCGGACTAGTTGCATACCAATCGCGCACATCACGTAATATTAAATGTATATGATGTAACTGCAAAACACGCAGCCGTCCCACATCGTACGCAGATCCTTCACGACTTTTCGAAAATGGCGGTAGAATGCGCGCACCCACCGTGATGTGTACGCTTTGAGTGAGCGACTCAGATTTATTTATTTTTTTCCCAATTTTCCGAAAAATATATGTTAGTTAATGAATAAAATATTTATAAATAAACAGTTAAAAAACTGTAGAAAATCACTTCAAAATAATAGGTATAACTACTATAACACTTTAAAATTAGCATTTAAAAAACCTTTGAAATACACTGAAAAAAACCATAGGTTTCAGAGACGTTATAGTTAGAAATTAGCATTTAAAAAAGCTTTGAAATTCACTGAAAAAACCATAGGTTTCAGAGACGTTATAGTTAGAAATTAGCATTCAAAAAACCTTAGAAATTCACAGAAAAAAACCAAAGGGTTCAGGGGTGTTATAGTTAGCTGGCCTTTTCACTCGTACAAAACCATAGAAATTCCTCCGTTATAGTTAGTTCCACTATAATTCGTGCGCCCGCAATGCACTGCTGATGATGTCACAGATTGCATAATTCATGACATGGTCAGTGACATCACTGATGACATCATTGATGACATCTCAAATGACATCACTGATGACATCATCCACGTGACAATCTGATACTCCTAATCATACACTAGTATAACCTTTCATCACTCACTGTAAAATACCATATTTGAAACCATTGACACACAAATACCAGTTACTACATACCCACTCACTGATTCCTAAGTCTACACACACAACTCCCCATTCAACAACAGAATCATTTATACATGCAGTCACTAATTAATAGAACACTATCAAATGCACTTATACACATATAGAGACATTGACACATCAACTGTCATCTTAGCCGGTTATGCAGTCATCCTACTCACTCATGAAAAAAATTAATCACACTTATATTTACTTACTTACACAATTACCCAACAACACATCATTTATTCAAACACATAGTAACTCATAGTTAATATGTTAAAAAATCACCATTACAATTATACACTCATTCATATAGTTACTCTCATAATCACTGACTCTTACACATACTTATTTATATACACCAACTCTCACATACAATGCCTTTTATGTTTTTTACTTTGTTGAAGATGTACAACTAAAACATAAATTCGCTCACCAACACACAAATAAATACACTCAGTCACCCAAACAACTGTTTCCACATGCACTCTTAAACCTATACACCTAGTCAATCAACCATTCACACATCTATGCATAGAGTTACACACACCCCATCTAACCACACACAAACTCAGTGTCCCATACAAATACTCACCCAACTAATCAATAACTAATATACACACTCATGTAGTTAGTGTTATCCAACAACAGAGACAGTGCTGCACACATTCACATAGTTTAGTTACTAATCCATGTATTAAGTGAACACTTTTAATTACTCACTTAAACAGACGGTCAGACAGCTACTAAATCCTCCATCCAGACAGTTATATATCTACTCAATCTTCAATACAGATTGGTATATATATAATACATATTTAAATTTCAAACTAAACCACATTCACTGGATGATGTCATCAGTGATGTTATCAGTCATGTCATTTGAGATGTCATCAGTGATGTCATCAGCGATGTCACTGACCATGTCATGAATGATGCAATATGTGACATCATCAGCAGTGCATTGCGGGCGCACGAGTTATAGTTAGCAGAACTAACTATAACGGAGGAATTTCTATGGTTTTGTACGAGTGAAATGGGCAGCTAACTATAATACCCCTGAAACCTGTTTTTTGCTGTGAATATGTATATATGGATATATACACACATATATAAACATACATATATAATCTGCATATCTATATAAATACAACTATAAATGCATGCATACATATACATATATGCATACATATGCATGTTATGTACATGAAAGTTTGAAAAACACTAATAAAAACAAAGCTAAAAAGCCATCTAATTACGAACAGAATCGAAGGCGAGACCTTTTGCATTTTCAGTTCTTGTTTACTTTGGTTCCATCAAGAAGGCATTCAGATGTGTCACACATTTGCCATACATTCTGAATGTTAGCACTCTAGTTGCTCATTAGATCACTGTAGTAAAGCTGCTGCTCAACAGGGAAGTCTGCTGCTGGTATTCAAAGTGCATGTTTCAGTCTGCATGTCAGAATTATGTAATGAAATAGAAGAGGATTTGAGAAGTCAAAATGTGCCCTAATTTTTCTTTCTGCAGCACTAATCATAATTTCTATGGCAAAATGAACCCCCTTATTTTGTTCCTTTGCAAATTAAATGTTTTAAGTGTTACCACTTTATTCCAATCAAGATGGCTTCAAGTGTGCCATAATTTTGTCATAAGTAAGACTGTTAGCGCTCTAGTTGTTATTTAGAACACTCTGGGACATTCTGTCATTGGGCTATACTTGGGCTACATCTGGGTGATATTTGTGCTACATTTGGGCTCTTTTGTCTCTGGTGGCCATCTTGGGAGACTTATTTGTTATGAAGTTTCCTAATTTCCTCATTTACTACAGTCTCCTCAGTAGGAAATACTTTGTTTTTACTTTGATTCCATCAAGAAGGCATTCAGATATGTCACACATTTGCCATAAAATCCAAATGTTAGCACTCTAGTTGCTTATTAGATCACTGTAGTAAAGCTAGTGCTCACCAGGGAAGTCTGCTGCTGGTATTGAAAGTGCATGTTTCAGTCTGCATGTCAGAATTTTTTAATGAAATAGAAGAGGATTTGAGAAGTCACTCAAAATGTGCCCTAATTTTTCTTTTTTCAGCACTAATCATAATTTCTATGGCAAAACGAACCCCCTCATTGTGTTCCTTTTAAATTAAACTACTCACTCTCTACTACTCACTTGCTACTACTCTCTACTACTCACTCTCTACTACTCATTCTCTAGTACTCTCTCTCTACTACTCACTCTACTACTCACTCTCTACTACTCGCTCTCTACCATTCTCTACTACTCACTGTACTACTCACTCTTTACTACTCTACTACTCTCTACTACTCACTACCACTCTCTCTACTACTCACTCTACTGCTCTCTACTACTCACTCTACTACACTCTCTACTAATTGCTCTCTAGTACTCGCTGTCTGCTACTCTCTACTACTCACTCTACTACTCACTCTCTATTATTCCTTACTACTCACTCTACTACAAACTCTCTACTACTCTCTACTACTCACTCTCTACTACTCCACTACTCACTCTCTACTACTCACTCTCTATTACTCTCTACTACTCACTCTCTGCTACTCTCTAGTACTCACTCTCTACTACTCACTCTCTACTACTCTCTGCTACTCACTCTCTACTACTCTCTCTACTACTCTACTACTCACTCTACTACTCACTCTACTACTCACTCTTTACTACTCTCTACTACTCTCTAATACTCACTCTCTACTACTCTCTCTCTACTACTCTCTACTACTCACTCTCTACTACTCTCTGCTACTCTCTGCTACTCACTCTCTACTACTCACTCTCTACTACTCTACTACTCACTCTACTATTCTCTACTACTCACTCTCTATTACCCACTCTCTACTACTCTCTACTATTCACTCTCTACTACTCTCTCTACTACTCTCCACTACTCACTCTCTACTACTCACTCTACTACTCTCTACTACTCATTCTCTGCTACTCTCTTTACTACTCTCCACTACTCACTCTCTACTACTCACTCTACTACTCTCTACTACTCATTCTCTGCTACTCTCTTTACTACTCTCTACTACTCACTCTCTACTCTCTATTACTCATCCTCTACTCTCTACCTCTCTCTTCCTCTCTCTCTACCTCTCTACCTCTACCTCTCTACCTCGACCTCTCTACCTCTACACCTCTACCCCTCTCTACCTCTCTCTACACGCACACATATGCACATATGCATTTATATATATGTATGTGTATATATATATACATACATATGTAATCTGCATAGCTATATAAATACAAATATAAATGCATGCATACATATACATATATGCATACTTATGCATGTTATGGTCATGAAAGTTTGAAAAACACTAGTAAAAGCAAAGCTAAAAAGCCACCTAATTACAAACAGAATTGCTTTAACTTAAACGAGGGCAAGAGCTATTACATTTTCAATGCTTGTTTACTTTGGTTCCATCAAGAAGGCATTCAGATATGTCACACATTTGCCATAAATTCTGAATGTTAGCACTCTAGTTGCTCATTAGATCACTGTAGTAAAGCTACTGCTCACCAGGGAAGTCTGCTGCTGGTATTCAAAGTGCATGTTTCAGTCTGCATGTCAGAATTTTTTAATGAAATAGAAGAGGATTTGAGAAGTCAAAATATGCCCTAATTTTTCTTTCTGCATCACTAATCATAATTTCTATGGCAAAATGAACCCCCTTTTTTGTTCCTTTGCAAATTAAATGTTTTAAGTGCTACCACTTTATTCCAATCACGATGGATACAGTTGTGCCATACTTTTGTCATAAGTAAGACTGTTAGCGCTCTAGTTGTTCTTTAAAACACTCTTGGACATTCTGTCTTTGGGTTACACCTGGGTGATAATTGTGCTACATTTGGGCTCTTTTGTCTCTGGTGGCCATCTTGGAAGACTTATTTGTTATGAAGTTTCCGAATTTCCTCATTTACTACAGTCTCCTCAGTAGGAAATACTTTCAGTTTTTGCTTTGTTTCCATCAAGAAGGCATTCAGATATGTCACACATTTGCCATAAATTCTGAATGTTAGCACTCTAGTTGCTTATTAGATCACTGTAGTAAAGCTACTGCTCACCAGGGAAGTCTGCTGCTGGTATTGAAAGTGCATGTTTCAGTCTGCATGTCAGATGTTTTAATGAAATAGAAGAGGATTTGAGAAGTCACTCAAAATGTGCCCTAATTTTTCTTTTTTCAGCACTAATCATAATTTCTATGGCAAAATGAACCCCCTCATTGTGTTCCTTTTAAATTAAACTACTCACTCTCTGCTACTCACTCGCTACTACTCTCTACTACTCACTCTCTACTACTCACTCTCTACTACTCTCTACTACTTACTCTCTACAATTCATTCTCTACTACTCACTCTACTACTCTCTACCACTCACTCTCTACTACTCTCTCTCTACTCTCTACTACTCACTCTGTACTGCTCTCTACTACTCACTCTCTACTACTCACTCTCTGCTACTCTCTCTACTACTCTCTCCTACTCTCTACTACTCACTCTGTACTCTCTATTACTCAGTCTCTACTCTCTACCTCTCGCTCTACTACTCTCTACCTCTCTACCGCTACACCTCGCTCTACCTCTCTCTACACGCACACATATGCATATATATATATGCATATATATGCATATGCATTTATATATATGTATGTTTATATATATACACATACATAAACATATATATAATCTGCATATCTATATAAATACAAATATAAATGCATGCATACATATACATATATGCATACATATGCATGTTATGTACATGAAAGTTTGAAAAACACTGATACAAGCAAAGCTAATAAGCCACCTAATTACAAACAGAATTGCTTTAACTTAAACTAGGGCGAGGCCTATTGCATTTTCAATGCTTGTTTATTTTGGTTCCATCAAGAAAGCATTCAGATATGTCACACATTTGCCATAAATTCGGAATGTTAGCACTCTAGTTGCTTATTAGATCACTGTAGTAAAACTACTGCTCACGAGGGAAGTCAGCTGCTGGTATTGAAAGTGCATGTTTCAGTCTGCATGTCAGATTTTTTAATGAAATAGAAGAGGATTTGAGAAGTCACTCAAAATGTGCCCTAATTTTTCTTTTTTCAGCACTAATCCTAATTTCTATGGCAAAATGAACCCCCTCATTTTGTTCCTTTGCAAATTAAATGTTTTAAGTGTTACCACTTTATTCCTATCAAGATGGCTTCAGGTGTGCCATACTTTTGTCATAAGTAAGACTGTTAGCGCTCTAGTTGTTCTTTAGAACACTCTGGGACATTCTGTCATTGGGCTATACTTGGGCTACAACTGGGTGATATTTGTGCTACATTTGGGCTCTTTTGTCTCTGGTGGCCATCTTGGTAGACTTATTTGTTATGAAGTTTCCTAATTTCCGCATTTACTACAGTATCCTCAGTAGGAATACTTTCAGTTTTTTACTTTGATTCCATCAAGAAGGCATTCAGATGTGTCACACATTTGCCATAAATTCAGAATGTTAGCACTCTAGTTGCTCATTAGATCACTGTAGTAAAGCTACTGGTCACCAGGGAAGGCTGCTGCTGGTATTGAAAGTGCATGTTTCAGTCTGCATGTCAGAATTTTTAAATGAAATAGAAGAGGATTTGAGAAGTCACTCAAAATGTGCCCTAATTTTTCTTTCTGCAGCACTAATCATACTTTCTATGGCAAAATGAACCCCCTCATGTTGTTCCCTTTTAAATTAAATGTTTTAAGAGTTACCACTTTATTCTAATCAAGATGGCTTCGGTGTGCCATACGTTTGTCATAAGTAGGATTGTAAGCGCTATAGTTGTTCTTTAGAACACTCTGGGAAACAGCAGCAGAACACAAAGGAATCAACTGACAGTCTCTGCCCTTGTTGGATGTCCATGATTTACTGAGAATGTCAGACTTCATTCTCACATGACTGAGAAAGATAATGTAAATTTACAGAAAATATGCTCTCAGTTTAGCTTATAGATGATCTTCCAAACCTCTGTGGGAAAAGCATGAGAAAATAGTTTTCTCTCAAACATGATTCATGATATCCCAGCAGAAGGCTTTTTCACATGGTAAAATCACCTTAGAACACACCACAAGTCCTATAATGAGTATGGTACCATCAACAAATGATTTATAATGTAACTAAAGTCTTAAAACCTTCTCTTAACTGCAATGCTTTTTAATGAGGTGCTATCATGTATATTGGTCCCAAGATGGCTGCCAACACTTCTTGGATGAAGTGCTGACAGCCAATCAGATCTCACGATGAGATGTGTGGTTAGGCTCCGCCCAGATATATCTATGATTTTAGTTTTGATTTTCTCCGGAACTACTAAACGGATTTACACCATTTAACCAAAATGCACGAGTGTGAACCAAGGGCTACCTTTTTGCCAAATTTGGTGTAATTCCGTTCAGCAGTTCGGGCTGTAGGTGCGATTAAAGGTTCCTATGGAAAATTGCAGGTGGAAAACACGTTTGGGACCCCCCTTTTTTCTCGGCCCCCGCTTGACGAATCACCCTGAGACTTTCAGGATAGGAGCGGACTGGAACGCCCCACCAGTTTTGAACATTTCGCGAAGATTCGTCAACCGGCGCAAAAGTTATTCCAAATGGAATGTTGCGTATTTCCTATTGATAATAGGTCCTAACTGGTCGCCAGTAGGTAATAAGAAAATAAAAGCAATAACATACAGAAATGTGCAATATGATAACATAAATTACATTGGAAGTAATGCATAAAGTTAAATATGTATGAATTCATAAGGATGAAGACTGTATCTTATTTAAATACAAGTAATACAATAATAAGATGAAAGGAGGATAAAATAATTCAGTTTTGGAAAAAAAGAATAAGCTATTTGATCGAAAAACTAATGACTTACGGTGAGATAAAAAGTAATTTGAAAACAAAAAAGATAGAGAACTTGATATAAGGTGAAGCATAAAATTACAAACGAATAAGTGAGAGAAAGACAGGAAATGTGGTTACAAAGAAGGTTAAGAATAATAAAGGAGAGGTATCAATGCAGTAAAATATAAAAGAATAGAACGTATAGTATAGAAAATTATATAGGGAAATTAACCAAAGATAAAAAGGAAGAAATTGGAGGAAATAAGATGAGAGAGGATTTAGAACAGGTTTTCAGTGTTGGTATGTAAATGCATGACAGTAAAGTTGAGAAAAGAAGAAAATTAGAAGCGAGAGTAAAATAGAAAGAGAGAACAAGTTATGATACAGTGGAATCCACTATAGAGCAACCGGAATAGTCTATCACAGAAGGATTATTAAATTGTAGAAAGAGGGCCTAAATTTGATTAAATGATTGTGTCTGATCTTGCAAATTGTAGATAACTCTTTCCGAAGAGGCAGTTTGAACCATAGCCACCAGCCAAGATTCCGAAGAATGTGGAGTCTAAGATTTCCATTACCGTAGTATGCTTATTTTAGATGTGGTTAGGGCGATATATAAAAAATGGCATTGTGGTTTGGAAAGGTGTGGTAAAGTTTGTAAATCATGCAGAAGAATGATGGCTGGTGTTTACGGTAAATCCAAAGGCAAAGTGTATTGTAAAACCTGACCTATGTAGGACCAAAAGGATTGGATGATAGGGCAAGAACAGTGGATATGGACTATGTCTCGACCAGAAATAGCACATCTCCAACAATTAGTATGAGGAAAGAAGTCCAGCTTTATACAGTTTTGAGGGGGACCAATGCCAGTCATGTACAATCTTGAATAATCAAAATTTCTGTTGTGCTTCTCTGACTCCTCTGGTTAAAGTTTCCAAAAGAGTAAGCCAGTCTTCATCGTTATATGTAAGTGAAAGGCGTGTTTGCCATTTGAGACGAAGAGCACATGATAAGGGTTGGGGGAATAAATGAGATGTGAATATTTTATGTAAACCAGAAATGGCCCCTTTATGAGTCCCCCAAGTATATAAATAGGATAGGATTGGTGAAGTTTGGAGAGACCATGGGCATGACCCCAAGGCTTTGATAAGACAGAGATGAAGTTGAGTATAATTCATGAATTGATGCGACGGAAGACCAAATTCTTCAGCTAATTGGGTAAAGGGTTTAAGCTCACTAGTATGTATAAGTTGATCTAGAGTAGAAATACCAGCCTGTTTCCATTGGGGCCAGGAAATGGTTTTGGCCTTGACACGTATGGTAGTATTGTTCTATATTGGGGCTTTAATATGAATACGCGGGTTAGAACATAAGAGGCGATGAGCTCTCTGCCACATTTTACGTAGTGAAGCCAATAGTGGATTGCGAGGGTCTTGGCGACTAGTACCTGTGGTATAAAGAACTGAGAGACCAGGTTCAGCGGATAGTAAATGACGCTCTACATGCACCTATCGAGGTGTATGAGAATTATCTTGCAGCATGTATATGATTTTGGATAATTGTAAAGCCAAATGGTAGTATTCTATGGATGGGAGACAGACCTCCATGAGAATGATGTGCTCTCAGTTTTTGTATAGCTAGATTGGGTTTAAAAGAGCCCCAGATAAAGGATTTAATTTTAGAATCTGTAAGGCGTTGGGAAGATAAAGGTATGCGAAGGGGAAGCATAATAAAAGTATAGAGGAAACGCGGAAGTGTGACCATCTTTACAGCTTGAACCCGTCCCCACATATATAATCCTAATATTTTCCATTTGTCGAAATCCTGCTGCATCTGTGTGATCAGAGGACCGAGATTATCTGCAACCATTCCAATCGTTCCCTTGTTTGCCAGGATACCAAGGTATTTTAGTCGTGAGGGTTTCCAGTGGAAGGGAAAGTCCTGAATGGCTGATTTAGTAGTACCGTTGGATATTGGAAGTGCGTCATTCTTATCCCAGTTTTATAACCAGAGAAAGAGGAGAATTAATCTATGATTTGAAGCAGTGAGCGCAGAGAATGCAGTAAATCAGTAATAGTGAGTAATATGTCATCAGCATACAGGTACATTTTTGAGTTCCCCACCGGAAGAGTGATACCTACAATATCTCTTGATTGACAAATTGCTGTTGCTAAAGGTTCTAAAGCAAGAAGGAATAAAACAGGGGATAGGGGACAACCTTGACGTGTTCCTCTAGAAATTGGAAAGGGGTCTGAAAGGAAACCTCCACAATTCACTTGAGCGGTAGGGTGTTGGTATAATAACTGTACTTTTTGTATAAATTGGGACCCTAAACCACATTTTTCCAATATATGAAAAAGATAAGGCCATTCCACTCGATCAAATGCCTTTTCAGCATCAAGCGACAGAGCCAATGCATCATTCTGAAGAGATTTGGCGGAGTGTAGCGTATGTGCCAAGGTACGCAGATGGTTTCTAGAGGAACGTCCAGGTACAAATCCCACTTGGGTATGTTGAATTAAAGAAGGCAAGACTTTACGCAAGCAAGATGCGAGGATACTAGCTAGTATTTTGATATCGCAATTAAGAAGAGATGTGGGTCTATAGCTACTACATATTAATGGATCTTTTGCCGGTTTAGGGAGGACTGCAATTATCACTTTATTAGATATAAGGCCTAGGGAGGTTGTGTTGTTTGCTTCCTGAAAAACGGTAAAGAGACTGTCAATTATTTGTTCACCTGACCAGTGATAGAATTCCACAGGAAAACCATCTTCCCCTGGGGCTTTGCGATATGAGATCTTAGTTATTGCTTGTGAAATTTCTTCTTTAGTAATGTCCCCTTCAAGAAGTGCTCTGTCTTCGTCAGACAGAGAAGGGAGATTTACTTGGGAAAGAAAAGAAAGCATTTTATTGTGGTCTATTTGTGCGTCCGGGGTATATAATGATTGATATTAAGAAGCAAATTCATTGACAATATCCTGTGGCGAGTTAATATATTTCCCCCAGATGTTTTAATGGCTGGAATAGCCATTGCAACCTCTTGTTGTCGCAATTGGGCCGCTAGGAGTCGCCCTGCCTTTTCTTCTTGTTCATAATGACGTCCTTTCATCTTTTGTAAAGCATACTCTGCTTTGGCTGTAAAAAGGCTGTTCAATGCCATTTGTGCTAGCTCTAGGGACTTGCAATATTGTAAGAGAGGTATTTTAATATATAATTGAGTGAGCGTTTCAATATCTTGTTCTAACTCTTTCTGTCGAGTAGCATTTTGTCTATTGGCCTGTGCCACGTCTTTCATAAGTTGACCCCTGATGGTAGCTTTGAATGCAGCCCATAGGGTTCTGCTTGAATGCACAGATCCGTGATTAAGGGAAAGATATGTTTGAAGATCGTCTTGAAGCTGTGTTTTACCGAGAGGAGTTTTATAGCGCTGAATATTCATTCTCCAAGGTTTGCGACCCGGTGTTGTCAGGCCTGTCTGAAGGGATAACAAAACTGGAGAATGATCAGAGATTGATGCTTCCAAGATTTGAGATTCATGGACTAACTGAACAACCCTTTGTAAGATTAAGAAATAATCCAGTCTGGAGAAGGTACCATGAGTGGGAGAAAGAAAGGAATATTCAGTAGCAGTTGGATGTGAAAGGCGCTATTGATCAATCAGACCATGATCTTCAATAATATCGTCCATAAGAGCTCTGTCCGCTGAATTATTCTTGTCAAGAGGACCTGTTTTGTCGAGCACTGGATCTCTAACTAGGTTCCAATCCCTGCCTATCAGGTATTGGGAAGCACCAATCTCGGACAAAATGCGATTTAATTGAAGAAGAAATAATTGTTTTGGACCCGATAGGGCATAAACGGAACCTATGCAAAGATGTGTATCGCCGATGTGCAATTTGACAAACACATATCTGCCATCTGGATCTTCCTAAGTTTTTGAGATTGTAACTGCTAAAGATTTACGGATCAAAATTGCCACTCCAAATTTACGAACGGGGGTAGTGTCTGAGGATCTGTCTGTATGAATGCTGCTGTGGTAGACCTTACCCACCCATTCTCTGCGTAATTTTTCAGATTCTGATGCTTCAAGATGAGTTTCCTGAAGGAGAGCCACATCTACTCCTTTTGAATTCAGATAGGAAAGAACTTTTTTCTTTTTTATATAGTGTGTTAAACCATTTACATTCCATGTTATAAGCCGCAGAGAATGAGTAGTAGTCATACTTCAAGTGGAAACCAGAACGCTTGGAAAAGTTAAGAAAGTAATGAACTATGATAAAGGTAGAAATGAAGTAGAGAGCAAGTGCAAGATTTATTAAGTGAGTAATCCAAGGTGTAGTGTAAAAGAAAAAAGGGGTAGGGAAGGAAAAGGGAAAGAGAGAGAGTATTACTAGGATAACGTGTTGTATAAGGAAATCTCGTAGGAGAAAGGAATCTAAAGAAAAAAGATGTCAGAAAAAATAAAAAATATATATAAAAGATAAAAGTATGAAAAACAAAAACAAAAATGAAGGAAAAAGAAGAACTTTAGGTGCGGGTCTGGGCTCACTAGAGCACCGCCGCGGGTAGGGCCCCCGCCAGGAGGGTTGAAACATGGTGAGTACTATGTAAGAGAAACAAAAGAATCTGAGCAGCCAAGTGTGTGTAAAGAAGAGGTAAAGAGCCAACTATATAGAAGAGTGAGCGCTGAAAGGGAAGAGACATAGAGTACAGAAAGATATATAAAAATATATACATGAATTCAATATTGCCTAAATACAAACCAAAATGCAGAATAAGCTATTGATTATTAATAACTGTAAGTAATATTTATGAAAGAATAAATATGCTCATATGAAATAGAGTAAAGTAAAAGTGATATAAATATATATATATAAAAAGACGTATCATAATAGAAAAAATCAATAGTATAAACTTGTATATGAATAGAAGTATAGATATTATAAAAGTGGAATATCTATAATTTAAGAATATCGAAAAGATTGAGGAAGAACTAATAAAATGCAAATATATATAATAAAATATGTATTAATTCATGAATGTAGAAGTATATAAAAAGATGCAGTAATCCATGGATGTATAAGTAAAGGCATAAAATGTGCAACCATTAATTGATAAGTAACAATATATGCATACATAGATATGTATATCATTAAATAGGTAACATTTAAGAACAAATTGTAGTTATAAACATAGATGTTATTTAATATATACTAATAACATAGGTAGTAATAAATAGTAAAAGGAAAAAGTGAAGCTAAGAAGATGTGAAGGGACATAGTAAAATACCTATAATTCTAACTTATAGAGAAAAGTACGTAAACTACTTATTGAAAGTGAAATAGTAAACCTTAAATACTTAGTTTCAAATATAATAGATGCAAGTAAAATCTAGTAATGCATGGCAAAAAGAAATATGTAATAAATAATTCTATAACTGTTCTAGGTTGAGAAACAATTGTGCAGAGAAGGCAGATAGCCCCGGTTATAGAAGGTAGACTCTCTTTTTTTGTGTAAAGAAGATATGAGTTATCAATCACATCATTATGAGCCAAAGTATGCAATATCAGAGAAAATAAATGTTATACAAGGTAAAATCTGAACTATCGATTACATAGACTGTAAATATAAATATTAGCAAGGTCATTCTTCATCCGAGGCAGATTTTAAGGGAGATCTGGATTTGTCTCTATGGAGGTCTTGCGTAAAAGTAGATGCTATTTGAAGGGCGGAAATTTTGTCTTCATGAATACGAATTGATATTTCAATATCTCTACCTTGAGGTCGAGTTTCACTAATGGTGCGTCGTCGAGTATCGACTAGTGGCGGAGGATGATGAGAATCGTGAGGTAACTGTTCAATAGATGTATGTTGTATGTCCATGTCCTGAATATGCAATTCATCTATAAAGTGTTTTAGATCTGCCGGATTGTAGAAGTCTCTGGATTCACCATTTTTGGTAATGCGGAAAAGAGCAGGATCAAATTAACCATACTTGATGTCCATTTTCCGTAGTTGTGGCCTCATAGAGGAAAGTCTTTCTCCGTTGATTGGTGTCTCAGTAAAAGTCAGCTGCAATACTGATTTCATGGCCAGCATAGATGTAGGAGCCTTGCGTGCGTGCTGCCAGTAGTATTTGACGTACTTGTTCATGCCGTAAAAAGCAAGCAATGAGAGGTCGTGGTCGAGAATCTGAGGCAGCACGCGGAGGACCGATACGATGAGCACGCTGGATTTTAAGCAGTGGAGTGAAGGAGATATCCAGCAATTTGGGAAGGACATTGCATAAGAAGGTTCTAGCATTTTGACCTTCAATCTTTTCAGGAAAGCCGAAAAAAAGGATGTTATCTCGTTGACTGCGATCTTCCAGATCAACGAGCTTACTACGGACAAGTAAGGGTTCTTGATCTCTGCTTTGCATAGAATCCATCTTGGTTTCCACTGCTGTTAGTCGTTGGTCTAATTCATCTGTTTTAGCGTTAAATTGTACAAACTCATCTTTGATTGATTTGGTCTCTGTGGTGAGAGAGGAGATATTAATGTCTAAATCTGTCAAACGGGAGCTGATAGTTGAGAGTTCTTGTAAAATGCGATCCATAGTTGCCCCTGACATTGTAGAGGAGGTAGCAGAAGATGGATTAGATACTGGTGAGTTTGAGCCTTTCGCAGACATACTTTGGGGTTGTTTGAGAACTTATGTGAAAAGAGGCTGCTTAGAGTTCTTACTCTCGTTCTTGAAATTAGGCATTTGGATATTGTCTGTGATATAGTAAAAGAGTACAAATGACAGTAGCACGAGACCACTTATCTAAATGGTAGTGGGGAGGAAGTTTAGCAGATGAAATAAGTTGTAATGAGGAAAAATCAATCGCAAAACAGTAATGAAACTGTGGATTGTGGCGGAATCAGAGAACCATGAGAATGATAGGCAAGGGTATCTGCCCTATATTTTTGGTTGATGCAAAAACAATAGACACTGCACCTCCGTTGCGACAAGACCACTTATTGTTGCAGTAACAAAGTTAGTGCAAAATGTACATGCCAGAAGGAGCTGAGTGTGGAGATTGGCTCTGGCTTATGTATATGATAGACAGTGCACTGCCCCTTTGATAAAATTATCGTCGCAGTAGCAATGGAGTGAATGTAAATTGACAGTCAGAAGGAGCTTAATTTGTAGGGCTGAGGTGGCCTGAATTGAACGATGAATGGCAGCACTAAGATAATAGGTTTTGGAGCAGAGTTATAGGAGTCTGAGTATTGTATTATGAAAAATGCTGAATGAAATGCTCCGTGTTTTAATTGCCTCTTTTGTTTGTAAGTAAAAGGATTGCTCATGAGTACGTTAGTTTATGTAGTGAAAATAGAAAGGCTCCAATACAGCATGTACTCTAACAAAAGTGTTCTGCGTTAACAGCTACAAGCAAAAGGTAAGTCAGTAAGGCATTGTTAAAATAGAATAAAGAATTGGTATTAAAGACCTTACATATTTGCCAAAAAGGAGCGGAAAGCAAGGAGAATGTTATTTCTACCACTCCATTCTGCACGTGTTAAGGTAAACTGTACATGTGGGAGAAGCGGCAAGTGGCAGTTCTGCAAGAGCCTGGAATTTGCTCTGCAGCGAAATGCCCGATGCACCTTCACTGAGGCAAAGACTGTTGCGCCAGGCACATTCACAGAGCAAAGGTAGAGGTATCTGAAAGAACCCCAGCTGACCGCTGCTCTCACACTAAGTTGACAGAAAAAGCTTGCGCCAGGGTCCTAGTCGTGCTAGTGAGAGTGATTCTTTTCCATTGGAATTGCCATAAAAAAAAAAAATGCTGAGTAAAATATTAAACAAAATGCTTCGCTGTTACTATCTCCCTTTGGTGCAAAACGGTGCTCACAAGCAGTTCAATCTAGGCATGAAAGACATTTAGGCTGTAGCAAGACAGGCACTCTAACTGAGGTGCTCCCTCGTGACAGCTGTTGGCAAATGAAAGGGTAATGAGTCACCATTAGAATAGACAAATAGTGGATAATGAAGGTTGCACTAGCAGCCAAGGAGGAGCAGGAGGCAGAAAGGGTTATATTTACAGCTCCACAGCTGTGCTTGTCAGCATAAATATGAGGCGAGAATCCAAGATGCTAATAAATAATTGACAAGCATGAGCTGTGCTTGTCAGCGGTAATTTGTTTTGAAACCAGAAGGTGGCAGTAGAATTCCTTGGAATCTTCTTGGTAAAGCTGCTCGTGTAACAAAAGGTTGGCTTTGTTTTTAGGTCTCGCTGAGCCCCAGCGCCTGCGCTGGCTCGAAGTGACGTTTTGTATGTGGGATTTTCAAAGTGCTGCTGGCTGGCCTAATGCTTGCGTTCACACGATCGTGCACGCGCGCAGCCGGCCGCCAGCAGCACTTTGAAAACTCGTGTGCGTCATCGCGATCACTTTCGCTTTCAGAGCGATCGCGATGACGCACGCGCACACACAACTCCCGCTTCTCCCCCTCCCCCACCACATTTTGCGTCTCCGGCCGCTCGTTTTTTATTGTCAGAGGTCAGCCATTTATGAAGGGCCGTATAACTCCCTCAAGCTGCACTCACACAAGTTATTGTAAACGCCCTCTTTAATGATCAGTGAGAAGAAAAACCACACCTAACGCAAATCCCTTCAGGACTCAAATACACCCAGACTACTGTCAACCCAAGCGAGTGAAATAAGAAGCAATGCACAGCATGCACACATGTGGTAGAAAGCAACACAAACAGAATACGTAAACAGCCAAACAGTACGGGATCCCACATAAATATGCATAATAAATTACTGAAATAAATAAAGTTAGACAAACTGCTGGACTAATTCCAATGTCGGCATACGCAGCAAGGCCTTCTGTTAGTGAGGAGGATCACACGGAAGACAGAGTGTAAGGTATACAGTGCAGAATGGCCTTTAATGCAGGTCACAAATACTGACAACACAGATACCGGGGTATATTACTCTCCACTATGAGCGCACTACCAGAAGTACATATGTATCACACACAGGTTTACCCGAGGGGGAAACTTTCTACCATACAAAGAATCGCAAAAGGAGCTATAAGCAGTGATGAGTAGGGGCTACTTCACCCTTTTACTATTACATAACAAACTCTCTTAGTAACAAATGACCTTCATATCATATATACCCGCACAAGTTGGCCTAGGAAAATGTATTCCATCATCTCTGGGGTAAATACCTAATTTCTCTCTGTGGGAAAAAACACTATGTTTATTTATGTGTATGACTCTCCTTCCCCAAGGGAATCCCTACAACTCTCCTGTTTCCCCGGAGGTAAATACATTCCCAAATCTCTACGGACATATGTCCTTTTCATCCAGTGCTGCTACCCTCTTATTTCCTTCTAGAAGTTGATGACCAGTGCCCATATTCGCTCATGTTTCTGTCACTCATATCCAAAGCAGTTTATGCCCGGTTGTGCCAAAGGAATATTCTCCACATTCCCAAAGTGGTACTGGTCACCTTCTCTAAAGGATAAATACACCGTAGTCCCTATCTACATTGTATCCATCCACTCAGCAATAAACAGGTTTTAACCGCCACCCTTCCGTTGGAAGCTATACTTAAAACCCCATCATTCATAAACTCCCACAGGCCCCCCAAATAAAATGACGCGCCCTTTTCTAGGGGGCTAATGCTCAGAATCCTCTGGGTTGTATATGGGTGTACTACTGTCTAGGAGGTAAATACTCCACATGCGGGCCTTCCATGAGTCCCAGTTTCCTTCTGCTTTTGAGTTAGCACCCATTCAGGCAGCCCTGCCAAGTACCACGCATCAGCTAACTCATTTTAGTTTGGTGGTCCGAATTACCACACTAAAAATGAAGCAATCATACATCTAAGCGCCTTGACAACACCTGCGTGCTGTGAGGGAGAAGCTGAGTGACCACGACTGGTAGGCTGAAGTTTTACCATTTTGGGAGTGATGAGCCGGTGGTGCTGTAGGCTAGTCACTGGGGGTATCGACGGAGGCGCTGTCAGCTTGCATCATGGCTTCAAAGCAAGCATCACATGCCCTCCATTTACGCAGCTCTGATGTTCATGCATGTTCGAGCGTGGGTAGTGCTGTACTGAGCTTGTCTACCTTTAGGAAGTGAAGGATAGTACATGCATGACTAGTTTTCTGCGGTGTGTATCGTTTCTGCTGAAGGCATCAGCAAAAGCTGCTGTGCAACGCAGGTGACTCCACGCCATGGCTGAATCCACTAGCAGTACCGCAGCCTCCAGCACCGTCACTGCGGCAACAGCGAACTGGTAGAATACTGTAGTATCTGTTTACATTTTTCTTCCATTAAGTTTCTGTATTATTAACTAATCATATTTTTAATAATCAAACACCAGCGGATACATCTTATTTTGCATGACGGGTCACGTTTAACTATTTGCTCATACAAGAACTTCCTTCCACTTCGCGAGTTCTCTGCAGACGATTCTTGGAGAATGAGAGTAAACCCCATTTTCAAAAGTATAAGAGCAAGCACTTTATTTACTTCTTGCCTTACACGGAGTTCTGTGAGAGTACCAAAGGGTTTTAGTGGAGTAATAATGCAGCTAGTAAATACTAATAACCAGCGTTTAATCTGTGAAAAAGGTAAGTGCAGGGCCCCAAAGTTTTTCTTAGGAGCCTAGCAGTCTACTTTAGTCTCGATTCCCCTGCATACTCATTCTTCCACGACTCTGCACTTTCTGACTGTCGATCTCAATCATGCAGGTCATTTTTCATCAATGTTTTCTCAGACTCTCACTGTTTTCCTAGCTTTGGCTTCCCCCTTTCTCCCTTTCCTGCCTTTTCCCTCTTGGTCTGAGTCAAAGAGACATGATGAAAAATTAGAGATCCACGTCTTGTCTATTAATTGGCCCAGTTCCTCTTAATAAAGATAGGTATTAAAATTATGGGCTGCAAGATGGCCTGCATTGCCTAGTGGACTAACGCATAAACTAGAGAAATCGATGAGTTTTGTATACTTCTTGTTCAGATTCAGACGTCAGGCCTGTATCATCCATGCCTGAAAGCAGTTCAGGTTGCCCATGCTTCCTAATGGCAGGGCCATTAGTCGCAAAAGTGCATAAATAGAAATATTTTTAGGCAGATGCAGCCTTAGTTATTGGATTCTGGTTCTGGTTCATGGGCGTGGCCCTGTTCAGCCGAGGATTTATGTAAGTGTGCCAGCCCTCTGTAAGTAAAGTTGCTGTGCCTGAGCTGAGCTCTGCATTGCAGTCACTGTCTGCAGTCTGCACAAAGTTGAGCTCAGTGTCAGTGAGGCTGGCTCACACTCCGTGTTGGGTCCTCTCTAACATCCTAGTGCCCTTCCATTTTTAGGTCTCGCCTGACCCAGCGCATGCGCTGGTCTGGCGAGACATTTTGCGAGGGCTCCAAAAAGTGGTACCAGGCCTGCCTAGAGCTACAGTGCAAGTGCGCGGGCGCGCGTGTCGCGCTTTACCGCGATTACTTTCACTTTGGCAGCCGCGCGGCCGCTTTGATGTTCTCGTGAGGCTTCAATAGATTGCAGCAGTTAAAACAAGCATTGGCATTGCCAATAGGTCTCGCTTTTTGACCTTATAAGTGTTTATTTATGCAACTGTTGCATGGCTAAACACTTATAAGGTCCCAAAGGCGAGACCTATTGGCTATGCCAATGCTTGTTGTATATGTGTAAAGGAATGCTCCCTCTTCCCTGCCAGCTCCGTCCACAAAAGTTAAATCAGCTGAGAGGTAGATTGAGAGGAGGGTGCAGCTTGGCTCTGGGCAGATGACAGCACATAGCACATAATTCCCCTCACAGCCTCTCGATGGAGCAAGGCTGTCTGGCACTTTT
The DNA here is from genome assembly GCF_964204655.1 of Triturus cristatus. NCBI lineage: Eukaryota > Metazoa > Chordata > Amphibia > Caudata > Salamandridae > Triturus > Triturus cristatus. The sequence continues at coordinate 698,242,313 of NC_140594.1, read as the reverse complement.
CAAACGGACAACGCAAAGGCAAAATGGTGACAGATATCATGTCAGCTGATTCCTTCTAATGACAGGCTGCTCATAAGCCATTATTTATGGAAGCGAGAAGCTGCTCCCCTAATAGCCTTTCAGTACGACGACGCTCCTCCACTGGATAGTTTGTATGTCGTGAGGCAGGTCGTTTGAGATGAGCCTCACATGTGAAGGGAGCAGGGCGCACCTGGTACACAAGAGTCGCGGGGATTGGTGCTGCGGCGCTCGGTATTCAGGTGGCCATCCTCCTGCGTCTGGTCTTGAGCGGCCCTCAAAGTCACAGCAGCCGCCGTCCAGTCGATAGAATTCATTCTTAAACATAAATTAGTTCTTAATCAAAGCTGTTTCTGAAAGTTATAGGATTAATTCACCTAATGTTTGCTATGAATCAGAGTACTGTCAATGGTTTGTATGGCTGCATCCTGTGAAGTATTTGTGTATAGAGATTTTGCGTCATATGTAAGCATGGTTTTCTGTCCCTCCTAGGAATGGTATCCTCTCTATACTGATGATGAAATCAGTGCTGTCTTTTACTTATGACCTAATTGTAGACACATGCAGTTTCAAAAAGAAATCTACATATTTGCATTTTTCCTTAAGGACAGACCCACAGCCTGAGACAATGGGTGTCCCTGGTGGATTATGAGGGCTTTTGTTTGTCTTTGGGAGTGTGTAAATTGCCAGTGTTGTAGGGTGGGCTGTACTCAATAATCCATACTTTTTCTCATTTACACATTTCATTTTTTGTAACAAGATAGTTTTATTGACATCAATGCAAGAAGGCACAAACAGATTTCCGAGAGGAGGCTGTCTCTCCCTTTCAGTTTATGCCATGTAATAGAGACTGTGTCCCGCTTTCACTGATGTACATAATTACCACTGGCCCACGTACAACCCCATTCTTGCCTCTTCACTCAACCCCTCTTTCTCTCCTCCCCCTTCGCCAGGATATCCCATGGGACCTAACTTTTGTATATAACACTTGAACCTCAGTAATATGCAATATTGGTAGTACTTATATCCGAATTCCATAAATTGGTGACCATCCGTAACCAAGAAATTTAGGCTAACCAATGAGCCCATGTACAATGAGTACACATACTCATTACCCCCGTCAGTCGTTTTACAGTAAGAACAAACTCAGTGCCTTTAGTCATGGTGGCAGTGCTCTCATCGGGGTACCCTTCAAGAGGTACTCCAACAATGTTTCTTACACTGCGTCACTATGCCCGTTGTCCTCATTTAGCCGGGGTGACAATGTGTCCCTGGCCATGAGTGACCACAGACACCATTGATTCATAACTGGGGGGTCCTTTGTCTTCCAGGAGGCCGCAAAGTTTGTTTTTGCCTCCCCCAGGCAATTCTAGATAGTAGTCTTGTCTGCTCTAGTTTGATATAAGAAGTCTCTCACTGTCACCCCAAAGAAAACAAAGGCTGGCACCTCCTTGATAGGGTATCCCAGCATGCTCCTCAGGCCTGTCAGGATCTCACTCCAGAAAGGACTCATCTTGGGACATGTCCAACATATATGTAAAAGGTCCCCCATACCACCACAATTTCTCCAGCACAGTGGGCTTGAGGCCTGGTAGAGTTTATGTAATTTCTTTGGATACATAGAACAGTCGTAGAGTACTTCATAATGTGCTTCCTTGCCCGGTATACTACACATGACTTTATTTAGGTCCCTCCACATGTGGAGCCATTAATTGTCTGAGGGTGGCTTTCCCAACAGTGTATGGGTGTGACCATGTTAGTGAGTCCTTTAGCAGTATAGTGTACAATCAATAGCAAAAAACAGAGAAGCAACACACTGTTGCCCTTCTGTTTTTTGCTATTGACTGTTGTATTGTGTGGTCTATAAGTAGCCGACCATAGATGTAGGCAGCAGCATGTAGATATTATTTTGTGTATATTTGAGTGACTAATTGGGCTGTGCAGCCTCAAATCCTTTGGCTGCTTGATCCAGAATATAGTGTAGTAGGATGTATGACGTTACAACGCACACTTTTACAACGCATGCACTTACAACGCATTTTTTACAACGCATAATCCATTACAACGCATGACATTACAACGCATGACACTACAACGCATTTTTAAAAAATACCTTTACAACGCATTACCATTACAACGCATACTACCTTTACAACGCATACCATTACAACACATAATATTAAATTACATTTAAGGTAAGTATTAGATAGTATAGGGGTAAAAATTACTATTCTAACTCCAGGGGGTGCAACAGTAGGGTAAGTGTTGGATAGTATAGGGGTAAAAATTACTATTCTAACTCCAGGGGGTGCAACAGTAGGGTAAGTGTTGGATAGTGTAGGGGTAAAAATTACTATTCTAACTCCAGGGGGTGCAACAGTAGGGTAAGTGTTGGATAGTGTAGGGGTAAAAATTACTATTCTAACTCCAGGGGGTGCAACAGTAGGGTAAGTGTTGGATAGTATAGGGGTAAAAATTACTATTCTAACTCCAGGGGGTGCAACAGTAGGGTAAGTGTTGGATAGTATAGGGGTAAAAATTACTATTCTAACTCCAGGGGGTGCAACAGTAGGGTAAGTGTTGGATAGTATAGGGGTAAAAATTACTATTCTAACTCCAGGGGGTGCATCAGTAGGGTAAGTGTTGGATAGTATAGGGGTAAAAATTACTATTCTAACTCCAGGGGGTGCATCAGTAGGGTAAGTGTTGGATAGTATAGGGGTAAAAATTACTATTCTAACTCCAGGGGGTGCATCAGTAGGGTAAGTGTTGGATAGTATAGGGGTAAAAATTACTATTCTAACTCCAGGGGGTGCATCAGTAGGGTAAGTGTTGGATAGTATAGGGGTAAAAATTACTATTCTAACTCCAGGGGGTGCATCAGTAGGGTAAGTGTTGGATAGTATAGGGGTAAAAATTACTATTCTAACTCCAGGGGGTGCATCAGTAGGGTAAGTGTTGGATAGTATAGGGGTAAAAATTACTATTCTAACTCCAGGGGGTGCATCAGTAGGGTAAGTGTTGGATAGTATAGGGGTAAAAATTACTATTCTAACTCCAGGGGGTGCATCAGTAGGGTAAGTGTTGGATAGTATAGTGTAATATTATGCGTTGTAATGGTATGCGTTGTAATGGTAGTATGCGTTGTAATGGAATGCGTTGTAAAGGTAGTTTTTAAAAATGCGTTGTAGTGTCATGCGTTGTAATGTCATGCGTTGTAATGGATTATGCGTTGTAAAAAATGCGTTGTAATGGTAGTGCGTTGTAGATGTTGCGTTGTAAAGGTTGTTCCCCAGTGTAGTATAGTGCACAAGGCTGAGATCAACCCTTTTGAGCCAGTAGCCACTCTTAGGTATTTCTTCATGGGTGCCTGGTCTTGGGTGGTCGCGTCTTTGAAAATTGGGTGGAGAACTCTCAGAGTTGTGCATATTGGAACCTCTCAGTCTAGAAACTTGAATTTATGGAAAAGTTCCCACACCATGAGGCAGTCTCCTTCTTTCCACGCTCCGAACGAGCCCCAGGTGTGGGCGGGTGTGAAGGAGGAGTTAACATGAATTGGTGTGTGGTTACATTGGATTTACTGTTAACCTCATCTCACATCAGCTGCAAATAGCATCACTTTATGTTTGTCCTTCCTGAAGCTTAAGCCTTTGATGTTGTTATCGCTGCTGAGGATGGCTGCTAGTGGTTCGATACTCAGGGCAAACAATATGGGGAGGGGACAATCAACCATTCAATAATATGAGAGACATGGGATTTTGGTAGCCTGCAAGCACCCCTGTCTTAAAACTGGGGCCTATACCAACCTCATCTAGGATGTGGGAAAGGAATCTCCTTTCCACTCTATTGAAAGACTTCTCCGCGTCCCAGGTCACAAGTACTGCTGGGATTTGCATAATCTGAGTTTCTCCACTAAGTGGATCACCCTTTCAGGTTATCATGGGTTTCTCTATTTTGAATAAAGCCTGTTTGACCTGGGTGTATAAGGTCTGGTAGGACCTCCTCTAGGTGCTTGACAAAGGTTTTGGTTTAAACGTTTTTGTCAACATTTAATATAGCTGTGAGTCTGTATGACCTGCAGAGTTGTGGGTCTTTCCGTGACTTGTACATCAATGTGATGGTTGCTGCATTCGATGATGGAGTTACCATTGCGTTAGAGAGGAAGGAGTTGAAATGTTTGGTTAAGGTTGGGACCAGGAGGGGCCGAAAAGCCTTATAGAAGTTTCCTGTACAGCCACAGGGCCCCTAGGCTTTGTTAAGTTTAAAGGGCTTTGATAATCTTCAAACCCTCTGCTTTGATAAGGAGAGTTTCTTAACAATCCTTCTGGGCTCACCAGAGGCGCAGTAGCCCACTGTTTTATACTTACTCAATCTGGGCCTGGTCTGATGTGGTGTCTGCGGTATACAGTTGTGTGTAGTAACTGTGAAAGACCTGTATTTTGTCATTCTCTTTGGTAACTTTTAATCCATCTGCCAGATGCAGTTATTGGATGAATGTCCTCTCTTGTTGTATTCTTAGAAGGCTGGCTAAGTGGGGGTGCTACATTGTTACGGGTGTGTAGTATGAATTTTTGATTCGTAGTAGGAAGAGTTCTGCCTTATTAGTACGCGAGTGAGCATTCACCCGCATAGGTGGGTGAGAGCTTGCAGTTTTTTGGAGAAGGGTCAAAGATGGTATTCTTCCTCCCTCTCCTTCAGCTCTCTTTCAAGTTGGTCTCTATGTTGAAGCCTCTGTTTTTTGAGGTGGGCTACCTTGCTAATGCAGATCACTGTATGCCCCCCTTGATTTTTCATTTGACGTCGCTGTGTCAGGTTTGTCATTATCCTGGCTATAGGTAGTGGGAGTATGTTCTATGTACGTGAAAAAGAATGTGTAGTCCCTCTCCTGGTTATGGAAGTGTCATTGGTACCTACCACTGTCCTCGAGGTTAGCGGTTGATCATTGTACCAACGACGCACTCGGCACAAAGCCTTCAGTGAGAGAGTCACGTCCTTGATAGCCAAGCGGTATTTGCCTACTATTTGGAGGGTCACTGTTTTATTGAACATACACGTAATTACGCAAATGTTTGCTATCTTTTTTGGTTGGATTACTACACCTTTCACTGGGTTGAGGATCCTTTAAGACACCCCAGGCTCCCCCTTTTTTTTCAAAAGATTAGGTATGTAACTGTATAGGTCCTGAAGAAATGCCACTTGATCATCCCACGACATATTAAGGCATGAAACATTTCGACCGATAACAAAGATCAGTGTGAATTCACTTGATCTTGAAACATTTAATATACCGCTATATCTGTACTTCCCTTGAGAGACTTGGATTATTGTGTCCACGAGTCTCTCACACTGTGTTTAATTCGCCATATACCTGGATTCCTATTAAAGTGATAGCTTTACCAGGTCTATAGTTGATTTTAACTCACTTTCTCAAATCTTGTCACTCACTGAGTGGAACTCACTCACTTTCCAATCCCTCTTTGGTGATTAAACAATCTCTTGTAAAGTGCCCTCTAACGGGGACTGTTGGGCATTGCAGCCCCAGCCCAAAGAAGAGCAAGCCTAATGAAGAGGCATGCCACCTTCGGGTGGCGTTGTGTAGCTCCTAATAATATATAGGATCTGCGCGTTTAGACAACATAAACTAAGGGATTGGTGTTCAGACTGATTACAGACACCACCAAAGGATATGTTAGCCTTTAGACCAGCTAGCTCACAGTGCCACTATAAGCCCCCTAACGTTACCAAGGAGCAAATAGTTTCTGGCCACTATCGAACATGACAACCCTTGATCCATCAGGGATCGTGTAAACTGTACAGTACTTTTCCTTCAGTCACTCGTGCTCACTTCCCAGAGATATACAGAATAAACAATGGGAATGTTTTCAATAAGCATTTATTGAAAACCCTGTCTTGGTCTCGAGTTGGATACCCCGCAAGGGAGTCAGATCACTGCCTGCTGGAGCTTTCTGCATGTTGGGTCTCCAGCATCTCGTGTCAGCATGGAAGCTTCTCTTCTGGTTTGCCCAGTAAATGTGTGGTACTGATATTCTCAAAAGGCATCCTCAGGGGTTCTACCTAGATGTGTAATGATACTGTGGGCCTGTCGTTCAAGGATGACGATTGCGGTGACTTTTATACAGAGTTATTATACAGAAGATGGTAATCCTGCTGTGTGATACTCAGAATCCTCATGCATAATAAATGAGGCTATTTTTCAAAGTTAACCACACAACAGTTATTCAGCACGTATCTAGGCAAAAGGTCAGCAACAGAGCAGTTATGTAGAGCAAGGTAGGAGAAATGTAGGTAAAAGGTCATGCAGCTACCTAGGCCTATATTGGGGTGCATTGGGGCTCATAACAGTGGGTGAGGGCACTTGCTTCTACAAGTAAACACTCCCAGTGACTATCACAAAACCCCAATCGAGGGCATTTAACACCTTCACGTTCAGTGACAGTATCTTAACCATGATCATACTGATTCTGTGTCATATGAGGTGGCCATGGTTCCCCGGTAAGGCAGCATTACTATTATATCCTTGTACATATGGTTGAAACATGTATTTGTGTTGTCCTCCCCAGAAAGAAGATCTATTGTCAGCCTATCCATTAAGTCCCATGGATCTCTCCCTTCTTCCCCTCCCTTCTCCACCCAACCATATCTGAAAACCTGTAGGTAACCTGAAGGTGATTCTCTTGGTCCAGCCGTGAGACCGGTTGGTCCATGGAGTCCATATCCCTGCTCGGAAGGGGAATGGTGCAACAGTTTATGTGTTAGAGACCCATGCAAGATGATTTCTGATTCCTGCTGATAAGTCCCACTTTGTATTAGAAGTGTCCACTATGTGGGATGCTATAGCACTGCAGAGTGTCCATGTCCTAAGATGGCGACATCAGTGGTTCAATACAGCTTTATCCCGCGATCCTGGGTGGGGGACCAATCTGGCCAGGTGGACTATGACCTTGCTTAGGGCCCCTGTGTCCTCTGGGTCATTGGGTTTGCCACAGAGTTATCTGCTTCCTGTCTTTGTGTTTGGGTCCCGGTCTACGGTGCAATGGTGTGCCGACTTCTGTCCCAGTTCAATGCCCAGTGCCTGGGCTACAGATTCTAGGTCTGCAAACAGAAATGTATTATTGTCTTTCTCAAAGACAATGCCAAAGGGGAAGAGTCACCAGTATCAAATTTTAAAGTTCGCAGTTGTTGTTCTTTCTATAACGTTGCAGGGGCCACATCGTGAAAGAGCGAGCAAGGTGGGCCATTATATGTAATGTGATCAAGCACTCTGGTTGCTTTGAGTACCATCTCTTTGTATGGATAGTTGTGGACTTTTTCTAGAATATCTTTCGGTCTGTTCAGCCCCTCTAAACGACGTTTGCCCACTCTATGAACCCTATCTAGTTTGATCTGATCTGGGGGCAATCCTGCCAACTCGTCGAAGAGACCTGAGACCAACTCCTCTATATTCGATCCCTCTGCCTCCCCCGTAAAACTCCTATGTGGAGGTCATCTCTTCGTGAGTGGTTCTTGAGATTTTCCACCTTCCACTGCAGATCATTGTGCTGTGGCAAGAGCGTGATGTTGTAGTCCGTTAGGGTTGAGGTTTTCTCCTTCAGTGACTCTATTTGACTTTCTGCTTCTAGTACTCTGAAGCCTGCTACATTGACATCAGTTCTCGGGCCACTATCTTTTCTCCAAAGTCAGATTGGAGGGCAGTCAGTTCCTCGGTAATGTCAGCCCTCAGTCTTGAAGCTCTACTTTGAAAGCCTTGAGGCTTTCAAGGAGGTCATTTTTTGTCAGTGCCTTTGTGTCAGTGTCTGCTTGGTTGGCGGTATCACCGGAATGGGAGAAGTGCCCTTCTTTATCAGTCCTGAAGGGCCTAATGAACTCTGTGTTAAAAGGCATGTGATTTTCCACAGGCCTCCCTCCACTTAATGGGCCCTCCCGTCCAGGCATTGCACTTCCCGCTATGCCGTGGTGCTACCTCCAGGTTTCACGCTTGGGTTTCACCCACCCCCCCGCCTTGACTCTCTGGGAGTCATATGTGTACCTCCATGCAACAATGTTTCTTAGGTGGGAGGGGCCATGTAGCAGATCTGCCTCTCCACTTGGGGTACCATGTATGTCATGCCGACTCTGCTGCAGGCATCTTCTTGCCCTTTGTCTTCAGGCCCACAGAAGGTAGACCAAGTCTCGGGCCACATTTTACCTTGCGTTACCCGAGTCTATTCCACTCGGCGTATGGGAAGACCACTGTGCATTCCCGCCCCCGGGCGTTTATCCCTGGATCAGCCGCTCAGGTAAAGCCCAGTGCTGCAGTCTACCATTCCTGTCGCTGGGCTGCAGAGCTGCCATCTTGACCTGTGTTTCCTTCTCCCGTGGAAGGGTGCACCTGGGGGCCACCGATATTCACTCTGGGGCCCCTAGGTACAGCGCCCACCGCTCATGATGCGTAACTGTGCATCTTCTTGGCATGCCTGTTGATTGCCAGAGAAGCCACCTCGGAGCTTCAATGCAATGCAGACATGTTGGTCCGCATCTTGGCTCCGTCCACTACATCTCATATTTAGGTTGAGCCTGGGCAGCACATGCACTGCTCTGCGAGGTATGCTGTATTACGGTATAGAATAGAAGCTCCTCCCATTTCCCACCTATCCTTGCAATTGGCTCCTGTTAATGTACTTTTGAAATCATTGCTTTTGATTGATAAATAGGCTTAGTAGTCCCACCTTGATACTGCTTTGTCAGTATTTGTAACATCCCTTAAGAACTGGACTTTTTCTTGTGTTGTTACACGGTCTGCTTTATCTAGTCTGTGAGCACTATTTTCTTTAATGATCTACCACTATTCCACCCATGACATGCTTTCCTGCAAGGCAGCATGCCGCCCACTTTTATATTTTTAATAGTAATGGCTGCAGGACCGCTTTAACTATAGCGGCTGCGCTTTTTTATTTATTTAATTTGCAGAGCGGTCCGCTTTAACTATAGTGGCTGCACTTATTTATTTATTTAATTTGCAGTGCGGTTCGCTGTAACTATAGTGGATGTGCTTCTTCATTTAATTTTCGAGCGCAGTCTGCTTTAACTTTAGCGGCCACGTTACAGAAACTTTGTTTATTTTTTTTTATTTTTTTTATGAAAGCGCCCGTACCGCGCTTTCACTTGAATGTTGGCCATGCCCCTTCTTTAGACACTGCTCACTGTAACCTGAATACAATGATCTCGAGTTTGCGAGAGTATTAGCTATTGGAAATATAAATATCAAAGCCTTTTATGTGTGGGTTGCTTTTAAAAACACATAAATAAAAAGCATTGTCATTTACAATGCCAATAGCTTAAACTCTCGCAAATGCGATACCTATTGCATTGAAAATGCTTGTTAACCCTATATCCTTGATACTCATTATTTCTCTATATATCTTTTGTAATTGGTTTCCAGCAATTTTCTGCAGTTTAAAGCGTTCCTTATTTTTCCCCGGATCTCACTCTCCTCTTCTGTGGCCTGGGTCACAATGGCATCCCCTTGTCTGCTGATTTTAATATAATTTCATAGTTGTCACATAATACGATAAGGGCTATTCGCTCTGTCCATTTTGATGCAGTATGGAACGTATGTGTTACATTTTCCCAGCTCACTGATGTCTTAGTACATGATTCTCAAACACCAATATTTCAGAGATCATGAGGTGATAGATGTCCATGACGTGAGGTGATGGGTGTAGAAAGTGGAAGGTAGTTGGATGCACATCCCTTCTAATGTAGGTCTGGAGGTTGTGTCCTCCAAGAATGTATGTAAGACAGATCTTTCTAATTAAAAAAATAGGAAGAGTTCACTTTTGTTGATACAGAAATTAGGTTTGTCAGTAATGACAAAACCTAACCCTCAACAAAGAAAATTACCTTAGTCTGCAATCAGTACATGCATCGAAATATTGTGGATGGGTGATATCAGTTTATCTCCCTCATTATGTGTTGCCAACTGTATGTCTGGTTCTTCATTCTGTGTCTGTCCTGGTTCGTATTGGGTACCCCTCTCCCTTTCACCCCGCTTCAGTTCACGAGTCTTCCACCTGCATGCTGTGGGATGTTGAATCTTGAAAATGTGGTGGTGCTGTGTAAGGTTGTATTGACCTGAAAGTGCAGGTACTTGGTTTTTCAAATTCGTTATAACTACCAGAAGATTTTGAAAAAGTTATTTTTTTTTTGGTTCTTTTGCCACTGTCCTCACTGTCTAAGGTATCAGGATGATAACACTATTTACAGAGTAAGGATAAAGAATCTCTGCTGTATTTTATAGCTTTTCCCTCTACTTTTTCAATTTTCTGATTGATTGAGTAAAGTGATACAATGTATTTCAAGAAACTATCTACAGCTGCTTTTGCATTCTCCTCTATATCCCCCTCTCTGATCTTAATCTCTAGTTTCTTTATTTGTTTTTTAAGGAGTTCGAGCTCTACTAAACCTATTCAATTCCTAGGCCCATCTAGTACCCAGAGCAGCTGTTTGCAATGAAGCTAAAGTTCTTTGTGAACTTAACATTTTCAGTAAAGGTGACAGAATATATTTTTTTTCCATAACAAATGTAATGCTTTTCTGTGATCTCACAGCCCGCCGAGCTACATACATATAAATATGCTTCCATGAATAGTATTGCAATGACGGGATATTGTTCACCTACTGACCCAAAAAATACATAATTGCCAGAGGATGCACGGGTCAATCTTCCTGTGTATCCCGCTGTGGAGTGTTCCAGTACACTGTACACACAGTGATTGCTGTTCTAGGATTAGACGCTGGCTGAACACTATAGTTTGGAGGCAAGCACGACTTCCCCAGTTAGTTGTCCACAGGGCAATGTGGTGTCAGCACCATGGTGGCATTGTTTTTGGTCTATCCGTTATGGGTGATTTCACACAGCATGAGTGTTATCTGCTCCGCGTTCCTGGCTGCTTGTTATTTTTAACGAGTGTCCACACAGCACGAGGACTACAGTTGCTGCGCTGATGATAAATACCATTGCCATATATCAAATAGACCAATGACAACACTGTTGAGGCTTGATCTTATATCCATTTATTTTGTCCATTTTTCTATTGGGGATTGAATACAGTGCGAGCGATACATGCACAGTGTTCCTGGACATTTGTCATTATTTTTAACAAGTATTCAGCGTGAGGGCTATATATGCCGTGCAGGTGAGGCATATAAACAGATGACTCCCGAAATCGGATGGATATGCCACATGACTGTGATGTTTTTACTTTTTATTTCGACCACACAATATTGTTCTGTATACAGTGATGCTCTCTTGGGACCAACCATGGTACAAGGCCAACACTGCTTTATTAAGGCTTGGTTAGATCATACATGACACAATCTAAAGGCACCCACACCATAAGGGAGCTGGTGCATACAAGTTGATGTGGATGATTAACACATTCTAAACGTAGGTTCTTATTTTTAGATCCCTGTTTAGAAACATCAGAGAAGACCTGCTTAGTGTAGAGAACGTTCTCCTTAGGTATGTGCATGACAAAGTATATATCACTAGATATTTTTAGCATTAAGTCTGAAACGTACGGACTCTTGCGGCAGGAGAAACAGGAAGACACCTGATAACTACACCACCTTCAAGGACGCTATGACGGAATACCTTCAACGCATCAGAACCACTAAAAGGACCTTCATCCACAACAGAATCCTTGCCAACTCCAGCAACTCCGTGGAACTCTTCAGCGTCATCCAGGAATTCACTAAACCCTGCAGCGAAGGCATGGACATCACCCCCTCCCAGGACCTCTGTGACAAACTCGGATCTTACTTCCACCTAAGGATAAAGAACCTCTACTACAACTTCAACGACCACACGCCCGACCCCGCAGTCAGCCCGCCCGGCGACAACGTCAGCCAGACCACCATCTCCACCTGGACACCGATCACGACAGAGGAGAGTGCTGCGACCATGAAAAGCATCCACTCTGAGGCCCCTACAGACCCCTGCCCACCCCACATATACCACAGAGCCGCCACCACTCCTCCCTCTCCATGAACTGACAGATCAACGCCGTCACCTCCAGCTGTTTCAACACCCTCTGCATCCTCCGTAAGACCTTCGATTGGATCCCCCCCTGAGGCAAGAAAAGCAGTCACCCACACACTCATTACCAGCAGGCTGCACTACGGAAATGCCCTCTAGGTCGGCATCAACAAGTCTCTACACCGCAAACTCCAGACAATACAGAACACCGCCGCCAGACTCGTCCTCATGGTCCCCCGTCACAAACATATTAGCCAACACCTACGCAAGCTCCACTGGCTCCCCATCGAGAAAAGAGTCACCTTGAAGATACTCACCAATGCCTACAAATGCCTTCACAACACCGGACCCCAATACCCCAATGACAGAATCACCCTCCACATACCCAAACGAAACCTCCGCTCCACCAACCTCTTCCTCGCTGAAACCCCGCACATCCGCAGAGCCAGAGCAGGGGGAAGATCCTTCCCCTACATCGCGGCCAAGACCTGGAAAGAGCTCCCCACCGACATCAGATGCGCCCCCTCCCTGAACACCTTCAAGAAGGATCTGAAGACCTGGCTCTTTGATTGATACGGATCTGCTGATCCCCCCACCCCCGCAGCGCCTTGAGACCCTCACGGGAGAGTAGCGCACTTATAATTCCCCCTGATTGATCGATTGATTGTTGCTATTTAAAATGATGTCAAACTTTGATTCAAATAGTGTGTACTGAGCTAGTACTGTCTATATTTAAATAACACCTTGAGCTTCATGCGCATGTGTAAATATATTTATGCAACAAGCACTTTTGTTCCTCTGGGCCATTTGCACTAGTTTGCATTATATTCTGTAATATGATTTTTGCATAGTACAATTGATCAGTATATTTTTAGTATCCCTGTGGCGCATTGATTGGTGTACTATTTTACCTAATTGTGATGAGCTATCCGAGTTGTGTAGATAAGCTTATAGGTTTAACCCACAGAACCATTGTCTATGTTCTAATTACGCACCTGGGGTCTGTACTGTGTATAGGGGTTCAAGTTTATATCTTCTGGTCTAGCAGTACAGTGGGCAATGATTTAGGGATTTAACAAGGCCTATGGATCTTTAGGGAAAATTTTTCTTTGATTTTCACATTCCTTTTGAATTTTCGAAACGGAAATCCCTATTCTCCTTTCTCTCTAAATGCTCCCTGTGATCCCCTACAGTACTAAAAGCATGCAAAGAGCGGCATGTGAGCCTTTGTCTTCCTTCGTTCCTCTCTTGTATGTGTTTGCTAAACCAGCCTTTTTACTTGCTATAACTTCTGCTGGCCAATTGTGGGAGTTTGGTTCCTTATTATTTCTGCCCATTCTTACATTTTCTTTCAGATACATTTGTCCTCCAATAATACATTCAATACTTGACTCGTTGCTTGTATCCTCTAGAGGTCTTTCAAAGGTTAAAAACTCTCTACTGCAACTGTACGTTGTTGGGTAAGGTTTGCTGTTTCTCAAGTTTACTCTTCTTTAGGTTAAGAAATGCCGATGGTGCTTCAGAGACTTTCCACCAGAGGTGTACGGGCTTCATGGGCAGGAGCTAAGGGAGTCCCTCTTCATGAGATATGTAGAGCTGCCACTTGGGGACACCCAAATACTTTTGTTTCTCATAATCGATTAGATGTCTTAAATTGTAATCCAACTGTGCCTCTGGTGTTCCTAAGGTAAGTTTGCTTTAGAAATAAATAAAGTTTTGTGTTTATTCTTGCATATGTTGTCTTAGTTATTGAGGTGTCCTGTGTAGAATGACTTGGGGTACTTCCTCAAGTAAGTAAGGACTGGGGTGAGGAAAATGGATGAGGAGGTAATAAGTAATTACTTACAGGTAACCATCATTAATCCAAGTCCAAATTTTCCTTGTCTCAATTCTCTACCTGGCCTCCTTCTCTAATCTTCTCCTGTGGGCACTTATTTTACCGAGAGATTTTTTCCTCACCCTTTATATCAGGTGTTTTTTTTAATAAAGAGCAGGAGAGATATCCGGTGCAGGACAGCACTAAGGAACATAATAGATCATGAAAACAGTAATTGTGTAAGGAGTCAGAGTCATGAAGAATAATGGTAAGAAATTATTGAATTTCTACTGTGATAAGACCCGCTGTACTTATTATTGGTCGCAAAAATATGGTCACAATTTGTGACCAGTATATATGCAACTAATAAAGAATGTCAACTTTTCTAGCTTTAGTAACAGAAAGTTTAAATTCTATTAAGAACCCGGAGGCGAGGATTATACATTATCCTTCCTTTACTTTATTACACAGCAACCTTCACAATGACAGAAAAAAATTCCTTTCCCATAAGCAATAAGGAAGGAGTAGTATAGAACAACCAATCAGTAACCAGAGTTCAAGGTAAAGTCAATCAATCAATCAATCAAAGACATTTATAGAGCGCACTACTCACCCGTAGGGTCTCAAGGCGCTGGGGGGAGGGGGGTGCCGTTACTGCTCGAACAGCCAGGTCTTCAGCTTCTTCCTGAAGGAGAGGTGGTCTTGGGTCCGGCGCAGGTCGGTCGGGAGGGAGTTCCAGGTCTTGGCGGCCAGGTAGGAGAAGGACCTTCCTCCTGTTGTTGCTCTTCGGATGCGGGGGACGGCGGCGAGGGCGTGGTTGGCTGATCGGAGGTGGCGTTTGGGAGCGTAGAAGTTGATTCGGTTGTTGAGGTAGCTCGGGCCTTGGTCGTGTAGGGCTTTGTGTGCGTGGGTGAGGAGGCGGAAGGTGATCCTTTTGTTGACGGGGAGCCAATGCAGGTCTCTTAGATGTCCGGAGATGTGGCTGGTTCGTGGGATGTCGAGGATGAGTCTGGCTGAGGCGTTCTGGATCCGCTGGAGTCTCTTCTGGAGCTTGGCGGTGGTACCGGCGTAGAGGGCGTTGCCGTAGTCCAGTCGACTGGTGACGAGGGCCTGGGTGACGGTCTTCCTGGTCTCGGTGGGGATCCACCAGAAGATCTTCCGTAGCATGCGTAGGATGTTGAAGCACACCGAGGATACGGCATTGACTTGCCTGGTCATGGAGAGGGAGGAGTCCAGGATGAAGCCCAGGTTGCGCGCGTGGTCTGTTGGTTTGGGTGCGGAGCCCAGGGCGGGAGGCCACCAGGAGTTGTCCCAGGCGGAGGGCGAGGAGCCCAGGATGAGGACCTCCGTCTTGTCTGAGTTCAGCTTCAGGCGGCTGGTCGTCATCCACTCGGCTACATCTTTCATCCCTTCGTGCAGATTGGCTCTGGCGGCGGCGGGGTCGTTGGTCAGGGAGAGGATCAGCTGGGTGTCGTCGGCGTAGGAGATTATGTTGAGGTTGTGTTTGCGTGCGATGGCCGCGAGGGGGCTCATGTGGACGTTGAAGAGGGTGGGGCTCAGGGAGGAACCTTGAGGGACGCCGCAGATGACTTCGGAGGCTTTTGACTTGTACGGTGGTAGGCGGACTCTCTGTGTTCTTCCGTCGAGGAAGGAGATGATCCATTCCAGTGCCTTCTCCTGGATTCCGACGTAGCTGAGGCGCTGTACTAGGGTGCGGTGGCAGACAGTGTCGAATGCCGCGGAGAGGTCTAGGAGGATGAGGGCCGCTGTGTCTCCGTTGTCCATCAGGGCTCGGATGTCGTCGGTGGCAGCGATGAGGGCTGTCTCGGTGCTGTGGTTGGCTCGGAAGCCAGATTGTGAGGGGTCGAGGGATCCATTCGTCTCAAGGAAGGCGGCCAGCTGCTTGTTGACGGTCTTCTCGATGACTTTGGCTGGAAACGGGAGGAGCGAGATGGGGCGGTAGTTCTTGAGTTCGGTGGGGTCCGCTGTAGGTTTCTTGAGTAGAGCGCTGAGTTCGGCGTGCTTCCAGCTCTCAGGGAAGGTGGCGGTGTCGAAGGAGGTGTTGATAATGTCCCGCAGGTGGGGTGCGATGACAGCGTCGGCCTTGTTGAAGACGTGGTGAGGGCAAGGGTCGGTCGGAGATCCGGAGTGGACGGAGTTCATCATGCGGATGGTGTCTTCGGTGCTGATCGGAGTCCAGGTGCAGAGGGTGGTGGTGGGGGGCGGTGGTTCGGTCGTGGTGTGCGTTGGTTGGGTGCTGAAGCTGTTGTGTATGTCTGCGATCTTGTTGTGGAAGTATGAGGCGAGGGAGTTGCAGAGGTCTTGCGATGGGGTGATGTCGTTGTTTCCTGCGCTGGGGTTGGATAGCTCTTTCACGATGTTGAAGAGTTCCTTGCAGTTGTGTGCGTTGTTGTCTAGCCGGTCCTTGAACGCGGTTTTCTTGGCGGCGCGGATCAGCTGGTGGTGCTTCCGGGTGGCCAGCTTGAAGGTGGTCATGTTGTCCGGTGTTGGTTCCCTTCTCCAGACTTTCTCGAGGGCTCGGCAGTTCTTCTTGGAGCTCTTGAGTTCGTCGGTGAACCATGGGGCTTTCTTGCTGCCGGGTCTGCTGGGCGGGGTCCTCAGCGGGGCGAGTTCGTCCGCGCAGTTGCTGATCCACTTCGTGAGGTTGTCGGCGGCCTGGCTGGGGTTCGCTGAGCTGGCAGGCGGGTGCTGGCTCAGGGAGGCGGCGAGCTGGTCGGCTGTGATCTTGTTCCAGCTTCTGCGGGCAACCTGTTGCTGGTGGTGGTGGGTCGTCGTTCTTCTGAAGGTGAAGTGGACACAGCTGTGGTCCGTCCATTGAAGCTCTGTGGCGTGGCTGAAGGCGATGTCTGTGCTGGATGAGAAGACTGCGTCGAGTGTGTGTCCGGCGCGGTGGGTGGGGGTGGACACCAGCTGCTTGAGTCCAAGATTGGCGAGGTTGTCGAGCAGGGTGCTGGTGTTGCGGTCGTTGTTGTTCTCCAGGTGGAAGTTGAGGTCCCCCAGGAGGATGTAGTCAGCGGAGGGGAGGGCCTGCGGGCTGACGAAGTCGGCGATGTCCTCGCTGAATTGAGTGCGTGGTCCTGGAGGTCGGTAGATCAGGGTGCCTCTGAGGGTGGTCTTCGGGTCTGTGTGGATCTGGAAATGCAGGTGTTCGGCGGTGGTAAGGGTGTTGTCGGTGTTGGTCGTGATACGGATGGTGTTCCTGTGGATGATGGCGATGCCTCCTCCCATCTGGTTGGCAGTGCGGTCCCTTCGGGTGATCTTGTATCCCTCTGGGATGGCGATGGCGTTTATGCCCCTCTTTCTTCGTACTATATAAACCTCCAAATAGACTGAATTAATTTGTGTATGGACCCATGATTTCCTGAAAGAAACATAACTCTATAATTTTTCCACACAAAGACCTGAAGTCCCAAAGCAATACAACAACAAAATAGCAACAATTCGATACTATAACACACTTGAGAAAAAAACAGTATTTAATACTTATACCATACGCAATTCTTAATTATCCTGTTTGTCTCCATCTTAGAGTGGGAAGAAGTATGCAGATCCAGGAGGGGATAATCCTTGCCTCATGTCCTTAATATAATTGAAACTTTCCGTTACTAAAGATAGGACATTTTACATTCTATTTCAGGGCTGGAGGGGAGGATTATGCTAGTCCAAAGCTTATTGCTGACCATACTACCCATGCTATGTACATGTTTCAAATAGAACATCTTGAATGTGGATTCAGGGAACCAGTTAGCTGCATGCAAGATATCCTCCAATTTAGCCCCCCAGAGAGAAGGACTTGGAAGCCATGGCACCTCTTGCAGTGTGTGCGCCAAAAACTGACCTATCAATACCAGCCTTATGCAGGATGTACCATACCTATCGTGCAATAGTGGGGGCAACACTGACCTATATGGTTTACATAGTGAAATGAGTAATTGGTGTTCCCCTGCCAGACGAACGTCCACTGTGAGAGCTTCATAAGCCTTAAGACATGCAACCACACACATTTTTTTTTTTCATGAATTGCTGGATACCACTCGGGCATTACACTGAGTTCTTCTTGAAATGTGAAAGTAACCTCTTCTGGGGTAAATACCCTACCTGTAATATCCAGAGCTATGACATTTAATACCAGTTTACAGGAGATCAAACATAGTAACATGGCCAGCTTACCCATTAGTTATTTCCTGAAAGGTATCGGTTTTTTGGTCATGAGAGAAAAAGATTAAGCACCTCATTCACATCCTATAGCGTTGAATACATGGGTTCCGGAGGAACTGACAATCTGATACCCCTCATGAATTTGCTGACTAGGGGATGTTCCCCCTACCGGTGAACCCTGCACCAAAAGGTGCCCTGCTGAATTGGAGTAGCGAAACATGCTTACTGACCTATAGGCATGCCCTGCAAGTTCAGTATACGGATGACCTTGGATGCCATGGTATCCAGATCCCTGTGCAAACACTAAGGAAGATATCGTCCCCAAGCTGAGCGATACCTCCTGGTAGTTCCGTCCGCCCATGCCTTTGAGAGGAGGCAGTCAGCTTCTTCCAAAAGGCCTCTGACCGTCCATCGACTAGTGTAATCATCCACGTCATGAGATTCAGCGACCCGTCCAAGATCATATGGTGGGGATTCCCCAGATCATCTTGGTGGAGATCCTGCCTGTGGTTTAGACGGATTAGAGAATCCCAAGAAGGTTAAATCATCATTGGAAACCTTCCTTGAGACCTCCAGAAGGGGGTGATCACCCCCAGATTCGCCTTCTGCCTCCAAACCAGAATTGATAGTCTCATGAGCATAATTAAAGGGGGAAAGTGTACCCTTCTCCAGACCCCAGTCCTGGAGGAAAGCGTCCATTCCTGCTGCTTGAGGATCCGGTCTCCAACTGAAGAAGTTGTCCACCTGATGATTCAATTGGGAGGTGAACAGGCCCACAGCGAAAGGACAACGAAAGTTGTCCACCATCTAAAACACCTCCGACTTATGTCTTCATGCACTGAGATCTCGGAGTTGTCTGCTGTACCATTCGGCCACCTCGTTGGATGTGCCTGGTAGATATTCCACCATCACTGAAATTTGTTGAGTCAGGCAATACTGCCAGAATTCCTTTGCCTGTTCCGCCAGTGTCTTGGATCTGGGAGTTCAGTTCTGGGAGATCAGGCAGCTAATATAGCAGACTGCTGAAATGTTGTCCATCTTCAGCACCACGCAGCAACTTGCCATCTCCTTTGTCCAACAGCAGACAGCAAACGACCCCGCCAACAACTTCAGGCAGTTGATGTGCATATTCCGTTCTTTGGAAGACCACTTTCTGCCTATGGAAAAATCTTCACAGCGTACCCCCAACCTGTTTTTCTGGCATTAGATTCTATTACGATGTCCGGACTGGATTCAAAGATCGCACTTCCGTTCCATGCTTCCATATCGTCAAACCACCATGTCATCTCCACTCGAGCATCCTCCGACAATGGGACAGACTCAGAGTCCTTCAGGCCTTTGCATAAGTGGAACGCTCTCAGCCACTGAAAGGCCCAGCAAGATTGCCTTGGTAGACCCTGCAAGAAGAACCACTAGGCTGGCCAGCTGGCGGAGGGAAGTGGACTGACGGGACAGGGTTTTCCTGAGTTTTTATCAGATTTTTACCTCCTTCTTGGAGGACAGGCTGAGGATAGATTCCTTGGCATCTATGACGAATCCCAGAAACGTTGTCTATTGTACTGGGGCCAGCAAGGATTTCCTCTCATTTATCATGAAACCCAGCCATTCCAGTAGGTCCACGAGTGTCTGGAGTTGAGTTGCCAGTGTCCGTGGGCACTGGTGCATCAGGAAGATATCGTCTAGATGGACATCATCTGCAGGCCCCAGCTGTGAAGGAGTTCCACCACCGACTTGAGTACTTTGTGAAAGAAATGGAGCCGAGGATAGGCCGAAGGGAAGCTCCTGGAATTGGAATACCTGGTGGCCCCACACCAACTGCAAGATTCCACAATATGGAGAAAAGATTTGAATCGATAGATGCACGTCCTTCAGGTCCAATTTCACTAACCAGGCCCCTGGTCGGAGAAGATCGTACAGCAGATGGATGCCCTCCATCTTGAAATGACGGCAGCACAACCACTCATTGAACTCTCTGAGGTTGATAATCGGGCGATGACTGCTGTCCCTTTTTTTCCACCAGGACAAAATTACTCAAGGGGTGTAAGACGGTGGAAACAATCACCCCTTTTCTGAACAAGACCCTGATTTCCTGTTCTACGAATACTGAATCCTCTTGGGAAAAATTTAGGGGATGGGATCAGGAAGCTTGCACCAGAGAAGCCATGAACTCTATCTGCAACCCATGTGCCGTCTGCTGTACCCAAGCATCAGCTGTCAAGGCCTTCCACTTGTCTAGGAACCTAACCAACCCCCCTCCCACTCTTAGTTGGGTAGGAAGGAGAGTCCTCTCCTCGGGCACCACTGTTACGCTGGAAGTGCCTTGCAGGGTAGAAGCCTTCGTATCTGTCTGGATCCTGATATTGACATGAGTGGTAGCCTTTGCCTCTCAGGGGAGCAATGGTACGGAAGCGGCTGTATGAGCATCCCCTGCAACTTTCTGTCATCTGTTTGTACCTGCCCCATTGTAGTTTTACATATGTTAGCCTAACTGTGCACAACACTGGCCGCGTTTGTTTTGCATACATTACTATATAATCATCTTTGCTTTTGTGCCACATTTTATTTTCACACAGAACCTGCAGTTGCTTTTTCTGTTATTTCCTAGGATTTAGTCTGAACAGTAGACAAGGTCAAGCAACAATGTCCCTTGTTATTTTGTTCTGGTCAGGCACTCGCACCTAGACACAACACAGAAATGCAGCTGTTGTTTCTGAACATATAAACCTTGTTATATAGGTATGAACAGCAATGTTACATACAGAGATAGAAAAATATTTCCTGAGAGAAGATCACAGCTGTACCTGAGATGTAGAGAGTCCATCTGTGTATGTTAGGGTACGGGGTCTGCTACTAAACCCAGAGATCTTTGCTGTATAACCATTTTTCTTCTGTAGAAGGGGAGGGGGGTTAGGCTACTCTGTCTTATAATTTGACAGGGTTTTTCATAATATACGGTTTACTAACTATGCTGATGGTATTTTTGCTAGGCAGTTGTTTTCTTATTGTGGTACGTATACTGCATTCTAGAGCTCGATAGTTTAAATAAATATTTTAAACTTCCTTTGTGTCTCTGTCATATCTTATTGTGGATGAGTGGTTGTGTGTGAGCAAAAAGGTGTATCTTCTTACCGCGAACCCTGAGAGGGTCAGGAGTGTTGTGTTCTGGGGTGTCGATTCACTTGTCTCTCTGGATATGGTTAGGAGCACACATGAGAGACTATAGCTAGCCGGACTCGGGCTCATGGTACTGAGGTGATATGGTGACTTCATCCCTATCTACTGATGTTCTATGGTTCCAAGCATAGTTCTGTCCCTGAGCAGAATCGCTGCAACATGGCGCCACCAATGTTTGGTCAGGTACTTATTTGCGGGAACCTTGAGTATCGCTTGTGCTTGTCCACAATACCCTTGCACTGCCTTTTGGGGACGTCCGTGATGTTTGGGATTTATCCTCCACAGTTGTTATGGAATACCTAGTTCTGTTGGTTTTTCAAGCTTGAATATTAAAAGGTTTATACCCTCTTCTGGGCTGCCTTTTTTTTTCCTTTGCTTATAGATTATGGCCGTTGCCATTGCAACTAATTGCTGCCCAGCTGTTATTCAACACTTGCTCCAGCATGGGATCCCTAATGCGGAGGGTCCTATAATTTTTGTGATTGAAGCGGACGCTGCACACTGTTTTGACATTTTTATTCCTGGGTTACCTTCCCGGCTGTGGGGGCTAATGATAATTTGTTCATACTTATACTGCTGCTGCAGCATCAAACGTTTATCATCCATACGCACGTCTCGAAATTCTTCTCACTGTCTGGGAGCACCAGACTTGGTTAATTGGCGCCCTTACCCATGTCCACGGCATTGTTCGTATGTGCCCCTTAAGTATTGACGAGCCACCTGGCCTACTCTTTTAGGCTGCACGCCGTTCCCTAATTTAGCTGGTCTGCATTTAGCAGATTGCTCTTTTCTATAGACGATTAATACAATTTTTTTCCCGAGCCTTTTTGGCCACCATTAAAGCTATCTTTTGGGACAATTTGACTTCTTCTACTTATGACATTCTTTTGGCTGAGGTAGCTTGGCCTCCTTGTTTTATTCTTGCTTATCCCCAAGGTTAGGATGTTATCCTCGCTTCATTTTTGCATCTAGTTCCAGGGGCAGTTAAACAGGCATATGCTTCTGAATGGGCCCTTGCTTTATATCGCAACAAGCTGGATGGGATGAAGATTCTCCTTTCCATGTAATTCCTATCCGTTTAATTCTGCAGCCTCAGTATCCTATTAAACGTGATGCCAAACCGGCTATTAAAAACATTCTTATCCAATTGTTGCAAGGGGGGTAATTGAACCCTGCGTATCAGAGATGAATAATACTATTTTTCTGGTTTTGAAACCCGATCATTCCTATCAAATTGATTTGGATTATCGATACTTGAATAGTCATACTCACACTTTTGCTGTCCAAAATACACACAGTACAGCTCTGATTAATAATATTGTACGTAAGAAATTTAAAACCACCTTTGACATTTCAAATGGTTTTTTTAGTCACAATTTGACTCTGGAGATCTATGATTGGTCTGCGTTCACCACCCTTTTTTTTTTTTTTTTTTTTACAGAGTTTTTATACAACGTGAACTTGACCCGAATTGGGAATCGGAGCACTTTATATTGCACCAGTTGCATTACATGAGGACACATTCATTTTTCGTAAGGCACGAGGAGAGTAAGTGATTTGCCCAGAATCCCAGGATGTTTAGCGTCATTGTCAAGACTTGAACCCAGTTCCCAAGATTCGAGGTTGACCGCCCTAGCCGTTAGGCCAACTCCTCTCCCCCTTGGATCACCCTTGGATCCCTCTGGTGATACACTCATTTGCCTATGGGCTATAGGAACAGCCTAGGTGTCTTTGCAGCGTGGATTGTGTCAATTTTCCATATGATTGACCTTGATGCATTGTCCTATATTGATGAGATTTACTTAACAGATGATGAATTAAATACTCATTTAGCGGGAGTGGATCGCATAATAACGCAGTTTGCTGACCTTGGTCGTAAGTTCAATTTTTAGAAGTCTCACATAGCTTTCCTCAGTGACCTTTTTCATGGTTATGAATTGAGCTTCAGTGTCCTTTTCCTTGGTTATAAATTAATCGACGAAGGTAAGAGCTTGGCCCCTCTCTTTTTTTAGAAATGTGCTCAATTACAGCCACCTAATAATTTTAAGGAATTACAATCTTTGCTTGGCTTTTTGAATTTCAGAAGGACTTACATTCAGGACTATGTACAACATATCAATTGCTCTATGCTTTGTACGTCCAGATTTTTCGGCTTCCTGATGGATGTCTACACATACTGAGACTCTCAAATCTTTACAGTCTGATTTGCTTGAAATGCGACATTTACATACATGCCTTAATAGAACTAATTTGGTCATCCGAATTTTACCGGGTGCTATTGGTTTTACCTATATCACATTCAATGAAGGTGATATGGTTCCTATTGCATATAAATCGCATTTATATTCCCTGGCGGAAATGCAATTTGCATCCATTGAAACATTACTGACACCAGTCCAGATGGCCGTCCTCAAAGATCACCCTTTAGCTCAAGGTAAACACATTATTCTCGTTTCTCCTGTGTCTACCTTGGATGCTGTCATGAAAGCTAGCATTCCTAATTCAAAAGCCCTTCATCCCCGATGGATAAAATGGGCTACGTCCTTAACAGCAGTTGATGTCGACTTTGTTTTTGACCCTTCTCTACAGACACAGGAATTTTTACAATATGAGCATGTTTATCATGTACCCTCTTCTTTTCTTCCTCTTGGTGAATACAAATGTATTATTTACACCGATGGTTCGGCACAACTGACTATAGGTTCTAAAAAGCAGTACTCTGCAGCATGCACCATCATTTTGGGCACTTATGTCAGATGGCATTTTTCATCCTACTACTCACACTCTGTCTCTCTAGGCGACTGCACTCTGCAGTTGGCTAAGCTTAAAGCTTTGCTTCTTGCGCTTGAACATACGGATCTTGAGTTCCCCACACTTATAGTGTGTGATTCTTTTTATTGTGTACAATCATTTAATGATAATTTGCATTTTTGGTGACAAAATGACTTTAAGGATTCCAAAGGTAGCACAATCAAGCGTAAAATGCTTTGGGTTAAGGTGGCAATTTTTAAAGGTAAATTGCAACAAGCTCATGTCATTCATACATTAGGTTATCAGCGTGAAAGGAGCACATGCAGTAGGGAATTGTAAGGCTGATGAGGCAGCCAAATCTGCAGTAGCCACATGTAAGATAGCAGCAGTTACGCGTTCTAAGGCACATGTTGATAATGACATCTTGGCTGTCGTCCGTGCTTTTCAATCAGACACTGCTTTACCTAAAGGTTTTCCTTCCAAATATTCATATTATCTGAATGAGCAGCAGGTTCCTTTTATAACAATACCAGGGGTTGGTGATCGCATGATACCCAACTTGACCTAAAAAAATCTTTAATAGTTGCCGCTCATGAAGGAGTCGCTTCGGCACACACGGGAGGGCTGCCACTATTTCTCTTTTATAACGACATTATTGGTGGCAAGATTTATACAAGTAAACCCGAAAATATATTTATATTGTGACATTTGTCAACAAATTAAAAGTTCTACTGCGACCCGTCCACCTCAGGCACTTTTGTTTATTTCGAATCAGCCTTTTGGCTGTGCTTATCTAGATCATTGCGGTCGTTTAACTTCTTATACTGCATTCAAGTTTATTTTGAATGCTCCAGGTTCCTCTGGGTTTGGCCACAGTGCCCAGCTGACACGCTATCTCTTATTAAAGATTTGCTAGTCTTTGTCGTAATTTATAGCGGTCACGCATTCCACTCGGACCAATGTCCGGCTTTTGCTTCCAAAGTGTACCCTGATTCAATGAAGTCTGTGGGTGTGCAAGTGCATTTGTCTTCTCCGTATAGGCCTGAGGGCAATTCTGTTGTGGAGAGAATGAACCATGACTTAAAGCAATCCTTAACTGCTAGAGTATTAGGTACAGGGCATTCCACTCTGACCAATGTCCGGCTTTTGCTTCCAAAGTGTACCCTGATTCAATGAAGTCTGTGGGTGTGCAAGTGCATTTTTCTTCTCCGTATAGGCCTGAGGGCAATTCTGTTGTGGAGAGAATGAACCATGATTTAAAGCAATCCTTAACTGCTAGAGTATTAGGTACAGGGTGCGGTTGGTCGAATCATCTCTGTGGGGTTCAACAAGCTTTAAATAATCTCCCCAGAAGATCTCTGGGTGGGTGGACCCCGTACCAAATACAATGCTCTTTGGCATCAAGATGTATGTTGCAGACCTTGATGGTCCAGACATTGAGGTGGCAGCCATGACCTGTGTGTCTTGCAGGATCTACAAATGTGCTGTGACCCTCTTGCTCACACATATTTGCCTCCAGCTCTTTCATCGAGTACTGAACCTCAAAATCCTGTTTCTGGTTGGCTTCCCAAGGTTGGAGACATCCTTGGCAAAAAATTAGCCCTCAAGAAGGAATTTGGCCAACATGCCGGGCCCCTGTTCCAGTCCTTGGTATCCAGGGTACACAAACTGTGATTTTACCGTCGCTTCCAGGTCATAAAGAAAATCGCTTTGTTTTCATTGAACATGCCAAGCTACACCATATGGCCAATTCTCCATGGTATGCCTAAGAGTGGCCCCTCGCAAAAACTTCCTTTGCAGCCAATGAGCTCCACCATTATGCTTTTCCCTGGCTGCTGGGGGAGCCTGAAACCTCTTTTGATTTGGTACCTGTTTCTACTTTGTCATCTTCTACAATGGATGTCGTTTATACTGTTCTGCCGTTGGATGTCCCTTCTGAGTTACATTTTTCGAATCGTAGCCTCCTATTTTCCGTTTGAGTTCCTCTGGGTACTATATGAATCAAGAGCATTTCTCGTGTGACAGTTCTTCAATGTCTTCGGTTCTGCATCCACCTCCAGTACACGTGTGTTTTTATTTCTTGGTTTGAGCGCACTTATCTAGTCCCTCCTTGGATATATATTTGGATGATATTCTCTTTGCTTCTTTTATTCATGTGGATTGTATTTGAGATTGTTTTTTTTCCTTCCAATTAACGGCAATTACCTTCCGGAACCTTCTGCAACAGAACTAGTTGACGGGGTGCTGGCTCCACATTCCTCCTCACTTAAAATGAAAGGAGACTTCTCCCTTGCCAACATTTCAGCTGTTCCAGTGACTGCTGGAATTGTTTGGGATAAAGTTCCTTTCGATATATTTGGTCCCTACGAAGATCCTGCAGATTCCATCTGGTTCAAAGTTTCTGTGGGTGATGTTTTAGCACCGGGGTTACAATGAGATGACTGGGATGTTACCACTATGAATTCAATGCTTTCTGAATTAGAATATTACACTCTGTTTGAGTCAGTTATTTATATCTTAATGGTTAACAAGTGCCCTCTGGTGGCCGCAGATAAAAACTGCCTTGCGCGGACCTGGAATTAGGTTAGGCTCACGTCCGGAACACTGACTTGTGTTCCGCAGGCTGCTCAAAGGAGGAAATAGGAGGTTAGTATCACCCGACTATGATTTCAAATACCGCACT
This sequence comes from Triturus cristatus, assembly GCF_964204655.1. Classification (NCBI taxonomy): domain Eukaryota; kingdom Metazoa; phylum Chordata; class Amphibia; order Caudata; family Salamandridae; genus Triturus; species Triturus cristatus. Next base: position 698,215,655 of record NC_140594.1, on the reverse strand, counting down.
CGCACTGGGAAACACCTGGCAACGCGGAGATAGCTAGAGGAGCGTCTCTATGGTTACCAGAATGCCCTCAAGAGCCCACAACCTGACATCACACTTGCACTGCACTGGGATTAGGAAACGGGTTTACGTGCGAAGCACCAACCTGTAAACCCGCGGGCCTCTCAAATAAGCACTAATCAGAATCAGCACATTAATTAAGCCGGAATATGTATACATGGCCTAATAACACTCTACCAGTAGAGCACTATACAAGTAAGCAGAGAGACCACTTGACTGTGATGTTTGCTGAGCAGCGAAGAAAGAGGGGCCATAAGCATTGAGAATGGACTTTATTATGGACTCTGGTTATTGATTGGTTGTTCTATACTACTCGTTCCCAAAGGTTTATGGTAAAGGTATGTTTTTTCTGTTATTGTGAAGGCTGCTGTGTAATAAAGTGAAGGAAGGACAATGCATAATCCTCGACTCCGGTACTGACATACAATTCAACAAACCAATCTATGTACTAATAGATTGGTTTGCTAAATTACGTTTCAGAATGGGTCAGAGTAGGCCTGGGCTAAAATTCCGTTCCGCTCGCGGAAATTGCGACAATTTGACATTTTCTCGTCACGCGGAGAGCGCGAAAATGTCAAAATTTCCGCAATCCACATTTTACCGGAAATTTTGCTTGCTCGCGCTGTAAAATAATACATTCTTGCGTGCGCGCGATTGCCTTACCTGAATTCCCGCGTTCACCGACAAGTTTTCCCGATCCGGTCGCGTTCTCCGCGAGATGTTGGATTGTTGGTAGCCATTTGCGCTGTCTCGCGACAGTTCGCGCCCGCAGTAACGATCATGTCTTTCTTCTCGCGATCATGCACCGCGAGACAAGTGAAAACAAGATGGCCGCGCCCGTGAGCAACCACATGGGTAATTTGGCGAGCCGCAACCACACAGAAAATACCGTGAACGGGCGGGAAAAAAACTTCTGCATCTTCGCGATATTTCTGCGTGTTTGCGGAGATTTTTTACATTTACGCGATAATTTGCGAAAGTGAATTTTGCAAATTCCGCCCACCCCTAGGTCAGAGTGGATATATTGATTAGGTAGGTTGCTATTTGCAATTTTGTCAAATGCAGTCCGTTTTGGAAACAGGCCAGCATTTATATGTGGTGTTTATTTTTTAAAAGATTTTCCCAAGCCCCATTCTGTTCCAATATCTCTGCCTGCCCCTTTTACTGAGAGAAATAAGATGAGTTCAGGGACGAAGGTCTGTAAGTATGTGTTAATTATGTAGTACAAAACAATCCAAACGGCAGCAGAGTGCAGTACACGGTTAAATACAAGGATACTGTCAACGAGTGATTTGATAGGTAACTGGTCCATGGAAGCAGAAGTGTACACTTATTAACTACATTATGACGTAGTGTTCTTTAAAGAGGTGCATCATCAACTGTTTCCTAAATTGGAGCAGGTTTGGGGGTCTTCCTGTTAATCTTGGGATGATGTTCCAGATTCTGGCCATATAGACACCAAGGTCTGTTGCATTGTTTTTTCTCATTTTACACTTTTTTCTGCAGTCTGAAGGTTTCCTGGCTTCAGGTTTGCTGATAGCCACACCATATAATGAGCTTGTCAGCCAGATAAGTGTCAGTGCAGGTTGTGATGGTTTGTAATGATGCAGCTGGGATTGAAGATGGTATGGGCTGGTATGAGGAACCAGAGGAGTTTCATCAAGATGGTGCTGATGTGGTCAGATTGCTTCAGGTCCTGGATGAGATGTGCTGTTGTGTGTTGGATATTTTAAGGGAAGTTATTGCAATGTGCAGAAGATCATGAAGCAGGCCATTTATGTCAGTCAGTCAAAGTATGCTTTATTCGAATTTCATTCATAAAAGCAGAATACAGTTAAATAACAATTACATACAAGATTAAAATACAATTAAATTGCAAGGACGACAGATACAAAGCGTACTTCTACGAATTACTGACTTAATAATACCCTATATAAAGCGTACTGTACTATTAGCGGTGAGTGGTATTTTTAAAAAAGGTAAAATGATTAGAAAAAATTGATTAAAAAAACCATGATATAGAAAATTTAAATGCAGAAGAATGACGTGGGAGAGAATAGTCGAAGGACTAGCAGTCTCTTCCAAAACAGAGAATAGTCAAATAACTAGCAGTCTCTGTCTGATCAACCACGCCCAGCCTAGGTATTTTGCAGTGGCTACTGAAATCCAGGGCAAAGTGCTAGTGCATATAATACGCAGAGCCACGGTACCACTGGCTGTTCCCAGGTTTTTACACATTGGGGATAGCCAGATACGCCGCGGGACCGTGTAAAACTTACAAGCAAATAAGAAATGGCCGATGGTTTCTTTACTAGTACCACAGGCAGGACATCTATCACAAGCTCTCTCTGTCCACTTAGATGACAAAAATTTGAGGGGGAGTGCACCTGCTCTTAGTTGAAAAAGGAGCTTCCTTTCTCTGGGCCTTGTTATGATGTCCCAATATGGTTCTAAACAGGGATACATCTTGGCCTCTAGGAACTCTCCGGTCATAGAGCCAGCACTCGAGTTGCTCCAATGCCGGTGGGCAACCAACTCCCAATAAATGGTCTTAAGAGTGCTTTTAGATGGAAAGATGGCTCTCGCCGGATCGTCCCAGAGTGTGCACATGCCAAGCTCAGCCAGGGATGTCCTAAGTGATTTTAACCATCCTATTTTGTTGTACACATCGGATCGTATGATATCTAAAAAACCCTCTGCGTAATGGGAAAGCACAGGAGTCGTCCATAACCTGCGCCAATACAGGATCGGACGGAGTTGAACCAAATCTGAGATTGCTCTTCTACCCAGGTCATATTTGAGGGGCAACAATGGGGTGCTTTTAGGAACACCTGTTATTGCCCTAAAGAATTTGTTCTCTGAGGATTGAAGAGCAACAACCTTCTCAAAGCCCCAGAGCTCAGCACCATAAAGAGCGGAGCCTAGGGCTTTTGCTTCGTAAACCTGTAGGGCAGGTTTTACGGGTTTAGTCAGTGATTTTCTGTGCTCTATGCAAATAGCACCGGCCAGTTGCCTGTGTCTCAGTGTAGCGATGTCGATATGGTGCCGCCAACTCTTCTCGCTAGATATATGCATGCCCAAATATGTAAAGGCATTCACTACTTCTAGCGGGCGGTCATTTAAACGGATTTTGGATTTAAAGCTACGGTGGGGGTTAAAAGTCATAAGCTTGGTTTTGGCAGTATTAACCTCTAGGCCATACTCCCCACAGAAATGATCAAAGATAGACAAGGCAAACTGCAATCCACTTGGAGTTTTAGATAGGATGAGCGTGTCATCTGCAAACATTAAAATAGGGATTTTAGTCCCAGCTAAAAAGGGGGCGTCTACTTGAGCAGAAGTCATGCGAGCAACAACGTCATTGATATATAAGGTAAAAAGGACGGGAGCCATCGAACATCCCTGTCGGACTCCCCTCTCGACAGGGAAGTCCGAGGTTACCGAACCTAATCCCCCTCACTGAATTCTGGCATAATTAGATTCGTGTAGCCTCATTATTAAAGATAATAGGTCGCTAGGAAGACCATGCTTCTTAAGAACCGACCATAGCTTGGATCGGGGGACAAGGTCAAAAGCGTCCCGTAGGTCGACAAAGGCCGCATACAGGCTTCCTTTACCCAGCACGACCGTCTTCCATTGACTCAAGGTAAAACGGAAAACCTGATCTACCGTGCTTGTGGATCGTCGAAAGCCAGCCTGAACTGGTGAAAGGGCATTAGTCTCTTCCACCCAATCCAGGAGCCTATTGACGATCACACGTCCCACGACCTTTTGAATGGTGTCTATAAGGCTTATTGGCCTATAATTACCCGGCAGGGATCGATCACCTTTCTTAAAGACAGGAATGATTACTGCACCCTGCCAAGATTTTGGTACTGCTGCACCTAGAGCAATAGCATTAATAAGAAGGTGAATATACTGACACTAGCGCTCTTTATCATTTACAAATAAATCAGCTGGCACTCCATCAAGACCAGGGGCACGCCCACAAGCGACCGTATTAAGGGCCAGCATAATTTCAGCTATTCCAAAGGGGTTTGCTTTGGGAAGATCTACACTAGTTTCCTGGGCCAAGTTATCATTGTTTGGTGCGGCATACTGATTTTTGAAGAATTTTATCCATTCTTCTTCAGGCACATTGTTATGTGGGGACTCGGGAAAACCCGATTTTCCCCACCTGACAATGTGCCAGAATAACCGGGAATCCCTGCTATCACTCGCTGCCTTTAACTCGGACCAGTGGTGTTCATCCCAAGCTTTTTTAGCCTTAGATATACTAGTTTTGTAGTTCTTTCTGGCGGCTTGAATTAGCGCAGATTGACCCCCTTAATAGCTTTACTTAGTGCTAATCGTGCGTCCCTACACTGTTCATTGTACCACTTAGCAGGCTTAAAGGCTCTGTTACCTTTGTTTTTCACAGGTTTGAGGAAATACTTTTTGATTGCACAAAAGAGGGAGTTATGTAACTCCTCAACCTTATCTAAGCCAATGCCAAGTGAGTTGGACTGCTCTATAGCTAATATTGCTGTATCTACCTGACCATTGATATTAGCAATAGTCTGGTGGTTGATTGCTACGTTTTCCCACTTTAATCTCCGCATATCATTTGTGGGAATAATCCGGGGAAGGGCAGTCACAGGAGAGCCTGAAGGCGGGGTAGTGTGGGACCACCATTTGTGAGTTGTGCACAGGGGGTTGTGGTCACTCTCGATCCTTTCAACAACCTCCATGTCGCAAGTCAGAGGCCATAGTTTTAAACTACATAAGACGTCATCGATTCTGCTGTTATGTCGGCCATTATCAAATGTACTTGTCCCATTCCTATCACCACTAGTCCTACCATTTAGGGGTCTTAGACCCTTTTCATAACATAGAGGTGCCGATCACGATCCGGTAAAAAATTCCCCCGTGCGACTCGTATCGGGTCTTTTTACCGTACGAATCGTACAAGTGCCGTACGAACTGGCAATCACGATTCGCATGGTAAAAAGTCCATACGACCCGCACCGGGAATCATTCCCCACACGTCCTCGGGTCGGAAAATGTGTCCGACACGTCCTCGGACGATTTACCTTACAAACGTAAAAATCCAAGTCCGACCGAGGAATCACGATCCATCCCGTGCGTCCGAGCCTACAACCGTATGGAAAAAACACCGTCCGCACCGAACACCAATAGCAACCATGGAGACATGTGCCCGCATACGCGCCCAACACTCCCCCCAGCCCCCGTACGTCCGACACGTACCCCCGTATATGTATACCCCCACCCGTCTATGTACACCCCAGTACGTTCCAGTCGTACCACCGTCAATGTAAACCCCCCCACCCCTGTACGTGTCGTACCACCGTCAATGTACACCCCCCCACCCCTGTACGTGTCGTACCACCGTCTATGTACACCCCAGTACGTTCCAGTCGTACCCCCACCCCAGTACGTGTCGTACCACCGTCAATGTACACCCCCCCACCCCTGTACGTGTCGTACCACCGTCAATGTACACCCCCCACCCCTGTACGTGTCGTACCACCGTCTATGTACACCCCCCCACCCCTGTACGTGTCGTACCACCGTCTATGTACACCCCCCCACCCCTGTACGTGTCGTACCACCGTCTATGTACACCCCAGTACGTTCCAGTCGTACCCCCACCCCAGTACGTTCCTGGCGCACCCCCAACACAACCTCCTAAGTACGGAGCGCACCCCATGCCCCAACATCACAACCGCATGTACGAGTCGTACAAAGCCACACACAAGGACCAAATCGTACAACCAAATGGCCCATGTACACACCGTACACACGCTCAAAACGCACGTACACAACAAGGACAAAACAAAACAACTCAACAATACACCATTCGAAAGGCACACAGCCACTAAACATGGCCAACAACCACTAAAATAACACAATCACTGACCTGCAACTGTCAAAAACAAACAGAGGCCCAATACACCACCACTCCTTATAACACACCCACCCAAAATTCAAACACTGCCACACCCACCCATGGACCAATAAAAAGGGCCCACACACACAAACCATGAGCCTTTGCAACAGACCCACTGCTGCCAGACACCACAGAACCAGACTACAAGCGACACCACATCTTACACTTGCACACCTTCACACGACCACCCTCACAAACACCCTCTCATCACATTCACACACACACACAACCATCCACACCCCCCCCCAACATCCACACACCCCCCACACCCACACCATCCCCACCCACACCCCTCACCATGCCCACTACCAAGAATCCAAAGTTCAGTCACCGAGAGTTGGAGGTCCTTGTTGATCAAATCCTCAGAGTCGAGCCACAGATCTTTGGAACATTGGTCAGAAGCACCAGCCAGGCAGCCAAAACAGCCATGTGGCAGACCATCGTCGATGCTGTGAATGCTGTTGCGGACACCAGGAGGACCAAGCAGGATTGCCAGAACAGGTGGTACGATCTGCGGAGGAGGGTCAGAGCCAAGAGACAGGAGGAACACGACCAGGCCAACGCCACCGGAGGAGGGCCCTCCCGCAGACCCGTACAGTACCATCCCTGGGAGGAGAGGGTGATGGCCATACTGCCGGTGGAGGCAGTTGAAGGAGTAGAAGGACTCCGAGACCCGGGTGAGTACACAAACAACGCACCTCACATGGGGGGAACTGCAACCACAACCAAAATTTATAACAGGCACGCAAACACCACAAGCCATCGCATTACTCAACCACACTCCATGAGCAGGCACATGCCACTGCTGCCACCATGCCCCATGCACCCAGCTGGACAATGTCAAGTCACAGGCCACAGAAGACAACAACACATGACACGGTAACCCGGATGGCGGGAGTGTGGGCACCAAGAATCACATAGTGCGACTCCAAAGCAGACAACAATGCCCTCTGCCCATATGGCCTAGGTCACAGCCAGACAAACACTGTGTCCCAACACAGGAATGACTTGCCAGCAAATGGCGGATGCCTTGCATCAACACATGGGGGTGAAGGCACTGTTTTGCACATGCCAGCAGCTAATGAACAGCCAACAGTGTGAAAGAGTGGCAGCACACACCACCACAGCAGCAGCGCACAGACACACAGCAGACAAAATGGGTGCCTGGAGATCAGAAACAAACTCACATCAACAGGCCAAGGGCCACTCAAAGATCTGCTAACAGTGTGTGCCCAGGAAGCTGGGCCAAGGTGACAGAGGGTGACACACGGAGGGAGGGAGAGGGGGACACAGAGGGAGGGAGAGGGGGACTGAGAGGGAGGGAGACACAGGAAGATGGACAGAGGGAGGAGGCTGACACACAGAGGGAGGGAGAGGGGGACAGAGAGGGAGGGAGAGGGGGACAGAGAGGGAGGGGGACACAGGAAGATGGACAGAGGGAGGAGGCTGACACACAGAGGGAGGGAGAGGGGGACAGAGAGGGAGGGAGAGGGGGACAGAGAGGGAGGGAGAGGGGGACAGAGAGGGAGGGAGACACAGGAAGATGGACAGAGGGAGGAGGCTGACACACAGAGGGAGGGAGAGGGGGACACAGAGGGAGGGAGAGGGGGACACAGAGGGAGGGAGAGGGGGACACAGAGGGAGGGAGAGGGGGACAGAGAGGGAGGGAGACACAGGAAGATGGACAGAGGGAGGAGGCTGACACACAGAGGGAGGGAGAGGGGGACAGAGAGGGAGGGAGAGGGGGACAGAGAGGGAGGGGGACACAGGAAGATGGACAGAGGGAGGAGGCTGACACACAGAGGGAGGGAGAGGGGGACAGAGAGGGAGGGAGAGGGGGACAGAGAGGGAGGGAGAGGGGGACAGAGAGGGAGGGAGACACAGGAAGATGGACAGAGGGAGGAGGCTGACACACAGAGGGAGGGAGAGGGGGACACAGAGGGAGGGAGACACAGGAAGATGGACAGAGGGAGGAGGCTGACACACAGAGGGAGGGAGAGGGGGACACAGAGGGAGGGAGACACAGGAAGATGGACAGAGGGAGGAGGCTGACACACAGAGGGAGGGAGAGGGGGACACAGAGGGAGGGAGACACAGGAAGATGGACAGAGGGAGGAGGCTGACACACAGAGGGAGGGAGAGGGGGACACAGAGGGAGGGAGACACAGGAAGATGGACAGAGGGAGGAGGCTGACACACAGAGGGAGGGAGAGGGGGACACAGAGGGAGGGAGACACAGGAAGATGGACAGAGGGAGGAGGCTGACACACAGAGGGAGGGAGAGGGGGACACAGAGGGAGGGAGAGGGGGACACAGAGGGAGGGAGAGGGGGACACAGAGGGAGGGAGAGGGGGACAGAGAGGGAGGGAGAGGGGGACAGAGAAGGAGGGAGACACAGGGAGAGCAAATCAGTCCTTTGGTGTGTGGGAATGTCTGCTCGTCAGCAGGTGGACTGCGTGCATGTAGACAAGGGTGCCCAGTGCCAGAACCCCCCCTCTTCATCATGGCAAAACGCAGGGCCATGTTACAACCTGTACACGAGCACAAGGACAGCCACCTGCATCATATGAGTGTGTGGATCCACTCCATGTGCACATGTACAGTGCTACAAGGAAGGCGCAAACGCATAGCTCGGCACACATGCACACTCCACTGCTGACTGCAGTCACACTTGACGCAGCAAGTAAGACTGTGCCACACATAGTTAAAGGGGCCAAATTGATGCCCAAGGGACACACACATGCACAAGTGCACTGTGAGTGGAATGCAAGACAGATCCTAATTCCAAGAGGAAATGTGCCAACTTTGTAACGGATGCAACATGGATGTTGCATGGATCAAAAGTAACATTGTCTCTCTCACACACAGGTCAACGTCGTGCTGCACCCCCCAACACTGGGGGGGAACACTCACAGGACCCGGATCTGCAGGAGACCGATCCCACCGGCAGCGACCACTCTCACCACTCTGCGGACGACCCCGACCGACCTGGCCCCTCTGGTGTCCAACCACCTGCAGCACCTGCGTCAGGTACAACCGTGCCAACCACCACCCCCACTCCTGCCACATCCCAGGAGACACCCAGGATCCCTGCCCCAACACCACAATGCAGCCAGGCTCGCCAGGAGGGACACGGTGTCCCGGGCACCCAGGAGGAGGCAGGCGACAACGCCAATGCCACCCCTCAGGGGTCCCGGAGACCCCATGTGCCCACAAGTGCAGGCCAGACGCAAGTGGGCAGGGGTGGTGGGAGTGGAGAGCGGCGGAGGCGCGAGCCTGACCAGTTGGCTGGGGATCCGGTATTTTCCCATGTCCGTAACATCCTGGACTCATACCGGCAGGACACCACGGGCATGGCCCAGGTTGTGTCCGTCCTCGAGGGGATCAAGGTCCAGCAGGCCCAGCAACATGCGGAGCTAATAGCCTGTCTACAGCTACACCAACGGAGGATGGAGGACAGACAGGCTGAGCAAGTGACGGCGTCCCAGGGGATTCACGCTGAACTCCGTCGGATGGCCGACACCATGGCCGACCCTCCCTGTGCCAGAAGGCGGAGAACATCACCACCCACAGGGAGGGATCATGAGGAGGAGGAGGAAACATCCGACGGAGCATCCCAGACGTCGTCACGGCCTGCTGCTGAGGTTCCCCGCAGGAAGCCTGGTCGTCCACGGAAAGGACCGTGAGGGTGGCTGCTACATCACCATCTCCCAGGACACCTGGCCTGGCACCTGGCCCACTGGAGCAACAGCATCACAGCATCAAGAGACATTCTCTGCCACATGGCCCTGCTAGTCACTGGCTGACCAATGTTGACAAAGACTGTGGCATGGACTCTGAGGATTTCCAATGGCAAGGACACCAACTCCCCTACTGAACTTTGGATTCCCTAATCCCGGAAAGGCCCTCACTTGGCCCCCCCCCCCCCAATAATAAATCACACTATTAAGAGTAGATGCCTGCTGGTAGCATTATTACCTAACATGTGTCTTGTACAGTCTAAACATGCCTGAGTCATCTGTTCACTTCAACCATCCACACCCTGGGGCCTGAGTCTGGCACAGGACACATGGGTCACAGTTTTCTAGGCAAGACAGACATGGAGCACCATACACACCCGTGATGGTCAGAACCAGCTGAGGGGGTGGCCGAACAACCGTGCTGACAGACACATTGAGTACAGCAACAGTCATGCGCAGAGGTCAGGGATCCTGGCCCGTGTCCTGGGGGGCACCCAGGTACGTGTAGACAGGTGGCAGAACCATGTCCTGCAAGCTTGAGTCCGGTGGATGCAGAGAATGGGGTCATGGACAACGTTGGATGCATGGGGATGGCACATGTCACAATACCCACACAGTCATGGACATCATGCCCATTACACAGTCTCAGCACACACACACAGCTTGCATCTTGCCACTCGACACATTGACACATAGCCACAATCAGGGAATATCATGCCAGACATGCAGGATGCACCGTGCCAACACACCAGCATTGACTGAGAAGAGGCACCTTGGAGGCATAGGGACACCTTTAATAGTCATGTGTTTGGGATTGCAGAGGCAACTTGAAGTACACATGAACACATCATGTGGAGTAACATGTGGCTCCAACACTGGCACCCCCCTTCTGCAGCACAAATGCGTGATAGCCATGGAACTGGCACACAAGTGTCGGATAATAGCTAAATACCCACAGCTGCTCACGGAGAGCCTGCCATACACCATACATCCGCTGATGTGGAAGTCCCACGCCATGTCAAGACAATGTTAACCGTATGTGTCCGAGGGCAGTGTCACACACATTGATGCCTTCATCACAATCCACCATCCCATCACTGATGACTGACAACCAGGCAGCCCATCTATTCAGGTGTACCCAGCTGCATGTCGTGTCCCATGGGGATGCCACATGTCTGCAGAGGACCCAAACCCCGACCGGGGCAGTGTGCACACATCGTGAACAACTGCCACACCCAATACACCCCAGATGCATCCCTTACCCCATGGAGACTTCCAAACGTGTCCGTGCCTGTAACGCTGAGTCAGCCCACGATGCCATGTCCATGAGGAATAGCAGTGCCACAACAATGCAACCAGCAAACGGCATGCGCAGGTACCTGGGGAAGAGAGACACACAAGAAGTCAGCCACAAGAAGCACAGCCACTTGCATGTGCATGTACTCGACACATGTATGTATGACAACATGCTAGGTCACAATTATGTCTGGGGAAATACTACCATCACTGCCACCATCACTCCAGTGACACACCCACACACACCTCTGACCCACGTGCCATACATGCAGGTGGAGACACACATCACAACGCATGCCACACGGGGACCAATGCGTGCACACTCAGACCCTGGTACTCACCACTAAGCAAAGAAGTCGCGTATGAGCCGAGTCCGGATGTCCTCTTGCGGCTCCACATCCTCCACATCACTAGCCCCATTGCCAAGCCCTTCGTCCTCCACGGGTGGATGGTCCTCGTCATCTTGATCCAGGATGAGGGGCACAGCTCTTTCAACTGCCATGTTGTGCAGCATGCAGCAGACCATGAAGATCTTGCAGACCTTCGCCGGGGCATATGGGAGTGCGCCGCCGGTCTTGTGGAGGCACCGGAATCGGCTCTTCAGCATGCCAAACGTCCTCTCTATCACTCGCCTTGTCCGGCCATGGGCGGTGTTGTAGCGGAGCTGGGCCGGCGTGATGGGGTTGCGGAGAGGTGTCAGCAGCCAAGGCATGTTGGGATAGCCAGCGTCCCCTAAATGGAAAGCACATGGATATCGTTAGAACAGGCGAAGCGGTAGTGCTGCTCGGCCAAACAGAATACAGGACAGACAGACTGTACCCACCAACAACACATGCACGTTCGTTGCGCAGCTGCATCATCATATCAGGCATCCCGCTACGCCTCATGATGTAGGCATCGTGTGCTGATCCTGGAAAACGAGCACAGACATGTGAAATCACCATGTTGGACAGACACACCACAAGGGCATTGATGGAGTGGTAGTGCTTCCGATTGCGGTACGCCACCTCCCGTGCGTGTGGTGGTACCAAACCTACATGTGTCCCATCTATGGACCCAATGACATGGGGCATCCCTCCCAGGGCATAGAAACCACGTTTGACCTCAGTCATCTGTTCAGGGGTTGGGAACTTGATGAAGTCATCCAGGTGAATCAACATGGCCTCCAAGAAATCATGCAGCACACCGCTGAACATGCTCTGGGACATGCCACCAACATGAGCTATGGTATATTGGAAGGTACCCGTGGCAAGGAAATGTAGGGCAGCCATTACCTTCAGCTGGGGTGTCAGTGCCGTAGGATACCTGTGCTGCGGTTGCAGGTGTGGTGCCAGTCTCGCCGTCAGCTCCAGAATCAACGGTTGGGTGAAGCGGTAGAGCCGGATCCTGTCATTCTCCTGCATGGTGGCCAAGTCTGGAATTCTTCGGGCAACAGGAGGCGCTCTGCAGTAATTTGGAAGTGACAAGGAAGAGTGAGTGCACTACGAGAACAACTCATGTCTACTGAGCACATGTAAATCTGCCAATACACACATGCCACATAGGGAGTCAGGCATGTGCTACATGCCCAGGACACGTATGGATGCAAGGTGACACTCCTTCCAAGACCCAGCTACACACGGTGATTGAGAACCTCCCCATGCCACGCCATGGGAATAGCTGTGTCCCAGTGCAAGTGAACAGCCCGACGCGAGACAGAAGTGACATACACCCACACATCAGCAGAAGTAGGATGCCGATTGTAGAGACTGGTAGCGGAACACCGGAGCCACAGGTCACATGACATTACACTAGGCCTGCCCACACACCTTGCCATGAAGGTGCACATGTCATGACTCACCACACATTCCTTGTGAGGATGCTGACATGGCCTTGTCACGCTACTCCGTGTCCCATGCATACATGTGCACCTCACATCAGATACCACATGTGGCATGGTGTGCGGAACAGTGTGCAATGACAATCTACACACAGACACATGTTGGTTGCTGCAACGGCTGCAGCTTTTGAGGGTGCTACAACATCAACCTGATGTAAATCCCGGACACATAAATGACATAGTCACATTGTGCACTGTGGGTAGTGACAAGTCAGGTGTCATGACCCCTGTACCGGGCATCATGGGACACTTCCGTGTGTTGGTGTCCGTGCCATGCCAGTGACGCTCACCCCAAGTGCGCAGTACGACATGCACACATGTCAAAGGAGTCAAGGGCATGCCTGGCACACATTGCACCCTCACACAGTACACCTGTACACATCTCATCATACATCTGGTGCCTCCTCCACTCAGGAGGCATGTTCCACATCACAGCCTGTCACACCTGTGCCCCACACATGTAGTAATGCACAGACGATGCCTTGATGTCCATTCCTGGACAAGTATGTCCATCCATGGACAAGTATGTCCGCCCTATTCCTACCTGTGTGTCGACTATCACCACAGTGATGTGTACAAACCGGCGTACTGCTGCTAAGAGGGCCTGTGTATGTTCCCCAATCACTGTGGGAGTGCTGCCGTATGTGTACCCATCGTGATGGCGAGCGTACAGGCATTTGTACGGTCCGTACCACAACGAGTACGCATACGCGTGCAGACCCATAGTGATAGTGAGCGTACATGCGAGTGTACGGCCCTCTCACTATGGGTCTGCACGCGTATGCGTACTCGTTGTGGTACGGACCATACAAATGCCTGTACGCTCACTATCACTATGGTTCTGCACGCGTATGCGTACACGTAGTGGTACGGACCGTACACTCGCATCTACGCTCACTATCACTATGGTTCTGCACGCGTATGCGTACACGTAGTGGTACGGACCGTACACTCGCATGTACGCTCACTATCACTACGGGTACACAGACCCATAGTGATAGTGAGCGTACAGGCATTTGTACGGTCCGTACCACTACGTGTACGCATACGCGTGCAGACCCATAGTGATAGTGAGCGTACATGCGTGTGTACGGTCCGTACCACTACGTGTACGCATACGCGTGCAGACCCATAGTGATTTTGAACGTAGGCATGCATGTACGGGCCGTTGCCATGCATTTGGGGTGCCCTAGGGCCCGGAAACGCACCGTACCTGTGTGTGATTCTCCTAATTACATAGGGGACAAGTATTAAGGCCTACATGCATGCTGGTTGTCATGGCGACCAGGTTCAAATTTCGATTTTGTTCTGGAAGGTGCACAGCAGAAGTCAGTTGGAATTCTTCTACTTTGTTGCAATGTGTTTGTGGGGCTGACATCATGCAGGAGAATGAAACCGATAGAGAACCCACAGACTGCTAGGTTTGAAGGGATTGGTGGAAACATAGGATGCAAATGTGAGTGACCAATCACTCTGTACTCCTGTGCATGAGACTGGGCAGAAGGCCACATATAAGGCAGCCAGGTCCCATGAGGGATTACTTGCCTGCACATCTTTGCATTTGTCGACCAAGCTGCTGCTACTGATTCCCTGGAACCATGTCAAGGGCTGTGGAGAGGACACAGCCATTCACCCTGGAGGAGAACATGGCTCTGCTGGAATTGATCCTCCCACAGTACCCCATGCTGTATGGGCGACCAGGGTATCAGGTGAGTGCATAGGCCACTGCCACAGACTGTCCCTATGTTGTGACTGTGTCTTCAGGCATTGTGACCCGGTGTGACACACATGCCATGTACTGTCGGGGGGTACCAGGGGGGGGGTGCCTGATGTCTCCCAGCAGTGCCCTGAGACAGGAGGGGTGTGTGCAGAGTCCTCCCAGCAGTGCCCTGAGACAGGAGGTGTGTGTGCAGAGTCCTCCCAGCAGTGCCCTGAGACAGGAGGTGTGGGTGTGATGCACAGTGTGAGCCTTGATCATTGATTGTGACATTGCCATCATTCCACCTGAGTACCCACTATGGCACGTACTGCCTTTTCCCTCACCAGAGGATGATGTCCCTATGACAGAGGTGCAATGCGTTGGCTGCATTACATGCCATGTAGTAACCAGCTATTATGTTCACATATGTCTCTCTGTGACATGTGGCTGGTGTATTGATGTGGTGTCACTTGTACTTCCTCACAGGTAGGCGCCTCTGCCAAGGAGCAGATCTGGCTGACCGCCGTCAGTGCCGTGAGGCGTGTGGATGGTCGGAGGCGGAGCCTGTCCCAGGTGAGGAAACGCTGGCAGGATATCCGGTGCTGGACGCGGAGGATTGCACGGCTCCTGCTGGGGGACTCACCTGAGAGCCACAAGAACCGCGGCCGCCGCCGTCTGACCCACCTCCACAGGCGTGTGCTGCCGGTGGTCTTTCCAGACCTGGAGAGGCGCTTACAGGCGATGCAGCAGGCGGAAGGGGGTAGGTACATGTGCGTTTGTTGTGTGTCACCGGCATTTGTAAGGGCACAGTGGCATTAATTCACTGGCAGGGTTTAAGGGTGCTGTGCCCATCCAGTTTGCCCAAGTGTAGCGCTGCGTCCCTGCCACCCTTCCCCTCCTTGCAATGTGTTCCCTGGTCTGTGTGTAGTCACTCCTTCACAAGGTAATGTAGGCTGGCGCTTTGTCCACGAGAACAATGACTGTAGCATCATGGGTGGTGGTGGTGGGTAACAGGTTGTGGGACCTTGCCTGTGAACTGTCAAGTTCACTGCATGTGGGTTCCATGTCAGTTGGCACTGATGCTGGCTCCAGACATGGGAGTTGGTCTCTCATGTGTCATGCCTTACAGCGCGCATGTCCTATGTAGTGGCCTGTGACATGATGTGCATGAGTGTGCGCTACGCATAGTGCAGGGATGGTGACGTGTGTAGCAGTCATTCCCATTCAGTAGCATGTAGTTGCGTGCCCAATACTGTCCCCTGGGGCACCTTATCCTCAGTGTTGTTTGTGTCATCATCAACGTGGACACTCTCACTGTCTACAGCGTAGGTTGTGCTCTGTGCCATTGTCCCCTGTCACCATGTATATAGACGTGCTATTATGTACAGGTGTCCACTGTGCAGCCTGACCTGATTGTCCCTCTTCATACTCACAGTTGCCAGTGCCTGTGTGTCTTGTTATACTCATCTGAGGATGGGCACTGGTACCTCATTATTTGTACAGGCGCACCTTTGCTGTTTTGCGTCCAATCTTGCCTTTTGCCTGCCACTGTGTTTATCACCCAGACTATGAGATGTTGGTGCCACCTGTGTCTCAGCAATTAGCATCGTGTGGGGGTTGCTTGGGGCGGGCAATGCCTATGTGTCAAATCCTGATTCCTAATTGCTGGGTCTGGACAGTGTGTGATGTTACTGGACACACACGCAAGGTGCAGTGACCGAGTTATGTTGGGCATGTTTGCAGCATTACCTATGCAGCATGTGTCTCAAGTTCATGGATATTGTCCCTGGTCATAGGTATTTTCACAAACGCTGTGTGGTGCAGAGGCAGTGCAGGATTGTCCCCAGGGCCTGGGTGCTATATCAGACTCCGTTTCCTGTCATCAGCTATTGTCTCATGCTCTCCATGGTATTTCAGTGGCATGGTGGCTCAACCAACTGTGTTTCATGCCCTACATCGGTACCTTGTTTTGCAGATGTTAGGGATCTGCCTCTTCAGGCTATGCAATGTTGACTATGTAGATTGGACTCATGTGACAGATGTGTACAGGTGTCTGATTAATTTCTGTCTCTCCACCCTGCCCACAGCATCGTCGGGGGACACAGAGGGAGACATGGACACGGACCAGGCGGAGGGACCGAGCACCAGTGGCAGCCGTGACATCGGGGCTGGCACATCGAGTGGGACAGAGGCGGAGGATAGTGTGGCCGAGGACCTGTCGACTGGCACATCAGACTACGAAGCTGACAGGTCCGAGGAGGATGTCTCAGGGTTGGCGGAGGCTGCACCAGCAGCTGACAGTGGAACAACACCTGCCACCGCCCCCTCAGTTCCCACCAACCGCCTCCCACTTGCTCGTGTCCCTTCCCAGCGTGCCCGGTCACCGCATGTCTCCTTCCTGCCAGGCACCGCACCCCCTGCCCCTGTCTCCACTGCTGCCGCCAATGCTGAGTCTATGGACATCCAGCGGCAAATGCAGGTTGGTCAGGCTGCGATCCTGAATGTCCTCCATTCCCACGGGAAAACCCTCACCAACATCGAGGCATTCTTGGAGGGCATTCATTCTTTGCAGGCTGACCAACGCAACTTGCTGAGGTCCCTAGACTCCACACTGACTGCAGCAGTGGGTCTCCTGCAGCGCGACCTCCCCCCACCTACCCCTGCCCCATCCACACTTCCCACTTCCATGCCTGTCCCACGTACACCCAGACGTCGGCATGCACCCACCACAACAGACACAGGCACCACACCAGCAGGGAAGGTCCACCGCACTCCTCCTGACACGCACACACAGGGTGAGATAGGCACACCCACTGGGTCGGGGGGCAAACGTGTGACACGCAGCCAGAGTGGGAGTCCGCATTCCACACAATCCACTCCCTCCAAATCCCCTCCCCTCAGCTCTCCTGGCCACATCTCCCCCAAGGACTCCTTCATGGCCGCTCTGTCCCTGAGCCCCACAGTTACGCCACCACGCAAGCGGTCAAGGAAGTCCTCGGTCAGGGTGGTTGAGTCTCCCCCCCTGTCTCCACCCTCCCCCGGTGGCGCTGCAACCCATCCCTCTGAACCCCCCCCCTCCTTGGGGCCTGAGGTCACTTCGGGTGCAGGGGACTCCCTGGAGGACCTTGCTAAGGTGTGTAGTGCCATCCTGGCCTCCGCCTTTGGCCATGACACACCCCCTGTGGTTGAGTCCTCCATCCCTGCACCCACAACGCCGCCCCTTTGCCCTGATGTCCCTGCGGTGCCTGTTGCTTCCCCCCCCCCTGATGCCCTCACCAGTATGGAAGACGATGGCATTTGACTGTGCAGGCACGGTAGGGGACACACATCCCACTGTGTCCCCCATGCAGCTGGGAATAATTGACTGCCCTATGGCCTTTGTTGACTTTGAACTGCCGTTGATCCACGGACATTGTGCTCATGCTGATTAAAGCTTATTTTTTTTTTCATTATCACACTCCTGCTATGGTGGTATTGGTGTTGGTGGGGCTGCTACATTGTTTTGGGTGGTGTTTAAGGCTTTGGGTGTGTGGGATTTGTAGTAGTGTTCTGCTCTTTGGGGCCACCCTAGGATCTGTGTGCCATCACAAGGTGTTGGCTAACTTCCTTAGGTCATGTCAGCAGTTACTGCATGGTTCAATTGTCCCAGGGTGTATTCCTTCCTCTGTGTACCCAGTTTCTTCCCTGCAGGGTGTTCCCAATGTTTAGCGCAGAGCTGTGTGTACATGAGCTGTGTGTGTGACGGAGCCCTTCTACTTTGGCCATGCATGCATGGCCATGTCTCCACCTGCAACAATCGTGGCATCCTTGGTGATCACTGTACTTGTGTGTGGAGTCAGTTGACATGAGTTCATGGGGACATGTTCCCTTGTAGGCAGTATGGATGTGGGTAATTGTGGCATCACACACATGTGTTACACCCCTCCTGGGTGTGGACACTGCTGGGAGGACTCTGCACACACCCCTCCTGGGTCTGGACACTGCTGGGAGGACTCTGCACACACCCCTCCTGTCTCTGGGCACTGCTGGGAGGACTCTGCACCCACCCCTCCTGGGTCTGGACACTGCTGGGAGGACTCTGCACACACCCCTCCTGTCTCTGGGCACTGCTGGGAGGACTCACCACCCACCCCTCCTGGGTCTGGACACTGCTGGGAGGACTCTGCACCCACCCCTCCTGTCTCTGGGCACTGCTGGGAGTGATGGGCACCCACCCCTCCTGTCTCAGGGCACTGCTGGGAGGACTCCACACCCACCACTCCTGTCTCAGGGCACTGCTGGGTGGACTCTGCACACACACCTCCGATTTCTGGATATGTGCGCTTGGCACATACACGGTGGGGTTACGCACACTGCATTAGAGGTGAGGGTACGTGTCTACTGACACTGGTGTGGTGGGGGTACGCTCCGTACGTCCGCGGGTGTGGGTACGGGTCGTACTTACACTGTTGGGCAGGGGGGTACGCTCCTTGCATTCGTGGGTGGGGGTTCGAGTCGTACTTACACTGTTGGCATGGGGGGTACGCTCCATGCATACGCGGGTGGGGGTACGGGTCGTACTTACACTGTTGGGCAGGGGGGTACGCTCCTTGCATTCGCGGGTGGGGGTACGGGTCGTACTTACACTGTTGGGCTGGGGGTACGCTCCGTACGTCCGCGGGTGGGGGTACGGGTCGTACTTACACTGTTGGGCTGGGGGTACGCTCCGTGCGTCCGCGGGTGGGGGTACGGGTCGTACTTACACTGTTGGGCTGGGGGTACGCTCCGTACGTCCGCGGGTGGGGGTACGGGTCGTACTTACACTGTTGGGCTGGGGGTACGCTCCGTGCGTCCGCGGGTGGGGGTACGGGTCGTACTTACACTGTTGGGCTGGGGGTACGCTCCGTACGTCCGCGGGTGGGGGTACGGGTCGTACTTACACTGTTGGGCTGGGGGTACGCTCCGTACGTCCGCGGGTGGGGGTACGGGTCGTACTTACACTGTTGGGCTGGGGGTACGCTCCGTACGTCCGCGGGTGTGGGTACGGGTCGTACTTACACTGTTGGGCAGGGGGGTACGCTCCTTGCATTCGTGGGTGGGGGTTCGAGTCGTACTTACACTGTTGGCATGGGGGTACGCTCCATGCATACGCGGGTGGGGGTACGGATCGTACTTACACTGTTGGGCAGGGGGGTACGCTCCTTGCATTCGCGGGTGGGGGTACGGGTCGTACTTACACTGTTGGGCTGGGGGTACGCTCCGTACGTCCGCGGGTGGGGGTACGGGTCGTACTTACACTGTTGGGCTGGGGGTACGCTCCGTGCATCCGCGGGTGGGGGTACGGGTCGTACTTACACTGTTGGGCTGGGGGTACGCTCCGTACGTCCGCGGGTGGGGGTACGGGTCGTACTTACACTGTTGGGCTGGGGGTACGCTCCGTGCGTCCGCGGGTGGGGGTACGGGTCGTACTTACACTGTTGGGCTGGGGGTACGCTCCGTACGTCCGCGGGTGGGGGTACGGGTCGTACTTACACTGTTGGGCTGGGGGTACGCTCCGTACGTCCGCGGGTGGGGGTACGGGTCGTACTTACACTGTTGGGCTGGGGGTACGCTCCGTACGTCCGCGGGTGGGGGTACGGGTCGTACTTACACTGTTGGGCTGGGGGTACGCTCCGTACGTCCGCGGGTGGGGGTACGGGTCGTACTTGCACTGTTGGGCTGGGGGGTACGCTCCTTGCATACGGGGTGGGGGTAGGGTCCGTACATATCTGTCCCCACGCTATGTGATGTTTGTGCGGCCCGTACCCAGGCCTTTGCCACGTGGGTGCGATCCGTCCCGCCATTGTTGGGGTGACGTGTGTGGGCGTGGTCCGACTCGTACCCACGCTCTTCAGGCGTGGGTACGGGACGTACCTGTCTGGTTGTGTTGCCGGTTCGCGTGGTGACGGACTTCCGTTGTGGCGGTCGCTGGATTATCAGGACACGCCCCCACCCCCTCGTGGTGACCAGGGCATGGGAGTCAGGTATGTCCAGGCCATGTGTAGTGTGTCACTCATGTGGTTGTTTTGTGGCCTGCCCTGGTCGTGCCACCCCCACCCCACCCCACTTTCCCCCCTCCCTTAGTTATTCTGACCTTCTGCGGCGTCTGCGTCGTAACCTGTAGAGGAGGTGTACTGCTATGAGGGCAGGGATGACTCGTAGGTTCGGGTCCATGTCTGTCCGTCGCGTACTGGTACTCCTTGCTCGCGTCGTCCTGTCGTGTACGGGTCCTCCTTGATCGCGTCGTCCTGTCGCGTACGGGTCCTCCTTGGTGGCGTCGTCCTGTGTGTCCGTCACGTACTGGTCCTCCTTGTTCGCGTCGCCGTCTGTCCGTCGCGTACTGGTGGTCCTTGTTCGCGTCGTCCTGATTTCCCGGCAGTTTTTGGCTGCCGCAAAATATTCACCGTGCGGGGTGACGTCGGTGCGAATCGTGATTCCTGGGTCGTGAATGGCTGGCTGCGTGCGTCCCGACGTCAGGTCGGCGCTTTCCCGGATCGCATTGGTAGGTGTTTTTTGTTCGGTCGGTCTTTTTTACGATTCGTACGGTAATGGTGTACCCGTGCGAATCGTAATTCCATGTTTGTATATTTTGACGACCGGGTACGCGTCGGACGGAGAATATGCTCCGTCCGACGGTTCGTACCCGGTTTTTGCCGGATCGTGATCGGCACCAGAGTGTTTAGACCAATGACATCGGCAGTCCAACGCACAACCGGAGGGAGCTCTAGTTTAGGAACACCCCATTGTCGGTCTTCCTCATCACCAAATAAATCATCTTCATTAATTAGGGGTTCAAATGTTCTGTTAAAATCACCCGCAATGACAATTTTGTTGTTCGGGGAATGAATATCGAGAAGACTATCCAAGGCAACTAAGACCTCGGACCACCCTCCCCTATTACTCCGGACATAGACATTGTAAATATCCAGGCAACCTAGTTTGTCTAAATCCAACCTAATTAGTTGGATATCATGGTTTTTGGTATCAACAACTTTAACAGCCAGCTTTAAGCACTGGCGAACCCATATTGTTTGGCCTCCCATGGGTCTACCCCTAGGGCCCTTTAAAACGGGCACAGAATAATTCAGATAACCCTGAGCAAAACATGGTTCACATGTCCAAGTCTCCTGGAATATGCATAGGTCGAATTTATTGACAAAACATGTCCACTCCACAGATTCCGATTTGGAGGTCAACCCAGCGATATTCCAGGAGAATAAATTCCCCGTAATACCCTGAGAATTGGTCGGGCAATTGACTAAAGGTAGAGGATCAGAGACAGTGTGGTCATTAGAACAAATATCTGTACCTACTACCAGTGGTAGGTTTCCTGACTCATTACAAAGAAAGAATGTGTCGGATGATGGCTCAGCAGGACTCACTGTCATAACCTTGTTGTGGTTAAGTCAATCTACATCTTCAAGGTTATCTAACACCTCATATCGGGTACTCAACGGGATCGTAAAGTTAGGTTGTATACAAAGTGGAGCCCCAAAGTTGGAGACGGAGCCTGGCCTGGATCTAGGGAAAAAATAGGTTAATTCCCAAGTGGTAATAGAAGACCTCCTATTGTTCGTGTGCCAATTTAGGATGTGGCTAACAGCTCTGGGGTCCCTAAAATTAATTAAAATAATGTCCCCGTTGATGTTTTTTGGTATTTTACCCAACCAAGGTAGTCGCCTAACATGTAAGATTTCCCCGTTGATGTACGGAGGAAGAGGGCGGTTTTGTCCTAGCCAATGGATAACCTTATTTTTTAGTTGTGAATATCCTTCTATGGCTTCGTCCTTTAAAATGGGAACACCCGCAAGCACCACTACAAGAGGGACAGCTTCTGGTGGAAGGTCGATAGAAAAAGGCCCTCGTGTCTTAGCCATGGGAATCAAGTTGCAACTTTTACTAACAGGCATTAAACCCCCTTGTAGTGGGATATTACCCCCCGGCAATCTCTGTCCTTGTTTAAATGAATTGGCTTAGGAATGGTAGTTCTTCCAACGTAGTTATTAGTTGCATTATTTGTACTACAATCAGCTTGAGAAACTATCTCATGTAATGGTGGTAGAGTGGAAGATGGTTCAACAGAAGCTGAAACAGTGGAGAATGCCATTGTTGGCTTTACAGAACTCGCAGATGAATCCCATTTGCCACCCATTAGAGATTCTACTCTCTCCAGCCTTTTTTCAATAGTTTTTAAACTGTCGACAATGGGTAGCATATGAGATTTAAATAATTTATCTATGTTACCCATTAATTCTGCGATAGTAATATCATTTACAGGACAGGATGCAGAGGTACCAGGAAGAGATGTACTATCAATACAGGGAGTAGGGCCTGAATCAGTGTGAGCCAATGTAGAGTTATGGTTGGATTTATTTTTACTTTTATGTAGCGCGGAGTCTATCTTCCTCCTTTTCCTGGGCAGCGGGTGTGACGATTTGGGAGTCCTAGGGGAGACGACATTTTGGGATAAAGGCTCCGTGACTTGTGATAATGTATCAATCGGTGCAACTGGTTCTCTAATTACATCAATAGGAGGAGATAAAATAGTTAAAGGCGAATCTTTAGATAGATCAACCATGATTGGGTTACCAGGGGAAGTTAGGAAGTCGTTATTATCCGGGAGACATAAAGTTTCTTGGGGGGAAGGGGCACTCTTGTCTGGAGGTGTTGCTTCATGAGGAGAGGTTGTAGTTAAAGACATGTTTTTAATATGCTCTATAGAGTTACGACGCCTCACCCTTAGTTCAGTAAGAGTGGCTTCTCGATCTAACCCTGGGTTAACTTTCAGTAAATAACAGTCAAGGGTACCCTTGGTAGAGTAATTAGCCATGATGGTGAGACTAATAACCCAACCCCGAACATCCACAATCACAAATACTAGAACGCGTCTGTGTAATAGTGTGCAAGCACACTAAGCTAATAATAGTCCACTAATAGTGACAGCCAAGCAAGAACAGTACTAACCAAAGTCAAGGGGGTGGGCCCTGCCCGGCCTCCTTCGGCTCCTGAGGGCTACGGAGGGCCCGCCCTTTGCCCGGGCTTAGCCCGGCGCCACCCGCGGTGCGGGAGTATCGGTGCTCCTTTATGCGCCTCCGGGCGCGTGATTGTCGTCGGTGCCCGCAAGGCACCCTGGTGGTTGTGGTCTCTGGCCGCGAGGGGTGGCTACAGCGGCGAGGAGACACACTGCAAGGCGGCGCCCAGGAACGGCGACAGCAGCGCCAACGGCAGGAGCGTGAGCACAGGTCCCCAGCAGGTAGTCGAGGGTCACAGATTTTGAGATTCATGTCATCCACCTGCACGAGTACGAGGGGTGTTCTGAAGTTGCTTTCTGGGGGAATGTTTTAATTTTCTATAATAAAAAGAGTTGGTACTAGACTGACGTTGTTTTTGCAGTGTGTTTCTTGACAGTGAGGTTGGTGTCCAGCGTGGCTCTAAATGACTTTTCATTGGGTAAAAGTTAGGGTTTGAAGCTGCCAATGTTCATGCCATTGAGCCAAATCTGGACTCTTTCTTGCTTGTTGTTCTTGGCAAATACTAGAAACTCTGGGTTGGTGGGGCTAAGGTTCAGGTAGGTGCTGACCATAGTTATGGATGAGGTGTAGGCAGTGTTTGAGGCACTGGAGAGCTGGATTGGAGGAGACTTTCAGGTAGAGCTGTTTATTGGTACATTTTGAGGCTGAGATCAGTGTGTTAAGCCTAAAGGTGGCTGGATGGAACCATGGGGGGATCTGTAGGACTCTGCAGGTGATAGGAATCTTCTGGGACCTGGATGCACCTCTGTTAAAGAACTGATGTTGGTTGGAAAATTAGGAGTAGAACCATTGAAGGACTTTTCCAGTGGAGCTGCTGATGATTCTGGTTTCATACAGGAGATGACAAATAAGACATTAAAGCTCAAGTGTGATACGTCAAGATTGAATGCTTGAGTTGGTTTTTTCACACTTTCTTATTTATATGGATTTCCTGGTTCCTCCTTCCCTTCCACATCTGGAGATGATCTTCCTGATAATGGTTTTGCTCTTCCCATGGAACCACAGGGTCTCCTTCTTCATCACGGTATTCAGCAGGGACTTCTGTATGAATGGAACGATCCTCAAAGGCCTCAGTCCCTTGCTAATGGGCCAAATGGATCCACTCATGGATTTTTCTCAGGATTTTCCAGATACGTTTGCGATTGACTGTCTCCTCCCCCTGCCTGGCTGGCTGGCCACTCTGAATGCATCTGAAGGTGCCATATCCTTGAACTCCATTGATAAGAAGCTTACGTGTTCCATAAGAGGGGAGCATGCATCAGCTACTTGTGCCCAAATCTATGCATAATAATCTACCAGCATATGATGAATGATCTCCAGTCCTTGATAACTGCTTTGGAGGAGGTATCTGCCATTGCTCACTACATTTTATCAATGAAAGCTGCAGTTTGCTTGTCGATTTTGCCTTAGACACTGTCCACGTCCCTAATGGTGATGTCTTCAGGTCTTTATACAAGATATTTTCAGTCTTAAATAAATTTTGTTGACTTAGAACACTGTTACTTGGCCTACATTTCAATCTAGAAAATCATAACCATCTTTGGATATACACTGAGACATATGTACATCCTGCATACCAAAAGTACAGGGGCGCAGTGGGTAACTCCATATGGTTATCTACTAATACCGCATTCAATCAAAATAGAAAATTGAACTTTTAAATTCAGGCATAGTCTGGGGAAGGAACTGCAAAGCAGCAGTGAAACCCTCCTTAGCTAAATTAGAGTACAACTAAAAAGTTATTGACACTACTTAGGGAGAAATTAAGACACAGAACGTATCTATTTATTTCACTACATTGGAGTACCAGATGACCCTGCTTGGTTATTCTTCCGTCCAGGAGGTCTTCCACAGCTTCACAGTGTTTAAACACATGATCAGTTTCTTTATTGATGCCCTTCAATTTTGCCACATGCCAAAGGGGCACTTTGATCTTCAGCGTTGATGTGCCTTTGTTGAAAAGCTGCACCTGACTCCATCTGTGTTGTGTGGCTCGAGGGATTATGTCTCTAGATGGGGTTTAGTGCTCTTGTTCTCTTCACTCAGGGCTACCTCTCACTGTAGTAGACTACTGAACTCAGCAATCATTATCCCTCAATCTACGTATTTTCCCCTGAACCTCCAGTAAGAAGCTTTTTAAGGGTTGTACCCATGAAAAATAATTTTTTAATGAAGCGCTGGACCAAGGCCAATAGAGGTTCCTCTGACTCAAAACTGCCGGACATGGCTCTGTTTTTCGAACTCACTCTGATCTTATTTAACCGACTCCAATTCAATCACTGAAGACTCTTCCTGGGAGAGTCTCAATGTCCCCCTTGTTCTTTAGCTCTGGCTTATTCATGGACACTCTCTTTTCTATTGCTGAAAGGACAGTGACTGTTGATGTCACCTTGAGTAATTTATTTGCAGTTGTCTTTCATTGGTCAGGAAACAATTGATTCGTTGTCCAAACACCCTGTCTCCCGTTGTGCGCCTCCCATTCTGTCTTCTGTTCAGACTGAAGTTGCAATTTGGAAGTCTTTTATATTCTCTTACCTTTCTTTGTTCACATTGGGGGCAATTTCTTTGTATTTGGCTGAATATTAAGATGACTCATTTTTCTGTACCAAATAACAGGGAAGGTAGTCCAGCTTATCATCCAGTAGACCACAAGCAGCCTTAACCAGCCCTGCATGCTGTGTGCTCCTCTGATGCCTCCTCCCTTTCAATACTAAGATCCTCATTAAATTCCATATGTGTCAAATTTAGTGTCATTAGTCAACTCATGCTCAATGCTTTTGCCCCATTTAAAAATAAAGTTTGACTCCCCACATGAGAGAGAAATCCAGTTCTCAATTCTTCTCTTCTAAAAGTCCTGTTTATGGGTCAAGGCCTTGTTTGGAGGAAAGATTCAAACATGCATTTTAGGAGAGGAAGCTGGCCATACCGTTTCCTCCTTGTTCCGCTTCATCATTGCCTCTAAAGTTATAAATAACACTTAAAAAACACCACTTCCCAGTTTTAGTTTTAAATAAATTGTGACCACTTAAGGGGTTTCCCTAGTAGACCTCTTTGAAGGCTAGCCCAACTGCCAGCTAGTCCCTCATAGTGGGGAGAGATAGGATGGTACTACTAAACATTCTTCGGAATGTTCATTGACCCGATTCACAAACATTTTGCTTTTGAGGCAATTTGACTTACTCTTGTATGCGGTGGCAGAGCCTCCCTGCTCCTGGGCCAGCCCTTGCTATCTGTAACCCTTCAACACCACCAGTCTCTCCCTCACGGGTACCAAAACACACAGCCTCAGACCTACAGTACATCTGGTGTCAGCAAGTGTCAGACGCTCGGAACGAAGACAAATGTCTTATCATTAATATTAAAGGTAGATTTGTTGAAACTCTTGGAAGAAATTCTGCTCTTGCAAGATCAACACTCATTTTGGTAGTAGCGCCCACCGAAATTGCTAGCTGGTTCTTCCACTTTGTCCCATTGGCAAAACCCCTGCTAAAAGAAGCAAAAGTATTAGCACCACAACAGAATCTAAATGTGCACAGAGTGACAGTGCACAACTAAAATCCAACCAAGACCCGCAAAGAAATAATGAGCTAATAACTGAAAAAATTCTCTCTAATTGTGCATGACATTAATGAGTGCATTAGCCAATGATGTGCATGTAGATGACACTGCTAATTGAGGACACTCCTGCTCTGCTGTCCTCTTATGAGATTAAAGGTACTTGTAATGATAGTAACATAAGCAGGTTGCGTTGAACGTCGTATGCTAATGTCATCTTCTGTTTAGGTGTAAGTTAACAATATGCAACCTAACTATGCAGTTTATTTTCGATGGTAGCCGAAGCGTCTACATAGACTATATAGACCACTTGGTACTTTTATGTGTTTCAAAATCATTCTGTGTAGGTAGAGTAGGATCATGTATTATTGTATCAATGGTGTATGGTGTTCTTGTTGGTTTGCACAACGTAGTGGCATTGCTGGGTCCAAGCAACACACATTTATGGGTACCGAATGGAGTGACAGCAGTGTCCCAACAGAATAATGGCAGAGGCAATCGATTGACACAGCGCCATGATGCTTTTTCAGCTGTGTTTCTCTTGTACCATTCCCCGTTTCTCCACCTGTGTGTTCTCATGACTGCACTCCTATTCAAGGGGTGGAAGCAGGCTAGAAAGAGAGAAAGAGTATCCACATCGCTCCTGGAGGAGGACAAGCATAGTTGATTAATGTTAGTGCATGGAACTTTATGGACTATATAAATGCCTTCCACTAGATTCTCCAATGATGGACATGCTTTTTGATGATGAAACGTTGCATGGTGGAAAAGTTGATAATTTCCGGATAGAACAAACAGAGAAGACCTATGTCAAGATCTTATAGAATACCACACCCTGCCTGTCTAACAACAGCAACATGGATTTTGGAGGTGTGGATAAGGTATATCCATGTGACATTGCTATTCATCTCAACCTTCGCTACAGCAGCTATTTGGAGCCAAAGCAGGTGGTAGCAATCCAAAGCCCTCAAAGAGGATGAGATGTCAGCATAGTCCTTCATCCCAAGGGCATCAAAACTGCTGTAATGCCTTTATTGTGAAACAGCATGATGCCCCAGAGACGGGCTGGAATCAAGATTCATTCAAATATGGAGACAGAATACCTCCAATTGGGGTGCATCCTATCAGTCCTAAAGACAGCTTCCTAAAGACCGGTTTTCCATTGACATTGATAGACCTATCGTTTCTACTATTTGAAAATATACCTTGAGTAGGATTTCGGTCAGCCCACTTTGATCATTGGCTTTTGTGTTGTTCCTCTTCAATCCACTGGCTTGAGACATTGTCAACCACATCTTGGATCAGCCAACGGGCAACTGGCTCTCCCACCTCTTTCATAAATACTATTTGATAACTGGAACAGTGGCGGCTGACACAGATCGGGGTGGGGGGAAAGGGAATCGAAAATAATAAGAAATAAAACTTACCTTACCGCTGTGCGTCTCCACCGTCTCTCCTCCTTATCACTCTGCATCACCGTGAACAGGAAGCACATCCAGGCTCCCCTAAGCCAATCACAATGTTGCAATGCATCGTTGTGATTGATCTGAGTGCCGCGGTTCGGCACTCAGCCTGGGAATGGGAGGCTAGGTATGTTCTCCACCTGAGCTGTAATGCCGCCTGGGTTGAAAACATGCAAAGTACGCATGAATGTTTGGCCGGCCGGAGACGGGCGGCCAAACATTCGTGCTCACCACTCCCCCTGCTCCTGTCGTCAGAGCAGCTCCACCCCACAAAGCTGCATCAGCAGGACAAAATATTTTTCCTTTATTTCACTGCTGCAAAGCGACAAATGCAAAAAAGATCAGATGATGGGCGGAATGCTCAATTAATCAAACATTCACCCCCAGTCACAGATCTGGGTTAAATCCATTGTTTTTTTTGTTTTGCATGCCACGCCATTCCAGTTTAGACTCAGATATATTCAAATCAGTCTCGACCCTGTTCCCCATGGGAACAGTCCAGTCCAAACTGCCAGACCAGGTCCTTCCTGTACCAGAAACAAGCATCCTGGGACCGGTTTCGGGGTAACACCCCTCATCAGCCAGGCTAGTTTGAATCTGGTGGCGTAGCGAGCACTGGACCCACGTCTGGACATACCCTTCCCACTTAGGGCGACAAATGCAAAAAGAACAGGTTATGGACGGACGGATAGCTGCCACTGATCCGGAAACCTCCAGGTCTTCCCATATTTTCAAATGGACCATCCTTGGAGACAAAACAGTTTGTGTGCCTATAGTTTCATGTGTATTTCTAAATACAATCATCCAAAAACATTGTGCTTTTTGGAGCATTGCCATATTATTAGATAAAATGTGACTTCTAGCCTACAGCACCTTAAACTCTTCGATGTGATACTCTATTCAAACGATTTCAGTTATTTTGTAGAGTAAAAGACCGTCTGTATTACTTTGACTTGTATTTGTCTGACGTTTTGTTTTCTAACACTTCCTTGCCTCTTGCCATTCGTCATCTTCCACTATCCGTATATTTTTTCCCATATGGTTTGAGTTTGATTAGCATGTGTTTGGCATTGATTTGTAAATATTTTATATGTCCACGAGACAACTTTATTCTCCATCATGGGATTCAAATTACGGTTTTCGAGCAGGGGGTAATCTGTTACATCTACCCCGGTTACCACTTATCGCTCTGTGGCATAGTGTAGCTGGAGATATCTTAATAATTTTGCCGTAAGCATCTCTAATTCTTCATTTAGCCTGGAAAAGGACTGCATGGCATTTAGTCCCCATTTGTCTCTTTTGTTGGCTATTCCAATCGTGTCCTTGTCCTGGTTTTTCTACCTTCCTAGGTTGCTGATCTCCTTCATACATATTTCTATGCATAATGGAGTATTATGGATTGTTTTCTTTTCCATCCGGTGCCACGGGTCGTCCTTCCCCTTCATCAATAATGCAGATATCCCTTCTGACCCATTGCAAATCTACCTATCCTAAGAGATGGTAAACTCTGATCCGTAAATACCCACTTGTTGATTATTCCCAAATAATAATTCTGCACGTTAGTCAGGGAGATTCCTCTATAATAAACTCCTTAAAGAGGATCTGCAGTGAGATTCTGGGTGCCCCGCCATGCTATATGAAATCCCGTAAAATGTGAAGTGCGTTTTATAAAAAAAAGTCTGGGATCCACATGGGCACTTTGCAAATCCACAAGGGCACGTAACAAAATATAAAGAAATTAAGAGCAGCATATTGTGTTATAACACTACCCTGCCAAGTAGAGACAGTGGGGAGGTCCTCCCGCTGGCAGTCCCCGCCCAGAACGATCAAGCAGCAATTCCTAACTAAGCTCAAAAAAACCTCTTTTCATTTCTTGTTGTATATAGCCTCAGATAGTTGAAGTCATCTGCATTTATGTTAAGGGGGAAAGTAGTGTTGGCTGTGAGTTGCCATTCGCATGCACGGTGGGGTATTCACTTTCCCCAGTTAATCCTAAAGCCCAAGAATGAGCTCACCACCTGACATTTTTAAAAATCGATTGATTGTTTTATAAAGGCTTGTAATATGCAACAAAATATTGTCTCCCTGTAACCTGGGTCTGTCTATCCCGCCACAGGCACCATCTCACTCCTTAATTATGCATCTTGCCGTATCGCACATGCAAGTGCCTTGAGAACCACTGCAAAGGGAATTGTTGATGCGGGAAAAACCTGTTCTTGTGCCTCCTTTCAGTAGGGGATGAAACAACCTTCGGTTTAACGTAACCCTAGCATTGCTGACCTATAAAGCAGCGTAATCCACGCCATTTACCTGGAGCCCAATCCAGTTTTCTCAAACACCCATAACAATAAAGACAATGCCAAAGAATTAAATGCTTTTTTGGCATCCAGTGACAGAATTGACATTGTTTGGTTTCGCCCTTTTGTGAGTGCAACACAGTTATGTAACCATCTAATACTCATCATAGTGGCTGATTTTGCATAAAGCTGGATTATCAGAGTGCACAATGGACCCCACCGTACCTAGCAGTGAGTTTTTATTGTCTCTGCTATAACTTTCTTCTCGACATTAAGATAGGAGTTTGGTCAATATTTATTGCATTCGTCCCTTAGAGTGCCCTTTTTAGGTCGAGCATTTGAGACCTCTTGTTTATACTTTAGTATAATTTAAACAACGAGAGAAGGAGAAGTCGTGTTCCGTTCGTCTTCCCAAAATCTAATAATACCAAACAAATACGAATCAGCCAACTGGCGCTTTTTTTCGTTTGTTCCTTTTTTCTCCTTTCGTCCCTTTAGGTGTTGTTTATAGGGACCTAGGAACCCCCAGGTTTAAAAAAAAAAAGAATTCTCACTCACCTACCTAGTAGGTGACATGCTTCGCCATTAGGTTACCACCCTGGTTGCCAAATGCTTCCAGGGTGTGCTGCGACGCCAGAGTTATTGCAGAGCTGGTTGTTTTTTTAATGTTTCTTGTGCAAGTGAAGTGGTGATTAATTAAAATTGGCTCGGGAGGCCTCACAAAGGTTAATTTAATTGAGAGTTCGAGGGTTCCCGGTCAATGTTCAAAACAGGTGTGGGAGATATATTATCTACTGGCAGTCGCCAGTAGATAGTTATAGTTAGGACCTATTTTCCATAGGAAATCCGCAATATTCTATTTGGAATAACGTTGGCGCCGGTTGACGAATCCTCGCGCAATTTTCCAAACTTTTGACCAGCTCTGCTCCGCTCCTACCCTGAAAGTTTTGCCGTGATCCGTCAAGCAGGGGCCGAGAAAAAAGGGAGGTCCCAAAACGCGTTTTCCCCATGCAATTTCCCATAGGATCTGTTGTCGCAGCTACAGCCCGAACCGCTGAACGGAATGACACCAACTTTGGCAAAGAGGTAGTCCTCAGTTCGGACTCGTGCCTTTTGCATATATGGTGTGAATCTGTTCAGTAGTTCCTGAGAAAATTAGGGTAAAAAAGTTAGTGATATCTATGGCCACGGAGGATCCACGGACCGTACCCGCACCGTAAGCGCACCCTCCCCGAACCGAGCGCGCACCTTCCCGATCGCGCGCTGAATGCTAATTGGCTGTCGAGTGTCTCTCTACATTCGAAACCAGGAACTGTTGGCGGCCATTTTCTGCCCCGGTAGAAGCGAGGCTGAAGATGCAAGGGGAATAAGTGTGTAAAACATATAAAGGGGGCAGAGTGGAAATACTCTGACCCTCTAGAGGTGCTTAGGGGGTCCCAGAAGGACCCCCTGGGGCCCCCTTTAAAAAAAAAAAACACGGGGAAATGCGCGCACGGTGCGTGCATCCTATCGCGTTGGATGCACGGATTCTCCCGCGGTGTGTGTGCGGATCCACGGCAACGTTTTTGGAAAAACGACAAGAAATCATTGGTTGTATGACAACTTTCTACACTGAAAGGTAGGGTGTATATTTCTGTTTTTTAAAGGTATGATTGTTATTGGTTAACAAAAACAGATTGTAAGGAACATTATATATGATAAGCTGATATGTTGAAAAGTCAAGCACACTTCTTGTCTTGTGTAGGAACATAGTGTGCTGAACTTGTGACCTGTGTGCTCAGTGCAGTGTTCCATGACCTGTTTCTATGGTAACAGGCAGAAGGCAGATTGGGGGAAGGGTTGAAATGTATTTCATTTGGAAAGGGTTGAAATGTTTAACCAATAGAAATGTGTGTTTGCTTTTGAGTTCATGTGCGAAGGATTGTGATTTGATGTTTACATGTATATGTGTGGAAAATGAAAGGGAAACTTTTTCATTCTTTGCTTTTGCTGAGAGGTGCACAGTGCAGAGATTCTGTAAAAGAAAAATATGGTGAGTGATTGATATACTTCTTAATCTACAAAAGAACTTGAAAGATGAGTTATTTAATTGTGAGGGGATGTATGTAGACTATTTTGATTTTAATCAGACTAATGTATTTTTCCTGCTAAAGTGTAGGGAGAACTTTTTTTCTCTACAATGTGTGTGCATGTAGAAACCATTCTGTGATAAGCATTTGTGTTTTTCATGTGTTTGTAAACAGATAACTGTGCAGTTTTTATATTTTGGTAGAATTAGAAACCAGTCATTGTTTATGAATTTGTGAAATGAGTTATGTTATGTTTCTATACTAAAATGTAGTACTACTTCTAGATGAAGAAATGTGTTTTGGTATAGTGCAAGGGATAGTGGTGTTTGTCTAGAATCACACAGTGAGTCTGTGTGCATTTGGGAACCATTGTGAGAGAAGCATTTGGTAACATCGTGTATTTGCTGACAGATAACTGTTTTAACTTAATTTCTAACTGGGTACTATCCCGGCACTCTAGTGTAGGATCACAGTATCACAAAGTATAGTGAGAGATAAAAAAGTGTAACACAGCAGTATTTGTACTCACAATCCTGACTGTCCCCCAATGTTCAAAATAAACAATACTGTACCAACAAATTTCGGTCATAACACATAGTTAATTTAATTTGCACGTAATTCTGAATTCCAATGTTTACAATATAAGTAAATAGTCCCTTTACAGTGCACCAGTTTCTACTATCGTGAAGACATTGTAATCATAACACATGTTATTCAATGCCTGCATAGTTCATAATTACAGTGTACTGTTTGTAATCAACACCGATGCACACGTAGTTCAAACTTACAATATTCTGATAACAAAGATGCATAAATAGTCCCTATGCAATGCACCAGTTCCTCGTGCAATAAAAACAAATAATAACGTATTCAAAGTTCAGTAGAATGGTGATCCAAAAACAGCCGACACGTGTTTCGTTACCGATGTAACTTTTTCAAGGCTGTTGAAGTAAGGTTATAGAACATTTAAAACTAATCAACATGTACAAATTAAATCACAAAAGTGGTTCAAAAGCACCACGATGCTCATGTGTGTTAGTTCCAGTCACATATAAGGAAAAGTGACCGAGCAAAAAAAATTTCGGTTTCGAAAAGTAGTGAAGTTTCCATACATTCATTGGTACAGTGATATTCACCACAAACCCAATAGCTAGGCAAACCAGAAGGCAGGAATTTTTTTTCCTGCCTTCTGGTTTGCCTAGCTATTGTATGGAAACTTCACTACTTTTTGAAACCGAAAATTTTTTTGCTCGGTCACTTTTCCTTATATGTGACTGGAACTAACACACATGAGCATCGTGGTACTTTTGAACCACTTTTGTGATTTAATTTGTACATGTTGATTAGTTTTAAATGTTCTATAACCTTACTTCAACAGCCTTGAAAAAGTTACATCGGTAACGAAACACGTGTCGGCTGTTTTTGGATCACCATTCTACTGAACTTTGAATACGTTATTATTTGTTTTTATTGCACGAGGAACTGGTGCATTGCATAGGGACTATTTATACATCTTTGTTATCAGAATATTGTAAGTTTGAACTACGTGTGCATCGGTGTTGATTACAAACAGTACACTGTAATTATGAACTATGTAGGCATTGAATAACATGTGTTATGATTACAATGTCTTCACGATAGTAGAAACTGGTGCACTGTAAAGGGACTATTTACTTATATTGTAAACATTGGAATTCAGAATTACGTGCAAATTAAATTAACTATGTGTTATGACCGAAATTTGTTGGTACAGTATTGTTTATTTTGAACATTGGGGGACAGTCAGGATTGTGAGTACAAATACTGCTGTGTTACACTTTTTTATCTCTCACTATACTTTGTGATACTGTGATCCTACACTAGAGTGCCGGGATAGTACCCAGTTAGAAATTACGTTACAACCACAAGTACCCTTCTCCCGGGCCTTGTGGCCAGTCACATCCTGGGTAGTGGGATGTTTTTCTATCCGGATGGGCACCAAAAACTGTTCTAGCTACTAGGGAACAGATGTGCGACTGACAGTTCCATCACTACCTTATTCTAGATTGATGTAAAACTGTTTTAACTTGTCATGTTGTGAAGTTTTAGTAGCATTAGAAGACAGTTATGGCTTATGATTTGATTAAATGAGTCAGGCTTTGACAGAAAAGTGCAGTCCTGAAATATGTAGATTGTGTGCAGTTCCCTTACCAGTTGCACTGTAGTGAATGAGTTTTGGTAAACTCCTAGGGATAGTGGTGCATGTCTAGATTTACAGTGTGAGTTAGTGTGTATTTGGGATCAGTGTGAGAGAAGCATTTGGTGATAGCATGTATTTGCTTACAGATAACTTTTTTAAAACCTGTAATGTTGTGAAGTTTTAGTAGCATTAGAATCCAGTCTTTGCTTATGCGTTGATTAAATGAGTCATGCTTTGACACTGATGTGCTATACTTAAATATGTAGATTGTGTTCAGTACCATTAACTCTTCCACACTAGTGAATGAGTTTTGGTAAACTCCTAGGATAGTGTTGATTGTCTAAAATCACACTGTGAGTCTGTGTGCATTTGGGTAAGGATTGTGAGAGAAGCATTTGGTAACATCGTGTATTTGCTGACAGACAACTGTTTTAAAACCAGTCAGGTTGTCAAGTTTTAGTAGCATTAGAAGACAGTTATGGCTTATGCTTTCATTAAATGAGTCAGGCATTGACAGTAAATTGCAGTCGTGAAATATGTAGATTGTGTGCAGTTCCCTTACCACTTGCACTGTAGTGAATGAGTTTTGGTAAACTCATAGGGATAGCGGTGCTTGTCTAGAAACACACTGTGAGTTAGTGTGTATTTGGGATCAGTGTGAGAGAATCATTTGGTAACATCATGTATTTGCTGACAGATAACTGTTTTAAAATCTGTCATGTTGTGAAGTTTTAGTAGCATTAGAATCCAGTCTTTCCTTATATGTTGATTAAATGAGTCATGCTTTGACACTGATGTGCTGTACTTAAATATGTAGATTGTGTGCAGGCCCCTTACCCCTTCCACAGTAGTGAATGAGTTTTGGTAAAGTCCTAGGATAGTGTTGATTGTCTAAAATCACACTGTGAGTCTGTGTGCATTTTGGGTAAGGATTGTGAGAGAAGCATTTGGTAACATTGTGTATTTACTGACAGATAACTGTTTTAAAACCTGTCATGTCAAGTTTTAGTAGCATTAGAAGCCAGTCTTTGCTTATGCGTTGATTAAATTAGTCAGGCATTGACATTAAAGTGTAGTCGTGAAATATGTAGATTGTATGCAGTTCCTTTACCACTTCCACTGTAGTGAATGAGTTTTGGTAAACTTCTAGGGATAGTGTTGTTTGTCTAGAATTACACTGTGAGTCTGTGTGCATTTGGGAACCACTGTGAGAGAAGTGTTTGGTAACAAGGTGTATTTGCTGACAGATAAGTGTTGTAAAACATGTCATGTTGTCAAGTTTTAGTAGCATTAGAAGACAGTTATGGCTTATGCTTTCATTATATGAGTCAGGCATTGACAGTAAATTGCAGTTGTGAAATATGTAGATTGCGTGCAGTTCCCTTACCACTTGCACTGTAGTGAATGAGTTTTGGTAAACTCATAGGGATAGTGGTGCTTGTCTAGAATCACACTGTGAGTTAGTGTGTATTTGGGATCACTGTGAGAGAAGCATTTGGTAACATCATGTATTTGCTGACAGATAACTGTTTTAAAACCTGTCATGTTGTGAAGTTTTAGTAGGATTAGAATCCAGTCTTTGCTTATGCGTTGATTAAATGAGTCATGCTTTGACATTGATGTGGTGTACTTAAATATGTAGATTGTGTGCAGTACCATTAACTCTTCCAGAGTAGTGAATGAGTTTTGGTAAACTCCTAGGATAGTGTTGCTTGTCTAAAATCACACTGTGAGTCTGTGTGCATTTGGGTAAGGATTGTGAGAGAAGCATTTGGTAACATCGTGTATTTGCTGACATATACCTGTTTTAAAACCGGTCATGTTGTGAAGTTTTAGTAGCATTAGAAGCCAGTCTTTGCTTATGCTTTGATTATAGGAGTCAGGCTTTGACATAAAAGTGCAGTCCTGAAATATGAAGATTGTGTGCAGTTCGCTTACCACTTCCACAGTAGTGAATGATTTTTGGTAAACTCCTAGGTATAGTGGTTGTTGTCTAGAATTACACTGTGAGTCTGTGTGCATTTGAGAACCACTGTGAGAGAAGCATTTGGTAACATCGTGTATTTGCTGACAGATAACTAATGTAAAACCTCTCATGTTGTCAAGTTTTAGTAGCATTAGAAGCTAGTCTTTGCTTATGCATTGATAAAATGAGTCAGGGTTTGACACTAAGGTGCAGTACCATGTACTATTCTGTTCACTGTGGCCAAACTGAAAATGTAAAAGTTTTACCTAAGCACTGCCCTAGAAGTAGTCTGATTATTTAGTCAGTTTCTAAGTACCAAATAGACTGCTTCAGATGTCTATGCAGTATGCATGTAGTGTTCTAACATACTATACACTTGTCTTTTACATCTTCAATTCCCTAGTCAGTATCCATACACTTCCAGGAAACATCCTGTCACTTCCTTTGCAGTCCTCTAGAGACCCATTCAACAGCATGTACTAATCCATTCACTGTGCCAAAACGCAAACACTTATAAATTCACCAAGACACTCTCTTTCCAGTACTCTAATGATTCAGTCACTGCCTAAGTATTCATGCACTGAGCCAGGTCTTAGCACATGGACTTCTTTAAACCCCTATCCACTATGCATGCAGTCCTCTAAGCACCTACACACTTGTCTTTCACACCTTCAATTCCCCAGTCAGTATCCGTTCACTTCCAGCAAACACCCTGTCACTCCATTTGCACTCCTCTAGTGACCCATTCAGCATCATGTACTAATCCATTCACTGTGCCAAACCCTAATAAATTCATCCAGGCACTCTCCTTGCAGTACTCTAATCATTCAGTCAGTACCCAAGTACTCATCCAGTGACCCAGGCCTTAGTATATGGACTGCTTCAAACCCTTATCCACTATGCATGCAGTCCTCTAACCACCTACACAATTGTCTTTCTCACCTTCAATTCCCTAGTCAGTATCCATACACTTCCAGGAAATACCCTGTCACTCCCTTTGCAGTCCTCTAGTGACCTATTCAGCACCATGTACTAATCCATTCACTGTGCTAAAACCCAAACACTTATAAATTCACCAAGATACTATCTTTGCAGTACTCTAATCATTCAGTCAGTGCCTAAGTATTCATACACTGAGCCAGGCCTTAGCACATGGACTGCTTCAAACCCCTATGCACTATGCATGCAGTCTTCTACCCACCTAGACACTTGTCTTTCACACTTTCAATTTCCTAGTCAGTATCCATACAGTCCAGCACTTGTGACTGCCTTTGCACTCCTCTAGTGACCCATTCAGTACCAAGTACTAATCCATTCCCTGTGCGAAAAGCCTAGCACTTATAAATTTACCTAGGCACTCTCCTTGCTGTACTCTAATCATTCAGTCAGTACCCAAGTAGTCATGCAGTGAGCCAGGCCTTAGCACATGGACTGCTTTAAATGCCTATGCAGTATGGATGCAGTCCTCTAATCACCTACACAGTTGTGTTTCACACCTTCAATTCCCTAGTTAGTATTCATACTCTTCTAGCAAACACCCTGTCACTCACCCAGTGTGTTTCCTTATAGTACTGTAATCATTTAGTCAGTTAGGATGTAGTCTTTTAGTGAGGTAGGCTTTAGGGCATGAACTGCTTCAAAGTAGTATGCACTATGCATGTAGTGTTTTAACGATCGTCACACTTGTGTTTCAGGGCTATAGTTTCTTAGTCAGTTTTTATATAAAATGTGTTTTTGAAAGTTATTAATATACATTTATTTGTGATTCTTTTTTACAGATACAGAACAGGAGTGTTTCTCATCTGTTTGCACTCTTCTCGTGCAAGATTGTTTGGCTGAAGGGTCCTTAGGTGTTTCATCATACTTGCTGTGCCGCACAAGTATTTTTTGTTAGGATCCCCTCGTAACAGAACTCTTTGGCAAATCTTGCGAATGAAGAAGGTGGCATTGGTCTTTGTTTGCCCCTTGGAAAAAGTTAAAAATTTCTTCACCACTGAAGAAAAACGTTGTGGGCGTGGTGCCTTCTGCAAAATTTTTTCCTCAGATTCGGTAAATATTTTAAAGCGGCAATATTTACAGTTTTTGTAAGTTAAACTTATAAAATTTTGTTAGCTGTATACATTTTATATATCTGTGATTTGTTTCTTGTGGTATTTTGTTGAGAATACCATGTTGTTTTTTTAGCAATCTTTCTGATTTTCCAGGTCTGTCGTCGACATCCGTGGTTCCCACAGGAGTGTTCCGCCTTGTTGTTTTGTATTATTGTTGTTACATTTTGTTTATTAGTTTATTGTTTATATTTATGTTAATAAAAAAATAAAGTTTGAAAATAGTTTATCGTTTATATATGTATTATTATAAAAAATAAAGTTTGAAAAAAAAATTAATAATGTTTTTGGTTGTTCTCTTAACTGCGGTGTGACTCTTTCTTGTTCTTATTGCTGTTATTTGATGGAGTCCACCATGGTGTTAAACTTTGGGGCACTTATCGTTAGAATACTGGTGATATCTGAGGTTTGCACCAACTTCTGAATAGTGTGTTAGATTTATCTCAACTTTACTTCCGTTAAAGTGCTGATAATGAAATGGAGAGTAGCCGTTCCCGTGCAAAAAGATACGAGGTGCACCTTTGCGATTTATTCTAAATACTAAAATCCTGTATTGTATTGCACTGAGGTATTGGCTGCACTTACAGTGTACACACAAAATCTATTAAGAAATCTCATTGTATTTATATTGATTGGGAATAGTGCGTCAGGTGCTGGATCTTGACGAGATACACTGCTCAGTTCGTATATTGTTGTGCACACGAAAAAAATCACATCACAACTTTCACACCAATTGCAATGCGAAACAAATTCCGGCGATAAGACACGTTAGCACCAGGGATTTTACACCTGCTTTCTGCTGGTGTTAAGCAGGACAACTACCTGCACCATGAAAGGGAACACAGTCAAGAGCCACACCAGAACACCCACAGGTGCCATAGAGTCAATGAGCATGATACAGGGATACCCATGAGGGCCAGAAGACTCATCTCAACAACTCCAGAACCGCCAATGCCCCCCAAACCCACATCTTAGTAAGTGTGTCCCTGTGGTCATTGTCTTAGCATGATAGGCACGAGCCCTGCAACATCACAGTGTGCTGTCACCTCAGCGTTGGCAGTGAGCCTGGATGTGTAGCTACATACGCATCCTCCTGCATGCACAACTGGCGTGTGCTGGTCTGTCGTTCACAGGTCAGTGCAGGGGTGTGCCTATCCGGCAAGGGGAACGGGGTGTCTCGAACATGTCCGTGTACAGGAAGTGCGGTAAGTGTGTCTCTGTGTTCTGGTGTGGCCGTCGCAGCAGTCGATGTTGTAAAGTGGCATGCACCACCTCCAAACGCACTGTGATGTTGTAGTTGGAATGTAGCAGGACATGCGCAAATAGGCATTACAATGGCGTGCCGTACGAGTGCACGAGATACAACAGCTCACCGTACAAAAGTGTGGGGGCTCGTGGGAGGGAGGAGCAGCCGTTTGGCAACATAACACACAGTGAACTCGACCATGTGCCACATGCTGGGCATCTCATCCATGATGACCACGGTCGCAGACATCCCACAACACCAACGACTGGCCTTTGTACACATCCTGTATGAATGCAGCGTGATTTTCACTTCTATGCTCGTTCAGTGGTGTGATGTTGGCAGGTTGTGTGACTTGTGCTCCTTGTTGGTGTGTTTCATTTTGGTCATTGTTAGTCTATATGTGTGTTGTACTTAATTGTGCATGTGTGCCATTCTGCC
This sequence comes from Triturus cristatus, assembly GCF_964204655.1. Classification (NCBI taxonomy): domain Eukaryota; kingdom Metazoa; phylum Chordata; class Amphibia; order Caudata; family Salamandridae; genus Triturus; species Triturus cristatus. The sequence continues at coordinate 698,174,663 of NC_140594.1, read as the reverse complement.
CATCTCCCCCCTCCCCCCACTCCCTGCTTCTTCCTCTCCCTAGTGCTGTTGTGTCTATAATTTTGTTGCTGCACACATAAATACATGTAAAGAATAAATTAGAATAGTTCCTTGATTCTTTAAGGTTTCAAAACTTCTCTATTGGTTTCTTTTTAATTTTCCATTTGAACCGTTTTTTTAAATATTCAACAACACATAGAAGTCAGAAGTGCAACGTATTCTATCAACACACTTTCTAGAACATTCTACAATACGTGCAGGTTAAAAGTTCATCAATTTTTTTAAACTTTACGATATTTTTTTGTAACATTTTCTTGAACATTTAACGACACGTGCAGGTTAAAAGTTGACGATTGTTTTAAGTTCGAACAGTGCCTTCCAAATGCAAGTAGCAGGTGTGGTTGAGCTGAGCAAATTTTATCCTATGATATGTATTCCACGTTGAAACTGCTTTTTTTTAACCAATCACAAAGATGCTTTTCCACAAAACTAATGTGCACCCTACTTTTAAAAAAGAATGCTTTTCATGATATCTTCAGAGATAAGTTATAGATAGGAATTAGCATTTAAAAAACCTTTGAAATTCACTGAAAAAACCATAGGTTTCATGCACGTTATAGTTAGGAATTGGCATTTAAAAAACCTTTGAAATTCACTGAAAAAAACAAAGGTTTCAGGGGCGTTACAGTTAGGAATTGGCACTTAAAAACCCTTAGAAATTCACTGAAAAAACCATAGGTTTCAGGGGTGTTATAGTTAGCTGGACATTTCCCTCGTACAAAACCCTAGATATTCCCCTGTTATAGTTAGTTCAGCTAACTATAACTCGCGCCCCCGCAATGCACTGCTGATGACGTCACATATTACATCACTCATGACATGGTCAGTGACATCACTGATGACATCTCAAATGACATCACTGATGACATCACTGATTATGTCATCCATGTGATAAATTAGTGCATCTTCTCACACCCTAATATAACCTTTGATACACCGACTCAAACTTTCAGACGGCCATTTTGACAACCATAGATACTCCAATACCAATAACTACTCACCCACTCATTGACTTTTAGGTCTACATACATCTTCACTCACTCATATGTACAGTCACTCATACTTACAGTCACTCTGTGCATTTATACACCTATATAGACACTCACACACCGCCAACCATCCATTGAGGTACTGACACATCTAGTCAGTCATGCAAATAATTAATCACAGTAAAATTTACTCACCTATACAGTTAAAAACACTCAAGTTCACTTACTCATAAAAATACTAACAAATTCTGTGTCTTCCTGCAGAAAAACAAACAGCACATGACACAGATATCCTTGCACTATGGCGCATACAGCCACTCCCAAAATCACACACTCTCACATATAGATAGTTATATACTCTTAGACACATATACACTGCGTTTCACATATGTAGTTACTGACACATGTACAACTGAGATATACATTCAATCACTAACACACCCATACATACACTCACCCAACTATACAGTCCATCACAGATACACTCTTAAAAACATGCACCCACTGAATCACCCACTCACACATCTAGTCACAGAGTCACATACACCCTACCCACACAAACACTCAGGCACCCATACAGATACTCAGACAACCAGTCAATAACCCATATAGACACTCATATAGCTATTCACAAAACCATGCAGCCTCTTATACACCAACACACAGACACATACAGACATTCACACAGTTTAGTCACTAGTCTGCAGTAAGATACATTTAATGACTCACTTATAGACTCAGTTACGCACCAAGAAAATCATCCATTCACACACTTGTACACCCACTTATGTTTCAACAGGCCTTTCCCTATATATATTAAAGATAATAAAACTGTTCAGAAACACATACTCAATGGATGATGTCATCAGTGATGTCATCAGTGATGTCATTTGAGATGTCATCAGTGATGTCATCAGTGATGTCACTGACCATGTCGTGAGTGATGTAATATGTGACGTCATCAGCAGTGCATTGCGGGGGCGCGAGTTATAGTTAGCTGAACTAACTATAACAGGGGAATTTCTAGGGTTTTGTACGAGGGAAATGTCCAGCTAACTATAACACCCCTGAAACCTATGGTTTTTTCAGTGAATATATATATATATATATGGGATATTAGATTGAGCCCATGTATCCTCATTCAGGTTATCCTGGGTGCGGTCTACATGTTTCAGCCGCTAGTGGTAGCCCGGAGGGTCAACGTGGCTTTCCTCAGGACCAGAGAATGTACTGCATGTGTCCTAAAGCATGCATGGCGAGGGTATATGTAGCAGGTACTTACAGTATATCCTCGTGATTGTTTTTGATCACAATACGTCTTGTATTGTGTCCTGTGGAAATAACGGTGAAAAGAAGGAGAAAGACAAATATTTTGGGCTAGGTATCCAACTCACTCACAGCCCTTACTTTTAATCGTATCAGGCCCACTCACTTCAGAGGCCTAATTTGCAGCTTCGTAGTCATGAAGCGTTTTTCATGTACATCCATACTTAAACTTGATTCTAGGATGTCAGGGAAATCTCCACACATGGGAGAGATATCAGAAGATACAGTCATATGGTGCTTATAGACGAGCACAAGTTACAGTGCCTCATGTTTCCCGTCAGTGTTTTGACCGGGAGGAATCCCCGTTCTATTTTAAAATTATTTAAAAAATGTTTTGCCATGAGGCGTTGCCAACTCGATCTACTTATGCAGTGCTCCCTAGATCCTAACCGGTCAGGTGCACCGTGCTCTCAGTCAGAACTTCACGTCTGTTAGCTGCAGGAGTGGAGGGTGGCAAATCGTGATGTTTATAATGCGTGATCACTTAATTTGAATCATCATACTGTACGCAGGTTAACTCGACCTACTCCCACTCACGCTCTCACAGTGCGACAGCTTTTAAACGTGTTTGTTTCTTGTCCCATGATCGATGCCTTGCTTAAACACACTGTGCTCGAGAGTAAAACACAATCTGTGCTCGGGAATAGAAAACTCAATCTGTTGAGGGTAACAGTTACTAATAACGTTTTTATTCAAGCAGGATCCCTCGTGGGTTACTGTTTAGACGTGGGCTAAATTGGTAAATTTCTGAAAAGATACCCAAGGTCATAATATTAATCAATACTATTCGACGTTTCAATTACTCTTCCGTCACCCACTGAAGGCAGCACGTGCGGTCCCCAAACGGGCTTGCCCTGTTATCACTTACTTTATCCATGCGTCCCAGTGTCTGCCGCACGTACTGGCGTCTATGCAGTCCATTGTTACCGGGAGTCTGTATGGAGTTGTATTTAAGTGTATGCTCCGGGTTCCAGATAGGCCTGAAAGGAGCTAGTTCCTGCATCTATTGGCCCGCCGCCATTAGGACGTCACTTCCTAAGGGGCCAGGGGCAGTCTCCAGTATGGGTGTGGCTCGGTTTTTTAGGTCTCGCTGAGCCCAGCGCATGCGCTGGCTCGGAGAGACATTTTGTAAGGGACTTTTCAAAGTGCTACCGCTGGCATAGAGCTACAGTGCACGAGGTGTGCACACACACGAAGCAGCCATATGGCTTTACATCGCCGGCATGCGCTAGGCCAGCCAGCAGCACTAACGCGTCATCGCGTTCACTTTCGCTTTCACAGCGATCGTGATCGCGATGACTTTCGTAGCCAATTTTTGTTTTCCTTAACTTTGGGTATAATCTTACTTATACTTTTAATGTTATAAGTAAAGCGCGGGTGCCGCGATTATACCAAAAGTAAAGAAATAGATGTTTATTATATTTCTTAACTTTGGGTATAATCGCGGCACCCGCGCTTTACTTTTAATGTTATAAGTAAAGCGCGGGTGCCGCGGCTGCCTGGCGAGCGCTTGTTTCTCCTGGACCTTCATACTTGCTTCCATGGGAGTCTTTTCTCTCGCACTTATCTCTCTTTCTCTTTTGTGCCCCCCTTCGGCGCTTAGGATGAGCTTAAAACTGCGAAATAACTCCATACAAGCAACAATCATGCAGCATCATGACATGAAAGAAATCCGCGCATAAATCTGCTAGATGGGGGGTGTGGCAGCCTGGCAGGGAATTACCGACCCGCCTTACCTGAGTTCTCTGTTTTCTCAAAGACCGACATCCCTGCATTCCCCGCTCCGGCTCTTCTGCTCACTGCCCGCTGCCCCCCTACACCGGGTCACGGTGTCCTCCCTCCGGCCGTGCAGGGACCGAGAGCGGACAGCGCCTCGCTCACTGGTAACCAGTTTGACCCAGCGGGATCCCAGCTGTGGCTCTTCAAGGACCGCTCATCCGAGCACTGCCCTGGTGCTGTCCGATCTGCCCCTCCCGTGAGCTGCCGTCACGCCCCCTCCCTTGATATGCTCCTTTCTCCTTCCCGCCCCAGCCTGCTTCATCGCCCCTAATTCTCGCTCGCTTTTCAATTTATAGTTTCGCCTCAATTTCACATTTTCTTTCTGCAATTCCCACCACCCCTTTACCGATTGATTCTCCTGCACCTCTACCGCTTCTTCTCTCCCTCCCTTCACGCTCCCTCCTATCCCCTTACTACCCCCCTTTCTCCACCCCATCTCATTCTCTTCCTCCTGGTCCCTACCTTGTACTGTCTATCCTCCTGTCTCCCCTTCCCGACCTTTTCTGTCTTCACGCCCGAAGTCATTATGGGAGGCCTAGATAGAGACGAGCCCAGATAAGACCGTCCAGAAGTTAGATCCCAGCTGGCAGCCGAGCTGGGCCCAGCCACAAACAAGTCTGCGCATTTCCTATCCAGAGCCAGCAGGTCTATAGGTTACACCGCTCCTCAATGCATGTAGTGCTCAATTTGCACAGTGGTGGGCCTTGGCGCTCATCATGGGGGACCAGAACTTATTTTTCAGCATAGACCCAGAACAAGAGAGAGAGAAAAGCAGAAAGGGAGAATTAAGGAGGAAGGCAAACATAGGAACATTGATGCTGGAACAGTTTTCAGAGTGGGGGTGCTGCCATTGGTGTTATGTCACTGAATTCATAGGGATTGTGAAAATCCAAGCTTGGCCCAAAGAACAAGTGAGAGGATGTGGTCTGGCAGCTAGATTGCCGACTTTGGAGCTGGGAAACCAAGGTTCTGAGCCTCAGGGATGCATCCACATCCTGTGATTCTGGGCAAATCACTTAATCTCCCTGTGCCTACCAAAACAAGCATTGGCATAGCCAATAGGTCTTGCCTTTGGGGCCTTATAAGTGTCTAGCCATGCAACAGCTAATGTTGTTGCAGTAAGGATATTATGCTGCATAACTAAATACTCATAAGGTCCCTAAAGCGAGACCTATTGGCTATGCCAATGCTTGTCGGACTTGTATTACTGACAAATTTGCGGCCGAGTGCCGCTGGTGGTAATTATTCCCCACGTGGGGGTTCATGGTAAATGTAGTCCATGACCTGGTATCACATGAAAATTAAATACAACTGGAACCAGTGATTTATATTTTGGGTATTTTGACATCTGATTCCGTCACCAGGTGATTGTTATAGCTACTTCCAAAATTATCTTAGTTTCTTATTTGAGGCATACGATTCAGCATATTATCAGGTTGCAAAAACCATCTGAGATTAGGCTAGGTTATCTGATCAGGGGGTAGGGTTGCTCCCCAGATCACGGTAAATGCAGTCTTTGTCCTGGTATCAAATGAAAATTAAATAAAAAATTGGAATCAGTATTTTGGCATCTGATTTAGTACCCAGGTGGTTGTCATAGCCATTTCCAAGGTTATTTTAGTTTCGTATTCGAGGCATTCATTTCAGCACCTTATCAGTTTGCAGAGATCATCTGTTATTTGGCTAGGTTATCTGGTCAGGGTGTGTGGTTGTTTCCCGGTATTGTTTCATCATTTAGGAGGTGACCAAAATAAGGTGTGGCTCTCCTTTTTAGTATAGCAGTCATCCTTGCTATACTTACTAACTCTGAAGGTGTGGGAATTATTTTCGAATTACGATGTGCCACGGAATATTGTCATTGAGACCCTTATGTGTGGATTCACCGTTGTTCGTTGTTCAATGACCACCCAGTTCATATCATTGGGGGTGTGTCCTTCCTTGATGAAGTGGTCCGGTAGCTTTGTTGTGTTTCTTTGCACCTAATGTTACTTCTGTGTTCGTTAATACGAGTCTTAACTTGTCTTGTTGTCATCTCCACATACTGCAAATGACATGTGCATGTGATCAAATAGACTACTCCTTCTGAGTTGCAGTTTGTGTGTTTTCTCAATATCCAAGTTTTTCCAGGTTCCAGGTTCAGTGTTTTAGTAGGTTTTGTCAAATGGCAAACGTTACAATGTACACATGGATAATGACCTGTTACTTCTGGTAAGCCCCATTGGCTTCTCGCAGCACTTCTCACTTCATTTTGTATTTTTGATGGCCTAGTCTTTACTAGTGTGTCTTTTATGCTCCTTCCTTTTTTTAAATCGAATAGGGGTTTTCTCCAGCCTAGGTTCCCTGATTGGATAATGCGCCCGTTTTTGTTTATTATTTTCTTAACCTCGTTTGATATGGTGTTATAAGTTGTCACGCATGTTAGTGGGATTGTGTCCTTTCCTCTTGTGACGTGGTCTAAGATTCCCTCTCTGTTTTGGTTCCTGGCTCTCTCGTAGGTCTTGCTGAATATTCTTTAAGGGTAATTTTGGTCTCGTAACCGTTCTTTCAGTTCCTTCGCTTGTTTGGTGAAATCCTCTTTCTTAGTGCAGTTTCTTCTTAGGTGTAGAAATTGTCCATAAGGTAGATTTTCACGTAAGGCTTTTATATGGAAGCTTTCAGATTTCAGGAGAGTCTTTTCATCTTTGGGTTTCTGAAAAGTTCTTGTGCACAGTGTCCCATTTTCCACCTGGATGGTGATGTTTAGAAAAGTGATGGTATCCTTACTAGTTGTGTGTGTGAATTTTAAGTTGGTATTACATGTGTTGATCCAAGTTAGAAACCCATTCAGTGTGCTGTCATCTCCTTTCACGATTATCAGAATGTCGTCTATATTACGCTTCTATAACTGTATGTTGTTTGAGTACCTGCTATTTTCATGTATGATGTATTTTCTTTCAAAATCATACCCATACAGACCGGCTACACTAGGGGCGAATGTGCTGCCCATGGAAGTTCCGAACGTTTGTACAAAAATTGTTTCTTCAAATTGGAGGTAGTTTTCCTTACCTACTAGGCATGCACACTCCAGGATAAAGCATTTCGGTGTCATGAAGTTCCAAACCTCTTGATCCAGGGTGTTCTTCAGCACCTCTAGAGCGTCTTGGGATAGACTGGTGTATAGACTTTCTACGTCTAGAGACACTAGAATAATAGTTGAATTGTCAAACTCCATGTTATATAGGGTTGAAAGTAGATCCTTAGTGTCTTTTAGGTAGGTGCTTGTTTTCTGTACAATTGGTTTTCGGAAAATGTCACAGAACCTGGATAGTGGTTCCAAGATGGAGCCAATGCCAGACACAATTGACTGACCCAGTTGGGGGGGGGGGGGTCTTGTTCTTATGAATCTTTGAGAGGGTATAGAAATAGGGTATTTTCAGGTTATCATTATAGAGGAATTTTGCTTCCTTCTTAGAAATCCAGTCTTTTTTTTTGGCATGTCCACTAGGCTCTTAATTTCTATTTTTAGTCTTTCTGTTGAGTCATTCTGTGTGACTCTGTAGTTCTTCACATCTGCAAGGAGGCGTATGCATTCTTGTCTGTAGTCCTCTGTATACTGGAGGACTATCCCACCCCCTTTTTCTGCAGGTTTTATAATCATTTTTGTTTGATTTTTCAATTCATTTAATGCCATTGATTCTTATTTTGTTATTTTCCGATATATTGTGTCGGGTTTTTTGAGATTGCTTCAATCTCTTTGTACTCCACTTGTTCAAAAGTGTTTATTTCTATTAGGACAACGGATGCTGGTGGACAGAAATTCGACTTCTTTCTCATGTCTGTATCTCCTGGTTGGGATGTTCCTTCTAATGTGCTCTTTGTCTCGAAAAAGGCCTTCAGTCTCAATTTCCTGAAGAATTCTGACAGTTCACAATGTAAATGGAATTTGTCTAAGTTCGGAGTTGGTACAAATCCTGGGCCTTTGTTTAATACACCCCTTTGTGTTTCAGTTAGAGTCCAAGTCGACAAGTTAGTCACTATATCTGATTTCTGTTTGTTCCCGGCTGGGCGGTCGTCGACATGCTCCTAGTGTTCATCCTTTGGTCTTCTTCCCAGTGCACCTGATTTTCTCATTTTTTTCATCCCCGTCCTCTCCCGCCTCTCCATTAAAAAGGGGTCTTTGCATTTGGGGTTAATCTTGGAGTGGTATATTCTGGAACAGCATCCCCCATCCGAAGTATTGGGGTGGTGGTGCTTGTAGATAGAGGGGTTGATGAATTCCTCCTGGATTTTTGAGTATTGATTTTGCCCTTGCCACGGTGTCTGCCATCTTTTCCCTTTCTGTCTATTTCTTGTTTTGTACCTGTTGTTTTCATCACTGGACCAGCTCCCAGTATCCGATGAGTTGTCCTCAGATGTATAATTGTCAGATGAATATCCCTCCTTATTTGATGATGTGAAATCCGGTTTTGCATATGCATACTTAAGTATATACTTATATGTGTATGTACTTTGTGGGCTCTGGAGATCAGCCCCAGGACTTGTCTGCTTCCGCTTAGGGACTTTTTTTCAGTTCAACTGCCTCTATTTAACTATCTTGATAGAAAACGACCAGTAGAGGTCAGTAAAATACCAGAATTGTTTTCTGCTTGTTCAACTGCCTCTATTTAACTATCTTGATAGAAAAGGACCATTAGAGGCCAGTAAATTACCAGGTTTGCTTTCTGCTTAGGGACTTTCTTTTTTTATTTTTCTGGCAACTGCATCTATTTAACTTTCTTGATAGAAAACGACCAGCAGAGATCAGTAAAATACCAGAATCACTTTAGCATTCCCTAGATTCCAGTCCATAGAAATTGTCTTCCATGAGCACCCGTAGACAATAATATTTTTTTCAAATCTTGTATTTTCAGTGATATGACCACCAAAGGCCCTGATTTTATATTAAAAACAGAGCTTTGGACTATATCATTTCCTGCTGAAAGGCAATATTTCTCTCGATGTGTTCCCATACCTGGCGTGTCACGCAGTGTGGTGCTTACTTTCCCACCATGTTAAAGAACAGCAGATGTTTCAGCACCCAGACTAATATGCTGCATAGTTAAATACATATAAGGTCCCAAAGCCGAGACCAATTGCATTGCAAATGCTAGTTTGTTTATGGCATTATCTTTTATTATAGCATTGCATATTAGGTCATGTTTGGGTGAGGAACTAGACTTTGACACAGTTTTTAGCAAGTAATTTGTTTGGGAGATCATCTGGACTTGCTGACTTTCCATACTGACAGTCAAAGAGAAGAGTACTAACTTCTTCCTCAGTTATGCCTGCTTCTGACTGCTCCTCATGCTGTTTCATTAATTTCAAAAGATGTAGCTCATTTTTGAACCTCGAAATTGTAACTCTTGTTCTGTTGGCATTTAGTTTTATAGAACACTTGAAAATCATCTGAATGTACCTAAGTTGTTCCTACTTTTGCTTTGACTACTATCTCAGCCTATTGTGAAGTGCTCTATCACCTTCGGGTAAAGTCCGCGCTATATTAAAACACATAAAATAAAATAAATTTAAAAAACTCTTTACGTCAGCCTTTCGTCTCTTTTCTTTCCTATTTGCGGGAAGCATCCGAGATTGGTTGGCCTCTTAGCACTGTTTTATAACCGTGCCATAAAACAACTTTTTAATATACTGATCCTTTGTTTTTTTCAAAGTCTGTTGCTTCCTTAAGATGTTTTACTGTTTCACTGGTGTATGATCAAATATACCCGAATCTAGTCAGTCTTTCTACATTTGCTAACCATCATGCCGGGTTGTGAGTATGTCTGGTGGGCACTCGAGTAGTATGAGTAATCTTAGTCACTTTCATGCCTAGACCTCAATATATCCCCCATAACCATGGCATCCGCAGATGTTGTCAGTCTCAAGGGCTTCACCATCCGCCTATATTTAATTGTAAACAATAGTCTATTTTATATCACCTCCATTACCAGATTACAGTCTTCTGCAAGGATACTTAGAACTCCTTGTTGGAGTATGGGTGGCAAAAAAGTTAAGATGCTCCATCTCCGACCGTTACCCCATTTCCCAGCCCTCTTTTTCTTGTCAACAAACCCCATGTGCTAGCAAATTTGATTGCTCTCTCCCTATAAATTCAAACCTGTTTCCAATCAAATGCCTCTGTTGTAGGAGCGCAATATCAGGAATCTGTCACATGAACATATTAAACACTTCTCTCTTTAATTCTCTGTCCTAACTGGTGCTATTCCATGTAAACAATTCAATATTATCTGCAGCATTGTCCCTTTTGGGTTACAGTTCTTTTTAAACACATAATTTGCTGATTGAGCTGTTTTCCTTACAAAGGCATATTTTTTTACATTTATGTAACTTTACATCTTGCCTTGGGGGTTGGTCTTTGCCCATGATGCTTGGTTTGATGTTTGGATTATCACCCTATTTTTGTCCATAGCTCTTTATTAATTTTGAATCTCAGTTTTGTCAGCATGGTACAGCAATTAGTATCAGTAACATAGAGTCATTTTACTTTCGGTATAAATATCATGCATAGCTGTTTTTCCATTTACATAAAGTTGCAAAACCGTAATACAATCACCCAATATTTGTAATCCTCATCTACGAATAAGTGTGTACGTGGTGCCCTGTCAGTGGCCCTCCCGCCATCGACGGTAATAAAGTTGCTCTGGACCATACTAGTCCATTATATCCACACAATAGCTACTGTTTATTCTGTCATTTGTCACAATCACTTGACTTGACTTCACTGGTTTTATAATCATATGGGTAAGGTAGGAGGTACGAGCGAGGTCGCACCCCTAGTTATACTTTACCGTAGCCCAATGTAACTCTACCATTTGACGATATGTAGTCAATGCACCATCCGGCAGTCCTATAAAAGATCTCCGATAAAGAGACCCTTCGGGGGACCCGTAGGGAATTGCAGTGCCAGCCCTACGAGGAGCAACTGCCCGATGATGAAGCATGACATCCTTTGGGGAATGTGAGGGCAAAAGAGGACACAAAGTGGTTTTCCCTTTCACTTTTGGGTCCCTTTACCTAGGAATTCTGTTTCTTTTCTTTATTCCCTTTTTTATCACACCGTGACTTTTTGCACCCCGATGCATGGGTGACTTTTTGCACCCTGCTTTAGGAACAGTGTCCTTTTTGATATTAATGTAGATATAAGGAGCGTGGACACTGGACCTTGTAAAAGCTCCTTGTTCCCCCCTCTTTTGTATAGTAATTCAAGTACGGCGGTTCAGCCGTGGGATCATACTATCCCCCTTTTTTCTTGTTTCTTCTTCTTTACAGGCGCATGAGACAATACTTTTCTGACAGTGGTAATTGCCTCTGGATTCCGCCCGGCGTGATTGCTGTAGCGGCATCCAGGAATTTGACTCCACTTATCATTCTGTGACTTGACTGGTTTTATAATCATATGGGTAAGGTAGGAGGTACGAGGGAGGTCGCACCCCTAGTTATACTTTACCGTAGCCCCGCGTAACTCTACCATTTGACAATATGTAGTCAAATTTAATTCATTTGTTAATCCCCCATGTGCAGGCACTAGCAAATCAGACCCCCTCTGTATTCACTGGGTCTAAGAATAGCAATGTGGCAACTGCACTTACTTGAGTAGTTCTTGCGATCGTAGTAATTGGTTTTTTGAGCACGTGTTGAGTTTACAAGTTTAAGCGGGTACTTTTATCCGAAGGCATTGTTTGCATTACTGTGTTGAGCTTGAATATTATCTATCAGTATACTGCCAGTGTATGATTTTTCATAAGAGTACACTGGTATTAATAGCGTATGATTTGGGCATGTGTTGGGGAGTAGTTCGCCCTACCAATGCACATGCGCGTTAATTTCAAGCACCCGAGCATGCGCGCAAGGTTTTTGAACAAACAAGATTTCCCGGAAAGGATATACGCCCAGCACACCTGAACCCAGTGATCTGTTAAAAATGTGACGTGTACTGCTTCGTTGTTTCCTGGCAGACGCAATGATGGGGTAGGTGCGGAGGAGGCAGCATCCGAGTGAAAATGTGAGTAGCCTGTTTTCGAAGGGACACGTGCATCACAACCATTGTGCGCTTAATATACAGCGTTCCGTGTCTGTTTGTGTAAACTCCTGGTGATCTCTTGTTGTTTTCACAGCCCGGTAAATTGCGGGCATCCATTGCTTGTGCTAGCGGTGGGTTTTCCACAGCAGTGCGAGGTAAGCACTTATTAAGAACCAACACCTTAAGGGCACCTAAAATTGATGGTGCGTCATGTGTATCACACTATTAGGGGTTGAGACCTCTGGACACAGTGTCCACATGGATTACCTGGTGTGGATCTATGTCTCATGCGCCTGTTTACTTTTGTGTTTTTATGTACTGGATGTGCACACAGTGGTGGCACATCATGTGGCATCAAGGTGTTCCTGATGCTTAAATTTGTGTTCTACTCTGTTTTGTTTTTCTTTCCTAGGTATTGATCAGGAGCGGTTACATCATGCAGCTGTAGCTAGATTTTGGGTAATACAGGTTACTGCCCGCCCTGATCGATTCTGAGGGTATTTTAATTTGTTTTTCACGTGCACCTTACATTTTATAGTTCTGGTCCTGAGGAAGCGTCAACGACCCTTAAGGCGACGCAGGCGCGAAACATGTTGACCTATGTCTTTCTATACCCGGGCATAGTATGCCATTGGGGCTAGATTTTATTTAGCAGTTGAGTCTGCTTAGGGTACACGATTCGGACATTCGCTGCATGTTTACCCTTTATGAATCTCTCATCACACTTGCACGCACTTTTTATCACCCTCATTGGACCCCACACACCCACATGCACCATCCAGCAGTCCTAGAAAAGATCTCCGATAAAGAGACCCTGCGGGGGACCCGTAGGGAATTGCAGAGCCGGCCCTACGAGGAGCAACTGCCCGATGATGAAGCATGACATCCTTCGGGGTGTGTGAGGGCAACAGAGGACACAAAGTGGTTTTCCCTTTCACTTGTGGGTCCCTTTACCTAGGAATTCTGTTTCTTTTCTTTATTCCCTTTTTTAACACACAGTGACTTTTTGCACCCCGATGCATGGGTGGCTTTTTGCACCCTGCTTTAGGAACAGTGTCCTTTTTGATATTAATTTGTCACAATCAGCCACGTCCCATGGAGGATAGAGCGGTGGGGCGGTGAGGCCGGGTGGGGGGGATGGGGGATTTTGGCAGACGAGGAGGAGGAAAAATTTATTAAATAATTTCCCTCGTCTGTCGAAATCCCCCCTATCCCCCCTACCCGGTCCCACCACTCTTGCCTGCACGGGCCGCGGCTGCTGACAATAGGGGTGCTTACTCTTCCTGCCACTCTACGCAGGCCCGTAGCTAAATGTTAAAAAATAACCGAGTGTTGCGCCATATCACATGAATGCTGCCAGGGCCTGACTGGCCTTAGTGGGCATCCGGCGTTTGCCCGGGTGGCTGGAAGGGTGAGGGTCGGTTTTGGAGCGATGGGGACTGTTTTCCTTTACTGGGGACCGATTTTGCAGCAGTGCTGCAATATCTGCCCCCAGTAACAAAAGCAGAAGTTCTGGGGTCAGTTTTGTTAAACAGCAGTGGTCTTTGCCATTTCTGTTTGCTGTTACATGCACGTTATAACATTTGTTTCTGTGCTAGTCTATTTCACCAACCAGCCACAGTGAGATGGGGTGCCTTCCAATTCATTGATATGCTCTGTTGGATGCATTCTTGGCTGCTGTTGGCCTACTGAACCTCCAAGCACAATGCAATATTGTGATCTGGGTGGCCTACCTTTCAGTTCCGTCAGTACTGATAGTAGAGATGCTCAATATGGCTGGATGAGGGCGTGTTCCCATACCGTATGTAAAAAGTCTGCTTTTTCTGTTTGGCACTTGGGGCCTGATGTGCACATCCCCGGGTATAGTTTTGCCCGTTGCACAGGTTAAGCAATATGGTACTCACGAGTCAAAAAGATTGAGCCTCTGGAGGTCAATCTTAGCTGTCCCTGGGCCTAGGCATCGGAGATACCATATGTAACCCAACAGGAGCTCCCTTACCTCCAACCTCCAGCTTCTGCATAAGTCTTGGGTCAATTCTTAGTAGACAAGAAGCTTCCGAAAAATGCAGAGCAACAATAGGCCACACCTAGGGGCAGCTCCTTTTTGCCTGTACTTGTTCTTTGCTTAAGTGAGATCCAAGAGGACCCAAGCCCCGTTGGAGAAGGCAGAGTGGGCCCATGTCAGGGCTCACCAGACACACAAGGACACTGCACTCTTTGTCTGCTCAAAATCCTGCTGCGTCGATCTGCCCCAGTATGCACAACGAGGAAGGGGGAGGGTTGTCAACCACCTACCATCAACAGCAATGCTCACTAGTCCTACCTCTTTGCTCAGTATCTCATTCCGGGGGGAAGCAGTCATTTCTGTGTCAGTGTCTTCCCTTCCCTGTAGGCAGGCCGTGCGTTAGGCTCCCAGTGGTGGTTCGTCCGTGGCACAAGCTAAGTCTCTTGCCGTCAGATGTCCCCTGGCTCCTTGCATTCCCTCCACAGTGCTGCATCACTGTGCAGCCACGCACCTCCTTCGCTGTCGCTGGCGGCTTCTCTGAAAGTCGGGCTTGGGGCAGGCACTGTGTGTTGCCCTTTTGGGGGAGCCTTTGTCTTCCGCTTCACACAGCTGCCTTGGCCCCTGTATGGCAAGGAATCATGCTCCAGGCAGTCCATCAGCGCAGCAAGAGTTTATTTCACACTGGAGTCTTAGCGTGGACATGTTTGGGTATCACAGTGCAGCTAGGATGTGTCCGGTGGAGTGGTAGCGCTTCTCGCACATTTCCACCTTCTTGCTTGGCTTAGCCACGCCCCCTTGTCACACTAGTAACAGTAACACTAGTTCGTCTTCACTCTGCTTCCATTAGAGGATCCTCTCACTCAAACAAAATAGTGGCGGAGGCTTTCTATCTTTTTCAGTTATCATGAGCAGGATAAACTGTATCTTAACAGTTTGAGTTACTGTAAGTCAATTTTTATCTTCATTTTGTTGTATTTTAATGGTTGGTTTGCTAGTGTCCACCTAGTTTTCATTGGTTTTTCGCGTAGTCATACTTAATTACTCCATGATTTTCTGCTCCATGCCCACATTACACTTCCATAGGTGCTCAAGTCTGTTGACTTTCATATGCTATTACTCTTATGTTAGATATAATTTGAGGATCTTATGTGATCTTGAGATGCTTACCCTGGCACCTCCCTATGTCACTCTTTTCCTCACTTACATCTAGCACCCTCACCATTGGGGGTTTTCAGCACCTGATACCAAACACCCTGAAAAACTTCATTCACTGCACCTCAGCCGTGGGGAGTTTTCCATTTCTTAGTTTTGACCCTAACGCCCTTGAATCACTTGAACTTTAGGACCACTTTTGGTGCTATTTGCTTTCTATCTATAATGACCAATCCCTGACACTCACAGGTTCTGCATCATGTCTCCTGTCTTCCACTTTCAGATGTTGTTAATCACCCAAGTGGCTACCTCATTCATGTGCTAAGGCATACTGTGGTCAACTCATAGTTCATCAAGAGGGTGTTTTACACCTCTTGCAGCTCTGCTGCTTCTTATCTGCTCTCCAAAGAGTATCTCAATCAAAGTTTACTAAAAACATTGCAACATGTGTTCCTGCATATTGGAAGGCCCATTTTAAAGGTTGACTGTTCATCTTTCAGTTGCTTATTACTGTATGTGGGTGTTAAATTGATACGAATAAGGTGAAATATTTTCATAGACAGTGTTGCCATGTGTAAAAATGACAAACTAATGAAGTAATACTATTACAAAATGTCCCATATTACACCACATAATTAGCATTTTTTGCCACATAATTTAGTCAACGCTAAAGCTTAATTTGGTCCTTGTCTGCTACATAATTCATGTGGCCCTTATTATACCTGACGGTACTCAAATCACTTCAGCACTGAGTCATTCGAGGCCCGATTTAGGGGTAAGGAGACAGAGTAATCTTTTTTGGCCTGGCAGAGGACTTAATGTCCACCAGGCTGAGACTACTAAGCCTGCCACATTTAGAAATGACCGCCAAGCTAGTGATCATTTCTATAGCATTAGCATGAACCACCATCACCGTTTCTGCCAGTGTTTACATTTTGATGCAGGACTCTGTCAACATGATGAAGCCCTGCACGAAACTTTTCTTTTTTATTTTCAAAAGAAAAACCAAAAGCAGGGTTTTTTTTTTTTTATAAAAAAGAAAAGTACTACCTCACCATGGGACCTCTCCCATGGCAAGGGAAGCATTTAGAAGTTTTCACAGTTTATGGCATGATTTTCCTGGCAGTGATAGGCAGTGAAAACTGACCTCTAATTCCGCCCATCTAAATCAGCAGTCTCCACCTTGATTAAACCTGTTGTCTGCATGCTTTTAAATTTGGCAGTTGGGCCACTATCTTGGTGGTATGTATATTCAGCCACCTTTGCGACAGAGTATACATACCGCCAAGTTATAAATCAGGAACTTAGCTTCTTCTTCATTGGGACACAAGACATAGGAGCAATCTCAGATCAGAAATTTGGTGCTACTGTGAGTATCCTTTTAACCTCCTTAAGGGTAACATGTCATTACTTCATGTATGTATGGCCAAAATATCCAGTAAAGTGATTGCTCCAGAGTCCAATCCTTTACAAGGTGTGAGGAAAGGGCTCAAGCTAAAGCCCTTCAATCCCCACCTAGTGATGACTAAGGTTTAGATTTTTTCAGTTGCAAATGGCACGATTCAAAGAATGCCCCAAGAGACCTATCCTCGAAGGTCAAAAGATGCACCCGAGTCTGCTAGACCTGGGAGTGTCATCAGAGTCCAGATTGATCACCAAAGAGAGACACTAGCCCTCACTAAAGGATTTCGCAAGTACTGTGGTGTACGGAGACTGGTAGGCCAGTCGCAGCTGGCCTTTCATGGTCTCAAAGAGGACTTTGAGGGACCCCCAACCTCTGAGGCCAAAGTCGCCTCTTATGACCTGTGGACTGAGGACTCACCAAAAGGCACCCCCATCATTTGCACCGTAACTTGAGCATCTGAGCATCTTTTAATCCTGTATCCTCTGCATTATGACCACTCCATTGAAGTCTATAATGGTCTTGCCACAAAGCTTGGAACTGGACTGGAAAAAGCTCTGGTGGCCAATTTGCTCCCCAGGCCTTCTCCCTGTTGGATTTGGTCACCAAGCCGGGCCGGAGTAATTGAATTAACTTTCACAAACTTTCCAAAAGTTTGCAAGCGTTTAACTGTCCAATGCTTGTTTGTGGTTGAATTGAAAAGTGATAATATCTTAAAAAATCGGTATATTCGGAACCCTATGGCGGATTTTGCTCATCAAGGACTATAATCTATTTTTATGAATTTGTGTCATGTTTCTTTCGTGTTGTGTGACTTTCTTATTTGGTTGTTTGGCACTGTTAAATGCTTTACACTAAGTTCCTTTGTTCAAGCCTTGCTGCTTGAAGCCACAGCTACCCAGGGTTGAGGTTAAAGTTGTTCAAACAAGTCTGACTGTACTCAATACAGTTTTGGCAAGTGTATGTCACAGTAAGGCTGCACAGCCATACCATAACCAAATCCTCCCACCACAGATTCACTGAATTTCTCACTTGATCTCAAATTAACGAATGGTCACAACAGCAAACATTCAACTTTGATAACTGACACCTGAGGCAAGCAATTCAGATATCCTGAAGGTGCTGAAAGAGGCAAGTGAATATGCCAAGCTAAATAGCAAGATCTAATTTTGGGAGAAACATATGTTTGGTATTATCCCTATAATATCTGAAAACCTTGACACGTCAGTCAGACTCCCGGAATTTGCATAGCCAGGGAGATGCACACCCAACCTTTAGGGCCTTTTGGATTGTATAGTCCTTTGTTTGGTCTGTCAACCCCCTAAGGCCATCAAAGAAGGTAGTTGTAGACAACTGCTTCTTGATCAGCACAACAGACTTGCAGCATTCCCTCTGCTTCGTTATGACCATTAGGACCCCCACTCACCAAACTGCCCTTTCTATTGCTTGTGTTAAAAGTTGCAATAATTGTCTGCCAAGCTGCTTTATACGTATGCTAAGTCCTTGGGGTGAAAGAGGCTGATAAGAGCACCAAGCACCAAGCTTCCACAAGTTCATGGAGAATGCTGTCACAACCTTCTCCACATCTGGCTGTGGTGATCTGAAATCTGGAAACTTGAAACAAGACAGCACATGAGCCACCATGGTTTGCAACTCTGCCACATGCTTGGTAATATACACATTGGAAGCAAGGCATCTACGGAGTAAGACTCTCAGCAGTCTCTACGCAAAAGCGCACTTTGTTTTCTGCTTATTGATGATGGTCACTGCGGATATGGTATCTAACCAAAACACTATCTTTCTGTTGGCTAAAATTGGCCCCAAACCTGAAGTGCCACTACAATTGGAAAGAACACCAGGAAAGTAATGATACCAGATGCTACCCATTCTGCAGGTCACTGTTGCATGCAACACTTGTTGCCAAATATGGCTCCAAAGACAACTCTCCCTGCCGCATCTATGTAAAGGGCCAAGCTGGAGTTGGATTGTGATTGTTAGCACCAAATAAGCAAACCATTAAAATGGTCATGAAACTCTATCCAAATACTCATATCGTCTCTACCCTCCCAAGATAGCCTGATACAGTGGTGCTCTGCATGCATGCCTGACATTTATCTAACAATGATTTTGGAGACAGTCCTCCCCATTGGGATCAACCTAAGTGCAAAGTTTAATTGCTCCACCAGCACTTGCAGCTGATAAATCATGAACTTTTGTACTGGCAGGCATGCCTTCAAGGAAGCCCTGAAACTGGAGACCTTGTCCAATGGTAACCTACAGGTCCGTGCCAGGGTGCAATCATGGTGGTATAGTCTTTGATATATCTAGTACAATAGCTAACCATGCCTAAGAATGATCTCAGCATCCCTACATCTTGTGGTGGGGCTGTGGTGGTGAGTGCGTTGATTTTGTCTGGATCTGGTGTCATTCCTTTCTCTGAGAAGATGTGTCAAAAGAACCTTAGTCTGTCTTGTGAAATTCACCTTTTCTGGCATTGTGTGAAACCTTCAGTCACAAGCAGTTGGATTACTTGGTGTATTGGTGTATCCTATGCCCCTGTCATGGCTCCAAACACTAGTCTTTCATCGCTATAACAGAATGTGTCTAGCTATGGTTGTATAGTTTGGCAATGGTTGTATGGTTTGGCAAATATCCTCTTGGAAGTTTTCTGCTGTTGAGGATATATCAAAGTTCAACCATTTGTTTTGGAAGAGTCCATGGTGCATGGAGAATAGTAAATGTAGCAACATCCTTCATCCAGTTCTATTTGATGGTAACCTTTGGTTAGTTCAAGTTTGGAGAAAATCTTTGCTATGTTTAGTTGTGTGATCATGTCGAAGATCTTTGGGCCAGGGTGTCGTTCCTGGTCGATTGCTCTGTACAGTTGACGTGTGCCAACAACAATCTGCACATCTCAAAGTATGCCCTTTTATGGAATTGATACTATTGAGGAGATCCAATGGGTCGGACCCTTGGACGTTTCAATAATGTCCAGCATAAGAAGGTTTCTAATTTCTTTTTCCATGGCTTCTTGGAGGTCGAATGCCAATCACCTGTGCTCTTGTGTGGCTGGGTGGATTGCCTCATTTATTTGCGGTTTGATGCAAAGGTCCTTCATTTTACCTTGTCTGCTGGACAATGTGGGGAATTTTTGGGTCACCACAGGGCTGCCCTGTAAATGGTAATTGATCAATATCAGTCACATCCCCTTCTGCGGTGAAGCTGAAATGGCACCCACCCAGCATTTTGCCTTGCAAAACTAGGATGGTTATTTCTGTGATCCCTGTCTTGTGTTGTAGGGTTGCTTTTAATGACCCAGTCATTTGAATGCACCCCATGTGTAGACTTTAACGTGGTAGTTTTGCTTGATTTCTCTGAACTGTTCTATGCACCTTACGTTAATAGATGCTCTGCTATCAAGGATGAACGATGTTTGATGATGGCTAGTATTCCTAAGCATTATTTCATTATATACTGACTCAAGTTGGATCGGTAACTAAACAACAAACAACAAGGAGAATGCAGTTAGAGGAAGCAACAGAGAGTGTGGGGAACAGAAGCAAAAGGGAGGGCTTGGGTCAGACAAGCAACGCGGAGGGCATTGGAGAACTACACAACATGGGCGAGTACAGGGGTCGAGAAGCACACAGGCAAGAGAGAGCAACATGGAGCTGAAACAGGGTTAGTACACGAGCAAATAAGAAATGCCATGGGGAGAAACAAGGTACAAGGCCGAGCGCAATACAAATGGGGCAGAGGAGAGCCTCATGGGGCAGAGAGAGCAACACGGAGTGCAGAGGGTTGAAGAAGGGTACACAAGGGGCACAGTTGGAATGTACATGCCCTTTCTTGGAGTGCTTTAACAAATGCTCCAGTGAAGTAACAAACACAAGAAGAGGAAGGAAAGACCACACAGGTTAGCAAATAAGAGTGACAATAAAGCCAAACAATGGTAAGCAGTGGGAGTGATCTAAGCCCACTCTAAGCTGACAATAGATCTTTTTGCAAACAGATTGTTCTGTATAGTAGGTGAGATCTAAAAAGAAGTATCTGATAGAGACATCTAACCGCAGATTCCTTACCTTTGAACTTTCAGGCGTCAGGCTGGACCAGGAAGATTTTTCTTAGCAGTACCCCTGCGTGCCGGTAGGTGGCGTCGGTCGACTCCGCGTGACGTTGTCGGTGTCTTGTTCGTCACATCTGTGTCATTAATATTTCCACCACTCTGGCGCACTGACGTAAGTCCTTTTCTTGCCACGCGTCAGCGCCGGTCCGTTGAAGAGAGCCACATCCTGTCATTTTTTGAGAGACTTTTTTTTCTGACTTTTTGTCAACTTCGTTGGTGTGTTAGGAGTCATGTTGAGTAAGAAGACTTCGAGGTTCAAGCTGTGCGGTGCCTGTCACTGCGCCATGCCGGTCACAGACCCCCATTTGGTCTGTCTTAAGTGCCTGGAGTGCGACCACGACTCCTAGTCATGCTCCGTCTGCTGCGCCATGGCACCGAAGGATTTGCGGGAGTGGTCCATGAAGCTTCTCTCGGTCTGACGTCCAGCACTGCGTAGTTCGCCTCGTCTGTCTCGATCCTGGTCCATGTATCGGTCGAGAGGAAAGTCCGACCAGTGTTCTGGCGAATAGAAGTCCTCTTCGTCCAAGTCGTCAAAGTCAGGTAAGAGGCACCACAAAAAGCACAAGTCAAAGCATGCTTCGACTTTGCACTGCTCTTCACATGACGCAGCGGTGGAACCTCGGCGTTCGCTGCCCCGTTTCGCGGAGCGGGTGCTGGGATCGGCTCCACGTTTCCCTCCCTTTCCAAAGCTGGGAGTGACCCCCACCCACCTAAACAGTTTTGCTACGCCATGTGCAGGTTTTTGGCCAGCAGGCTCAGAAGACGGAGGAGACCCTGTGGTTTCCATGACATCGGCTCCGGCCTCGGTGTCATGACCTCCGGGTGGACCTGTCCCCGTGTCCCGACTGACACCGGTCGCACCTAAAACAGCGACCTTCCCCGACGTCACTTCCGACGCAGAGGTCCTCCCCTATCCTCATTCCTGATGAGCCGGTCAGGGTGCTCCGACGCCAACCCCGGCACCGACAGAGCCTTACAGCTCCATACCGTTTTTTTATGCCCTATTCAGAAGTATTAGGAATGGAGGAATAGGATTGGGAGGGGGAGCAGGACCCCACAACATTAGGATCTGGACTGGTATGAGGAATCGGGTGAAGCCAGTGGTCTGAACACCTGCCTGGACACTGGCATGCTTTCCCCTCCTACCCTGAGGACGGAGCACTTTGACATGGTGGTGTGTAGGGCTGCGGAGGTCCTTTACCTGCAGCTTCCTATGGTGTTAGTCAAGACAAACTTCTTGACAGAGGTCCTGCAGCCTGGGGTCTCGGTTTCGGAACCCCTACTGCCTTTCTACTGGGGACATGGTGCAAATCCTGTGAATAGGAGGATCGCCCCATACCCCAGCACCGGGCGGCCCAACTTTCCTCACCATCCATCCCACTCCCCAGAGCTTGTTGGTCCAAGCTTCTACTTCCCGTGGTGCAATCCCTTCCACACACCCGGACAGGAAGTTCAAGAGGCTGGAGAACTTCGGGAAGAACATTTTTACTTCTGCCAGCCTAGCATTGCCGTCTGTGAATACCGCATGCCTGTTGGACCCTTACTCCCATTCCATATGGGTTACGGTGACGTAGGTTCTGCTCAGAAGAGGACCCGGCTCTACTCTCCCAAGCTATATCGGACAGGAGAGACCCAGCTAAGTTCGCAATCAGATGTGGTTTGAAAACGACAGACTTGCTAGGCAGAGTGATTTCCACAACGGTGGCAGTACGTTGCCACGCCTGGCTAGAACATCTGGTTTTGCGGGGGATATCCAGGCCAACCTCATAGACATGCCCTTTGATGGCTCCCGTCTCTTTGGTGATAAGGTGGATGCTGCCCTTGAGCCCTTTAAATATTTTCAGACCACGGACAAGTCTTTGGGCCTCACTACCACCCCCAGGGCTTCATCCAGTTTTTGCTCCTTTCGTGGCTACGAAAGGGGCTATCAGCCGCACCAACTCTACCCCGTATCAAGTTCAGCATCCTATGCGGGCCGTGGACACGGCTCACCCCGACTTATGGGTCAGGGAACCAGAAGTTGGGCCAAGCCACCCTCCCCACCTCCACCGCAAAACCCTTCTAGTCCGATCCCCCAGGATCACTCTCGGCCAGTCGGTGGCAGAATAAGCAATCATCTCCACCACTGGCAAAGCATTACATCGGACAGGTGGGTGTTGCTAATAGTCCGAAGGAGCTACTCCCTCCCCTTTGAGACTACCCTCCATCTATGCCTCCAGTATACGATTGGCTGACGGGGGATCACCTTGCGAGGAAGTATCAACTCTCTTGGCCAAGGGAGTTAAATAGAGGTTGCCCGGGCCCGAAGTAGGCAGTGGTTGTTATTCCTCCTACTTCCTGGTCCCAAAGAAGGTCAGAGGTCTTCATCCTATCCTCGACTTCAGAGTCCTCAATGACTTCCTCAGAAAGGCAAAATTCAGGATGCTCACTCTTGGTCAGGTCCTGTCTGCCTTGGACCCGGGAGACTGGATGATATCGCTGGACTTGCAGGATGCCTATTTCCATATTCCCATTCTGCCTGCCCATTGTCGTTACCTGCGGTTCACAGTGGGCCACAGGCACTTTCAGCTTGCAGTGCTCCCCTTTGGCCTCTCCAGCGCCCCTCAGGTGTTCACGAAAGTGATGGCGGTGGTTGCAGCCCATTTGCGGAGATCAGGGGTTCCATTCTTCCCCTATCGTGATGACTGGTTCTTGAAGGCGAGCAAGCCCCAAACAGTTGTCTCCCACCTGGTTAACCCATTTGTTTCCCCCTTTCCTCTTCATCATGCCACAGTGGGACCGTAACTTGGTGCTCATATTTCTGATGTGTGCGCCATTTGAACCATTGCACAACTGTCGTCTGCGGTTACTCACCATCAAGACAGCTTTTTTGGTGGCAATTACCTCTGCCAGGAGAGTCAGTGAACTGCAGACACTGTCGTCTCAGCCTCCTTACCTGACTATTTTCCCAGACAAGGTGGTACTCCGGACTAGAGCATCCTTCCTATCTAAGGTGGCAACACCCTCCCATCTGGGACAGTCGGTTACCCTGCCCACCTTCTTTGCACCCCTGCATCCTTCCAAGGAAGAGGAACGTCTCCCTAGTCTGGACCCAAAAAGAGTGTTATCATTCTACCTTGACCTAACTAAAGAGTGCCGGGTGGAGACCAACTTTTTGTTGGATATGTGGGTGCAAAGAAAGGTCTATATCCCGATGGGTCATCTTCTGTATTAAAATGTGTTATGCCTTAGCGAAGGAGGATCCCCTTGAAGGACTTAGGGACTATTCCACCAGGGCAAAGGCGGCCACTACGGCACTCCAGCGGGGTGTTCCTGTCTCTGACATTCGCCAAGCGGCGATGTGGGCATTCTCTGCACACGTTTGCCAGACATTACTGCCTGGATTCCCAGGTTCACAGAAAAGGCCTGTTTTGAGGCTCTGTTTTATAAGATTTTCGGGTATAAAGCCATTCCGCAGTCCCTCCTCCGGGGATTGTATTGCTTGGGGATCTGTTAAAAAATCCACGCCTAGATGTCTCTATAAGATGGAAAAGTTACTTACCTTCGGTAATGCCTTATCTGGTAGAGACATGATCTAGCCCCAGATTCCTTATCGACTCAACCATCCTCCCCGCACTGTAGAATTGGTTAGATGACAGGTATGTTCCCCTTCAGGGCCCTAGTAATTTTTTAACACACCATGGTCAGTAACTTTAAGGCTTCACGCTTTTGGTGTGGAAAGTCGTGAAAAATACTCACGTCAGCGTACCAGAGTGGCAGTTATATTGACGACGGGGGCGTCTCTATGGCGACAAACACGACACTGACAATGTCACGTGAAGTTGACTGACACCACCTACCGGCATGCAGAGGTACTGCTAAGAAAAATCTTCCGGATCCAGCCTGACGCGTGGAAGTTCAAAGGTAAGGAATCTGAAGCTAGATCATGTCTCTTCTAGGCCTGGGCGGTAAATTCCGTTCCGCTGGCGGAATTTGCAGAATTTGGGTAATTTGGTATTCCGCGGAGAACACGGAATTGCCCAAAAATTTGCAATCTGCGGCTACGCGGAATTTTATGCTTGTTCGTGCTTTCAAAATGCTTGTTCGCAAGATATTTATCCCCCGAGCATGCAAACAGCGTTCGCAAACAGGAAAAAAGCTTCGCGAATGGACGGAACAAGCAATTCCGCGTGTTGGCGGAACCCTGCGTGCTCGCGGAGATTTTTTACCGTTTTGCCGAGCTTTGCGTAGCGTGACTACGCAAATTCTGCCCACCCCAGTCTCTACCAGCTAATGCGTTACTGAAGGTAAGTGCTTGAAAAAAACAGTGCACTTTTCTACTTTTGACTTGAAGCTTGCTGCCAATGATTGTGAATGATAACAAACTGTATATGGTAGTCTAGAGTTCTAGTCTTGAATTTTGTGGCATGGCTGTACTTCTCACAGCAAGACATATTTGCACAGTTGATGCTGCAGGTATGTTCCATTAAGCTGTCCTCTCTGCCAGTATTCTGATGGTGACTGCAGATTGGATGATAAGATTGGTCCAATGGAGGATCGAAGGAGCAACAAAATGTCGAGTAAACCATTTCCCCACCAAAGACGAAAACTTCATTGTCTGCAGATGTGCTCCTTGTTAAAGGGGTGAATGTTGTCACTGACAATGAAGTCAGACAGTTTCAGACCCATTGCCCCATGCTGTATGCTGTAGTAAATCAAATGACACAACAGACCAATGAATGAAGAGGTTTTGCTGAAAGTCCCTGTAAGTAATATATTAAATATATTACAAGTGTCATAGAATATAATGCATTTGTAATAAGGTGAACAAGATATCCGTCGTGTTTGTGATGGAGTAACCCGTCCATCTAACTCTAAATCAGGCCCCCTTTTTTACTTCTATGCCATCTTAGAAGGGCAATTAAAAGGTTTTACCTATCGATACTAGCTTACAAAGTGATATGCTATCAATCCTTTCCAATGAGTCAGAGTATAACAAAATTTCTGCAATTGATTCTAATCTCTGTAATACAGGTAATTTGATAAAGTTTGACATCTGTATATAAAGAATATAGAATGGAAGTTTAATACTTAGAAATTGTGAAGGCATTTGATGATGTGGCTTACAGAAGCTTATACATCATTCACATCAGTTAAGTATAGTTAATAAGTGAATATTTGTATTCTTATAGGTTGAACTAGGTCAGTAATTCACCCCATGACATCCAAGCAGTGTAAGACCTTCGGAAATAGGTCAGAAAGTTCCACACTGAATACAGCATAGCTGCAAATATTCCTAAATCATATAAAGAGGAATGTGAAGAGCGAAATATGGTTCCTTAGAAATTATACAAAACTGATTCATTAAGTAAATAGGCAACAAGAGAAAAGAATCTGCATATCATTGTGATATGGGAACCACTTAATAGATAAAGGGCCTATTTTAATTTTTGGCGGACGAAGTAGCCACCATTGGCCTCGCGGAGGACTTTAAGTCTGCCAGGCTCATGACTACTCAGTTCGCCAAATTTATAAATGACCGCTTAGCAGTCATTTCACAGCCACCTTCACAGCGGTTCCTGTCAATACGTTTTACTGTTTGTTACAGGGCTGCGTCAGAAGGACCCAGCGCAGTAACAAATAGTAATCTTTTTATCTTTTTGCAAAGAAAAAAAGTAATGCTTCCTTTGCCACGGGAGGTTTCTCTCATGGCGTGGGGAGCATTAAAATGTTTTTACTATTCCTTACTGCCAGGTTTTACCTGGTGATAAGGAAGAGTAACAAATGACTACATGTTCGCCCATCCAAATTGTGTGGGCGGCGATGTAGTCATTTCTCAGACATCCCTTACTCCGCAGGGCCGTCGGAGGGGATTCATCATGGCGGAGACAGAGTAGTCTCTGCCATGATTAACCTGAAGGTTCTTCTGCATCTAAATGCAGAGGGCAGACTGCATTCTTGTCGGTGAGGATACTCAAGTTGTTGGTGTGACAGAATATTCGTACCACCAAGAATTAAACTGAGCTAAAAGTTTACAATGTATATTTGGCTGATGATGCGTAGGATTGACTCAGGCTGGACCACGCTTTTGGTTGAAAATGGAGTACATACTTAGCCCTAGTTACAAGTTGGCCGGTAAATTACGATCCATGCACAAGCACCTGTTTGCTCATGGGTCAGAATTTCGAGTATTAGAACAGTTACAGAACCTTTTCGTTTTTTTTTCTCAGGTGTAGTTTCGCTGTTTAACTTGCCAAAATGTACAGGTTGAAAAGAAACACACAGCATATACCTGCAAATGGAATTTGATTAGGAAGGCACCAAATTCTGTATGCTACTCTTGTGTGTAACTCCACATGAAACTCCAGTGGAAAAATGGAAATAGAAGGTTTTCACCGTACTCGGTAAATACCACATTCCACACTGTCAGTAATACCTCACGCATTACCTCCTTGTTCGTCTTCCTTGCCACTGTAATTACCAGTGAACATTCTGCTCCTACAGAAACTCCAAATAAAAAGTTACATACTAGTCTCCCTATTCCTCCAATATGGCCCCCAGTGGCAACAACCAATCACATAAAAGGACACAAAAGTCAGAGCACGACCTTTTTTTTTGTTTCTGCACTGCTTCGAGTGCTGTTCCTGTTCTGGATGATCAGGTAAGTTGGGGGCGGCGCTCCTGCTCTAGCGGACTCATGGGCCCTGTTTAGGGGGGGGTTGTAATCCTTGTCTCCCCCCTTCTTTTGGCACTAATTTGACACTTCCTCCTCGGTCCTGCACTAGCAGACTCTTGGAGGTGCCATGCCCGTCCACTGACTTTATTGGTTCTGCCGAGTCCTGCTATAGCAGACTCTGCAGGTCTAGCGTGTATCTTATTGCAGCAGACACCCTGTGGGTTTAGGAGGGTCGCCTGAGTCTTCGTATGGCTCCCTCCTCCCTCGTTCCTTACCGGCTTCCGCGGGTCGGCGGCTTGGATCTTCTACGTTGCTCGTCGGCCTCTGGGGTGGCATGGCTTCATGCCAGCTCCTTGCGGGTCAGCGCGTGTGGTACGGCACCCTTTACAGGGGCTAATTACAGTGGCATATGTGCTAGGGGCATGCCGATGGCAAGCCTGAAGCGTTTTTTCTTGGTTTCCATGGCAATAGTACGCTTTTTAAGCATCCTAGCTTGCGGTAGTGGTTAGTCTGGCATTTTTTAGTTATGACAAGATGGAGGAAGGTGCTGAGTTGCCTTCTACTCACACTGGAGAGCCTTCTGGGTCTATGGACGCGGTCCCTTCCCTGGCTATAATCCAACAGATGATTAATACTGCTGTGGCTGCCGCTTTGAGCGACAGGTAGTCTATTCCTCCCTCTAAAAAGGCTTAATGTGACATTGTTCCCTCCCAGGACTCTGATGGGGAGGAGGATGTAGAACTTTAGGGTCTTTTTGTGAAGGGGTCGGATCTTAAGGATGTTCTTCAACACATTCGCTTCAACCCTGTTGTTTCCGGAGTCTGATGTTAATGTGGAAGACACGGATTTCTTTTCACAGTATCAAAAGAAGGAGCCGGAGTCGTTGCCTCTCCACTCCTCTGTCTTGAATGTGCTGGAGACAGAATGGAAGGATGTGGATAAGAGTAACTTTCCCAGGTTTCTGGCCAAAAGATATCCTTTGCAGGACTTTGCGGTTAAGTTTCCAGCGTCTGTGAAGGTGTATTCTTTGATGGCTGGCATGTCCTTTTTGGGTGCTATTATTTCTGAGGATGCTTCCCTGGCAGATCTGGTTGATCCGGTTGAAAAAAAGGTTGACGCGGCGGTGAAGCACACTTTTTCCGCTGCCAATTTTTCCATTAGGGCTGCCACCTATTTCTCCTATGCCATTTTCTATGCCATCCAGTCTTTGCTGAAAGACTGCTAATCGTTGGCTGAGTTGTTGGACCCGGGCGAGTACGTTTCTCCCACACTGACACTGATGGAACAGCAGGTGCATCTGCTTGCGGACATTTCCTTTGATTCTTTGGGGCTGCGGCTTCTACTGCTGAATCTTCTGTGGCTGCTCGTCGCCAGTTGTGGTTACGCTCTTGGAAGGCTGATGATGCGCAAAAAGGTTTACTCATGAAAATCCCTTTTTCTGGAGTTAAGCTGTTTGGTGCTCCCTTGGTAGATATGGTCAAGAAGTCTGCGAAGGATCGTCAGCTGTTCGCTCTGGAGAGGACAGGGCATTCACGCTTTTTTGGGGCTCGAGGGCTTTTGGTCCTGCTCATCAAGGTCAAGTTCCTCAGCCCTTTCGTGGAAGGTGCTCCTTCCTCTGACAAATCCCAGCTCCCTGCCACCTCTTCCTCCTCTTCTGCTCCCTCCAAGTCATGACTGGGTTGCTCCAGGGGTGGGTCCTGTGGGGGGTCGGCTTTCTCTCTTTTTGGACAGCTGGAGGCGAACTGTGTCGGACCAATGGGTTCTTCAGGTGGTGTCGGAAGGTTTTCACCTTGGGTTTGTCCAGACTCCCCCAGACTGTTTTCGGGTCACTCCTTCCCTCAGGGACTCTGAAGAAGGTGGCTCTGTTGGAGGGAGGGCGCTGTCATTCCGGTACCCGTGGATCAGCTGGGAGTGTACTCTATTCTCTTCCCCGTGGAGAAACACACCGGGGACCTCAGACCGGTGTTGGATCTGAAGTGGTTGAATTGCTTCATTCCTCCCATAAAGTTCAAGATTGTGTCCTTGCAGGTGATCCTCCCTCTGATCACTCAGGGGGATTTTCTGGCTTCCATCGACCTGCAGGATGCTTATCTCCATGGCCTGGTCCATCTGAACTCTCAGATGTTTCTTAGATTCTGTGCTATGGGTCAACATTTTCAGTTCAAAGTATTACCCTTTGGCCTGTGTTCCTCCCCTCGGGTGTTTACTAAAGTTCTGTCCCCTCTGATGGGCCATTTGCATGGGAGGGGTATTAAGACCTTTCTTTCCTGGATGATTTGTTGATTTCTGCTTCTTCTTTTTCTAAGGCAGAGCTCCATGTCCAGGAGGTTTTCCAGGTCCTGGAGGGTCACGGATTTCTGGTGAATCGGAAGAAGTCCTGCCTAGTTCCTTCTCAGGATCTGACATACATTGAGGCACACTTCCGGACTCAGTTGGGGTTGGTGTTCCTACCTCATGCTCGAAAATTGACTCTGATGTCGGAGATTCGGTCCCTGTTGTCGGGGACTTGTCCTCCTGTGAGACTGTGGTTGAGGGTCCAGGGTCTGATGTCCGCCTCGTTGTTGGTGGTTCCGTGGGCTCGTCTCCATTTGTATCCCGTGGTGAACCATGTTTTGTTTCATTGGCGCCCCTGTGGTCAGGATTTCAGTCAGGGGGTATCTGTGTCGGACCAGGTGAGGGAGGATCTAGATTGGTGGTTGAATGACGATCATCTGTCCAAGGGTCGTCCCTTTCTGATTGTTCCCTCTTGAGTGGTCACTACGGATGCCAGCCGGTTGGGCTGGGGGGCTACTCTGGACGATTCTTTGGTGCAGGGCGAGTGGTCGCAGACTCTGATGTCTTGTTCCTCCAATTACAGGGAACTGAAGGCGGTTCAGTTGGGTCTCTTAGCTTTCTTTGCCCTGCTGGAGGGTCACCATGTTCAGGTCCGGTCGGACAACCAGATGGTCATGTCATACATCAATCATCAGGGAGGTTGCAGAGTTCATTCCCTCAGTTGCCTCAGTCGCCTGATCTGTTGTTGGGCGGAGTCGAACTTGGCGTCCCTGTCGGCGATTTATCTCCCGGGACAAGAGAATGTAGTGGCAGACTGTCTGAGCAGGGTCTTTCCCTCCATGGGGTCTTTGTCTCTGACCCGGTTGATGTTCCCGATGTTGCATAGGAAGTTTGGGTGTCTGTTGGTGGACTTGTTTGCGTCTCCGGACGATGCCAAGATCCGTTGTTTCTGCACGATTATGCCTTGTCCAAAAGCGTGGAAGGTGGATGCAATGTCCTTCCTGTGGCCGAGGGGCCTGTTGTATGTTTTTCCGCTGGTTCTCCTGATACCGGCAGTGTTGCAGAAGATCAAGAGGGAGAGGGCTTTGGTTCTTCCAGTAGTCCCAGGTTGGTGCCGCCGCCCGTGGTTTCCTCTCTTATTGGAGTTGGCAGTGCATCCTAGTTGGACGTTACCATTCGATCTGTATCCCTTGATGGACCCTCTGGTTCCTCTTCCTGTGTTCAGGTCCATGGCTCTGCAGGCTTGGTTCTTGGAAGGGGTTCCCTGATCTGGCATGGTTGTTCTGTGCAGGTTGCAGGTCTTATTCAGCAGTCCAGGCACCCCTCGACTTTGAAGTCCTACGCTAAGCATTGGGACAACTTTGCTAGTTGGTGTCTGTTGAGACTCTGGATCCTGCTCGGGTGCTGGATTTTTTGAAGGAAGGTTTTGATTTGGGCTTGGCCCTTTCTACCCTCTGTGCTCAGTGGGCTGCCATTCGGGCTTTTAATGGTCTCCCTTTTGTGTCTGTGGAGCCCTTGGTGGCTCGTCTTTTCAATTCTCTTTCTTTTCAGCGTCCTCGTCCGATGTTGCCTCCTCCACCGTGGGACCTTCCGTTGGTGTTGAGAGCCTTGCAAGGGGTTCCTTTAAACCTTTGGAGTGGGTGGACTTGAAGTTTTTGACGCTCAAGGTGGTGTTTTTGTTGGCTATTGCCTCTGCCAGACGTGTTGGGGAGTTGGGGGCTTTCCTGCAGTCTGATCCTTTTTACCGGATTTTGGAAGATTGAGTGGTCTTACGGGCTCATCCTACTTTTGTCCCGAAGGTGGACTCTTTCTTTCATCGTTCTGATGAGGTGGTCCTCCCTATTTTCTTTCCTGTCCCTTCGTTGGCGGAGGAATCTCTGTTACAGCTTTTGTATATTAAGCATGCTTTGGTGATTTATTTGTCTCGCATGGCTTCCTTTTGTAAGGTGGACAATTTGTTTGTCACTTTTGGTCAGGCTCGGCAAGGCCATTTCTTAACACTCTCAGTCGCTGGATTAAGGAGGCTATTCTTTTGGTGTATGATGTCCAGTCTGTGATTCCCTCTCATCCTATTCTGGGGCGTTCTACTCGATCTGTGGCTGTTTCTTGGGCCGCATTTAAGGGTGTTTCCTTGGAGGATATTTGCAGAGCGGCCACTTGGTCTTCTCCTCATACCTTCATGTCTCACTACCCGCTTGAGATTGGGGGTGGGGCTTCT